>NW_024881313.1:9872500-11356250 GCF_018691265.1 Tyto alba
GTTGTGATTATCAAAACAGGAAAAAAAAATGATTTAGACTAAAGCTTTTTATTCCTGGATGTTTTTTTTCTGCCTCTTAAATGAAATATTGCTAAATTTCAAAATGAGGAATTAGAATTAAAAGTTCAAAAAAAAGGATCTTGAATTTTCAAATAACACTTTTTAACAACAGAGATTTAGTCAAATATAATGTGACTTGTTTTGCTAGTAAAGAGGGGAGAGGAGATTATTGTCTTTCAAATACTGTTTGCCAAAAATGCATTTTCAGCTTTGCAGAGTTGTTTGTTGCTGTCTGTCATAAAAAGTTTAAGACTGAATCTGAAAAGGGATCAGCCAAGTTTGAGCTGACATTTTACAAAACAATAGAAATACTTTATTTACATCACCTGAAATGCATCAGCAATGTGTTCCCTGCCCAAGGCATTTTGAGAGCTGCATTAGTCTGTTAGCCGCACTGTGATTTGACTTGCAGTGGGGGAACAGCCAATATGTGTGATGATGGCAATATGTGAGCCATAATACTCTCATTACCAGGAAGAATTTTTTCCTATTGAGAAAGATAGTCTTTTTCCATTTTTCTAGTTTTAACTGAATCTGTTGAGTCTTAAAGCACAGGTTGAAGAGAGAGAAGTGTGCAAATGGATTTACAGTGCTAGGAGAGTATTTGTTTAGATAATTGAATGAACCTTCAAAAAAAAGGACCAAATTATGTAACTTTACATTACAGAAAAAAAAAGACAACTATCAAAATTGATCGTCTCCCATATGTTAAAAGCAGCTCAGACTTCGAATGTGGCTGTAAGGTGCTAACTATGTAGCAACCTCTTAGATTACTTAAAGACCTCTGGTGGCTTTAAACAACTGTTTTGTGGGTACACTTGGTAAGTGCAATATGGTGCAGAGATCCTACACTGGCAGAAGCTGAAGCTATGAAGTCTAAGCACAGTGAGCTTCCTACCACAGTCTTGAAGGAATTTACTTACAAGCACAGCCCCACAGAAATACAGACATGCTTCTTCCAGATTTCAGCTAGCTCATATTCAAGCCACACACCCTGTGCTTTAACTCCACTTTGTGGGTTAGTGGGTCTCATTAATGCAGATGATGTATCATCTTGTTCTAAATACCCCAATTACTTAAGAACTCTCTTATGGAAGCCCCGGGGATCAATCACCTGCTGTAACATATTAGGACGTTGTATCAAAGCTTTAGCATAATTTTTTTTTTTTTTTTTTCTGAAAAGAGCTATGGATAAAAACTTTTGAACTGTAACTTTAAGCTTTATCTTCATTGTCTTATATCTGTCTTCAGACTAACAGAGGGTTCTTCTGCCAATCTAGCTATATGGTATAGCTAAGACCATACCATTTAACAGATTGACAAAATCAAGCCCTAAGACTGTGATTTGCCAAAGTCATGCGAGCACTTGGTGGTGGAGTGAAATGTGATGAAACCTAATTTGGTTTATTTATCTTTATTAGTTCCCATTACTGAATAGTGGCTAATCACTTTTCATGACTTACTGTCAGTTGAATCCTGCTTCTGAGGACCAATGATGTATTTTTGAGTTACAGTAATTTTAATACCGTATCTGTCCAGAGTCTACCTCTCTTTGATGTTCTGTTGTTAGCGTATTGCTGAGCCAGACACAGAAATGTGTACTCTTAGGAAACATACACAGAAAATATAATCGACTGTAAAAAGGCAGCCATGTTTAACAGTTTAAACATGATGGATGATAAGAATTCTTTTTTTCTGCTGTCTCTGGAGTAGAAGGCTATATATTATTTGCAGGGTTTCTTTCTCTTCCCTTATGTCTGTTGAGTTTTTATTTTGTGTTTTTGTTTACTATGGCTTCTTTGTTTTCAGATTTATTTTGACAATAGCAGTTCAAGAGGTGTGGTTAAAATAATGCCATTGCATGCTGGCTCACTTTATTAAATCACAAATTGGAAGGAGTTTGGGAATTTAATTACATACTTTATTTTTGTTTGCTTTCTTTTCATTGGATCCAAAAATAATCAAAAAAGCACAAGAAGGAGACTCTATACCTATGTCTTTCCACCACAGTCGAAGTTTCAAGGTAGTTTATGTATCCTGCTTTCTTAAATGAAGGCTCTGACTGTTGCAATAATATTATTTGTACAAATAAATAAAGAAACACCATTAGGATATGCACTCTTCACAGCTATGAGGAAACAGTTTATAAGTTAGGGACAAAATGTCAGCTTGAGCCTTCACTTAGAATTTCCTGGCTTCAGTCACTTTATGTCTCTTGGGTGAGCTTGTATTTAATAGAGTACATGCAGTATTTAAGATCAGCTACAAGATTCAAGAAATTTTAAAGAGCAATGTTTAACCAATTATATATTGTAATTTAATATCGTTATGTAATGTGTGTGGATTGAAAGTGAGAATTCTGTACACAACCTGATGTCTATATTCATTTAAAAAGGCAACATAGCCAATAGCCAGCAATAACTGGCATAGGCCTTCAGTGATGATGCACATTATTACCTCAGATTAGTAAGGACATACCAGAGCTCATTTGCTTTTATGTATTTCTATTAATTTTAATTTTAAGCCCATGGTCTTTTGACATCATTTACAGCTGAAAGCTGCAGTAGGAATCAATTTCAATGTAATTTAAGGCCCTTGGCTATTAGTCAGGGCCTCCATAGAGCGTAACGAGGTTATCACAGTCATCTGTACTAACTGCAAATGTATTAGAAGTTTCTCAGCTATTTATTACTTCTGTCCAAGTTGTGCATGTAGATCTATTAGTCATTGCCCTTTTTCTGGTATCTGAACTGTCATGAGTCCTATTTGAGGAAATTCGGTGAAACTTTACTTTCATTCAGTTGAAAACAATCACCTGGGCAGTAGACTTGGTTAGTATCAACAGAGAAGACCCCTAAAAGAGTTGTAAATTAAGAATTTGTTAAATAGTAGTTGTAGTAAGAATTAATCATAGTTCCTTTTTTTGCAGTGCTTTTCTGTAGACAGACTCCAAAGATTTTTTTAAAGAAAGGTAAGTTTTGAAATAGTTTTTTTTAATGGATAAGCAACAAGGGACTCAAGTAATTTGTACTGGCTACCTTGTGCCATAGGCCCAGTAAACCTTTTGGGATTAGGTTCAGTGCCATACTAAATGTGCTGTGAGGACTCAGTTCTGTTCTTTTTTTAATCTTATTTGGCCCTTGAATGCTTTCTATGACAACCTCTTCCAACCCTCGTGACGCCAACTCCTTCCCCTGACAGGATTCACAAAAAAAGAGTAAATATGTGGTTCTTCAAAGCAGAAGTGAAAGATATACTTGAGATAAGGTATAAGAATGTGATCCCAGATATTAAATAATAACTAAAATGGCATCAGTTCTGTTCAGGTGACTAAATGACTGCAATAATGCATATTGCCCCATGCCTGTTTGTTCCATAAATGGTTTCATATTTTTGGGTACCAATGTGATTATTTTAGAAATTTTTACCTATTTTGTTTCTATCTATTAAGGTTATATACTTAAATTTAAATATTCAGTTCTGATGTCTAACAAAATAACATCACTAGTCCACAGATAGACTTCCCTCTCTCAAGAGAGACAAAATTTGCCCATAAGTTCTGCTAACATTTGGATTTTATTTGTAAATTTTTAAAATTTAGCATCTATTAAGAGAAAACTTGTAAAATTTTATTTAACGTGAGTGACCAACAAGTTTCAGATTCACTCATCCTTTAAGTAAACAGCACAATTTCTGATTTCTGTAGGAACTTTTTTGTCTTATAACCACATGATAATTTGGGCTTTGTGTTATAAAAGTGTCCTCCAAAACCACATGAAGCAATGAACGTGACAAGTATCTATAAAAGTGGCTTCATGTTGAGGGACAGATTCTCATCCTTAGTGTCACCATGAATATATAGATACTGTATATATTACTTAAGATTGCATATGGACTGCAGGGTTTTTAGAAATATGTCTATTCTGAATGCTTACCACATTATTTGCCAAGAAAGTCACATGCACAGCTGAGAAAATACGGAAATGGGCATTTTCCCAAATTAAAAATTTATCTTGAAAAGTGCCCTTAGAAAAATTTTATGCAATCACCACAGAAATGCATTTAAGAGAGTAAAAACTACCAGGGGAGAAAAAAAGTTCTAGTTTGGAATTACAACACATTGTAAATAATTTTGTATATGCATTTCTATATTTCTGATGTATATGCCTATTCATTGGAAATGTGGAAATAAAATGCACAATTTTTTAGTTCATAAGAGATAGTAAATACAATACAGAGCTGTTATGCAAATTCTAAAATTAGAAAAGCAAGACATTCAATTCTGATGACAATACTATGAAGAGTTCTGAGGACTCCTTTTATATTGAATATTTTTGCAAGAAAGAAGTAAAGATTCTTCTAAGGAAGCGAAGGACCTCATCTAAAGCCTATAGATGGCAATGGAAAGATTACGATTGATTTCACAGGGATTTGGATTTAGCCCAAAGTACACACAAAAGTTCATACAAATCAGTGAACAGTCCAGGATTAAGACATTAGCCAATAATTTCCAAAGTGACTGTTGACTTTGTGCCTCCGTTATGACACATGGTATCCTAATTTCAACGAAGTTTTGAGTACACAGTGAAAATTAGGACCACTTTATGGAAATGTCAGTTGAGGACCCCATATTACTAGCCAGTTAAGAAAATTTTGTTCTTGCTTCTAACAAGAGTCTTCTAATACAGGATTTCTATAGCTGGCAAATCATCACATTATGTTATTAAATCATAGGTTTCATAACCAATATAAAAGAAACTTGCTATGCTGCTTTCCTTCTCCTGTAATTTGTGGCATTAGTAGATAAGAAAAATAAAGTGCATTATATATAGAGGTAGGTTTGAACAGATGTTCCTGAACAGTTGCAGGGGGGTAGGGGTGTTGAGGAAGGTAAAACTTTCCTTCCACTCAGATGTCTGTCTTGAATTTCTCACAGTTTTTGCAGACAGTTTGGCTTACTTCCAACATACATCGTTGCCTGTCTGGTATGAAAAATGCCATCTGTGGTGTATGGAAGTTCTTTCTTTAAAAGTGGCCTGCTAATTATTTTTCAGGCAGGTGTTACTAAAGTGAAGTCAGGTGTCAAGCATGGTATAACCTTTGAATTGCCTAAAATTGCCCTGTTCTTGTATGCTGTTCTTTCCCAAAAGAATAGAACAGAATATTTAGGAAAATAGAAATGTTGGTTGATACAGGATTGAGATGACTCATACAGCAGTATATATTGTGGTGACACTCAAAAACTGAAAGTTAAAGGATGTGGGTTGAATGAAGTGTATATGTTTTCCAAGACAAATATCTTTCTGATCCTTATAAGATGACTTTTTGTTCCTTTACTTTTGCATTGACATCTCGCAAAATGTTAAAAATCTTGATGCGCTCAGAAATTTCAGACAGGGTAAAAGGTGGTGGAAAGAATTTCCTTCTGTGCTTTAGTAGACTGGGAGAGCTGTCGAAAAGAGCGTGGAAGATGGCTGTATTGTGTGAATGACACCTGCAAGTTCTCACCTATATTCACTTTCCAAAACACTCGTGCTTAAAGCTTTTTGAAGATTAATAGGATGGTTAATGGGCCAGAATCAACACATGGGGGCTGCAGGCAACCATTCAACTAATCCATGAGCCCCAGCTCCCAGGATAAGCACTGCTGCTGCCTCTCATTTACAGGAGTTAGTCTGCTCCTCTGTTCCTTACATGACATCAGCCCTCCCAACAGAAGATGAAAACTCACCACACTGAGCCAGATGTTACAACACTTCTCTCTCCCTAGAAAATGAGTGTTGTTAGGAGCTGCGGGATTACCGGTATAAATGCAAGGCTTCCTATTTCCTATGCCGTTTTCAGAATGTCTTTTGAACAAACAGTCCTTTTACTCTTTATAATCTTGGCGTTAAGAAAAAATGACATTTAGTGGTTTAGAAAAATACGGATGAGGAAAGCACAGGCACATTTACGCCTTTTGACAGTAAGACTCTGCATTGTTTGCTTTATCAGTGATGAAAGTAATACAACTTGCTCCCTAGCCTTATGCAGAACCCTTGACAAAATATTTAGAATAGATTGATATGACACTGAGATAAAGAGCAGTCCCGTAGGTAACTGAGTATCTAGTGTTGTTACATTTTTTGATCAACATCTGGAGACATCTGGATGATTCTGAACTACCAGTCTTCTATTATGAAGAACAGTTTTACTTTCACAAGGACTTCCTCTTGTGTTTTCAATATCATGCTTAGCCTCTGACTGACTTAGCATGTTGCGATAATGAGATGTGCACAAAGCACTGGCATGCAGCATTGTTGAGATGATTTCCTTTTTGGCTCAGCCAGATTCCTGTTAAAAGTTATATGGACTCTTAGGAGACTAACAAAAGAAGAATTAAAGATTCAGCAATGTCACGAAGATAAGCCTGATGAAGCTGGAGTTAGGATCTCATGAAATTAAAAGCAGACTTTGTATGAATACATTTATTGAAATATACCATTGACATTTCATTACACAACAAAACCACAAACCCCTAAAACCCTTTCTTGGCCTGGGTTTAATACCTATCAAAATCCCAATGTTTACTTGTTAGAGTGGGTTCTTCATTAAATTTAGAGACTAGAGGCTTAGATAAACACATTTTGATTAGAAAGAAAGGAAAGCAAAGCTAAAAATTGTACTGAAATTGTTCCTGTGCTGTAATGCATTAATGGCTAAAATCCATCCTGTACCTGTTCACATTATGGATTAAATGAGGATGAAGCCATAACTTTGTGATTGAGTCCATCCTACAGTGGGTTTTTGAATGACTTTGTGAATATAGCATTTGAGAGTTCAATACAGGGATGCATTTTAATTCTAGCAGGAGACTATAGTCTCCTATCACATTTGGAAGATACGTGCAAGCACCTTCCACTGCCTCAGAATAGCAGAAAATCACAACAGTATAAAAAAAGGCTTTTCCACTGAACAGTCCTTTCGGAGTCATCTTTGATGGGTCTGATGAAGCTCTGAGGTCCAAAGCACATAGAGGTTTCTCAGAAATTTTGACAGCAAAAGATTATATTATCATCCAGGTATTTAAATTGGCATCTAAAGAACCATATCGAAACATATATGCAGCTTTATGCAAACCATAAACACCTATTATGCCTATTTTTGCCTATCGCTGCTGTGCAGCTCTCCCTGAGGTGAAAATTCACAGCTGTATATTCAGAGAATGATAATGGAAGAAGTGAATGTGAATAATGATCTATCTAACCACAACTACAGTTTGCTTACTTAGCACTTTTTTGATTACTGCAATTACACAGACTGAATTTTAATCGGGACACTGGATTTCACTGTGTTTTAATTTCTCCTGTCAGAAAGGAAAACGTTGTGTGGATTATTTTTTTTTTCAAGTGAATTTGGAAAGCCAAATATGATTGCAACAATTGCTCATAATATACAATTTGTGATTTTTTAGTAACAATGAATTGGCAGAAATGTCTCACATATCAACTGAGTAATGGCAAATTCCCCAGACTAGCATCAATAAAATCATGCCTGGGCATTTTATCTCTCAAATGCAAAGAAAGGATGACAATGTATGGAAAAAATTCATCAGCTCAGTTCCCACACTGATCTTCTCCAATTCAAGTACAAGCATGACATAATCTGGCATAAAACATGAGATTTCATTTTAGAAGTGATGCTATGATGCTCAAAGCAATAAGTGTATCTTATTTTTAAGGAAATTTAATATATTTTTTTTGTGTATTTGTGAGTTACAAAATCAAGTGTTAGTGATGTATCTGAGATGTAATCAAATCATTCCTCTGAATTTAATTCATCTGATTCATCAGAACTCTTCATAGAGTATTACATCTACAATATATCTGTGATCATAGAGTACTCAATTTGTCAACTTACTGGAAAATGTAATTCTTGTTCTGTGGAAAATTTGAGACTTTAAATTAGTTTTCACCCTTAATCAAGTTGCACAGTGTACCTGATCATAACAAAATCATCAGCAAAGAAACATTTACAAAGCAAAACTGAAACTTGTAAAGAACATATATAAAATGTTTTGAGTTAGAATGCTACTTTCACATTTCATTTTTTGTTTATAATAGAAAATTGATAAAATTTTGGTTTGTCTTCACACTATTGCAGTGCCTTAGGCATCTTGCATAGGTGTGATTCAGAAAAAAATAATTAGATTAAGTACTTATGTGAGCAATGGAACAATTCAGAGAGTTTCAGTTGCCCAAAATAGCTGATAAAAATAATGTAGAGATTATTCCCCTTCCCATTTGGGCAAATAAAAAGAAAACTCTCAGCTTCTGAAACGCCAGGTGGCATAAAGTCCAAGACATTTTTAATACAATAATGTCAGTAAGACAAGATGTCTGTGGAGGTAGTTTATGTAGGAATGTTCTTCGCTGGAGCAGAATGATGGTGTGACCGATATCAAAATTTTACACACTATTTGCATACCTGGTAGTTCAGAATTACACATCAAATGTCTCATTGCAGATCCAATGTCAGCTACAGTATTGTAATGCTAAAGCGAATACAGATCTGTATGTGATTATTACATCTATCACCTAGCAGAGAAAAAAAAAAAAAAAAAAAAAAAAACCACAGAAAAAAGAGAAAGAATCCTCTAAGAAGACTTTTCATTCACAAATTTCTTTGCTCATTACATCAGAGTAAAAGCCAGGGCTTTCTCAGGTTGAAAGGTAAAAATATAAAGGCAAAATATATTAAGAGCTAAACTGGACACACAGATTAACATGTTTCAAATTCCTTTAGCTTTGTGACAACACCTGGGCTCCAAATGTACACCTGTATTCAGTGGCATTTCTCAAAGAGACTCTGAAGTTAACATTAACTTTCTTCTCTGAATTCTGAAGAGTTGGTAGAGGAAAGCCTGTTTTTATTCTCCATTTCTCTGCTTCCCATCCCATTCCTTCCTTTCACTGCATTCCAAATTCAAAGTTAGACCTCTACATGGCCCAAAAGAAAGGACTAATGATGTTACAGAAATGGCTCAAACATGCCAACAGCAGCTTTACTGGCTGAGAACAATGGTCTAAAATCTTCACCAATTTACAAGTAACTATAAGGAGTTGACAGGTCAATGTAATTTTTTTTTTTTTAATGAAAAATGCAAAATAATTTATTTTATAAATTGTATTGCTTTATTCAGATTGACTAGTCAGATTGTGCTATATGTCGTAATCTTTTAAGAATGAACATGCATTCCCCAGGTAGCTCATCAGTTTCTTAAAAGCTAAAGAGATGATTCATGTCAAAATTATGGAGTTGATTCATTGCAAACCTACTCTAAGTAGACAGAACTGACCTTGGTAGTTGCATCTGGTCTCTTGCAAATCTTTTTCTAATTTTCCAGTATTTTTTCTTGAAAAATTGCCACAAAAAAACCCCACAAACCCCTAAGCACCCCCCAAAACACTACACATAAAAATCCTGATTAGGCTTTGGCTCAGATGTTAAACCAGTAAGTGTTTCAGAACAGGTAAACAGCACAGCAAATAAAAGCTTACAGACATCTTGATCACAGCTGCTGTGTAACTTACTCTGTAACACTGGAAGGATTCCCCACAACTAAATATCAGGGAATACATTCCATAGTTATGACATACAAATTTGAAGCCTATTTCATTCCCTGAACATAAAAAGAGATTAGAAACATTCATGACTATATGGAGAACTAAATTTTGGAACTAGAGTGAAGGAGGAAAAAAATAGGCATTTCATAAGTGAATTTTGTAGTGGATAGTATTTTTTTTTCCCTCAAAGTAATGTGTATGCATAAATTAAATTTTATTTATCTTTTCATCTATATTAATCATAGAAAAAAGAGGACCAATAAAAACACAAAAAAAAACCCCAAAGCTTTTTTAATGGTGAAATGTAACATATTACTTATAATATTGATCATACTCATTTCAATCATTTATCAAATACGTTTTAGAGTTATTCTTGCTTTTCATACTGTATTAAAAAGCGTGGGGCATGAAATGAACTTCAAGCTTGCAAAATGAAAAGCATTCAGAGATTGAAAACATTTATTTTTAAGTTTAACAGACAGCTCCAGTGCTTATGCATTACAGTAGTCTTTAATTACCTCATCCTATGTTACCTTGTACCGGGACCTCTACCTAGATTTCTGCTCTAGATTTCAGATAATCCAGAAATTTAGGGAGTTTTATGAATTTTCACTTGCTTGCTTTCCTTTAAGATTTTTTTCATAACATTTCCCCCCCCTCCCCCCCCCCATAAGAATTATCTGCAGATTTTGTTGTATTTATTAGTTTTTGCTCTGGTTTTAATTTTTCTTCAGTCCAAATTTCAGCTTCCAGAGCCTTCTGAAGATAACAGCTTCAGTTAGTTACCTTTTGAAAGGGAGACTGTTGATTAAAAAGGGCCTGCAAATTCTGTCTTTATCTGATTGTTGATTAGGAAAGAACCTATTTAGGTCAGTAGGTAGTTTGGCAATTGGAGAGCTAGCTCTGGTGTGAGGAGCATGCTGGAACGTCTCCAGGTAGGATGGGATTGCACAGTATTGTAAGGTTTGTTTCTCATCTTGTGACAGATATATTACGTGGAGTGCATCAAAAGTAGTGGAGCAACGAAGGACGCCCTTTTGCAGGTTTGGACTGTGGGGAGCACTTGGTGCTTCTTCCTGGGGCGGCCTCACAGTGGGAGGTGTGCTCTGGCAGAGGTCCTTAGGCACTGGATGAGAGAGCAAGTGTGTGCCTGTGTAGCTTCAAGGATGACAAGCAGGTGATGGACAGGGTCTTCACAGAGCCCCTGGAGCATCAGGAGCATCAGCTGCAGGATGCAACAAAGGAAGGAGAGTGAGAGGCTACTTGGGTACGAGTGGTGGATGGAGACTTCCTGGGTGGAGGAGGCTGGCAGCTTGTGACTCGGCAGCAGGAGAAAGGCTCCTTCTTTGCCCTCAGACCTGATTTTGCAGCGTTGATGCAATGGCTCGAAGTCAAAGAAGGAGAACAAACTTTACTAAGGGGCAGCACAGAGGCAGCTGGGCCAGAAGTGAGCACTCATTCTGAAGTGGCAGGGGACAGGGGCTGTAAACTCCCTTTGGAGGATGATGGGGTGGCAGTGTTCATCTCCAACCAGGCTTACTGGCACAGAGGGCTTGTTGCCTGCCAGAGGCCAAGGTAACTTATTCATTAGAAGAAAAGAAAAGGGGATTTCCACCTTTCCAAAAGTGTTCTACCACCTTTAATAGATAAGCATTTTAATCCTTTTATTTTGTTCAAATGCATTAATTGTACTCAGCATTTATAACTCACTGTAGTTTATTTAAGGGAGTCATCCACAGAAAATAATCTCTCCCTCAAGGGACTAGAGATTTTTAGGCTAGGATGAAACAGAAATTATGTAATTTTACTAGGAGAAATAAATTATTCCCTGTTCCTCATGGTAAAGGAAAATAGTTGACTTAATGCCAGATGATGCTTGAAGATCTCAAGCTTTAAAATATTACCCAGTGATTTTTATCAAGTACAACTGCTGCTGATACTGGAAGATATCTTTAAAAAGATGTTCAGTCTCAATTTGACAACTGTCCTTATGTTGACGTTCAGCTATATGTGCATAATCTTTATAATTCTTTATGACTGTTCTTCATGATAAAAAAAAAATATATATATATCAGTGTTTTGGTTAGTCTTGCTCGAATGGTGGTGTTAGTGGTCACAATCGCGAATAGAACTTATCTACACAAAGCAGATAAGCGGGCACTTCTTTATTCCAGCACTGGGGAACACGGGGGATAGCTCCACCAAAGATGTGTTCACCGACAGATACAAAGCACAACATATTTATACACTTTTTCAGCAGAGTCATGGTTACATAAGATCAACAAAATTCACAAAGTTTAGTTTGACCTTAATAATGTTTGGCTTTCAGCTACCTCACCTTACCTATATTCCTATTCTACAGAAATCATTGGTCATCCTTACTGATTGATTTGAATAGAATGAGGGGAAGGTGATGATTAGCATATTCATGTTATTTCCTGGAAATCATTATCATATGCAAATATATCTAACACATACGTGGTTATGTTGGACGGGGGTCCTCTGGTGGTTGTCGATACTCTTCATCACTGTGTCTGCCGATTGAACTCCATCCTTGCACATGCTCATTTCATCTTTGGCTGATGCTCATTTCTTCTTTGGCTGATCTTCCCAACCAAAACCAGTTTCTTCTGGTATCTATTGTTTCAAATCAAGATCCATAACCAGTACCCATTGTTTTGATTCAGAGTCCATAACAATTCTTATAGTGTTCAAGGCGCACACCAAACTAGTTACCTATTCCTAAGGGCCTTCGTGTACTTTATATTCCCATAGCTGCTATAACTCCATTTTAAAATCAAAATCATATTCTAAACTAAAATCAAAATAGTATTCAAGCTATTTTATTAAGGTAACTGCAACAGTGGTACTTCCTACGCTTCCACTCAGAAATGACCCACAGTGACTCCTGCATGCACACATGCAGCAAAGTGGTAGCATGTGCTATAGCTCATGTCATGAGATGTTACATGATTCTGGATCTACCTCATGTTGATATTCATATGCTCCTAATTCAAAAACATGAAAGAGACTATTCTGGTGACAACAAATAAACAGTTATAATCACTGGTCAGATAGTACAAAGACTTATTAAACAGGTTATAACATGTCTGATCAAATGATCCTGATGTACAAGATAACTATCCTGAATCTGAGGTTGTAATTTATATAATGCTGATATACCATGTAGGTTACAGTATGCAGCAACTTGAAACCTGGTGTTCCTAATAAATGAAACTAAAATAAGATTTTTCAGAAATAAAAGTGCAAGAAATTGCACAGCAGATCATGCCAAATAAAATTGGAAACACTCACAACAGGTGGGCAGGCTGTTCTTCTAAAGTTACTTGATAGGCTTGCCTTGAAGATGGAATTTATTTTTCCAGTAACTCCCATCCCATCCCCTCTCCCACCAAAAAAACAAAACACATTTTGCCTCAGTAGGAACAAAAGGTTAAAGTACTTCAAGAGCAGAAAATGCTGAAAAAATAATATAAAAATACCCTCAAAACGTTTCTGCCTTATTCTTCAGCCTGTCCGAGCACCCTGATGACTGCCTCCTGACTCACCAGGCAGCTGTGCTGTCTGCAGCAGAACCGGGCATGAGCCAGTCGGCTGGTGTGGAGCTACTCACTGCTTAAAAGAAGTTTCTTGGAGCTGTTTCAGGTTGTGCAGAGATAAGCAGCCCAAGAGGCCAACTTCAGGGAGTGCCAATAACTGACCTAATTAAGAGTTCACCTCTTAGGCAGGCTGGTAGCTGAACATCCAATAGATGGGGCAGCCTAGGAGCCCACCCATGGGCAGCTGAACAGCTCAGGCAATGACGCACGCAGACAGAGGATGAACAATCATTTATTTAGTTGGACCATATGCCTGTTTATTGACAAATCTTCCTACAGAGCTTAGGCATAAGATACCAAGATAAGTCTGATGTTCTGAAATTCCCAAGCTTTTCTCAGCTGGGCAGAGTCCGGACTACCATGTCATCCTGATTGCCCTTTCTGTTGTGAATGTCTATCTTGAATTCAGTCCAGAACAATTCAAGCCAGTTTTAGCATTTTGTTTTGTTGCGCTATTTTTTCTGCTGATGGAGCATGTTAAAATGGCTCAGATCAGTGTCTAATGACCACCAGGGCTTGCACAAGGAAAGCGCCAAGAGTGCACAACAGGCAGCTGGAAGTGCAGGAGGACTGAAACCACTCCTTAGGCTCTCTTGGGGACCTCCTGCCATTACAGCACTGTTCAAGAAGGCTAACACGCAAACACATTAGAGGGCTTTCTGCTTATGACTGGCTCCCCAAAATCAGTCAGAGCTTCAGGATGAACCTCCCTGCCCGTCTTCCTTGCAGTCAGCATAGCTACCACACCAAAAGGGCTTTTTATCTCTGACTTTATTAGAGCAGAAACTAAACCACAGTAACTTCTCAAATACAGAAAATTGAGGTTTCGCTGTTTGATGAGTAATAAAAATACAGAGCATGAATGCCAGTTTCCCTGCTGCTCATTGTGACGGTGAGCCATTACTTTCAGACCCTGTATGTCTCAGCTTGCAATCTCAGCTCAACCTCTGCAAAGCTTCTCTGGTCTCCAGGAGAACCTCGCTCCTGCAGATCTGAGCCACCGTTGTCCTCTTTCTGATCAGATCCTTGCCTCTTCATCTCATGCTACATCTTTCATCTGCTAAACCTACCTCTTGAACATTCCCCTCCTGGCTTCCTTGAAGCCCAATGGATCCCATGGAGAGCACCATCTTCCTCTCCTTCCAGAAGATGCCCATGACCCTGTCCATGTGTGGCAGCTAGAACATGGAATACCAGGGAGTCTTCTTGTCCAGCCAAAGCTCATCCTTAAAATGCAGTATGTGAGATATATAATTATGTGAATAGGCAAATAAAAGAAAAAACTTCCATCCTGCTACAGGCTGGCCTTCCAAAAAATAAGGGTAACTTTGAAAAAGGCAGTTACTGAAGTGCTGATGTAAAGGAAGCGTCGGCTGTTTGGATGTAGTTGCATGCTGAGGTATGATAGCCTGCTGAAGCCATATTTTTGGCAAAGGCACAGGAGGCAGTGACTCCACAAGCTGTTCAGTTCATCTAATAACTTGCTGCTGCTGAAACGAAGTCCTGTTTCCACTTCATTCTCCCATCTCTGGACTGTAGCTATGTGGCCCTACCATCTTTCTCCTGGGCTTTCATGCCAACTCCTGCACTCTCTGGACCATGTCACGAGCCACTTAGATCACTAGAGTAGTAGAAAAATGTAAAACTATTTATTTTCTGGCTTAATTTCTTGCTATGTGAGTTTGAGGTAAATCAGCTCATGGGGGAATCCTGTCAGTCTCTGTGCCAGGGCAAGGTAAACGGTGGAGAAAGCCTGTTAGTAGTCAGGAGTGAGAGAGAAATGCTGCCCACCCATTTTCCAGCAGAAAGTCATCATCTGGCTCAGCTAAATAGGGGACCAAAGTCTAAGGTGCAAATGATTCCCCAGGTCAATCCACAATACATTGATTAATATGCAGAACATCTCTGTCTTCAGGTTTCTGGAGTCAGTATTATGCTGTTAAGAATTCTGTATTAATACATATAGTTTATATAATATGAATAAACACTTGAAAAAAACTTTGAAAAAAAATTTTAAAAGGTATTCTATGATGTAGGGTTTAGCACTGGCAAAGACAACGTTAAAAATATTTCATAACACCAGTTTTATAATAACACTCATGCCTTTCGTGCTCCCCTAATGACATCCATTGCCAAACGTGAATATAGGTGCTGAATACCTGGAGTAGTGATACAAAAAATGCTGACATCTGCTCATCACAATGCATTCATTTAAAGTGTTTCTATATTCAGAGATACTACTACACAAACAAAGCATACTAAGCCCAGCTTGGTTCTGGACATGATTCAGTTTGCTGTGAATGATTGCCAAGGCAGACTATATAGCCCATCCCAATTTCAACCTGCCCTAATTCCCTTTATGAGTTTATTATTTAGTGCTGAATTAGTGCTCAGAGAGACCCAAACAGGAAGCGTCTGGGCGTTCTCTGTTCATGAAGTGGGTGGGATGGAGTTCTTTAGAGAAAACAAAATATGATCCACCTACAGATCATGTTAGGCCAGCTCCCCAATTTCCTCTAAGTAGAACAGAGGCTTTTGTTGCCTTAGTTACTGGAACGATGTACTGGTCAACAGCAGAATCCCAGTCTCCAGACAGAACATCCTTCTGCATTTCTGATGGCAACATAGGATGGGAAATATCTACTTTTCAAATTTTTTGTTGTAAAAAAAAAAAAAAAAAGTGGGTTATTTAACTCTGCAGAAAATAAATTAATAAAAAAAAATCAACTTGTAAAAAAAATTCTGCAAGGTCACTGAATGGAGGGAGTATCTTCTGGTAGAGGGTTACAGCTTCCACTAAAGCAATGTTCCTGGATGTTTTATTTTCTATTCCTTTCTTAACAAAGAAAAGAGCAAGCACTGGAAACTGTATGCTAAATTTCAAGGCTTAAATAGACAACAGTAGCTACGTTTGTAGAGCCAGATTACTGAAGCCTGTCTAAAACTCATAGATGTTCCAGATAGGATTTTAAATTGTTCTTCTCCTTACCAGAGGTATAGCTATTGTAGTATTATCATCTATTTTTCCTTGGACACAGAAGCTGGAAAACACAACCCATCTGTTTTTGCTGCAAAGTATGATCAGGTTCAAATTCTTTCCTTTAGTTTCGAAAACAAGCATTTCAGTATGGTGATACTTGGGTGATAATTTACACTGAAATGGGGGTCCAAAATAGTAATTTTTAAGCAAGAATGGAGTCCCAAATAAATGATGGATTCTCTTCTTTCCCAGAATGGTGTGATATGAGGTAGTGTTTCCCTTGAACCTAAAATGTATCTCACTTTCTGTGGCCATGGGCTCCCTTGCCCTGCTAATCGTTTTTCTCACCCCATAGTGGTCTCCAGATACTATCCATTGATAACATTTTTTTTCTGTGGGATTAAGTTTTGGTCATTTTAACTCTGCAAGCTGATAGTGGAGCAAGATGAACACCAGCACCAGGGCAATGAAGGGCTCAGGGTGGCCTGCTGGGATGGTGTGGCTGAGGTTAGGGGTGTTGAAGGAGCTGGAAAGTGAGAATAAGGCCGTAGAAATAGTTAGGCTAATCTAAATGAAAAAGCAAACATTTTCTACCATATGTCATTGCTTGCAATGAAGATCTAGTCAGAATGCTGTTGATTTGTGTGATTCTGAGTAAATTTGGAATTTTCACTTAGATGAATTCAGATTTTAGAAGTTAGTAACTGGAGTTCTATAAAAACCTCAGATTACTGTAAATCAACGTTGAAGTTGAGAAACTAGGATGTAATTTTAAAGCATTTTAATAACTTTATTAATTTTCCCTTATATCATAATACGAGTGTAAACTATGCATATTAAGAGAGCAACCAAATCTATTTGACCATTAATGCCATTTTAAAATACTTGTACTTTGTTCAGCTTTAAGTAAGATATTTTTATTGGTACTTCCAGTAATTTTCTGACATTCATGCCCTATTGTTGCATTATTTGAACTCCAGAACACTGTTTAAATCTACCCCTCCTCGCCGGTGTTTAAATGGCAACATATTTAATACAAACATCACAAATGTGCATTACTTCAATTATTTCAATGTCAATTTCTACGTATGTTCTAAACAGAAATTTCAGCTGAAATTACCTGTCATAGTTCCTTTCCAAAACTAAGGGTTGATTCAATGTAGAAAGTTTTTTTTTTAATGACTGGCAGGATTTAAATTGTGGCAAAATCCTCTACAGTAGGATTTACATGCCATTTCTTCTGCAAAGACCGTACGTGGAACTGAACGTTTGAGATGAAGGAGTTGTTGGGACATTGTTATTTCTGGCTAATCTATTCTATCACAAAGCTTATTATTTGTACTAACGCCAAACATATCAAGTATGATTGACAAACATTTGACAGGGGATTGCGTGCTCCCAAGCTTCAGACTGGAGGCCTGAATGTACAAAGCCTGTCCTTATTCCCATTTTTACAGGGATCTAGCATACATGTTTTCACTGTTCCTTTGTATTTCCCTAGTTTTCATTCCTTTGTAAATGAAAGCATACTAGCTGGCTTTAGAGGTTACCCTCAGTATAGTCATGCTAATTGGAGCTATATAGAAATAAGCCACGATAGGCCCCTCTGAAAGTTTAAAAACGAAAAACTTTTAATGGGAAGAATGTTGGACCCATACAACCAAACAAAGGGGCTAACAAGCCCACCTCGCCTTGTTTCTCAAAACCCTTCATGTTTTAATTTACTAAAATTCTGCTTTTTATGCAGAATTCAAAACCTGACCAGTATTCTGTGTGTGTGGATGCCTGCCTAAAAGGGAAAAGGGAGAGCTTGAGCTGTGCCGTTTAGAGATTTTTTGAAGGTGAGAAGGGCCATGCGACGCGTGTGTGTGAGGGCCTTCTTGCTCTCACATGTGGGCCATGCACGTGACGACAGAGAAAAAAAAAAAAAAAAAAAACAACCAAACCAAACCAAACAAACGAACAAACAAACAAAAAACAAAAAACAAAAAAAAAGCTGAGGAGACGAGAAAATCAGAAATCCGAGGCTTTCCCCGAGCCAGCCTCCAGGCCCCCCAGTGCCAAGGGGAAGCGAACTAAGGCCGCGGGGCCGAGTTAAAAGTCCGGGGGGCGCGGGCGTTGCGCTGAGGGCGGCGCGCGCTGCGCGGGAGCGGGCGGCGCGCGGCGTTGGCGCACCTGCGGGCGGGCGATGGGCAGTGAGGCGGGCGGCCCGCGGGCGGCCGCGCCGGGGCAGCAGCTCCGCGCTCTCTTCTACGCGCTGCCGCCCGGCGAGAGCTCCTTCCGCGCGGTGGAGGAGGTGCCCGACTACGTGGAGAAGGTGAGTCCCGTCCCCATCCCTCCCCCGCAGCGGCCTTCCCCGCCCGCCTCCGACAGCCGCGGGGGGCCCTAGGGGACAATGCCCGCCAAAGGGCACCTAATTTAAGATGAAATACCTCGTCTTTCTCTGACCGCTTTTGCTCCCGGGCTCTCTGTCTGCAAGGTGCTTGCGTAAACTGCCCGTGTAACCGTGCACTCTATTTTAATGTAGTTTAAATGAAGGCTCAGATGCTTTCTCCTGATATCAGGAGCTGAAGTTTTTAGAGAAGCATCTCAGATACCTGAGGGCTGATGCTAACGTTGTTCAGTTTGTCGGTGCTGCTGGATTATAGTGGCAGCAAACTGAACTGATTAAGCCGGAAAACACGATACTGTGTTCGGCTGTTGTGGTCCTTAAAGCAAGCGAAAAGTCAGGCCTCCTTCTGCCTTTGAGGTGAGTGCTACAAGCTCAGTCAAAGAAAGAAAAATAAGAATTTCTATTTAAAACAAAAAATAAAGATTGTTTAAGAGAATTGAGA
The DNA here is from genome assembly GCF_018691265.1 of Tyto alba. Lineage (NCBI taxonomy): Eukaryota > Metazoa > Chordata > Aves > Strigiformes > Tytonidae > Tyto > Tyto alba. The sequence continues at coordinate 9,891,600 of NW_024881313.1, forward strand.
ACAAATATTTGGGTTGGGACAGTGCTGTCTTCTAAAGCTCCGTGGCAATAGTACAGAGGTCAGGGGTGAGAACTCCCTTGTCAGCAGGCAGCAGCAGCATATCCCTCCCTCCCTCCCCTCCCGCCCTGCCAGCTTAGCCACTTCATGAAGGTACCTTTGCTCCCTTCTGTACTACCCATTGCACGTATCTTGGCACCCGGCTCCTGCTGAACCTGGAATCGATGTGAGCTTTTCATGGAGACAGCAGATAAACATTATTTTGCCCATGTCAAAGTAAATTCAGTCCAGCTTCACTGAAGATCCACACTGTTTATATCGGTCCTGGTATATCTGACTGGATCCTGGGATTTCTGACTAGCTCCTTTGCCAGATAAGGCTTGGACTGCTGTGCAGCAGCTATTGGGCTGCAATAGGGGTGTCGTGGGTTGCGCAGAGCAGTGCAGCTCCGTCAGCAGCTTTCTGGGAATTGTAGTACGCAGCAGGCCCTCGCTGTTATCAGCAAACATTGCCCTTTTGGATAGGGTAAACAGACAGATGCTGCAAACCCAGCCTGTGAATGCAGTGTCTGGTCGATGGACTGCTTTCCTCAGAGGCATTTTGCAACTAAGCTACAGTGTCACGATCGAGGAAGACTGTCTAGAGCTTGCCTAGTCATCTGGTGTCTCCAGCTTTATCTGTTGCATATCTCAGTCCCTTTTACTGTTTCTCCATTTCCAACCCAGTATCATTTACTTTCTTGCCAACAGCATTCCTTAACATCCCTGGGCTTTCTTCTCCTGTGCAGACCTGTGCAATATTCAGCTCAGACCTTGGCCAAACCTGGAATCTCATTTACTGGGTGCACAGCTGTAAAAGTTTGAGGAAGGATTCTTAATGCTTCTTTGGACTGTAAAAGTGCCTGCAGGCTTCTGCTGTTGTAAAGCACCACTGTGATAAGTTTGTAAGTGAATATATACCTCGCAAAAAAACTACAGTAAAAAAAGGTTTCCCATTATGGTTCTACTTTCCTATAATTGCTATCTTGGAGGTTAGTTGTACTAGAATCCCCCCCCCCCCCCCCCCCCTCAGTGCATTTGTTGCCAGAACAGATCTTTTGATGCTTGGTTAGGTGGGTGTGTAAAAGACTTTTAGTAGTGTAATTGTCTTAATGGCTCTGGTCTGAGCTTAGGCAGTGTTCACACCTCTTCTTCTGGCCACGTGTTTGTGGGCAGAAGGTAACTATCTACAGTCCCTCTCCATCTGCTTTTCACTGTTTTTTATTTGACCTACTGCTCTGGCAGCTTTTCTTGGGCTGTTGAGTGAACAACAGCAAGAATAGCAGATCCATTGGATGCAGGAGGGCTAGGTCTAATAGTGACCTGATGAGCCATTAAAGAGGGGCTCAGAGTGGTAACCCCTTGAGCTGGTACAAATACAGAAGTGGATGTCTGAGCTCAGCCCAACACGGAACAAAAAAATTTCTAGTGTGGAGCTGGTAATAAATGAGGGCCTCTGCTCCAATAATTAATTCTAAAAGACAGTAACAATTATGCAGGTGTGAAGCAAACTACTGATTACATTAGCGTCTCCTAAAGAGTTTTTTTTTATGCTTGTTTGGTTTTTTTTTTTTTTGTTTTTTCTGAGGCATCGTATGGAAGTAGGATTTAGATCTCAGATCTGTGATCTCTCATGTATCAGATGCATGAGGGTATTTCTAGTACGTTAGATCACATGGTTACAGCTGTGAGGATATGCACCTTCCAACATCAGGCATGTGACAGAACCTCCTAATTCACTCAAATATTCATGTTTTGAGTGATCTGCAAAATTGAGCACTTTGGTGATTTCCCAAATATAGGTACTTCATAGGAGTAGCTCCTGTGAGCTAGTCAGCTGTGCCAATACACCTGGGCAGCAAATGATAGCAGTGGGTAAAGCAGTTCTGATTTTGAGAACTGAATAACGTGGGTTAACTTGTGTGGTGTACTTTCTGGCTATTGTTATATTACTTCCATTTCAGAGGCAGGACAGCTCGCGGTCCCTGTATCGTGCTCTGTATTTTATCAGAACTGTGTGTGAAGGCCTCAAGTCATATTAAAAACATGAGCTGATCAGCTACTAGTGACCAGTAGCAAAGCTCTGCAGCAGGGCCCTGGGAAAAATCAGCCTTCCAACTGATCTCCAGAATTCTGGGAAAAGGGGTCCAAATCCTAGACCATAATCATAGAACTTATTTTTATGTGAGCTTTTGTCATGTAGAACTTGAAGCCCTTGATTTCCCCTTATTTTTAGGAAGAGAAGGGCAAGTATAAGTCAATTTTCTTTCTCTAGGGCAGAATGTCCTGACTCTCACAATGTATACTCATGCTTCCCCTGTCCTTTCATGAGCATCTTCTTTGCTATGGATATAAGATTATGCTCTGCATGCTCTGTTTTTTCGATTCTCTCATAATCTACAGATGGGCAGATGGAGTGCTGCTTTTTCCTTGCTGACTGTAGTTTTCATGAACAACAACAACTTTACTTTGCTCCTTGCTATGTTCTGAAATTACTGCTTGTGCTCAGTAAAGACTTTCATGAGTCAGATTCAGGAAGAGAGCACATTGTTCCTTCCGCCAAGAGCCCCAAAATGAAAGCTTTAAATTTAATAATCACTGTTTTTCTTTTCTATTTACTCTGTTTTTGGGAGCCTGAAGATTAGGTTCGCATTTATACTCAATTTACATTTTAGGCTTTGCTTCTAAATAATAAGGCACAGAACCTTCACATTTAGTTTTACATGAAAGTTGAGATTCTTGTGCTATAAGGACCTGGGACTTTAAGAAAACAAACTGTTTCAAGTCTTGCAATAAAACCATGAATTTATGCTGAGTTTCAACTGAGAATATTATTTTTTGCAACTGTTTAAGCAGAAACTAATTTTAAACGGTCCTTTGCATTCTGTAAGAGTTGGTTACTTAGAAAGGAATTCCTCTTACTCAGTGCTCAGAGCTTTCAAGGTATGGATCAGTTATTCAAGTAAACCACAAGCTAATACAAATCTCCATTAAATATTTCTGGTGATGGGTGAAGAGAAAGAAACTGGAAACGGAGAGAGAGTAAAACATGTATAGACAAGAAGATATCAGTAGGGATCCAGCTTCTGTTTCTGACATGTGATGCCAACAATGGCTATTTCTTAATTTTGTGCCATTTTGTTTGTAGGGGCAATCCGTGAAAACTCTTGCAGAGCTACCTATCTATCCTCAACAGGTTCCTTAAATGTCCTCATTGTCATTCTAACTTAAACAAAAAAGGAAAAAAAAATAATGGTTAGGCTAGTGAGACTATTGTCTGTCTTACTGACTGTCTCATTTTTTTCTGAAGTATTTGCATTATCCTTCTGGTGTCTTACATCTCATCCTTAGACTGTAGGCTATTTGGGACAACAAGAACCTTTTCCTTCTGTTTGTACAGCATCTAACATGGTAAGATCATACTCCATGACAATAGCTGTTAGGTGTTATGATCACATAAATAATACATACTAGTTTTGATATAGTTTGATCCCTTCGATCTGCTTTGGACAAAGCTTAATGTGGATGTGTGGGAGAGAGGTAGTAATTTCTTAGATACTAAGAGGTATGCTATAAATCTTACCTTTCACACGCTCCTTGATGGGCAGAATGTTAAGTCTCTCTGAATGTTTCTCTATCCTCCTTGCTATGACACTCCCTATTTGTGAGTCAAAAAGTGCTGTCAAATGCTTGGCTGTCTCTCAGCTTCACAGTGGGAAGAAAATATTTAATGAAGTCAGTGGGAGAGAAGTTGTATTAGTATAAAGTCAAGTATTTTAACCATTTCAGAGGTTTCTAGGTAAAGTGAATCACCACATATAATGCAGGCATCATATATTTCCTGTTCACTATTTTCATTTCATGAATGAAACATCCCACTTTTTCTGTTCTGAGCCCATTCAATTTGCTGTGCAGCTTCTGGTGTCCCATAACTTCAAACTGCCTGTAGTCTCTGTTAGACCTGGCTCCTAATATTATGGTCAAGCATTTGTTAGTTCTTCTTAATAAGACCCTTTTTATCTCTGGTAGAATGTTACAGCTGTGGTCATCAAGCTTTGTTTGGTAAGTTAGGAATCTGTTCCTTAATTACATCAATTAAGAAAAGTACATTAAAAGTCTTGTCTACTCAGAAATGAAGCAGCTGGAGCAAAACAAGTATTTATATTTTCCTAGAACGTTTCAGTGATTTCAAATGGAAGGTTGTGGTGTTTGGTTTTTATTTCTCTCTTTATTATTGATTTCAAATATCCAAAGATCTACCACATTGGTTTTCTTGGGTGTTCTTTAGGCTTTATCCATAGGTCTTCCTTTGATTTCAAAGTGTTTTATATCATCAGTTAGTGCATATCCCAAACAGGCTTTTAGATACCTAAAATGCTGTTAAAGAGCAAGCTAGGCATCTAAATTAAAAAGTGCCATGTTGATATTAATCTCTGTTCATCTGTTATTGTAACCTAACCCTGAGCTGCTGAAGTTTATGAACTTTCACATTTCCTAGACGCTATAAATCTCTTGCTCCTTGCATGGTTTGAATCATCCAATTCTTCTTTGACTGAGCAATCTGGTCTATATCCATCTTAGGCTCTTCAGTGTCCCAGCCTGGTAGGAATTCCCGGATCATATCTCACTTGCCAACAAAAATGAGCACCCTCCAAAATGCAGTGGCATTTGCAGAGGCAACATGCTTATTCCATTAAAATGTTGTATAGGCAGGGGCAGCCTCTCTTCTACAGCAGTGCAGTTTGGGGGGTTTCAGTGTGTGGATCTGTATGTGCAAACGCAGGTCACTTGAAGGGGGCAGCAGACGACAAACAGGGCGAGTCGGGCAGTGTGATGCCTCCCCTAATGGTGCGGAAAGTCTCACCGGTCTTGCATTTCTCTCGCCCTGCAAAACACGGTGGGAATTTTATGCCTTAATACCAAGAAGAAGTAGTTGTCTGAATGTCTTCAAGGTCACCTAAAAGTTTTCTACAGAGCGAGGGAGGCAGTTGAAAGAACATTCACATGCACATAGACTTGATGCAAGTAAAATAGCTGCCTCCTATTTTCCTTGCCAATGTGCCTTCTAGATTTTGGTGACAGTGGCTGATACGCTGCCACTGCCTTGTCATTCTTTCCACCTGTGAAGTGCAAGGACTGTTAGGACTCCAGTGTGAGTAAAAAAGTATATGCTCTGCCAATTACTGTTATTCAAGGCTTTTTTCTTGCCTGTGCTGATGAAAATTTGAGAACAGCTGTAACAATCTTTCTCCACTGCTTGTGGTGCCATAATAACATTACTAGCCACAGCCATACCTTTCTCTACTGGGTGCTGCTGTTGTGCGTTTTCGACTTGCAAGTTGATCTGGGATGCAAGATGGAGAGTGTGAATTAAATCCTAGACTGAAGCAGTGTTGTGAGTGAGAAATGTTTTAGTCTCACTCATCATTATACTTTTCTTCAGAAAGGCAGAAAATTATTTTACAGTTAGTACAACCCAAAAGAAAAAAGGGAACATTGTATCAGTGCGACTTCCTCTGGAAAGAGAATGTGTTGTATGGCCCAAATCAGAATGGGCTGCCTAGTTAATGGGTTCTCTGAAAACGCATACAGAAGAGCCGTTGCTATCTGCAGCAAAATGTATGGCAACAGAAATGCCAAGTAGAAAGAAATTCACTTTACTGTGTCTTTCAGATAATATCGTTGGATGCCAAATTCAGTGGGTGAACACATTAAAAAAAACACATATCAAATCAAAAGCAGATTATGTTTTACCTTTGTTTAGAGGAGTCCACAAACGTTGCTCCTCTCAGTGATTTACTTGAATATTAGAAATATGAGATTTGAAAGACTTTTGTGTTTTGATGACTTTTAACAATTTATGTGCAGAAGATACAAAAGAAAATAATATGGGAGGAGGTTAGTGCACTGGATTTATGCTGGTGTTGTGTATTAAATAGTAGCCTTGGTGGTTCTGGTTTGTAAGGTCCGTGTGGAGCTTTATCATAGTAGTAGCTAGTAAGGTGCCAGCCAAACCAAGAAGTATCCAACTGCATAAATGGCTCTCAGGAAAGGTGGATCTAGTTCTATTTGTGTAGTGATTTATTTTCTTCAAATTATTTTTCAGAGTATTCCATTCTTCATTGCTTTTATTGGCCTGGAGTTTGCTGTCAGCTGGGTTCAGAAGCGTAAGCTGTCAGGTCGGATCAATGATGGCATAAGTTCTCTTTCTTTAGGTATCCTGTCTCGACTGCCAGAGTAAGTATACATGTTATATTAGCTCTAGATTTTTAATCACTAAGAAGTAAGAAAAGAGAATTATATACTGAAGTTGTTACTGCTAACCAAAAATGATTAAACGAGGCATCTGGATTTTACTTTGCTAAAATGAAGTTTCATAAAGTGTGTAAATGTCTTTCTAATATGTAAGGTTAAATGTGATACTTGCAGGATATTTTCCAGCTCCAATTATATTCATTTATATTTGATCTTGGATGTCACCTTTTGCTGACTCTGGGACTTCAGCTGACTTGACCCTATCTTATATTTGACTGTATGTTAAAATATGAGTTTTCTTTCATTAACTTCAGAAGGAAGAAAACAAAGCAAACCCAACAAACCAAAATAAGTTCATTATTTTTATTAGCCTTTAAAAATTAAATTGTATGCATATAACCAGATTGACAGAATTGTGAATAAGCATGTGATCCAAAGTTTTTTGAACGCAGTCATAATCTTATGTTTGACTTCAGTGGATTTTAATGCCTGAGAGAATTGTTGCAAACATTATCATCTAATCTATTCTCCAATCTAAAGGCCATAAGATTTACCTGAATTAGTTCAGAGTGAACAGAGTTGTGTTTTAAAGAAGTATCCACTGTGGATTACTAAATATCAAGTAACAGGGAATCTAGCAAATTCTTTATATAAATTGCTTTTAGTGTTTTTCAGGAACTCTAATTGCATCTAAGGAATATCATGTTTTAGATCTGCCTTTGCATGATATGAGCCTCCAGATGATAGATTTTATTACATCTTTTCTGGTAGAATGAGATTACATTTCTATTCCCCATGTATGAATTTACAGATTACCACCAAATTGTATATAATCTGTTCATTACATGAAGAAAAGTTTTTATTCTTTGAATTAGACTATGTGGTGTATTTTTCAAGTCTTTCAATTATTCCCGCAGTCTTTTTTTCTGAATCCTCTGCAGTTCTTCAGCCTTCTTAGTGTTGATGTCTCAAGTGCACTCCATATTTCAGAAATTACTACATCACTGCCAAATAATGAAGTCATTTGTTCTCTATTTCTACTCGATGTTCCTCCCTCTGTATATCCCAGGTCCTCTGAGCCATCCTTCATCCCCAAATATTTTTTTAGATTCTGTGGCTTACGTTCCTCGTTCATAGGCAATATGTTCTTATATTTGGCCACAGAGAAATACATGGACAGTACATTTGGTCATACTGAAATAGTTTGAATCAATTAAATGTTGTCATTGGTACTTAAAGATCCCTGTTTTTTGTCATTGCAAATTTTGCTAGAAATCTCTTTTGATCCAGGTTATTGATAAAATACCTTAAAAGAGCACAGCAACAAAAATTATCCCTTCTGGCAGGTAGCACCCATTTTCTGAAATGTGTAAATCACCCATTTTGTAATCTATTGAACACTTGACATGTACTTGATTTTTTTTAAAAAAAACCCAACTTTCTAATTAAGACAAATTTTGACAAGTTCTATGCCTGTGCCTTATGTACAAAGACAACTTGTGATGGATCGTGTTAGTTATCAGTAGTAAATATCATGGATGAAGCCTTTTAAGGAGTTTGGTAGATAAATAATGTCACTTAGAGACACTCTTCTGAACTCTTAATATATCTGCAGATAAGAAGCATGAACTTTCAGCGTGAGAGGTATTCAAACATAAATTAGTGTTTAAGTTATTTGATAATTTTGTGACTCTACTTTTGCAGGTAGTGTACAACCTATATTCAAACCATTTTGTTGCTCCTAATATGATGTGTGAGCATGATCTTGAAGGAGAAACTTTAAATTTTTCATTATATTTTAAGCTGTAAGAAACTAAATATTTACTCATACATTAGACTTGTGTGCACCTACACACAACCCTGATAAAGGCTTATTCTAGCTTGCATGCAGCTAATATTAACCCAAATTTTCTAGACAGTCATATAGTTCACTGGTTTATGATGCTAAATACTTATTTTTTAAATCTGAAATATTCAGGACTGATTAAGTTAAACAAGGGGACTGAGATATATGTAAGGCAAGTTTGAATGACTTTGTGAGGCCTTTTGGCTTTATTTTAAGAACACTAAAATGCTTCAGATGCACTTACTGCTGGACGAAATGCTTGCTAAGAAAACTAGTGTTGTGTGTGTGGAACGCAGCTGTGCAAGGTACTGAGTACTTTTATTATTTTGGCACTCAGTACTTTGCTGCAGAATTTGGCTTGCAGGCTATGCAGTTTGCTCTTGGATAAGAATTATTTTGCAAGGTTGTTTCAACTGAGTGAACCAGATGACCCTTGATGACACAAACTTTGCAGGATCAGACAAATCTTCATGATAGGTACACTTATTGACTGCCACACCAGCACAAGAAGTCTCTTCCAGGTCACTTGTGTGGCTCTCACAGCTAGAAATACAAGACGCTTCTCAGCAGTTCTTTCCAAAAAAAAAGTTCTGTAAAGCTTTTTACTTTCTGGCTGAATGTGAAAGAAGCAGGCAAAATACAGACTTCCTAAATTATTTAATTGCATGTTAATATCATAGTTCTAATGGTGACTGCTTAGTGTAACACCTCTTTTGTAAGTAGGAGGAGTTGTGAATAATAGACTGGTTAAACAGGCTTGAACTAAAAAAACAGAGCAGCTTACCCTTCCATCTTCTGCTTCCATGGTGTGAAAGAACTGGGTCAGAAAAAAAAAGGGGGGGGGGGAGGAAGTACATGCAAAATCTTTTGCTAAGATTTTCACTTCAGTCTTTTCCTTTCAGGCAGAAAAAAGGTAGAGAAAGCTGACAGAAACTGCTAAAACAATATTTCAGCAGAACCCACAGCATCAGGGGAAATAGTAGTGCAAATCATTAACAGCTGAAGGTTAGATTAACACACCATTGATTGTATCCTCTCCCAGGGACTAATTTTCATTTTCTCAACTAGCAGCAATGGTTTGCCACTTCCTTAAAAAAATCTGTGGTTGAATCTAAAATGGTGGGCTTCAGTCTATTAGTTAGAATGAAGCTTCAGATGCATCATTGCAAAGAGGTCTTTACATTTAATGAAAAAATTAGGAGTCACAGACCATATTCAGCCTCTAAGTATGTTTTTCCATTTCACAGCCTGTATAACAGGAGTATTACATATCTTGAGGGAAAACAGTATTTATTCAGTGTTTCTTACTTCATTGTTGGAGAAAATGCAAATCATAAATTGTTGATATTCGTATGCCAGATATTAAATGTGTAGGTGTAAGAGGAAAAGTCTAATCAGACAAGGCAATGTGTTTTGTTTTTAGGCTTATTAGACTCAACAGCATGTAGTAAGTTGAATTGCTTTGTGTGCATACATATCACCTCTTGTAAAATAGCTCATACATTTCTTAAATATAATTTTCTCTGCCTTAATGCATACTATGCATTCCTCTGCATGTATGAATACTAAATATTATATGGAATGAAAAGTAATTTGAGGGAGAGGGAGAGACTTGAATTACTAGGCTCACTCCCAGCATCCTAAATGTTGTTGGTTAAAAAATTTCTGAGAACTTTTATTCTAAATAAATAAATAACTCTTCTAACTAACCATTGCCAGGAGACTTGAAATGCTGCTTTAAAAATATTCTCCCAAGAGAAAGTTTATTTTGGGTATAAATATCCACTATACAAGTATGTATATTATTTCATATTGGCCCATTTCTTCTTTTAAAGCAGCAGAACATAAATCAAATCAAAAAGTGTTTGGGGGATACCTGAGGTAGGTACATTTTCAAACTAGTTGGGAAAGTCTCCGGTCTTTATGGTCATGCTCAATTGCCAGTTTTTAGTGGTCAACTCTGCAACACAGTCATACAGTGTGTGTGTGTGTGTGTGGCTAACACAGAGTTTTGTCAGTCAGGTCTGCAGTGAGAACATTACCATTTGCATACATTATTTACTTCAGTTTCTGAAACAGATGAGATTAGAGTTCTCTGAAACATTGTTGAACATCAGAAAGGAATGAGAAAATGCTTTTTGATCGGTTCATGCTATTATGCATCTTAAGATATCTGCACATTAGCAATAATTGAATCAAAAGAGTACAAATCATTTCTGCTGTAGACCAGCGTAATCAGTTTTGTATGTCATCTAGATTTTAAATAATCTTTTTGTGGAAGTTAGCTTGAAGAGGCAGTTTCATGTACATTTTAGATCAGCACTTATGCCAAATGAAGCGCCTTTGACTGACTTATACTTCTGGTTCCTCGTTCCTGCCTCTCCCACCTTCTCTCCCCTTTTGCCAGCACCAGCATTTGTGTTGCCCTGTGGTGAAGTGGCCCAGGAAGCAGGTCCAGCACCCCCCCATCATATTAACCTGCATCAATTCTTACTGCAGCTGTGCAAAATCTTGTTCTAGCAGAAGAAATGGGCTTGGAAGAAAAGCAGTCCGGGTTGCAGGACAAGAAATACTCAATTCTTTTTTGTAGCAATACTGAGTTATCTGCTTTAAAACATACGTAAAACTGCAATCTGAAGCCAGAAGTTTACAATTCTTAATAGTAGCAATATGCAGACTTGACAAGAATACATTCAGTTCAAGTTGATGCAAACAGTTCACAACCCTGTGGAGCTGGCAGTGTCCTGACAGAACACAAAATACTTGCCTGCATGGGTTTACCCATTTAAAGTATGTCCTGAAGTATCTACTAGATACTTTATGTTTGACTATAGAAAATTATAATCATAAATTAATGATTGCATCTCTTAGAAGAAAATTTGATACATGCGGTTTCTCATAAATTACATTTTCACTTCAAGACTTATTAGGTACATTTTTTTTTGTCTCCACATATGTTTGACTAAGGCTTCGGACAGATGTTTATTTAGAGCATGGTCAGATGTGTTGCTTCTGATCCAGCTGCCCCCTCAGATCTGCCAACATAACTGCACATTTAATTGCTCCCTAACCTGGTCCTGACAAAGTGATCCAGCTAAAAGCAGAAACAAAAGCCCCCCAAGAACTATAAAAGAGGTGTTTAAGCTCAGCTGCATTCATTTTGACAGAGCCAGGTCAGGGAGCAGCTATGCATGCAATTATGCTGGCAGGTCTGAGGACTGGTTACCACTATGCTTAGGGCAGTGATGAGCAGATGGGGCCAGACTGGAAAGGTAATCACTTAACCTGGTTAAATGGCTAGTAAAGCTGCCATGCCATGCCATGCCCCTAAACCAACCTAACTCCTGGCTACTGCACTTCTGTCCTTCCTGTACTCATTTATGTAGTCCTCCATTTCTCTTGTGTTGGTTCAGATGCTGATCTAATCCAGTGTGGAGTTATTCCAGTTCACTGTGGGAACAAAAAGGTATTTGCTTAAGGCACAGAGACAGGCAAGTGGGTGGGAGTATGGCAGCCAAGAGCTGTGAGGCTCTAGGCTCAGGCACTGCTGAGCATGCAGTCATGACCATGCCTACAGCAGCTAGCTATGGCAGTTTGAGACCAGACCTGTCAATAAATGTTTCCAAAAAATAGAATTTCAGTAGGTAACAAACCTGAAGAGACAGACTCTACTCACCTCTCCACTCCTCCCACTCTCCAAGTAGTTACATATTTCATAAGAGCACCCTCCTGGCTGCACTGTCCCATATATGCCACTAATTGTTCCCACATTTTGTCAAAGGTCACAGCCCTCACAGCTCTGTCAGAGGAACCTGTTTTGAAATAACTCGCTAATCTTCTGTAGGTAAGGCAGTCAGAGTAGGATAAACAGTTTCAGTAAGGGGGTAGTGCTGTGCAGAAGGAGCTGGTAGCATTTTCATCAGGCAAACCTGACTCTGGAAGGGGCTTTTCTAAATCAGTTCAGCTAAGCTTATAGCAGTGACTGTCTACATGAACAAGCTTTGTTTGGTCTAATTAGTGTTTTGTTTTGTTTTTTTTTTTTTTTTTTATCTGTTTTGTCACTGATGAAATGAGCAGAACTAAATCAGTAAAAGTTAGGATAATGAATCCACACAAGTTACTATCTTCTCATTGCATCAGTTTAACACAGTGTTATAAATTTGGTGTAAATCTTGCTGTGTCCTCAGGCAAGTCCAAGCCCAGCTGTGCCTAGTAAAGATGCTAGTGCTTCCTGCCTGCTGTCAGGTGCTCATCACCACCTCCCCAATCCCCTGTTCTGGTCCGTACTTCTCTCGGTGGTGAGTCCTTCCCAGGCATATCAGCAGCATTGCCTTCAGTGGTTTATAGTGTAGAGTTTTGTTAACCTGGTTCACTTTGAAGCAGGCTGGAGAGCACCCATGTGGGCAGAGCTGCTGGCAGAGCACAGGAGTATCAATGAGCTGCTCTAGACAGCCTGGCATGTATGGAGTGCTACTTTTTGGTGATGTCTAAGGAAGGCTCTGAGCCAGAGTTTAAAACTCTGGAATTTCTAATGAAGTGACATATGAGCTACTAAACATTAAAAAGAAGAATCTGGGAGAGACACTTGGAAGAGTCAGGATGTTCTCGAACTAATTGACTGAAACAACTGGTAGTCCCTACCTACCATATGTTCTAGAGATTGCTGTATTTCACACAAGCCTGTCAGGGAGCCAATTACTCTTTTTAGGTTGTAACCTCTTACACAGACACAGCTGTTTGCAGAATGCATATTTGTCTACAACCTTAGTATTGTATCATTGCCTTCTATACAGTGAGGCCAGTAAATGGCTCAGTGATCGCCCATTCCCGAATCTCATAGCCCAGCTTTGCACCTGCCATGTATTTAGAAACAAAGACAAGCTGTCAGTGTTTGTTCTCAAATATACTTGTGCTCTTTTGTGAAAGTACAGACTGTGAACTGAGTTTACCCTTATTAAAAATATGTTATTAATTAAGTTTAGTAGTCTCTGTAGCTTGCAAAATATACCAATTTCTCAAACACATTAAATGTGTAGATTTTTATTCCTTTTTTTTTTTTTTTTTTTTTTTTTAAGATAAATTGTGTCAGTTTGCACACATTTTGAAAGAACTCTTTAGGAACTGCTTCTGTGTAGAGCACCCTTCTCACTGAAGTGCTTCTCTGCTAAAAGATGCATTAAGTTTAAAATGGGATTCCACTAGGTGGAGCACAGGGGTAGCATTTTTAGAGCTGGCCAACTTAGTTTCCTGGGTCAACACCAAGAAGTTATGGAAGTTGGGGGAAAATGTCTCTAACTGAATCTGTAAATCAGTGTTACAGATCTGAAAATAACAGACTTTCAGTACCGTGTATATCACACACAGTAACAAACTATCATTTTAAAAGTGCAGAAGTATGACCAAAGCAGTTCAATAGAAATTCTCATGTAAATATTTTTCCTCATTTCATCATTTGATGTGCTTTGATGTCTCACTGAAGTTATTTCACTATATTTTTACAGACCATAGGAACAGTCATGTTACCTTTGTTATTTTTGTTCTAGATAAATTCAGAAGAACTAATCTGAGTTGAATAGAATACCCTTTTCTCTATCATTGTTACTTACAATTATAGGCTTGTTCTTAATTTAATTTAAACTGTAATGCAAATTTGCTGACTTTAGTGGAACAACCAAGTAGGAGAGATCAAAATCAGATCCTCTGTTGGAAAAAGGTACTAAGTAAGCATTGTTGTTACATATATTTTTACATAAACAACTATTGAAATGTCAGGTCCATTGGCTCACAGAAGACAACATTCTAGAATCTCCCAGTATTGTGTGTCCTGAATTTACTGGGATAGAATTTACTGCCCAGTGTTCTGGGCAGGTATAAATAGGTCTAAAGAAATACAACTTTCATTCTCATAAAGGAAGATGAGTGAGCTACAGTGCCAGAAGCTCAGCTATACTGATGTTTTTGAGCTAGGTTTTGTGATCTTTTAATGATCACATATAATTAAATTTACCAGAAGACCTTGCATAAACTTCGGTCAAAATGTGTTACTACTGTGGATTATATCACTAAAGGCAGTGGAACTTCTCATGGAAATATTTGAATCGTGCTGGATTTTTAATTGATTGCTTATTTATGTATGGAAGAGCAAAGATAAACAAGTTACTTGAATTATATTGATAGGACTTGGACTTAATAAAAAAAAGTGTAACACTGATTTCTGTTCTTTTCCTTCCAGAGCCTGTTGTTTCATGTTTTATTCCACCTACTACTATAAATTAATATTAGTCTCCCAGAGGATAAAAAATGAAGTAGAACAGGAATAGGTTTGGCGAAGAAAAGGTCAACTCTATCTGACAAAACATTATGCAATACCGCATACAATACAGCTAGTAGGGATACCAAATCACCTCCATTTTACTTCATTTTGCATTTTCTAGGGGTTTTTTCCTCCTTGAGGAAAACTGGGGACTTATATTGTTTAGGCTAAAATGCTAGAGAAGAAAGCCATACTGAGGAAGAGGAGAGGCTTTGATTCAGCTTTTGTGTCTGGTGGGAACATTTTCTCAAAATGTAGGTGCTATTTCCTGTAATCAAGGGCTTTGCAGAGCCTGATAATCATTTCCCAGCTGTATCATTTTGGTGAATTATTTTTTAGCCTTGGGTTATTTCATGACTGGTTTTGCATATTAAGAATGGGAGAGGATCATATTCATCTTGATGATAGAAAACAGGGAATAGAACTCCCACAGCTCCCTCTCCCTTTCCCTCCACCTTGTGGAAAGTTTGGCTTTGTGCTAAAGCGTGAAAAAAGCATTGACTGCAGTATGTCAGGCATATTTCAGCTCGATTTGTGTCAACCCTAATAAGTCAGCTGACAAGGTAATAAATTGGGTGTCTGTTCAAGACCTGGCACCTGTACAGGAAATAAAAGGGGATTTCAGTTGCAGGAGGTTTGCTTTGTTTTGCAAATGGACCTTTTCTCAAGGCTCCTCTACCTCCTCCCCCCTTCTCCTCTTTACTGAAATCATGTTATCAAAATGTTTATTTCAATTGTGACTCGAGCCAGTTTTTCATGTGGAAAAGAAAGCTCTATGAGTATCCTTGGAAGTGGAAATCCTTATGCTTTCCACTCTGAAACAAAGGCTTACAGAACATTTAATTATTCATGTATCCTGCTGTTACATATATGGTCTGAATAATTTCAAATTATTGAGGAGAAACTGCCTTTGTTCAGCACTTTGAAACTTTACATTCATGTCGTTTGAATCAGGCTAGGAAAACTGAATTATTTAACCCAGGGAAACTGTATTAGTAATATCTCACTATTTTTAATGATAATATAACCTTGTGACCAGGGTGTCTTAACATGTTTCTCTCTGTGTCTGACCTCCCAAGGATGCAAGCCTGCTAGAGTTGTTGAGAGCCAAGCTTTTGTAGGTCCAGCTGTAGAGCTGTGTTTTTAGCCCAGGGGCCCCAGGTCGGTTCCCAGTGTGACGTGCGGTGATGACTGCAGTAGCGGCGAGAGCTGAGGCAGTTTCCTTGGGGTCTTCACCTTCGATACACATATCTTCCTGCATGCTTGGAAGAGACATGGCAGCTACTGTCTCTGACCCTTTTCCCTTCTGGTGACTGTCCTGGGCATCATGAAAGAGGCTTCCTAAAACTTTGCTTTCAGGCTCTAAAACTGGTCTGTGAGTTGAAGGAAGCAAAATGGGACATTGTATTCTTTGAAGTGGGAAGCTGCTTTTTTTTTTTCCAATTGAATTTCCTCCACCTTTTCCCTCCTTCATTATCCCGTAGGGATCTTGCATAAGTAGATCTTCATTTCCACATGGAGAGTTCATCTCCCAGAATTTCCTTCTTGGACTTTTTTAATTAGAGGAAGTGATAATCTGACCCAGTGGAAGGAGAGGGGGGGAAAATGGTTTATTAAAACAAGTATTTATCACCTTTGAGTAGAGTATGTATGAACCTCAGAAACAAGGAGATGAGAGCTCTCTCTCAAAGTCAGAATAGTTGCTTAAGTGTGTGCTTTGCACATAGTAAGAAAATTTTCAGTAGAAATGTTAAAAATCCAGGAATATAAATCTATTCAATGTATATAATAAGGTTTTCTGTACAGTCTGTCTGTTCTAGGATTTATTACTCCTTATACAGAGGATTGAACTAGATGAAAAAAGTCTTACCTATCTGTTTCTGTCATATTTATGGTTAAAACCTAATATTTAAATGAGCAAACATTTTCTTAAGTTCTCTTCAGTATTTTCAAGAAGTGAAAATGGAACTTGAGGGAGAGAAAAAAGGGGCAATATAAACCTTTAAAACTCCAAGTGAACTTTCAGAGTCATAATTGAATGCAAGCTCTGGACTTTCCCATTCATCACACTGTAAATTTTTAAAAAATACTTAGCTAAGCAACTCTTCTTTCTCCAGCATTGCATAGTGATATGATGGATTACTCTAAATTAATTACAGTAATCAGCTAGTGTTATATGCTGTAGAGTTGTGATTCAAGCATGAAGGAAAGAATGTACAGCAAATTACTTATATAAAAAATGTGTTGCAGGGTTAGCTCAAGTTTTACACTTTGGCCTCAGCCTGTGGAAAAAAAAAAAAAAAGACTCAAGAGTGAAATACTGAAAGCTGATCAAAAATGGAGGAAATGTACCAGTTCACATATCTTTGGATGTACTGCAAAGGCATTATATGTTAATAAAAGTGAAAGAATAAAGTAAGAAAACAGTACCTAATAATAACTGATACTCTATGTTGCAAGAGGTGTTTTAAATTTCCTGGTCATTGAAAAGATGTTAAGAAATGCCCATTTCTTTGTGTTTGAATAATATCAGCTCCCTTCTAACCTGTTGTGAAAGGGGTTGAGAATTTATACTGAACTTTACAGATGCCTCATGAGATGAATTGCAAAAATCTGGTTGGACACATATAATCTTCTTTAAAAATATTTATAGAACACAGCTCTTATGAAAATTAAACATGTTCCAGGTGTGTATGGTCCAACTTCTGGGCATAGCTAAGTTGGTTTTGAAGTGGTGGATACACCTGTCATTGCTAGTCAAGAGAAATTCTTCATCTGCCAGTTGCTGAAATTAAACTTCGTGGGTTTGTTGTGTTTTGTTTTTGTCCGAGAGGAAAACGGATGATTGTAGTAAAGGTAGGAATGAGTTGCAGGTACAATGTGGCAGCTAGCTCTGGAAAAGGTACTAGTTCTCTTCTTCCCAAGCAACAACTCCTTGTAATGCTTCAGCTTTTTGGGATAAAGTGGTGGATGTCATACTATCTGCTTGCAGGCTAGTATTTGGAGCTTGGGATTTTCAGCTGACTTTGTTCCTTGTTAATAGAGAAACTAGCATCACAGAAGCTCAACATGTGTCCATCTAGCCTTATTCAAAACACTGTTATGGGAAGAGGTGCTGATGCCAGAAGTATAAAAGCTCTGAATGGATGTCACTACAAAAATACAGAGGCAACCACAAAGTTCAGTTGTAGCAAGCTGAAACAGCCATGTTTGCTGAGGTTCCCTCATGTTTCCGTGCAGCTATCCCAAAGAACAGGGCATGGCCAGACTGTTTTCAGGGATGTTTTCCAGGTGTATGAAACAAGGTTTTAGAGGAGAAGGAGTATAATATGACCTTTTTTAGTTTTGCAGATTCAAGTATTTTGGGGGCCATACTGTAAAATATGTAAAAAATAACCTAGCAGAAAAAAAGGAAAAAAAAAAAGGCAGAGTTTGGGAAGAAGTACCACTGAGAAGCGTCACTGAGACAAGAATGAGCAGACGTGGACAGAGGGATATATGGAGACTCTTTTAGCTCATTTCAATGTAAGGTGAAGTTCCAGGTGAGACTAAACTGAGAGATGTTGGTCTGTGACAGTCTTTCAGCTGAGGTTTTGCAAGGCTGTGACACCTATGTGCAATCTGTTACCACCTCTATTCAAGTAGTGTCTTGCAGGTATGCCAGTTGCAATCTCTATTTGAAGTTCCCTGCATTTGGATCCCTTAGTCTTTCTTCAACCACGAATATGATTTATAGATTTCTAAAATCTTGCACAACTTTGCACAAAGTTGTTGTTCTGCTGATACTTCCCCCATGCCTCTCCCCTCCAAATATACCAGCAGCAGAACATCTGAGAACTAATTGCACTACTGTGTGTAGATAATGGTGCTAATGATAATCTTATTTCTGACTTGTAGGCCCTAAACTGAGGTGCATTTAATCCACTGACATATAAAAAAAGATATGTGTGACTTTCCTACAATTAATATCTTTTCCCGACATTCTGCTTGCTGCTTTTCAGAGGCTGCCTCAGTTCACCAGTCCCACAAGAATTTTCAGCAACACAGCAAAGGAGGGTAGCAGAAGGGGGTGTGAGGAAGCTTCTACAACTCATGCTGTAGACTACTCTCTTCTACAAAAATGCCAGTTTAAACATACATCAATCTGCATCTGAGGCACCATTTCACAGCTATCTAAGCCAGTTGTCACCTGGGCCACCCCAGTGCCCACAGCCTCTCATCTCTCTCCTGCTGGGGCTAACGCTTCCCCATCTGTCCAAAAGTTCACCCAGTAAAACCCAGTTTACCAGTTTGGAGGCAGCTCAGCTTCCAAATCAGTAAAATGAGACAGGTGGTGGGGCACTGAGGGGAGGGTGTGACTGTGGCAACCCAGATTTTTATTCACCTAAACAGCTGTGGAGTTATCACTGGATCTGGCCTACCCACCCCAGAGCTACTTTCTTTCTTCTTCTCCTGGTCTCAGCACTGACCTGGTTTAGGTCAGGAAGAGTTGCTCACTCCCTGTAGTCCAGGAACTTGGCAGCAATAAAAGCTGATGTCTGGTGGCTTTCCTGCCTTTGCATATTCATTACTTTTTCTCCCCCTTTCTGGCAGTCCTGCCATTTTGCTCTATGAATTGCCCTTTCCCTTCTTTTCAAGGCACTGGGCTTTTTCTCCTCCTGCTGCATTTATTCTCTTTTAAAGTGAAGTGATATGCTGGGCAGTTCGAATATCTCACTACTCCCCAAAGTCCTGTCATCTACCATGTCCCTCCTTACAATGGAAATAGGCAAGGTAATTTAATGTCATACATCAGTGTTTGAGCATAATTTCTGTTATACTTCAGTCACTTCTGACTTACAAGTTTGGCAAGGCTGGGTTTCTTCCAGATTTGGGAAAACAGGAACACTATAGCACCTGCAGAGCATAGGAGTGCTTCAGTCTTTGAGCATGCCTAATGTCACAACAGAGGTGGTAGGAGGGTGAGGGTTTTAAAAATCTCATAGACCATAAGCAAAGGTTCCATTGAAGTCAACAGTAGTGTTACTTGACAGAGGTTGCAGAACTTGGAGACTGGTTTTATATGTTACAAAAAGGCTCCCATCTGATAAATGGTAAATATGTAGTAAAAAGGTTCTGTAACTAAAGTTAACAAAATTATTGATAAAACTCTTTGGGTCTCTATTTCAGTGTTCTATTCAGAAGTGTTGATTTAATTAGTTATATCTACGTATGGAATAACTATAGACTCCTTGAACTGCCCTGGGACTCACCATGGACGTGGTATTTGACGCTTCTGGGAGTGGACTTTGCATACTACTGCTTTCATCGCATAAGCCATGGTAAGAGTTAATGAGGTTTTCATGTATTAAAATACAAAATGTATTAATTATTTACAATTAAATGAGGTACTTGTTTTTGTTTCTGTACTTAATCTACTCTAAGTGTATATAGCTGCTCTTCCAAGGATTAGCAAAAACTCACTTTTATTTGAGCATAGAAAACAGTTTCTGCATCATACTCTGTATAATAAATGTGATTTTGTGCAAAGAGGGAGTATCATTTTGAAAGCAGTACCATAGCAAAAGTGAAGTATCATAGAAAAAAATAGGAAGTAAGTACATAAAAATTTAGGATTAGTATCCCTATATGCCTATATGAAAAATACAGCATAGTATGGATAACTGATTTAGAAGAACCTTGTGGATGTACAAAATGAAGAGCAGTAAAAAGCAAGGTGGCCAAAATAATGACAGGACAGCTGGCTAACTTGATCTCTTTCTGTGTGTTTTTGAAAATATTTTTAAATATTCAATCATTGTTTAATTGGGAAATGAATAAAAATGTTTCTATACCCTATCTGTCTATCTATATGGATGTAGATATACATGAAAGTATAAGGTATTTTAAAAATCCTGTCTGCAATTAATACTTGGCTACATAAATGTGAGTCTTGCCTTGTTTTTTTAAAAAGTACATTTTTAACCCTATTCGCTTTTATACATGAAAGACAAAAAGCAGTTTAGAAGGATTTAACTTTTATTTATTGTAACAGTGGAGCCCATATAAATCATGACAGTTATTTATGTACGTAGATATTACGGAGATGTAACAATATCAATCCCTATGTGTCTGTCTCCTTACGTATTTCTATTATATAGTGACAACATATCTTTGCTCTAACATTTTATGTCCTATCTGAAAATACAATAACACTTTCTATCAGCCCTAATTTGGGGCCTGATCTAAAGTCCGTAGCAGTGAAATAAGAATCTTGTGGTTGTTTAACAGACTTCAGACTGGGCTTCTCAAGGCACAGTGCCCACAGCTCACAAAACTGTGAGATCTAGTAATGATAGTTTATGTAATGAGCTCTCAGAAAGGGAAAATGTTTTGATGCCAATAGGTCAGCGGACTATATGGAAGTAGGTAAGAAAGGAGCCTGAGCTGCTGCGGGGAGTGGGAGAGAGGAAGGGTCCCTCCCAGGTGGGGATGGCAGGCGGGCGTGAGAACAATGCAGGGTGGGTGCAGGGGGACAACAATGGTGGGGGGACAGGGTGGGAGGCGAGGAAGCAGGGGGGAGCTGGAACAATGCGGCGGGGGGGACATCGCGGCCAGGAGCTGGGAGCCCTGCGTGGGTGTACGCGAGACTGGGAATAACGCTTCCCAAACAATGACATTAACAGTGCTGGCAGGGCTACAGCCTCAGGCTGAGATCTGGACCAGAGTGGGAGGCTATTCCTGCATTTTAAAACAAAAATAATTGCCTTCAAGTGTTAGAAAATCACTAGCCTCCCTGTGCTTTTACTGGAGTCAGTGGTAAAATTCCCACAGGCAGAGAAGGGAGCAGGGTCAGCTCCGTGCTCTCTAAAGCAATTGCATGTATTTCTGTTCCTGCAACAACTTAGCATTTACTCTCGTCTGTTTTTCTATATTTTGAAAGGATGCACACTTTGAAATAAATCTTGCTTGCAGATTTAGAATTAAAATCCAAACCAATTCTGTCTATATATCATGGAGTTGAGGAAACTGCGTAAGAAAATGCTGCTCTTGTCTTAAGAAGGTCAGCACTGAGCTATTTTATAAGTGTTCATTTACTCTTCTTCAGGTTACAGAAATATTGTTCACTGTTAGGTCTGTGTAACTCAGCAGGGAACTGATGCAACATTGTAGAAAATCACTTTAAATGCAGATTTTATCTTAACCAACACTCTTTCCTCTGGTCAAGCGATGATGAAATCCATAGGAGGGCAACACAACTGTGAAAGTCAGCTGCTTTCGAAGTTGCTAAGGAAATTTAAGTGTAGGAGATGGTTTTAAAAAGTAAAATGTAAACTCCTGAAAAATACCTTTACACTTTGAGAAGCCAGGGCAGTGGGACAGCCTCTGATACAAGCGGACAAAACACACCTTTGCATTAGAAAGTGACGGCCTGATGATTCAGGCTTGGATGCAAGAGCAAAATTAAAAATTAATAGCACATGTATATCCCAGGATATTCAAGCTGTGTGGGTTTATGTGTGGGGATGTAAATAACAGCACTAATTGTTTCAAACTGGGAAACTAAAATTCATATACATTTTGCGCTTGCTTCCTAATACTTGATATATCAATTTTGATACAAAGAAACATCACCATCATGTAGCTTTTCCTGTCTGCAAGCAACAATTTGATAACTCGAACGCCTGGCTTTTTACTACCTTATTTCATTTTCATGCAATAATTGGATTGTCCATTTTGCTATTTGAATAAACAGTCTGAATCATTACAGATCTTCTGTAGAAGAAACTTTACTGTACAATATCAAGTTTTTACCCAGCACTTGGGAAGCTATTTTTTTCTATTCACTATATGTATGCAATAGCTATTATCATAAACTGAAGTTATACAGCAACAAGAGGAAGTATTTTCAGGTGTGATCTCATTTTGCAAAGGATAGAGTTATTCTAAGTATGTGCTTGTATTTTCCATTGTTTGCAGTAGCCACTAAAAAGTTAGAAAATAAAATGTTTCACCACTTATTCCAGCATTCTTCTGGTTGTGATCCAAAAGCCATGGCAGTCAATGGGAGTACTTAGCCACTTCTTTTTCTCCTGGCATTTTAATGAATTTATAAATCAATGTAACTTTTTCCTTTGTTTCAGTAAAATCCCCCATTATGACTATACTACTAAGAAAAGTAAGCTGTAAAATCACAGGTTTTATTTTAATTTTTTTTTCAGGGAAGGATATGTGTGGGTTCGAGGGATTTTTACCAGATATTTTAATCTAGCCTACATGGATTACTCCTCAAGTTTCCTCTCCAGGTGCAGAGTCCTTGCAGAGTTACTCCTGCTCGAAAGGGGGATTTGGCGGTCCCAGAGCAGTGCCGAGCCCTAGTCGTGGTGCAGCACACCCCTCCCCGCACCCTGGCCTTGCGGATACTCCTGTTGCAGACATATGACAACGGCAGTAAGGAATTTGGAGGCTCTGTAAACTAATTTCTTCAGCAGCCACACCTTTTAATCAGGGGAGGAAATCTAGAGACTTCCAGATCCATGCAAAAACAAGAGAGACGCGCTTGTGCGGAGCCCAGGTCCTGGCTGCAGGACAGCAGGGGGTTTCGTGGCCAGCTCTGGTGTGGGGGGTTCTGCTGGGGTCAGGGCACCCCCCAGCCTGAGCAGGGCCCTTGGCAGTGGCTGTTCAACCTAAAGGTGGATAATGGGGTATAGTAAAATTCTGGTCCCCAGGGTAAGGGAGTCACTTTTAATCTACGCTCCCCAGGGGATTGCGTCCTGCAGAGCAGCATGTTTTTCTGTCAGCCAGAGGATCTCCTCTCCTCTCCTCTCCTCTCCTCTCCTCTCCTCTCCTCTCCTCTCCTCTCCTCTCCTCTCCTCTCCTCTCCTCTCCTCTCCTCTCCTCTCCTCTCCTCTCCTCTCCTCTCCTCTCCTCTCCTCTCCTCTCCTCTCCTCTCCTCTCCTCTCCTCTCCTCTCCTCTCCTCTCCTCTCCTCTCCTCTCCTCTCCTCTCCTCTCCTCTCCTCTCCTCTCCTCTCCTCTCCTCTCCTCTCCTCTCCTCTCCTCTCCTCGGCCCTGGAAGAAGCTGTCCAAGTCTGGCAGCCAGCAGGTTTAGAGAGCCTGTCTCATTTTAACTGCAGCGTCCAACACCTCTTCTTTTGTTCTTCTTTACTGCTGGGGAATTTCCATTGCTTCAGTGTCCCTCCCCTCAGAAAACCTGGGAGAAGAGAGTTTCCTTCATCAGGGCCAATCTCCGCAGCAGCTGCATTGTTCTGCCAGGGCCGCGGCGGCCCGTGTCAGCCGCTCGCCCCCATTGTCCGCCAGCGGCGTCCAGCCGCCCTGTGGGATACGTGACACGGTCCCTGTCAGCGAAAGGCTGAGCCAATATGAGCTGATGGTTTGAGTTATGCGCAGAAGTCGTAAAATAGACCTCAACTGATAAGTATATCCTCAGCAGATTCCCCAGCTGCTATATAAAATTTTGAGTTAATGGTGTGTCTCTTAATAATTCTGAGTTTATTTATGGTGGATGAGAAATAAACCTTCTACTACACCAGGTGTATTCTGGAGCAATAGACTCCAAGCTTCTCAGATTCTCCACCCCACATATCACAAGGCCAGCTTCTGAATGGTCAGAGAACAAGGAAGAAACCCTGAAAATTCACTTCAGCTTTGTTCCTCAAAAGTCTGTGCTTTGTCCCTCAAAAGTCTGTGGCAAAATGTCTCAGCTGAGGATGTTGAGGAGATTTTCTGTCTAAGATTTCCAAGAATTGGAAGTTTTGTGAACTTTTCATCTCCTGTTTTGTAGAATTTTTTAAAAAAGGGGGTTTCTCTTAGCCATGACTTACGTTGTTTCTGCCTCTTCTCCCAGTAACCATTTTTTATTACAGTTTCATAGAACAATTTCTTCAGCAGCAGAGCTGACTTCAGATGTTTCTGGCCACTCTTCCCTACACCATTCTGTAGTTCACCATCCACTCAGTTCTGAAAAAAACTTTGTGCATGGAGGCTATGTGCATAAGATCACTGAAATAGTCCATGTTTAAAAAAAAAAAAAAAAAAAAGGGTTGCATTGGGTTTCTTAAACAATTCAACTCAGTTCAGTAGTCATGAGGTCATCTTAGCCATATGGTCCTGCCCAATGGTCAGGGACATGAGCAACATAACCCAGACTTGCTAGCACAGAATCTGTGGGATAACTGGAGACTTCAGAGAGAGCAGAGAGCATTTTCTAGGTCAGTAGTGCACAGGCAGGTAACTAATCTTTTTATAAGGAACCAGAGTGGATAAATTGGGACAGGTTGTGTCTCAAGATTCATGCCATTTAAAATGACTGGAATGGTGAACAGTCCTATTCTTTCTGTTAATTATATATGTAGTCTGCAATAATAATCCTAATATGTTGTCACTTTGGACACCAGTGCAATACTGTGTTCACTGCTGGACAAGAAGATGAGTTTGAACTTGCAGGCTTGTTAAAAGAAAAGACAGCAGGGCTCAAAGTCTCTTCACCATCTACATTTACTGCTCATTTTTGGAGGGTGTATTGGAATCATATGATTGTGCTATCTTTATTTATCTGACCCATTCCTGCCTTTGAAGTACTCCTTTCATCTATATTTTATAATGTACTTGTCTGAAGTCAGTATATTAGAATGGACTTGTGAAGTAAATTTTATATTAAGAATTGATAGTATATTGAAATAATTTTGGATTTAAAGGCTTTCACATTTATGGGAAATTCATTATAATAAAATGATGTCTGACTTTTGTTATTGGGAACATGGTCAGAGACACAAGGTTTTCTTTTCAGGAAAATCTCTGTTCCTCTAGAAATACAGTAAATGACAATGTTCATTTACATGCCAAAGGCTCCATCTGTGGGGCAAGGGTAGAGGGTTGGGTGGTGATAGTTTTTTAGGCTTATCCTTGCATGTGGAAAAATGCCACTGTTTACCTAACTAGAAATTCAGTACCATATTGATTATCTAGCATGAAATAAATTTAATTCCACCCCAGTGAAAGATAGAAAATGTTGGGAACTGTCAAGTGACTGAACGAGGCTCTGCTTTTTTTCTTCTCACAGCTTATGTTGATTGCAAGGGGAATTGATACCTGGTGATTAAGAGAAGAATATTCTCGTGAATTTTAGAGAAAACTTTTTTTGCCATTCTGTCAGTTGTTTTTTCTTATTTTTTAAACATGCTTGGGAGAGCAGGATATTAAGATGCTGACTCTGCTTGCCTTACAAAAATAGCAAAAGCAATAGCTGGTTGTTATATTTTCTGTTCTGTCTTCTGATTGATTCTAGTCTAATACCTGCAGACAGCATAACATGAATTGAAAATAAATAGAGGGTTCATGTGATTATGATTCATTCTCTGCTTTCCAATTCCACTGTAAATAAACTACATCATTTGTTATTTCTGTACGCTTGATTTTATAATTGTATCTTTTACCTTTCTGTTTTCAGAAATAAGAGGTGCTCCTTTACCACATGTCATTTAATTTTCTGAGTGGACGCCGAATTTGTAGAAGACCACAGTCAATCTTAGCAAAGCAAAATATTGCCTTTCCTTCTGACATTTAAATACATATTTTGGTTAAGAAAGTTCACCTGAAAACTACTTCAGCTGCAGTGAGGCTTCCCGACATGGAGTGGTCTAGGGTCCTATAAAATTATAGGAGCCTGCTTGTATTGTTTTCAGGTTGTTATTGTTCATAATAAGTTCCTGTTGTTTGAAAGACTGATTTCTTGTATATTGGCAAGAATAATGTCCTGATACGAGGTGAGGCTGACTCATTTAGTCTGCTAAATTTATTGTGATACATGCAGATATCACAAGCCCCTTCCTATTTTATTTTAGAAGCTGTGAGATAGTGATTTTCTGAAAAATTTCCGTAACCTGAAGAGTTCAGAAGATGGAAATAAAAGGAAATCCACTAGAGAGTTTTTACTTAATGTTAATTTCTGAATACCCCAAAACCATTTACAGGTGAATAGATTTTCTAAATATGTGAAGTGACAGAGGTTTTTAGGAGTAATAGTAATAACAAATCTGCCAACAGGTTGAATGGAAGACAAAGTGATTAGCTGTGGATTTTTGGGTCTTTAGAACTGCTGTAGGATGTGCTGCAGCATGGGGATATGATGTAGCAGAGGATAGGACATGGCTCATTGCTATAGGTGAGGAATCAAACTCTGGGTTCAACATCTAGCCTGAGAAGACATAAACAGCTTATCTTTGGGTGATGGAAAGGTATCAGGAGAAAAGTCACTATACACTTGCCATGATTCTTGTAGGTTTTCTCTAAATACCTGGTAATTGCTTTTCTTTGCCACAGGATACTGAGAGAGATGGTTCTTTATGGTTGTTAGGAATTAGGCCTTGATACGAGTATAAAAGCAATCTTTTTGAATTTTTTTTTTTGATGATGCCGGAGACAATATATCTTTCAAATATCATGAAATATGTATTTATGAAAGTGTGAGTTGACACTATTATGACACAATTTTTATACCAAAAATTCAGGTGGTAATTCCATCTTCTCTCAGTACTGTTTATCTTTTTTCAAGCTCCTACCATGAAGAGATCTGGCAAGCTCCCCAGTACAAAATGAAAAAGAAACCATATTCCTCCATTTTCCTTGTTAGTTGTCTTTTCTTATGGTTTGGAAAGGGGCCAGCACAAGGTTAATACTCCTTTTAAGTATCACTCAAATCCTGCTTTGAGGATTTACATAATACATTGGTGTTCTCCAGTCTCTGTATATAGACATGCACAAAGTAGAGGTACCTATGGGTGTCTGAAGGGTAGAATCTCATCTTTTCCTACCTGCAGTGCCTGGGTTGTTCCTGAGTGCACAGACTAGGGAAAAAGCTCTGGATCTCTTGAGCAAAAGCAAATTTGTAACATGCTTTTACAGTAAAACATTAGAAAATGTAAAATAAATATCCTTAAATGTTCAAAGCTGTGGGGAAAATCTCTCTTCTTTTTCATATAAATTTTTCTTTAAGATGGTAAAACCTAAACTTTCTGAATCTTGAAATGAATTCCAAAAGTCATTTGTGAAATTACTTTCTTCTGAGATCCCCAGGAAATGTGCACAGTGTGTCGATTAAACAGGTGGTTGTAATGAAGAAGCTGATACATTGCACAGGTGGCTGTTGTGATTACAGTTATGCTCCTGACTGTTAAACTAATCTGATACCAGTGTCATCGCACATGAACAACTTAAAATGGTATCTTATGGGATGAAGTGGGAGAAGAAATTTAGCATGGGCTGACCATTCAAAAAGTCGGATATCTTCACACATTTGTATCTTTGGCTAGTGCTGCCCTCTAGTCTGTGTGTGAGCATTTTAAACAGGGAAGAAAAAAATCCCTTTTTAGTCTGAGTGGAGACATGAGTATTAAAGTATCTAACTCACTGTGCAGAGAAACAGTTCGTTTAACATACTTTTCCAAGTGTGCTGCTGAAAACCAGTGAAATGGTGCATAACACCTGTACTTCTTAAGGTGTTAAAGAAAATGAAGTAAAATGTGAATTGTCCAAGTTTTAAAGTGAACCTTTTTGCAGTCAGTAACTGTGGGAGAGCAGAAACTATTTCTTCTGCAATAGTTTGAAGGTTTTATTTTTATGGAGTTTTACCTGAAAAAAGGTTTGAAATAGTTCTATTATATACTATTTGACCTCCTAGATGTTATAGAACCACCTTCAATCAGGTGACTTCATAAACCGAAGAAAGAGACTGTATGTTTGGAAGTTCAACTGCTTGTTCAAGGAAAGTGGTCAGCTATGTCTATCTTCTCTTCCTGTTTTATTTCTGTCTTAAACATTGAATATATATAAATTATGCTAGCAACTTATATTTAGAGTAAGTGAAAACCCACCTGAGAATATATATTCTTGTTTCCCTTGACCAAATTTTAAGCCACGTTACTTATTTCAGCTAAAGGCTTCTTAGTAAATTAGAGCCAAACATAAAAATGCTGTCTAATACATATTTCCTGAATAAGTTGCACGCTAATCACTTAATCCAGACTCATTTTAAATGCGTTTGTTTCCTAAACCAATCGCACTGTCATTGGAGATGCTAGCTCTCAGTTTCTGATGCAGCAGCTTTGCATGCTGTCTTGCTAGAGTGCTTTGTCGTGGGCTGGAGGGATGTTTGAAGAGAGTTAAGGTTCATTTTTACGTCCCCTCCATGTTTTGCCAATCTATTGAAATCAGCAGATCAGTAATAAAAAGTACCAAATGTAACAGCAGTTTTTAATTTGTGATATGAAAATGTGATTCTAAGGAATTAGAGTAAAAGCACACGTCATGTAATTCATCAAACAGCAACAGTGGTAACTATTTTTTGTCGCTAAGTTTTAAAGTAGAAGCAGAGGCCTAGAGAAATAAAAGGCATTGTTAAAACAGATGGCCCATTGAGATGCTTGTGCTTTTGCTGTTACAAAAATAAGTTGTTTTTCCCCTGCTGTGCTAGTAAAAATTGCCTGGTCATTATTGCTGTCAGTGTGTATAGTTTTAGCATGGAGAAAGAAATGCACGGAACGCTATCTCTGTGCATCCCTGCTCTCAAGCAGCACTTCAGCTAGTAGGCACTACGGAGACCTGTAGTACTCTGCAATTTCAAACAGCTATTTTG
Source organism: Tyto alba (assembly GCF_018691265.1). NCBI lineage: Eukaryota > Metazoa > Chordata > Aves > Strigiformes > Tytonidae > Tyto > Tyto alba. Next base: position 9,920,679 of record NW_024881313.1, read on the forward strand.
AAATTTATTTTCAGACACTTTTCAAACTGCAGAATTTAGCTTTTGAGCACCTTCACAGTCTACCTGCAGGGAAAGGTAAGGTGACTCCTGGGGCATCTATGCGGTTCTGTGGCTGAGGGATGCGGAGCAGGGACCCATCTCTCCTCCTGGGGAGATGGGCCGCTCTGAAGGGCTTGGGCTCGCACTTCTGCTCCTCAGTGGGACATTGCTAAATAATCCCATTCCTGGAGTATTAGGACCAAGGATGTATCCGAAATATCACTGCTATTTCCATTTCTTCCTTGCTCTTTATGCAAATTTTTCAGTAATTTACACACTGGAAAACTGTATTTCCCCATCAATACATGAGTATTTTATGCATATATACGTAGAAATTTTGTTAATTATATTTGGTATCAGGTTATGTGACTGAAATATTTCCAAGTATGTACAGTTGATCATTTCAGAATTAGCTAAAATTAAAAAAAGGAAAGAAAAGAAGACTGTCCACTGGTAATTGCACTCTCAGTTTTACTGACTGATGTGCACTCCTGGCAATTAATTGGTGCATGATTATTTGCAAATTTAAAGAGGGTATTGCTTTTTTTGCTATGAGTAAGAAATTTAAAATTACTTTTTAAAGCAGACTAAAAAGGCATTTCACCCACCCCAACCCTCAAATAGCAAGCTGTTCCTTTCAGGATATTACTCAGATTTCTAGAATCTGGATGTCTGTAATAGTTTTCCTTGCTTGCTTAAAAATCTAGTGAGGCCATTACCATTTAAAATACTTTATTATACATTTCAAGATTGGCAATTAACATTTAAAGTGTGTTTGGAGCAGACAAAACATAATTGTATCTGGACAATGTTCTTTGCATGTATGTTTCCTTCAGTGCATCTTTATTGCCTTAATTAAAGTATTTAAACTGCCAAAAATACTTTTTGAGTGTAGGAATGGCAATATTTTCCACATCACACTCTATCTAAATTGATAGCATGCTGGTGGAAGATGTCACTTAACAAAAATTACTAACTATATTTCTTCCTTTTTTTATTCTTTTTTAATAGCTAGAATTATCAGTAAATCCTTTTTTGGCATAACTTTAATTTTTTTCCAACCAAAGATATTTAAGTAACCTACCGTATTTCTGAGTTATTTTTTCTTCAAGAATCAGTAATCGTCAAACCTGAATAAATTCAACAAGGTTAAATATTTTAAAAGTAAAATTACTTTTTTAATCCTAATGAAGACATACTGTAAATAGAACGTAAGCATCCTCTTGGAAGAATGTATCTACAATGGTCTCATACAGAAAGCTGTATGAAAGACAGATGACCTAAATAACTCAGCTGTTGTAACAGTATTCATAGTTGGATTCTGTAAAGCACTTTGATTTGAGCACTGGATGGTGGCCTCTGGGCTACTTATTTTGAGGGCTAACCGGGAACTGAAGCTTTCTGAAAATTTCTGTCTGTTGCTGGCAAATAAAAAATGTGACTAATCAAATCATATTGGTATGTATGCACGGGGAAGTGCAAGGTTTTGTGGGTCCCAGGAGGAGGACTCTTGATTCTACCTAGTTGTTACTTTCTCAAAACTCTTACATACTTCTCTTCTGAAAAAAACATGACCATGCTCAGCCTCTATGATGAGGAAAGTAAGTGACAGTCATTACGCAGACTGTCAGTAAGGTGGAGGGGGTACTGCTTCAGACAATGCAGAGCAGCCTGGGCACGTGATCTGGTAAAACACAGGTGAGATTTTTCCCTTGCTACTTTTAATAAAATTAGGAGAATTCCTTTTTATTTAATGAACAGATATCACAATGTCACTGTCATTCTAAGCATACCTTGCCATTTTATAGTCGCAAGTTCAGCAGTGGCAAAGCTATTGCTAAGTATAAGAAGGGAAGCGCAGACTCTCAGACTGTAATAACACTATGGCATGCAACGTGTTTTCACAAGGAATCATTTCAGAAATCAGTGACATCATGTTCATGCCTTTCAGCAACTGGAAACTGGCCTATTAAATTGAGACAGAAAAAGGTATGATTTTTTTGATTATACAGCACAGTGGTGTAAGGAAAGTATATGCTTTATGTGTGCATCATATATTTTACATGCTTTTATGTTTTGTTTTCTTTTAAATTATATTCACTGTTAACACATATGGATGCTGAGAGTCTAAAAAGTTTGTAGTCATAAAAATAAACTCTTATCTTTTATTCACTAAGGTAACCTATAGTGTGTTACAGAAATAAAAACAAAAGGAGTTTTTCACCCGAGACTGTCTTTTAATTTAATATACTTTTGACTGGAAATTACCTTCTGTTTAAAAAAAGAAAATAAATAAATAAATAAATAAATAAATAAGGAATTGTTCTTGACTTGTCGGTTGCCTAGAAGTGATGTGAGGCAGGAATGAGCAAACCTGTCAAAGCCAACTCTCGCGTCTTTCCCACTATTTGCGGCTTTGCTCTTTTCCTGATCTCTCTTACCCACTCATTCTAACATGAAATTTTAATTTATTTTATTATAAATGTAGTATTGGTACTTAAATATATATTTTATTTGTTGGTTTGAAGTTGAAAAATAAATCTAAAAGTATTATGGAGAAATGCAGAGTTAAGTATGTAAGCTTGTTACGTCGTTAGCAGCTTCCCTTTTACCATATGGTTAAAATGAATCTGAGTCATGAATGCTTTGCAGCATTCCTATGGGACAAATGGCTGTGTGCAAAGTGCCCACAGTACACATATAAAATAAATTCATACTAAATTATAGAATTTTAAGAAGCCATAATATTCAGTTTTAGTCTTTTGTCTTTAATATATGGGTATAATTTTTAAGTTAACCTCTCTTTTAAGAGGGCTTCAAATTCACTAAGCAGAGTTAAGTTGGAAAGTATGAAGCTGGTTCAAAGAAATAACAAAGGAGAAGTGAACGCAACCTCAGCTAAACAATAGACTTCCAAAAAACTCGCTGCATTTATTTCTTGTCCAAAACATTTTGCTAAGCAATTTCAGATTGGATACCAGAATGGTGATTTGAAAAATTTAAAATCAGCAGTAGCTTTAAATTACTAAATAGGAAGAAAAACTAAACTCATAATTAGATAGATTCAGAAATGATTGACATTTTCCTTTGCTAAATATGTATCTTTTGATAACAACATTTGAGTCTTTTAGAGTGTTTTTTTCCATAGTTAAAATGCAAAGTGTTTTGCGAAGGAGATGGGTTTCATCATGCCCCTCTGTAAAACAGGGGAAGGACGGCACAGACAGATGAAGAGACTTTCCTAGAACAGTGGCAGAGCAAGGGACAAACTCGGGGTGAGCTCCTCAGGCTAGAGCCTCCAGTCCAAAGGCAGTGCTTCCATTACAACAATTCTGCAAGTGAAGTGATTTTTTTTTTTTTTTTTTTTTTTAAAGCGAATTGATACTCACATTTCCTGTTTTGTGACTATCCCAGATCTGAAGTTTAATTGGCATAGGTTTGCTATATAGTTTATTCACAAATCCATCTGTATCCTTACTTGTGATTTGAATGGTTTAGTCTGGATGTATGTAACTTAAAATAAAAAAAGCCTGTTGAAATATGTAGGATATTTTGCATGCATTGAAGATATGACTGTGTAATAAATACAATTGCATATGTATGCTCCCTGTGGCTACAGAAGTACATATTCACAGAATAAAAGCCACAGTCAAAGGAATCCAGACTGCTTATTTTTATACTTACTGATATCCCAGGGAAAAAAGGTAAAAAAGCAGTTTATAAAACCTGGACAAAAGAAGGATGTAACTTTTTTTTGTACTCCCTTGGGCTGAATCTCAGCTGAAATAACTGACAGTTTTTGGACTTACTGAAGGAAATGATGAGTGAAGATAAATATCCAGATGTTTGCTGGCCAGATGTGTAAGGTTACATTTTGGAAGGCATAAGTGCTCTACCTGTGTCTTCTGAGACGGGAGTTGTAAATAGTAAACATGCAAAATTTTTATTTCTACATTTGGAGTGGGGAAAAACAGGTTCAAAACAAAACTCTTTGTTTTGCCTTCAATCTAGTGTCTTAAGAACAGATGCAGGTTGCACATGTAAATTTGCACAGCCTACAAGTGGGATTTTTTTAATGGCTGTTATGTCTGCATGTCTAATTTAACACCCTTTGTGCATTGTTTTTAATTTAGGGGAGACGCAGCTTATGGAACTTTCTTAATTTTCCAGCAGTAGGAAATAGGTGTGTCAAGTCTCTGAAAGTTTCCTATTTTCTGTTCCCATGTTTCAGGCCGCTTATTTACGACAACCAAAAATTTAAACCTTGACTTTTTCCCTTCTTTCCCCCGCCTACGCTAAGTCTCTCCCTTTCCCACCTAACATACAGATCTGCTTCTTTTCAAATAAATTGTTGGAAGCGGCTGCCTGCTCATACAGCAGCACAGCTCATCTCAGCTTGTGCTTGCTCTCAAACTTGGGAAGAGGAAAGAAAAGTCTTGTTAAAGTCAAGTAAATAACTTAGCTGCTAGGCAGTAGGAAAAATATTGGATTTGATTGTGTATTATTCCCATATGGGTGAGATATATTTAAAATTGAAAAGGAAACCAGCTCCCTTAAAACTTAAAGGGACAGATTTTCAAAAATTGGCAGCCAATTTTCGCCTATAATTGTACTTAATGTGGAAGGGATTTTCCTCTGCTGATGAGGGATAAGAGGGTCTTGCCACCAGACTAGCAGCGAGGCAGAGGAGGCCCCTTCCACCATGTAGATGTTGTTACTGGCCAGATCTTTATCTCCTTCCTCAGACTAAAGATCTCCCATGGCCTGCAGGGCCCCGGAGAGGCGGGCGAGGGCTGGAGCCTGCTGCAGTGCATGGGAGGTGATGAACTCATTTATGTGAACTCCCCACTCCTTTAGGAGCTCCAAAACAAGCATGTCAAGAGTGAAACTTTTTTTTTTTTTTTTTTTTAAAAAAAAAAAAAACACACAACTGTTTTAACGGGATTATCCTTCTCCTGGGCAGGCAGTGTTGCATCATGTTCCAGCACTGCAAAATCCCTTAAATGGTATGGCCTGTAATTTTAAATGGAAACAGCCTTCAAGGGTTTTTTGTTTATTGTGCTTATGTAGACTTGTTTTTGTGTTCCCATTCTGCCAGTGTGTAAACATTTGAAAACATAATAACCATATAATTACAGAAGTCCAGTCTCTTCCTCCTTAGAAAACATAAAGAGCTTCCAGAAATCCTTGTCTCAAAGACACAGGCTGTCCAACCCCAAATTTCCTCAATGGCTTACTCATTTCTTCCCAGTTGTGTATGAGAACAGATAGATTCTGGAAGCATGACCTAAGGATCAGCCATTGCAAGCATGTATAAATAGCTTGTTTCAATTCCAGCATAATCCTCAAAACATTGCTTGGAATTGTCATGTCCTCAGGACAAGGGAAGTGTTAAAAGGTGCAAAGAAAGTGTGGAGGTATCACCTGCTGATCATGAGTCTCTGCATATAGAGAGGGAAGGGGAGTGGTTAAGAAGAGAGAACACAAAGAAGTGATTATGTAAGTGGTATATTCCTGGTCCTGGGCGTTCAGCCCTGCTCCTGTGGCAGCTGCTGCTCCCCATGAGGAGCGAATAAATTGCCAGGTCCTGGGAAAAACCTGTTCAGCTAAAGGATGAGTAACCAGGTGGCACTTGGAAGTTGCCCTGATCCATCACTGTGGTTATGGTGGGCACTGCAGCACCCCGAGGCCGCAGGGCTTCTGTACCCTGCCACCCACCTGCTTTTCCCACTCGTGCCTGTGGTTTCCTCATGCAGGTGGGGGGACGGGAGAGCGGAGTGACAAAACATGTCGTTCAGATTGCTAGTCAAACTAGTTGTTTTTCAATCACGTCATGGTGCCTTATCTTCACATGTTGCTCGGTCTTGCAATATTACCACTTGTCTCAAGGACTTTATTTGCAGTGTTGGTTTTGAAATAATTCTGAGATTATTTTTGTGGCTTTGATTTTTGCACCTATAGGACACATTTGTTTTGTTTTTTTTTTTTTTTTTTTTCCTGCATCTTGGAGGAGTGAAATCATTTTTGTAATAGTGGAAAGGGTCTAAACTAAAGCAGTTGAAGCACTAAGAGGAATTTTAGATATTGTGACAATAACTGTATAGAAGGATAAGGCTGGGGGTGGCAAAGTGGGGTACATTCAGGTAGGAAAATGTTATGGATCTGTCTGTGTGAGTGGGATGTGGAAGCACTGCTGGATGCAGGGGAGAGCATGGGGAGGGCTGGAGAGAGCAGAGGAATGTGACAGAAAACAGTAGGCATTGCGGTGGTAAGGAGGAATGTATGTGGAATCAGGACGAGTTTAGGAGGAGTGGTCTGAGGCAAAGGGAGGAAATTTGTGATGGATAGATTGATGGCTACTTCATGACAAAGTTGAGGGTAAAGTCCTGTGCTGTAGAAGTCCGCAGAAGTTTTACTGTTACAAAAAGAGAGTTTGCACCAAAAATAAAGCCCTTTTTTTATATTAGGCACTAAGAAATCCTGTATTTTTGTATAAAGCTAAAATTAAATTTTGCTATAAATTTTGCTATAAAGTTTGAGCAGCCCTCTCTAGTCTGCTGAGAATACTCTTGTCACTTCCCAATTAGTTATGCTTCAAAAGCTTATGATTGTCAAGCAAATATAGTGATTTTTCAATGCGTACAAGTGGCAATAGTAGTTTTTAGTGGATAAGTCAGGTAACATTGGCCTCTCTATTATAAAGGAAAAGGCAATGGCAAGGGCTAGAGGACTATATTTTTATGTATATTTTGTATATTTTTTATCTCTTCAGAGATATCTAAGATTTTTCATTTGCTTATAATAAAAGGCTGTAATAATTTTTTTTAGTTACATACAGATTTATATCAGTCAAGTAATACAAGCATCCCTTGAGAAGTGCACTACTGAGTGTTAATATAATTGCTGAAAAGTTTCACACATTTTTTTAGTTGGCAATAGTATCCAATATGTAGTGTCTTTTGTGTGAGGTGATAGCACAACATTTTACACATTAATCAAAATAATTCACAGAGTTTACTTCATCTTTCATTCCAGTAGGATATGGTTACTACACAAATAACTTTAGGACAGGAAGTAAGAATAATACTGTAATTAACTGAAATTGCAGGGGAACTTAGGTAGTCAGAATGTAATTATGCAAGGCAGAACCCAGTCAGGAAACAGGATTAACTTTCCTGTTCTTTTGAAAAATGCCAGATGATTGCTAATATTTATAAATGGTTTTTACACATCAACCGAATGATGATGCCTGTGACAGAGAAGCTGCCTTTAAAATTATGCTAAGCAGTTGGTTCCTCTCTGACTCAGTGATAAAGATGCTTCCTCCAGAAGCAGCTGTTAAATTTCCTTCTTGCAAGATAGATTTCCTTAACGTCACATCCAAACATTGGCCCACTCTTTATTAGTTTGTCAGGACTAATTTGATTGCAGTATACCCAAAGTAAAGTCAAATTGAAAATGACTGAGTAAACCAGGTTTATTTTAGAAAAAAAATCCCAAAAGTACTTATTCTGTGTTATGTTAGACACTGACACAGGAAAGTTCAGCATGGAAGATACTGACTCAATAGTGAAATGCACACTTATCTCTAATGTTCAAAGGATTACAAGACCCCTCCTAACTTTGGTAGAAGTTGTTTATATAACCTGTGTCATTGCTGAAAGTGTTTGCCATGTGGTTCGTAAGTAGCACAGTAGAGGTAAAGTCAGAATTAAACTGTGCCAGAAGAAACAGAAAACAGGAGTAGCTACTAAGTATTGTCAGTTACAATCCAAATGAAGGGAATGATACCTAGTTCAGGAAGAAATTCACTATATCTGTGCTTTGCTCTAAAGAGAGTTTTGGAATGCTAACTGAAACCAAAGTGTTGCAGCCCCCAAGTCTGATGCACATAAATGCTGTATTGGCAGTGGCTTTGAATGCTAAATATTAATAAGGTCAAATGAGCCACAGTGCAGTCCTACTGTACACTATCCTGTCCCATACATGAGCCACATCAATTTTAATTGTAATCCTGGGGTTATTCTCCAGGGAAGTCATGAATTTCACCTTTGATTGTTGTATTTATCTATTATTTAAAAAAAAAAAAAAAAAACAAACCTGTGTTTGCAGTACTTTTAAGGATTTTGAAGTTAAATCATTGACTACTATGTTAAAATTTGAAATAGGTTAAACTTGTTAGCTATTTTGAGATTGGTATTTATTTTAAAGTAAAAAGTCAGTTTTTTCTTATAAATTTCTATCCATAACTGTGAATAACTCTGGGAATTTTCTATAATCTATTAGTTTGATACACTACGTTTACAATATGATGACTATTAAATATGTTATTTTGTGAAAGAGAGCATGATGTTATTCTGATTACAGTTTAGTGTAAAATATTTGTAATACTGTAGTCTGACACTTCAAGAATATTATTCGCAATGCAAATTAAAATTGTTAATTCTGTGCCTAATTTTACCACCTTGGCTGAGTTCATCTGCTGGGTAGAATCACAGTAAGTCCTCTGCCTGCTTAATGATCTTGAGAGATCTGCTTTTGACATGTATATTTTCATGGAAATAAGATTCCAGTAAGCAGTATTGTTTACATTAGATGTCTAAATGCCAGTCTTTCTGATCAAATAGCATCCTGAACTCAAGTGCTGAGGGTGCTACAGTTCTGTACCTTGCTTTAAGGAAAGCTAACTGACAGTTTACTTCTGCCTTTTTGACTTCCCATAGTGGTGAGCAGATCAGCAGAGAGATACAAAATGTTAATCCTTCATACTCACTAAAGTATGTCTGACATCATGAGCAGAATTCTGTGGTATTTCTTAGGGAAAGACTTGCCAAGACTGTAAAGAAAATGTTTTTGCAGAGAGCCTTACTTTGTCATGACATTTATGTGAGGACGCAGTTCGCCATGAACCTTTTAGTCTTCCTCTTCCTTCAGAGAATAATGAAAGGAGCCTATTCATCCCAGTCTCTTGGCGTTTTTGTGGAAAAATAATAGTTCAACTGCACAGGCCCACTCCTCATCTGAAATATGAGTAAGCCCTGGAGCCAGAGCAATCTGTGCCCACTGCATATTTCTACCAGGATGCTGGACCGTTGCCATTGTTAATGTTGAACCTAAAACCAGCATCCACAAATGAAAGAAACAGATAATACTTATAAAAGATCAATGCTTATAGTATAAATATACCAAAGGTCACGTTAGAAAAATTATGTAGGATAACTGTTTATTATTATATAGGTTATAAAATATTTACACTTAAAAATGGCTTTTGCTCATTCTGTAGTTGGGCAATATTCCTTTGGGAGCAATGGCAGGATGTTTTCTGTTAACCTCATCTTTTTTTTTTTTTTTTAACTAGAAAAGGAAAACCTTTCCTAGCCAATTTTTCTTTTTTTCTCCTTGTAACTAGGTAATAAACTTGTATCTAAAAAAACACTTGCTAGAAAGTGCTGTTATCTGTTTAAAATTTACGGAAACACTGTAGTTTAATGGTACCATAACTAATGCTCAATTATAGAGGAATTCCTCCGGAAGAACAAGTCATGACTGCAAGTGCCAAATAAATCTGGTGGTGTGACATGGATAGTAAAATTTCATAACAATAGTAATCTAAGGGTTATGTTTTCAAAGAAGATTGTGTTCATAGTACTATAGCTGACCTGGCCATGTTTGATTTGGTGTGTATGTGAGATATAATGCTACTAAACTATTGAGGATTGAACAGAGTGACTCACTGTATATGAGGTGAAGACTCATGAAGTTATAATCCCAATGAAATACTTAAAAGAATGTTTGCGGAGTTCTCAAAAACCCGAGTCTTTCCTCAGACTGGTACCCCTAGCTGCAGTGTTGTAATCCAAATGCGTGGCTATCAAAATAAAGCAAAGCACTTTTATAATGCCCTATTCGAAGAAAAATTTTTTAAAAATTAAGGGGAGAGAGAAACAAGGAGAACTGTTTTCAAAATTGGAATATTATCTTATAGAATGAGTTTAAAAACCTAATTTCCACAGGCAGTCTCTAGGTATAATATAAAGGAGAAAAGTTGCAACTTCACTGCTACTGTGAGTTGCAGGACTGCTGCTGTGACTAGTATTGGAGTTAGCAGGGAAACAGGTAAAATATTTAGATTCAGAATGCCCTCAGCCTCCATGTCCTTGTGGTATTCTCTTTCTTAATGCTATTTTTTTTCCCCAAGATTCTTAAATCTTTAAAAGTGAACCCTATTGTTCTCAGATAAAGTGCCTATGTTTAAGTGCTTATATTTTGGGTAACACATTAAATAGAACAAAATGTTACTGAATTTATTCTTTTAGATAAAAAGGCCTTCTGTTGCTGAAAGTTCTAAATACAAACCTGCAAAAAAATTTAATGCTCCTATTTTATCATTTGTTGATATATTAGCTTTTTATATTTGAAAAAAAGAAAATATTCTATACCTCTATTACTGTTGTGATTTAACTTTTTTTCAGAGCATCTGGTAAAAATGCACAGCTGACTTCTTAAAGAAGTTCATTCCTGATTTATATTCTGGAAATATGATAAAGAACTGAAATTCTCTTACAATTTCAGATTTCCAATTAAATGAGATGACTGAAGACATATTTTTTAATGATATAAGATGAATTGATTTTAGGACTATAAGGTGTGGGTTTTTTGTTGTTTTTTTTTTTTTTTTCAGATGAGAGGATTTTCATTGTTTTCATTTAATAAGTGAATCAGAAACTTCAATTTTCTAGTTGACTGAAGCGATGTGTGAAGGTTTTTTATGAGCATGATTTGCAAAGGTATAAATTCCATACGCAGTGCACAAACTAAGATTAGTTTTCATCTTTAAGAAGCTGAAGAAATAAAGGACTTAGGAATTTACTTCACACTTTTTTAGTGAATATAGGTGACATAAGAAGTATAAATAAAAACGGTATCTCAGGAGCCACTCATTTGGTTGTGGGAAACATTAATTCTGTAGCACAGTACACGGCGTGATGTTATTTTGCAGTGTCTTGAATATGATGATGACACTGACATTTTAAAAGAACATGTAGAATTCAAATTCTGTTTAACATACAATTTATATAATGTTCAATCATATATTAATTTTAAATAATAAATAATTGCTCTATAGCAATACAGTAACAAGTACCAATACCTAGATTTTAAAATGCTAGGTATCAGAGTTCATTATCAAGGTATGTAAGTCTATGGAAATAGCAATGTTTTGAGAGGTGACTCCACAAAGCTGGTATTTAAACATTTCTATTCTAGTTGAGAGTGTGGGTATGGGTGTGTGTGTATTTCTTGGCAAGGATTGCAATTCATGTCTTTGTGAGAGCCTAGTACATTATGACCATAGAGTTCCCATCACTTTGGAAGATTATGTGACCTGAGGAAAAAGTACAAACATGGTTGACCTTGTGGTGGAGAAAGAAACAGGTATGGCAAAGAAAAGGCTGACTTTCTTAAGAAGAAGATTCTAGTTTTTCTTATTTCTTTGGGCAAGAGACTGTGAACTCTTGCAAGGTAAGGACTGAGGATAGTTGCTGCTGTTGTCTGAGAAATTAGGGGGTTGTTTGAGTTGAAGCCTCCTTTACGTGTGGAAAAGGTCAACGGAAATGTTCCTGGGGATGTGCTGAGGCCCTAGCACTTCCCTGCTGGCTTAGGAGGGAGGGCCTTTCCCTTACTGCGCTCTGACTTGTAATGTACTTTACATCCAACCATAGTAGAGGAAGTATGGAAAAGTCATCTTTTCAGGAAGAAATGTTTTTGAACCTGTGCACATTTAGTGGATGGCTATTTTTATATGTTCATAACATTATAAATATATGGAGTATTTTCTATTTTAAAATGTTTACTTGAGGCAAATGAAAAAAGTTAGACACTGTGAGGGGTGAGGCTGATAGGGTAACAAAATGTATTGCTTCCTATAAATACATCTTTTAAATTGAGTCATACAACTGTTGAATGGCAAACAACTTCTGATAGTCAGTGTCTTGAAAACTCGAGAGCATCCCTGTGATTTTCTGTGTATCTATTAACTTTTCCAACTGTTACTAAATTATACAACTGTTGAGCCATACATGTAAAAATATAACCATAAATAATGCCTAACGATGCTAGTGGATAATATTCTTGCCATAGTTTTGAATGCCATGTTCAATACATTTTAAAAGTGTATTTAATTATAAAATACAAAATGTTTTAAAAAATTCTATTGGTGATATCCTCAATATGGAGATCTCTAGAATCAGAACCAGAGCTTTCCATTTGCCAGTCCAAAGTAAATTGTCAGTCATATTTTCAGGTCATATCTTGGACAGTCATGGACTTGTGAATCACTAGGCTCTACTTTTTGCTATGATAACCTGTTAGGTGAGACAGATCAGTTCATTGAGATAAGTCAAAATATGATCAATATAATTTTCTGATTAATTGGATTGATCCCATTCTGTGATCCTCAGTCAGTATGAGAATTAAAGGAAAATATATAGATATGGGTTTGACCTAAGCACCAATTTCTGGTTTTTTTTTTAAAAGCTTGGATTTAAGGGAGAACATTGTACTGCTTTCTCATGTCTGTAGGGAACAACCTAAGGAATACTTTTTCCCCTAAGAGACTGAAGAACATTATCTCTTCCAGATAATCCAGGTCTCTGTGCTTTTGTGGAATTAATTGCTGCTCATGGCGACATCCTTAATCTAGCTGGTTGTTCTGGGTTGAGTGAGGGGTGGAGTTATTTGGTGGCAGGGGAGGGGGGCTATTGGGGCGGCCCCCTGTGAGAAGCTTCTCGAAGCTCCCCCAGCTCCAAGCCAGCTCCACTTCTGTTTGGGAAATTGACCCTGGCTCTCTGTCCCTTCTCATTGCCGGAGGGGAAGGGAGAGAGAGCTGCTGCATTGTGGTTGGCTGCCAACCAGGCCCAAACCACAACACTGGTTTATTTCTGATAGCCATGGAAAAACAGAGCTCCTTGCAAACTCTAAGGCCATTCTGACAAAGCAGGATTAGTTTGTGTTACATTTTGCTGCCTTGGTTTTCAGTAGGCCAAAGAGCTAGTTACAGGTTAGCTTGGGTAATTCTACCCAACCTGTAGTCACCTGGCAAAGTCTTCACACTTGGTGGCTTTTAACTCATATTGCTTTAAGCAGGAGTTGGTCTGCCAGTCTAAGGACACATAGAACGTATGCACCCTCTGAAAGTGTATTGTGCCGGCTGCTGTTTTGCTGCCTATGGAAGAGTTTAACTGCAGATTAGAAGAATATACCTTAAAGCAACTTTCAAACTTTGTGTTGCACAGAATGATGATTAAGTTTTTGGGAATGGTTTTAATTCATGATGGCAGATACATACTTGCTAATATTCTGTTTTAAAGGTAAGCATGATTCAAAAATTTTATAATTTTATAAAAACATTTTTGTATGTGTAAAATGGCTCAAAAGAGAGAAAAATATGGTTTTGTACAGCGTGAATGTTATTTTACTCTGCCACATTCTGACTCAATAGCAACATGTGCATATATTTTTGAATGAAAGACTTTTCCAGTTGCTCAGTGTTCAGGATGAATTTACTATGAAATATTTAAGTGACATTACTGTTTTCTTAGAGCAAAATAACAGATTTTGTGTGTGGGGGGTCAATGTTCATTCAACTTGTTTCCTTACTGGTTAAAATTGTCCATCATGTGAAAGATTTGTTTCATTGATCTCCTACTGGCCAAAACAAAAAAAGCAGCAAATTCTAATTTAAGACAGGTTAACTCCTGCTTCTATACACAGTAAACGGATGTGGCAGGAACAAAACCTTCCTTCCCTCTATCTGTCTTACTAGACTTTGGAAGCAGTAGTCTTTAGTTTAATGAAGGCCCTGTCCTCCAGCTGGATTTGTGAAGGGAAATGCTCCCACACAGAGCTGATTGAAACTAATGCTTCTTTTATGTGAACATGTTATACCTATCTAGACCTTATGGCACTTGATACAGTGAATTTAATCTATTAGTCATCAGTATTTTATAAAAGTGAACAATTTAGTCTGTGATGTCTCAATAACCTGTCATATTACAAGCTTCTATTAATCATTTGAATAATTTGCATTGTATAGTGCTCGTGGTTTCTTTATGTTGTTGATTTCTATATTCACTTTAAAACTTGATTTAAATTCCTTATGCCTTTTGCAGTACATTACCAATAAATGCTTCTTGCACATTGTTCAGTTTATAGCAGAGAATATTACTTTTTTATTGGTAATTGCACAGCAGATTATTATGTGGTGAAAAAAAATCCATTCTTTTCTTAAGGCATAAAACCAAGTTCCTGTCTGTTTTGCGGATGTTAAAAATCCCTTGACACTCAAAGAAGAAGAGTGGGAGTATTAACTCTCAGGAACCCTTGGCTGAGTATCCATGAAAAGACTCTTTCTCCTCCCAGCACAGGGGACTAAGTTGTTAGGAATGCTTACGGTGAAAGAAACACTTTATGTAATCTTAATAAATAAAATAAATTTAGGAGCATTTTCTTAAGCAGGAGGGGAGGAATGGGAACAAGTTCAACTTTCTATGTTATTAAGAAATATACAGAGTAGGACAGATTATCTGAGGATTTGTCCAGGCTTCTAAGCGTGAACTGTGTTGGGCAAAATGACAGTAAAAATAATTTTCCTTACCTATTTTTAATATTTGATAACTTCAGTGGAAAAAAAAAAAAAAGTATTTTTTCTCTCTTTTCCAAAAGATGCATGTAATAAATAGTTAAACCACTTACACTGTAAAAGTGGTAAGGGCCTTGGAAATAACTTTTAACATGGTAACAAAGAATCCCTTAATTATTAGAATGACAGTAGTTTTTCAGTCAGGGTGGCTGCTCTACATACTCAAGTAATAATGACTGGCACATAGAAATAAAAGGATTTGCACTGTAATTCAGTATAATCAGAGCCTCTCTAATGCTTTTATTAGTTCACCTTGCAAACTTCTTACAGATTTTACAGATTTGCAAACTTTTCTGAGTATGTAAAGGTATAACCCCCGCAGCTAAAAGAATCAAGCCTTGAGAAACCCGGAGCGGTTTTTGGACGTGTGGGTTATCTGGGCTGACACAGGGCTGGCAGAGAGCAGGAGATGGGGCTACTGTGCCTAGGGGAATTGCTGGCCGCCCCCGCTAGAGCCAAGGGCTTTGTGTGCGCCGGTTGTTAAGACAAACAGGGAAAGTGAGTGCCAAGAGAGACCGCCCTGCAGAGCTGCGGATAGATGTTATTATTTTTAAGAAGAAGCCCTCTGGTGATATAACAGGGCTGACCCTGTTAGCGGAGGCTTCATAAATCTTTCTCAAGTGAAAGTTCCTGGCCGCGCAGGTTGGAGGGCAGACAAAAGAATCAAAAGAGCCAGGATGTGATGTCTCTGTACTGTACATGTGAGGGCTGCCTATGGGACTCTGCAATAATACAACAATAGCCAAGATTGCAAGGCACAGCTTCAGTTCACTGCCTGCTTTCAACTGCTTCTAATAACAGTTTTAATTTTAGATTCCTCATGGCCTTCTGCATAAAATCTTAAAAGCGTAACGCTTCTTTACCAAAAAAAAAAAAGAAAAGAAAAAAAGAATTATATACCATTGAAACCTCAGCTTAGAAAACTATCTTAGCAATAATTAAACACAGTGATTAGAATAGAAAATATAAAAAGATAAAGTGACTAGAATATAAATATGTTTGAATCACTTTGACCTTCCACATATTTGCCACGCTGTGATGAAAAGAACTTTATATAATGTGTTGTCTGTCGACCTACAGGAGACCTTTTAATCTTGTTATCATCTGCTAATAATTCAAGTTAGATGCTTTGCAGTACAGGACCTTCTCAAAACTTGTTGAAGAAGCCTCCTTGGAACATACTGATGACATGCCTGGTCCCACAGTCTAGAATGAAGCTGAGAAACTTTCTTTGTGGTTAATACTTGCACCTGTTCAAACATGATATATATATGTAGAATATACATAGCCTCTCTTACTCCATCAGTATTGAGGCCTTGGTGTTTGCCAGCTATGTACTGGTGACCCTGCAAATGGAATAGACATTTTTCAGGTCCAAAAATCACAAGACTTCTGCCATTTGAGCTAACTGGGTTTACAGTAGCAGTTAGGTGGTTTTGTGTTGCAACAGGTATTAGAGATGATGTAATCCTTAATTCTGGGCTGTACCTGGAGCTTTTCTTTTATCCCATCTGTTCAGTTGTGCATGAACAGTTGAAAATTAGATGTGTTACTCAGGAATCTGTATTTCTTGTGCAAGAAGAAAGGGAAGGACAGGGAAGTGAAAGTGACAGGTATGCAGGGCCAGCTCTAAGGCCATTTGAATTGAATAGAGAGACTCAGGTTTTTCTGTCTGGAGTTGGGATGGAAGCAGAATGTGTAATGGTAGTGTTTATGTGCTGTAGTATTTCTAGGGCAAATTTTTCTTTCTTTATTTGCTATTTTAACATTTCAGCATACCATCATTCTCCCAAGTGGAAAATTTACATGAGGTGAAACATAATGAAAACAAATGAGAAAGTCTTGATTGGCTTTGCAATTTACGTAAAATGTTGGCAAGAGCTTTGATTAAGAGTTTAAATTCACACAGGCTTAATCAAAAATAAATTAAAATCCTATAAAAAGGCTGCTCAGGATTCCCATACAGAAAACAGAATTGTCAGCAAGAGGTAATACTGTGTGTTTATATCAAGACTGGGAGAAAGGAATGGAAAATAGAGCATAATGGGCAGTTGAAGTATAATTAATATGTGTACATCAGTGTACTCCCAGAAAATGTGATAAATGGTACACGTTGTGGAGCTGCCAGCTCGGGGCAATACTATCCAGTGGAAGACCCAGGCTGATCTGGTTGACAGGGAAAGGTACCACCCTTGAGGGTGCAGCCTTGTGACATGAGCTGGGAGTGAATGCGGACAACCCTAACAGTTGATAATGGGTGGACTTAATGTTCCTCTGCAGTCAATCTGCCCAGACTTTATCTCCTTGTGTTATATACCTATGCTCTTTTGTTCAATAGCTCAGGAAATTCTTACTGCACATGTTGGAAATTTTTAGGCAACACATTATACCTAAACAAAATCAGACTCTGTTATTTTCCATATGACAGAGTTATCATTCACATGATCCATCATCAGGAATGGAAATTGTACACTGAAGTGCATTTTAATTACATACCAGGAAAGAAATGGAAAGATAGTCTAATAAGTTCAGAATTGAAGGAAGACATGGAGAAAAAAAGGAAACGTTTGAAAAGAGTTAATTCTGATTTGACAGAAAGATTCTCTGCATTAAATATTTAGCCAGTCACATTCTTTTACACAGTCTTTTATAGCTTAGCAGACTGGAGAAATGTGATTTTTAAAATGAAAGATAGCATATCAGGAAAAGTACTTAATTATTCCACAAGTTAATTATTTATGATAGTTGTTGGTATTTTATTATTGTGGCCTGAGCCACCTATTTTATAGCAAATTCCACGAAGATGTAGATATGAAAAGAATTTGGCCCAGTAATTCTCACTGTAGATGCCCTGCCACTCCTGGACTTTCCAATCTTTACCAAATGAAAAATCCACTGTTTCCAGTGTGTGGATTTCTGTAGGTCATGCTATGTAGCGTGTTATTACTGGGACAACTAATTATTTCCCTTTTGAGGGCATGAGCCTTTAATGTGCTTGAAGTTATTTCATTTTTTTGGCAGGTTTTTCACATTTGTAATTAAATTTGAAATATGCCAAATGTATGATCCCGATGGACTCTGGGCAGATAACAGCTTATAGCAAATAGGAGAAAGTCAAGGTCCTACCTATTGGCATGCATGTTGATGCTTTAGTATGATATCTTTATTTTAGCCAGCTACAGACCTTTTGTATTATGAGTAATCAATAAATTGTGTGCTAGTAACAACTGTTCCATGTATCACATCATATTTCTGTATTTCAATACCCAGCAAGGGCAGAGGGTCCCCATGGTTTATTATACTGAACTGTACCTGCTCAGTTCACAGAGCCAGGTTAGGAAGAGTTGTTTTCCAATTCATAGTAATTGCAACAACAAAAAAATCACTTCCTTCTGACAAAGGGGAGCAAAGTAAGGCATTGAGCAGAAAACTCCATTCACCCAACATTCTCACTTCCCCAGTGTCTGTGGCCTTAATAAAGAATTGCAAATAGTGCAAAATAAACAAACTGCTTTCCTTGTAAGAAATTGACATGAGTAAACTACTCAGTTGATAGTTAGCTGTAGTTCTGTAAAAAAAGTCAGAGGTGCTTGTGACAATAACAGTTTAGAAGCTTTGACACTGGGCCTGAAATACCTAAACTGATTTATCAGGAAACCATTTTATATAAAGTTCTGGGGTTTTGTTGGCTTGTCTGTTTGTGTTTGTTTGGTTTTGTTTGTTTCTGGGGTTTTGTTCATTTTTGTTTTTGGTTTTTTTTTTTTTTTGTTTCAGTTAAGAAGGTATTTAATGTACAGGCCTCCAATTTATATTGTAGGCTGTAGATAACAGACATGAATGCATATACTGTGCATGTGATTCTGCAAAACACATTGACTCTTTAAATCCTGCAAAAAATAGGCATGGCCCATCATCAGCTTTCAAGGACACATTAATTTGTTAAGTGTTCAGAAAATGCCAGATATGTCAAGTCTTGCTTTGGCAACAAGTTTCTTGTAGATGCTCAATACTTTGCTTTTGACTAAAGGGATGAGGTTATAAGGAGGAACCATACAAATGCAGAATAAAATGGCTTTTTGAGATGCTTTCTGTCTAACCTTTAGGTAGTCAGTATAAAAACTTGAATGGAGAAAGAAACCATCTTGAGTTAATCAGAGTAATTGCTGGAGATTTAAATACTATTGCACACGAGTAATTTTTTATTAAAACTGATTTGAGAGAGTCTGCATTTAATATAAAAAGCAGGCTTTTCTGCTGGCATGGGAGTGAGAACAGCAGTGTGATCTGTGATGACAGCACGTGACATGTCCAGTGTCCTAGGATCCAATGGTTGTTTTGCTTGGCCAGAGTCATGCAGCAAATTCCATAGGATTTTGTACCCCATTGACTGCGCTGGTGACAAGATCTGAAGTCACTCAGCAGACAGAAAATCAACAGCTATTCGGCATATTGCTTACATGTGCTTGACTCTACTGTTTTCTGTAAGGTTTATTAGCTGCTTTCATTATTTTTTGTAGTAAGCATTGCACTTTCTGATCCAGAACAAGTTCAGACAGCAATAAAAAGTGATTTTGTGCTGCTTTGTACAGTTTTAACTGTGTTTAAAAGTAGAAGCACATGACAGTTTATTGAGTTGCATTGATTTTAATGAGTTTTCAACAGCTCATCTTGGATATTTTTTTTAAAAAAGGTTGCAATTCCAATGTGAAATTTCCTCCCTAAAGCATCTCAGTTAGTTGTTCAGATTACACTGTAAAATGAGAGATTTCCTTTTTCTTCTTTACTGGCAAAAGATGGCATACTGCTTATTTCTCAGTATTTGAAAAAATTGCTCAAATAACCATGTTTGTTGAAAATAATTTCCAACTGTGCGTATTGGAACTATGTCTACACCTGTGAAAAAGACACAGACAACATAGAGGAGTTGAATTTTTTCTCATTAGTGAACGAAATTCCTTTTTGAGCTGTACAGTGGTTCATATACAATGTTTTTGTATGGCCCTTACAACTAGCATATCTCATTACCACACAAATGATATTAAATATTTCCTCACAATGGGGTATTTTCTTTTCACAGTACATTTTGAAAACATCAGCATAAAAAGAAAATTATCTACATTTAAATATGTCTTTCAGTGTTTTGTTGGAAGAATTTTAACAGACAAACCAATTTAATTATATATTCTGTCTTTATTAACAAATAGTGTGCTATTAGGAAACTGTGGAATATTGTAAAGTACCATTTCATAGATGACTTTTTCTCTGTTGTATTGATCCTTATTTTAATTTATGTGTAAAAAGCTGCTGTCAGGAGAAGGCATATATATACCAGTTAGATCAAAGTTGTTCTTTCAGTAAGCAGTAATTCATGAGTGCTACTCAAAAATGACCAGTTTGACTTTGCAGTGACAAAGAATGTCAAAAGTCTTCTTACTGTGGAAGGCCCAGGCATTGTTTTCGTGTTGCATGCTTTGGTGCCATGTGTGTATCAGTAGCACATTACCATCACCTTTAAATCTTGCACAAGTGTTTTCCAAAACACACTTTCTGCGGGAAGGGAAGAAGCCTTTCGTATTTACTGTCTGTGGTGGGAAGCAGCAGACAAGTGATGGGATTTAATCTACTCCTCCCACTCATCCCTTCCCCAACAACAAAAGAACCTCATCCATGTATTTCTTTTATCCTCTCTTCCACTGACTCAACATATGAATAATTTGTAGGAACACTTATAATTACTCATAGTTGATTTCTTCATAAGGAACACTTGGCTATGAGTAAGCCCATAGTAACATTCAAAGGGAGAAGTGTATATCTACATGCAGATTTTTAGGTGTCTAGGTTGACTTTTAACAGTTTGACGCTTTGTACAGATGACAAATGAGCTGAGAGTGGTCACCAAAGGACAGACACGTGCATAAACAAATAAATGTTCAAGGAATTAAAAAAAAAAACCCAAAACATACCAGAGAGCAGGGTACCGTTAATGTGAATATATATACACATCTCTAAAGCTTTTTTTCATGATTTTCAGTCAAATTATGTACTGCCCAATCTATCTTCCTTTCTCCTTTGTACAAGATCTTTGGCTGCACTTTTGTGATGAGGTTCAAGAATGCTAAGGTTATTAGTTCTTCTACAATGGCAAGCAATTAGAATCTCAAGATGCATTTTGGAGGTCTGGATTCAGAGTCCTACCCAGGACAGGATGGGATCCACAGTCCAAGAATACCTGCACCTACACCTGAGGCGCTGCAACACCTCTTGCCATCACACCAGAGAAGAGCAGGTCAGTTTTCTGTAACCAACAGGACGACTTAAGTACTTTAAGCAGCAGCCTTTCATATGAGGGATCCTGCTTTCCCATCTGAGGCGCAGATCTTGGGACTGCCGGGAAGTGCTAAAGCGTGAGGTAGGCAGGGTTTGAAAACTGCTTGTTTGAAGTTTACTTTCAGTTGTCTTAAGTTCAGAAGAGTGCCTGCCCTTCTGGACACCCATACCTTTCCCTACGCAAGTGATTAGGGGTAGAAGCACTCTCTGAACTTCATGCCTGACTTTTAGGTGTTTCTGTGCTCGCCGTTGTTAGGACTGTATTTTCATAACTGGCTTCCAATGCTATCCATGCTGGGAAAATCAGGGGTTAAAAGGAAAACTAAACAGATGACAGAACCAAGGATGACAGTCCCACTTCTCTTGTTTTACAATCCCAGCCAAAAACTAACCCAGTGAGCTGAATTACCCTGCTGAGTGTAGTTGTGAGTGCCAGAGTGAGCAGGACCGTGTGTGGGTGTACAGGAGGAGAGAGAGGAAGAGCGGCCGAAGAGGGACGTGTGATTGCTGCTTTGGTTAGACCAGATGGGCTTTGCCGTGTGGTCTGTCTTCTCCCTGGAGCTCTGCTCCCCTTCCCACAGAAAACATTTCCTTTCCGTGTCTCCAGACGCAAACTGAAGCAGGACTTTAAGGCCTTTCCACTTCGGGTGAATTCAGTGCAGCCAGAGTGGCACAAGGGGAATCCCTGTGGGGCTTGATTTGGCAGATTTACATGTCCCTCTGTAAATCCCCATATTTCCATTATTTTTGATGGACAGCTACTATTCAGTGCTGCCAGGGGAGTCACCACGTCTGCAGAGAGAGCTCTCAGCTTTCCATTGCTGCAGCTGGTGAGTGCTAACCCCAGGTAGCACCGGCAGAGGTGAAACGTTGCCACCTCCTTCCAGGGCTTTGGGGGAGGCGAGGTCAGAAGGAAATCTCAGAGTTTTGAGAGGGGCAAGTCTGTAGCTGCATGAAACCTGATAATTGAGTAGAAGCAGCTGCCAATCCACAGGGCTGTTAGGGGCAGTGGGTTAGAGTAGTGGCTGGCAGGAGCTCTAGGAGGAGTGGGAGTTTCCCAGATACCCAAACATCTTTCTAGTTTTTCTCCTGCTTCACATTTCTGCCGAGATGCAGTTTCACTGATTGCTAAGCATTTTCCACACAATTTCTTTAGCTTTTTTATTGTTTGGCTTTTGAGTGAGGAAGTAGGGGGTGTGTTGGGTGGGGTTTTTTTGTTGTTTTCCATCAGAAAAAACTTCAGTGACTGTCCCGTTACTCCATTAAAATAGTGCCACTGGGGCTTTAATTCCCTGGCATCCTACCAGAGGGGAAGAGAGAGGAGTTCAGAACAAAATCTGCATTGATAAATGGCAACTCTGATAGTGTGTTGCCATTTTCTCTTATCCTTAGTATGCTGCTGCAGAGTCAGCAGTTCTGATGATGTTTGACTGTTGTAAGTTCATGTGAAACTTTTGGACAAGATGTTTTTTTAATACATCAGCTACATAAAATGTGTTAAATTCAGATTTCTGTCCTGGCTTAAAATCACTTTTAGCTTAAACCCACTCTGAACTAGACTGGTCCAATACTTTTTTAGGAGTCTATGTAAATCTGAAATAACAGAACATGATACCTTGGGATAACAGCTTGACCAAGATAAAAAACTGTATTGGGTTTGTGTGGCAAGATTTTGCTAGTGGCAAGGCTCCAGGGGGGGCTTCTGTGAGAAGCTGCTAGGAGCTTCCTCTGTGTCTGATAAAGCCAATGCAGCCAGCTCCAAGACGGACCCACTGCTGGCCAAGGCTGAGCCCATCAGTGATGGTGGTAGTGCCTCTGGGATAAGGTATTTAAGAAGGGGGGCGGGGAATAGGTGTCAGCGGAAGGTGTTTGTAGGATTTGGTTTTATTTTCTCATTATTCTAGTCTGATTTGACTGGTAGTAAATTAAAGTCATTTCCCCAAGTTGAATCTGTTTTGCCCATGACAGTAATGGCTGAATGATCTCTCCTTGTCCTTACCTTGATCTGTGAGCCTTTCCTTATATTTTCTCTCCCCTGTTTAGTTGAAGAGGGGGAGCGATAGAGCGGGTTTGGTGGGCACCTGGCATCCAGGCAGGGTCAACCCACCACACAAAAAAGTCATTTTAATTCTGTAGGAGGCAGGATGTTGACTTGCCATTGCATCCAATCTAAAATTCTGAGTGGAAGGAGTAGCCTCTGGCCAGGTCCAGAACACATCAACCTATACTGGTACCCTCATACATTGTCACCATTTCATTTTCTAAAATTATTTTCTGCTTTACCTCTCAAAGTATCAAAAGCACTTAGTTTGTTTGCCGGGTGTTTGTATTTAAAATCCTTGATGTAAAAATTAAATTTAACAGAATGCAGAAAGTAACCTCAAAGAGGAGTCAGAAGATGTGTAAGTAGCCAAAATTCTTTCACATTTGAAATATATCAGTGAAGAATTAAAGAACTCTGAAATTACTCTTGCTTTGTTTCAGCAGAAATATTTTTGCAGCAGATTGTGGTTAAAAAAAACCCTGATCATTTAAGTACAATAGGTGTTTAACTTCAGATTTCTAGTATGTACTGTTAGTATGTTCATTCCCATAACATACGAGAAGAGCCTCCTCATAAACTCATAATACATACTGCTAGCGGCCCAGCAGGATAGAATAAATATATCTGCTTTTTGTTAGCAATATATCTACTAGCTGCTTGAAAAAATTCATAATATAAAGACACTCAGAAGGGAAATTAATATTTTATTTTATCTATTTGTTTCTAATTTAAAGTTGAAAAGGAAAGTGAAGCGTTTTCTGTCCATAATAAATTCATATTTCCCAGAAGGACACATGGATTCTTTTGCACTTCTCTTTCAATTTTGTATTCAATAACCTTCAAAACACAATACATCATAAAATATTATTTATACAAAACATAATAAAAACCTTTCCTTTACAACCAAGTAGTTGTTATTTCTGAGTAGTCCAAAACCAAAGATTTGAGGAATATCCTTCCTACGAAGATAGGGTCTCTGATTTAGCCACATGTAAGCATTGAAAGATCTTCTGTTTTAAGCCTCTGCTTGCTTTTAAAACACTCCAATCTCTGCTGCTAAAGTCATGAAGTAATGCATGTTGTTTGATGCTGACTGGTGGATTTTGGAGACAGGTGGAATGCCGTGGTGCCCTAGAAGACATAATTAGGGGTCAGACTACAGAATATCTTGCAAAAAGCTGTTTGAGCCATTCAGACTTGAGAAGAAAGCTGACGCTGTGTTTCCTTGTGTCAGCCTGTGCCATCTCCAGAACTCTGTCCGGTCAGATTATACACAAAGAAAGTGTCTTCTCTTCAGGGTAGCATTAAATTTCAGTTTGCCATGTTTGTACTCCCAGCAAAAGGACCAAGTGCTTAATTGCTAATCCAGACTGGTTTTACTCTTCCACACCAGACACTCAGGGCTTTTGCCAGCCTTCAAATCACCTTTTGTGTTTTGGCAGGGGAAACCTGTACTGCACAATCTGCTGAGACAGAAAACTAAAAAAGTCCAGCTCCTTTTGTTTTCACGGGAGCCTCTGGGCCTGCACATTCCCTCACAGAAGGGCTGGAGGACTTGACCAGAAATCCCACCACTCTGGAAAGATGCTAGAGGAACAGGCTGTGAGGACCAGGAAGGTCTCCTGGGAACGGCAGCATTGTGCCCCTCTGAGCTCAGAGGGATTTTCCCACTGCCCAGGGTACCCATTTGGAGGAACCTGTGTTTCCAAAGTGTCTTCCCACTTGACCCTGCGTATAAACTATTTTTCTGTTGCCTGATTAGGGGAGAGGCTGCAGCAGGAGGTAAAAAAAAAAGATTCAGGCTTCATTCCATGTGCAGTGGATTATCTGTGACTTTGGGGAGTAGAGTGCATGCCCAGCCCTATTTCCAGGGTGTTTCCAGCCACACCAAGTGCTTTCTAGTGAAGTCCCAGGAGCACAGTACTTCGCAGGAACAGGATGTATTTATTTGCCAATGTGTGGATTTAGAGACTGATTGCATCAGAAGATCTTGGGCTTGACCTTGGGTTACATATATGTAATTTGTGTATGTATCCACATCCACACAGTATATATATATATATATGTATATATATGTATATATATATATTTTCATGTTATCTGTGTACATATAACATGTACAGTTCCTGTGATTTGCATGTATCTCTTTCAGGATAAGAAAGACAACACTGAGCCAGTGTCACTATTTCTCTCTTACGTGAAACTTAAAATTTTGGTAGTACTGCTTGATTGATTACAGCTATAGCCAATTTGGCAAGTAAAAAGTAAATTTTTCCAGTTTTTTAAGCAAGGCCATAGAAACAATGTTGAGAAAGGAAATTGTATCTGGCAAGTTAAAGCAGCCTGGATTGCTATTCTTTACTTCACTACAACATACACCCACACAAACTTTGAACTCCATTGCATCCTAAGTTCCTGCTGGCTGCATTTCCAAAGATTCAAAATATTTCTAATAAAAGAAGTCATCAGCCAGCTTTTCCCTCTGAGTTCTGAAATAGATGGTGTGACCTGTAGTTACTGGTTTCCAAAATTAATGGATGAATCATAAGAAGACATATTTTATTCTTGTTTATAATTTGAAAAAGTTGGCCCTTAGGTTTAGAAATGCTATTTTTTTTTTTTTCATTATTCACAATTTCATTATTATAAATGTGGGAAAAGTTCCTAGTGGGAAAAGAATGCAGCAGACACACACACAGATCTCTAAGCCAACCCCTGCATTGCAATTTTCCTGTTGCCTCACATCTGGAATGAGTAACTTGCAGACTCAACCATAACAAGAATTATGGTTGAGCAAGTTAAAAAGTTTGCATCTGATGAGGAGAGGAGTAAAGTTGACCCTGATAAGGATGGGTTTTTTCCTTTACGTGAAGCCACATCTTTTTTCTTAAAGGAAGAGTAAAAGAAAATACATGCTAACTTTTAGCCTAAACCCAGGAAGTTAAAACCCTGCTAATGAGAGCTCAAGCTCACACAGCTGGCTTGTAATCAGGACTGACTGTACTCCACATTGTCTTGCACATATATCCAGTCTTTTTTTCTTCTTCTTTTAAATAATCATCTGTACATTGCAGATGGTACATGGTGATTTTTTCAGTTCGTAGTTGTAGCTCATATTTAGTGAATAGCATAGAGAAGGGTAAATTGAAAAAGGGGTGTTGGGTTGGAGATTCCAACTTTATCTTCCATTAGACATAATTCAGAATTTCTGTACTAATACTTGGATGGAGTGAAATACAACCAAAGTCAAAACAATATAATTCACCTAAAATTATTATATATTTCAAAGTACGCTAAAATCATCAGCATAAAAAATACCAGGTTTAATCTATCCTCGATATAACTCAACTGAATTCAGTAAATGTACTTCATAGATTATTTTCTCCTTTCATCATTTCTAGTTAGACAATTAAGAATTAGTACAGTTACGGAGACCTTTGCAAAACTGATGTGTCTGAAATCCTGATTATAGATTTTGTGCAAATTAAAAAAAATGTAGTTCATTACAGGTGTCTAAATGTGAGTGCACATTCCCATGAGCTATGCAAGGATGTATAAAAAGTATGAATCTACAGATGATTATTCTTCTCTAACTTATTTTGGTAGCTAAACTCTAACAGGGTTTATAAACATCCATTACAGGATGACCTGAGCCTGATACAACAATCTTACAGTCTTTGTAAAAAAAAGATCAAATGGATCCAATTTCCATCTTCTGTGGTCTAAGTTATGGATGGAAAAATTACACAAAAATTCCGTGAGATCATAACCACCAAGTTATAAGATTATGATTCTGTTTTCAAGGCTGATTCTGCCAAGTAGAGATTTGAGTCTTGCCAGAGGTGTACTCCATCCTGCATGAGTAAAGAAATGAAGATTTGCAGGCTGACAGAAATCAAGCAAAAAGCTTGCTAAAGAACTGTAGAACAGTAGAAAAGTTTCACTATGATCCCCTAACAAAAGTTTGTCAGGAAGTTATGATTCAGTGAACCCACAAAGACTTATTGCATTTCCAAATAATAGGAATTGGGGAGGTATTAACTGAAAGATTTGACATAAATATAACGATGATCATAAGCAAGAAATATAATCAAGAAAAGGGAAGAGGTGGATCAGTATCAAGTTACAGTGAATGCTGAGGGATACAGAGGCAAAGCTTAATGACCTTACTAATGCTGAAAATTAATAAATTATTACAGATAAGTAATATATACAGTAAATTTTTACAGATAAGATCTCCACAGCTACAGACTAATCTATTAACTGCTGCTGATTTTACATGAATTATTTGATAAAAAAATTGAAAGACTCCTGACTAATGCAGCTGTATGCATAACATGTGTTAGGCACACTTCTTTCAGATGTGTGCAATGAAAGCATCATTCATGGAATAGCTCCCAAACAGGAGTATGCTATCCTGAGAGCTTAAATCCTCCCACTCCCAAAGTGATCAGATCAGTATGAAGAATGATTGAATCATTCTCTCTATCTGCTCCCATTGCCAATCTGTAAGAGAACACTGTAAAATATGGGTGGACATAAGATTAGCATATCAAATGCACACAGGAAATTGCTCATCATCTGAAGTTGAAAATGTCAGATGTTCATGGTAAAAGATGTTCATAGCAAACAACTACCTTTGGTGATAAACACTTTTTCAAAATAAATTGAGCTCATCAGCAACCTCCTAACAAAAATGCAATATATTATATTAACTTGACTGTCACTTCCTTTCAGTATCTCATTTTCTAGATTTTTCTCATGTCTTACAAATTCACTGGGTTTTGTACTTGATAATGTAGTTTTGGTGGTGTGGTTTTTTTTTTTTTTCCAGTTTAACTGCACGGAGGCAGCTAAAGAATTTAACAAGGACAATACTGACTGCAATAAACTTGGCCAAAATGAAAGTCATTTCACCCATGGATGCCTAAAATGATTGACTGCAAAGTGAATGGTACAAATTTCAAGTAATTTGATTTCCAGATACTGAGTCTGACACTTGGCATCTAAACAAATCTGTTGTAACTATAAGTAAGATGGTGAAATGGAGGCATTTTCCTTTTCACCAGGTTTCCTCTTCATTGCTTCCAGGCAGGTTGTCTTTTAGAAATCCAAAACTGGTTTGTAGTGACAAAAAGGTTGAAAGCCATTAATAATATTGGCCATGCTTACCTTCCCACTGTACTGCAGAAAAGGAGTCAAATTTCTTTTGAATCCTACAGAGGATCAGATTTTTCCAACTCACTATGAGCACGTGATGTGGGGGTTGAAACACCAGCTTCAGCATTTCACTATAGTCTTGCTGTATGCCCCAATCACCAGGAAGTAAAAAACCCAAAGGAATCTAAATCCTAAAAGACTTAGTACTTTCTATATATTTGACAGCCCTTTCCTGATGGCAGAAAATAGATGCCTTACCAGAAAAAAACAAACAGACAAACAAATCAAAGCAAACCCCCTAATACTTATGGATTGTTTTCCATTTCACAATCTTACATCAGATGACAGATATTACCAACATGCCAGTAATTGTCCATGTTTAAATATACATGCATAGAAAATGTGATACAGATGACACATGATGATATTTGAATATAAATTGTTTATTGTAAAATATAGTACCTTATCACATAAAAATAAAATAATATATCCAAAATGCTTATCTAAAACTTAATATGACCTCTCATTTTCTGTACTCCATTCTAATGTTATGCTTGACATAGTGGAAAAACAGTTTTCTCCCTGAAACTGATGAGGTTAGGCTCTGTGCCCATTGTCCTTCCATCAGATGTGTCGTTAGCTTTAGCATGGGCTTATGGACAGAATTTCACAACTGGATCAGAATAAATTCCACATTTTTAGCACTTTTATTCATGTTTTGGACCTGAAGGATGCATAGTGATTGCAGTCCCGTAAGGAAGAGTTTTAAGCATCGTACCAGTTCCTAACATTTATGTCTAGTACACGTATGGTACAAGTAGTGTTTGTATTTTATTAGTTACCATACTTACTCAAAATATTTAGGTCATTGTTTAGAATGCAGCATTCTTAGATTGCTTTTATTTTTATTTTTTTATTTAACTTGTACAACTTGGCTGATTGAAGGGAACATAAATTGGTTTGCATTAGAATGGGTGACGTTAAGTATGTGTGACTGAACATTTAAAACCTACCTTTTTAAAAGGTTCCGTTTGTTTATTTGGTTGGTTTTTATTTGAATTAAAGAGTTGAATAAGTTTTCTGTTAACCTTTATAAAGAAGGTTCTTCTAGATTTGTGTGCTTTGAGTTTGAATTCAAGTGTGGGTCCAAGCCACTGAGATGTGCTTGGACCAGTATTGTTCAGAGGTAATTGCTGGTGTAGCAGCAACACTACCTTGTGACACAGAAGACAGATTTTACTATTAGTAGGTTCTAATACTGCACTGTTACTAAAACACATAATTTTTCTACAGCTGACACAATAATCATAGTTTTACTTCAGCCTTACCCTTTGGTCCTACTGAATACCAAAGAAAAATCTTCAGTCTCAATAGAAATATTTTTAAACAGCAAATAATAGACTCTGTGATTTCAGTAAAAAAAAAAACCCTTCAAACTTAGCAAGTGTGACTCAAGTGCATTACACATTCTAAAATCAAAAGGAATATGTCACAACCCGAAATTTGTTGTTGCTTTTTAATCTCACTAATTTAGTGTAATGTTTGTGGGTCTTCCCAGAGCTATGTTTGCAGTTTCTTAGAGATTGTTCTCCAAGGATGGGTTAAACTGTCTAAAGGACCGCCTTGTAATGATGGATAAATATCAAACATTGAAGAATTTTTTATATATATGTATTTAATTAATTTAAAAATTTTATTTTGGTGGATTTTTTATTCTTTTATTCATCACTACAGTGACAATTTAATATTGATAAGATAATTCCAAGTCACTGCATCTGAATTTTCATTAATTTTTATCACTTAAAGATGTTTTAAATTTTGAAAAGAAAATTTTACCTCACTTAGGAATAATCCCTTTGCAGGAGTTTTTGGAAACTTTAAATCACAGTCAAGAGACCACAGGAAAAAAAAAAAAATATTGGTCATCTTTTCTGCAGCACTGACAGCTTTGACTTATATTAAAATTACAAAAACACCCTTAAAACCACAGCCCAAAATCTGCCACTGGATTTTATTTGGAAATACAGCCATATGTTCACCATTCCTTGCTATTACTAAGAAATGGATTATTTTACCAATAACAGTGTTTCCTCATTTTTGGTTGATCTTGATTTCAAGTTTGAGTTCAGGATACAAGATGACAATGTCATACTGAGGGCATTCCAGTATTTTGGGGCCAATTTCTTTGATGAGAAAGAAACTGGAAATGTTTAACATTAGGTTTTAACTTTTTACAGCAGATTTGGCTTCTACAGAGCTTTAGTAAATACTAAACTTCATGAAGTCAGTAAAACTCTAATGCCATGAGTTGACCTGAGTTTTGGAATATAAAAAAAATCAAGATACCTATGTTTTATTTTCTGATGTATCAGAATAACATGAAACTCAAAAGATTGTGCTTTTTTGTTATCTAAAAATTTGTTATTGACTTATAACAGTTATTTATGTGGTTAACAAAGAACCAGATTTTTTTGATGCAGGCAAAATTTGCAACAGAAGATATATACTTATTATTTAATTTTTCTATAAGCTTTGCCAATGTTATTACCTTGTGGAAAACTGTATTCAGAATTTTAACTTTAAACAATAAAAGTATTTTGATGTTTGTTAGTTTTAGAAGAATATGTTTCCTTACGATTTATCTTATCCATAAAACAAAAAAAACCTTTCAATTTCCAGTCCTAGAAAGCAAAGAAGCTTAATACTAGCCACCTTTAAACCTTAGAGTTTTTCCACATATGCATTCCATTCTAAGGAACTTTTACACAGAAATTTGTAAGTTTTAAATAGCTTTTTTTCTGAAATTAAAAATTAAAATTAGCTGTGAGAATGAAACTGATGTAATCAGCTAGTTTATTGAAAACTATAAAAAGTGCCTGGCAGTCACTAGGAGAAAGATTGTGCCTGTGTAGGGTTTAATTTATTGTTGTCATGGTCTCCGGGAAAGATACATCGGTAGCATCTGGACATTAGTTTGATCTCTAAAATCAAAACTGGGTTCAAGACAGTACAGTAAAGTGAGACTTTCAAAATGTCAATAAAAGCAGTTGTTGGATCTCCAGCATAAGGGTAGCAAAGTGATGTCTCTAAACATGTAAAGGCTGATCAGAGAACAAGCCAGAAAGTTACTTAACAGAAAGTTAAATTCAGGTAAGAGAAGAGTGAATTGTTTAAGTATTTAAACTGTTCTTTCTGTACGTGAAGAACACCTGCAAAGTGAATCAGATTTACATTAGAATGCTATGTGTGCTGTGCTTTTTGTCACCAGTCTAATGAAAAGATCCTTCTGGACCCACTATGGTGCTTTTCTTCCCCATACGCTTTCCAGAGAAAATTGCACATATGGGGGATGCTGCCCTGATGTGCAGTCTGGCTGTACAGATGCTCTGCAGAGCACAGCAGCCTGGCAGTTCCCACCATCAGTGCAACGCGCTGCCATCGATTCAGGACACCGCTAAGGTACTCCTGGACCATGAACATGAGACCTCTGCTTGAAAATGTTTAGATTCATAAGCCTAACCAGTGAAGTTTGTTTGCATATATGGCTGGGAAGCATAATTTCGTACTTTGTCTGCCTTACCTCTTCAAATTTTGATGCTGCTATGGCTTAGGTATTTGTTTGCCTTTCAATGCCATCCATGTGTGTGTGGTGTGCAGTCAGGTGATTACATTCAGTTCTAGAAGAGAGGGACTGCCTCTTTGTTCTTGCTGCACTTTTCTAATCACTTCAAGCCCCACTGGCTGTGAGCTGGCTCTGAGGCGAGCTGCCCTGATCCCCCACTCGCTGCCACCCTACACACAGCTGCCCACCGCTTCCCCCACCGTGCAGGCCACCGGGGTCTTTATACAAATCCAGAAACACAACCCTTTGTTACACCATTATTTTCCTCCATCCACACCCTCCCCTGGCTTTTTCTTAGCCTTTAACTCCAGCTGCTATCTCACCCTGACTGCTTTGTTGCATAGGTGTGCATTAACTCTTTCCTTCAGCTGATTCAATTTACTAATCCACTATACTGCCAAGGAAAGGCATATTTTTATTTTTTCACAGGTGTAAGATCCAGAGATAGAGGTGATCTTAAATGACAGGTAATATTATAGTTACCTTTATTACCATCTCTGAATCATCTCCTCTAGTTAAAACTGGATCTATATTAACTTTTAACACTCTTGTAGGAAATAAATGAAAGATTTTTTACTTTAACTTTTATATCCATTGCATTATATTGTCTTCTGTATGAAATGAACAGAGAATAAGATTTCAATTAATAGTTACTAACTAGAGCAAAGTCACAACCTATCCATGATAAATTTCATTTTTTGCTGAAGAAGCATTAATACTTTAAGTGATAATTGAACATTTAATCTGTATAAATATAATGGTAAAAATGTTAGGTTCTTATATGTGCTTTAGTACTTAGTATAAGTCTGCACAATCCTGCAGAATGCTATCCATTAGGGTGATTCATGTTAGCAAGATAATTTACACTTTTTACTTAAGCCTGCTGTCCATGGACAAGCATGCTTGATCAGCTGGACATCAGTATGTGTTGTTAACATAGATGTTATTAACTAGTTTATTAGTGCTATTGACAGTTGATCCTGTTATACTTCCTATTTTTAACTCAAATTCACAGTGAAAAAAATATGCTTATTTAAAAATAGTAAGTATTTAAAAAATATTGACATATTTAATTTATCATGATATATTTTAAAATTTGTTAACAGTACTTTGCGTAAAAAACTGTCCTTTTTTGCTTGTGTTGCATTGATCCTCCCTATTAACTGCTTAGCCAAGTCATTTATTACTTTCCTGCAGCTATAAAGAAATGAAGAGTTTCTTTTGGAGTTAGTAAATAGTTAAAGTGCATACTTTATATCTATTAAGTTCTTTATATTATAACTGTTAAAGTCTCCTTGGAATTTTAGTATTAATGATTTCTTTGTTCTTAAGTTACATACCCTAGCCTCTTTTCTTGGAGGCTTTCCTTCATGGCTCCCCCAGCAGTACTGAGGCCACACATAGCAAATACATAGCTGATGCTTATTTATAAACGATTTGACTTATCCCTTCTGCTCGCCTGTTTCAACTTCCCCTTTACGGCCTCAACATTTGACTCAGCCAAGCCCTGTAACATTCTGCTTGTTTGTGGGAAGTACTTTTTAAGAGAGAAGAACGTAGTATCATTTTCCCTGTTTTTTTGATCATTGTACTTACAATTGCTATGGTAGAGTTGGTTGCATAGATGTTGTATTTTGAGCTGAAATTTTTTCATGACAGTGGTGTAAGGCTACCTTAATTGCAATGGGCTTTCTCAGCCATCCTTTGGCTGTGACCTGTGACATCTTCACTCCCCTACTTCTAAAACCATTTCCTAATAGAACCCAGCAGATCTCATCTATGATAAATTGTAATTGGGTTGCAGCTGGAGATCTCATCAGATGTGCAGTGTGTTCTGGGGCTCATTCATTAATCCAAAAATAGTGGCCACAGGGAAATCCCTACATGCATGTTTGAAGTTTTAAAATTCAATTGTGCTGAAAACTGGCCTAGTAAAATAGGCTGTGAGTGGGATCTGTGTTCATAGTCAGTCACCTCCATCTGTATGTATACCAATGGGTGACTGTACTGCAGAGGGGATGTCATTAGATAATACATAGCAACATACTTATAGAGCAGTACTGAGAGTATGGCATGTTTATGGACTCAAAATATTATGTGCATGTTGGTCAGCTTTCTTGATTTTACATTTGTATAACTTTAACTTCAAAGGTGCCATCCTGTTAAGAGCCAAAAATCACACCTAATCTCCTTGTGTGTTGTCCATATCCTGTTTCTCTTCCATATTTAAGTGATTTTGTACTGATTTTATGGACTGAAGAAGCATCAAATCCATCTTGACATGCAAAGTGATAAAGTGAATAGCTGATGGTCACAGGAGTGTTCTTGCTCTTTGTCACGAGCTTTACTCATCAGTAAAAGATGGCCATGAATATAAGGTAGCATTTTTTGACCATGCTGTGACTTCCATAAGCATCACTTGGAGTCAGAGCAACTGGCCTAATTCTAAACCAGAGTCTCCCATGATGATGTTGTTGAGGTAGAGCAAAGACATAGCTGGGAAAATCAGAAGCAGTGTATAAGCTGGAGCTGGTGAGTTGCTCTCATAGGCCCTGGAGCTGTAGCTTGGCCATTTCAAAGACCTAGTTGACACCCAGAGATCGAAACATTAGGCACCACACTGAAAGAATTAACTTGTATAGATTCAGGATTAATGATGGGGGGAAGAGGGGGGGGAAGCCAGAAATTTCAGGGCAGAGCAGCTATGTTTCTCAATAATCATCTCATTGATCCTTTCTAGTATGACCAGAGATTTGTCAGTAGGTTAATTTTTCTTGTCAAGACTTCCTCCAACACTTTGACATATAACAAAAAGCTACAAAGAAAACCATTTTTTTTTTTTTAGTACTGTGCCATCAGTGAAGTTTTTCCATCCAGAAATTAAAAAATAATGTAGTACGTTTCTGAAAGTGACTAGGAACAGTCTTCTTGATCTTTATGATTCGTGATCATGATTTATCTGAGAATTTAATGCAAATGTTTTTCATTTGTAGTTCACTCTTTAAGCTGCAAGAAAACCACCCCACCTCTAGATTACATGGGGCATGAGGTCATAAACTGAATACTTCTTGGGTCATGAGGCTGGCAAATTATATGTAAGCTCCTAACGTCAATATGACGCCGAAGGTGTGAAACAGAGTTTAAGTTCAATAAAGTTTATTTATGGTCTCTAGAAAGTCCCATTTTTTCACAGGCTTTGTTATCTGCTGTTGCTCTAATCTAGCACTGTAGCTCAAGAGAAGTCTGACACAGCCTGCTATATACACACACTGCTGAGGCTTCAGCACCTTGCAGGATTAAGCCCTATCTGAAAAGCTGCTTGTGAGTGGGACTTCTTTCCTGAGCTCAATTTATACGCCATTTTTGTCTACTCTAGTTTGATAGTACAGATTATGATAAGAATATTTAAACTGTCACAAAATTTCTTCAGTAATATAAGGCAAAATGAAGAAATAATATAATAATGAAATCAGATCACCTTTCTGAGTTTTTTTTTATTTTTTTAATAATAAACATAATTATAGAATAATTTCTTTCTGCGCTTAAACTGGATTAAAATGAAAGCTTCTAAGCAATTTTTATAAAAAGAGACTGTCTAAAAATCTTTAATCAGTTAAAAAATGCCAATGTTTACAGAGAAACCACTCACTGATCTTCTTTAAACAGATATTTGTCCCTGCTTAGCCTCATGAAACCGTGAGGTCTGAGTCTGATTTGATCTGGAAGAGAAGAGAGTTGAGTTAAATGTGAACAGCAAGTTGTGACCATGCTATTATTTAGTGCTTTTGAGAATTCTCTGAGAAGTGTGCTTGCTGTGTAGTTCCCATTTTGTGCATATTCGTCTGTTGATTTAAGAGTCAAGTAGAAGACTGATACACTTGAAAATTTGCTAGAAGAGTCATAGAAAAGGCCGCGGTGGCTGGCATGGAGTATATTGGTTTCACTCTTGATTCTTTTCACTTTTTATGTGTCCTTCTGATATTCAGACTGATTATGTATGATCATTCTGCTCTTCTCTGCTGCATTACAACAGGGGGAGAGTAAGTAGTCCAGAATACCGCAACAGTGGGTACATGTGTAAACTAGAACAAGTACTAGAACTCTCTGAATACAGATACCCAAAAACTTTGAAATGTGTGAAGCTGGAAAAATATGTGAAACCCTTGTATTGCCTGCCCACTCTGTCATTCCAGGGAAGGGTGCAACTCCAAGAACTTTATAGGGACATCCTGATTTGAATACTCATCATGGAAGGTTTTTTTCTGCACTCCTTGGAATGTATCCTTCTTTCCATCAGCTTTGGCTGTGCTCACTACACTTGTCATTCCATTGCCAGGCCAGCCCAGTATGTTTAAAGAAAATGTGCCGTGTACTGTCACTATAAATGGTAAACAAACCAGCCAAAAATCCATACCACGTGTCAACAGAAATGCTTTCATGTCTGCAGAATCAGGAGCAAGAAAATGTGTAAAGTATGTTGTTAAAGATGTTCCTGAAATATGATCTATACTGGTAGCTGTAGTGTATTTTTAGTTTGAAACCCTTTCTCCAACGTTCCTCTGGAATAATTACAGGGAAATGAAGCAGCAATCCATAACTATGAATATTAGTAACTGAAGGAAGTACCACATTCTATGCTTGCTTTAATAAACATATATGAAAAATAGGTATAGCTAATTTATACATTTTTATAGGCTCCTGATAGATGTGAACTGGAATTTAGCAGTTCTTCACATGGCCTCATATTCCTGCACCTGGTATGCTTGAAGAGCTGAATCAAAACTCAGACTCTTATAAACCAAGATGACATTTAAAATGTAAATAGACATAAATGCAGAATATTTTCTAAATTTTTATAAGGTGTATGATAGGCACAGTTTACTCTCTCAAATATTATAAGGTATGATATCAAATTACAGTGGAGAGAGCTATTTTAGAAAGTAAAGATAGGTCTTGAGTGGATTGCTCTTACATCCAGTCATAATACTGTAAAGCTTGTCATTCCTGTACTGTTTCTTAACTTTTTCACTGGATTATTAGAGTCTTTATAGCATCAGAGTATACCTCACAACTGGTAACAAGTTTGCTTTTCTAACAGCAATTTAGATCTGCTGTCATGCAAAAGCCATTCTCACATTAGTTTGAATTTTAAAATAAGCTTTATCTTATATGTGAAATTGGATTGTATAGTTACAAAATAAATTGATGCAAATTGGGAATTTAGAGATGTTAATTTTTTTTTCTTGCACCTGTGAAATACTTTCCTGAATTTAAATTTATAGCCTCTGAACTGTGACCCATGTAAGATGAAGGAGAGATTTAGACATGGTTGGTGCAGTTGTAGATTAATGTGTTTTGCAATCTGTGTGACTACACGTTAGTCATGCCCATTAGTTTTCCTTCAAAATTTCATCTTTTTATACAGGAAATATTGTATCTAGTAGCACTTAATCCTCTAGATTAAGTTTTGGGGTTTTTTTTCCTTTCTCTTTTATATGGTTTTCTACATAATTTGTGTTGTAAAAAGCAAAACTTCTGTCACACCTACCAGTTTCTCCTCTGGGTAGGCAGCATTGTAAATTATTAAATACAACTGCAGACAGTGTCATGATAACTTTTAATGTGATGGTGAAGTGAGAGCATTGATCTTATGTAATTTGAGTCAGAAAAATCTGAACAGGTAAACTATTTGTAACTTCTTGCAGCTGAATAGGAACATAAGTAATATTAGTAACAGAAAAAAGGCCATCTGGTCCAGCTTGCCTG
The DNA here is from genome assembly GCF_018691265.1 of Tyto alba. NCBI lineage: Eukaryota > Metazoa > Chordata > Aves > Strigiformes > Tytonidae > Tyto > Tyto alba. Next base: position 9,958,335 of record NW_024881313.1, read on the forward strand.
AGTTTGTTTGATTGGTTGATTATAATCTCAACCACCTGCTTTTCCACTGAGCTCTACTTTGCCAGTCCTATCCTATTCCAGAAACAAATGTATCTGTCTCCTGTACACCTTTATAAATCTTTCCTTATAACTTTGATTATTCAGAATTTATGTGGTCTTATGGCACAGAAGATCCCATGGTCTCAGAAGAGATTGGAGCTGGTAGGTTGTGGATGTTCAACTGACACACAGAAAAAAATGCTCCTGATCTAAGAGTTTGTAATGGAGTTTTGGAGAAAATATGTGGATGATTAGAAAAGTGGTTTAACAGAATTAGGTGAACATTTATGTGGTGATATGATTGCCTTGACTAATTACAAAACGCAGATATTTATTTTGCTTTTAGATTTAACAACAGATAACTGTACTATTTATAATCTGTACTGACATCCTGCTAATACATTTATTATTCTTGTCTCCAATTTTTAGCAAGGCAGTACTATCTTTCTTGTCATTTTGGGGTGGAATAAGAAGGGTGTTGTGTTTAGTACCCTTAAACTACAGTTCTTAAACTACAGTTCTTTTCACTAGTAGCAGAGGGAAGCAAACAGCCCTGTGAGGTAACATTTTCATTCTATAAACTAAGAAACAGAGAGGTTTACTGTTCTGCCCATGTCTCTCAATTCCTATTTACTGTATCAGACATGCTGCTTCTCTATGGCAGTGGTTAAATAATTGGGAATGTTATTTAAATAGTATTAAAATGATTTAAGCAATGGTTTGATCTGTTTCTGAAAAACACTGTTAACCTTCATATCCTTTAAGTTCTTTATAAACACAGGTGAATTTACTGTCCTGATGTGTTTCAGCAACTAAATCTAAATCAGGTTCATGTGTGTTCATAAAATTTTTTTATTTTTATCTTTTTCTTTTCCCCTTCCTCCCCCTCCCTGGAGGTGAAATAAAAAAGGTTCTTGTGCTATAGCTACTGTTGTAGATTTTGTGATACTGGCACCAGGTGCTGTAAACTACTGTATACTACTTTGATAATCTGGGTCTTGATTCCCCAGTGTAAACTCCTAGCAATTCCTCCAGGATTTAGCAAAGGATATTCTCCACCTGGACGGGCATACTTGTGCTGTGCCTCCCTCTGGCCATTGCTGAGCTGCCGTTAAGTGTCTCTTGGCTAAGCAGCTGAAAAAAAAAAAAAAAAAACAAAAAAACAAACTTATTCCATTGCGGGGGGCCTTTTACCAAAGTAAGTTAGTGCTAGGATGAATAAGGGGTAGTCATTTAGCTTACAGGCTTTGAGAGCTCCCATGCTGGGTATAGAGATAATGGGTACTGGCACGCATATAAAATACCCTATGAAATTATACATAAATGCTTACTGTATGATATGTCTTAACACACTGTAAAACTTTGTACTTACAAGTATGTTTTCTATAAAAAAATCAACACTTTGCAGATAAAGAGAAAGATTCTCTGTTTCCCTCTCCTCCCCTGCTAACTGTGAGAGGAGATTGGCTATGGAGTAACAGGATTTTTTTGGTACACTAGAGTTACTTTTGGCACAATCTGCCTAAAGAGGCCAACAGCACGCTCTTATTTTGGGTCAGTTCTTTTGTCTCGCAATGAATTTTAACCAAAGATCTCAAAGCAAAACCTTCAATTTTTATATTGAAAATAAAATACTCTGCCCTTGCCAGATAATAATGACACTTTATAAAATAGAGAAGTCTATTTTTCTTAGGCAGATCTGTTTCCCATATACAATTTTAGTGGTTGAGGTAAGTCTGCAGTCTAATGTCTTGCACTTCATATCTTTAATGCTTATTTTTGTGTGTTTGGAAAGTAAAAAGTACAACAGATGCATCCTGCTCTAAGCTTTCAATGTTATCTGTTTGCTCAAAGCTATAAAATAAGCTAAAGGATAAAAATGTATTAATTTATAGTGGGATATATTAAAATGCCATAATTAATCAATTAAAAATAATTATTTTCTGTACTTGGTAGTTTCTGTCTCTGAAATCCTTTTCTTTCTGATAGCTCTGCTACTAATTATCCAGGCCCTAGTTGTAGGCCTTTAAAATCAGAAAATGCAACATCAGTCAGGATACATATGGCTGCAAAAACCAGTGAGCATGTAGGAGGAGTGCCTTTACAGGTCAAGTGCTATAGCTGTTCTTTGACAAATCAGTCTGAATTAGCATCACAGGAGCCTGTTGGTATTCCTGCTCCCCCGCACCTCCGGCTTCATCTGTTAGCAGCTGCTGTTGCCAGCCCTCATTTTATACTCCCAGACCTGTAATCTGTTTCAGTGTTTGTTGGCAGTGCTGGAGCAGCTTTGGCCCCACAAATATCACTACCAAAACTTAAGGCAAACCTTGAAGTGAACTCTCTACCTGAAACTCTACTGCTTGTGGCTTTACCAGTGTTCAGCTAGTAATCATTTATTAATTTTCTGGGGAAAGAGGAAATGGAATATAAAGTAACTCCTCGGACTGACGGTCGAAGTTCAAGAGATAGCATCAGTAGCAATGGACACTCAAGTAAAAGGCTTTCTTAAAGGCTGTTTCATGCCTTTTTGGTAAATGTGATCATACTGCTGGTACCAATATCCCCATGGATGGCTCCAGTGTAAAGACCTAATTGTGTAGACCTAATTTAGGCATGTGTCTGTTCCCTGCTGAAGGGACAGGGAAGGGCGTGGTGGGAGAGAAAACCTTGAAGATAGCATTCTGGTGCTGGAGGCATCCTTTAGTCGGTCCTTGCTGACACACTTAGGGGCAGGCTCCACCAGGTGGAACCCAGCTCGGTGGGGTACGGAGGCAAGCTTATATGCCACCTTTCTTTTTCACCTTTAAATGGAGGCTGTGTGCTTTGATAGTTGCTTGTGTTCTCTTTATTTAATCTGTCTACGTGGCTTCTGTTTCCTCCGTGTTGGAATGATAAATGGAAAAGGCTATTAAAATTTCAGCATGCTTAATAGTGTCCGGAGCAAATCTGTTGTATTAAGGATGCAGCAATAGGTAATTTCTTGATGGTCATGGAGGATTTATGGTTAGCTGTGTGTTTTTGGGAATGGGAGTTTAATATAAATACAGAAAACACTGGTCCAAATGTTATATGTGGAAGTGTAGGTTTCTTTTTGTATGCATCGCGTATGCTGCAAATAAGCAGAATGACTACCAAATTCAATGGATCTATCACTGTTAAATAAGCACACGGTATCTGTTATTATATTGGTTCTTTTTATTTCTCAGAGAAATAATTTGACACTTGTAAAACAAATTTATAAATAAATACGGGTGGCTAATCTCACCAAATACCTGATCTTGTCTTCAAAAGATTAACTGTCCTTTGTTTTGAATTGTATAATATATAATGAACTTGTTTCAGAATCTGTTAAAGTTAATGGACATTTTTAAACTGAAATTAATAAGTTTTGGATCAGGTCCATAGAGAGTACAAAACACACGCATTGCCTAAAGTGTCTGCCTGACTTTTTCCATGGTTTGCAAATCTGTGAAGGAGAGGGATGAAAATTGGATGTAAATGATTTTTTCTAGAGTATTTTAAATGTTTATTTAAGGGGGGTGATGTGTCTTGATGTCCCGCAGGCTTTCCTGATAGCTCTGTAAATTTCAATAGATTCCTTTGCAAATCTAGTCTGAATTTCCACACATCTATCATTCAGGAACTTGGCTTAATAAATCATCTAAAACACTCTGCAAGAGAAAACTGTGTAGAGCTAATTCCTCTTTTATACCAGGATAACTCCATTGATTTATCAGTGTTAATTCTTACTGTATCTGGCTTGGAAAAATGACAAATCAAATAAATGAATGTAGGAATTCAACCTACAAAGTAAAAGTTACATGAAGGGGCCATGGATATTTCCTTTGAAAAAGTATGTTTATGACTTTGAGTTGGAGGACTTTAACTCATTCAAGTTAATACTTTTTTTTTCTTTTTTTTGTTTTTGTGTGTACCGCCCTAGCATTCTTTAAATGTATTGTTCTGAGGGGCAAAAAGTAAGATTAATGTGGCTGAGTTAGTATCGGTTATTGTTTTCTTCCTAATATCCTGCAGTTTTATGTTGCTTTAACGTATGCACATTCAGAGTTTTGAACATTGTGGGAAAAGGTTTCACTGGCATCCATTCTTGCCATTAAAGTGCTTCCCATCTGAATATTGCCTGCCAAAGTATGTGGTATCCTGCAGAGCAAGAGGATGAGGACATAGATTGCAATGAAGCTGAACAGTTTGCACTTCCTAACGGTGACACCAGACATCAATCTTTTGTAGAGACAGCCCAGAGTACAGGCGAATAAGAACTTTCACCCCCCACTCCCTGACCAAAAAAACAAAAGGAGAATTATCTTCTTTTTTTTTTTTTTTTTTCCATTTCATTCCAGCAGTTTCTTTCTAAGATCCTCCAAGATGAATATGTTCTCAAATTGCATAAGCTGACATTTCAGTGGCTGAGACCCTTTTGGGGAAGGGTAAAGAAAAAGAAAAGGTTTGAAGTAAAAAAAAAAAAAAAAAAAAAAAAAAAGTAGGTGTTCTGAAGTAACATTAAAAAAAAAAAAATAGTCTCAGTTCTCTTTATCATCAAGCTAAGGAGTAGAGTGCTAATTTGGTCACAGTTAATGTGTTTCACACATTTTTACCACAGTTTGACATCAGTAATCAGTAACACCAAGTTATATTATACAGGTTGGCAAATGCTCAGAGCTAAAGGTTGCCAGTGCTGTAGTCAGCCATATCTGGAGAAGCTTGAGTCAAGTCTGCAGCTTGTATAAAGTGGCACAGATCTGTAGAAGTCACTTTGCACCAGCTGCTGAGGATCTTCTTTACACAGAATTTTGTTGCAGGTTTTTATTTTAATATATAAATCTAATTTCACCAGCAGGATGATTTATAGTTGTGCAATTAATGAGCCATATGCTCCCCTCTGTAGTAAAAAAGGTGCAGAAAGAGCTAAGTGCTGCAAAAAATTGCTACATCAACGAGCTGCAGAAGTTAACATATACTGTGTCACTCAATCAACAGGCTGTGAGGGTGTGAGGTGGATAAACCTTGCTACAGCCAGTAGGAACACTCACTGAAAAAAGGATAGTTGAAAAATTTGAGCCCAATGTTGGTGGGAAGTGCTTGACAGGGCTTGGGACTGGGTTAAACAGGATTTTATGCTATGATTTAGATATCCTTGAAACTGCCATGGCACCGATTTATTTCTTGGTACAAACCAGAGCTGTTTTCAGACTCCTACACCTAAAGAATCTGTTAGGAAAGCCAGAACAACTGGACAACAGGGTACCCGAATCAAGCCTTATACACCCACAAAAGAGCCGAGTGACAGTATAACAGCCGCCACCATCATGATTCCTGATGATCCAGAGACTCAGTTCTTTGCTACAGAGATCAGCCAGAGCTCAGGCAAACAAAACTTTAACCAGCTGCAGAGCTGCTCCAAGAAACTAGAAAATTTGAACAATTGGCTTCAGGAAGGTGTGAGAAACAAGTTGATCGGTCAACTTGGTATAGTGGAATTTGTGCAAGAGAGCTGCTCTATACTGGAAGACTTGCCAAATACTGAACTATTTTCAGAGGTTACGTATATACACATTACTAGAACTTCATTCCTATGGGTGGTTCTTTATCTTTTGAATTTTTCCTATTTGTGTTTGTGGAAGTGTGCAAATCCAACCTTTGCATGCTAAAATTGCTTTGGACCATTTATTTTCACAGTATCTTTCCCCACAAAGGAATGCACGTTCATTTTCTATTAAAACTATGAGTGAAGTCAGAGATTGAGTCACTGTGAACTAATTTCTGAATCCGTACCTAATAAACTTTATGCCTTTGTGGTTTTCCGTGGCATGTGTGGAAAGAGGTTTTTCAGTTCCCGGCAACTGTCTGAAAATCTCACAGGCTGTGGGTTAGGACTGTCCTAATGTAATTAACTGAGACTGTTACTCTAGTTTACATTGACACAACTACGCTGCATGAAGTCTGAGCCATTCAGCTTAGCCTCTGAGGGAACTAATCCTACTAGAAAAGACTGAGTCTTTGGGAACACTGTGGCTTTTTCTAACCTTTCCATTCATGTCTTATGCTTATGAGGATGCCAGGAAATAACATAGGGCACGTATGGATTGAGAGGACCATTATTTTTGACCTGGACAGGCTCTGCTTTCCTAACCATGTGATATCTTAAATATTTTAGTTTCAGAAGTGTATCCGAGTATAATTCACAGTCCCCCAGATTCTTGCAAAGAGGGGATATGATCTGACCCGTTGTTTGTTCTGGGTAGCATATGTAATACTTTGGCTTGTCTTGATTCTTCCCACGTTTCCCTAGCCCATTCTTCATCTTAAGTTTTGCAGATCTTATTGTGGATTTTTCGTGTGGGAGCAGTTTTGTGTTTTCAACTGGTATGGCAGCAGATCAAGCGGGAGGTTTTGGCTTGTGCACAGAATCTGGAGGCAGGTTTTGTAGAAGGTTGCTCCAATTTTTGTCTTGTAAGCCATGGGAGCATATACCATGTACTACTTGATTATAAGTTAGCCCACTCACTAAATAGTTTGCTGACCGCATACAGTAACTTAAGAAGAGGGCTGAAAAACAGAGATAATATTGAACACATAATATTGAAAAGCACAGAAAAAGCGGATCAAGGAAGGATCGGATGCATAACGCCTAATGAAATTTCATAATTAAGCTGATGTATTGCAACTATGTAGGTTACAGAGTGATTCTTGGTAGCATTATTTTCTGTTTGACACTGGCTATGTGACATGCTGTGTGATTGCCTGTCCTGGAATTACCTGGGTACTGCAATATATTTCATAACAAAATGACCAAAGAGGACTAGATAGCGCTGAGGCTGAAGAGGTGCTTCTGAGTTGTTCCACTTCTCCTGACACACAAACTCTGGGAGCAAAGGCTAATGTAGTCTGTTTTCCCTGTTATTCTAAACAGTAGTGGAACTCCTACATTCTAAATGCTGAGAACTGGTCTGTGTCAGGCACAAGGAGATAGGTGCTTCTCAATGAAACTGTGCAGAAGAAGAAAGTTAAGAAAATTGTTTGAAGCTTTATAGTGATTAAAGTCTAATTCAGCACTTGAACTCAGATTTCCTTACAACTAGACTTTTGATTTATATATGTGATCATCCTGAGACTACAGACTGCTAACACTCACTGTAGCCAAGGTCACAATGTAAGAAGAATGTGTCTTAATAGAAAAAACAACAAAAGAAGTGTACATTTCCTTGTATACATGCTTCTTTGTGTGTGGTATATAAGAGAGTCTTCCAGATAAATTCCTTGGATTTAATCCTTTTTTCATTAAACCCGGTCAGCTCTATGCTTACACTAATGTAACTGAGGAAAGAATTTGTTCCTATAAGAATTACATTTCTAATAAGAAGGAAGCAGGAGCTTTTGGCAAATAAGCTATCTTGCAACTCATACTGAACAGCCCTAAACCAAACAACATAAAACAAAGTTGAATCAGAAGAGTAACAAAAGAGGGACTACACCACAACAGACTAAACAGGAGAGTCATGTATCATATCTACTTCTGTTGTGGAGATGATAACTAAACTGTGTAGGTAAATTTGTGTTTTCATGTGAGGTGGAATGGATTCTAGGGCGTCCTCCCAATTTTAATAAAGGCATCCACTCTGGGTCCCAAAATACAGGTTTTTAGCCAACTTTTATTAAAAAAATCTGGTAATTGTCCCTCCTAGTAACAAAACATAAGTGGTGTTCTGTCTCAGTGGTTGTTCATCCAATGCAAGCGTAGAATCCAGCAAGGAATGAGACTGAAAAAGCACAGCATGAGAAGAGATGTATTCATACACTTCAAAAACATCAATAGAACATCAATTAGAAAGAGGCAGGAAGGTAGTAAGTAATCAAACAATTGTGGGTTTTTTTTGTGAATAAGAGAAGCTAATAGTTTAGGGGAGAAATTATTTAAATACTCTGTGTTCTCTGTTTTACCTTTTCAGGGAGGCTTGAAATGCATATAAAAGGAACGACTGGAAGATTTACCTCCCAGACCATTTTTCTTTCCTCACTCATCCTGGGGTTTCTGCTAATTCTGACTGGATAGAATTAGACCCATGAGATGATCCCTTTTCTATTGCTTGTAGGCGAATGCAGCACAAAGTACCTGCCTCTGAAGCGCTGCAGGTTGCAGTTGCTCTAGGAAGCAGCAGTTTCCACGCTGGGGTCAGCAGGGACCATGCTGTGGGTGAGGGGTTCCTTGCCACATGCTTGGCTTTGTGGAGTTCATCGTAGTGTGATAATCTGTGGCACAGTAAATGTAATTTGGCTGTCTTCTAAGCTTCTAGCTAGGTAAACTGTAGTTCAGTTCCTCACTGAATACTGAAGGTATCTAATCTAAGAGATGGCAAGCATAGTGGAACTGAAGGTTTTGTTTAAATTTAAATAGATGCTGAGGGGAAACTTTCACCTGTTCTCCTAGTTACAGTCAGTGTTGACTGAAAGGGAATGGAAACTTTATGTGACTCATTATATGGGCCTCTTTCTAAATCATCTGTATTTTTTTTTCCAGTTTACTTTAAATCCATGTTTTATACAGCTGTGTGCAATGAAATTACCCCCCTTTAAATAAAAGGTCTATCTAATATTTTTTATTCACTAAAGATTCATCAAATCTTTACCATTTCACTGATTTTGAGGATTGTGTAAAATGGTTGTTTTCACTGACGTCGCTTCTTGAAGACTACAGGTTTTTATGGCATACGTGTTTTTTCCTGTTGTTAATCAGAAGGTGTTGGGCTATGGAAATCACTGAAAGCTACAGAAAATAACAGCAACAAAGTCTCATTTTGAACTCTCCACATTATGTATGCTTAAAGAGAAACCTTATGTGCACGATGGCCAGTTTCTACTACCACAAAAGAGATACTTCAGAAGTAGTGAAATATGGCCCAGGCATTGGATCTATCTTTGGGTCTCATAGAATGGGATTTGATTAGTGCCAGAAAATGAATTTGAAATAGAAAAAAATTAAGGCTAAGTAGAATCATTGGTTACCATACCAATATGGTTGTGATGATGTGCGAAACATTACATTTTATGCATTCATTAGGAGGAGGAGGGAGCAAAGAAGTGGAAAAGAAGGATAACCTGATTAATCTTTCTTCTTTCTGGAAAACCCAGAAAAGAAGGCAAAGTGGGACTGCTGCAAAAAGCCTGACTCCAGCTTCTTGATATCCGGTGCTTCATTGGTGCAGCAAGGCTACTTTTAAGTTCCCCAGAAGCCTCCTCTTTTCCAGGCCACTTCCCTCGGTGTCTCATTTTATTTCATCTATCAGTAGAATTAATATATTGAACTAATGCTAAAAAAGACAAATCTTCATTTTCCTTTAGAATTAGTATTAGGATACAAATATCTCAGCCACTTGGAGCCCACTGATTTTAGCAACTGCAGGTCTGACTCCGAGATAACTTCATGGAGACTTAAAGAGCTAGAGTGAAAACTGAGGGCCAGATGATAACCTGTCCATCATCCAGCAGTTCCTGTGTAGCACCAATTTTCTTTCCCACCTCACCTATCTATATGGCATCATTAATTCTCTTTTGGGATTACATGCTTATTCTTTTACAGTTTATATTGGGTGATGGAAGAAAATATTGATTCTGTACAATGGTAATAATAATGTATTAAACAATAATTAACTGAATTAGCAAGATGTAGCTGTTCTTTTCTTCCCCAGATGCAAATAGCTCATCAGGTCTCCACTCAGGAGACCTCAGGAACTTAGGAACACTCAGGAACTTAAAGCCAGTCCTGCTGTGAGCAGCAGGTTGGACTAGAGACCTCCTGTGGTTCTCTGCAGCCTGAATTATCCTATGATTCTGTGATGGCCAATCTCCTGAATCAAAAATAGGGGGTTTGTGCATATGTGTATTGCAGTTATGTATTTTTTTAATTCTATTTACCAGTCACATTTGACTTAGAAAACATCAAAAATTCCATTAAAGCATTGTCTGGGTGGCTTCTCAAATTCCATTATCTACTTTTTTTCCTGTGGCTTCAGAGGAGTATAGGACTGGAGAAATCTACAAAAGGCCATAATGCTTCCTGGTTTCCACATAGATTTTTTTTTTTTTTTCTTCTAATTTGTGTTGGAATTGGGCATATCTTGGTCTTGCTCTCTTTTTTGGTCATTATGTAATAACACACATGAGAAAGTGCATGTGTGAGAGTCTTATAATTTTATTCTCATTCAAGTAACTTTTCTCATTTTGCTTCAAGTTATCATCATTATGAATGAAAAAGTGAAGCTACAGCTCTTCTATAGACACATGCATTCCGGTTTCTGTCGTGGGTAGTTGGTGAGCAGTCAGCTGTGAAGAGTGCTTGGTCCATTTATTACATTTGTAAGATATCTTTTAGACATTTTGACTAATAATTCTAGTATACTAATGGTTACAGACTGTTTTGCAGTAGTCTTTTTCACACTTACTCATAATGTTATTCTTTTACTTCAAATAAAGAATTATTGATGATCAGTTTCTTCAGATAAACTTTTAAGACAGAAATTGTTTCCAGTCATCAACTCTGCCTATTTTGCCAAGGAATTTAACGTAGTCTATGCTATTGGTGTCAGCAAGAATAGGATTAAGGAGCAGGATTTAATTTACTTAGCTGTAACAGAAGAAGTCAGAATTAACTGTAGCTGTTAAATTACTTGTGGCAGAATTGTTTGTTTATGTCCCTAATATTCCTGTGGTATATTTTTGAATGATAGATCATTTAAGCTGACTCACACATCTGAAAGATTAACATTTTACCAATATTCAGTTACCTTATTCCATATTCTTGTTAGTGTAAGAGGCAGTTTAACCGAAAAATGAATGTTAATAAAATGCCTTTTTAGTAATTCATTTTGAAAACCATTTGACCTTAACTACAATGAAAGTAGACTGTAAAAATCATCATAGATCCCCTTCCTTGAACTTTTCATAATGCTGAAAAATGACTGAGGGAAAGAAGCAAGATCCAGTTACTGTACCCTGTTTGTACAGCTGTACTTCATTGAGTGGAGGCTTGTGTTACACACAGTTTGTGATAGGAAGTAAATGCTTTTAAAACAACTAAGGAGACAGGTCTTTAACCTCCACCTTTTCAGATGCTTTGTTCACTCATTTAGCTTCTGTCGAGGTCTTGGGAAACATTTCAAATACAAATTATTATTGAGTACTGAAGCTCACCTGAATAATTCATCTCCTAGTGAGCTCATTAGGCAGAGATGCATTAAGATGTTTTGGGTTTTTTTTTCAGAGAGAGATCACTACTTCTAGATATAGTGAATGCTTGTTCCTTCAGGAAGAAATGCTTTTAAAGAAGGAAGAATTCTCAGATTGAGTGTTAGGTGTTTTATGATTGTTGAAATCACAGTTTTAATTCAACAATTGTCATGATTTTCAAGGATTTAGAAGACATTCAAAAAATGATGTTGTCATGTAAATTACCAAAATGTCAAAGGTAATAAGTTTTAAAATTCTCAGTTTCTAGCATATAAGACTCTTACCTCCTGCTACCAGATTATCTAGTCCCCTGAAATGGTGGACATTTTGAGATTCATTAAGGGGAATTTTATTACATTACTTTGCATTGCAAGTATATGTTAATGACCAGACTGAAACTATTTGATGTAAGCTTGGCACCAGATAATTTCAGGACTTGAAATACACGTTATAAGATTATTCTGTGAATGTGCTTCTAGTATCTGCCAAAGGCACTTGGCTAATTGCTCTGGTGAAACATGGCAGTGACAATGGGAATGTGCAGCTGGCAGTCAGCCAGTAAACTTTTAATTTCTGCAGTCAGCTGAGGGTTTGTGCACGCTTCATCCCTTGAAATACATGGGACCTTAAATTTAGGTTTATGCTAAATGGGAATTATTTGGGCTGCATTAACCACGTGCTTTCTCATTTTGCTGTAATTAAGGTCATCCTTAACATCCCACTTAAGACAATCCAGATTTCAATATACATTGTAGAGGGGCCACCCAGATCTGCACTTAATGAGAAAATGCACTGAAATGCAATCAGGATTTTGAAGTATTCTTCTCCACTGCAGTGTATTAGAGGTGTCATGCCTCCAGAGCACATGGCTGATGCTGGTTTTGCCCATATTCCAACAACTTTTTTTGAACTGTAACATAACAGAGTCACTGCTCTCCTTTGGATGGTTCTAGATTTCCCATTTTATTTTTCCATTTGTTACTAGTGGGCAGGCAATGGCTGTGTTTTGTGGTCTGTGGTACAAGCGCGTTTGAAAATTCACGTGTTCCAGAAAACTGTAAGCATAACAGCAGACACCAGTTACATTGTTTTAATTTGAAGCATGAGATTTTTAGAACATTTTGTGTCCCCTTCTAGTCTTGAACTATAACTTCAGTAAACAAATGGAGGCATGAAAGCATCCTCAGTCCTTGTCCCTCTGAACCCCATAACAGAGGTCCTACTTGACTCATGTTATCAGGACTCAGCTCAGACTTTCTAGCTGTTAAACTCTCATCTCACACATCTTTCTGCTTTTCCAGCAATGATTTTAGTTCCTGCCACAGCCTCTCCTTCCTCAGCATAAAAGTTACACTGACTCGTGTCCACTTACTGACATTTAACCTAGCCTACCCAAAGTCAGCTCTGAGCATTAGGTTTTATTACTTTCTATACTATGGTAAAATAGCAAAGTGTAAATTGGGGGATTAGTTGCTTTTAGCTTAAGAAAAAAGCCTTGAGAAAGAAATGTTGCTTTGTTCTCTAGTACATACCTCATTAGAAATTATGTGTTTTGCAGAGGTTAATATACTGTGGGCAGCACACCAAATACATCATAGTTCTGAAGATTACAACTTATTTACAGCCTTGAGACAATCTGTACTGCAGAAATACACCTCCTGGGTAAGTTGCACAAGATTTGACAAAGAAATTAATATCAACAAGTTTTAGTAAAAGTGAAAATACAGTGTTTATTTCCCTTCAAAGAAAAACATAAATTATGTAAGATGTTTGACACTGAAAGCACAGAAGTTGAAACTGAATAATCTGAGAATCACAAGCTTTAAAAATATATTCATTAATGTTTTTACAGCAAACTTGAAAAGAGATATAGTAGTTAAATTTAAGAAGGCTAATTATAACCCTGCATTTATATTTTCATAACTTCCTGAGTAAAATGGGACAATTTTTTTCATTCAGTTATTTGTCCGTAAGTACAGGAAAAGATCAGAGTATAACATAGCTACTCTAGAATATGTCTGTATAACTGAAAGGAGCAGGGGGAGAAATCATTACTAAAGATTACTTTGGACATGCAAATATATTTATTTGTTTCTGCTCATTCATGTCATGTGTCAGTACTCCAGTAAGTAAGGGAAGTCTGCCACTACTTTTACCTAGTGTTATTTCAGATATAATATATTTTAAATGGGAGCTGTGTACATATCCAGTTTAAATTGAATACTCATTTACAGATTTAAAAATGTATATTTCCAATTACATTCATAAATGTAACATACTATTCAGTGTTTAGTTTTGGGCCAGGATAACTGCTGATTTCCTCAGTTGCTCTCATGTTCTCTTTTGACTATTTTATAATAGTCAGGCTGCAGTTTCTTTGTTTGTTTGTTTTTTACAAAAGAATAATAACTTCAAAATTTGAATTTTCAGTATTAGAGTTCAAAAGCAAAATTCAGTGTATTTTTGTATATATAAAATATATAAATGTTATTCTCCAATGAGGTATAATATTGGTGTTGGAGGAGACCCACAGTCCTGTGGCAATCTCTACAACTATCCTGTGAGCAAATTACTCAAAACCAAGGGTGTGTGCTCACACACATGCAAATCCAGTGTAACTGCATCAACCTCAGTAAAGTTAGTCTGGATTTATGTTCATATAACTGACTATGGACTTAGCCTGTTGTTCATAACAGTTCCAAGTCCATGACATTAGATGGGCACTAAGTTCCAAACAAATTAGTTTTTTTAATGGAAATTGTGAAGTAAATAATGTTTCTTAATTTTGTTTCTTAAAACCTTCTCTGTAAATTCTTGTTAGTTTTTTTATTCAGAAAATAGTCATCTGATATTGCTAGGAGTGCCTCAAATTTACATGAGCATAATGAACAATAGCAGAAGGGATGCATCTCTGTCACAACTCTGACTCCTATGTAAATACTGCCATGTTAAAGATTTAACCATTGGGACCATATGTGCAAATGCTTAAAAAAAACAATAATTCAAAAAAGACAAAAAGTCTATGTGTACATATGGGTGTGTGCATAAGCACTTTGTCTGCCTGCGTGGTTTGGAGGATGATACCTCAGAGAGCATGAAATATTCAGGAAGGCCAAGATGTCTGGCCTTCTTAGTTTCTAAAGACCATCCTCAGGACCACACTAGTATCACTTGGCAAATAATACAAGTACATTTAGAATTCATTTGCTTTGAGCAAAGGGAAGCAAACCTAGGAATCCATAATAGTTTTGTGTACAGTGTTTTTTCCACCAAATATTTGGTATTAGCTGAGACATTTGGTTAATGTAAATATTCGCTCACATTCCTCCAGAACTTTTCAGAGGTGTGCAAATTTCCTCTCTCCAAAGCCTTATTGTGCATGAACACACTTCTTGGTATTTCTAATAGCACTGCTATTTTTTTGCACTGCCAGTCTTGTCCAGAACCCCATCTGCCTCAAAGCTGAAACTCAGTGAAGCCTTTAGTTAATCTCTGAGGGTGATCTGATGTTGCTGAACGTGTACTGTTGAATTCAGTTTGATATCCAATTTTGTGGAGGCTGTGAGAAAGTTGTGGTGGATGATGTGGGATTGTGGGACTGTTCTGCTGCCAGCTCTGTATGTGTTTTAAGTTAAACGTTATAAGATAAATAAATCAGTTTATTAATCTGTGTGGGTTGTGCTTGAGCTGATTGAAAAGATGTGAAATGAAAGAGAAGAGAAAAACATGCTTAAAGTACAATCAGTGGTGTGAGATGTTCTCCTGAACTTGGAACCAAATGTGTATTGCCTCATGTCATTCACACACAGTTTCTGTTCCTCCAGTGGAGGGGCCATAGAGAAGCAGACCTAACGTTAAGACTGAGAGATGGCTTCGAAGCCCATTTTGTGGGAAAAAGATGTGGAAAAAAATGCATATTAATTTTTAAGAATAAATCAGCAATTTAATGCTATATAAATTTTTGCTTCTGATGAAACAGTTAAAGTGTAATTGTGAAAGAAGAGTTGCATATACACCTTGAACAGCTATGATTTAATTCTTTGAGAACCAGTTCTCAACTTTCCTCCAGGGGTAAGATTTAATTACAAATATTAGATCCATAATAATTTGATAGCTTTAGTCTATACGTTTAGATAAAGGGTTGAATTATGCCTTATTGGTTTAAAAGCAGTGGAAACATCTGTATATAAATCTGGATAAGGGAATAAGTAACACTGTTCCTTTCAGCACAGAGTCACAAAGTTCACTTCTTATCTGCTGAGGAGCCTGCCAGGTCTGGGATCTGTAAGGGATGGTTTTTCTGTTTTTTGATCCCTACTTCTAACTCTGTCAGAACCCTCACGGAAGCACAGGCCCCGGCAGTGGCTGTCGGCAGCCGCCCTGCGGCCCCACGGCCCCTCCAGGCAGGCGGCCCCGGAGACCCGGCCTGGAAACCGAGGGGCTCAGCGCAGGGAACGCGGCCCTCCTGCCGCACCTCAGGAGAGGCCGTTTTTTCCCTTTCTGTAGAGGGAGCGTTTATAAGCTTTTATTGACGAATGAGAGGGGGAAGGGTAGGTCATGCCCGTGTCGGAGAGCGTGCAGCGGACGTGCACCCTTCAAAAGCGGCTGTGCCTCAAGTGTGAAGGTGCACAGCGGCAGAGCGGCAGCCCCAGCATACGAATTCTGCTTCACCCCCTCGCTGAGTGCCTTTCCCATCAGGTTATCAGGTATTGTGGCTCACTCTCAGTCTCTGTTGCTGAATCCACAGTGGGAAAAGATCTGTCAGTGTGATAAAGGTTTTTCTGCAGTTTTGACCAGAAATTCCGTCTTGGAGCCAGGAAAGCTGTTCCTCTACAGATTAGTGAAAGCTGGTACATTGCCATGAAATGTTTTGATTTGGTGAACTGGCATTTCCAGTGAAAAACTATTTAATGATTTTTTTTTTTTTTTTTTCTGACATTGATCTTGTTTCAGTGGAACTACAAATAAAAGAAACCAAATCTTTAGTATGGGAGAGGTTTTAATTCCTCCCTATGGCTTCTACTTCTGTAAATAATCTTTGAAATCCTTTCTGTGCAAAATAAAGCTTACATTGCTAGGAAACATGAGGCAGTTAGGAAAGCATTCTCCTTTGTCAGTCTCAAATTTACTTGTAGATTTATATAACATTTCCCTCATCTCACCACTTAGGAGGGAAATCCTAGTACTCATTGTGTGAAGTAGGTTAGAAAATAAATATGAAGATGATCCTTCCTTCCCCTCTGAGTCATCTGTAAATACCACCAAATTGCCTCTGATACTTTCAGGGAAAAAGCATATAATTTTTAACCCTGCTTTCAATCCTGCAACTACTGCCATGAATAATTTGAAAACCATCTGCTTTGTGGTGTGTTTTTTTTTTTTTTTTTTTTTAATTAACTTCCTCTCCATTCCTTTTAAAAAATTGCCTGTTCTTATCATGCCATTAGACAGGTACAATCAATAATAAGAGAAAACTGTAATAGCTTTACTTAAATGTGGCCGTGTGTCCTATTCCTTTATTGGCTTCTTTGTAAAATAATCTTCGAGAAAAACCATGCCACCCTTCTGGCTGTTGTGGGACAAATATCTCTGTCCTTTTTTTTTTTTTTTTTTTTTTTTGGTAGCTCTCCCACTTTTAATAATTAAATACTAAGAGAATTCAGTTTAGAGGAGGGAGGAAAAAGGAACTCAGAAAAGAGATTGGCTCCATGCTCATGTTTAGGGCATTTCTTCTACAGTGGGAGACTTGCACTACGCTTCTGTTTCAGAGCATGGAGAATTGTGGATTTGAAAGTGGCTCTTCTTATTGGTAGCATTCTGCACAAGGCAGTCTGATCTGCATTTTTAATCCTTAAGCAAATCTCATGCCCACCTCTACTCCAGAATTTTATGCCTAAATGCCACATCCCCCCGATAGCAATTACTAGCTCACACCTTAGGTAAGAGTTTCTGTGAATGTTTGTGAATTTATACAGACTGAGTGATTGTTAGGGATTGAATGTGCAAATTTCACCTTCCAGTGGTATTCTTTCTTTTTTGTTTCATAAATGCTATACAAACACTTCAACCTTTGAGGATCAGACTGGTTAAAACAAAATAGGTGTTTGCGTTATTTCGCCCAAGTTCCAGAAGCTCATCATAAGCCTTCTGCAACCTTTGAATTCCTTTGCTTCTTGGAAAAGAACTTCCAAGACATTCAACCAGAAATGTTCCATGTGTAGATTGTGGGGCAGCTGTGATCCATGAAGCCTTTGAATGTAGTCTTTGAAATCACAATTGTCCCAGCCCTCCCAGGTGATACTGCAGTTTCTTAAGGGTTTATTTCTCGTGTTTCAGTCATCGTCTGGTGTTGAAGCCAGTAGACCGAGCTGGGAGTGAAGGGCCTTAGTCCTTCATTGGCTCATGACGGTGAGATATGGCTGTGGTGACTTTTTCGAGAACATCAGGCACACCATGGGGATGGAGGTGCAGTTGTTTCAGAGCCCCTGTGTGACATCTTGCCTATTGGGTAGGCCTTTTGACAAAAATGGAGGGAATATCAGCATTAAATCCTATGTGCAGACCTACACTAAACGAATTCCTGGCTCAGGAGGCCTGTCATGGCTATCAGATTGCTTTCTCTGACATTCAGAGATTTGATTTTTGTGAGGAGGACAATAGGAATTTGAAAACTGATTTTGCTAATTTTGCTGTGTCCCACAGAGAACTCTTATCTGCTACCCAGATTTTCCCTAAGTGCAAAAGAGTTTTAAAGATACCTCTGCTACTAGTTGGTTTAGAAAAAATCTCTATTTTAGGAAGGATTAACTACTTAATGCAGCTGGTGTAACACAATGTCAGGGAGAAGAAAAAAATAAATGCCTTCTTCTGAAGAAAGCAGACTGGCTTCTAACACAATGAAGGTCCTGGAATTCTTATTCTACTGCTCAACCAGTTAAGTAATTAATTGTGAAATTCCTGTGACTTTGTATGTAAGATACCAGCATCTTTCCTAAGTAAGCAATTTTCTGAAACTGTTTTCACGCTAGCACATATTTAGAACTCAGCAATGTATCTGGGCTTCAAGGGAGATGCCATGAGGAAGTCAGGGTGAGAATTTATAATTAACTAACTTTGAAATCCAAGTAAGCTGCCTTGCCTTTATGGTGCTCACATACGGAGTTCAGATGGAAAACCTACAGGGTTATAAATTCACACCTTGCTTACGCTATGGTAATTCTTCCCTATAAGTGAACCCTTCATGTCAAGGATATGTTGCTGTCTTCTCTGTATAGTACACAGAATAAACATCTAACCTTGGGATTTTGGAGTTCTTTTCTTAATTTTTCTGTGTGCTCTGTATGGCTTTTGGGAAATTACTTTTGCATCAATTCATGTCTCATTTGCTATAGCACATCTAGTATTAGTATAATAATCAGTATCTATTCTATCTATATAATGTCTACATTATGGAAGTGTTAGAAGAAGCAATTATCTTGTGCAGTGCTTTGAGTTGCTGAGATGGTATTTCTTTTTATCATCACAAGTTTATAATTATGTATCTAATGTATATTTTCTTTCTCATTTTTCAGATTTTCAACTTGCCCATGGCTCTCTTCATACCCCCTTCAGTGTTTGCTGTTCATTTACAGTTCAATCTGCTTTACCAGTTTTGGATACATACGGAGGTAAACCAGGTTTTTAAGCCATACCTAAACAGTTTGCCTGGAGCAGGGTCCTGGAAATCCACTAGCAACTGATTTATTGTGTAAGAAAAATCTTCGTCTGACTTCTTTAAGGAGAAACATCTGTTCATTTTTATTCCTTTTACTGAATATATATTGCTAAGTTTATAAGAAGCAATGAGGCCAGTTGGTCCCAATTAGATTTAAAAAAAAAGTAACTCTAAGGAATCAAAACTTTTTGCTATTTTAATACTGTATTTTCCTATCTTGCAGCTTATTAAAGATTTCTGGCAGATACTGAAACTGATTTAATTTCAAAGATAAATGTATCCAAAACCCAGTGCTTCTTAAAGATCATTTAGAATTGTAACTGAAGTCAGATATTGTTTCCTTCTTAGTGTAAGTAATTCTTAGATGAAAAATGCTCTTTGATTATCTGATGGCTCTTTGTTTATGACTGCACCTATTTATTTGTATTTTGTGAGTGCGTAGAACATATCTAGTTTACATACATATACAGTTAATAACCCACTATAATTAATAAGTAGTTTCCCACACTTCTCAGGTAGTTGAATGGCCTCCTGCCTTCTCGCCGGCACTACAGTAGAGGTGTTTAAAGGTATCCCATGTTATATGTCAGTAGCATATATTTCTCAGTAGCCCCTAGTGGGCTGCAAGTTAATTATCTTTACACCACTTAACTCCTTTGATTATTCTGACTATACAGATGCCTTTTACCCTCTGTAGTTTCATTATGCTATCTATAGGACAATTATTTTGGAACGCAATTTTATTTTATTTATCTGCTATTTTAGGTGATATTGCTGCTTAAATTACAATTTTAATTTTCTCTTTTCTGTGTGTTTCCTAAAAAATAAAAATAAAGGAAGAATGCTACTTATAGTGGCCCAATAACAAACTTCTGTTGTTGAAATTTCACTTCTACTGGACACACTTCTAAAATCATTAATACATGTCTGATGCTCTACAACACCACCATTCTGAATAGGAAAGGCCTACAATAAAATGTCATGCACATCACCAGAATTGGCATATACTCAAGCAATACACAATTAAGCTTGTCAAAATGTTTTGAACAAATTTGAACACTTTAAAATTACACCAAATGAATACTCTGAATCACATCATAGCAAAGTTTCTTTGACCATGTCTTAGGTTCCCCAAAATGGTTTTACTGTGTTTTGACACTAAGAAAAATATAATATGCCTCATCTACATCTTCTCTGCTGTCTGAATCCATTTCTTCCATGGCTGAGAGGTTTCTAACAGTCTGCTGTGCAGCAGTAACTCAATCAGTCTCAGCACTGGTGCCACAGTGTGTGTCTAAAGTTGCTAAAGTGAATTTCAGTGGCTTGTGAATTGCCTATGTCCCTCTAAAGTGCTAAATTCTTCATAGGGTTTAAAAGGAATTTCCATAGCATATGCGCAATGTGCTGAATTTAGACACTATTCAAGAAGAATTTCAGTCTCGGTGAAAAGACAAGCACCCCTTACTATTAAATTATTGTGCCCATAGAAGAACAATAGATTTTTACTGATCCAGTTGATCCAAACATAGATCTTTGTTTACAGGGGAAGTTATTCTTAATGTTGATATTGTTGATTTTGTAGAACAGCTGAAATCAGTTGAAGTATGTTGAAGTCATGTTTAGGGTCACAGATTATGTCAAAATAGAAATAGGGCTACACCATGTTTTAGCAGTTTTCCTGCTTTCAAGGGCAAGGGCATAACAGAAATAAGAAGGGAAAGAAAAGGAAGAGAAATAGTAGAAGCTATTGCAGATAAGCAGGTTTATAGTAGCCAGTATTTTTGGTGAAATTAACATGATGCTTCACCATTATATTGGGGTTTTTTGCAACAACAGTTACAATTTAACTGTTCAAAGCTGTGACATCTCTATTATTTTTTTTTTTTTTTTCTAACAGTCCTTTTCCTGAATTTTAACAGCTCTAATTATTTTACAGAGATTATAGTAAACCAAAAATCTTTCTGTAAGTCTCAGTTTCCAGCAATTTCCTAATATGTGAGGTTTGTCTGGGGCTGCAGGCCTGGGGTTATATAGGAAACAGCACCCTGCCTCGGTGACTGCTGCTAGCCCCGCTGAGAGCTGAGATTCATCATCCCCCAGCATCCCTGGTGTTCTCTGGAAGCCTGTGATGGGTGCTGTTAAAGGGTAGCAGTACGTGTCATTAAGGGTGTAGTGAAGATACGCTTAATTATTCCTAGTCCGCCAGTGCAAGATGTAATAGTTTGCTTCTAAAATGCAGGAGCATTTGATAAGAAATGTTGTTTTTCCTCAGATTTCTATTTCTATCAGTATCAGTGTTTCCTTAGACAAGATTTGGCCCCATATTGCCTAGTCAAGTATGTTTGGAAATTGTAACCTCACAACATTTGATTACACATCTTTCTTCTTCAGAAAAAGAAAACCTAGTAAGATACAGGAAAAAAAGTCTTTTCTTTAATGATGATTGTTTTTCATAGCACTGAATAGCTTAATAAAGCATATGCACAATTTATTGGTTTATAAGAAGAAAAAAATATGTGATAATTAATAGGAAAGAACGAAAG
Organism: Tyto alba; assembly: GCF_018691265.1. Classification (NCBI taxonomy): domain Eukaryota; kingdom Metazoa; phylum Chordata; class Aves; order Strigiformes; family Tytonidae; genus Tyto; species Tyto alba. The sequence goes on from NW_024881313.1 coordinate 9,979,872, forward strand.
TATGTGAATATTTCTGAGGGAAGATGTTTTGTTTTGGGAGTAATTTAAATTGAATTCAGTAATTCCAGGAGAATGACCATGCTGTGCTGAAACTTTCTATACCACATTTCAGCATAGAACAAAAGTCTATAGCCAAAGTATGATCCCTGATATTTTCCTATACTTTAATTTTGAATGTGTCCAGTATTGTTTCAAATGATGCTAACAGAATTTTATTGTGTTATAGCTTTGACCTTCTTCAATATTTGTTACATCAGTTTTTGACCAGCTTTCCTACCAGCAGATCGGGTGTGGTCTATTTTATTTTAACTCAAGGGGCTCGTATATTCCTGTGAAGACAGTATACCAAATCATAAAGATGAAACGTGCACACTTGTTCTATCTCAGTTAGACTTCTTTATTTCCTGCATACTTGGTATGCATTAGCTTTTTGCCTTTTATATAAAACAGTACATAATTTCAGATACCATAAATCTTATATAAAGATTATACTATGCCATTCTCTTGATGCTAGAGATCTTTTACTATTACTAAAATCAGAATGGGCTATTGATACAGGAAAGGCATTTCTGTAATTAATAAAGAAAAGTTTGGTGTGCTACAGTGAAAACACAACTTTACGACTTAAGTTCTATATTTACATTTAACAATATTGTCCCATTACAGGAATTTTTGCTGTCTGAAGTCGACTTTTTTTTTCACTGCTTCTGTGCATTATTGCATTGTATACATGGCAGTCTGAAATGATATCCAAAATTTTCCAGAGATTTTTAAAAAAATCTCTGAGTAGCACCAGGGAATTGAAAAAAACTTATAATAGCTTATTTAAATGAAAAAAACCAAACAAACAAAAAAAAAAAACAACAAAAAAACAACCCAAAACCAAACAAAAAAACCAAAACCACAACCACCCAAAACAAAAAGAGAAACACCCCAGCAACTTAAAAACAACTGAAGAAAACACTTTTCTGTAATGGTGCATAAAGATAGGATCTCAATAAACCAAGAGAAAGCAATTTTTGATCCTATTCAGTAGTATTTAGGTGAATAGAATGAGTTAGTAATGTGCTCTTAAATGGTCTGGGAGAAATGTTTCTGTGACTAGACCATTCTCAACTAAATCATGGGGGGAGTTAAAAAAAAATACTTTGGTCAAAGAGCACTAAAGATCTAATTTTTCAAAAGCCACAAAATGTTTCAAGACTGTTACTGACAGACAGAAATACTCCATTTCAGTTTATTTTCACAGGTGATTCGGAAGGTCTATGGCTCATATTAAACTATATCCTTCCGTTGTGCATTTATTACAACCAATAAGTTAGGTGTGTTTATAACCTGATAGACACCTGTGAAAAACAGAAATTAGTTTCTGTTGGTTTAGCTGTAATTTTTATGAGATGTCAAATTGTATTTGGAAAGTATCAACTGAATCAATCCCTGATGGTAGTAATTGCACCAGCAGATTATTCTTTGCCTGTTTGATCTTTGACATGCGTTAGTTTCTGTTTAATCTTCTAATTGAAGGAAAGATTGTAATCTGCCCTTTACCATACTCACGGAAGTCAGGTTTCTTAAGGCATCTCTTTTTCCCTTGTTTAAGTCTTCCTACTTCATCAAACTCTGGGAGTAGGAAAAGGTGAGCCAGTACTATTAACCAGGAGTAACATGGGTAAAAACAGGTGAGGAATGGGAAAAATTTTGCCAATACCTTATGTAGGCTGGAAAGAGAGACATGAAATTGCTGCAGATAAAGGCCGGAATACGTTTGTTTTTGTCAGAAAACACCAATTCAGTAAAACTGAAACTTGCTGTGGAAGTATATTGTAGTCGTTAAAAAATATTTTGCACATATGTACTGGTATAAGTTTCTGTCTATGACTTTCTTTAGCTTTGACTTCTGCTCAGTTTTCTTTAATGAAAAAGTTTGAAAGAGAGAGAAATGATGAAATCTTCACATTTTCATGAGAAGAGATTCTGTTCCTGGCAGGAAGCCATGCACAGTCCATCTGGGCTTCCTGAGTACAGGTGAGGTGTTGTGGCCCAATTCTGAAGTCCTTACATCAATCAGCTCTTACCTAGGAATATGGCAAGATTCAGAAAAAAATCTTCTGTGTTTTGTTTTTCCAAATATGAGCATAGGGTCAATAAGAAAATTAAACAAACAGATTGAAGAACCAAGAAAATTAAGTAAAATACATAAAAATGTACATATTTATTGTAAGTAGCTGTACACCTGTGATTACTGTATCAATAGCAAAAGCTCTTCTTGAAACTCTAGAGAACATATATGTATTTTTAAGCAGAAGCTGTTTGAGACAAAAGTCGATTGAATGGTGATTAAAAGAACTATAAAATCTTTAGGACAATGTGATAAATAAGTGATAGCCTGACACAGTAGGTAACATATGCAGTTATTAATTCCCAGGCCCTAAAAATTTAGATTGGTCCTCTATTTCTTTGCAAATTTCATTTTTCCATTTTCTTGGACCTACCTTTTCCACATTGTGTGCTGTAATCTCATTTAAATAAACAAGGAAGGAATGCAGGAGTAAACAAATGTAACAAGGTTTATTTAATGTACTTTCAGTAGTCTAGTATTTTAGAAGCAATTTAGTAATCCACTTATTGAAACTGAAAGGTAAATTTGATCAAGATTTGAGACTTTGAATTTAAAAAGCACTTTAACAAAACTTATTTGGTTATAATGCTTTTGAGTGTTTGCAGTGAGAAGAAGATAGTTTTGTTTTTGTGGTTGTTTTGTGGAGTCAGAGAAAGATTTTCAGTAATGAGCTAAAATCAGTATTTCAAAAGTGAAAAATGGAGATGTTCTGCTGGTAGGTAAAAAAAAACTTGATGCCTTCTTTACAAAGGCATATATTTATGCTTAGTTTGATAAACTGTGAATAGTTCCTATAAGGTCAGTAATTAATTAATCAAATTTAATGTGTAAAAGTTTTGGCAAAATGTTGGTATACAAGTGGTATTGAATCGATGCCAGTGGAAACAGTATTGTAGACAGATCTGGTTTCCTGGTCGAGATGAGAAATGTGGTATGGGTTGTTTCTTGTTTGTTTGTTGTTGTTTTTTTTTTTGTTTGTTTGTTTGTTTTTAAATAAAGACCATCACTGGTAAAAGGTAAAATCGATAATATTCCAATGGATTGAGTATAATTGTGAAATTGCGGTCATGAATTTGATGCTGGAAGCTCATTTTGAATTCAAATAGCATATGCCAACAAAACCTTTCATTTTGTGTATTCTAACACATTGGTTCATTTAATAAAAGAACAAACTTATTTTCTTTAATTCAGCCACTGTAGCCAAAAATAGACATGGGTGGGTCTGATGTGCCCTTTCAAATTAGAAACAAACACATCTGTCCTAGTCAGGTTACAAGGGATCAGAAACTTGCCATTCACAAGACTTTTGCTAAAAGTAATCAAAAAGATGTATGTAATTAGAGGTGATAACAGCCGTTCTCCTAGTCTGATGTTATAGATTGTGTCTGACAACTCTCAGTGACACAGATGATTTAAGTGGAATTTTTAGAAAGAGGTCATGTTGTCCAAGAGCCTACTGGCTTTTAGAAGTTGGATTTTCTCACTGTTAAAAATGTCCAAGAAATTATTCTAAAACCAATGGGGAATGAACTAATCACTGATTTGCATAAAGACCAACATTTTGATTTACAAGAGAAGGTTCTGGTCCCATTCCTGACAGTTGATGCTTTTGTCATTCATAGATTCATTGTTCTCCTGCGGCAAACTCTCAACTCAGGCATTTACTGTGTAGAGGAGGAGAAGAACAAATAAATCAATAAATACCAGGGAGATAAAAACACTTTCTTTGATGCAGACAGTGCCTTTGTAGGTCCAGATAGGATATATATACAATATAGACAATAAAACTCAAACATGATTCCAAGAAACAAAGATATCTCATTGCTTCAATCCAGCCTGTTTGCCAAAATGTCTCATTAGTTTTTCTGACCAACCTGCAGGATGAAAGTCTTGTCATTGTTGCACTTGCCAGAACGTGGAGAAAAGCAAAGCTAACAGCATTGTCACTAAGAGGAAATACTAGCAGTAACTGCAAAATGTGTTCCACTTTTCTATATTTCACTCCCTCCATGAGGGGAAAAAAGTATTACCTTTCTAGATATATAAAGCATGTAATTCTGCTTTTTTGTTTTAAACATAAAGAATAACAAAAGAGAGAGAAAATAAAACATTCATAAGAGAGCACACTGTTCCTTTCCTGCTAAGTGTAGGCTGCACTTCAGTGTAGTTTAATCAGGAAAAATGTAGTGGGATGAGTTTTGGAGTTCCTTCTGAGGCACCTTGGACTTCAGTGATAGTTAGGAGTGCTGACTTTACACCTTAGTAGCCCCACGATGAGCCTCCTATTTTAAAGCTAAGTGCTCCTTGGCACTTTTAGGTATCTTGAGTCTATCCAGAAGTGCCTTGACATGGTGAGTTATGCATTCTGTTCTTATCTAGTTTTTCTTTCAACTGAACTGCAGAATTGAGAGGGACTTAAAAAGTATGTATGTCATTTAAATGAACTGAGTAGTATTCTGCACCCAGTAGCTCTCAGTTCAATGTGCGGCACAGGAGCCATGATCCTTTTCATACAAAAAGAGGTTGCTCCACAATAATTGCTTATATTGGTGATTTGCACTTGATGGGCAACAATCTGGACAGAGGAACCCTTCCCTTTCCCTGTTGTAGCTGGATGACTGGTGAGACCAGGAACTAAAAGTTTATGGGACAAGGATATATATATGCAGGATCTTCATTTTTCATCCTAATAATTAAGTCCTTGAGTTTGGCTGTTGGTTTCTGGTCTTTTCAACACAGACTCTTGTTGCAAGAGACAGCTGTGAAATGTTTACTTCAGCAGCAATGGGTCTGACTATTGCTAATCTGCTTGCAAAACCCCTAAAACTAGAAATTGTACTTCAAGAGTTTTATTTAGGCCACTTGTATCTGTTATGTTGCTGGAGAGTTATCAAGTTAAAAGTGAAATGACCTACTTAGAGATGCAACACGTTTCTGTACAGTCTACATCCTAGAAAACAATCTAAACAACTCATTAAATAAAGTTAATATAATAATGAAAGAATACCTCATTAATATGGACATAAGTTAGAGATATTACTGTCAAAAAAAACCCCGATTTTCTGTATTACATGTAATACTCTTGAGTTTTTCTCTTAGCTTGTACTCAGTAAGAATCTATTTAAATTAGTTATGGCTTCAAAGCCAACAGAAAATTTGAAAGAGCATTTGTTAAAACCACAAAGTGTAGGCTGCTGACTATTTAAAGAGGAAAGTGAAGAGCTACACTTGGCTATATTTTAGTTTATTTCAGGACTGGCATACTGATTTATTACTTTCTGTTTTTTTCCCTGCAATTGCCAGCATGTATTTGTCAAGCTGCTGAAAAATACTGAAATTGTATAGCAATTTTTCTCCTGGAGTTTGTTTAAAATGCTTAACTTGATACATGACGGAAAGAGTGACTTTCTCCATGCTCTGCTATTTGTAATAATGCAGTTAAAACAACCAGTCAGGGTAGTTTTTCTCTCATTTTTAGCAGACAAATTGATTGAAACTTCATATATGTACTCATCTTTCCTACATGGCTTAACTGGACCTTTTTTTTTTTTTAAAAAAAATGTTGCATCCACTTATTGAAAGTGTTAACTGAGATATTCAGGTAAAATGCCAGTTTGATTCAAACCTTACATTCTGGTTGAGGTGTAAAACAGTGAAAAGTGACAACAGCCTGCCTTCAAGATAATTTATTATAAACACATTTCTTAAGTCTGTGTGTTTATTATATAAATATGCCCTAAACTGGACTATCCATTAAAACTAGGCTTTCACCTCCCATTCGTACAATCCAAATTTATCAGAAATTCACCCCCTATGAAACTCTTTATGATCCCAACAAGCCTGATTCCTCTCAGTTGTTTTATTTCTAAACTATAAATATTGTTTTTTCACTCCTCAGTATGGAAATTTGGCTACATCCATTTTACATGCTTACTGGAGTAGAAAACTGCCTAATCAGATAGGAAAACAATAGGCGGTGTATAAATTGAGGTTTGCTGAGGATTTCAAAGTGTGAAACTGGCAGACGAGCACATATCCTAGGACTTCTGACTTTCCTCAGCTTCCCTGCAGAGATTTCACATGGCAAATCTGATCACCAGAGCCATCTGTATAAATATACATGGGTGTGTTGTCCTGAATTAACACAGCAGCTCTACTGGGGAATGTAATTAAGGTCTTATTTTTAAATTTCCCCACCAGACTGTCTGAAATATAGATTTATATACCAGGAATAAAAATCTTACATTGATTTTGTTGAGGAAATCAATAGTAATATGTGTTTTACTACCAACTAGTCCAACAGAAACCCCAAAGTTAAGTTCAGAGTGCTCCTTAGTGATATGGATTAATTTAGCCTCTCCTGTCCTGCAGATCAGTAACACTATGATATTGAAAGTAATGCTGTGCTACAAACAGCTTTTCTTATACTCAAAGAAAAAAAAAAAAAAAAAACAAAACAAACAAAACAGAACAGAACTTTTTATATATGAATGGTTTTACTGTAACATATCTTGCTCTATGCAGTCAACATTCCTTCCTAACGTTCATGCTGAAACAGAGTTAAGTAAAGATTCATGTTGTAGTGGTGACAGGAGGAGTTGTTACACAAGATGTAAAGTTTCCCTTCGATTTCATGTCACGATTTTTTCTCATTATTTAAACAAGAACTACATTGAAGTGGTGCAGGTACCAGGCAATAAAGATTTCCCTTGGTGCTGACAAACTCTGAGACCGCAAACGGAGGTGCTTACATGCCGCAAGAGATATTGCATAATGTTCTTTTCCTTTAGGCTAGGAATTGCTGTCACAAAGGAAACATCTTTATATAAGAATTACTATTCTAGAGAAAAAAAAGAAACATTTAGTTCTCATTTTATATGAAGATTTCACTGTTTTATTCAGTAATATATGGAAACCATTTCTAAGCATGCAGCTTTTAACCTGCCTTATTTATTAAACTGATTTTGGAATTGCTTCAATTATTGTCAGTAATTCCACTTTATTATTCAGCAATACCCAAGTACCATGGAGGGAATATGTTGTTTATTTAAAAAAAAAAAAAAAAAAAAGAAAATATGTTTTTTCTCCACATGTTTTGGGGAGAGATCTGACAAAGCTTTTATAACTGATATATATAAGATACATAAATATCTGATTTGTAGGTAGTTTACTGAGTCCATTTGCAAGGGTTTTGGGAAGTGAAAAATTATTTTTGTGCCTACGGGATGTTAAAAAATAAACAAAGCAAACAGGAAAAGAGTTTTGCTGGAATTCTGCAGTTCGTGTGTGGGTCACTGGCATGGGAGTTGAGGTGCACATGATGTGTTAATTGAGAGAGGAAAAATTGGAGACAGGATTTGATTTAGAACAGTAGGTGTCTGTATCAGGGAGACAAACACAAACCTCCAGCTATATTGGTCAAAATACAGATAAAGTCATCCCTGGAAAACAGTTGGGGTATTTCAGCTTTTAAGGGATTAGTAGCTATTTTTCTGTATTCCCAAAATCACTGCAAGATGATGATAAAAAGAACAAGAATATTTTATATTCACAAGCAGATTCTTATTCCTTTCAATGGTATGAAATAGAGTTTGAAGTATAGTCGACAAGGATATTGAATAATGACATTTCCACTTTTTTTTTTAAATTTTGAAACAACTTTCTTGTAAAAAGGTCTGAAACGACTTTCTAATGCATACAAAATTTATAATAGCAGAAAGCTTTTTCCTTTTTAAATGAAAATGCTGATTACAAGCCACAAAAACTGAGATTTTCTGATATTCTTATACATTTGTGGGGTTTTATTTTTTAATTTTTAGTTTTTATTTTTTTCCTGAAATAACACTGTGAAAGATCTTATTCTAAAAAGCCATTTTGAAAACAAAGCTGTTCTAAGCTGAAAATGTTTTGCCGTCTTGAATGACTGAGACCTAGTAGAGTATATGCTTTGGCAACTGGTTGCAACTGCAACGTAAGCCAAGTTACTGCCAGCATGAACACTTAGGAGCTTCTTTGCAGTTGCCATTTTCCAAAGTAAATGTCTGGATGCAAAGAAGGCGCAGAAATTAGGTTAGTCTGACAGCTGAAAGGTAGGTTGGTAAGTGGGGTACCTGCCACTGCCTTTCTCCTGTCCATTGCCTGTTCGTCATTCTTTTGAACATGGGTTGTTGTTACACCACATTAAATTTTATTACAAGTCAATTCCTACATTTCATTCCTTTCACTGTGATTGCAGTAAGTTCCTGTCAGCCTGACATGACAGAGTCAGAAGCTTGCCTGGCAAAAACTGTCTCACTATCCTAGTCTTGACAATTTGCTTTGGTGAAAGATCTGCTTGTAGGAGTTTTGCACCTGGTAAAATGGGAGAATACAGAAAAATTCAACAAAATATTATGTTCTTTGCCATATGGTGCTGCAGGAGCCTTCAAAATTCAGCTTTCCAGAGGTGATATGTTTCTGTTTGTTGAAATGATATATGGATATATTTATAAAATATACATTTATAAAATATTTATAAAATTTTTGACACCAAAAGTTTTCCACTGACCAGAGTTTTTTGTATTTTAGAAATGTGCTAAATATATAGATGTAAAATTACTGATAGCAAAGGAAGTTTCTAGGTACAGCACCCTGTACCATTTGAATATCTGGTGAAAAAATATTTTTGATGTGTTTTAACTAAAGTGTTGATTTATGGATTGCTAATTTCAGCATGCTGGATTTTTGCTTGGCCAGATACAGAGTTCTGTACCACCTCTGAGTTTAAGTCATGGCTATAATCATTATCTCAGATATTTCCATCAGTGTGTGGCTAGTATGTCTTTGCAATGGAGGTAACCTTGGCTGAATAATGAATTGAAGTATACTCGGGCATCAATCACTAATGATGCTACAGAAAAGATATTTCAGTAGATTTGTGAATGCAATCACTCAAAGAAAGACTATTTTAAAGGATGAGAGAGGTTTCATTTTCCAAAGAAAATACTTTCTCTAGCATTAGTCAGAAGAATTTATTTAAAATTTTATGTAAGTTCCTGAGGTCCTCAGGGAGTTCCAAGACACAGAGTTTTACTTTAGTATACCTATGTATTATATGGACTTCCAAAAGGATGAATTTTAATTTTAAAATATTAATTTAATTGGCTGGATATTGAAGAACCGAAGGTATTCATTCCGAGGGCACTGTATTATAATCCACCTGTAGGCTAAAAGTGAAGACTGCTATTCCTTAGTGATTCCATGCTCTCCTAATGCAGATTTGGTTTATTTTTCAGAAATTGTTAATATACCAAGCTAAAAATATTTTAAAACCAAGTAGATCAAAGTTAGGTGTGGTCTAATAGATAAATCACTGTGCTCTCAGGTGCTGGGCCGCAGTTCAATCCAAGACATTTGACTCAGATTAATTTAGTGGTCACATCTCACATACCTTAAAACAGTGGGATTTTCTGCTTGAGAAAGGAGGGAAATAGAGCTAGCATGAATGATAAATTGTTTTTCAACTTTAGGTGGTATTTTCAGGCTTAAAATTATTTTGAGGGAGAACTGAGAAATACAAATGGTCCTACTTATGTTTTCCTTGGCTTCTGAGTTAAACAAAATGAAACAAACCAGTTTAACATTACAGAATGTCCCAGTATTCTGCTTTTCCAGTCAAGTATGTGCAAGATTTTGAGACGGGTACTCCAAATGTTACAGTTCTGTCTATCTGAAGAGTTTGCTCATTTCTATACTCCCTTAATTACAGAAATGCTCTGTTTAACCTATTAAGTAGAATTTCTTTTAACTGTTATTAAAGACAAAAATAAACAAAAGGTATTTATTTATTTTATTGTGATATTTGCCTGATTCATAAAAATTTAAATATATCTGAAGAATGTCTTGTGTTTACTTTTGGAGTACAGATCTACTTTCACTTGCACAAGTGTGAATTAATCAGAAATGGAGCTGGCATATTTTAGGACTTTCTTCTGTGAACCTTAAATGAATAAAAATACTTGTGTGTTTAATTATTTGGATGTATGGGCCTTCTCTCATACGTATCGACTGTCTGCCTTTCTACTTAATGTGTTGTTTGCTAATATTATCCCTATTGTTATATTACAGATCACCCATTTCAGCAGTATGAGTATTAAATTTACTAATTAAGTTCCATAAAGACAAAGTGATAGGTTCTGGGTTTTGTTTGTTAACGTCTAAGAATTTTAATTAGATGGTTTCCCAGCCCCCCTTTCAATTACAAGACATTATTGTTGTAATCAGACATGGTGAATAGATAACATTTTAGGATATATTTTTAACAGAAATCCTTTTTGGTCATCCAGTGATTGCATCTGTTTGTGACTGATGGTTTTTGGTTTTGGGATTAAGCAATGGTTGCTGTGTTTGAGTATCCACACACTTCAGCTGAACTAACCAAAGCACAAAATTTGAAGTTAATGCTGACTTTCCTCTGGCTCCATAATAGAGGAGAGTACCTAATTTAGCATAAACCCTGCTGATACAAATTTTTAATCATCATTTTCTGACAAAGCTTGAAATCATTAGGGTGAGTTTATGACAATCAACGCTATCTGTCATTTTTATTCTGCTACTAAAATGATCAAGGCTGGATTTTCTATATTGTTGAATCATTGCCTTAGATTGCAGCTCCACTATGAATTTATTCTGGTCTACTTTCTTTTCATGCCTCTGACTCGTGCTGGTGTATTTGTGACCATATGTTGGATCAGATTCAGGAACTGATCCAGTTAAACTAATTTAGAAAAACAAAACAAAATTAGTTTTAACTTGCCTCAGTTCTCTAATCAGGTTTGTTGTGTTACTGCATTTGTGCTGGGCTAAAAGAAGAGTATTGATAGAAGGAACAATCAGTGAAGTGTACTGAAGGAGGAAGGAGTACTTGTTTCTGGTTCAGTGCCAGCCATATGCTGATGTAAAGTGTTCACATAACTATGATCTTAAAGTTATATACTGGATCCCAAGCAGTGCCAGTGGATATGGGTAAAATGTGAGTGAAATGATCTATATGGAATCATGAACTGATAATAAAAATAAGAAGAAATTGTGCTGCTGGATCAAAAAGAAATTAAATTTTTAACTTGCATTTTACTAAATTTCACTTTTTTTTTAATGAAAATTCTTGTAATGGTAATACAGAGAAATAGTTCAGGCAAAAAAAAATTACATTCTTGTCTTTTTATGTGATTCTCCTTAAGATAAGCATCCTCTTAATGCATTTCCTCCTCTTCTTTTCCCTGCTTCTTCTTCTTCTTGATTCTATATGGTATTTTCAAATTCATTGAAACATTACTCTTTTTAAGGTTATCACCAACCTTGGGCCTCTGGAGTGGATTCTTAATACTCCCAGTCATCACAGAGTTCATCATGGTAAACTAAATGTGAAATTTCTTATTCCTCAGTGTGTTTTTTCTCATATACATTGTTTGTGTAATAATAAAATACTAAAATTGTACTATAAAATTAGTTTTACAGAAGGATTTTAAATTTGATCATGGCTTCAAAAATAGTTCCTGTTTAGTTAGGAATTTCACAATATTTTAAAAAGCTTTTTTATAACTTTAATTTCAAAATTTTTACATTTAAGATTAATTATTGAGCAGAAATTAAGCCTGGATATTGTGAAATAATTTGAAGATCTTGAGCAAAACAGTTCAACGTTTATAAATATAAAGAGTGATAGAAAAATATCTCATCCTTTCCTGACTACTAAAACATCATCAACTTGTCAATCACTAACAGATCCTTTTGCATTCAAATTAAAATACTGAAAGTGTGAAAAGACATGGTTACCTTTTGGAAGAAGAGCTGTTAAATGTTTTAGTGGAATTTAGTTTCAGCTGTCTGAATTACTGAAAAATCTCACTTCACACAAGTGCACGATGATTGACTTTTTGTCAATATTCAGAGGCATTCAAGACCTTACTGCAGATGTAAATTGGATTAATAACTCCACTGCATACTGAAAAATGTCAGAAACATATCTGAGGAATAGAAGTGGATTTCATGGATGTCCTTGTCTCATTCAGTGTGCAGAGATAGCAAGTAAAAAAGTAACAGGCGAATGGAAAAACAAAATAATTTGAAACAGACTCAAATGCAGTTATATGTACAGAGGATGTTATTAATATGTATTATATGCTCCATGTGTAAAGTGTTTATGGCACTGTGTAGACTTTTTAAAAAGTCTGTAGTACTGTAAGTGTCTAATCCTTAAAATTTGCACAAGTACTGGTAATCCTGAAGGGAGACACTCTGCTCTTATTTGCTCTGCTGTAAATCCAAACTAATCTTCTGATCCTGATCGGAGTTAGGCAGAATCACTCTGGAGCTGATCAAGTGTTACATAGTCACTCCAGACAATCTCCACAAACTTGCAGATACGTAATCAATGTTTCTTTGCTGATACTTTTGATAGGACAATTTATATACAAATACATTCCCTAGAAAACAGATAGAAGAATCGGTTTTCCTCACACTGTAGTTAATAATAATGAAGGCAGGATCAGATATATGGCATAGAAGATAGAGACAGCTGGAAGCCATTAATGAGATGATTGTGCATAAATGTATTTGGCATGTATTTTCTTAGGTATACACTGGGGAAATTATTTTTTGTTTGCTTTTTAATTGCATTTATAAATATATTTTGAACTGAATTTGCTCTTCAAATGAATCCTTTTATTTCACAGAAATTTGGGGTGTGACATGTTTGATTTGTATGTTTGAATCTGAGTAGAAAGAGAGCAAGAACCCTAGTAAGAAAAATAAATTTTATAGACATATAAGGAGTGGTGGGTTAGCAACCTTTAAAAATTATTTTTATATTATAGATTGATGCTGCTGATGAAGATTTCCCTTCATAATTCAGTTGCATGTTTTCTTACATATGCAATTACTGGTTTCATAAATGGTTTTTATTATAGGTAGAAATCCTTACTGCATTGACAAAAATTATGGTGGCACACTCATTATCTGGGACAGGATATTTGGTAAGTAAACAAAAGGTGTTCTCTCTCGTGTTTAATTAGTGTGGCAAAAATATGTATACTTTTGCATTTGATTGTTGGTTGTTCTTTTTTTTCTTCCGTCAGGAACATTTGAGGCAGAAGATGCAAAAGTTGTTTATGGCTTAACACATCCAGTAAATTCATTTGATCCCATCATGCTCCAGGTGCTATAGTTTGTATTGTTTACTCTGGTATCTTCAACAGCACTCATGTTCAAAAGAAACTCGTCTCTTAGGCACAATTGAGGCCATCCTTGCATTGCTGCACAGTCAATTAAATTATCTACAATTTCTTCAGTATTTCATTACAAAGCAATTATTTCTACTCACTGCATTGAGCATATGCAGAGTTTGTAGTCATCATGAAAATACAATACAGTAAAATTAACAACTAATTACAGTGGCAATATAAGAGGCCTTGGACTGAATGATGTCCATTTTGCCATATACAGACCAATATGCAGTGAAACACAGACAGAAATATATATTTCTTCTGTTATTTGTCTTATCTTAATATTGCTATTTCATAAATAATCCCATGCTGCAATATCTTTACTATTTTTAACTCTTCTGAGTATTTGCTGTTCAAGGTACTCCAGAATGATTTGTGTTGACAGCATTATAGAGCAACCATCAACAAAACCTCCAGAACAGATTAAATATAGGTTTTTTAATTAAAATAAAAATAAAATAGAAGAAAAAAAGAAGAAAAAAAGAAAAAGTACTTAGTGTGGTGCTTCTGAGATTTATTGGTCTGGGTTTCACTTAAACTGGATAAAAATTCTCTGTAAAAACCTCAGGGACTGAGGAGTATTGAAGTCCCTGTTGGCTTTTCATGAGAGCTCATTCAAGGAGTGCATCCCACAGAATGAGAAATTCTACCAGTAAGAGTGTCTGGTCTGGAAGCTGGAAGAATGTCCGTAACCTGTGCAATTATATCCATTCCAGTCAGATACTAAGTAATTTAGTTATTGGGAGTATGTCATGTCAACGTCTCAGTAACCAAAGTCTAGTTTAAAACTACCATAAATATAGCTATACAATATATTGTTAAATACGCTGGATTGATTACAGGAGAGACAGATTTTCCTCTGGCAGAAGTCACTGTAATCCTCACTGTAAACCAAGGGCCTGATACAGCTCATGCTGATTTCATTCAGGTTTTCAGAACCTCTGACTGTCTTCATCTATTCCTAATTTATTCTCTTTATGGACTTTGAAAAATAATTTACTTGAGAGCTAAAAATGAATAAAATATAATGTTTTATTAAATTTTATTTTACTAACAATGAAAAATTACTTGCTCTTTTTTTCAGTTACGTCCCTTGGCTCATATTTGGAACACATTTTGGGCCACACCTGGATTCTGCAATAAGCTTTCTGTCATATTCAAAGGCCCAGGCTGGGGACCAGGCAAACCTAGACTTGGCCTTCCTGAGGAAATCCCGGTGGTAAATAGAACATGCACAGGCTTTCAGTTTTGTGTAATTTACTTGGACCTCTTAATGCTACTGGATCAATGTTAAAAACTCTACACATGCTATTTTAAATTAGCAAATTAGCAGTCATAAAACATAGGGGAAGATGAAATGGGAACAGAAACTAAAGGAAATTAATGTTTTAGCTGTGCTTTTTTTTGTTTTATTTGAAGGAAAAAAATATTTTTTATTTATCTTTTCATTATTTATTTCCTAAAGAGATTTTCAAAATAGTTCTATAGAATATGGTAATTTCTCTTTTTCTTTTAGCTGTGAACATACATGCATACACTGTCTCTCACTAGGTAGTACATAGGTTTGAGAGTGGATCCTCTTTGTGCAGTTATCTATGTCCCTTAATCTTTTTTGTGTTTGTAAGTATAAAGAATACTAAAGAATAACAGGCTGAAGCAGGTCACTGTTGAAGACTGTTATCTGTTTTGCTTCATACAGATCACTGGAAAAGAAGTTCCCTTCAATCCAAGTGTACCAGCTCATCTTAATTGTTACGCAGTTGTGCATTTTGCTGTAATAATAGACTTGTATACTGAACTGCTTGGTACTGTGACTGTAAGTAATTCCTATCTTTGTGAAATAGCACCTCTTGCTAATAGTAATATGACACACAGCATATTTAAATAATAAAGCATTAAATAGAGTCTCTGCAGCCTGACTGATATCTTATTTAAACTATTATAGTAATAACTAGATTCTGTAAAAAGAATCAACATAAATGGCTAAATATATAATTAAATCATAATAAAAATATAATGTTTTATTTTGTTTAGTAAACAATATTTAATAATCATATTAATTATTTATGTATCAATATGCTTAATTTAAGCAATCAGATGAAAAAATAATAAATTTCCATAGAAGACAAATATGTCTTCTTCAGTTTTTAGGACCTCATGAGAGGATAAATGTGTCTCAGACTTGAAACTGTGCAGGTTTTAAGATGTCAAGGTTGGTCATGTTATTAGATATGAAGAAATGCCCAAATTTTAGAAGGAAGATTGCAAAGGTCTTGTGGTGCTTGCAGGTGGGAAGCCTAGTGTCAGCATGAGTTCAGAGTGGGAGGAGCACCGACTCAGGGCAAATCCTTCTTCCAGTCTGGAACATACAATGGCATTGATAGAAATACAGCAAGGAGAGGCATGTATTTACCACTCGCCTTTGGGCTGAAAAGATCTCCTTGGTTCCTCCATATATGCTTGACAGTCTCTGAAGATGAACTACGAGGCCATGTCTGCCTACAAGAAGTGAGACATTAACTGCTTCCATGGCTTCACACCCTTCCAACCTCTTTTTCATTCTTCCTTCCTTGACAACACTTTCAATTTTACTAAGGCTAACATCTCCTAGTTATGAACCATAATTTTAATGCATCTGATATTCCCACAAATCAGTCAAAGACCTATCAAAACACCACAGAAGTCTGTCAGTTTGATAAACACTCTTTGGCCTTCATCCTGAACCCTTTCTAAGACCTCCCTGGTTAAAGAGCATTCTTGTGTTTTGTGTCACCCCTGTTGCCACAGGCCTGCTGCCAGGGTGCCAAAGGCCCCCTGGGTTCTTCAGCCTCTGCTCATCTGTGGACCTGCCTTGTCCCAGCACACTCACCTGGTGATCTCCAGCCCTTGGCCAATGGTGGTTACTGTTCCCTGCCCACCTTGATGCACACTTTCTGGTGGGACCACGGCTCTGTCCACTGGCTGCCACTGGCCCCCCTGCCCCATCCTCAGGGAACAGCCCCTCTTGCTGCCTCCCAACGCCTTTGCCCATGACTGAATCCAGCCAAGAAGCACATTTCTAGAAATAAGCCTCTTTGGCATATCTGACCGTGGTTGTCCATAAAGGATTCCAGAGGACTGCAAAGCCATTTCAAAGCTGTCAGAAATCTTGTCCCAACGTCGGTTTTTTGATTTTCCAGTTCAGATATTCCTCTTACATCCCAGGGCAAGAAGGGCAGGAGAGGGACTCTGCCTGCAATAATTTCCTGGGCTACATGGCAGCAGGCTTATAGCAGATCTGGCCGCTCTGAATATACTAGCTGCTACAGCCCATTTTTCTTCCACGTTTTCGATTAGATGAATTCTGAGTAGTACATCAGACCAGTAGAATGATGCAATTTTTGAGAAAAGTTTTAAAAATATTTTAGGTAGCATTCCCTATATAATATAAAAACTACCTCAGACATACTCTTCTGATTAGGATTAAGTTATTCTACACATTGTGTTCACCTCTGTAGAGGGTCAAACTGCAACTGCAGGGAATTCAGACATTACTAAGCCATCGGAGGCTTAGTCTATTCTAAGTAATTTCTGAGGACAGGAAATTAAGCCAAATGTAAGGATAAATACCTCCAATATATACAAGATATACTGTATACATGATTGCCAATGTTCTTATATTGAGAAAAGCCTCTGCAAGATTTTCTGGATATGCTTCTAGATTCCTACATCCCAGAAGCAATATTTTCATAGGGATCAATCTGTGGTTTTTTTGTTTGTTTAGTTTTTTGGTTTTTACTTTGTTTCTGTTGCTCTTAGCAGCAAGAAGTAAGGAGTCTGCTCATAAATGTTTTCCTATTTCATTCTCTTTTTGTCTTTTTCTGGTCCTGGAAGGAAAAATGGATGTTCCAAATTATTTTCTCTGCTGATAACTGCAGCTGTTTAAGAATAAGTAATAGGGAAAGTTGAAAAATGCACCCTAGCCCCAGATGATAATTAAATTCTTGCAATTGTGGAGGAAACATCCTGAAGATCCACCATTTATGAACTTATTGTAGAAAAACAACTATAAAATTCTCTGCACAAAATTGCAGGGTAATAAGGTAGTAAGGATAAGATGGAGAGCATGGGGGACTAGAAGCACCTCATCTCAGGACATAAACCTTCAGCGTGGGTGTAGAAAGTGCTGGTCCCAAGGCAGAGTTCCAGCATCACTCTGCAGTACAGTGGGGAAGCTGTCATGAGAAGGAAGCTTGTGTATGAATAACTTTACTTGGCAAAAATCTTTCTTCAATATCACTTTTCCACTACACTGAGTTATGAAATGTCTATGGATACAACTGGAACTTTCTGTCTGGCTATGAATTATGTCATAACTGTGGCATAGCTCCATAAATGGAGAAAGCTAACTGTTTTCCTCATTTTTAGGTATAAGTTCCATTTCATAATAGCCATAAGACACAGCACACAGCTATTACATTTCTCAAGTGATTACAGTTGCTCAGTGTTTGGTCTCACGCCCTGCAGAAGTGTTAAATTTCTCTATTCGTAAAGAGCAACCATATACCTTCAGTCTGAATGACCTACATTTAACTTACAAAAAGAGCAAAACAAGAAAGAACAATTATATATTTTCCACAGGAGAGAGCATACAGTGTTTATTTTCTATATAGCGATCTGCACTACATCCAGAGAATAAAAATGACTTCTGACCTCTCCACATCTAGATCTGATCCAAAGCTCATTGAAGAAAGGGGATTTGGATCAGTCCCAGAGAGAGTGCTAGGAGTGTAAAACTGCAGTACATTCAAAGCAAAAGTCTCATAGCTCCAGAACTGCATGTATCACATAAATCAAAGTGATGTGTACCTTAAACACATTCTGCAGTGTCTTTTTTTATTGCTGACAGATACTGTAGCATTTACTGTGCTTCTAATGCTATGAATATGTGAGCAGTTTCAAATAGATGAAAAGTTGTAAGGGATAAGATAGATCTCTTGAAAGCTGAAAACACCATTAATATATCCATTCAGTAGGACATCACCAAGTACTGTATATGGAATATTGCTAAGAATTTACAATTTTTTTTAGGAATTCTAAGTTTAAGTAAATCCATACAAAGACACCTAACCATACAAATTTCATAGCATTGTATTAGCATTCTTAATTTAAACATCAAGTGTCTGATATCTGACAGCAGAGCATATGTTAACTTATGAAACGTGCTGACATCGTTTCTAGCAGTTCTTTTGAAACACTGAACACATCAGGATGAAAAAAATACATCCATGTCATTCTTGAAAAGGAATAAAACAATCTGATTTTTTTGAAATATAAAGTCAATTTGGAATATTTCAATATTCATCTAGATATACATTTGGAGTAACATTTCATTTGTGTAAATTAATTATTTTTTAATTACTACAAAAATATAAAATAATAATACTGTGGCATTCTGTTGATTACAAAGCCATCTAAACTTCTTGCCATATTGTATAACCACCCCCTCTTTTTTTTTTTTTTTAAGGCTCCAACATATTTTTAAAGCTTTAAATGAAATCAAAATCCAACAGAAATATTTTTTTCTGTTTGATTGCAGCCAGTAACCACATTGCAGAGTTGTGGCTGACTTGTAATTGGGGAACCTGCTGAGGTCCCACAGGCTTCTCTGTTTATACAAATACTCCAGTATATAAATACTCATTTAGTTTGTGTATACATCCTTGCATATTATGTTTAAGTGGAATGAGGATTCTAGCTAGAAATGAATGTGTAATAGGCACATTCTTTTCACACTGCAACTTGCTGTGTGTAGATTTAATATATGATGTTTAATTTAGTGATATAACCCATTGACTATTTTGTTGATTTTGGTAGAGTAATGCCTAGAAAATGGATGCTTCAACTGCCAGCATCTACTTCATAAGGTGATACATGTTTGAAAGAAAATAAAAGAGTCAGGGCAGCATGTAACTATACTACTGGAGCTGTAAACAGAAAGTTATGGAATCGAATTAATAATCCTAAAATTTATGCTACATGACTGGGTTTCTAAAAACTGTTATTCCCAAATGACATTGTGGTTTATTTCACCACAAATTTCTTGGTAGTCCTTGACTAGGAGCACAAATGAGGGAACACATTTTTTTTGCTGTATGTAAATGTGGTGTGTGTGGCTACAGTGAAGGGTAACTTATGCCTTCTACTGTCATGGTTCCCAGTAAGGCTTTATACCTCACTCTTAATCACTCCAGAAAGCTGAAGACCTGGGAAGTGGAAAGCTGCAGCAGTGTACTCGTGCGTTACAGTGCCATGAATTTGTGTGATTTTGATGAAAGTGCCAGTTTACAATTAACTGTGATCAGCAGGTTGTCCTTTAGAGTCCTCCAGTCCTTCACATTCTGGACCACAGATCATATTGGACAATAAGAAGTTTTACAGACAGCTAGTGTTCAGAATGTTATGATTCAAGAAGGAGAATGTCTGAAAAGAAATGGAAATTAGCCTGAAAAACTGAATCTGTAAAATATGATCATACCTGTCTCAGGTAGTTATTATGCTAAAGAACCTCATATAGCATTTTAACCATTCAAAGATAAAGGCTTGTTTATAGTTGAGTTTGATTTTCCTAAATTATAAGGTTGCTTCTGTTCTGATTTACTAACATACATTAAAATGTATTTCTATTCCCACTTCTTTTCTGGAAATCCATGTTTAAAACTGAACTGCAATTTATTAGTTTTCTTTCAAGTTCTTAATCAATGTGGAGAGTCAAATGGTAACTCCTGGCTTCAGTTTTTCACAATTTAGAGAAAATGTTTAAGAGAAGTTTGCAGGGTCACACTCCAAATTCTTGTACTCAATTCTTTCTTCCTTTGTGGAGGAAAGCTGCAGTCTGAATTACAGTATTACAGTGTCTCTAATATCAATCTTATCATTATTTCAAGGTCCATCAACAACAATATAATAGAACAACAATAAAAATTGTTTCCTGAAAATATTTTAACTTTAAAAGAGTAATTTTAATTTTTTTTATTTTTTTTTCCTACTCTTCTAGAAATGGCAGTTAAAATACCACTTTTAGGAAAGAAAAAATGATAGAAGTTATGACCCAAAATTGTCTGCTTTGGAGAAATGTTTTCATCATCCACTCAAACCCAATTCTTAGTGCAGGGACCAAATTTAGCTTCTAGACTTGCAGTCTAGCTAATGGGAAGAAATAAAATAACTCAAAATGTGCTCTCTTTCCACTGATTACAGAGAAAGCTTAGATTAATAACAGGTTTTTAGGCACTTCAGTAAAGGTACTTAAAGGAAGGTAGAATGTATCAGCACCTCAGTTTTCTGAAACTGCAGTCACAAGGAAACCCAGATGCCTAGGACTTGGTGACTGGTTGTCTAATGCTAGTCAGCTTGGAAGCACAGGGAGGGCAGAAAAGTGTGAAATCATGGAGCTCTTTTAAATTGGAAATTGGAGACATCCTTGTTCATTAATAGCAGGTACTTCTGGATCTTTCCTGAAGAGAAATGTTAACATTTGTTGTCTCAAAACCATTGCAGGTTCATTAATTTTCCATAAAGTGTGATTTCAGCCATATACTGTAATTTAGCATTTACATATATTGCAATGTAGGAATTGAAATTTGGATTTGATATTCAGTTCCTTTTCCTGCCTAAGGAGGATACAAAACCTTATGTTCCTTTTCTCAGAATAGCGCCCTACCACTGTGGGAATATTTTTAAAGCAGTCTGTAGAAGCTACTGCATTGCACTGGAAACACAAAGCAAAATCAGACCCACCTGGACAGAAAGACTAGGTTTAAAAAAAAGGTGTGATTCTGCAACTTATAAGTGAGGACAGTCTCTGAGGAGGAGAGTCTTGAATTTCACTTCTAGTTCCCTGGCAAACTCCTTGATTTGACAAGTAACAATCACTGAAAAACTTACCAAAGCATTTCTAAGAAATTTATGGGTGAGTTCCCTTATGCCTGTGCCAAATCATGTTTTTCTTTGCTGACTTCTTGAATTTTTCTATGACCCAGTTTCTATAGGACTTTGAAGTGAGAGTTGAATTCACTGTGGCTAGATGAGCAGTTTAAGAACTTCTCATATTAATAAATAGAGTCTATACCTGATTTTTGTAAAAAAAATTTCCAAAAATTTTGTCACTTCAAAACACATTGTTTCATGTTAACAATGGAAAGTCTTTTAAACTTAGGATAGCTGTTGGATTTTTGGATTCTAGAAACTGAAGTTTTCAAAAAGAGCAGCCTCAATTTAATCTTCTATTGGCATATTTTAAAACTTGTATCTGGAATTCGCAAGTGTATTCCAAGTGATACAAATCTTGGTAAAAGATGTTAAGCCCATTAGAACATTTTTTGCTTTCTTGACTTAAGTGAGAGTCTCAACACATAACTACTATACTGAGTACACCCAGTGTTCAATATCTATCTCAATATCCTGTCTCCTGTGATGACTGATAGCAGATGCCCAGGGTAAGAATGTAAGAAAAGTGTAAAAAATATCCTTTCTCAGGGCCTACATATATGTAGATGATGGTGGTAATCATCAGTCTGAGGTTTTGTAAGTTTACCATAAGGAAGGATGGAACAGATTGGAAATGGAGCAATGCAGTAATGCGTTTGATCTGTCCTGGTGTAAACCTGTGCAACAGAGTGTCTTAACAGGTGTCATTTGTGAGAAATGTGTTCTGGCTTGTAAACCGGTGAAGCTGCTGTTTAGCTCGCTCCTTGCTGGGATTGTGTTTTCTTCATTCAGTAACTATTTGTTAAGGATATCCAAGTAGGTGCTTGTGATTCTTCAGTCAAACAACAGAAACCTGCCCAGCCTGAGTGTGTGGTTTGATGTGTTTTGCAAACATGGGCACTGTAAGTTCACACAGCTGTAAAACTTGAGAATATTCTCCTGTGGCCTCCCACACTCACAGATACTTACCTTAGATCTCTTTGCAGGGTAGGGGCCACCACTGAAGGAAGGTGAGCCTGTCACTGAGTGGGACTTGTTGAAATCAGGGCAGACATTCATAGATTTTTATTTTTCCAATGCCTGCAGTCTTGAAGTGCAAGATGCTGTTAATAAACCTTACTGCTATTGAAGCCAGAAAGGATTCCTATAACTCAGCTAGAGTCACTAATTTTGTTTTGGGTTTTTTGTTGTTTTTGAAATGAAAAAACAAAGGCTTTTCAACACTAATATTTTAAAGGAAGTCAGGGAGGGAACAAGAACACTGATTAAATATTTCATTTCCAAAGGCAACTGTGTAGAATACAAGAAATATTTGATACATGAAAAGAAAAATTTCAAACTTCACAATGTAAATAATTTCTGTTTTCCTGACTTTTGTTTATATCATTTCAATGTAAATTTTAAGGACATAAATACTCATGCTGCTATTCGTCCAAATACTAACACATATGTTAATGTTTAAAAGTGGTTTATGTCTGATTGAAATTAATGGTATGAGTTGAAGAGTTTTGCTGATTTGGGAACCAAGTGTCGGGTTGTCATGAAGGGACATTAATTTTGTTTCTTCTTAAATATGGCCATATTGTCACATCATGTGAATTCTTATTCTAACCTACGTATTGGTTTTGGTATCCATTGGGATTCATAGATGACTATTGTAAAGACTTGGTAACATAAGATGAAGAAAAAAACAGAGCTGCTTGGATTTTTATCTAGAAATAAGTTTGTTCCCTCTTGGGTAAAGACATAAGGTAGTCAAGTAACTTTGTGAAAACAGTACAGAAGCGAATGTCATAAACATTATTTTGGAAATACAGCATTCAGGAAACAATTAAAAAGGTAGTTACTCCAGATGAGTGTGCTCTCCAGGGCACAAATTTTTGTTGTAAAATTTGAAGTAGCAAATTACTTTAAAAGCAGACAGTAACATCACTGAGTAAGGAAGTTGAAGCTACTGTTCTGATAAAACTCAATTTCTCTTCATAACATTACTCTAATTGTATTCCTTGTCTACTTTTTAACAGATGTTATCACAGGGAACTATCCTCCTGAGAATTGGCTTTATCATTCTGTCCCTGACCTCTTTTGGACTTCTTGTAGAGAACAGGTAAGATACAAAACACGCTTTTTATTTTTCCTTCTCTTATTATGCATTGTTTATCATTATATGGAAACCTCAAGTGTGTCAGAAATTATATTAATAAAGAACTATAGACACACTTGGACACATATGTTGCTGTCGACTAGAAAATAGTATGTGACTAGCTTGTACCTAAACCCATGAGTGTTTCATAGCAATTAATGGCTAGATCTATATTGTCCCTTGCACAAAGGTTACAGCTTGGGCTACTCATGTCACCCTCTCTGCTTGCATTTTCTGGGTCTGCATCTCTGGGTTTGGCACACTGACAGGCCAGTGAGACCTGCAGGCTGTCACAAGGCTGTTCAAGCTGAGACTGCAACGATATTGTCACTCGTGCCTAGCATGCTGTAGGTCTCAGACACAGTGATGAAAAGCACCCAGTGGAGCTCAGGGTAGACTCAAAATCATGTGAAGGATGGTGTAGACTTAAGACTGAGTTTAATCAGTATGAATTCAAGTCAAATTGAATCTTGAATACACCAGCCCAGTGAGACGTACATTATGGAAGTAGTCCATATGGGCAGTGTGACCCTGCAGAAGACTAAATAGCAGCTACAGGTTCTTACAAAGAAACTATTTACCCTGCCAGATCATAAATGTGGAATAGAAGCTTCCTTTGATATTGAGGTATCAGCTCTGCTTTGCATCTGCTGTTCATTGTTTTCAGAAAGGTGTACCTTTCACTTGTATGGATTGAACATTTTATTTCAGGATAAGTAAAAATCTGTCAATATGCCAGAGGTGTGTATAATTTAGGGAATTAATAGTGTGCATTAGTAAAAGTTTACAGAAATAGACCAATGAAAATATTCTGAACTACTCATGTAGCAGTTTTCAGAATTTTGCTGTTGTAATTTTTGAGATCAAAAGACAATAGCTACATATACAGATACACTGGTGTGAACTCATGTAGAGGTTGTGGGTATGTGTATTCTCACCTCCATCAAATTCAGTGTTATAAGTCCATGTAAGGTGTATACTATGGAAACTTAATTATAAGATTAAGAAAGATGACTTAGTGTAAGTGTAGGACACCACAGACTATTTCTACATTCTCTTTTTTACTGAAGTTAACAAAGAAGAAAAGATTGGATGTTAATCTGAATTACTTCCTGTTTCTAGGCCCAAAGCAGGAATTTTGGAAATCATCCGTTGCTTAGTTTTCATAGGTGTGTACAAACTTGGCTACGTAAGGAGTCAGTTTTTTTACTTGGGCTCTGCATATGAGGTAAGACATTTATTTTGGAATGTCTATGCTGATGACTCTAGATTTCCTATCATTTTAGCAGAACCACTAAACATTTATATTTTGCTCCCTTATTTTTTATTATACTATTTGAGTGGAATATTGATTTATTTCTTGTGTCTTAATTTCTCATCTTTTGTGACTAACTTATAAGAAAATTATTGGGTTTTGCTGTAGAGATGCCAGTTTTCTTTGAAAAAAGTCAGGAAAGTGTATACTTACCATTTCCTGCAAAAATAATATATTAGTGACTATATCCTTTGAAGTGAATAATAGAAATGTGTTGCTGAATTTGAATTTATTAACTCACCTTTCATGGAACAGATTTGAAAATGATTGGAGGCTGGAATAGTCTTAAATATCAAATATTTGGTTCTGTATTTATACTGTATCTGAGAAACGGACTTTTTTGACAAAGGTAGGTTACTGGACTAAACAGACC
Organism: Tyto alba; assembly: GCF_018691265.1. NCBI lineage: Eukaryota > Metazoa > Chordata > Aves > Strigiformes > Tytonidae > Tyto > Tyto alba. Next base: position 10,005,051 of record NW_024881313.1, read on the forward strand.
TTTGGTCTGATAAAGTATGGTTGCTTTTGTGTTCCTAGGATTTATTTTTATCCTGTTTGTGGCTTTTGCTTTTTAATCTACTTTTTTTTTTTTTTTTTTTTTTTCCCCAGTACAGGTGGTATTTCATAATAACTCATTTAATATTATCTGAATGAAATAACACTGAATCATTAATATGATTCTGATCTGGATAACATTCCCAAGCTACCTAGTGCTGGTTATCAGCAAAGACAGTTATCAGCAAGGTTATGAGTGGGTTGCTGGACTAGTAGAACTGTTATCAGAAAGCTACCTTTTGGTTTAAAACCAGAAAAAAATAAATAAAACAGTAGGGATTGAGACTTAAACCAAGTTCAAAATGGTTCCTTTGACTTGAAACATCTGCAAAATTTATAGAAACTTTCCTAATTGGAGGTTTCTGGTGGTTGTGCTGATACTCCTGCTTTTCTAAAAGATCAGAGATCAGGCAATAGAAGAATTGAAAAATATCTTATGGTACAGTGGGTACTTTTTTTTTTTTTTTTTTTTTTTTTTTTCAGCTGGGATAAGAAACAATAACTATTGGACAATATTTAAAGCTAGATAAATGCCATTAATCAAGAATTGTTCTGATTTTTTTCCCCCATATTGTTACATTGTCAAAGCTTTGGTATATAAATCAAAGTCCTTGAATTACTTTGATAAGAGTCTGCCAGAATTCCACAGATATTTTAAGGATTTTACTTGCTTAAATAGCATTTGGAAAATGTTTATATTTTTTATTGAGTAGCCTACTACAGTAGATAGTGTTGAAGTAAAGAATTCTAAAATTTGGAAATTAATTTTATAGCCTTTGAGATACAGATCTTAGACTTGAATTATTCAAGTATTCTAACTGAATCTGTGGAGAGTTATATTTTGAAATATACACTCTCAATAAAAAAAAAAAAAAAAATCATGTACTTGCCTCCTGAGGAGTGTACGTGCATATGCAGAAGTGTCGCTTACTAAGGAACAAGTAGAACTAAAGTTATCAAGTTGTTATTTCTGTTGTTTGTAGGGATCTATACAGCTTCTTATTCTTTCATGAAGAAGAAAATAAAATGAAATAGTTCTTACTCTGTTATTTTTATGTATCTGTCATTAAAATTTTAACTTTATTGCCATCCTGAGTTTTTCCCTACTGTACTTTTCTATCCTCTCTTCTGCCTAATGTTTTTCCTTTTATCCTTTATATTCTACTCCTGTGTACACTTTTTTTAGTCCCTTGTTTGGCACTAAGTAGTCCATTTTTAACAAGAAACAGGAATACCTTGAGCAAATTTTTTCTTTGAAAATACTGGAAGAATATGTGTCTTCCAAATCATTTGCTCTCAGGGAGATCAGAATAGATAGTGCTTCTGAGTAATGCCAGTATGTCAACACTAGAGACATTTTATCATAAATCACAAGTTTGTGACATTAATAGTTTTTGTGATCATCTAGTCTTTTTGTGGTCATCTAGTCCAACGCCCCTGCAATGGGCAGGAACATCTTCAATTAGATCAGGTTGCTCAGAGCCCCATCCAACCTGATCTTGAATGTTTCCAGGGATAAAGCATCTGTCACCTCTTTGGGCAACATGTTCCTGTGTTTCACCACCTTCATTGTAAAATATTTCTTCCTTATATCTAGTCTGAATGTTTGTGATGAACTTCAAAGGGTCCCCCATTTTGATATAAATGATCCACTTCTGCTCTCAATGCATTATACAATATCTGGATTCATGGTAGGAATGTTCTTACAATTGGTAATATTGTTATAATGGGATTTACGATTAAAAAATACTGAAATTTTGAACCAGCAATACCAGAAAGCATAATAAATAAATAAATAACATGTTTTCTCATAAATTAGATCTAAAATTTGTTCTAAAAATTGTTTCTGTTCAAGATTCAACTGTTTATCTGTCCGTCATGGTATCATAGTGTAGATAACTTTGAACATCTTGTAGGCTCATAAACATAGATCTATCTATCTCATAATCCACTTTTTAAAGTTCTGCTAGGTATGTCCTAGCAATTTTTATCTGCTTGCTTTTCAACTTCCTTTGCTCTGTTTCATTTTAAAATCCACTTACAATTTTTGTGAGGTGTAAATTAAAACATTTATTTAATCTTTTTGTTTGCCTCTTGTAAATATTCCATTTTTAACATATACCTAGATTTAGCCGACTTCGATATTTTTAATGATATATTTCTAGTACTCCTAATCTATAATATACTTTAAAAATGTCCTCCTTACATCATCGTCCTTATAAGTCACCAAATAAACAATTCTTTAGTAATCCAGTATTCCTGAGCAATAGGAATGAATGCACCACATCATGTGAAAGAATTTCTGTTGACTTTTTTTTTTGTCTATAAATTATGCCTTTCAGAGCACACACTTAGAAATGAAGAAAAATGAACCGCAAGAGGCATGATAGCACTACTCAGTGTGTCTAGAATTTAACAAATAATTCTGTCCCAGCATTCTTGAGTTAATGTTGCATGTTGTAGCAGATAAGTGCAAGACTGATTTTGCCAACAGCGTGTTGGATCATTAGTGAGAAAGTATGTGACTCCTGTCTATACGTTGTTTTTTTCTGTAACTGCATTTCATGTGTTCATAGTTCTCATTAATATTTTAGAGCAAGTATATAAGATTTCAGATATTTGCAATAGTATTTACAGGGTACTCTAACTACCACAAATAGGTGATTTAAACTGCAAATGATTGCACTTGGCTCATATGAGGTTCTGACAATTATCAGAACTACTGAATGGGAGGAAGGCCTTCTAGGTGAAAACTAGACGGAAAATATGGAAGAAATGAGAGAAAAATAGGTGAGCAGTGAGAGAGAACAGAGGAAACAAGGAGTGAGCCTTTCTCATTTGACATTAAATTAGCTCAGGTGGATGTGGAAAAAAGCTAAGGATTGCAGGTCCAGCAGGAGGAGCTGTCTTACCCTTGCTGCCCAGCTAATGAGGGTTAGCCAGCTGGTCTGACTTAGGCATCCAAAGATTCTTCTTCAGATAAGTGATGCAATTTGCTGTGAAGCAAAAAAGGTTTCTAATGGTGAGGCTCAGGGAAGGTAGAAGTGAAATGGAGGTGTGTAAGAAGGAAGGACTTCTGCTTTTGCTAAAGCTGCAATCTTAATATGTTTGTTAAATGTGTCTACAGTCTAGTAAGTACAGCATTGGATCTATTAATACTTTGCAGTTGTGTGTTACCAGTCTTGGTTCCATGAGAAAATTATGTTGTTTTTCTGATAATTTAAAGATATTGTTTTCCCTGCTATTGTATCTGAAGTCTTTCCAAGTTATACTCCTGGGGAATGTCTCCCAGTGTCCTTTCCTTCTCCAAAGAGGACAATAATTTGAAGTTATCAGGGTTAGAAAAATTACTGTTTTTTCCATATGGGGTGTGGAACAATGTATAGTTCTCAGCATGAATTTTATATTCCTTGTGCTGTATGTATTTCATATGGATTGTTAGGTGAAAGAAGCAGGGTTTTTTTGGTGTTTGTGTTGTTTTGTTTGGTTTTTTTTCAAGAAAAAAAATGATGATGTTTGAGGAAAATTTTAGATCTTAAGAAAATTGTTTCTTGGATGGAGGTCACTGAAAACCTTGTTGATAGAGGCAGAGATCTATTTGACTGGTTATGGACAATAAACTGAGGAGATAATGTGTTTCTGCTCGAGGATATATGCTACCACAACCTATACTAGTTAGCTTTCTTTAAGCTGATTACTTCATGCCTGTATAATGTGATGATCATGTGTATTACTAAAGCCAAATAATTTTCTGTCAGACTGGGCCTGGAGTCTCCTAACCACCTGGATGTAGCAGAAAACATTGCTTGTATGTTCAGTTATGTGACAGTTCAGCAGGCATGATATGTAAAAATAAAGCTGTGATGATGGTGCACCTCTTCAAAGTGTTTCCATCCGACTGCTCTGGTCTGGCATCGGTCAGCATATTCCATGAGCTGATTTTGGTCAAGCACTGGCTGTTATTTGACAGTAGTACTAATGAGGAGGAAGTAGAAATGGGAGCCATTGACGTGTTGTTGGAACTCTTGTCTTAAATATTTTCACCAACTCTCATAGTGGCTGCAACTCGGTACTGAGAGGCTCTTAAACTAAAGGGTTAGGAGTGAGGAAGCTACAAGAGGTAATACAGATGTCTGTCTTCATGTGCTTGTTTATCTTTTACCTTTGTTTCAGCTAGGATGTTGTATCTGAAAGTAAATTTCTTCACCCAGACTCTTCCTGCACTTCAACTTTCTGGCCTGCCTAGTTGTGAAAGCACTGGCAGGCATGTATTAATTTACAGGTAGGAAGGAGAAAAATCTGGGACAACTTTCATTGGGGAAAATAGAGTAAAGGAGAGACTGTATACATGTGTGATATTTTAAATAAATAACTTGTTTTCTTTTCTGTTTTATGTGGACATGTGGTGCATTAGAAATATAACCAGCTTGGTAAGATATATAAAAACTTATGCTGCAGGGTACAATTTGGCCCTTAACTAACGAAAGCAGAAATTAATGTTGTTGTGGTCAAATTGTTTATTTATTCCTCCAGCGTATCTAAACTTGGTAGATGCAGCTGTTCCAAACACTTCTGGAGACAGTATTCTGTACCAAAGGGACTGTTTCTCTGATCTTTGATGCAATTCTGGTATTTCTTATCAGTGCGTCACTTAATTTTTCTGGATAAAATATATAATACTTCTTTATTAAAGAACTCATTTGCACTGTATTCTGTGTTCCACAGCAGTCCCTCTTCATGTGATATATTACCACACTACTTATTTCTCCTTTCATCATACAAAGACTTGCTGTTACCTCACTTGTTTCTTAGTGTAATTTACTGGTGTTGGAATACTGACTTATGAATACTGACTTAAAACAAACATTTACTCATAAGAACTTATTTCCACATCAACGATAGTTTTCTGTGCTGTAGCATTTTTCCTTGTCCTTCGTTATGATCATCTGTGCCACATTTTAAAGAGCAGCATATCCCATATTTGGTTTCCATTAAGGTAAAGGCTCCATGCCCTGTGCTATGATTTACAACCTCAGCATTTATGCAGTCTCTGTGCCCTAGCTAGATTGGCTGGTGTATTTGAAATATATTTTGGAAACTAAGCTGGGGATGGAAGGAAACTCTACTGCCTCATGATAAAAAGCCTTGTCAACACACATGGAATTAAACAAACATGAGTTGTAATCTCTATTTTCTATGTTAGCTTCATTGAGAAAAGTCTGCTATACCATGCCGTGTGTCCCAGGGACTGGACTTTTGATATTCTTGACAACTGCCCTAAGGGGAATTATGTCCCTTAGAAAAAGTCACAGTCAAATCTGGCAGTAGATTAAGTTAGTTTCCACTTAGGTGTGACAGCAGAGTCATTACTGATTTTAGACTTAGCCAGTTTGAGAGTCGGCTTCACCACCATCAACTAAAGACTATGATGTATAGTTCCAGATGCTCTGGCCAATTGACCGTAAAATTGCTCTGCATTTCTGGCAGAGCAGCCAAGCTGGAGCTTTTAAAATCTCCACTCCCTGAGCTCAACACCCTCCCCCCTCTTCTTAAAAGCTGCTCATTATTCTTCTTCTGCCCGCTGATCTTAGCAAAAGAAAAACTTCTGGAATCAATTAGAAGTGTCTGCACTTGATGAGATTTGCACGTGAGTTTGGAATTGCGAGGCTTTGATAGTGTCAGCCAACAGCTGCAGTTTCAGGTGGTAAAATGGGGGAAGGAATTTTCCAGGGTTTATTTACAATCATAAAATAAAACAAAAATCAAGACAAGTTGGAAACCATCTAATGTGTCATTAAAATGAAGCCTGAATTGGGTTATATATTTACGTTGTCTGAAAAAAGAAAACTGGTGGTTTATCATCAGGATCTTTTCAATTACCTTGCAATTATTAGCCTGTATAGAGTGGTTGTAATAAAATGCAAGCTATGGTCTGCTTGCTGTAGTTTTAACTATGAAAGAGGCATCTGCTATTACTTTTGTCACTTTAATTGCTTGACAAGACAAGCAGGTAGTCATATTTAATAGAAATCAGAAGCATGCAGTCAAAGATGAAGCAAAGGTGATACTCTGAAGATAGAAGATACGTACTCATATATACTGTCTGAAATATTGTGTTTTTTTCTCTTAACACTCACCTTGATAGTTGTAAAGTTTATCTTCTGACTCTTCTTAGCCCAAGGCAGTTAGTGATTGGCTTGTATCTGTATGCAATATTTGCATTGTAGAGTACCAAACGAAATTATTAATGTTTGGTTGTACATCTGAGGGTGTCTTTGTAAAAATGAAACTGTACCATTTCACACACATTGCTGCTGATTTGCATTACAGACTGGTTTGATTTCTAAGTCAAAGCATAATTTTTCTAAAAGCCAGTAATGCTACAAAACTCATCAAACTGCATTCTTTTCTACGTTATAGTAACACATAGATAGGAATAGAAATCTCCATACCAGTGAATTGCTTCACTGATATTAATTTCTAGTGACAAGTAAGGTATTCCACAAGGGTAGATGTTTCTGTCTGTGTAATTGCAGGTCCAGTAATAGAGTATGAGCTGATATTTTTATTTGCTTAATGCACAAATGTATATATTTGTTTCATTCCTGGATTTCTTCTGCAGAGGTAGTGCAGTTAGGAAAACTAATCTGTAGAGTAATTTTTAGTTATTTTCTTTCTCCCCTTAAGGAGCTTGAAAAAGTACTTCTAGTGCAGGAGCACTCAGAGAATGCCTTGTTTGCAGTATTAGTCATCTGTGTAAGCAGAGAGGCACCTCTGCATCATGACACAAGTGAGACAGGCATACAGACAGACCCTGTGCCATTTGGATTCTGTAGGACAGATGCAAAGGCAGATGGAGCAGATTGGTGTTTCCTATGCTTGACGGAGCCAGTGCTTACTGATCACTTCACACTCTTAAACATTTTACATTCAAAGTTGATTTAAAGGTGTAGCATAAAGCACATCGCAATCTCTAAGAGTCAGGGGCAAGGGTAAGATGAATGATTACTCGGTCCTGAATTAAAGAAATGGGCTTACTTGCTGAGATTTCCCATCCATACACACAGTGGGGGAAGAAGCAGAAGATACCTTCTGTAGCCATCAGACTGTGTTCCCAAACCGTGGTGAGGATCCCAGAGCAGGGAGCCTTCCAGCCCCACTGTGCTCAACGGGTGCGTTTTGCACTCTGTGGCCTAGCTGTCTTCAGCCAAGCTCACTTGCATGTATGTGTTTATTAGGATAACCTGATAGCAAAATTAGTAGACTTCTTTCCAAAAGCAGATAGTCTGCCACCAAAGCTATTGCAACTGTCAGGTGGGAACGGTCCTAATCTTAAACAGAGGAGACCTGTGCCTATGTTCCCAAGACTATGAAGGCAAATGGCTTAGTTTGAATTTTATCCTCAACGTGACAGGCATTAGCTTTTAGGAGGAGACAGCTTTAATATAGCTAGCTATTTCTGGTGTGGAATAAATCTGGGTTTGGCAGATACAAGGTGACCACAAAGAACCAGCCTAGTATTTAAAACATTTCGGATATTTTTGTCTCACAAGATTTAAATAGAGAAAACCCAAATGTAAAAAAGATATGCAGTCCAGGGTTACTCAGTTTATATGTCTTGCTAGGGAAATGGAGGTACAAGATTCTTCTTCCCATAAATGTCTCTTCCTACTTCTGTAACAGTGAGCAGAACATGGCAGCTGTGAAAACTTAGCATTTCCGGAACAGAGTGTTTGTATAGAATCAGGCTGTAACATAGGCCATTGGAAAGCCAAATCAGTACCTGTATTTAGAAATGCAGAAGTTAACTCAAAATATTCTGTATTATATTTTATTAGAATAGATGATTGAAAAAAATAATCTTTTGCTTGGACTATTTTTTTTCAGAAGCTTCTTATGAACAACAAAGAAAGAAAAGCACAGTAAAATTTGAGCCTCTGTTTTTCTATTAGCAGCACCTGAAATAACCACAGAGACTGAGAACTAGTTCATGACATCTGGGAAATTGCATGCTAAATTCTAACCAGCCAGTGCCTCTTGTCTAAAGTGGGCAATAGATCAGTAAGATAAAATCAAGCCATTATCTGTGCTGGGATTTATTTTCTTTATTATTGCCTTGTTATATCATTCCTTTGTATGAGTTCTGTTTTCTGTTTTTTAGAGTCAGGGAATATAGAGAAAGCAACAATGCTATATTTATTTTTATATTTGGCTATTACGCAAGGCAAAGAGAATGTTTTAAAATTTCCTTCTCATGCCAATGCCAAATAAAAATTGCCTGATGAAAGAAGATTAGCAAATGCTATGTCTAAAAACTGATTCCCAAATGCAGAACACACAAAACACTTTGTATGTTTAAAAGTTGGAAATAGGTGTTATGGGAAGAAAGTACATGTAAATCTCTAGTTATCATTGAAACTAAGGCAAAATAATGCACCAACCCCCTATGGAGTCTGGGAGTGATCACATCTGTCCTGACAGAATTTGTTTGGTTTATCTTCATGTGGAGCCCACGAAATGCCTGAAATAGGTTATTTATTTTGCTGATTGGAAGCTAATGCACAGTTGAAAATGCCTGGTTTTAGTCTGAGCATTTTAGATTTTATGAAGAAAAAGATGCTGTATTTTGTCTTTAGCTATTATCTGAATTCATTGCACATCTGCATATGACTGTAAATCTCTAGAGGTATTTATTTGTCTTCTTGTTGGTTTCATGTAAGTTGACTACAAAGAACAATCAGATATTAGGAAGCAGTTAAAAGTGGCAGTTAAGCAGGGTGTTAAGAAGCAGAATCTAGCCATTGACTGCATTGCTTTGTAGTTACATGTCTCAATGCTCATCTCCACTTTTCTTTGTCTGTGAACAAGTCTTGTTAGGTTATAACACGTAGGATAGATACATGCCTTTGTGCATGCATAAAAGGGCCTACCCCACTCCTGTGCACTACGTAAGCAGTTAATAGGGCTGCAGTCATCCTAGTTAAATTCCTGTTCATTTTTTATTCCTTTCAAGTGAAGCTTATTAAACAGTTCCCTTGTTTTGAAAACTTGCTTTTTTTTTTTACGTATACATATTTTTTAAGTTCTCCATTAGTCTTCAGCTGAGTACAGTCTAGCACAGAACAAGATGCATTCAGGAGTCTAATTCTAGTATCTTGTTGGGCTGTCTTCACTTTTAATGGATGTTGGCCTAAGCTGAGTCCATTACAAATGTATCCTCCGTACTATGTGTATAGATGGTAATTACCTTCTGAGGTTATCTGAGGCTTATTAAAATGAATCCCCAAATGATAAAATGTGAAAAAGCAGGACTTCAACTGTCAGACTTGTAATTGGAACTAAGATACCAAGTTACAGGATACTAAGTTACCTATATATCAGCAACTGAGAAGAGCTTCATAAATATTAAATATTAGGGTACAACTGGCTGAAATTTGCCATGTCTTCTGGATAGAAGTCTATAATGTGCAGCTGGCTGAAAAAAAAATGGCATATACTTTTATATGTTTATATTTTAAAAAGCAATGAAAACTATTGAGGCTTTTTCTAAATAAAAGGATACAATTTTTAACTTTCCTTTCTTCCTGTCTTCCTTTCTCTTTCTCTTCCCTTTTATTACTTTTTTTTTTTCTATGTGTGAAAAAGGAAAAGATACTAAAAATAAATGGAGAGGTTTAATATGAGAATTTACACAGAGGAATTACTTTAAAAATTTGAAAAACAAAAAACAAACAAAAAAAAAAACCTACTCATGGGGAATTTTATAAAGGAATGGTTTTAACCAGTTGTTAGCAATTGTGTATTTGCATCCTAAGCCAAGATTTCTGGTGAAATCTATTTGCTCCAGACAGAATTGTTCATACCATTTTATGGCCCTCTGTAATTGCACAGTAGTAAACATATTTTGTCCTATCAATGTACTGAAAATTTGAATTGGTCAGTAAAGACTCGCAACTTTGTTGGAGTTTCAGACAGCCCTTACTCAATGTCCTCTGCCCCATTGACTCAAGTAATAAAGAGATATAGGAAAACTTTATTTTCTGGTTCACCAAACAAACCAAAATAAACTAAAAGTTACAAAATAATTTGAGGTCCATGAAACTGGAAATCTTTTCACTTCTTTTGCAAAATGAAAGATAAACACAAACAACTAGGAGGTTGGAGGCAGATAATAAGAATGTTTCATTCTACTTAGGCTAATAAACTTTTATTTCACTTTACAGTTGTGTTTTTTTTCCCCACTATTGTAAAATAAGAACAGAGAAATTCCAGAAGAAAATGTTGCCTGAAACTGAAACATCTCATTCAAACTTCTCCATTTAAAATAAAAGCAGAAGTCTTCAACTTGATGTAAATCTTGAAATTACCTGTTTCAAGAAATAAATTGTTTAATAGAATTGTCCCATCTCTACTTCTATGAGCAGAGAGGGATTAGCAATTGTTTTGTCTGAGTGGCTATATGAGAATTTTGCCATTGGAAGTAAGAAGCTTTCCATTAGCAAAGGGAAACTGGATACTAAAAAAAAGCAAATGCTGTCAAGTTTTAATACAGTCCCTGGTATTGGTAGAATATTAGCTCCTGAGATTCAGATCAGCTTTTTAACACCCTCATTTTTTTCTGTCATTATACATTACTCAGAGGTAGCTCACTTGAAACAGATAGATAATTCTAAAGTAAGAAATTCTCAGTAGAGACTCCATGAGTGTCTTAGAAAACCTTTTCAAAGCTTGAAGGAGCACGGGGTTCACCTATGTGGGGGGAAAAAAAAAAAAAGTCATCTTTGTTTTATGTGTATATGTACTGCATAGCTATCAAAGAACAAGAAACAAATAATAGCAAAGTATATTCTTGTATAACTTTATTTCTTACGGTAATGTCAATTTATACGTTACTCTGATTAAGAACAGTGATAGAACAAATAGTTTTATAACCTTAATTTTTATGTAAATTGATGCCACCTTAACTTAATGGTTTTGAGTATCTTACTGGGCTATTTATCACCATTCTAAGAGTTTACGAATTTCTGCCAAGTTCTTATAAAAAGTCTCAATCCACTGGATGAATCAAATCTGCTCCTTCCAGTGAGGTAAAACTGACAGTTCCACTCTTGGCTAGTGGAGAGTTAAGAAAGAGGAAAACAGGATCTTTAGTGGATCCAGGTTTATTTTTCTGGCTTTGTAAACTCTGTGGCTATCAGAACTTATTAGAATCAAATAAAAATCAAACGCATCAGATTGCAAAACTAACAAAAATAATAGCTGTGAAAGCAGCATGCAAGCAAAACTGGTCCATTTTTCCTGGACAGTCCACATAAAATCTGACCAACCAACTACTTTACATCCTCTGCTGTTTTATTTTATTCTTTGTGGAGATTAAATTACGTGGTCTTCATGATTTTATTTTGTTTTGCAATGTGCAGTAATCCATACTATTAATCTCGGCACAAAAGCATGTTGCAATGTGAAAATATGTGTGTTAGAGGGTGCATATTTGGACATATATGCCAGTAATTTCAGAACCTGTAATACATTTGGCAGCAGAGATTCTGATTTTTAGAAATGTTCATGTGTGGACAAATGCTTGCCTCTTGGCTTAGAGTCTTTAGAATACAAATCATATTTGGAAAATTGTGGTTGAAAGGGAACCATCTTGTTAGCTTAATTGCTAAGAAACTGAATCTATACTTAATACCTTTCAAAGTAAATAAAGATAGGTCTTCTGCTGAATGTCTATCTGTCTGAAGGAAAACTCAGCTAAGGCAGGTCACACCTTTGCCTTCAGTCTAAGGTGCAGTATTCTTTGGGGAAAGGACTTGGAAACTGGTGACCGTCAAGTGTATTATCAAATGCAGCATTATTCTTTGTTGGACAGAGTATGCATATTAAAAGAGTAGCCAGGTTAAAAGTGGAGTGGAAGGAAATGGCGTGGCGGTGGGATGGGAAGGCAGACATGAAAAACCCTCTCTAGTCCATGCAGGGCACAGCTGGTCCAAAGGGTACCCGTAATGATCTGGGAGAGGGTTAGGGTAAGGATGGGAAAGTAGAGAGAATCTGTACGTTCTCCCAAACTCCTTTTATTACTTCCTATGTGAAGGAACTGAATGATAAGAGGTTTCTTCTGTAATCCCACCCTTGCAATACTGTACGATTCAAATTTTGCAGAGAAAGTGGGAAATGAGAGAAGAGCCTTGGGTTTATACAGCATTATCTGCATAGCTTATATTACATACTTCCAGCACAGATGCCCTGATTTTGAAAGTATTTAGTCATGTCCTTGCAGACAGATTATCTCTTTGTGGCTTGGGGACAAAGTCAAGGAACTGTGGTTGGATATATTATAAGCACACGCTAATCTTATTTCCCCAGTGCTCACGAGGTCCTGAACCAGTGATTTAAACCTAAATGTGATGCTGGATTGTTGTTTTGTCCCAAACTGCAGAGGAGACTTTGCTATTGGTGATACTCAATAGCAGAAGTTTTCTCCCTTAAAATTTGTATGAAGTCATCAAAACTGCAGGTTCAGCTCATGTTGTACTAACGCCAGGCAAGAATGCTGTATGACTTTTCTCCACCATCGTTTCCCTATTATGGTTAATGCAGTCCATCTTACTGAAACCAAAAAGCTATTGCCAGTACACCTCTTAAATTATTCTCAAGCTGCCAGCTGTGCCATTTGACTTTGATCCTTTCTTTCATGGTAATTGTCATGATGAAATGTAAAACTAAAATATATTCTGCACCAAGTGCCACCTTTTCATACTTCTGGAGGATATTCATCTTCATGAGATTTCTGCAGATTTTACGTGCTATTAATAGTCTTCTCTATGTGCTATTGCTGCCATCAAGTGTAATTATATAATTACGCATGTGTAACTATTCATGTACAGTAATTTTTAAGGAATGCCAGATCTCTGGAGCTCATTCTTATACAGCATTTTCATACTGCTTAGTTTAAAAATAACACTTAGCATTACATGAAACGCATGAAACACCTCATTGTTTTATTTTAATGGGAGCTAAAAAATTGAAAAATTCTGGTTGAATATGCACTTTGAAGTATGTTACCGAACAGAAGAATATATTGACTTGTTATTAGATGAAATTTGGTAGTTTAGTGACTTGCTTTCCTGTTTTGTTTTGCTATTACTGTTAATTGAGAAAAAACTGTGGAGTCATCAGTGTAAATCAATCCCTCTGTTAATGCTAACAATTATATTCACCTTACAGGTGTTATTACATGTGAAGAAAAACAGTGCCAAAATATTATTCTGGCCAATCTGGTTTAAAAAAAATGCCTTCCAAATATAAAAATTTTCAGAATATTCAAAATATCAAAATATTTAGAAAGGAAAATGCATTTCAACTGTTTAGTGCTTTAGGGATCTCACTGTTAACATTTGGGTGTTTTTGACCTTTGCTGTAATAAGGAGGCCCTCAAGCACCTTGCTGTCCATTCAATCTACGGTAGCAAATCAGTATTTTGATGCACTAATGAGAGGCTGAACCGCAAGTAGCAAAATACTTCATCACTACAATCACTGTTTGCAAAGTGCTGCTTAAGAGTAAATGTTTTCTTTACTAAATCTGAAGTCAAACTAGTTGGCATCCAGGTATTCTAACAGTTCTTCAAGGTACTGTCAAGTCCCAGAATGAAATGATAGTCCTGCTCCCAGGCATGTGATAACATGAGATAAAAGGCAGCAGATGAATGTGGTCGAGCATTAGTACCATTGGGAGAAATCACAAAGTATTTCTATGAAAACTGAACATGTTGATAATGGGGGCTAACAGAATTAGCTCGGGAAACAGATGGATACACTGAAAAGATCCTTAAAATGTTAAAAATTAGGTTACTTTTCAAAAAGGAGCCAAAGGAAATGCACGTAGAGGAATGATATAGCCAAAGGGATGATCTAAACACCCCTTTATTTCAGTAGCGTTCTGGGTGGACATCAGTAAGGTATAAAGTTTTTTGCAAAGAGAATTGCTATATTGGAGATACGAGAAGACAAGGACCAGGATGAGAATCCTAGATACATGAATGAAATATTTCAGGTATGTTGTTAGGAAAGAATCTGTGTGGGTGGATATGGGGAATCTCAGGAGAGATGGGAATCAAAGATGATATATAAACAGTGATGATGATATTTAGAATTATAGGGACAGAAGGAGGCAAAATTTAATAGGAAACAGAAGATAAATAATTTAAACTATATTTAAGGTGACAATTAGACACACAATAATATTAGGAAAGCTGCAACTTAGTTGGGTGGCAGGGAGGGCGATGAGACTTGGAGAAGAGAGTGGGATCTGTGTAGAGATGATAGAATTTGTGCTAGAGGTAATAATATCTAGAGGAGTACATAAGCAGAGCAAGGACAGACCTTGTACAAAAACTTGGTGTAGCTGAGCGGTACATGATGGCATAAAAACTTGATGTATCTACTGACCTCTTCATAATGGCATAAAATAAATTTTATTTATACAAGGTCTACACAATAGATCTTTTGAGTAAAAGAAAAAAAAAATACAGAAATAGCTTTTATTTAAAGAAAAATGTTGAAATATACAACAGATTAATAGATTTATCTTCTCTGACTTCATGGTGGTGAGACTTTTTTTTTTTTTGGAGCACATGAAAATGAAATTTTCTGGCAGCTGGGACCAAATGTGATTCCTGGTCATGCTGCAATAGAGAGCTGTAATACTACAAACAGACTTTACTATTGCTATATAGAATTGACTGAGGATTCATCTGTTGTATAGCAATTGTTTAGCCTCCAATTTCTTCTGCAAAAGAAGGAATAAATTGAATTAGTGTTGATAATTCATAAACAGTGCTTGTGAAAAATAAGTAGCCAGAAGAATTAGAGTTTAGGGTGCTAACAGGAAGTTAAATCTGTGCCATTAGCTGTCCTGACTGGTGCACCCAAGAACCTATACACAATTGCCTTTAATCTGAGCAAAACTTCAGTTATTAGCCCTCTTCATATGGAAAAGGACCATCTCAAGTAAACCTCAGTATTTATAATTATTTTCAGAAAGAAGGAAAGATGAAACCCCATGGAAAATTTGAAGTAATATATGAGCAACAGTAAAGAAAGGTTTCAGGAGAGAGCTTCAAATAACTGAAGTGCTAGTAGGACATAAGGACACTGGAAATCTTTATGTTGGGAAGAGCTGAAGAAAAAATAAAGCAATGAAGTTGTGTGAAAGAATGTAATAGAAGGAAAGTAAAGAGTAGAGAAAGCAACCTAATTTGTCAAGTAAATGGGACAATGTGATGGAAAAAAAATATTGCCAAATAGTATTGCTATCACATGTTTCTAGGAATCACGGTAGTAACTATTCACTGGATTGTTCTCACATAGTTCTTCTAATAGTTGAAAATAGTGGTAAAATTAAAGTGAAAATTAAATCAGCACAACTGCTTGAGAAATTTAATGACAGCAAGTTTAGTGCAATTTTGAAAAAAAGTAAATGGCATTCGGAAGTCAGATAATCTGATTTGGTGGGCTTTTTCTAAACAGTAGAGAATGAAGATGTATAGGCAAACATTTATGGTGAAAGTGGTATACACTCCCTTCTGAAATACTTTTTTTTTTTTGAGAATTGTAACCCAGTGCATGATTTGGGACTATTCTGGAGGATCTACCATGCCTGAGGTAATGACTCTAAAGTTTCACTGTGAGAAATATAGAGATAGTAATATTCTTTGCATTAATTTAATATATACATACATTTTCATTTACTTAGATTTAAATAGACTATAGAACCCAGCTGAAATTATTAGTTTCTTGAAAAGCAGTGCAACAGGAAAGACTTAGATGATTATAACATCTACTGTGAAGTTTTGCATGTGATATTACTATTTAAAATAGCCATAGTACGTACTTTGTGTGTTAGTGAAAACATAACTTGGAAATGTTTGCATCTAACAGTGATCTATTTTAAGTAAAAGAAGAATATTGTTTAGGTGCTAGTGAGAAGTGTGAATATTGTGATTGGCTGCTGCACAGAAACTTGCAGACGGGTAGTATGTGGAGAGCAAATGAATTGCTACTGTGTAAGCTTAAGACTGTAGATGCAAAAGCTAAAATAATATTTACCTATGCATGGTATAATGAATCTTTATTGGCAACTGGTATTCACAGGCTATTTGAAAGGTGGTATTGGCCAGACACAAGTTATTTGGCAGAGATCTTGACTAGTATATATTTGCAGAGCCTGTCTGCATAAGGATGCTGGCAGGTTTACCCTGATTTCTATTCCAGGTGACAAATTTCTATCCAAGCATATGAGTGATCAAATATTTTCCACTGGAATCTGGGCACTGTAAAATTTCTGAAGCTGAGTAGAAAAATTGCAGGATTTGCTTAAACTATAATAGCCTCTGCATACCAGTGTGACAGCAAAATATTTCCACTTGGACAACATCAGTGCAAACTGCGCTAAATTGAACTAAACATTTTTCTGGAAGACTGATGGTATTTTGTTGCCACTTGTCAATGGCATCTTCTCTTAACCTAGAAGCTGTGATCACTATAGTCTTCAGTTAATTCCTGCATGAAAATTAAGTAACAGAAATGGAAAGTACTAGTGCACTAACCTTATCTACCAAAGAAAAGAACTTGGTCCAAACCAGATGAAAGCTATACCATAACCACATTAGCTTATTTTTTTCCAATGCAAAACCAATTAAGAAATAGAACAGTTTCCATTAGTTTATTTGTCTTTCCTGGAGAAATTACAATTGCTAAACTTTCCTAAACCATACAAATGTGGAGTCTCCCCTTGTGACAGGTTGTTTAAATTTATAACTAAAGCTAGCATTTCCATCTCCAGTAAAAGCCAAACAGACATTTAATTATGGTGCGTGACATTTCTGACTAAAATAGAGCCAACAGAGCCTGTCAGACAGCCCTCATTGTTCATGAATTTTGAACAAATTGGGGATCTGTGAATTTATAGCCAGGTTTTTCTCTACTATTGTTTAAAATAGCACACATGGAAAACACGCCATGGGTGTGTTGTAATTCAGCTTTAATGATGTAACACTTGGTTTCAGTCAATTGTTGGAGGATTGCAGTAACACTGGTTTAGTGCTTCAGACGTTGCATGTTCCTTAGCAATTATAGTCCAGCTTTCAATAATGGCTGTTGGCGGGATATCCACGAGTGAAGTCATAGCAATTTTGAAAAAGAGCTAATAAAAATACACCTGCCTTGTAGTGGAAAACGAGCCTTTAATATCTTTGCTTTGAAGTTGAGTGAAGCCCACAGCATTAACTAACAGATACCAGTATTATGACGCAGTAATCCACTCCCCCAGGGGAAGTCAGGGGATTGAAGTTTGAAAGGCTGCTATTTTCTAGTCACATATTTTTTAGTCACCATAACATCATGAAGGAAGAATGGGAATAACGAGGTGATAATAAAAACTGGAAGGTGTGTTAGCTGTGAAGTTAGGAATATGCAAAGCTGTCACAAACCGTAATTCAGGGATGCTACAACTTAAGTGATGCATAATGCATCAGTTGTTCATTTTAATACAGTTTCTTACTTAAATATGTCTAAATCCACTTTTTGTTAGAACAATGTATGGAATATTAAAACAGCATTTAAGAAAAGAATAAGAAATATTTTTTTCATACAACTCAGCTTTCTATTCTGGATCAGTTTAGCTTTTGACAATGTTTTTCAGAGCCACTGAATATTTGAGGCCGTTAATAATCCTCAATTGCTTTTCTTCACCAAAAGATCTAGTGTAGATTCCTTTTGTCCTTTTGCTATTTTTTTTTTTTTTATATTCTCTCCTGGTATACTTTATGTTTTGAAATCTTTTTCATTTTAGGAAGCTTGTGTGGTTATGTCCTTATGGCATATACAGTCAAGTTACATGCCCTTCTAGGGCAGCCCATAATGCAGTAGTTATGTGCAGTTATAAACTTCTGTTTGGAAGAAGCGTAATAAAATATATTTTCAATAAAATTTGTGGGAAAAAATCCAACCTCTTTAGATACTTCTGAAATGAGAATAGGAACTTTGAGGATCCATTCCTGCCTATTGCTAAATTAGTGACTGCCTAGGCAAATGACAGAATCTTTCTTTGTTTTTAACTGAGTGGAAAATGCATCCAAGAATGCCCACATTATAATGCGTTTTATTAGGTATGATTACTGCGTTTGTAAAGAGCCTCTAGAATTACACTTTGAAAAGCCTTAAGGAACTGGAAGTTACACTGTCAAAAGAAAACACAGTTCCCTGCATTCTCATTTTTATTCTGCACAAAACTTCATTGTCTATTGTGGCACACTTCTCCCACCTTTCTCACAGAGACAGTTGTACTAGTCTTACTGTAGTGAACATGCCTGAAGAAACTTTAAGCCAGGAACATATAATTGGAGCTCAGCTTAGGTTTGCAGTTGTTCAGTGTGATATATTATGCAGCTATTTTGTAATCACTGCTGTTGCAATTAAGATCCAAACTGCAAAAAAAATTGTATGCGTATATCACAAGTGGTCCTCTTATCATAGTTGGAGGGGAACAGAAAATAAAATGATTGGTATATTCTTAGCACAAGATTAACCTGGAAATTGGCAGAGCTCCTTCCATATAAATCACTAGATGTAATTTATGAAAAAAGAAGTCTAAACCAATTTGATCAGGCATTTGTCAGCAGCCCAAAGCAGCTCAGGAACCCTCAGGATACAAATCCTACTATTAGACCTTCCGTTTCAGCTGTGTTAGAGACTGTTTCTTAAAATAACCAGCATTTGAACTGTATACCTTCAGGGCTGGATGCTGCTTCTCTCATCCTCATCCTCACCCACACATAGTAGGGTCCTCTAAGTGGAGAGGTGACAGATAAAGGGCGCTTAACCCCATGCTGGCCTGATCAAACACCATTCCCTGCTAACACAGGAAAAAACATTCATCAAAGGGATATCACTTGTGTATGATCCTCCAAAGACATGCACACATGCTTAACTTCACGTTAATGGGACTATTTAGGTGCATGAAGTTAAGCATGTGTTTTAGATCTTTGCTGGATTGTAGTCTATATTTTCCTTTCCACTAACCTGAGCCTTTACACAAGGCAGTTACCTTACTGGTCTGAAATGCTGAAAATTCTCACTGCTTATGGAGAAGATTTTATATGTCTGAATTCACTTACTGATCTTACTTAGTTGCCATGGGATTTCATTTTATTACATCTGTGTTTTCTATTTTTATTTAGCGTTAGTAGCACATTTGTAAAAATTTCAAATAACTTGTATAGACTTGCTACTTTTTCAGAGCAAGTATTTATATAATTACTTTTCAAATAAAAATCAAAATAATTCTTGGTTTGTATTAAAAAATCTATTAATGATACAGTCTTCTAACTTTTGTACTAGTTTTCACTCATAAGTCTAACTTTCAACAGTGCTGTAAAATAACTAGGAATTATCTGTTTTACTAATTTCTGTTGTATCATTTTGGGAGTGAGCGAGCTTGTGCTGGGGTTGGAAGATCCCCTATTCAGCATTCAATCTAGTAAAAAGAATATAGAGAAACGCTGAATCAGTGTGAAATATTTAGCCTCTGAAAATAGGAAGAAATATAGTGATGTTTTAAACTATTGCGATGTTCAATCCCATAGCTAACTTGAAGTGCGCTCTGCATTCAGTCCCAGTCACAAAGATTTTTGTTCTGCTGGGTAAGCCAGATATATCAGGAAGCTGATCCGTCACACTTCTTACAAACTTCATAGTACTGTCACTACATATTTTACTGCTGCTCTTTGCTCTGTAGAATTCAAGTGTGTAATTTGCATCATTATTCTGAAAGTAAATTGCTATTGAGTCTTGACACCTGCCAGCACTGGTGTTCATTTCAAGCTGTAAAACACTACTTTAAATTAAATATTGGGAAACTCATTAAATGTTGTCAGCTCTATCATCCATGTTAGCATAAAATAATATAACTACCTATTTCTGGATTCTATTTTCTACTTAAAAAAAATGAGCAAAACTTGTTGTGAACACTTTTCTGTAATTTAAAAGCATTTTCTAAAGCAAAGTCCCTGATTTTTATAAATTTTATACACACTATTTTTCCGATATGTTCCTATATAAGCAACATGTACAGTTTCTGTTTTTATACTTAGAAAGTTCAACATCCAATTAAAGGATTAAGTGGGCCAAGTCTGACAAGAACTCTGAAAGTGAAATTCCCCTAGCCTCTGTTATTTCCAAATTCAGACATAAACTAAATTTAACTGAACTTAAGCATAGTGCTTCAAGTCAGTAGAACCTAGATTCTGACCCTGGCTGATCCCGGATAACTCCCAGTCATATCAGAGGGGTGCAGTGTAAATATCCGAGGAAATAATATTTTGTTATTTTAGGAGTTGCATGGATGCTTATAATAATTTCTGCTTTACTGATTTCTAACAGAGATCTTCCATGCTTCATGAAGCATATTTATCTGTTCCATCTTTAGGTAGACAGTGTCTAACCAGCTTGACTGAATCTGGACTGAGATGTGTCTTTATGAAAATTACCCCTATAAATGTGATGTATTAAAACAAGGGTGTTTGTAAGCACATATATTCAGCAGATGATTTCAGCTGGAAAATGTATATAAATTAATATTAATTTCCTGCAGTGTTGATAGACTTATTTTTTAGAAGGTCAAAGGGAGAATGTGAGGGGAAGAAAAACACTCTTAACATTAGCCTGATGTGCCCTTCATACTTGTGGTCCCACAAACAAGAGTAGCTAATCCAGTTCAAAAAAGGATTCTGAAATATTTTTTTTTTCCCTAAAGGGAACAAACTGCAACATAATAATGCCTGCCAGATAACTTGTGATCATCCCACCCTTTTTCTTGAACTTCCACCAACTTCAATCCTAGTGAGTTTGAACTTCTTGTCTAATCTTCAGATCTTCCATGCAAGTTCTCACTCTCATACTCCATGCTCCTGACTGCATGGAATTAGTCTCCCATCATGACCTGTTCATCATGGAGGTTGATTTTGAGCCTGCTCCTGACTGTTTAAGTGTTCATTCTATCTGATTACTCCTTTCTTGCATTGAACTGATTTTTCTTATGTTTCTCTTTACTAATGTCTGCCTTAAATCCTTTCTCAGGATCTGCCACTTTCAGGGCTCCTGAAAGATAAGAACCAGTGTGTTAGAGGCTGGCCAAAAATAAACATTTAGATGGCTTCTGGCCTAAGGCATGTGCTATAAGCTTACCTCACAATTGTCTCTCTTACCTGTAAACTCTTTGTCCTTATCAGTTATAAACTCATGAAGAAAAAAGACAGTTTTAAGGCTTGTTTGTAATCCTTTGCTTATTGAAAACCTGATCTGCATTTCAGCTGCTGAAGTTGACTGTGGTAAAATAGTAAACTGACAAGGCTACCCAAAAGGAATTGCTGAATTATATGTTAATAGGCACTGTTACGATTTAGTAGCTGATTTTCAGCCAAAGATACATTAAGAATTTGCAAGGAGAGATCTGTGACCTCTATGAGGGCCCTGTCCTGGACCTTGCAGCAGGTGCTTTGCTGTGACTGAAAAGCCCTGAAAGCAGGTACACATTATGCTTTGTCATGGAAATTATCAGGGAAGTAATCAAATAGAGATTATTGTTATAATGAAACCCTTGCATCTCTGTATGGGGTTAGAAATGGAAACTAGCAGCTAGGAGGGGAGTCTATGGCTGAATTTATGTTGGGAGAACAGAAGAGAGTCATAGATAACAGCCCAGGAACACAGACCTTTCATGCTGAGTGTTGTGAACTCAGAGGTGTTTAAATCAGCATTCCCAGACTGAACAATTCTACATCACCACTGAGACAAATTCGAGCTTCCTGCCTTGATGGAGCCATCTGATGGAAGGTTTGAGCAGGGAGTTTGACCATGATCATATAAATTAGATCAGATTTTCTGAAGAGGAAACAATGCAGTTGTATACATTTACTGAATCTTCTTTGGAGTGAAATACAGTGATAAATTATATAGATGCTTATCAGCATATCCGGGAAAGAAATTGTATATTGAAAACCTAGCAGTTAATGGACAACCAGATAGCCAAATAAGAATTTTGCTACTTTTGGTGATTACATGTGCTTGCAGTTTTACGTATACAGCTAACTTTAAGCACAGAATGATAGACACTGAACTTGAGCCTCTTGAAGTATTGCATATTCTTGGTTCTGCCTAATAAAGCCCCTGCCATTTATGTGTCCAGATCAGTTTAATCTAGGCATAAGTCCATGGAAAAAACACTCCATACTGTTGCTTTTTCAATCATAAATCAGATAGGTTTTGAATGTTTTCTGTTTTAATGTTTTCTGTTTTAATGTTTTCTGTTTTAATGTTTTACGTGTAGAGTGGTATGAATGTCAATGTTGTAGCTTTTCTCTGTATTCTGTAGATTATACCAGGCTATCTGACAAAAGGCTGTCAAAGTAAATGGCCAGAATTAATTACTGTTCAGTAGAATAAAAATTAAGTAGGGATGCAGAACTCATAGGAGCTCCACATAGTAATATACTCCTATACAGCACTCTATGTTATGGTTCATTAGGTGTATAAATAAATCTTTTCAATACACTTTGGCAGTATGGAAGTAAATTGTCATTTTAAATTAAAATCTCATTAGTGAGCTAGTATACACTTCAGTATCTGAAATACGCTTATTTTTGTATTGATGCCATGTTATTGACTTAACTGACAGTGTTCTCTAGTCACCTGAACTGGATAATAATAAAAAAAGATGTGAAATGATTCTATCCATTTTGGAGTTGAACTTTCTTATACCTCTTCCCAGTGTTGCATACCCGAGGGAAAAGAATTCCTTTATTAAGTCTGAAGCCTAAAATTCCACTGCCTCAGCTCTTAAGAGGATTTTAGAAAATGAAGAACTCTGCCTACAAGAGAGGCTGAAGAAGGGAAAAATAGCCAGTTTACAGGCCTTGGGGGATTAATAAGTCTTCCCATATTCCTTGGAATCCCATTGAACTAAAGTTACAGTGAGGCCATGGAGACAAAGGTCTTATGCCTTTTGCTTTCCTGATCAAAGTGGAAAATACAATTTTCTGGAGAGCAAATGGTATTTTTCCCCACTTATCTCTAAATCTCTATGCCACTGTTTGTTTTATAGATTGGAAATTCAGAACTTCAGGTTAGCAAATTAATTTACCAAATAAAAAATTAATTATAATGGTTTTGATACTGTAATGGTTAGGATATCTTGTATAATGAAAGTACAAACTTCAGTGTTAATGTGGGAGAAGTTGGAAAATATTTCTGTCATCTAAAAGTACACTCTTTCTGTCCATACTAGAAAGATTGAAACAGATTGTCAAACTAGAAGGGTAAAATAGAAGAATTAAAGAATTTGCCTCCTCTTAGACCACTTATCTGAGAACTGACGTAATAATACTCCTGCAATGCAATTATTTAAAAATAAAGAATTTACTGAATGCAGTGGAAGGATTGGCTGAACTCTTGTAAACCTAGCTGGGAAGGTCAGTGGAGAGTGGATATTCGGAAGGAAAAAAGTCCCACAGCTTTTGGATAAAACAAGCCACTTTCAAAAATAATTTTAATGCTAGCCACAATTAAGAGACGAATACAAAAGGGCGGGGAGCTGTAGAACAGAGCAGCAAAGGAAACAAGGAAAATAAAAAGTATGAAAAATATTCCAAGAGAATGATAATGTTTATAGTCCAACAGGAAATGAACAATGAAATCATAGTGCTTGTGAAATGAATTAAAAGGAGAACGTGGAGAGTACAGAAGGGTAAGATAAGATAATGCCTTCACTTTCCACAAGCAGTACAATGCAAAGGGTGGTGAAGAAGCAGTATTCCTGAATATAAAAGGATGAGGGTAAAACTGCAATGTGTATAGCCATGTGCCTATGTTGCTTTGGCAATATAGTAGTAAAAATACCTCTGGAAATGGGCCCTTTTTTGAAACTGCTAGGCTCTGTATTAGAATAGCTTAAATCGTGTGTTTGGACCGAGTTGCAGACTTGTAATGGGTCCTGTGAACCGAGAAGAGAATGCAAATGTGAAAGAACATCATAGGTGCTACTTACATATGATGGTATCTGATGGTATCTTTTTGTGCACTGTGTGTAGCCATTGCATCACCGTTGTGGTTTGCTAGCATTTGTATCTGCTTACACTTGACTTGCACAGATAAGAATGACTAAATGAGTTACAAAGAGGACACAAAGCCCCTATGCAAAGACTTTTTCGATAAGAAAAAATGGGAACGGGGCAGAGGATGTAGCACTCCTTATATAGGGAAGTAATATGGGTCAGTTTTCACTTGCGCGTTTGGGTGTCCTGGTAGCCCTTTTTGTGTACTTTTCATACTAATACTCATTTGACAATACTGTAAGGCTCAGTCTTTTATTCTAGTAACACGTCATGTTCACAGAAGTATTTTTTTTTTTAATGGAAATTCCTGAGTTACCTTGTAGAAAGATGAGAAATTTAAAATGTACTGATACCAAAAGACATAACAGCAGACATCCTTTCAGTTCAAAAAGAAAAAAAAAAAATGCATAGGCATCTTTGTGAGAGAATGTTGAGTATCGTGTGCTGTAGTAGCATCTAATTTAAGGCATCAAAGTCTTTTATTGGAGCTGGCCCCAAGTGACTTTGTATAAATCTGTCTGTCATCTCCTATTAGAATGTGCTAGTTGCAAAAGGATGTGGGAACCAACAGTGGATTAAAAAATAAATTAATCTTGGATCTAATGTAAAGGAAATGCCTCCAACTGTGAGAGGGTCCTTCCACAGCAAATCAAGGCCCCTCTTTCCCACTCCCAAATTATATGTGTGTTGCAGCCATTAGCTTATATCATTATTATAAACTTATATAACTGTTGTTATTGATGCTGTGAAATTTATTTGAATGTTGCAACACAATGTGTACTCTCAAAGTTGTCACAAAACTTTGAGTCATTCTTGTATCCAAGACTAAGAGGAAATTCCAATAAAGATTTAGGAGCAAAGTCTTCTCAGATTTGCTTCATTATAAACTCAGGGAAAATGTTATGTGTCTTCTCATAAAATTTAAACTTAGAGATTTCATACAGAAAGATTTAACAACATTCTCAGCAATATATTCTAGTGATTCAACTGTACATATGCAATAGGATTATAAAACAAATCATGAGAATACAGGGTGCTAAATGTCTTCTTTATACTTGTAGTTATAGTAAAAAGCATCCATCAAGTCACTGACATCTTCTTCCCCTTCAGTTGAAGTGTGGTGAACCATTTGTTAAAGCACCAAGAAACATTTTAAAAAATCAAAGGTAAAGACAAGAAGGTCATTCATGGCTATTTACTCCCTACTGAAATGAATACCAAAGAATGGTATCTGTTAGGAAATTCCACTTTTGTCCACTTTCTTTAAAGAGACAAATGAAAAAAATAATAGAATACAGACATAAATTTAGAAATGGAATTAATACCTATGTGTTCTCATATATATAAAAAAATAAAATATGCATTTATTTGTTGAATATATATAATAATACACATGCACAAACATGCTGTATATCAAAGAATATAGTATACACTATGTATTATAGAAAATGCCTTAAAAAATTAATTAGTGTTTGTCTTGAAAATGATAAGCCAGATCATCACTTTTTTTTTTTTTTTTTTTGCTATCCGACTTTCTTCTGAAGTCTTTTGAGTTTGGTTTTACATATCAAAAAATAGAGAAATAGAGGTAGGGTCACAGATTATTAGCACTTACGACATGTCGTGGTATACGGTTTGGCACTATGGGTTTGTTTTGCCAGTATTATGATTGGGAAAACTAAATCTTTCAAAAATATTCATTAAAAATTAAATATTTTTTCAGGATCTTGCAAAAGAAACCTTTTAATCCCTTTTATTAAAAAATGCATTTTTTTTTGTTTGAAATCACCAACTATTCTGTCCTTATTTTTTTTTTCTCTCCAGGTGAACTAATAATGAGTAATTTATGTACTAATTTTCCTATGTTATTTTGTTTCATGATTATTCATTATTTTTATTGTTACTGCTCTTGTCTAATCCTTAATCTGCTAGACACCGCTCCTTTCTTAGTGAATACTGTGTGCTGAATCATCTGTCCAACAGCATTATTTTTACTAGCATGAATATATTGATATTGTCTTGAGCTGTTCAAGAGGGAATATTCTTAAATATTAAAATGTCATTGCATTCTTGATTTAGGATTTTTGATTCATACATCTAGATTTTTGAAAGGATTTACCTACAGACATCTAATTTTTGTGTTTAATAAAATAAAAATTTTTTTAAAATTAAAATTCACCTGTTATTCCTGCAGAGCTGCTGTGTGCTATAGCTGCAGAATATTCAACAAAGATAGGATAATTAATAAACTTAGACAGGAATAAAGTTCAGTCTTTACCTTAATATATTGGGTTTACTTCTTAAAAACACCCTAGTAAACAGAATATTGAAATACTGAGACTATCTGAATACACACTTAATCAACTCTAACCAATCTGCTGACAGGTGCATAGATGTACAGACTAAGCCATGTGCTTGGGTTTAGTGATGGAGCATAAAAACTAACAGAAATGAGCATAAATCAGCCAGAGATGGTAACATATTAATAGCATATTTGCCTGCTGGGGAATGTTCTCTAATGTTCAGAGATGCAAAATGTGAGTATTATTGTAAATTTAAAAAGAAAAAGCTCTGAAGTAATATTTGGTGCATTGTAATTGGTAGTATTTTAAAAATAATTGATTCCCCCCCTATCAAATTCTCAAACTTTTCAGCCTAAAAAGTCACTTTACAAACCTTTTGAGTTAATAGGGAATCTGCAGCTGAGGAACATGTGTTAGCTTATGTGGCAGTGAGAAATATCTGGTTATGCAGTTTATACGTGTTTGCATTGCCAGGTTCCATGATGGACCTCTGCTTCATTGATGCATCATGTAATGCACTGTTTGCATGGGAAGACAAATTAAAAAGTACTAGACTGCGTACCATCAACTGTAGCTAATGCGTCACGTGGTGAATGCAAAATTGAAAAAAAAAAAAAAAAAAGCACTAGAGGATGTGGTTGATGACAAAATGTGGTTTTGGCCTTGAAACTTCTCACAAGATTCTGTAAAAACAAAAAGTTCGCAGAGGCTTAAGAGGAGACTAGAGGAATTCATGGAAAAAAGATTCATAGAAGGGTTTTGTGTATGTAGAAACTGTGGCTGGTTCAGGGACTTCTTGAGCAAGAAGGATTTGACAATTTAAGATGTGTGATGCTAAATCTCATTCAAATTCTTGTGCGTAATATCTGATAATTATTTTTTTGCCAACATACAACTAAGAAATAAGAAGTGCTAACCTGGATTTAGAGGAGTGCAGGCTTCATTTTATTTGAACTCTAAGTATCAATTTTCCATTAAACTTTGCCATTTTGATTTTGCATGTTTGCAGTCAAGAATGGTATGGTTAATTTCCAGTAGATATTTACTGGTAATACAGTAATTTGTGTTCTGTGAAAAGTGATGGTATTCAATACAGACCAGCCATCAGTGATCACACTTAAACAAAAAGAAGCTAGAAATTACTGACTGGTTCAGAAAAAAAGCCCGATTTCTTCAGGAAATTGATTGTCTAATTTGTACAGTAACACAGCACAACCGGCAGATCTGGACAGATGTCACTATTGTACAATAGTACAAAATGCATTGCTGATTGGATAAGGATTGTATAGGATTGTACCCCAAAAGCTTTTCAAACTATACAAGAATAGTGAGAAATCATAAATAACTTGAAAAAAACATGAAAACTTATTACTGCCTTTTCCATTTGTATCTAAACAGCCTAGTTTTCAGACAGAAACGTGAATTTGCATTTACTAGCATGATTACTGTAAAGTTTACTGTAGATTCACAGGTGAATATGGGTATTTAAAATACTTCAGATTTTAAAGGTGTATGTTACTTATATGAAGCTTTCATATGGAGGTAGAAGCTATGACATTGTTATCGGAAGCATCTTCCAACTATTAGATTATGAAAGTCTTTTCCTAAAGTCAACCATGATAGCCATATAAAAGAAACTTTTATAAGTTTGTACATACTTAAGTGAAGTTATAGATACTGTAGGAGTGTTGTCAGGCTGCAAATGGTTTAGGAAATAGTGACAGTAATGATTCTGTGACTGCCTTCCAAACTCTTTACATGGCTGATTGTCTTCAGACACTTTCCATGTCCCTCAGAGAGCTCAGAGTAAGGGAAGGCAAGGCAAGGCAAGACAAGAAATTATGCTGGCTTCCAGGGCTAGACAGGGTTTAGGCTGTTTAGTAGCTTTATCACAGGGGGACTTGGCAGTTTCAGCCTTGGCTAAAATGCATTAGGGCCACCACTGTGCACAGCAGATGAAAGGTAGGATCAGGGATATGAAAGGAACTTTGGGATTGCCCTCTAGCCCCACACTGTTTTCTGCATTAATCCAGAAATTACTTTCTATTTTAGCAAACTGCACTTCTAGGGATTCAGTGACACCTAAAATGCATTGCTAGCAGTAAACAAAAAAAGAAACATTACAAAAATAATTGGCTTTTTTTGGCCCTTTGTTACTTAATAAAAGAGTCCCCACAGACTAAGAACCCTCAGCTGTTGAAAATTCCATTGTTTGGCAATGAATCCATTTTTTTCTGAAAAGGATTTAAAACTAAGCAAAACTTTACGTTTGTGAAACACAACAAAATGCAAGGCTTATTGTTGTGGTAGAATGTCATGCTAACATGGCATGGTCAGTGCTGCGCTGCTTTTGTGCCTAAACTAATACGTTTGAGTTTCCTCAGGCAGCACATGGCCTTTGTGCTTCTGGGCAAGCTCTTTATTGATGGCTTTTTACGAACTGCAACAAGCGTTTCCTTCAGGAAAATAATTTAAAAAAAACTTCACACACTCTATAGCAGTGTGACATAGTTATTCTTGCAGATATACAGCTTTTAATAAAACCTTTGAACAGATATTTAAAAAGGAAAACACCATTCAGTGAACATTGTGCACTGTCCTTTTGTGAGCAGAGATACTACACCGGTGAATGCATTTCAGAATCATTTGTGTCCTCTTTACCCTTATACACACTCAACACAAAAGCTCAACTCCCTCGTTTTCCCTTCCACTTATAATTCTCTCCAGACCCTGACGGCAGTATAACCACATCCTCATGTCCTGTGCCCAGTTCTTTCCCTGCCATACCAACAGGGGTATCAGATGCTGAGGAGATGTACCAGGTCCATCCTTAACATAGTACTGAGGGAAGTATGGTGCAGAGTCACAGGTTTATAGACAAAGTATAAGTGAGGTGATGGATTGGGCTCTGATGGGCCCAAAAGACCATGCAAAACTGATAGAATTAATAGAAATGGACACTGAACTGCAGAGCTGCAAAAATTGTAGAAAAAGCCTCCAATCCTTCTGCCTTCCCCAGAACAGGGTCAATAACACTTCCTAAGAGACATCCTGGCAAATGTGTTCCTAACCTCTTCCAAAGACTTTCAGTGGTGGTGATTCCCCAGGCAATGTATTTCAGTATTTAACTGTTCTTATAATTTAAAAAATTACTAAGCCTGTATCACACTTGCTATCTCCTGTCCTATCCAACTGGATATATTTTTATTCAGTTTGTTTTTCATACAACTGTGTTAGTTGTTGTGCTTTACATATATATTTGTGCGGATTTTTTATACATATATATCTGTTTATAAATAGTTCATTTGACCTATTACAGTATATTTCAAATATTTCCTGTGCGTTCCGTCTTGTGTTTGGAATCAGAAAAAGTTCATGATTTAGGGCAACTTATATCTTAATAGTCTGTCATCATAAGGAGGGGTTTTTTGTTTTGTTATGTAGGTGTGGTGTTTTTTTTTTAACGTTTACTTCCTTAATAATTTATTTTTTTTAAAGTTACTAAGATATCTCCTTAGCAACTTTTCACTTCAGATAAGTTTTCCTTGAAAACTTACAACCAATTCTGTAAGTTTATTGAAAACTTCTTTGTTGAAGTGAGATTTGTTGGTTTTATTTCTTTTTTAGTCCTTCCTCTCCCAATAATCACAAGGTAATATTTCATGGTCCCTGGGACCCCATTAGTCAAGTTATGTTTTGATATTCTCATTTTGTTACCCCTGAAAGCAAGAACCGAATACAGAGACCCATTCCTTCTTAATGGTTTTACACTTTTTGTATCAAGAAATCATATAGTAGTAAAAAAGCTTAAAGGACAAGCTAGGTAGTACTTAATTATTTTTTCTCAAAAAATGTCATGATAGTTACAATTTTGTCTTTTTACCAAGACTTACAGATTTTGCCAGTTGCTCATAGAAAACCTCATAGTCAATAAAATAAATCATTAAGCAGCCAAGATGCTGGATATGATATTCAACAATATCAGCTTGGTCTTGTCAAATCATATAAGAAAAATTGACTCAGAATGAAAAATGTAGACTTTTATGGAGATTTGGGATCACACTGAATATTTTTCTAGTCTCCTTCAGCAAAGATGGCAGATTTTCATGGGTTCCAAACCTTTGCAGGTAATTATTTTCTTTTTTTTTTGCTTTTTTGCTTTTTTTTCTAACATTATCCATAAGTTAAATGTATACAGTAAACTAAATAGAATATTCAGAGGAGCTCTATTACCATCTGATTTTGAACTTAATCTTGAATGACATACTATAAGCAGTAAGAACTAAATCACATGAGAATCAATTAATTGGCATTATTAAGAAGTCTGTAAAAATAATTACTGAAGCAGAAGTCTTTAAGATTCTGAAGCATTGCACTACCTGGAACACAAGCAGCAGGCAGCAGAAATTCTATAAACCAGGAATTGTGCCAAACCTTCTCAGGCTGAAGTCCAAATGAAAATTTTTAACCCAGCCAGATTTTCCATACTGAACCAAGGAAATTGCAGCCCAGTAGAGTCCTAAGAGCCTTTGCATACACTTCATTGCAAGTGAATGTCTGTCTGTTTTTTTGGTGGTTTTTGTGAGGTTTTTTTTTAATGGTTTCTGTATTAGATACCAACAAAAATGTACATTAACAGGCTGACAGAAAATAAGATGTGAAAATACTGGAAAGGGTGCTTGCATAACAGGATTTATGATGTGATGTGCATAATGTACAAACTGAGGTTTTGGTGCTGCAAAAGTTTACATACGTTATTAACATTATGTACATGAGTAGTTCCTGAAGGATCAGATCCTACAAGTCTCACTCAAGTCACTATTATTTGAACATGTTTATGACTGCAAGTCTCAGCTCGCTTATCAGCATGAATGAAAGCACAATAACTTCTAAATGTCTATAATAAAAATATTGCTGTTTGTTTATGATTATGTTCCTGTAAGTATTTGTTTTCATAATGCCACAGAAGAGTTTCCTTCATTTGACAGTCTCATCTGAGCACACTTACACATTTGACTCCATGATTTAGACTTAGTTGTCACTGGTATGCTTTATCCATTATGCTGAAATTCTAAAATAGCCCCTAAACCAAAATTTAATCGTTCATTCTGTTAGCAGACCTACAGTTGGCTCAAGTCATCAAAATAGGTTAGGTGATTACAGTTCTTGGATCTAGGTGAGAAAAGAGAAGTCCCGTAGAAGGAGATAAGAGGAAAAAGGTAAGAGACCTTAAGCAAGGGCAAAGGACTAGCCTGTTTTGCCATGACTGTTGAGGCAGAGTTCACTCAGATGGTAATGACTGGGGCAGTGCTATCCAATTATAATGGTGAAAAAAAAAAAAACAAAAACAAAAAAAAACACTTATGAAAACCATTGCTAATGTGATTGTAACCATACTGTAAAAAAGGAGCCTAAATAACCACAGCTTTGATCACTTATTGCAACTGAATATTTCTGAAAGCTTTTAATGTTTGTTTAAATAAAATTATGGACCAAACCCAATTCTTTAAATGAAAGCCAAACCTGATCCACCAAATGTGAGCCAAGTTGTTCAGATACATAGCTACTCTCTGCTGCAGATGCTTCTAGATTAATTACCCGGAGAGAGAACAGAGATTTTACTATGAATGTAACTGATGAGTGATGACTTATTTCAATGCAGGAGATGATTTGCAGTTTTGACTATAAAAAGGGTACATGTGGCCATGTATACTGGCAGCATTCCTAATTTATGCCCAAGATATGCAAGTGTTTAGCATAACCACACCTATAAACATGATTTAACTGAAAATATTCTTACCCGTGGGAGAAGGATGGGGCCCCTTGTGGGTGTATGACTCTATATGTGTGTGCATATGAGAGATAGAGCTGTATGAAATGATGAATAGCACAGAAAAATATTTTTGTCAGAATAGTGTAATTTGCTGTCCACATGTTCTTGGTACAAATCTGATTTCAAATACCTGAGTTATGGAGGCTTCTTACCCAGAACTACATTCTAACAGGTGTTGTGGATCAGGTAAAATGATTTAATTGCTGCTCTTTCAAGTCAGGGCAGGAAAGCAGTCATACAGCACGGCAGGGTGTCAGGGAGCAGCAGTCTGTTAGGTTCCTGCTGGGGATGCCTGTGATGTGAGGAAGTCCTTCAGAAGGTGTAACTTGACTCATGTCTTCCTATAACTACTGAAAGAAAACCCAGGGGAAAGTTTTAGAGCAACTGTCTTTAAAGATGAGGGAGTACTGTTCTCTGATAACGTCTGTCAGATTGCAAACACAAAACCAGTAATCTTGGCCTGGTTTAACGCTGATGTGAGTGGCCAAAGGAGAAACCCCAATCAGGTCCTGACATTAGCTTTTCTGCATGAAGAAGTTATAGCAGCTGAAATAAGCCTTGATCAAACCAAGGTATGACTTTCATACAGCTTGAAATAAGTATCTTTAAAAT
This sequence comes from Tyto alba, assembly GCF_018691265.1. Lineage (NCBI taxonomy): Eukaryota > Metazoa > Chordata > Aves > Strigiformes > Tytonidae > Tyto > Tyto alba. The sequence goes on from NW_024881313.1 coordinate 10,038,024, forward strand.
GGCATATCAAAGCAGGGCAACTTTGGCAAATACAGGTTATCTGTGAATGGGACAGCAGTATCCCCTTTCTGAATGATTTCCATTTTTTTAATTGCAAAAGTGTTTTGTTTGTTTTGTTACTGTCTTCCCCTTCTCACAATTAGTGTGTTCAATTCTATTAACTTGTGAAGGAATGAATTTATGGGCACACTGGCACAATCTGCCTATCTGTTTTCAACTTGTGAGTTTGGAGCACTCAGTCACAGGTGCTTCTTCAGTAGCCACAGAAACAGTCACTGCCTAAAAAGTTATACGTGTTTCACTATTCACACCAAAAAAAAGTCAGTTTGTCCATTTTCTCTTTACTTGCGATCTTTTTTGGTGAGCCTCTATCAGTTGCTGGAGGGTCAGGAGGATTATCCAGGAGCAGCACAAGCTACGACAGGTTGATGTGAACGATGACTTTCCAGTGGCCTGAGCAGGTCTAATTCATGGTGAAATCCATTAATTTGTGCAATTGTCTTTCTAGCTCCATTTCTTGGGAATACTTAAAACATATCCATGCAAGACATTGAGAAATAGAGTCTGAAAGGCTTGTTAATCTTATGACCAATAATTTCATAATGCCGTTTTAAAACGATTATTATTTATAGAATCAGCAAGTCTAGATAGAACAGATGCACCCTTAAGGCTTAGGATAACTCCACACAGTAGTCAAACTGGGGCCCAGCATTGGCTACGTCTGTGAAGAGAAGTGAGGGGCAGATGCTCTGTGACTGCTTAATCCCCCAGTTCTGTTGCTGCCTCGGTGCCAGGCTGCAGAAAACGTGCATATGTGTGGTCTCACCTGTAGGATTCGGGCATGGAAGTTCTGGTGAGGCTCGAGTCCATCCTAGCAGGCCCTTTGTCCATGGGGTAGGCGAATCTATCCTGTATGAAGAGCAGCTTCAGAGCCACTCTTGGTTGTTGGTATGAACACTCCCAGAGGCTGGGAGCATCTGTGTTGTCTGTGTGCAGCTCTGAGGCTCTGTGTTCGACCTACCTGCCCTGCAGGCAGGGAACCTTTCGGGAGACTGTAAGTAAAAGTATAAAGAATGCTCTATAGGTTGGTATATGCAGCACAGACATTTGATGCTCAGAGCAGTGCAGTTGCAGCCACTGAAATAACAATTCTATTAACATTAATTTTTACTGAATGAAGATAACTGTTAGAATTTAGACTATTTAGCTGATATACCGAGTAAGAGCCATTGCCTGTAGCAGTAGACATTGTGCATAATCACCTTTCAGATAAATCTCTTCTATCAGTTTGTGAATTGGAAAGCAATGGATGCTGGGAGGGTGTTTGGGAAAGATATCACTGCATGCTTGCTCTGTGCTAACACTCTTCCCTAGGCATTAGCTTTTCGCCACTGTTATAAATCAGATACTGAGCTAGATGGACTTTTTGATTTTACTAAGAACTTCCTTCTTAATATTATTAAGCAATAAATAGAACAAAAAGAAACCTGGCATTTTGTCAGGTAAATTCATTCCAAAGATACAAATATTTTTATATTATTTTACATGCACTGCTTGTTTGGTGTGGTCTGTTTCATTCAGTCTACACATATGCATCAGACTGTGCTACTACATATAGAAAACCCTCAGAAGAAAATAAAACCACTTTCAAGGGCTGCGCTTTTTTTTTTTTTTTTTCCTCCTAAGCTCTGTCTCATATTTATCAAAGACTCTCAAGTCAGTGCTGGACTTTCTCTTCTGAAAATAAATTCCAAATTCCCTCATTCCTAGTGTCTAAAGATGTGCTTGTTTGAAAATAAATAAATAAATAGAATCTTCCTCTTAATATTTTGTTAGGCAACCACACATTACTGTTTTGAGATTTTGGTTTTATTATGAATATTTATGATTACAGTCTGCTTTGAGTTATCCATGATAGCTTATCTAGATGCACAACCTAGGTCAATAGAGAGACACTGAGCTTGATGCCTGCAACCTGGATTATTGACTCAGTCCTGGCACTTGACAAGCATGATTATAATTTTACCAATTTAGCCAAAGAGCAGGCTAGTGGTTTTTGATCACAAAGGAGCATGAACTAATAAACCCAGTGAGATGTGGGTTGCACAGTGAATCACGCACATGACCATCTGAGACCTGCCTGCCCGCATGTTCGATCAGTGGAGTTGGGGGTGTGGAGGAGCAGCATTCCCATGGCTGGCTGTAACGCTCCTTAATGCTACTGACTCCAGGAACACTTGTCATTTGGGCTGTTGCCCTATTCTTTCACAGGGAGACAGCTCACACCTGAACTTGTGCCTACACCAACAAACCTGTCTCCTCCATAAACACTGATCTTGGTGTATCATGGTCTAAAAGTACCATATTCTCTGTAGGAAGCTGGTCAAAGAAAGAAATCCTTTTTTTGTTCTGGCTCAGGATGGATCAGGTTTCACCCGAACTGGCACGGTGTGAGCTTGTCTCTGTCTCTGTCTTCTGCTCCTCTGCAGTTTTCTATTCCAGATGCCCAACATTACTGTATATACCAGAGAGGTGACAGTATTTGTGTTACTATTCAGTTAGATGACTGGAGTGCTTTCTCAGGGGCTTGAAGAAATTTTAATGTAAGGGACGTAACTAAGGAAAAAGAGGGATCAGGACGGAATCAAAGGAGAATACATGCTTAAGCATATTATTCAGTCATCCATAGTATAGTACTGAAGCTTTATTAGTCATTGTCCTAGGGAACCTTTTTAAAAAGCATCATCGTTGCAGAGTAGAACAGGATGTACAAGACTTTTATAGGTGAGGACTAGAGGAGAGACCATAGAGACACTGAAAGACTGTTGATCTACAGTTCTTTTTTCTTAAGTACGGTAGATGTGTGGGCTCCAGATTTCAAATGGAGCCCATAAAAAATGAAAGAGTTTTTTCCTACATTTCAACAGAACAAGATTTTTTTATCATGGCATGCTTTTCTGATGTTTTGATATGGTAGGAAATTTTCGTTGTTGCTGTGTGTGATTTCTGTGCATGTGTAATTTCCTCAAGCCTAATGGCTTTTTTTAATGGCATACATAATTCCATCAATTGTTTGTAGGTCTCTTCATGTTAAGAACACATTTTCAGTTTGACCCATGTAAGAAACCATCATACCGGAGCACAGTTTATGCAGGTCTGTTCTGGCACCCAAGGTTTTCTGCGCACTTTTAAACAGACTTGAGCATATAAAATCCCAGGTTTTAGATTTTTCAAAAGCTGCTTACTGTTCTTCATACTGGTAGCAATAGAAAAATTTTTGTTTTAAACAATTCCAAATGAAAATCACATCCTATTCAGATCCCAGATTGCATGGGACAGCTCTTATCTACCATTGCATGTGCATACAATGTAAAATTACTATCAATAGGCTTAATAGTAGCCTGTCTTCCATATATTTTGTTGATAAATATGCCTTGAAAGTGATACATTTTGTTTGAATGTTGAAAAGTCATGTCAGACACCCAGAGATTTCAATAGATTTGTTATTTATTTATGTTTACATTAACTAATAAACGAGCCTTCACCATATAAGCAGTTTTCCAGAAAACCAATTCTAACTTAAAAAGATCCCTGATATTTATCATTCTGAATGATAACAAATGGAACCTTCACTTTATTAAAATAAGTTAATACTGTCATGTGCAAACCTCCTTATATACCTTGTATAATAAAATAGCTGTCACTTTTGCATGTGGAATTAGGTATGTGGTGATTATATAAAAATGAACATTATTCTGATTCTAAATGTGAAAAGCTGACCTTTTAAAAACACTTTAACAACTTTTAGTGTTATCATAAATCTTACCAATTCTTTAATGTTGCAGTTTTTTGGTTGCATATATTACACTAGTTCTTCTGCAAGTCAACTTTTGTTACAGAGAAATTTGGGCCTGGGGCCAGGTAGAGCTTTGGAGAGCTTTTAAGTCTGAGAGCCTGTTTCACAGCTGGAAAGCTCCCCAAAGTGAAGTGATCCCAGAAGAATATGTTTCCCATTACCCAAATCTCTACCAAATCATGCCTTGTAGCTCTAAAATAATTAAGACTTTGGAAGCCCCAAGAGGTCTTTTTTGATCCATGAATGAAGTTACCCCACGTTCATATAACTAAAACCTGATTCCCTCTTAACCAATGAAACACAAAACCCCTCCATTTGTCAATGTAACATAAAGAGAATGCTCCAAAATGTCAGAGCCTTTACACTTTAATGGATTCAACCTCAGGACATGTCAAGAGTTTTGACTGCAATTGTTGGAGATCAAGCTGAGGTGTCTGTGCAAGTCCCCAGAGCAGAAGAGTTAATGTTCTAGAAAATATGATGTAAAAAACCACGGTGTTTTATTCTGAAGTTTGAATGATGATGAAATTGATAAAATCAGGAGAAACCCTTCAAGTCCCTCGTGTTGGTATTAGTAATACATTCTTCTGCAGAGTAAGAACACTGATTAATTTTAAGAGGTAGGCCACTGCTTCTGCTGTAAGAATAAGATGGGAAATAGACAGTTGTTGGAAAAGGTAGCATACAAATATATTACAAAGCCTTTTGTTTCTTTTATATTCAATTAGGATGATACAATGCCCATGGAAGATATCTTATTGAGAGAAGACATAGAGCTATCAAATAGTATTACTAAGAAGCATTTCCAGATTCACTATAGAAAGAAATCCACTGGCAGGATTTTGCTGAAAAAGTAACAGGATAGGGTTAGCATGAATACCCAAACTTCATTGAGATTCAGAAAGAGAAAAGGATGATATTCACAGGCTACAATTTCTACAAATGAAACTTGTAGGAAACATAATAACAACGTAACTTTCTTTAAATTTTTTTCAGTATTAGAAAAATTCAAAACCTGTTGTGGGATTTTGCAATGTCAATGTAGTTTCTCATCTACTTCTAAAATCTGTGACTCCAAAAAGGGGAAAAGTTTGCAGGTTGCTAACTTCTGAACATTTATTCCTGTATTCTTCTGCTTGTTTAGTGATTTGCAGATAGCTGAAAAAGAAAGTGGGATATGTATTTTGAGGGGACAACTAATGTCACTTGGGCATCTGAGAATTTAAATGTGCTCATAAATCAGCCATCCATATAAATTTAATAATGCTCATTTGTAACTGCTGATGAAATTTTAATCCCTCAATTATTGGCATCTGCAAAATCTGAGAACTAGAAGTATATTCCTTACCTTGAAATTTTTTTTTCTGAATCCAGTCTACTCACTAGACTTTGTGTTGTTTAACAGGTGGTATTAATTTATTATACTTCTATATTTTAATACAGTATAAACACCATAATAGTTAAAATTTTCATTCAAACAGCAAAACTGCAAGGAAATTCATCAAATACAATAGAGATATTAACACACCTTTCCTTTAGTGTGTGCATATTTATGGTTGGACTACGTACTGGATGATGATACTGAAATAAATGTGGCTTAAACATTGTTAAATTGTCCAGTGTGCCTTACTTCTGGCCAGATTAAAGTATTCTTTTCTTCCTATGCTCATTGCTTAGAACCGCCTTTGGAAGAAGAGATGCCAGCTGATGGAGGTTTTTTACAAATAGAATTATGTTCACCTCATGAATTGCCCATGTTCCATGAACTGTCAGCAATTCCAGACAGTGGTGGTTGATAGCTAGACTAGACGGGTAACTAAAGGATTGACAACCTGAAGAGAGACTATCTGAAGCAGATGAGACCTAAATTGTCATTAAAAATTGTTCCTTTCACTGGAACTACCCAGATTTCAGTTGCTTTGCTGCCACAGTCTGAACATGCCTAAGTCTGGTGTGGACAAAGAGGAAGTTCCCCTGTCTATATCACAGGGACCCCAGTTCCAATATACTTTTACAGAATAGTGTCATGGCACTGACAGGTTCAAGCTTCCTTCAAGATGCAGAAGCAGTTGTTTTGTTATTGTACATTGTTGGTACTTCTCCCTCTCCTCTGAAGTACAGTAGGCTAGCAAAGACAGAAGTTGTTCAGGCAGCAGAACTACTAGCTGCATTTTTTTTTTTTTTCTGAAGAGACGAATGTACATCTTCTACCTTCCAGAGCAGTAACTGAATCAGCAGACTTGATTGTATCTGGTGAATGTCCTTTTAATGCAAAGTTGCATGTTGAAGTTGTGTAGAAAAAAACAAAAGCATGGACTGCAGTTGAGATTTCTCAAGTCAGTGGTCTGTAGAATCATACTGATATCTTCTTGGTAGACATTTTCTCTCATTTCTTAAGTCTTTTATTCTTGTGTAGAGGTATCATTTCAGCAGGAGCGAAAGAATATTTTCCCTTTTTCAGTATAAATTTTAGTATGGCAGTTGGAACATTCAAAAGAATGGAGGTGAGTGTGGACTCTCTTGGACCAAGGAGAATATTAAGGTAATATTCCTAAATAATTTATCTCATGACTTTATAATAGATTAATTTTTTTGGAAGGTGACTTTGTAAAAGGATGGTAAAGTCATCACCACCTGATTCTCTTCCTACCTTTTAAAAAGAGTGAATTTTGCTCTGCTCTTTGAGGCACCCATTTGTTGGGTGCCTCATCTTAGGAAACAGGCTCTAATACCTGACCCTGGAGATGGAGTCATTACGTAGATCATCAGTTAAGTCCAGAAGTGTTCAGTCGTACTATAAATTGAAGTGTTTATTCTCTGGTGAAAAAAGGTATTTTTCTGGGATTGCTGGTTGCAGTTCCCTGTTTGATGTCCTAGCATTCTTGGACCTCCTTTCGAATATATTTATTTTCTCTGTACATTTGTAAGGTGTCTTAGGCAGCTATGTAGAGTGAATGGCATCTGGATTACAATTTCTTAGCAGGTGCCTAAAGTTTAGGCATTTCACTGTGAATCCTGCCCTGGGTTGCATCTGAACCTGTGACCCAGACACGTAAAGTTCCATGCTACATTTCCTGTCTGTTGAGTCATCCAGCTCCACCAAACATATTCCTACTGTACTGCAGTACAGTACTGCATATTGACTGCTGACAGGTTAGACTGTCTTTCTCCTACCGCTTCACATATTACCAAAATTTGTACATCAGACCTGGTAGTGTTATTCTGTTGTGCTTAATGCTAGTCTTGTGTTTATATTTCAGGATTAAAGTGTTCCAGAAAAAAAAAATGCTGCAATATAATTAGATTTATTGTTGTATTCTCTAATTTTCCTATTAGTCACTTTTAAAATTGGAGGCTGAATTTTCAGTTGGTGTCAATTCATTTAATAAATTCCCTTCCTTCCAGAGTTCCCTTAATAAATTATCCTTCTTCTTGAATGTGAAAAGAAGTGCATTAATTTGTGCTTTGAGATTGCATGGATTAAATTTGACTTCAGCATTTCATCAGTTGAATTAATCATATTTAAGAAAAAACCTGCACAGACATTATTTTTATAAGGACTGGATATTAAGCATGCTGTTTCCTGTGCTGTAGATAGCAGACATTGTCAGTAAGCAGCCAATTGTATTTTATTTTACTTTAATGTTACCACGTGGGAAGGCTGACAATTAAAATCTCTCATGTGCTCATTTTTCAGGAACAGTATGTTGTATTTATAATGATATTAGAAATATTTATGCATCCAGCTATTGGCAAGCAAGAGTGTTTGCTTTTTTTAAAGAAAAAGATGAGTGGAATGGGTGGTTTCTGGATGAGAATGATTAATCATGCTCTCCATGTGCTGAGTTAGAAGTACTTAATTTATAATTTCAAGAGTTATATAAATAATATAGAATGCTGATGACTAACATTCCCAACTACAGTTAGATTACAATTTTGGTACTTTCATAATTATATGGGACAATATTTGGATTACTTATTGCTTCACATTCTATAATTAGTAGTTCCAGTCTGTTTTTAAGATCAGTATTGGTCTGAGGAGGGACAAGGAATTGGCATATTCTTTTATTTGCTAGTAGAATAAAAATGGCTTGATTATGTGTATGTTTATTTTAATTTTCTTCTTGTGTTTCTACCTCTTCCTCCTCTGTTTAGCTTTTCATACCTACCTGAACAAACACACTTTCACTTCCACAATCAATATTTCATTCTCATGACTTTCAACATCATTCATATTCCTTGCATTCCTTTTTAGCAATGCACACTTGCTCACTCTTATAACAAAAAACATGCATTGTGGTTAGGCGGCAGAGGTCAGCACTAGTTTTGTGTCACAGGTCAAACAAGATCACTTACATTCTTTATCAGGGTCATTTCTTCTCCCTGGGTGGGATATGAACTTTTCTTTTTCTTAGAGAAGAAACAGCACAGATGTTCACCACTCCTTGTTCAGAATTTCGGCTGCATGGTTTACGATCATCTTTCATGTAAACTTCCAAATCAACAAGACATGAATCACCCATAACTTATCCAACTAGTTATGTTCAATATTCTAACTGCAAAGTAACTGTACAGTGTATTTAAATACACTTGTGATGTATGTAAAAAGTTAATTCCATAATTTTTAGGTTACATTTAAAAATATAAATATTTGTTATAAATATTGGAGATAAAATGCTGAAAGTGTTTATTTCTTGATTTTCAGACATGTTTCTGTTGCATATGATTTCACACTTCCTAATATAACTTGACTTAATATTACTTTTGTTCATTTTTTTGCAATGTTTGTGCAAAATAATATCATTTAAATTTAATCATTCTGGTTTAGAATGTTGGCATCTTTTGTTTTAATTTTTCTCTAGTAAAAAGAGCTTTTTTGCCATTTTTTTTTCATCTGTAGAAAGACAATGTTAGTAGTATTTCTTATTATTCTTGCATTTTATTGATCCTAAAGGAAATAGTGTATTAATTATGCTTTCACCACTAAGTATTCCTCTTTCGTGAACGAATGAGGTAACACATAAGAAGTTCTGTTACTAATCTTCCCATTCATGACTGAATTTTTTGCCAGTATGTGTCAGCAACATCCGACTTCTAGGTAGTTTTATGTCATAAGTATTTCCTAGAAGATATGTCATTCTCTATTCTGTTTACTCCACGCTTACCCTTTTTGTTTCCAAAAGTTGGAATATGAACCTAGCAGTATGGAAATAAAAAACAAACCAAACCAACCAACCAAACAAAAAAAAAAAAAACAACCAACCAACCAAACCCCCAAAAACCCACAAACCTTTATTGAGACATTTTAACATTTCAGATGCTTTCTTTCACTTTTTAAAAAGGGCTTGTTTTTATTGGTTTTCCTCCAAAACCAGTAGGTGTTTCTCACTGTAGTATTCACTTGCTTCAGAAAGCGACATTTCCTATTTGTTTTGAGGCATCACTACAGCTAATGAGACTTTGGGGTTCTCTCTCGAGTGCTGGTGTGATATAGCTCTGTCTACACTAGAAAGTAGTGCAGCACAATGGGAACTGATCTCTAGGGCAAACTGCTTGGTGCTGAGGATCACAGTCTACACTGTGCATGTTTTGCTTTGGCCTGGCTGTAGCCTCGTCTGCAGACCGAACACCCAGGAGCAGCTGGAGAGCACTAGGTGTGCTGCCAGAGGGCATCTTCCAGTTGTGTTTTGCCCCAAAGGAATCCAGTTCTGACACTCCAGAGCTGCAATGTGAACCAAAGCTCAGCAAGTGGGGATGACCAAGAGATTTGCTTTTTAGAGTATACTTACCTCAAATAAAACACTGTGGTGAATGCATCGTTTGCACCTTAGCATCTTTCTAGCTACAGGAGAAATTCAGTATTTATATCAACTGAGAGCAGAGTTATTTTTTTTCCCTTTAACAACATTCAGCTGGGTTTGTCACCTTGTATACTCATACGTTCTGTCGCCAGGTTAGTTTGTTCCTTCTTGAAATAAGGTGCTGAGGAACTACTTTCTTATGCTCTCTTAAATGCCTTATCAAACAAATTGAGAGTTTTGATTAGGTTTTGAATGACCCATGATTCCATTCCTTAACTAGGTTTCACAGAGAAAACAAGGACAAAAGGAGAAAAGTAAGGATCATGGAAGGCTGATGTTACTTCTGGGAAACAATGCCCAGTATAGCTGAGCTGAGTAAAAATTACTGTGTCCTATAAGAAGAATAATTAGGTAAAATCAGTTTACTGACTTAACAGTACCACCCAATGTTATTATTGTTTGTGTTAGAGTGATACCTGTGTGCCTGTTAAGTTTCACTATCCCATTGTGCTAGAAGAGTCTCTTTTCCTCAGTCCAGGGAGAGGACAGAACTTAGTGAGTAGGTAAGATAGAGGGAAAAATGGTCAACCAAAAAAGATCCCAACTCATTTGACAAAAAGATGCAGTAGTTATAACATTACTCATTGGTAAGGTGTTGGAATAGACTAAGTGTTAAGAGTAATTGTTGATGTGAATAGTACTAGGCAAACAGTATTTTGCAGTATTTGCATGGACACACTCTTAAAATTGCTCTCTTGCTTCAAACCACCAAATAAATCAGGGTATGTGTACTATATGTTGGGAAATAAGTGCAAATATTTTCATGTATGGGGATGGGGGTGGTGGTGTATGTAGGGATCTTTTCATAGTGGAACATCTGTCTTGCTGAAGTTGTCTCAGTGGGGTTACCAACTCAGACATAGTTAATGGATATTATAGTTTAAGCTAAGTATTATTTTTTCTTATAAAACCTGCTGTCACTGCATAAAACAGTGTAGGTGTACCCTGTATGAATTAACTATGATGTTCATCTCACCACAATATGGCACACTTACTTACTTCACACATATGCTTCTCGACAAAATGCCTGTGGTGACACAAATGCCTTTCTTAGTATTTCTCTAGCTTGACTTAGAAAGTTACAAAGGAGTCAAACTTGCCCAGCAATGCCATTTTCTTTCAGCCCAGTATTGCACCTTAAAACCACATGTAAGTGTAAACCAACAAATCCTTATCTTTTAATACTTTTTTTTTAAATCTGCAAGGTTTCAGGGTGCACACACTTATCATTTGTCTCTAGTTTTGAAGGGATAATGCTTCATAACCTATCCGTCCTAGTATTTTTAATACTTATTTATTTTATAAAACAAAATTATCTTCTATAAAACAAAATCAGCTGTCAAGATTTGTTAAATGATAATTAATGCTGGAGTAGATTGATAAATTGTTCTGTTTAGTGAAAATCTAGGTGCAAGAATTTGTTGATTTCTGTAAATGGAACAACTATGTGCAACTTTTGAGCACAGAAAAATGAAATACAGATATCTAGAGGAGCAGCAGACTTGTCATCACTCTGCTTAACACTTGCATCACATTATAATCCTGAAAAAGCTTACTGCTCTATTTCCATTAATTTCGGTAACTTATTTTGGCTGTTGCATAGTCCAAATCTTGCAGAGTCCCAGTGTTTAATTTTAAAATTTATGTTCTTTGAAAAATTGTATAAGGCAAGAAATATTCTTTCACTTTTATGCTGTAGTTCAGATTTACATTTTTAGAGCTTCCATCAGCTTTGGCAAAATGACGATTAGTTTGATCCAACTTCTGAAGCTGGGAGCTAGGCCAAGACTCTGGTAGTCAGAGATCTGCAAAAGAGTGTTGGTGCTCTATTACCTGACATTTTTGGCCCTATTTGCAAGATTTTTATACACTCTTTTTATTTTCTTGTGTGTATAGGGCTCGTATTTTCTTTTTCTCTGAGGCTAGAATCCGATACTATTTTTGTTAGCATCTTTTGCACATCACTAAATGCGTTATGAAGTAGTTCCCCAAGACCAACTCCACTACTCTGGGGATATGTCAACAAACAAGTGGGTGAGCTGGCTTGACCGTGGACATTCCCATCTCTTATGAATATTTCATCTTAATTAATAAAACAAGCCTGAACTGAAAATGCTGATGCTTACAAGGAATAGCCTTTGTTTCACCCCATTGGTTTTCTCAGCACCTTAACATTGATTCTGAATGGAAAAAAAGTTTCATATGATATGCAGACATACACTTGAGCATTAATAACACAGCTATAATAAATCAAAGTAGGAATGGTCCAATTATTTTGTAAATATAATTTATTGAATCAGTATCTGTGGATTGTTTGTCACAATGTAACTAGCTCTGCTGAAACTAAGAAGTAAGATGCATTGTGAAAACATAGATTAAGGGAAGTCTCTTACCTATTTGTTTCTATCCTTGCTCTGAAAACAATATTTAAATTAATTTAACAAGATGTTATAATATAATTTTCAAATCTGAAATTTGAAGATCTGAATTCCTATTTAGATATATTTTTGATAATTTCTTCTTGATATTCTATATTATGAAGCATTTCAGAAATGGCTTTGAAGGCCATAGAAAGGCAGTATGTTCATACAGACAGCTTAACCACAGAAGAAACTGTATTTTTTTTTTTTTTTTTCAAGTAGAGCTATCTACAGAGGCATAAAGATACAGAGGAGACCAAAGATTTGGTTTTACTCTTTCAGCTGTGTGTTGTTTAGTTTTTATTTGCAATTAACTGTAACAAAAATTGGCGAGTGGTGAAATTCCATCTGCGAGATAAGATGTAACCTTTGTAAACTGAAAGTATTTTAGGGATTTCTTTTCTCAGAGAAAAAATGAACTGGAGAAAGAAAATGAAAAAGTTGGCAATTGGTCTTTAAACAGTTGTGATAGTCATTACAAAAACATCCATAAAATAAAAAGGTTCATTATAAAACACAGTGAATTTAAAAAAAATAAATTTATGCTACCCTAATTCTCCTATTCTAAATGAATTGGAATAAAAGACAATGTTGCTAATTATGAAGTATCACATAATTCATTCAGTCATAACCATGAAAGAATTAGTGAAAAATTAGGATGCTGTAGCTTTGCTTTCTGATGTAAGTTAATTTAATGTCTAGTATTTTACTGGTCAGTTTTCTACCAGTGGAATATTTTGAAAATTTAGTATTTTTGAGGTTTAGTATTCTGAAAAAAGGATATTTTTTTTTTGTTTGTTTGGGGTGGGGGAGCTTTTTTTCCTTCCCAGTTCTGACTTGTCCACGTATTCTTTTGTTTTGGAAAGTTTTCTCCTTTTTTTTTTTTTTTGTGTTTTTTTTTTTTTGTTTGTTTTGTTTTGTTTTGTTTTTTTCCCTTTAGTGTCTAGATAAACTTTCTACCTCTAAAAAAAAAAAAAGAACCACAGTCCCTCCCCCTTGGTTCCTCTTCCCTCACACCCCTATCAATGCTCATTTTCAGGGAAAGAGAAAGGAAATTAGAGGTATGGGGTATAGGGAACTCTTGACCCACTTTGCAACACAACAAGAAATAAATTGAACTCAAACAACTTTGGCAATTTGTTGCAAATGTTTTCAGCTAATTCTCCAAGGCTTTTCCCTTGACACCAGCAGAACTTCTCCCCTTTTTTAGGTTCACCCTGTTGCAAGTAGCCTACATCACATGCATGTGCTTCAGTTTGACAGGTCACTGAAAGTATAGACTAGCCTTTCACCTCTATCTGCCCCTCCACTCGACTTCCTCTAAGCAATATTGGCTTCTGCAGCTAAAAACTGCTTTTCACATATAATGAAATTCACAAGTGCATTGGAGGAAATGTGTTTTTTTTTTTTTTTTTTTCCTGCCCCCACAATTTCAATAGCAGTTTATTCCTTTAAAAGGCAAATTGCAGAAGGGAATAACTTTGAAAGCAAACTGGAAATATAAAGACAGGAAATGAGTCTGTGACTGTATAACTGAGTTCATAAATGGGTCCTTTTTTGGTATGAAACTGGGCTTTTAAAGTAGAAAAATCACCTACTTAACAAAACCATTCTCTGTTTCAGCACTGCAGGAGCATGAAATAAATCCATGTTTCTTTCTAATATATCATTCAGTCTATCAAACTATTTCCAAATGACCGGAGTTCTAACAGTGCAGCAGAAGATTCCATACCACTGCTGGAATGGTGAATTTTTTAATATAATCCTTTGAATTTCCTTGTTCATTCAGGTTTACAGAGATTCCTATAAATCCTCCCTTAATCTTAAGGTGAGACAAGCATATTCTTTCTCAAATTATGAGCTACAGACACCTTACCTTCCCTCAGAAACCTCTTTCAGTTCTTCTGTAGCGAGGATTTCTGCATTTTAATGAATTCAAACGTAGTCTCCTGTATATGTCTCAGAATGTCCGTACATGCTCATTCTACATCAACAGTTACTCAGAATCAACAGGATTGTCCCTAGTCACTGAGTTACAGTGTTATCATGTCGAACTTATCACTTACTGGCATGGTATTAAGAAAAAACCCTTGCCTACGCTGTTTATGGCAGCATGCAACCACCATAAACTTAACAATTTCTCTCTAGCTTGACTCCCGTTTCCCAGGTGGAAAATACAAGTAATCAGTTGCTTTGTGTTTCCCACTCTGCTCCCTGAATCAATAAGTAAAAAGCAGGTATGAACATTGTAAAAAATTTCTGTAGGATTTAGACGTAATTGACTAAAAAGAACGTTTCCTTCAAGATTTCCTAATTTTTCCGACTGTTGAGAAGTATTCTTGTTTTCTTTTTCTGAACTTTAAGATGAGACACTCCCAAGCATCTTTCCCTAGTCCACTGCTCCATCACAGTTTCTTGCTGCTTTATTGAAACTGTTCTTCCAATTCAGATGTTTGAGGAGAAAGAAATATTGCTAATGCCATTTATGCTAAATTTAAAAAACCTTGGAGACTTTTGCAGATTCGGGTTACTTCATATTGTGTTGTGTATCAGAAGGTGAAAGTGCTGCATAGAAAGTGTACTTTGCAAGCAAATGGAGAATAAAGGCCAAAATCTTTGTGCACATTAGAAGATTAGGAATGGTTTGTGGATATACAAAATCTTTAAAAAAAGAGATGGTGGTGAATGACCTGGAGATTATGCCAATGTCCTATTCAGTCCATGTGGCTGAGGCTAGCAGCTATGATAGGTGACTGGGATTTCTGCAGGTTCAGATATTCTGCTTTTAGCAAAACCAGACTTAACTGTGGAGCTTTAGAAAAAAATTTTTTTTTTTTCTTTTGTCTTCTTAGAAAGCACCCCTGTGCTCTAGAATCTACTTTATTGCTGTAGCCTAAAGGTATTGTGGTATTACCTTTAGGTATGTAAACTGTAGGGATCACACATAAAATGACTGACAAAACTGTTGAGTATTTAGGAAGAACATCCTGTATCTCAGAAAATCTCTTATTTGGCTTATTTAGTCTTTAATCAGTTTTGTGTTTGGTCTCTTGTCCGGTGGTTGTATTTTTTAATCTTGCAAGGAGCTATGAAACAGGGAATAAGAATTAGATTTTCACTGTAGGCAGAGTAACAAAATACCATTCAATCTCAAATCATGATTAGCTACTAAGAAAGTAGCTATAGAAAAAATAGTGTGGGAGAGAGAGTGGAGGAGGGTGTTAATGACAGTCTTTGTATTCTTTAAAATTGTAAAGGTGACACTGCTGAGTCATTCTACTATGTATCTGAAAATACAGATCAAAAAAGCACAAGTTGTATTTGATTTGACATTTAATTACGGTCAGCAAAACCTATGAAGCTATCATATTGCTTCCTCCTAATTTTATTTTTCAAGGTGATTTTGTCTGTCTGTCATGTTAGAATGCATTTTATATTCTCTCTTTTGATAGGTTATGTAGGAATGGTATGTTCATTATTCCTGTGGATAGGAACTTTGAGTAACATTGTAATTGTCTTCATTGACAGATGAATTAGATTTTTTAAAAGGAAAAAAGAATGGACAGGATACCATCTTAAACTTATTTCAATATAATTCTTTTTTATGCTGTTTTGGAGAAGAAATGTCTTCATGAGTAAAATAGAATAGACTGAAAACATCTTAAACTTATTTAAATATGATATTCTTTACTGTGTCTTATGGAGACAGTTTCTTTTTAAAATTCTGAGCCAAATTCCACCATGTTACAGTCATACAGTTTATATTATTTTTAATATTAGCATATTGAATGTAAAATATATCCTTCTACAATACATTTTGTATTCAAAATTAAGTTACAGTAACTTCCTCATAATTACCCCAGGGGTACAGAAATTAGTGCTGCTTAAAATTGAATAGTTACTATTAATCCAGTCTGAGACTTTTTAAAACATAAAACTTTTTAGTGGTTTGCAAAACTCAATCAACTGAAAGTTGATTTTAATATTTTTTTTTCATAAGATGTTTGATCTTTTTTTTCTTTTTAAATTTTCAGTAAATTATTATGCTTAATTAAGTGCAAGAATTTTGGTGAAGTTTGGTAAAGTGTATTTGAAAGATAACAGCTTCTAGTAAGATAAGCATGCATATATGGTAAGTTTTTGATGCTGGAGTTATCTGTATAAGCAACACTATTTTCTAAATGACTGGTTCTGTTTTCCACTTAAAAGAAAAATCTTGAAGTTAGCATACTGTCTTTCCACAAGATATTTTTATCAGGTGTCTAAAGGTATTTAAATGCATTCATATACAGAATATCACTAGAAATATTTTCAAAGTTGGACAGGGATAGATACATATCTGGATACCTTTCATCCAACTACATCCAATTTCTGCATTATATCAAAACTCTCCCCTTGCCCCTCTGTCCTTCACTGCACTTAATGCTGCAGGGACATCCGCCCCTAAGTCTAGGACGTGGCCTAACCCATGAGCGTTTCAGCTTCTAAATACAGGCCACACAAGTTCAGATGCATCTCTGCTGCTCAGATTACAACCAGAGCCCCAGACAAGCTATTTTTCACTTATTCTGCTGAGGTGTACTAATTCATCAAGGTTCAGAGCACAGTTACCTAAATAGTGCATCAAAGATAATCATAAGTGAATTGATTCACAGCTCTCCTAATTTGGTCAACATCATGTCTGCCCATTTCTTGCATGTACCAGAGAATTTAGTTTAGCTACTTCTTTATTGACTACTGCATAACTGGTTTAACCTATGAAACATAACAGAAGGGTGGTAATGCCCTTCTTAAATCTGTCTAGAACTTGAAAGGAAGATTCAAATTCACCATGCTTTTCTGCTGTCTGATTTTACCCATCCTTTTAAAATTAGGACTCCAGCCAATCAGGAGAGGGCCAAAGTGCCTTCTAGGGATGCTTGCACTCAAGCTCTTTTGTTTGAAGCTTTTCAGTTTAGTATCAAAATCTTCAATATTCTATGAAGGAATTGAACTTAAGGTCTGAGGGCTCAGCAGAGTGATCAGCCACTAAGCTGGACCTGTGTCTCTGGTTCAGTGGGCACCCTGAATACACAGAAGGTACAAGAATCTCCTCCAATTTTTACTTTAAAATGAGTAATGTTTTTAGGCATAGATCTGAGGGAGAGTTCAGAGCTTAAAGCACTGGAAGGTAGGAGTTTATGTTGCTTCTTCATCTTTGAGAGGCAGACCTAAGCCTCCTATTGAGCAGTTTAGATGGATCGTTCCTCCATGTGCCTGTATTTGCAAACTGGGTTTTGGTACTTTTAAACTCTGTGTGTTCTTTATGGAGCCTGGACATCTCAGGCAGAGTATCTGAAGGTGTATTTGGCTTCAGGTGTTTGGTTCCCAATTCCCATTATCGTCTATGTAGGTTAGCCCTCTACTACCTAAAAGCAAAAATAATCTTTACAAGAATTTTATCTTTTTTTTTTTTTTTTTATGCCCAGACCCTGCCATTTTTAAAGTTCTCTGAGGCACGAGAGGAAAAATTTAGTCCCATGGGTTTATGTATTCTAAAAGTTCACTTCCTGTCACTGAAGAAGCATATTCCTGGCAGGACTATGCTCCTTATTTCTAACTTGATTAGCAAAACTCCCTAAGCTAGCCTGAGTTCAAACCTAGATCCCTCACATAAGTCTTCTTCAATAATATTATTCCACACCTATTTGCCAGCTGTTTCCTTCTGACCTTCCTGTTGCTGAAGCTGTTATCCACCCTTGAGAAAGCTTGCAGATCATCTTGCACATCTCCCTGGACATGCATTATCTCCTACGCTCCAGGCTTTGTTCCCTCCCATAACCATCATTGTCTCCCCACCCAGCAGTGTTATGAACTCCTGGGCTTCAAGACAGATTCTCTTTCCATGTGTCATTTACTTGGATGCTTAGGTAGTTTAGCATTATTAATTTATGTTATTATTGAATAGTATTTCTATGATAATATATTAATTTTTTGTTGTTTTCCTTGAGGTAAGAATCATCGTTAGGCTTAACCTTGCTAAGGAAAAAAAATATATTAATGTATTCTGGGTTTTGGTTACAATGTTATGTGCTGAATGAGTCCGGAAAGAAAATATCTCTTCAGAGAGAAGGGAAGATGGAGAAATCAAAGATCCTATTCTATAATCAGACTTTCATGATGGAATTCAATAGAACAGATAATTAACTTCAGCCTGAATTTCAGGGGACCTTCAAAACTTTTGTGCTTCACCAACACAAAGCATGGGTGAAAAACATTTTCTTGAATGTTAATGGCTAATGTTAAATGATTCAAGGCCATCTTCAAAACCTCCACAATTAATGAAGGCATGGTGGTAATAAAGAAGGGAATATGGCCAGCATATCTTGAACTATAGTGTTTTTTAACTGGCTACACATATAACTTTGAGAACAGTTTATAGGAGAATGAAGTTACCTAGGCCCTGGAAATTTCATAAATTACTTTTCAGGGCTGGGTGGGAAGTCCAAAGGTTAATAGTGAGTTATTCTTATTTCTGAAATTCTTAAGTGGTAAAAAATAACTATATGCAATCTAAGAATTTTGTGTAGGGACAAGAAAACTCACCCTAAATAGCTCTTTGGCCAGAAAAAAAAAAAAAAAAAAAAAAAAAAACAACAAACCAAAAACAAACAAAAACCCCAAACGGTTCTTATGAAGAAAATAATTTCTCAAGAAGTAAAAGTGAGGGCATATGGCCTGGGAATATCCTGATAATCAGTTCAGGCAGGAATCAAATATTTCAGATGGGGTAACTCTTTCTGCTGAGGTCCCTTGCACTAAAGTGTCTGTTAAGCAGATGAAAAAAAGTTGCTGGAACTCATTTTTCTAGAGTAACTTTTCTTACATTTCTTCACTCTAATTGGTTACCTTAGTGCACAATAAGAAATTGAGAAGAATGTTCAGAAGCTGCAGTTCTTGTTCCCTTGTTACCTGTTTGAGTTGTCTCATTAAGGAGGATGGGATTACAGGTACGAGTCAGTTCAGGATTTCACCCAGTGGAACATACTAATTTTCACAAGAGAGAAAGGGAATTTTCTCTAGTTTACTGGTCCTTCTGGTTACTTTCCTACACTCTAAATCTGTCATCTGCTTACAGTTTTGCATGTGCTTATGTGCATCTAGCTGAATCTTAAAGAATTGCAGATGTATGTGTATTTCTGAGAAAGGCATGCCTATCATTCCTTTTTGAGTTAAATGGTCTTTCAGATATCCTTCAAATACCTATTTTTCTCCATGGAAAAGCTTTCTGCCACATGAGAGTATTTCTTCATTCATGCTAGGTCAATGTTGAAGCATTGATAATACTTAGTAGTCTTAGAAATTGTAACTAAGTTCTGTGTATATGATATCCTGGATACCCGCTGTGTGGAAAAGAAAAGAGGTCTTTTTGATATACTTTTTGTTTCATATACATTCAGTTGCCTGAATGCATACTCTTGTGGTCTCTATGCAGCTCCATGGTTGTGCTTTCATCATTCATGGTTGTATCATTCTGGGGTGGGTTTTCTTCCGAGCTTCGGTCATGGCTGATTCCTAGTAGTAATACCAAAAAGATGCAAGGTGGGGACAAAATTAAGTGAAAGAATGAAACAGTCCTGAGAAATGAAAGCTAGGACCTAAGTATATCACCTGCTTAGAACTAATCCCATTTTAACACGTTATAAACTTCTGTGAAATTTGATGATGGCATCATTTTTCACATTTAGAGCTGAATGCAGTCCTTAACCCTTTTATACTTTTAGCTTTGGGGGCAAAAATGCCATACCAATATCTTTAGATATCAGACTATATTTAACTTTGAATTCAGACATTATCTAAACTTTAGGTTAGTATTATTTTACTCATACTTGTAAAGTAGAAGTGAGATGAAATGGAATGAGGCTCACCATAAAGCTTTTCAGTCACTGAAGCAGGTGTAAAGGAAGCTGAGACTTTGGCAACAGCTATCTTGTGGTTTAGTATAAGCATCTCTGGCTTTTGGCAGGTAGATGGTATTTCGCATATATCATCTTTGTACTCTACACTTTTTCAAACAAAGTCTCTCAAATCTGATTATGAGAAAGAAAAAAAAAAAAATGGAAGAGATACTATTTCTGTGACCTCACTTTCCTCTCAGCTGAAACCTCTTTGCCTTGGTCCAGCCACCTTTGTGTGGAATTTTATGGGATTTGTAGTTCTAAACATCAGTAGTGCAGGGATGAATGTGTGTGCCATGCCCAGGGATATTCTCACATACTCTGGGAACTGATCAATTTCTTTTTGGTACTTCCACTGCTAATGAGCTGATGATTCTGCTTTCTACTTCCACCATTTCCATTCTCCAGATAAAGCATAAAGGAGTTTACTCACATTTAATGCACAGAAGGACACATTCACTGGGGAGAATTCCTCTGTGCATTATAATGTGTTCACATTCCACATAAGTCACTTCTGGTGTAGATAATATGTATTTTGACATTATGTCAGTGCTAGAATAATGAGCACTCAAATTAACCTTTATATTAATTTTTACATTTTTCTACTGTGCGGTATTTTATTAGGACGAGAAGTACATCCAAAGTAGCTAAAAATCAACATGAAAGGATTTCAATTACATTTGGTCTTCAGTAGCAAATGACCTGTTAGAGAGAACATGAAATACCTTTCTGCAAAACTGAATGGTAAAGGAGTGCCATGAATTCTGCTACTTCTGGCAGTCTCTCCAATGTGAAAAATTCTGGTGCTCTTCAACTTAATTCTGAAAAGAACTTGACTGTAACACATATCCTTTGGGTCAATATATTTTGATATCAGTTTGTTGCGCTGGTGAGTTTCAGTTTCTTTATTTGTCAACAAGTCAACAGAATGTTAAGTTGACAGAAAAATAGCAACTTGATGGGAGCAAAATTACTTCAGTAAATTACTAATAAAAGCAACAACTTTCTGACAAACCTTGTGTCTGTTCTTTCATGTACTTTTTTTTTTTTTTATCACTTCAGAACATCCCATGGTGTCAGATGGCAGATTTTATAACAAAACTGATCACAATTTGAGCTGTTCGGCAGTTTCTGAATGTCACTAAAACAAAAGCACCAGCAGATCTTTGTGTAACCAGACTTTCCGAAACAAAGGCAGCACTTGATTTTTCTTTTACTAAGTCCTAGTAACTCACTGGGTGAGAATGTGTGCTGCGTATCCTTTGAACACATCACAGGACTGGCAGCTGGGAGTAGGGCAGCTGTAAGTCTTTGTTAACGCTGACTCTGGTCTGCTCCAGGGCCAGTACCGCCAGCCCTGGCATGATTTAGAAAGTCTTGAAAGGTTGGGGTTACGGAGGCCTGTCTCTAGTTACGTCCACTCTGCCTTGTAGTAGTCTGTCTCCATTTCCTTACCGGCAGGATCATGACCCAGCGTCTCTGCGATGCTTGCGAGTTGTCCGGGATATACCTGTCAGTGGCCTGACTCTATCCTGAGGTAGCTGGGTGATTCCTGAAAAACAATTTAGGAGTGCATTTGCATGTGTCTGCCTCTGGGAAAACATTCCTGGCTTATACTTTGTTATTTTATACCTGGGATGGAGACTGGATGAGAATCTGATCCCTTTTTAGGATTTTAATTTTTATGTTAGTACATGGGCAAAATATATATGTGCCAAATTAAAAAACAGAGAGTCATTCTGACAGGTTCTTATTTTTTTTGTTAGGCATCCTTGTATTATTTTGACTTATCTGAAGTAATGGAACTAAGCTTGAATATTAAATGATGCTAGAGATGTGTTTGCAAGCTGCTGTCTTATTATTTAATAGTAGTCAACTAATTAAATTCTCTCCCTAATCCACTTCCTGTCACTCACGAAAATTGTGAGGGGGGAAAAAATAGCATTTTGAAAACTGAGTAGATAGAAAGTGCCATACCTCATCTGTTGTTTTTTGTCACTAATACTAATGGGGTGTATCACACCAACGCAACTCGTTGAATTTAAACTGTTTTGAAAAAGGTGATTTGAAGACTTTCACACAAAACCACTGATTGGTGTGGGCAACCAACTGTGCAAATCAGTGAATTGCTGCATAAATTCTGGCATTGTCAGTCACTCAGGTTCAAAAGTATGACCACAAAAGCTGAAGTAGTGGATACCAGCAAATGCCTTAATTCTCAGAAGCAGATAATTAAATGGTCTACTGAATTAATATTTGGGGGACCTAACCCAAAGAAGAAATTAGCCAGTATTTGCCAACTTCATCTGTTCTGAACAGCACCTCTAGCAGCCAGCCTGTATCACTCACTGCATGAGCTCCAGAGCAGAATGTCCATTTCCTCTTTACTCCATTATATTTTTAAAGACATTAAATAATTTTCTTACAGCAGACACTAATCTCTTATCAATAGAAGAAATAACTCATTTTGATTTAAGCTTCTAGAAATAAGTATTATGTTATGATTTTCCTGTCAGCAAATACATTTTTAAAGGAGGAAATACTGTAAAAGTAGGCAAGAGAGAAGATGAAATCAAGCGGAAATGCATTCCTCAAAGGAGATAGGCTAGTTTTTTTTTTGGTTTTTTTTTTTTTTTTTTCCTAAGCAGTCATTAAAATCTGTTTCTGAAATCTTAACTTTATCAACTTCAGATAGGAGGGTGGAAATATGTGTGGAGAAATTCTTTTTTGTACAAGTTCCATTTTCCCATAACTCCAGTTGGGATGCATGATAAAATTATCAATGAAACGTCCTAATTTGATCCTTAACCAAAGGGATGTTGTCCTATGAATCATCTGTGTTTGTGGGAGGCAACACTGAAGCTAACAGAACAGGAATGGGACCCAGATGTTTTCTGGGAAGCTGGTTGCACTGTAGGCTGTGTGTATTACCTAACGTAGGCGACCATATGGAAGAAAAGGTTGGAAACATCCCATTACAAGTCATATATCACTGAGCTGACAGCAAGGATTTCAGCTTGTTTTTATTTAAATCATGAAAGCAGCTGCTCAGTTGTCCAGCTGTATTAAATTTAACCCTTTTTCTGGCAAATGAATTTTGCTTTATGAAATGGCAGCTGAACAGTTTGGTGTGCTTGCAGAAAAACCCACGTTAGGGGGTCCTGCAATAACCATTGCCCCATCCAGCAGAACATCACTAATGATGTCCAAGTCTGCTGCTGGGTGACAAGGTAGCCACTTGATACACCTGTACTTCATGAAACACCAGCAAACCTTTTATCCTGAGAAGGTTGCAGAAGAAAGGTATATACACACACTGTATATAAAGAGAGTATTTGTAGATTTTTTCTTTTTCCTTTTAATCTACTTAATTGTTGCACAACTTTAGAATGAGTAATTACATGTTTTTTTAATTTCTTATGCCCTTCTACTGTCTATTTTTCTTATCTATTATTATTGATTCTTTTTTTTTCCTTATTTTTTTTTTCCTCTTTTCTTGTGTTTTTATATGGTGTTCATCTCACTCTGTCTCCTGTAGTCTCTCTTCTGAACTCCTTTTTGCTTTTTCTCTTCTGCTCTCCTCCCTATTGTTTTCTCTCTGACTAGTATATAAGCTTCTCTCAGGAATCATCCCTTCTCTGCTTTTCTGTCTCCTTATACACACTGTTTACTGTGTCTTTTAAAGAATTTCCTCTTTCCATAGATTTGATATTTATATAAAAAAGCACTTAGTCTGCAGAAAGGCTGTTCCCATCAGTAGGAAACAGTCTTTGGCCTCCAAATCAATCCTTCACCACATGTGTCTCAAGCAGCTTGTTGATTTGTTATTTTTTAGCACTCTTTTGCTAGCGAAAGAGACTTTAACTGAAGCCTAACAGTTACAGTTAAGTAACAGCCATACAGTAAGTACAGACTTTAATTTCCTGTATAGAAATCTGTAGAAGAACTATAAGAAGTATCCAGCGTAATACTAAACCAGATTAGTAGCTTTGGCACGCTGAAGTGTGCTAAAGTAAGTTTGTTTCTTACTATTTTGGAGGCTGTTCACTTTACTCTGTGTTATGTCTACCCTGCTCACCTCCGTGTTGGAGGCCTCTGTTTTTCTGTCAGAGCATGGAGGTTTTCTTATTTTACATCCTTCATGGTTTATATTGTAGTCATGATCCTTTAAGACTACAGAATATTTTAGAAGGCTTTCTTCCACATCCATCAATACAAGGCTTTGGTATAATGAAATGGTATGCTTATGTTAGTATTTGTATTTGATACAAATATTTACATCCAGATTAATTCTCTCATCCTTAAACACAGTGGAAATAAAAGAAATAAAAGCAGCAATTGCTTCCAACCAGTGCTTTCCCTCAGTTACTGCAAGAGAGATCCTGGTGTAGACACAGCCTATAAACTTCCAATCCAGGCACTAAGATGTGGCTGCAGTAACAGTATCAATCCCTAGTTAGTTTGGGGAAAGAGGCAGGATCAAGAACTGAGACCTTCCACTCCGGTTAAGAGCAACAGAAGGTGTACTCACCAGCCTTGCACCTGGCCACAGGAAGTTTCTTCATGCCAAGGTACTGTCAAAGGCAGCCAAAACATTGCCCTCTTGCAGAAGTAGTAACTTCTGTAATAGTGTTCTGTCAGCAGTTCCACGTGATTTCTCTAGTTCCTGGAGGCTCAGCTTTCTTGCTATTAAAATAGCTTCATTACATTTTATTTTTTTCCTCTTTTCCTGTTTCCATTTCCCTTTCTGTCTCTATAGGCTATTCTGAAACACCCAGGTGTACCTACGGCATAATTTTCATGTCTGTAACAGGTAGTCTGTTTTCTGCTAAAACCTACTTTACTGACTTCCCAAGATTTTCCTCACTGTTTTATCTAGTTCATCCGCTGTGTGTAACATAAAGTTTGAATCTCTCTGTTCTATAAGACTAAGTTTTCCCTTCCAGACTGTTAGTCAGACCTCTGATACCACATTAGCCCTCTGCACCTGTGTCCAGCTTACAGTTAATAAGCATTTTCCTTGCATTCAAAGTAATAACCCAATCATTAGCTGTAGTTATCTCCTGGACAATTCGGATGGGGGACTCATCACTCATACTGATCGCCTCACTTCTGAAGCAGCCTTTCTTCCCTGGTGCAGCACTGTCACCTCTGTGTGTTGGGCAGCATCTGATGCTTTCATGAATGTACCATGACTTGTGTCTGTGGGGAGACTGTGATCTGTGCTGATTAGCACATATCTGCTTGACCATCTAGGCTTGCAACCAAAACATGCCTGGAGAATTACGTTCCTTCAGGAGACATGCAGAAAAGTTTCCATTTTTTTCTGAGAAGTTTTGCCTCTTGAAAATATGGCAATTTTGGTGAAAGCTGTTAAGTTTGTTTATTACTACCACACATTATTCTCTTTCTACGGAGTCACTGTATTTGCATGTCAGTGGGAAGCCACAGTGAGCCTGCAGTGCAAGGGGCTGCTTTAACTCATGGAGCATTAACAGAATCTCACCCAAGGAATTCAACTTGATTTTGCTATGAGGTCCTCCAGGTGGCAATGCAGACAAACTAACAGGTCAGAATGCTAGTTTAGATGTTCTCAGTTCAGTATTTTTAAAGTTTAGGTTACCAAAGTGGTAATTTTAATTGTGTTTAATGTAAACTGCTCATCATTTGGTCAGGACTGCCAAGTTCATATAAATGAGAATTGGGCACAAAACAAGAGGGATAAATTTGGTTTATGTGGTCCCATTAACATCATTAGTTGCTTCATAGCTAAGAGTAGAGGATGAGATATTTTTAATATTAAAAAAGAACCAACACCAAAACACACAAATAATTACATTTGAAGCAACTAAAATGCATCACTTTATTTTTGTTATTATTGGTTATTAACTCTCCACAGTCATGTATACTGATAGTCATTTATCTCTTGAGGAATCATACAAAACTTTGCTATTGTGATTATATGTCATTTGTAGCAATTTTACAAAGATAAAAATATGTGTACATTTATAACAAGATGAAGATGCAACTTCTAAATGATTTAAAAATTTTAAACCTCAGAAAATAAAAAGCAGCTAACATGATTAGACTAGAGCTTTCCAGACAATGGATTTCAGTGTGCTTATATTTTGCAAATGATTATTTAGGTATCAAAAAGGTCTGACTGGTGACAGGATGTTTCATGTCCTAATTCATAAACTTTAACTCAAAAGAAAGCCAAAACCAAACTCTTAACAGTAAGAAAGCAAAAACTCAATCCTAAATTACATAAGATTTAAATAAGATTTCTCTCTATACTTGGTATAGAGGTGTTGCAACAGCAAGCAGAAATGAAAACAAGCTCCCAGTACCAACCTACAGGAATTGACTACTTAAATGACTATTAATTTCTGTTATTATGTGAAAAGGTGATTAAGTTTTGCGTCACACCACAATGTCCACTCCTTAACATACCAACCTGGTAAGATTGCTTTGTCAGGAAAAGGAACTTTAGAGGGAATTTAACCTTCTCAGTGAGGCTTATATCCCAGATGTACCTATTTGAAGCTACCTGTAAACTTTTTTAAGGAAAGAAAGTCTTCTGGAGTTTCATGAAATGATGCCTAATTTCTTAAAGAATTTTTCTCAGCCTGATTCACCGTTTGAACTGCAATAGTAGTTTCTCACATGAAAGAAACAAGTATCTTACTTTAAA
Organism: Tyto alba; assembly: GCF_018691265.1. NCBI lineage: Eukaryota > Metazoa > Chordata > Aves > Strigiformes > Tytonidae > Tyto > Tyto alba. The sequence goes on from NW_024881313.1 coordinate 10,064,792, forward strand.
CTGGCCACTCAGATTGCTAGTATCAATAAAACACTCCACAACTTTTCTGATTTGTAGATTTGGGGTTTTCTGATAAGACATAAGATTTAGGATTTATAGTTGAAGTTACTATGTGCATTTTACTTCCTTGAACTGTTGTACCTGTTTGTGCCAATTCATTTGTTTTTATTTCGCTTTTACTTAGAGTTCCATGCCAGACTGCTATTCTATCTGTACAAAAAACTTTTAAAGGAAATGTTCCTGATATACATGTTCTGTTTTCTGTCTTTTTTCTGCATTTATTACTATGTTATTGAGTGCTGCTTCTGCTAATCATCCCACAAATAAATGTACATGATAAATCTTTTGTGATGGATTACCGGGCCACACAATTATTTACAGAAACCACACAAATGCTCCACGGGGTAATTAATTAATTAATGTGAATTAATAAATATAAAAACTAGTTATGTGGATTACTATAATGCTATGTAATTTAGAATATATTCCTCCCAGAAAATTCCGGGGCACTCTCTAGGCTACATTAGTCACTTGAGATACTCTGGTGTGGAAAATATATTTCTATTCTGTAGTATGTTACTAGATTTTAGCCAGAACATGAAGGGAAAATCTGGCTCATACAGCCAGGAATTTGAGGATCTGTAATTCCATTCTATGTGTGCTCCTTAGAGTGCCACTATGGCTTCCTGATCTTTTTGTTGTATATAACAGCTGTCGATTTTGTGATTTTATAACAGACTACAGTTTAGCAAAGTATTTGGGGAAATATTTTTAGCTTGTGTTATGTTCTGTAGGGTTTTCTGAACAAAGTATTTGTTTACATGGTTTCTTATCATGGAGGGGACTGAACTTGATTCGGAAATTTCTTCAGTCATATGTTTCTAATACCCATATCCCATGTAACTCCTGTACTTTTATGTTACATATTGTTTCATATTATGGAATTGATATACATAATGTATTTCTAGTGAGTATATATATATATATATATATGTTTATAAAGTTCTCATCACTATAGTACTTGTGCAGCAATAATGATTCAAGTTCCAAATTGGTCCATTGTGTCCACTTCACACAGAGGTGATTTACAATACCCAAATTTGCCCTTTGCAGAGAAGATTACACCTAACCTGTCAAGTACTCATTTGCACTTCCTTGTCTGTCTGTCTGGGAGGGTTTTTTGTGTAGGTTGGTCACAGCTTTTTTGACTGAGATGGTACTGTCTTTCAACCATGAGCTAAGTTTGTTGAAACCTTCTGAGTTTTTAGTCACAATTTTCCTCCAGGCCTTCAGTGGTATACCACTATAAAGAAACAGCATCTTCCTTTTTCCCTATTCAAAGAGAACATACCACTTATGAAGCAGCTTAATGATATGGGTATATAAATTCTAAATAATGTTTCCATTAGCTAAAATTTTCTGACCTTTTTGCTCCATAATTTATTCTGATATGTTGTCATCATCCACATATTCATAGATGGGGTCCAATATGAGCTGTCCAAGATGGCAACTGAGTATATGAGGGGTGAGGGGCTAGTACATGATAAAAATATGCATGTAGTTCCTACAACAGGTGGGATGCCAGGCCAGGCATTGGTACATGGCTACCAACAGAGACTGACACAGGCTGCTGTGGTTAAAGGTCAGAGTGACAAGATAAAGTGATTAAAGAGGAAATTACTGAAAACAGTAGGGAATTATTGTTTGTTTATGTTCCTGGTGGTGGTGAGATTCTTGGTGTAATAGCAGGATGGTGAGTGTAGTGGTGAAAAAAAAATAAAATTAAAAAAAAAAAAAAAGTCAGAACTACAAAGGGAGTTTTAACTATCAGCATGTGAGGAGCATTTTCCTCAGGAGAACAGCAAAAAAGAAGTTGAGAGTTCTACTGCTGTTCTTTAGAAGACGAGAGTGTTCATTGTGTTTTGTATGTTTATTTGTTATGTGTCCCAAGAGCCTGTTTTTTTATCTTTTTAACTTTTGTAAACTTAACAGGTGATATATACTGACACACAGATGCTGCTGACCTCTTGGCTTTTTATTATCTCTTTAACATTGAGAAGATAATACTGACTCGCTATACAAGTAAATAACCTCCTTGTGCCGCTCTGCATATATGAGGCAATTTTTGATTCTTTATGAATGGTTCTTCCTCCGCCATATGTTTGACGTAGCTATGGCAGACTGCAGGTCTTTTCCTTCCTCTATAAGGCCTTAGGAAACCTACCATTCCCTGAACTATGAGTGAAATTTGAGTGAAAACTGGTAGGGTGGTTTGCCTGCTTGCTATTGCTTGAGAAGTAGGAATTGAAGTCTCACTCCAAAGAATCATGGAATCATTTGGTTTGGAAAAGGCCTTTAAGGTCATTGAGTCTAATTGTTAACCTAACAAGTCCACCCCTAAACCATATCCCTAAATGCCTTGTCTACACATCTTTTAAATACCTCCAGGGATGGTGAGTCAACCACTTCCCTGTGCAGCTTGTTCCAGTGCTTGTTTTTGGTGAAGAAATTTTTCCTAATATCCAATCTAAACCTTCCCTAGCACAATTTGAGGCCATTTTATCTCATCCTATTACTTGTTACTTGGGAGAAGAGACTGACACTCACCTCACTGCAACCTCCTTTCAGGTAGCTGTAGAGAGCAATAAGGTCTCCCCTGAGCCTCCTTTTCTCCAGCGTAAACAATACCAGTTCCCTCAGCCACTCCACGTAAGGCTTGTTCTCTAGACCTTTCACTGGCTTCATTTCACTCCTCTGGGCAAGCTCCAGCACCTCAGTGTCTTTCTCATAGTGAGGGGCCCAAAACCAAACAGTATTCAAGGTGCGGCCTCACCAGTGCCCAGTACAGGGGACAGTCACTTCCCTAGTCCTCCTGGCCACACTATTTCTGGTACAAGCCAGGATGCCACTGGCCTTCTTGGCCACCTGGGCACACTGCCGGCTCATATTCAGCTGGCTGTCAACCAATACCCCCAGGTCCTTTTCCACCAGGCAGCTTTCCAGCCACTCTTCCCCAAACCTGTAGTGTTGCATGGGGTTGTTGTGACTCAAGTGCAGGACCCATCACTAAGCCTTGTTGAATCTCATACAGTTGGTCTTGGCCCATCGATCTGGCCTGTCCAGATCCCTCTGTAGAGCCTTCCTACCCTCAAGCAGATCAACGCTGCTGCCCAGCTTGATGTCATCTGCAAATTTACTGAGAGTGTACTTAGTCCCATCATCTAGATCATCCAGACACCAGATGGATTTAACTCCATTCACAACAACCTTTTGGGCCCAGCCATCCAGCCAGTTTTTTACCCAGTGAGGAGTACAATCCATGAGCAGCCAGTTTCTCCAGGAGAATTCAGTATTTATGCCAGAGATTGTTCCCAGTCAACAAAGCTGTAAATTTCTGTCTGATTATTTCAGCCCGAGAATCAGGGTGGTTGGATACTGTTAAACTTGTGCATGCTTTTGCCTAGTTACCAGTAGCTATAAAAACTGCTGTATTAGACTTGATGCACCAGATAGGCTCAACTGGACTCAAGAGACAAGAGGCAGTTCTTGGAGGTTGCTCAGGGACTGACTTAACAAAAGTTGCCAAGCACCTTGTCAAGTTTGTACAGGGCAGATGTCTGGAATACAATAGAATGTCTTCATACAAGACTATACATATGTTTAGGATAGATATAATAATATGATGCAGACATATTAAACATTTGTAAGGAAGCATGATCTGTAGGAAAAGAAGAATCCATAAGTAAATATCCAAATATTTTTGATTAATAAATCTATTGTGGAATCATTCTGTTTCCATAAAATTTGTGTATAACAGGAAGGTTTAAATGTGTTGAATAAGTTATTCTTCTAAAAGTACATCTAAACATAGCAAACATTTTCATGAACATAAATTTAATCTGCAATTTTTAATACAAACAGCAAGAAAGCAAACTCAAATCCACAGTTATATCTTTGGGTTGGTAAATTCTTCCTCCCTACCCCTCACCTCTGTAATAGACTCCAGTCCTATCAATTACACACAAAAGCTTCAATACATTTTGACAGAATAATGGTAGATGTATGTGTGTTTACTCTTATTTCCTACTTCCAGATATACATGTCATACTACAAATTTTATTTCACTTTTAATCAACCACATCTTCTGTACAACTCCGTGCTTAAGTTTTTACACCATCACAATGAAACATTCCTTTGATTTTTTTCTTTAAATTAATATGTCCCAGTACAATGCTTTGTAAAGAGAACATGGGTTTATGGAGATAAAATCATTATTATAGGTATGATTGTTTTTTCATATGTTTTGTTTTACTCTAAAATAGATTAGCTATGTTAAAGATAAATAATTAAATGTTACTTCTTTCTCTCACACATTTTCCACACAATTATATTTCAGTACTGACTATAAATTCACATAAGAATCAACAGACTTTGAATTCATAGGGCTGACAAGCCACTGGGCAAAATTACAAAAATATAAATAAATATATTTTTCAATTTACAGTTATTATTGTCCTTATTATGGATGTATGTGTGAGAAAAACAGTAAACTCCTTTAAGTCCTGTTTTGGAAACTGTACATAGGGATACCATCGCAAAGTGGTCTTTGCCATTGCTCCAGAGCAGCTCGTGGAAGATGCCAGGTCCATCTCACCCTGAGTGGTTGCAGAGATCCTCTGGGAGTCACCCCTCGTGCTGCAGTTCCCTGATATTTTAGCATGGCTTGTAGCTTGGCGAGCACAGTAAAGCATGTTGATCGAGTTCCTCTTCCATGGATCAGAATCAGCCCTGTAATAAAGTCCCATAGAAAGCTACTAGCTACAGTGAGAATAAACCTATGCATTTAAGTTAAATAATTGTGTGGGTTTAGTTAATGAAGAACTCATGTTTGTTTATTCAAAAATACGAGATCTGTGTCCAGACTTGTTTGATTCTTCTTAATTTTTGTCTTTGTTCCTGAATGCATTTACATAATACTGTAAACTGCGTTAAGCTTTCTTCAATCTGTGGATAGTTCATTTCTTTTTCTCTAGTTAGTGGCAGATAGAGGTGCTGTAGTCAGTTTTTAAATCAGTTACCTTGTCCTTTATTTCAAAAATCAGTTCCCTCTGATGGTGTTATGGTATCAGTAGTAAAGCCCTTTAGATACAGACTAATCTTCCAGCAGTATCTGAGAATAATTTCTTTAACAATCAGGAGACTCAATGCCATACTCCAAATTGTCTGTAATAACCTCTCCTCAGGTTCTATTATCTGTCATCACTATAGAAGTGCCTGTAAGTCTTCTATAAGATTATCTTGTTGCTAAGCTATTTTACTCATCTGGACATCATTTGTTTTATGATGCAATATTTGTTCTCATAGCTGAAAAAATAAGTGGATTTCTTTCAGGTTTTCAGGGTTAATCCTGTATTTTTTATGTGTGTACTTCTATAGATTTCAGTAAGATTACTTTTGTGACTAAAGGTTGCAAGATTAGTTGCTATATCACACATATATTAATTTGTCAGAAATGTGTCTACACTTCTAGCCCTATTCCCTTTCACTCTCTTACTTTAATGATTTTTATGATAACACACTTATTTTCCATATTTTCTCTATGATTCAGTATTTAAGTATGCAGGCTTTCAACAAAAAAGAAAAGTAATGTTGTGTTTTTATTGTACTGCTGAAAGTACGATTTGGCTGATGTATATGCATAACTGAAAAAAGCTTCTATTCTGAGAGTGCTTGAAGGACATAAAAATAGGAGATACTTTCAAGAAAAATGGAATAATTCATTACGAGTCAGTTAAAGGGTAGAAAAATAATTAAAAGAGCTAGCACAGTAAAATATTTCAAATAACTAAACTAAAATTAGAGATAAACATATACTATTACCTAGGTTAATTGTAGGTTAATTAGCCATCAGCAAAACTTCTCTGATCCTTAATGAACAATTTAAAATTATTACATTCTTGTGTAAATAGGTAGTGGGGGATTAATTCTTATTGTCAGGAAGGGACACTTTATCTTGGGCAGCCATCTGACACTTTTAAAGACCTCTGTCACTTAGTTTGGAGAAAAAGGGAGGATTGCTCACTTTTTAACTGATAGAGTATCAGATTCTGTGTTATAAATACTAGGACAAGAAGGCAGAAAGGTCGGGTACTGGTTCGTTTGGAAGTGCAATGAATGAGTTGCAAAGCAGAAAGTGAGATGGGGCAGAATCAAGGTCTAGCGTATAGTACAGGTGGCAAAATTCCCATAACTGTTTCCCCTGTTTGAAGTTTTGGGCAAGGTGTGGCTTAAATACAGTAGTTCTTTTTCTGAATTTGTGACTTCCTTACCAGTTCAGACTCTCTGACTTCTCATGGTTTGGCCAAGTGAAACCACTTTCTTCCTCTTGTTCCATTCCTAGAGGGATTCTTATATGATCCATCTTGCTGCTGGTTTCCACCTCTAAGCGGGGAGCAGCAGCCTGCATGGCTGAGCTATGAAATCACCACCCAGAGCAGATCTAACTTCAAAACTATTGCTCTGCCTGGGGAATGTACTGGCTAGGAGAGCAGCCTAGCTCTTAGGGAAAGAACACTGGTAATGTAGTCTGATCATTGAGCTGCAGTAGAAGTAGGTGTCTGGTGTCTAGGCAGTGATCAAAACAAAACCAACAAAAATTTTTTGGGACTGAATGTAAATGAAAGGTCTGGAAGTGGGAGAGCCCTGCAGAAGACTGGTCAGTACCTGTTCAAGTAGCCTTCTGTGAGTCTTTAAGCAAACGTCATTCAGGTATCTTGCAGGGAGAATGTCTTTTTGACTGTCTGTTGGGGAGAATCACCACATTTATAGAGCTGCTCATTTCCAAACCACTTTCCCAAAGCTTTTGGCAGACACCACCGATCATCTTCTTACTTCCTCTGTTGATGGACAGATGTTTCTTCATTTCATAGGAAGAGAGGCTGTGACAAAAGGGGTAGGCACTGACTGAGCACTACAGGTAGCAAACAGGTGCAGCCATGAACAAGATTGATAGAGTTGTCCTTAAAATATACATGTAAACTAGTGAACTGTAGCCTTAACTGATAGTGCTTCTGTTGATTCACTAAACAATGAATAACCATTAGATCCAGGGTGTTTACAGTCTTATATATGTGCTGTTCTTCTGTTTACTTATCAGTTGTGACTACTATTCCATTTTTACTTACATTAATTAACTGTGCTTCAACTGGGCTAATTGAGTCCACTTAGGAACTACTTATATGGTACTTCAAAAGGTAGAAGTGGAGAAGAATGTTGAACAGTGTCAATACAGGGGTTTCAAACCAGCTATGTAACCCATCCAGAACAGAAACATAGAGTTTTGACCAAGTATATTTATAAAAAATTGGATATCAATATGTATAGGCAAAAAAATGACCTATATGAATAATTACCAAACAGTTACTAAGCAGTATCATAAAGCAACATCCTAATGTAATGTAATTTCAATGAAATTTATGAGGTAGCTCATGTTATATAAAATTCTGGGCCAAATCAATGTATAATAAAACTTTACATATGTATTTTCTTTGACTTCGGAGAGTTACACTAGGGATAAATATGGCCCCACAATTCAAAATCAAATCCATATTATGACATTCAGCCTGCAGTCTGATGGAAGAAACAAATCTTTCTAGAAAATGCATAGGTTATACATATTTTATATATGTGTTTGAATTTCTGTGTATGTATATTTATATATATAGATACACACACTTTTATAAGCAATATCTTTTCAACAGTATACAGTATCATTTTTTCCCTGAAATAGTCTCTGCTTTCATAATTAAAGGTATTTAACCTGATCATTAAATTTCTGTTCAAGATGGCAAGATGGGGAACATTAGTGCATGCTGTCACCTTTTTTATAGTTTGAAATCCAGAAAAAAATCCTTTTTGAACATTTTTAGTGTTTAGGCAATCAGTACCTGTGCTGCCAAGGCTTATTGAAAGCAGCTGGATGCCTGCCTCTGTCCTCCCCCTTTCTCGGAACTGCTGCCAGAACAGGTAGTCAGAAACGGAAAGTAGAGAAATATTTGAGCATCTGTGCTCTCTCTCTCTCAGGAAAACAGCTGTGGCTTCCATAGGAAGCACTCATTTTTTCCCATCAGCCAAGACTCTGGATACCCTTGGGTCCAGTTTTGGCACAACAAGCCAAGTAGGATGCAGTTTATGGCTTAAAACTTATGAGAGAAACCGTTCGGGCCGTCCCATCCCTGGCAGAACATTGAGAGAAATTCCCCAGGCTGCAAGCCACATGTGGGCCACTGACCTTTTATTAGCACACCATGGGAGAGGTTAACAATTGTTGAGACTTCAGTCCTCCCTTTGACATAGAAATACAACAATACCAAGTAGCCTTTCCAAGAGAAGCATATTTAGGGCACAACATCCTTTTAAATCTAGGATTCAACACAGGGGAAAAAAAAAAAAAAAAAAAAAACAAAAAACAAAACAACCCAAAAACTCAGAATATGAAAAAGATATATTTCTATAAAACTAAAGCCTGGATTAGTATTTTCTCCAGCATTCTGCATTTGTTAATAATATAGTGTTTTGTGACTTTTTTAAAGCCAATGTAGTCATGAGAGGGAAACAGATTGCCACACTGCTTTTAGCTCTTCATGTAGTCAATGCCATGAGTTGTGGAACTAAGATTGATCAATAGCTGGAGTGATAAGAAATGCATGCTATTATCTGATTTTTAAGGAGGTCTGTTGTGTTTATCCAAGTACATAATTGTTGAGATTAAAAAAAAAAGAAAAAGATAAAATGCAGAATTATTGATATGAAATTTGTCAGAGAAAAAATCACAGAGGTCCTAATCTATGTCTTTATGACGTTTATTTTCTCAGCATTACTGTAGTAAATGAAATTATCTTCATTCTTAATAAGACAGAGATTGGAAAGTAACTCCTTTTCGGGGAAACTGAATCACTGTCTGTTTTTCAGGTAAGGAACTGTAAAGACTAAGTGTCTTGCTCTTTGTGGCCTAATGTATGGCAAAGAATGCAGATTGAATACGCCAGCATCCCAGGCTTTTACCATAACTCCTTGATTATTCCTTCAGTCCTAAAGGCAAATGATTTTGACTATGCAGTCCCACAGTCTTAGTGTAGAGAGTACACTGAGTGTAAAGTAGGAGTGAGCTAGCTCGTGCTTCTGCCATCCGTCTTTGCAGCTATTGTTGGAAGAGCCAATGCAAGCTGATCTCTAAATGTAATAATCCTATGACTACTCTGACAGGAAGCAGGTTCAACCCTGTCCAATGCCAGAAACTGAAAAAAAAGAAAAAAGCAGGAGCAGATCCTGCTTTTTATTCTTTTACTAAGTTGACAACCACATCTGAGAACAAAAGAATGAAATTGGTAGTCTTGCACAAGGTTGGTTATTGCAAAAAAATAGCTGCTAAGTAATGGTTCTTCCACGTGCTAAACATTCTCATCTTTATTAACCACTGTTGGCAAAGTAGGTCTTAGAAAATGTTAGTTAGAGGTTAAGAGTCCTTTTGTATTCATTGTGAATAAACAGAAATACTGGGCTGGCTGGGAGCCTGCAGTGCAGAAGGTTCAAGTACAGCTACACCATAGACACATGCCTATCTAACCATTTATACAACTTTCACAGCTTCCTTACATAGCTGATTCCAGTGCTGTACCACCCTTATAGCCAGCTATTAACTAATAAAAATTTTAGTTTAAAAATATTTTAAAATCATTTTTATTACCCTTAGCAGCAGCTTATCATCGTCTTTTCTTTTTGTGTTGCTCTTACATGTCAAAAGATAGATCTTATTGCCCCTCCCTAGTCTTTTCTTTTTTCTTCTTTTTTTTTTTTTTTTTTTTTCTCAAGAATAGACAGCAGAATTGCTTCAAGCTTTACTACAGGTTGACTTTTCTAAACCTTATATCACTCTTCTTGTGTACTTCACGACTACATCCAGCTTATCTGTGTTTTCCTGAAAGACCTCATCACCTTTCAGTAGGCTGAATCAATACCTATGGACTACATGAAATGTTTCTGTCAATATCTTCCATGCTGATACTTGCATCTTTTTGTATCAGCACTGTCTTGTTGAGACATGTTTTCTTTGCGTACTGCTCCAACTCTTCTATTTTTTTTCAGTGTACTCCTGACTAAAGATTATGGCTCACAGCATATTTTTATATTTGGTTTATCTTAAGTCTAGTATCTTCCACTTCTATTAAATTACACATTTTCTTCAGTATCTCCAGATTTTTAAAAAACTATTATGACATCTTCTCCTGTTTCCCAGGAAAAGGAATGTGTTTCATAGTTTTTTGCATTTTAGAAATCTTATGATACACATACCTGATTTTTCATCTAAATTCTGATTTCCCTCTCATTTTGTGAATATAATAATTGATTATTCCTTTCTGGAGGTTTCTTCTTCTGCTCAGTTCTGTACCCTCCATACAGAAGTTTCATTTAGACCATATTCCCTTAGTTTTCCTAGTAGAAAGTCACATAGATCACTTCCATTAATTTTATTTCTTTTTTCCTATAAGCTAATTAAATAATACAACTACATTGGCTTGACATAATTAATAGGAATAACAGTGATTTAGCCCATTTGAATATATCTGTGGTTAATGTCAATAACATCTTCTTTATAATCAAAAGATGGTGAGTTTTGGGAATGGGAGTTTCCCTGGGCAAGAATAGAAGCAACAAGCCAGAACACAGGAAGAGTGTCTTGAGAGCAGGCAGGCAGGAGAGACACCAGTAGCCAGAAGGAGATTTACTTTTCCATGTAAAGGGATGGACAGAGGGCTGGACTGACCTCAGCACATTTTTCTTCTCTTTGGAACTTAAAACCAGTCACAATTTACTGCTTTTGGCCTCAAATGAGGGTTGGCCAGCAGGATGGGTGTGTTCTGTCTATCTTTAACTTGAACATGTATCTTCTATGTCAAGATTTTTCCTTTACGATATCAATGAATATTAACCCATTTCCTTCATTCAGAAGTTGGTGGGGTTTTTCTTCATTAGTTGTTTTTTTGGTTGATTGGTTTGATTTGGAACAGCCTTCTATGTTCTCAATTTCTCAATGAAAGGATTAATTTCTCCTTACGACATGTTGGTCTTAAGAGCAATCTTCATCTCAAATGACTTTTAGTCTTGAACTTCCTCTGTCTTTCTAGAATACTTTTCTCATGGTTGTTCTCTGTGCTGGAAATCCCTTCTGCTTGTCACTCAACTGTTTTATGCCTCTCTGCACATTCTTATTCCTTTTTTCACGTTTGCCATTAGTCACAGTAGTCAGTTTTTTCCCATCACTTCTTTTCAACATCTGCAGCAAAGTTTTTCCTGTCAGTGATCTACTGTCTGTGGGTTATAGTTAAAGGCTGGGATTATTTTTTTAATATTCGTTTTTTCTGCACACAAGGGAAAAAATCCCATTTTGGATCTTGTTGCTAGTCAACTTTCTCTCAAGAGCATATTTAGTATACCAGTAAGTAGAGATCTTCCACTTTGCAGCCACCTTTGTCAGAGGTCTCCAGGCCGACAGAGCGGTCTTGGTTCTGTTCATTCACCACCCTGCCAGGTGCTTACACACGATAGCCATGCTCTGAAATAAAAACATCTGTGTAGAAACATACAATATTTTATGTCTGGTAATGATGGAGAGATTGGACACTGACTTACCTAATGTTTTTCCTGCAATGTCAGTATAATATTGTATTAAACTGACATAAAAATGAAGGGATTTAAGAGAATTAATTATCTCTGTAGATGTTTGTTTGGTGAATGTTACACAGCTAGGTAATATCCAGTCCAAATTCTTGAATGTTATGTTTAGGAATTTTTATTCTGTGTTCAAAATCTTTTTTTTTTTTTTTCTCCTGTATTTTCAAGCAAGGATTCAGGCATAGAAGAGAGGTCCCTCCTGCATGGGCTCCTTTAAATGAATTTTCCCCATCTTTTAAGTAAAAATTTACTTCAATGAAAGATTAAGCGAGATGTTATCTAAACTTTTCTTAATCCCATGACTGTTTAAAAAGAATACCCTTACTCTTATCCCAGAAATTTACATGTCCAGCCTTTCTCTCATAGAATATTGCATTTAAAAGCATTAAATTCTTTAAGCCTAAGAGAACAGTTTAAATTTGATTAATATAATATTTTTGCATTAAACTGTTGATTAAATTTAAATGAGCTTTATATTTCTTGAATAAGGAAGATTAGACTGCTCTTTACATATAATTTAAATAATATCTTATAAAGTGAGATAGTTCTTTGCAGATGTCTGTTTTACCCTCCAACTTGTGTTTGAGCTATAAGTGATGCAGTGGGGTGTATGTAATTATGCTACAGCTGCTGATAGGCATAAAAGTAAATGAGATGTTTCATCTCAATGGGTACATTTCCTGTTTAAATGTTTAAGAAAATAAACTTGGCAGCTTTAGCCAAACTGAGACAGGACTATCTCAAATATTTAATTTCTGCAATGAACAGCTGTTAATAATGCTTTCAATCTCATTTGGCCTGTTAGCCTGCAACAGTTTAAACTGGTGTGTTTACAGATTGAGTAAATTTTGTCATCTTAATTTTTATGAAAGCTTTATTTTTAATTGTTCATTTAAAATATAATAATTGAGAAAATTTTCATGCCTGTTGTTTCTTAACTTTGAGGGAAAATGGAGGTTGAAAAATTTCAGAATATTTAAAATAAAAAAGGTGACATTCAGAATTCAGGACTTCTAAAATTTTGTGTCTTTGAACTTGTTTTTCAGTACTGTCTGTGTTGTCAAATATGAAACTAGAGCAATATGAAAGAACAATAAACAGAAATTCTAAAATATTACTATGGTCTAGCATGTGTAACAAAGTGTATATTTGGTTTGCAGGTTTTATTAAATTTATAAGATCTGTTGATGATTGACAATGTATAATTGCTACATATTTTTTTTTAGAATGTATTTGCAAAACAGTGAAACAGTCTTGGTCCAGAAGTTACTTTTAAATGTTCATTGAACAGCTAGGAATAATTTTTTTTATTTAACACAGTTTTACTTTGGGAACAACTTGAAATGGCTGAACATTTTAGAATGATCTAGGAATTTGTAGATAGAATTAGGTTACACTGTGGGAAGTATTATCAGATGTTTCAGTAAAATATTGTAAAACAAGTTTCATACTGAAGAGATGCAGAGAGTTTATGTGTATGTTAATGAGTATAATGTTGCTACCATCTCCAGATTGCCTTCACTCATCACAAAGTGAAGATTTAATAATTATTAACATGCTTTTGAGTTCCTATGCACTGACAGCAAAGCTTCCCACTCTAGTGTTTTTTTTGTCTTTTGGGGAATGAGGTAAAACGTTCCTAATCCTAGTGCTTAGGTTGTGGGTTATTCTGTGACCCAAGAGAGAAGGAATTTCATAGGTAACAGTTCAACTGGATACATATATCTACACAAGTGAATGGAGAGGCAGTGGGCTGGTTTCTCCTGAGTGAAGGACATGACACAAGATACCATGCTGGATGCACATGAGTCATTTTAGATCTAAATATAATTGCAATAACACTGCCTGTGTAAAAATCCCCATGTATTTAGCTGAGGGATGTGACTTACTAGCTTGTGTGCAATGCCAGGATAGACAGAGTCAACTTGGTGCTGTGCTGAGAGAGATTTAGCAGCTTATGTCCTTGCTAGCTCAGATATCTCTGCAGTGCACTTGATTTCATAGTGGGGATGTGCCCAGCTGTGAAAGCAACTGAGGAATATATATCCTTTCTCCAAATCTTTCTTTATCTTTCCTGGATACATAATATAAGCCTTTTAAGGTATGGGGGCTTTTGCAGCCTATGTTTTCATGCATTATCTAGCTTTAGAGTCTCAGACCATATTTTAATAAAAGAAGGAATTGTTAAAACACTTAACAGAGTAGGAAGGAGATATATATATCACTTCCCTGTTATTTTCTCATTATCTGTTAATAATGAAGTATAAAACTAATAGGGTATATCGTAGTATCAAGAATCCAGTCTGTGAGTGAACTATCAATATGCTTTGTAGGGATTGAAGATACTTGACTTAATCCCATGTGTTCCAACAGTCTCTTAATATACCCCTTGTTTGAGGTCAGGGACATGCTGAATCTGTGAGATGTGTGCTGCACCAATAGTCTGAATATGTGTCATGAACCCTTGGGGAGACTTTCCAGGCATCCTGCTATTTTCACAGAAATCTTGGACAAATGCTCTGAAGCCACTACTATTGTAGTTGTCCCTGTTTCCTTCTATCCACAGTTCCTTCACCAAAAAGAAAATTTAAAAAATCAGCTTCCCATTTCCTTCTCCATATATTTCCAAGTATATGGAAGGTATCACACAGAGAGGGAAAGTTCTTATTTCTTGGTTTCCCTTTCCAGGTACTGTTATTGCAACTTTTTTGATAGTGGAATATTCTTTATCTGTACACTGTATAAGATTAGTGATTTCTGGATCTGCTGATAATGGCATGGCATTTCTCTACTAGCCTCAGACTACTCATCTCCAAACATTACACTGAAAATGAAGATCCATGCATTTGTTACCCAAAATTTTCTATCTATCTCCTCTGTGTAGTCCAGCACCTGAAGCGGTCCTGTGTAGAGAAGTGGGAAAACAGTGAAGGTATTAGTGAAAACTACACCATTTGGGTACTTATGATATCCAGAGTAGTTTATTCAACCTTTTGGTTATTGATATTAGTATTTTTTATAAACTGTTATATCAGTCCATGATCTCCCTCTTTACTAGAACAGGACAATGATATTACCCTTCTCAAAGTCTAAAAATTACTCTATCATTAATATTAATAGTATGAAATGATTTCTGGTGCCTTTGAAGAAGCCATGTCTAGATTTGTAGATAAAGAATATAAAAAGAGCCTTAATAATGTTTGATTTGCAGTATCAGGTATACAGTTCTCAGCATCACATTGAGAGAGGGCTCATTGTTTATCAAATTTGCCAGTACCAGATCCACTTTATGATCTGAACAGCCAACTTGATGAAGTATGTGGATGTGCTGATCTTCCTGAACCCTCTCCAGAGATAGGAATACATTACCCAGCACAGAGGTGTTCAGAGAATTCAATATCATAAACATACCTGTTCATATGGCATTGTACCCCAGGTATAGCTGATTTGTTGCACAGTTGCAGACTGTCTCTGCAGCGAAATTTGGAGTGAGCATGTCTGGGCAGAACCCGAAAAATATCACAGAGTCATTGAATGATTAAGGTTGGAAAGGATCTGAGGTGTTGTGGTTCGAGCCTTATACCCCTCCTTAAAGCACGGCTATCTCTGAACATTTGTCTACATTTCTAGACCAATGTCTAAAGCCTTCTAATTCTATCTGGATGAAATCTGCAAGAGGAAAGACGCTATGTCTAGGCAACTCAGATATAGAAAGCCATTACAAAAGAGAAAATGGCAGAAAATAACATTAGTGATCAGCAACAAAGCTAATCAGGCCAAAGTGGGTGCCTGAATTTAGCTAATGATTTTAAAGTACTTTACAGCCTAATAAACTTTGATCATTCCAGTGGGGATTTCCTCTGAAGAGCAGACTCAGTCCTGCAGTCAGTCCATTAGTTAAGCTATCTTTCTGTTTGTGAATAACGTTATTTACATTTCTGCAGGCTTATTCAGAGAGAGAATACAGGCTGTGTGGAAATAGAAAGACTGTTTGAGAGGAGGTAATGTAAATATTTGGAAGAGGACTGTCCTTATCCAGCAGTCTGAAGGACAGTCTATAATCAATCTGTAGTTACTTGAACAGCTAAATGTAACAAGTGCTTATATTAATACAGCAAAAAGTTCGCATTTAACTTTGACGGAAATATGGTTGTGAGAAATTCTGCATTTAGGCCTAGCTGTTCCATATATGACCACTGTCCACAGTAATTTCTCATTTGAAGACAGAAGTGAAACTACTATTCTTATGTAATATTGTTTGCGGGGGAGCTTTCCTCAGTGTAAAAATAATAAAAAAAAAAGTAATAACTATTTAATTTTATTTCAAAACCAGCTGAATTAGGAAACTGATATGTTAATATTTTTTATCAAAGGATAAATATTAGTTGATTTGGACCATAGAAGGAGGAATGAGAATTTCTATGACAATAATTTAGAAACTGCCAAGCAAAAAAACAAACCAATAAAACCAAAGCCAAAATCAACCTGTTAGAATGTGAGAGAATTCAACAGAAAATGCAAAATATTTCTGTATAGGATTCAGGAAATGTGTTTTCCCAAGGGCATTAGAAAAATACTGGTCAACTGTAGTTCAGGTTGCCTGATGGAATGCTCTTCTGCTGCTTCCTGCTGCCCACACTACTGTCTGATCGAAATTCTGGCATGTATCATCTCGGCTTTCCATTGCTGACATCACCTGATTGCACCATTCATTCAGATGGGTCAAGCCTTGTAACTCCAAACTATGTAGCAGCAATCAAATGAAACTGAACTCCAACCTACACAGCAAGTTTCTGCTTGGTAGCCCCATACAGCTGGCTGTGTTCAGAGCAGGTCAGCTTTACAGCAGTTGAGCCAGCCAGAATTATTGTCATGCAAGGGAGGATGTGGCCCCTTAATTTTTTTTCCTGATGTTTGGTTTTATTTCAAACCCGGTCCCCCCACAACCTTGTAGCATTATTGTTTCATGAATACATTGTTTCCATTGAGTACTGGCAGTCCTGACATTGATAGGTAGTGAATCGATACCTTTATAGAATCACGAAGCCAAACTAGTTCTGCAGATCCACAATGTGCAGTATGTGTTTTTTCATTCTGGATGTAATAGCTGCAATTTAAAATATGCCCCCACAAGCACTGATTGCATGCTTTAAGAAATTCACAATAAAGAATTTAATTAAGAAAGAAGAAACTGTATCCATCCATTTTAAAAAGAAAAATTCACCCGAGATGTTTTTTTTTTTTTTTTAATTTTTGGGCTATAATAGCAATAGCCATCTTTAGCTGAGGACATTTCCTGGGGCTTAATGGCCCATGGCTGTGCTTCTTCAGGTGATCATCATCTCCCAGCAGTCATTAATCCCCTACAAATACACTGCACCTCAGTCATTAAATGTGCTTAAATGTGCTGCTTCTGAAAATGAAATACTTCTATATTTAATGCATCTTCCAGGAATAGAAATGCTCTTTGTGAGGTGAGGAATGAAAGGAGTTTAGTAACATGTCAGAGAATTACTAATTATGGCAAGTGGATAAGATCTGTTTCTGGAGATAGCATGACAAAGAATTTTTCAACAGTAAGAGGATCTTATGTGTAAGTCATCATTTTATGTATGTCACAATTCACACTCATCCTGAATACGTAACAGGCAATTCAGAAAAACAGATAGTTATTTGTAGTTGGTTTTCTTCTATGGGGCATCTCAGTCTTGCCATTCCATATCTGTAAAATAGAGCTATGCAATTTTACACAGTGTTTATGATAATGCAAAGAAAAAAATAAGTTAAATCTTTCATATGTAAAGGTCTGAAATTCTTATAAGTCTTTTGATGACAATTTTATGAGTCTTTCTTACAAATGGGATGACAAATACAGCATCAACAGCGTCATCAGAAGTTTTAAACACAGTAGACTGCCTACTCTTCCTCAAGTAGAATTATAGCCTTCAAAGAAAATAGTTGAAGGGGATTTGTCTTGATAGAAGTTGAATGGAGATTGGATTTTTAAAATTTGATTGGAATTCTACTTACTGATACTTTGTGTTATTTCCATCTTGTGCTGCTAAGTATGTACTGCATAGATTATGTAAAGCCTGTACCTGTCCCAAACAGGCTGTGAGAGGGATTAGACCTGATCCCATCATGTTGCCTTCAATGAGTGCAAAATGGGTACCTTTTAGAAATTATAGTAATTTATTATTTATGTTAGACATTCAGATCTCAAGTACTTTGGTGAGTGACTGTGTAGATGAGGAAAGAAGTAGATTTTTGGGTGATGAATTGTTAAATGTTGAATGTTAAATTACCTTAATGTTAAAACTGGAGCTATCCTAGACAGTACCTTTTAATTGCAGATTAACCTGAAAAAGTAATCACAGTAACCTCTAATAACCAAAATTCATGTTCTTTTCAATTTTCTCTGTCCCGTCAAATAAGCAAAAAGATACCTGAACAAAACATCTCTCAGTATAAATTGAATGTTTTGTTTAACTCGCAGTAAAAAAATTCACTTTAGTAACCCATAATGATTGCCTCAATTCTGAAATTTGCTAAGTTAGAGAAATTTTTCTACATGAAAGACAAAAGTTTCTCTCAGGAAATTTAAAATAAAAAATTTCACATACACACATATGCACCCACTTTTTATGTTACTCTCTCTCTTGTTTTTTTGGACAAAGCTACTACCTGAATTAGACTTTACCCTGCAAGTATTCCTATTAATTTCAAAGCAATTTTCAGCAAATAAACTAATGAAAAAAAAATATTAGATCTCTCAAAGTTCACTGATTAAAAAAAAAAGATGCGCAGAGCTAATGGCAAGATGAAAAGTATTACATCTTTAAGTTGTTGCCAATCTAGTTTATATCTCATCATAAATAAGAGGTTGAGGAATAAATACCAATCTATTGTATTGCAGCTAGAACACTTATTTCACCATAGACTCTACCTAAGGCTACTTGAGGCATTTGTACCCTACTATGCAACTTACAATGTCCTCATTCTTCAGACCATTTCCCCAAAAAACAGTTAACATTTTTTTATCTACTTTCTGTCACAGCTGGTATCGTCATCATCCTGTCTTCTTATATATGATTCTGAGTACTCCAAATCTAAACTCAATTACAAAGTAGGGAAGGTCATGCAGGTTTTGCCAGTTTGTTTTGGTAACGTTCAAAAAGAATAAATTCAAACAGAAATGTACACAATAAAGAGTAATAGAAAATAGAAAGCATACATCCCTAAAGTGAATTTATCAGTATGCCTAGAATTCCTGTACAATTTTTCTACTCAACAGCAGGCTATTTTCATCAATTCATTATATTTACAGTCAAGTATAATTTTAAAAATCTTATATAATGTTTCTCATTTTAAATTTTGTGTTGTAGATCTTGTTTTCCCTCTGCGCTGCATTCTGGGGAATCCAAATTATGACGCGGATCACATCACCCAAAGATAAACATCATTGAAAGAGCAGATCCAACATTGCTTTAATTATGGAAACAGCACTTTGGAATAGCCTTCTAAGTTCCTTGGAATGAATCAAACATGCATCTTACTGAATTGCAATAGTTTCACTTATGATAGGAGATGTTAGTGAATTTATATGAAAGTTTGGAAGATTCATTAGGATGTGTATTCATTTTTATTTGATTAAAAAAATATATATTTAATGTCCCCCAATTTAAATAAAATGTTTGTTCATAATATATTTTTACATTCAAATGATTACAAAGTCTTAGAACCTGTGTAAAACTAATTGCATTTTGCAATGATTTTCTTAGTAATCATACGTGAAGAGTATTTTTCACAAGAGAAATAATTAAAATCATATCTATTGTAATCTGGTATAAAGTGACTGAATGTCTTCCTATTTGGGCTAAACGTAAACATATGTGAATGTCGTTTTTTCCATAATGATTGAATTACACTAGAATCTCAATGTCATGACCAATTCAGTGTTCATAGCATACAGCTACATGAGGATGAGTAGTTGAGGCACGAAAATGATTAAAACCAGCATGATAAAATAACTCGAACTAGTATGAGTTGAAACATCTTCAATAAAATTGGCTAATGTATGTGTTGTATAATGCAGACTTGCAGTTTAGACTGAAGTATTTAAGGACTACACCTGCAGTTGCCAACTTTAGATACTGATCAAACCAGCACTTACACATGGGTATCCCATTGACTAATGTTACTCACGTGACAAAATATTTGCAAGGCTGGGCCCTTAATTTCTGGTAATTTCCTGCCGGGGTGATCTCAGGAGAGATGCACGTCTTGTCTTTCAGGAGCTGTTGGAAAGATGTTTTGTACTAAGATAGGAAAATTAAATACAAATGGTAAAGGGAGTCTCCAAACAGCAGGACTGGCAAAAATACTGGAGCTAGGTTGTTTTTCTTTCCTCACACTCTTCCAACTTTTTATTTGGCTCCAAGACTTTTAGAAGTGCTTAAAGTCAAGTAGCTAAAAAATGTAGGCTGTCTTGCATGCTTCAAACTAGTAATAATACCTGTATTTAAAAATGGGTTTAAGTTTGGGTTGTTTTTTTTCCCATTCTATTTTCCTTTAAGACATTTATGACATGCTAACAGACATCTCAGATTTAGTCAGATAGCCTACTTTTAATTAACCCATATTTTCAGTCTCTAGCTTTAACAGATGCCACTGTCTACATAATTGGAGGTTTCAAATTAATTGTCAGTAACACAATGATGTTATATAAAGAAAATTGATCCAATGTCTAGTGATAATATCAGCTTAATTTTATTTAAATTCTTACTTTAAAACCAAAGTTTTAAGTTACTCCATTTGTGTATCAAATGCCTTGTGCCTATCACTTTAGATTGTGCTCAGTGACCTTGAAATATTTGACTGAGAAAGCAGGTGTTATTTTGATAAGAGATACTAATACCTGGGATGCAACGGAAGGATAATACCTTCCTAAACTGAAGGCATGTTTAAATAGAGGACTTACTTGTGGATCTTCTTCATTTTACATAATGAGAAGATTAAAAAAATGGTGCAGGAAAATCCTAGAAGAAATCAGATTTTAAATACTTGTTGAGAAGTTTAATTCAAATGTTTATTCATTACAAGGTAGGATTCCAATGTCTTTTTAAGAAATGGATAAATACAATTATATACCTCTGAGTTCAAGATTGGAAATATAATCTCATGACTAATGCACTGGTGCAGCAACCAGGAGCTTTCTTTGGTACTACCATTTCTGACCAAAATTTACCATCTCTTTGCCTGAATTTCCCCATCTGTGGAATGGGGATGGATAGCAATACTGAAGTTATCTCTCACCGTAATCAAAATATTGCATTTGGGATCTTTCCCTTATGAAGCTATTATAAGATCTTTAAGAAAATGACAGAATCTGACTCCAGAAGTACAACACAATCTACAAACTTCTTATGTGACCCCATAAATCAGTGTACCTATGTTTTCAAAATTTGTAATAGTGACACCAACCTCACAGGAATATTTTGAGGTCAGTTTAATATAATGACTAAGTAGCATAATGAAGAGTCATACTGAAAGTCAGTTTCCTTATCAAAATAAATCCTTCAAAGAGACGGGAACAGGTTAAAGATTTAACATTTTCTGTATTTAAAAATCTGCCATCTTAGAAGGATAATAATGAAGATCTGAATTAAATTAATTTTAAAGGTATCCTAATGAATGTCATTTATTTATATGAAGTAATGAAAGGAATATGATTTCAAAGGTAAATTCAGATTAAGATGTAAATGTTCTATGTAAATCACCGGCTTCTCATTCTAGTAACTATCATTTGCCTACAAATAAATAAAAAGATACAAATAAAGTAGTGACAAATATAAAAGGCACAGTAGTTTAACTAAGATCTTATCTGAAAGAAAACAGTTGTGCTTATATGAAGTCAATTCTATTAAATGAAAGATGCAAAAAACAGGCACAAAGTATACTCCAAATAAACTCCTGCTACAGCCTACTGTCTCAGAGATCCTGAACTCTACAGAAATCTTACTTTCCTATCTTAGATATGTCTCATTTCTCAGCTTGATGGGAATCTGGAAATTAAACATTCCTCAGCTTCAATTTGGCAGTTCCAGTTTGGCCAAATGAGGGGGGGAATCTACTATTGGGAACATCTAACATGTCTGATAGAACTGCTTGCCTTGTAAAAAGTGGCTGATGAAGTCAACCTCATAACTAAAGCAGAGGCCCAATACATTTCCTCTTTTCCATGGGTTTTTTAATCCCAATTTCCTACTTCCAAAGACTTGCCATTGTGTATAGGTTGTTTGAAAGCAAGGTGCATGAGAGGAGCAACGTTTTTCCTATTGCATACTGAGCAACAGAGTCTGAGAACAGTTCCTCTGGCTGAAGGCTTGAACAGGCTCATCATGGGTGTCCCGAGACTCTTCTACTTTACAGTAACATCCACTGGGTATGTATAAGCAATCCTTTGGATACAGACTGGAAGCTGGAGTTTGCCTTTCCCAGAAAAGAGGGAGTTTCAGGAAGAAACTCATAGAAACATCCCTGACTGCATCATTTTCCCATTAGCTCTGTGGTAGGTAGCTATATTCCTGTCAACTTGCTTGTCATGATGTTTTTTAATATAAACTATTTAAATATTTTAGACACCTACCACCAGTACTGGATCTAGTTTGTACTGTCTTTATAGCCACTGTGAATGAGTCACCCGAAAGATCTCTGGTTTTGAGTGATAGAGAGAATCTGGACGCTAGATGGCAAATGAATTGAATTATGTGTAGTTAATATATTACTTACAGTTAATTGAATGGATTAAATGCTAACTACAAGGATTGTTTACTGCTAGGATATATTAGTGATATTTTGGTAAGCCACCCTTTTCTCCTCACCTCTTCAATATTCAATTGCTTATTTCTTTAGAGTTTGACCATGTTGTGTGGTTTATACAATTGTATGGGATCAAATGAAATCAGGTGAATTATGTAAGGAAATAGTGAACAAAATGTTGATGCAGAACTAATAGATTTTGTGCAAGTAACTATTTTTCTTTTATAAAGCCACTGTTTCATATCTCTCAAAACAAAATTATTCTACAGGCTAAAACCGTAGCCTCACATATCTAAGTGAGAAACTTCATAACATTTGCAATATTCACAGTATTGCTTAAGACTTCCTTTTGATTCTGTTTGTCATTAAACTCCCCAGCGGCACGCCTTGGGGGAAAAATGTAGATAAACAACTTTTTTCAGCAAAAGTGTTAAAAAAGTGACTTCCCCTGCTCCTTCCAGCTGTTGTAATGTCACATCCCTACACATGGCCTTTCCTGGACTGTGTACACAGCAATATCAAGTTACTGAAAGCCCAGAAGTTAGCAGCTGAATCCTGTGTTCCCTTGAGAGCTGACCCTGTGCCATTCAAGTAACCGAAAAACTTGCTGCTGACCCCAGGATTAGGTCAGTTAAAGCTGTAAACTGTGCATACCAGACACAAAAGACTCAGGGCCCTTTCTTTTGTCTTTCCTGTCTCCAGTTTTCTCTCGGGGCTTTGGGACTAGGGACATAGTTACCTAAGCCATTATCTAAAAGAGGTAGTTGATCAGATATTTTAATGATTACTTTTTACAGACAAATTTCTGTGAGCTTTCAGGATTTTATGTCATGTGATTAGACACTATTAAACTGAGTGGCTCTGAAGGTAACAGTTGTTTGGACTTTTCTTCTTTGCTCTTTAACTTGTGATAAAAAGAGCTATGTCTCAGCAGTGATGTTCATCAAGAAGAGCCATAACTCTCAGAGGATGCTCAAAGCATTGCCATGTCTTGCAATATTATGCAAACTATGTTGCCCATAGTTGAAGTTTTTCTTAAAACTCTGGCTCCTAGAATCCTATGACTGCAGCTTGCTTTTTTTTTTTTTTTTTTTCCTTACTTATTTGCTTTCTCTAACAAATGTTTCTGACTGCTGAAAACAAGAGCTATAGAAGGTTCAGAATCTACAAGGCAAACGAGGATTTTAATAGGTAATATTTTAAAATACTTTCCCTTTTAAACCACCCTAGTAATTACATGAGGCTTGACTCATGTTTTTTAACTCTTGGGATTGCTAATGCTGAATGGGAAAAAACTATTCTTGGTCTATCCTTTTTCCATAAAACCTCTGGTTCCAGCATAGACATATAAAATGGCCATGAGGCAGAGTTTTGCTGGGTTTCCTGGTTCCCTGCTGGTGTTTGACCTGATCAGTTTAGAATTAAAACAAAGTGGGCTGTCTGAGGGCCCACCACCCTCAATAACTCTCAGCACATGCAGGACCTCAGCCACAGTGTGTTGTGTTACCTATCACTCCCATCAGTTCTGGTTGAAGAAAATGCGATCTACTGCAGACTTCAGGATTTTCTCTTTCTACAGGGGGAACAAGTGTAAAAAGACCACGTTTGAAACTCAGATACAAACCGCAAGGTAAAGCAAAAATATGGTATCTCACATACTTCAGAAGCACTTCCATATTAGTATCAGGGCCAATGGAAAACTTGGCTTGGCCCTTTGTCATTTTTGCCCCACCTATGGAAAACAGCAGAAAGATGTGGAAACATTGAGTAGGAATGAACTGCTGAGTGTCCTTGTGTTTATGGTTTGGCAAAGGAAAGTGATACAAAATGAATCCTCTCCCCCTCCACCCCTTGCTATATTTGTAATGCTTCCTCCTTTATTCTTTCTTCCCATTTTTCTGTCTGTCTGTCTCTGTCTCTCTCATGTTTATTTATCTTTGCAAAAAATCCTCTCCTGTCTTCTTTTTGGTTTGTTATGCATGGAGGTACATAATGGCGTATTTCATATCCACAAATATGTTATTTTATTTTAATGGACGAGAGGGAAACTTACCTAAAAATTACTCTTTACTGTTCCTATCAGTCAGCAGGCTCTTCTAGTATTCAAAACACCCAATACACTGCTCATATACTGTTTATATTATATTTATTTATTGCATATGTATCTGCTTACTATACTCTAATCATTAATTTTCTCTATCCATTCCAGTAACGTAGCACTGTCCTTTTCCCAGTTTCTACTTCCTGTCCTGTTTGTTTGCTATTAGTTCCTTCTAGTTACTTGTTGTGCCTTCAGCACCGTGATTTTAGTTATCACTGTCTCTCTGTGCCTCAGGATGTACTACTACAGTTTTTATGCGCTGTTTTCTAACCAGCTGATTTTGGTGGGGCAGATGCAGGCAGCCCAGTTCTAATGGTGTTTGAATAAAAAGAGATTAAAGTAATAAAGAAAATTGTGGAACATTTTTAACACTATGGAATTTGTGATGTTTCTGCTCCTTACATTTTTCCACAAACCTTGAACGTAAGTACTTATCAGAACATTAATTATAGAAAAGTGTTCCAGGAAAGAAAAATACTGTAAGACAATTGAACTACAATTTTTAGATCGAAGAATAGCCTATTAGCTGACTGAGTGTGATCATGAATTTTGCTGGTGTCTGTCTGCACTGAGGTCATGAGCCTGTTATTTGAAGATAATGGCATTACTCCTTTGCTTCAAGTAGCAGCATTTGTGACTTCAGTTCTAACAGCCCTTTACCTTCTTTCCACTCATGACTCACATCTGACTCATTACCTTTAATCATTCTGAAGGCACGGATTTTATTTTTGCTCTTCTTTTAATCACAGAGCAAAAAAAAACCTAAATGCTTTGAGGGAGGCTAAGGTGTTATACACTGCAGCAGTGTAGGTATGTACCAACATGCTTATTTTTGGAAAACCTCAAGTGCTCCTAGTTTCATATGCATCTCCACAAACTGGATTTCACAGCGATGTCTACCAGAGGAAAACCTGATGATCAGGGATCGGTGGGAGAAATGAAGGATATGTTTCTGAGATTCTAACAGCAAGGTTTGCTATTGAAGGTCAGATCACCTTTGGTTTTATTTTATATATGACTTATTTTCCCTGAAATATAGCTGTAAGAGAGGATTAATGTATTCATGCCTTTATGGCCAATAATAAGATATATACTTGAATATATATTTTTCTTTGTCAGCAACATTCCTATTATTCATGGGAAAATCTAAGAATGCCTCATGCCCATGGTTAATTATACCTGATAATTGGACTATAGTATGTGTGTAAACAGCCTTATTAATGAAGAACAATGAACAATAGTTTGTGCTACTGAAACAGAATTATTGCTCAGTATTTTTTTCTCCAGGATTTCTCCTTGCAAGAAACTCCAGTGGTGGTATTGGAATTTAGTTAGCATAGTCCTGGGTGTTACAGGACCATGGAAACTTGCTGTACACTACTAATGGCTTCCTCTTTGCACCTCTTTATGGAAGCCCTTAATATTTTTCCCTGAGGAATCAACCAACTCTTAAGATGTTACATGAAAAATAACTCATCTCTGAGTGTGGCTGAGAGACAGCTGAGCCCTGGCAGAGGTGGGCGTAGTACCATAACAAGCAGCCTATGCAAGGTGAGATGATCACTCTCCCTTCCCCAGCGTTTCCAGGTGGGGAGGCAGAGATGGACTTGGGCAGCAAAAGTTTCAGAGTAAGAGAGGAGCACAGGTTGTATCAGACCCCGCTGGGGCATCAGAGGAGGGTACGCCTTGGCAGAGGGACACGGTAGGAGGTTGGCTGTCACAAGCCTACTGAGCACAGAATTGAATAGCACAGAGTCCCTCTCATTCAAAATAGAAAGTTAGTAAGGACAAATATGGCAGAGAAGATGGCCCATAAACAGTGCTTGGGGCCTATATGGGGGTGGTGTTTGTTATTATTATTCTTTGTTTGGGATTCTCCTGTTCAGGAAGTTCTCCATCACACTATGCCTCGGATGAGTGCAAAGCACATGGGTCTTCTAACACATATCAGGGATTTTTCTACCAATACTTTAATCAAGAAAATTAAACGGTTTGCTGGTGCGTTTGAACATTTGATATGTATTTGCAATACACGTCTTTATGATCCTGTCAGACTCTATTGCAGTTATATGCAAGATATTGAAAATAGGCAAGATGTAGCACTGCCCATTGAAGCTGGTATAAATACATCCTCTAAAGTGCATGATTTAGTACATATCCTAGTGTAATTTTCTCATTTAACAGGATAAGTATACAGGGTTGTATACAATGCTTGAGTCACCAGCAGAAACCACTTCTGGTTAGTGGATGCAGAGGTCCAGTATTTTAAAAAATGTATTTCTTTTGAATTTTCAGAATGAATAAAGGTTCATATAATATTTCCTCTAGATACTATTTCACAAACAATGTAGGTAGCGTAACACATAATAATAGCTCTGAAGCTAATTTTTATCACTATGTTGAAGAACTTATCAGAGATCTCTTGCAGTCAGATTTTAGTGGGAAACAACAGTAATGACCAATATTACTGTTAATAACAGTTAGAAAATATTGATCACTGTATCATTGATATTGGTAAAAACAACTCAACATTTCAAGTTCAGTTGCACAATCTGAGCTCAGTCAAATTTGCCAAAAATGTGCACTGGGATGTTTTTGTTTTTTCTGGAAGATTTTCTGGAATTTATGGAAAATGTAGTTATGTAGTCTAAATATATTCTGTGGAAAATACTCAAGTGTAAGGCCCATTTTCCTGTTAAGGAGATCCCAGAGCAACAGAATTAATAGTGCCTGAGTCCTTGAGCTTGTCTGGTTAGAAGATATGCATTTGGTTTCTAAGATTTGGATATTTATATCTGAATTCACAACTAATAGGATATCTAGATACACTTTTGTGTTCTCCAGAAGGCATAGTCATATTTCTCAACCACTTTCTAGTATTTATGGGTATCTGCCGTCATAACCTCTATTTTTTTACTGACTACATATGCAGCAGATGCTAAGTTTAAAAAGGTACAAAATAAGAACACTACATGGCTTTGTTGTTATGTTTGGTTCCTGTGGGGAACAGCTTCTGATGAGAGAGAAGTGAGCTAGAATTATGTAGAAATACATTCTTCTTTCATGCTTACTGCATCTTATTTGCTTGTCTGGATGACAATGTTAATTTTTTCAGCTATGCATCAGAAGTCCTACCAACATTTTCCTTTTCAGCTTTTTATAGCTGTGGTCATTGTTTACTTCACATTTTATTTTCTTTATCCCTCTAGCAACTATGAAATTATAGGTTAGATAAAGCTCTGTGCTCTAGATGATTGAGAAAATCCGATTAATAAAATCACATTTGTGATTTTGTTGTGCTATGGCAATTGCTATTGGAGGTGACTGCTTTTGACATTTTCTCACTGGATTCTTTGAAAGGTCTCAGTGCCTTTCTTACACCTTCTACAGGGAAACTACACAAATGGGGAAAGCCAGCTACACTGAAGACCCTAGCGTCATCTCCTGTGTATGGATTACCCATGCAAGAATTTTTGAGTCAAGAAGAGTGATGCTGTGAAGTTTCAATATGCTATCTGGCTGCCCATTTTACAAAATCTCTGGAGGTGTTCACCCAAGCAAACTGCTCAGACACCATGTGTGAGGACCTGGGGTGTAATTTTCTCTAATGAATTGATTCCAAGATGCATAAAGTCTTGCAGATGAGGTTCCTGCTGTCAGTAGCACATCAGAGAAGATTGGTGTCAGATGAAAGAGTAACCCCTCCTCTAACAAAAAAACAGCAGGTAAAAATCCCCTTGCTATGTTCCCTAAGAGCTAATTCTAGATTCTATGTGCTCAGGTGCTGCCATTTCTGGTGGGAAGAAACCCTGTGGCCTGCAGTGTATGCTCATACTTATTGGTGTCCAGCATGCACTGATGCTTATACCTTTTGGAGGTTCCCATCCTCCCAAAGCAAAGATGGTCTTGGAAAAAAAAAAATATTTTTAGGCAGATGAGACAAAAGCAGTATCTTGGTCTTATTCCTACAGCATTTTACTAAGAAGAGCTTGATCCTTGGCTGACATAAATTGGGTAGCTGCGGTGACCTTTGTGTTTGGTTGTTTTTTCGTTTTGACTCATTGAATATCCCCGTATCCTAAGCTCATTAAACTGTGGCTTAGCCAAATTTCCTGTAAGAAATGTTTTAAAAAGTAAGTGAAGCAGCATATTGTAAGTTCTATATCTTAGGGCAGAAATTTTTTATGAAGACATTTGCATTAAAGTACAAAGGTTCTCTAGAATGAGGGAGCCACAGATTTGTCATTAGCAGAACCATCCAAGTGTCTGTGTCTTTGGATTAATGCACAGGTCTGGGATTCTGGACAGAGGGAGAAGACTTCCTACATGAACAATAGGTCTCTAGGCTGGACAGGTCATTTGCAATAAATTATTCAATTACTCTTGTCTCTTGAACCTTCAGCTAGTTGCTGATAAATAGACTAGCAACCTTTTGGTTGTATTTGTTACTCAAAATAACCCCAAACTGGAACAAGGTTCACAAGCAGATCATAGGGAACCATAAACATAGGA
Source organism: Tyto alba (assembly GCF_018691265.1). Taxonomy (NCBI): domain Eukaryota; kingdom Metazoa; phylum Chordata; class Aves; order Strigiformes; family Tytonidae; genus Tyto; species Tyto alba. Next base: position 10,093,956 of record NW_024881313.1, read on the forward strand.
GCTGTTTGCATTGGATACTGACATCTTGTGGTACAATTTAGTTTTGGGATAGATCCTGATGCAGTTTTTGCAAAACTTGCACCAGTGAAAATGCTCTATTACTTGATCAAAATGACATTTAACTTATGGGCTTACAGAGATTTATAGAAAAAGTCACTAGGTTTTCTAAAGGTAGAAAGCGTCCCATTTCTAGATGTGTTCCTAAGAATTAGAGGCTACAAAATCGTTTTTATTTTTTAAAGTAGCTTATTTTCCAAGGTAGTAGAGCTGATAGAGTCATCTCAACATAATGTAGTAGAGCTGACACAGTAGCTATGTAGGGTTTTGCTACTCTATTCCAAGCAGTATAAAAAAAAGAATTTCAGAACAATGGAAGATTCCAATATTCACACAGAAAATATGTTTTCTTTCCAAAGATTTAGGGGTTAGACAAAAAGAACAAAGTATCTGCTTAGTCATTACAAAAGCTGAAAGGTTTCTGTAGCATGGGCAAATAGCTCTGAAATCATTTTACTTGTAAGGTTTACTTATCTATTTCAAACAGTGCTGTCATGTTTTGACAGGTCATTCCAAAAGCAGTAGTGAAGATTCGCATCAGACTTAGTCCAGATGTGATCCAAAACAAAAGGAAGAATGAGCATTTGTAAAACACAGTGCAGTAATGTGCAAAGTGGGCTAAAGAAAAGATAGACCATTTTTTTGTAGTTGAATCAGGAGAGCAAAAAGCTAACAGGAAAGTGCTTATTAGCCCAGATACTCAGTAGGTTTGGTCTTACCTTCATATTCAGTGAAATTATTAGATATTTTTGATCTAATGGTAAGGGCTTGAAGAATGAAAAGATGTGCACTGTTTGGCTGGCAACTGCTCACTTCAACGTCTAGCTTAATGAATTGTGCTGTCATGCTGGGATTTGAAACAGACCAGCAAGTAAGGCTTCCCTGCTGCCTTACACGGCATTACACAACCAGCTCTTTTTTATATTTTGATAGTGACATCTATTGGAACTTTGAAGAATAATCTTCTGAAAAAAAAATCCAAACGTATATTAGTAAAAGAAAAATTGTTTGACAAATAAAAATTTCAGTTAAAATGAAAGCAGATACATACCTGTCATCAAAACCTATACAAGAATGAAAATACTGATGTGAAAAAGAAAAATGTGGCAGGAGTTAGAATCAGATTCAAGAAAAAAATCTGCCTTTCTCTCTTTTGATGATGGGTGAGCTTAGAAACTTACCCAGCTGTCTGAAGTTTGTTTAGAATAAACCCATCAACCAAAGCTGCAACCTCAAAGTGAAACAAATACAGTATTTGATTGAATCCTCTATAGATATACACAAGACTTTGACAAGTATTGACAAGATCAGATCTAACAGAGTGGGTACAGTAGCAGTTAGCCAGTCAGCAAAGACTTGGCAAATATTCTTCACAAGCAACTTAAGTCTATGCAATCAAAGGGACACAACTGACCAGACTATTTAGAATTAAATTAGCTTCATCTTTTCTAAGCAAGCCATCTTCACATCTATGGATTAAAGTGTGAATATGGTTTGTGTCTGTTTAGAGCTTACAGCTAGGATCCTAGACTTGTCCAAATATGTAAGACTGATACACAATGAATAAGTGTGGTCAATGGATTTACATTACAATAAATTACTCCAATGTATTTACATTTTTTTAAATGTTTAGGTGCTATGAGAAGACTCTAGCATTCAGTCCCAGGCATCAGCAGTAGGCAGTAGTGAGTAAGGCTACCTCAAAAAATCTCCAGGATAAACTAGGACATCTGAAATGCACAAGGAGAGTGTGCTGTGGCAAGCACAGTCCACAGGCAGACCCTTTCCCTTCTGTTCCTCGTTCTCCCGAGGACTCCCAAAGTCCCTTCATGCACACCAGAGAAATGTGCCTCATTTCCCTAAACCCATGTATCTCCATAACATCTGGCCCATGATGAATATACTCATATGAAAGTTTCATGTTTATTTGTTAGAGGTAGTGACTTTGAGGCCTTCTCCTGGCTTCTTCTTCTCTACAAGGATTTGATAAAGAATTCACCAGTATTTCAAATTATGAAAAAAGCAGGAGATTTCTGTGTCTCCTCAGATTATAGATTTTGGTAGGGTTTTATTTTGGTTTGGGTTTTTTTTTGAATATGATTTTATTTCAGTTATTTCTGATTTTGAAATGTTTTTATTACATTTTACTTCTTGGTATTGCTTCATATATCTGAAGATCTGGTTCTCCTTTTATTTATTTTGGTGTATCTTCACCAGTTCCAACATGGTTCATACCCTACTGACTACAATATGATAATAAAAACACAACTCAGGGAGCTAGTCAGACAGGGATCTTACTGTGAGATGAGGAAGCAAAGTATGATCTTACAGTAGCAAACATAATTGACTCAAAAAAATTGAGTGCAAAAGTACTTGATAAAGTCTCAAATAACTATATTCTGAACTGCATATTTTGCAAATCTCTATGCATAAACCCTTTCATACACCATGTAAAACAACTGATAATGTCTTCAGTTATTGTTCTTGTATAAATAATATATCAATTTCTTCTGATGCTGGGTGAGAAATGTTCAATTTTTACAGCCAAAGTTATGTTCTCCATTCTTATTCAGCATTTACAGAGCCTGAGGGAGAAAGAAAATGTTAATGATGTTGTAAAGACACTTTTTATAATGAAAATATATCCAAATTCATCTCACCTTTAATTTATTTAATAGGAATTCTATCATATTATTTGGTGCTTTAAGAATGTCTATAAAAGGATAAAATAGGAAAGAATCAAGTAGTTTAGGCAGTGTATTGTGATTTTCTGTTCAAATATTGCTGCGTAAGAATAATCCTGCTTTGGTACAGTATCCATTTGACTTGTATAAGCAGTTTCAGTGACATCAGTTAAAATGAGCGAACACGGTAGAGTCACTTTTCTCCATCTAACTGTGCTTTCAAGATCATTGATTGCTCAAACAAATGTAAGGAGACAATACTAGAATCAGCAAATGAAAGATTCTTTCTCTAGGCTTGAAGATAGGTACTAAAGCAGAGATTTATTTAATTGCAATGAATAAAACTCTCTTCAATCTGAGCTGGGTACTTAGCAAATACACAAGAAACAGAGGGTAGGGACACTGCAAAAGCCTTCTATGTAAGTACCTAGTTTTGGTATGACCAGGAACGTCTAATATGCCTGACCATCCTCAAGCAGACTCTGCAAAGGTTTTTAGGCCTCTCTGTACTGCTCTTCTATCATACAATTTGGTGCATTAAGCTCAGAAAAGCTCCAGCCCATATTTGCACAATGCTGTCCTAATAAGCTTCTTGGAACAGTGTCCTGAGAGCACAGGACAGAGACATCCTGCCCGAGCCTGTCCTGCCTTGTTAAAATCCACCTCCATCCTGGCTCTGACAGACTGCAACTCTGCAGAGCCATGTGGATGCCCCCGACATCACTTTCCCCGGTATTTGTGCTGCAGGGATAGTGTGATGGTTTGAGTACATCACCAGATCAGTGCTGATGCCAGGTAGTAGAAAGGCACTGCATTGGAGTAACGATTCCTCTCACTGACACCTAAACAGGTTGTACAACCAGAGCTGCAAAGATGAAAGAACTATTTGTATACTGCAGGAGGAACATAAATACATAGGAAAAGCTCTAAGCCTAACTAGATGAATAGGCATGTTAGAAATATACTAGGACTAGATCTAAAAGGAATGGAAAGAACTCATCAGCAAACAACACGTTATCTAGGAAGTCAGACACTAGTAAGGCTCAACTGAGAGCTGCAAAACATTGAGCTCAGAAGTTGTAAAACAATAGAGAAATAAATTCAAAAAGTATGTCTACAGATTCAAACAAATGCCTTGTTTCAGTTTTAAATTAAGAGGAAGATATAGAACAGGAAAGAAAAATGAGGATGGTTTGTAAGTTTGAATATATAAAAAAGGAAATAAATATTGGAAAAAAAACTAAGCAAGTTTAATTAGTTCATCTTTGGGCACTCGTTATTCACTGTTCCAAAATAATGAAGGAATAAGGATGCTGTCATCACTGGAAAACAACAAATACTACACTCTTATTAGATAAAAAGAGAAAATTATTGAAGTAATTTGAGATCAGTAATCTGACCTCAACAGACTTCAGAAGTATTTAAAAAATAAATTAAATAAAAATTAAAAATGTGCAGGTAAATAGGAAACAGAACAAAATGCAACATGGGTTAACCAAAGTGAGGTCATGCCAGACTAAATTGCTACCATTTCTACATGGGGTAACTATTTTTTGAGACAAGAACAGTATAAAACATCATCCATCAATACTTTAACAAAGAATTTTATATGACGCCGCATAAGAAATTATTATCAAAGCTAGGAGAGATTATGATAAATGCAAGAATTAAAAAGCAGGTAAGGAAACAGACAAAATAGAAGACTAAATAAACTAGGTCTTTTCAGCCTCAAGAAAAGCCTGCTGAAAGGGAATATGATTGTGATCTATAAAATCACAAGTAAAAGGGCATCAGTAGGGGATGCTTATTAACTTTCTTTAACATTGGAAAATCTAGGTGTCATCAAATGAAGTTATAGCTTTATAGGTTCGAAAGAAAACGGAGTACTATTTCACCTGCCAGGTAATTAAGCTGTGAAGTTTATATCTATAGGGTGTTATTTTATGGAGTTCAGAAATACTTAGACGGATTTATTGAATAAAAAAATCTGTCATGGGCTATTCAACACAAAAATCATGTACTTTCCCTGTGTATCTAGATAGAAAGGAAATTTTCATCTCACACGGTTCACCTGTTCTAATTTTCTTAGGAGGAGCTGATAAAAAGCACCCTGGGAGTTAATACTTGAATTCTTTAAGACTCAGGTTTTGGGTTATTATTATTTAACTTTCCTCTAATTACCTAGGCACAGAATGTTTAAGTGCAGAAATGAATATTAGCTGATAAAGCTGAAAGAGATCAGGACAGATAGGTCTGGATATAGTATAATCTTAGAGAACAGCATAACAGAAATTTAATGAACTTTAGTAATATGAATGGCAATGTCATTCACTGAAGGGCTAATGACAAAAACCTGCTGTTAACTCAAAACACACGTGACCAAGAGTAACTGAAAAGGAAGGGCTGGGTTTATTTGTCAGTGCCAGGGGTCTCTAAAGGGCTATGGTTGAGAAAGGAGATGGTGTTCAGTGAGAAATTCCTTGTTAATGTAGAAAAGACCTAATGATATTTTTATAAAATGCCGATGAGATCCTGTCCATAATATCAGATCAGTTCCAGTCACCTATATGCAGAAGGAGGTAACAAGGCTATTTAGAGATTACAGAAGGACTCATCTTTCAAAGGAAAAAACACAAAAGCTAAAAGACAGTATGATTGCTTTTCCCGGGCTGTCTGTATGTTTCATGGTAGCTGGAATTAATAGGGAATTCTTGTTCAGATCGAGGACACGACAAATGCTGTTTTCAGACTGGCGTAACTGGCTATCTGAACCAGAGGGATAGAAGAAGAGTAGAAAGCCTTGCCGCATGCCAGCTGGTAGTCAGAACACAACTGGGACTCAACCCCAAACCTGGGAGAATAAAAGGGCGTTTTGTATATAACCTTTGAGTCCTCAGGAAGGAAACATCAAAAAAGAGGAGTTGGTAAACTACTTAGAAAGAAGCCTTAAAATACAATGTATAAAGTAATTGTCAATAAATTTAGAATAAAAATTTGAAAGTAGATGTTTTGGAATTGCTTGCTGATATGACTGGTTGCCTGTAGTATCAGAGTTCCTTGCCCTTCCTGTCCTAAACAGAGTAGGCATCTTGAAGGACTTATTCCATATTGGGAGCAAACTAAACTGAGAGGCAACAGAGAACTTTTAGTCCAGTTGAGTGCGTGGGGAGTGCCAAGAGAGACATTAAAGATAAAAGTAGTGGGAAGTTAAGATTTTAGGTTTTGGATCTATTCCAACTTATACAGTAGTTGATGTTAAGAAGTAAGCATTTCCATATATTTATTATTGTGTCTGAAGCATTACAAAGATTTACATGGGAAATAGTATTACTAAATTAGACTTCTTAAAGTTGTCACTTGTCATTCATATACAAGCATAGACCTTGATATGTAACAACAAATGTGACCAAGGTAAAATCTTTTGTAGATTTAATTTGCTGCTTGCAACAAGGAGATACTACTGAAGGATGATACACTCATATTTACTAAGTGCAAGTGATTCTGTCATCCTGACACCTAGCATGCTCTTCATACACAATGGGTTTATTCTCTGGTAAGTTTGTATTTAAATGAGGCTTTATCTTGACTACTTAGAATTTGTGTTATTGTAACATATTCTATTCAATTTACATCACAGACTGTGGGCTCTATTTGTGTGGTGTAATGATTCCAGATACTGTATACTTTACATATATCCTCTGACTTGATTGATATTGATACACTTACTGTAACGTGTTCTTTTCACAAACATATCAAATGGTGTTTTCTAAACTGAAATCAGAGGGCTTGCTTACCAGTATGAATCGCTGTTTTTCATTCTTTTTTTTTTCTGCTGTGTAAGCTAGAAGAATTATTTGATTTTCTGTGAATATTAAATAGTACTTCATTACATTCTGTAACTGTTCTACTTTTTGTTTAAATGCTTTAGGAAAACATTATTTATAAACATCAGAGTTCTTGTCATTTGTTTAAGAAAGACACCAACAAAATATTTCATTAAAGAAGGAATAGAAATTTATTTTAATTCTTATTAACTGAGGTAAAGCTTTGCTAGCATTATTTTCCCTCCTTCCTGTTTATATTGCTTAAGATGTGTGGATCATTTGCAATTCATTCGCTACTTCATATTGTTAAGAAACTGAATACCCTATTCTCATTCTTGTCACTGCATTTCTTTTTATTTCCTACTTTGATCTCCTTCAAGATGCTGCTTGATGCAGTGTTAATACAGTGGCTTATTTCTATTACAGTATTTCACAGCTCTCCTTTTTTGCTTACCTCCTAGATAAATGAATCATAATAACCTTGGCAGTTTCTCTCTTAAAGCTGCTGCTGTTTTTCCTTGAAATTTTGCTCTTCAAATTGTAACGGCAGGTCTAACTAAGGCTCTACAGCTGGACAATTATAGTTAATTGGGGCTGTTAATGGATTAGGTAAATTTGGCTAAACCAAGAACACCCAGGGAACCTTCTGCCCTCACCATAAATAATTGCATTGGTTCAAGGGTAAATTGTGAGGGATAGTTTCAGTCTTCCTCAGACTTTTCATTGGTATAATGAAAAGAGGTATTCTACTCTGGAAGTAGGTGTTATGATGTGTTATAGTAGCATTAATAAAGAACAACTTTGGCTTTTACAGACATTACTAGAAAAGCAAAATTATTTTGGTGTCTCTAATGGTGGTTTTTTGGGTTGGCTTTTTTTTGTGTGTGTGAACTAGAGCTAAGGACCTTTATCTTGCTTGCAGGTTAATTTTGGTTTGTTCTTGTTTTTTTGTTCCATTTTCCCCCTTACCTTCTGCATCTTACTGTCTTTTTCCTTGATTTATTCTCAGACCTTTTTTTCTTATGTAACCTTGAGAGAGGGCTGGAGGCCTACTTTTAGAGATGGGGGTTTTTTGTTTGTTTACTTGGGGGTTTTTGCCTCCTTTTAAAAATGGGCATTTAATTTTGTTGAGTATTATTCAGATAGTTGGTAATACAACATTTCTCTATTCATACCTGAGGGCTTATGTTCTCAAAAATTACCTGTGTAGTATTGACATAGCCTCTAATCAGACATAAATTTGTAGAGAAGAAAATAGTAGAAAGTCACAGATGGTGGTGATGGTGCCTATAGTCATTCTTCTGAACATTGTTAATGACTGACTAGTCCAGAGGGCTGTAGCTCTCCTTTCTGGAGTTTGCTAGTAAATGCCTTATTTTACTGTGTTAAGTAACAGTGTGTCATATTGACTGTGCTAATCTGTTACCTCTTTAGGACAGGGGCCATGTCTTCTTATTTTCATTTAGAACTATGAATGTGAATGGCAATGCAAGTATAACTTGTAACTTTCTCTCTCTCTGCATATTAATTAACTTAGTATAATTTAAGTTATGTCTCAGTATGTGTCCTGGGCATTATTTTTAGTGAAGTGTGTCACTTTTCATTACATTAAATGAATGCTCATCTAATTTCCTATCTCACCTCTGTGCCCATTTTGTTAATGTCAGGATTATTCTTACATCCCTTTAAGTCTTAAATACTCTCCTTATTTTGATATCATCTGCAAGTTTAATGATCTGACTTATTACAGCTTTATCTAGACCACTGAATAAAATATGAAAATCTACTGGTGTTAATCTCCATCCCTGAGGGACTTCTCAGCAGCTGTCTTTCCATTCTCCCCCCAGTCCCCTGTTTTTCTGGGTACTGTTTGGTACCTTAGTACTGCTGATCTGCAGGCAACTGCATCAGATCTGGAGTCAGTTGAAGTTATTACAGTTTTACAGAAAAAGCAGTTGGCCCAAAAAACCCAAACTAAAGATCAAGGATGGGAAAGAGTCAGACTTTGGGATACTGACCTTCGCATAGGAATGCTGGGTCACAAATTCTGAATATTGCAGAAAAATTTAAAGCCTATTTTTAATAAAGCTTTACTCCATCCACAACAAAAATTTCTTAATGATAATAGTGATCCATCATTTCAAATTTCCTCTAAACCTTTTTAAAAACCCAGCTGTGTTAAGTCTCTTGGTTTATCTAGACTAATAACATTTTTCATTTTTTTCAAAGTAACCAGATTTCTTTAACATGATTTACTCTTTCCATAACCACAATGACTCATAATGATTAAATTGTGCTTATATAATTATATCCTTTAAAATGATCTATAAATGTAACATCTATTTCCTAAAGACCAGACTCTGAGGCATAAAACTTCCTTGATTTGTCCCTACAGATTAAAAAAAAAAAAAAAAAATGCTTAAGGTGTTCATGGCAGGCTTAGGCAAGAGACTGACATCTCTGGAAAAGAGGTTTGAAATTTAGTACTGGAAGGCATTTCCGTTATTTTTACTGGATTAGTGGGAACAATGACACTTGTGGATTTAAGAGCAGAAGAGCTGAGAGTCAGCTTGATTTGAGAGCGTGTGAACAAGCCGAGAGAAGGAACGCCGTGAAAGGTTTGTGTATGAAGAACAGATACTTGTGAATGTGGCAAATAGAAGAAAGACAGCAGGTCTTGGAGCTGGGGGCTGGGGAACCTGGACTGGCCTCCAGCCCTGTGAGCAGAAGAAGACAAAGGTAGGGAAGCCTGGGTGTTTATGTAAATAAACTCCATCATCATGTCAAGAAAGAAGGAAGCTAAAAGTTTGAATGTTTTCTGTGAGTAAAGTAATATAATAAGTTGTGGGCTTTTTTTTTTTTTTTTTCCTCTGAAATGTTTAGTACCTGCAGTCAGAGCTTATAGTGTGCCTCTATTTTGGAGCCAAAATAATAATAATTAATTATTGTAAAATATGACCACTGTAAGTCCAATTGTAAATCTGGCTATTAGATGTAATAAATCATATTCTCCCTAAGAATTAGAACAGTAGTACACAAAAGGATGCATAATTTCTAAAATTATCATGCACTCTAGTCTCAATGTGGTGGGGCCTTGTATACAGTTTGTTTGTTTTGGTATTTTTTGGTACAATCCTTTTGCCTTTAAATTATATTTGTCTGAGTTATCTTCTATGAAAAATAGTAAAAATCTAGAGAGCTGAGGTTCTCAACCAAGAGGTTGAGGAAAAGAAGACAACCAGGAGGACACTTGACAATAGTACATTAGTGGCGCAGGGAGTGTGAACAGAAAAATGCTGCCATATTTCTCCACTGCAGGAGAGGGGGAACAAAAAGCAACGAAATTCAACCAGTAGATATTTAGTCAGAGCCAGGTTCAAAACAAACCAAAGGAGATGGTCCTTCATATACATAGCTGATCTGTAAAACCTCTTGTCAAAGATTAAGGCATGTGCTAAAAACTTGTATTAGTCACTAACAATGGACATCTCCATGAGCTAGATAGTGACTAAAATAAAGGAACCAAGCGCAGCTTAGGAGGGGCTTAAAGTGAAGCACTGAAGGGGTTGGAGGCTGGTAGAAAGCTAAGTGCCCTTTTTCTTTATTACTTCCTTTGACATTAGCTTTTTTCCCCTCAGCTAGAATAGTTGCTTTTGTATTGTGCTGAGCTGCAAAATGCCACAGAATACCTGTTTTCTTGGCTGTGGGGAGAATAGAAATCTGATGATTTCATATTTTGATCTATTCTCCTTTCTTCTCTGACAAGATCTGCAAGATGTGCTATTAAGACACTGCAACTGAATATTTTATAGTGATGGTGTTGGAAACTGCCAATATTAGATGATGTTTACTAGCCATAGAGTCTTCTACATTCTGCTGTTGTGAGGTTGGTAAGTGGAAACCTTTTAAAGAGAGAAGGAACTTGAGCTGCACGTATCTAAAATGGTTGCATCTGCTGTCCTTGTCTTCCCTGTGGGCTTTTCACAAATGCAGATTGATAGAGTAGACCTACTGTGCATCTGTTACAACCTAGACTGGGAAACCCAGGGAGCTGTAGTAGGTTCGTGATCCCCGCAGGCTAAATTAAGGTGAAACAGCACCAAACAATCAATTAAATGTTTTATTTATGGTAGAAGCAACCTGAACATGGAAAGCATAATGGTAGGCAGCATGGCCTCTTATTAAAATATATATAAGAAGAAAAAGAGGGAGAGAAGAGGGAGGAAAAAGGGAAAAGAAAAGGATATCTTGGATCTCTTGGATCTCTTCAACGATGACAAACATGGAAATTCCCTGTGATGTGTGCGTGCCCCTGACTCTCTGAGTGTGTGCCTTTTAAAGTGTAGTCCTCACCTTTTGTTTATGCCAGTCATGACCACTGAGGGTTTATATGGCCTTCTATGGCTCTCAAACACCTCTGCAGCTCATATAACTCTCAGTTTCTACACAGGTGCCACAGGGGGGGCTGATCACAAGGGGTCTTTCCAGTGGTTGCAAGCCCCTTCCTCAAATAAACTCTGCCTGGCAACATGGAACTGCGCACCCTCTGGCACACCTCCCCCAGCATCTCACATCAACCAACCTTCCACCCACCACTCCCTGCCGCTCTGCAGCCTTCAATGTTTGAGACATTAACTCAGTCTCTCACAGTACTGTGAAGAGGTAATGTTAAGTGTGGTGTTAACAGTGAGGTCCAGGTGCTTCCCGGCCTTGTTAGGGAGTCAGTAGCTCCAGTATTTGCTTTGCAGGAACCACCATACCACCCACACACCCTTTCTGTTATAGGCTCCATCTTGCAGTGTGGTGGCAGGGAAGGAAAGTAGGCATTAAATCTTTGGTTTTATATCTTGCACCTTGCAGTTTGAGAACTTACAGTTTTATCTGTATTTGTGCTTGTCTGTGGGTGAGCTCTGAGGAGAAGTTAGGGGAGACAGCAATTTTACAAGGCTGGAAAACTACTGCTCAATAGCCTTTAGTCATCTACAGGACCTTTTGCCAGCTGATACCTTATTAACAGCACAGGCTAGGCATTTATAGAGCCACTGCACCAGAGACTCTTTCATAGACAAACTGTTCATACGCAGGACCATAGCACTTGGCAAAGGAGGCTGAGCAGTCTTTATTGAGGCAGCAGTGTGACCTCATACCTTGCTGCTAACGGAGGCATAACAGCAAAGGAAGATTAATTTTCTATAGCTTTCCCCAGAGTGTGAAAGTGTACCTTTCTTAAGTTCAGCCTCAAATCAAAGAATGAGATGGAAGAATTCAGTTCTGCTTTCGCTGTTCCCCATTTATTAGGTTGCGAAACAGTTCTTACTATTAAGTCAGATGATACAGTTATGTTCAATCTTATATTTTTATCCATTTACCAACATTTTAAAGTCACAATGGGGAAAAGAAAATATGAGAATCCTAAAGAGAAGACAGATAAGTTCTGAGGTTTCATTTCTTTATACATTCACACTTGCCATTAATACATCCTGGTTAGAAAATGCACTATATTATTCCTTTTTCCAGTCTTAGAATGTATCATCAAGATGAAACCATGATCTCTGGACAAAAGGACTATGTAGTACACTTCTTGAACTTAATTTATTCTAAACTTAGTTGATAGGCTGATAGAACAGTTGTAGTTAATGAAAACTGCAAGAACAGAATAGCACATCAAAATTAAGTGGTATAAAACCACGTCAACATGATTCAAGAGTGCTGAGTTCATAATAGTAGGAAGTAGGATCTGATCTTTGAGAATTATAACAGTGACAGATCAATGAGCCACCTACTGTAGTGCTCTATGATCAAACCATATTTGATGTGGAAGCTGGTAGCTTAAATCTGTACTTTCACAAACAATAATACAGTGGTCCTAATTTGACTCATTTTATTCATGTCAGTGACTGTGCAACTGGTTTTGTACTGGAAAAAGGGTAGAAGTACAGAAATTTCTAGACAGAGATTTTTAATGATGGAGAATAAAAGTCTGTAAAGATGATACTGTTTATTTTTCACAGAGGAGGTCCACAGATGCATTACATTGTTTGTAGATCTCTGAGGCACTGGGCTCATCACCCACAGCATTGTAAGAGCAGCCATGCTCCTAAGCCTTCAGCCATTCATTGCAGTTTCCACAAATGCTGGGGGATGTTTCCAAACTTCTTCAAGCAACATGAAAACAAAATGCTCCGTCAGAAATGTAATTAATTTGGGGTTTCTCGTGTACTTAGTCTTGTGAACTCTGAGGCAGAAACTGATTGTAATTCTCTGCTACTGGAATCCAAATTCAGTATTTTGGGCAAAAGAAGTTGTAAAACTTTAGAGACCGTTTTCATTATCTGATTCACTCTTTGGCAACTTGGTTCAGACTTGCCAAATGTTCATTACTATGAAGTACCTTGTTTAAATTTTCTGGGAGCTAGCATAAACTGTTAGTTCTCTTCAGGTCTTTAGCTAAGGGAATAGGTAGACCAGATGACATTCTTGAAGATTGGCATTGAAAACATTTTTTACCATCAAAGAATAGTTCTGTAATTCCTTCTCTGCTTTCTCAGGTAAAACTGTAAAAAAATCTTTTTGCTGACTTGTTCAAGAATTTAATGCAATTATTGTGGGTTTAATTATTATAATTATATTTTTAAAAATTATTATTATTATTTTAAAAAATATTTAAGTACTTTAAACATTCAAAAAGTGAATGTATCTAGCTGTACCCAGTAGCTGAACGTGGCAGCCAACCTGGACTCTTTGTTTTTCCTATGTCTCTCACAATCAGAAGCTTGACAAGGAAAAATATTCTGATATGAACTAGTTTGGAAGTAGCTATTGTTCTAAATACTTACATAATAAATATTATGGGGCTATCTTTAACTCTCATTGCTTACTTGCTGTTTATGTAATGGGAATGACACCCCTTTGGTATAATTGCATCAGCAATATATGTGTCATTAAGATGATGCAATGTGTGCTGCTGAGGATGATGTCACTTTGGTTTAGTTGGTGTGAGCAGCATCTTCACAAATGTTCCTTTCCCAAATGGCTGTACTTGTCAGTGAGCAATTAACATGAAACAGGTGTGTCTGGACTGAAGTTACATCTGTAAGATGATTCTTATGATCAGCTCCCCATATAGCTGGTGCTAAACCTTGGCATTTTGGAACAACAGGGTATTTCAAAAAAGTAAAATAATATGACATAGTTAGCTTAGTTTATGTCTTTAACATGAAATGCAATTCCAAAGCTATACATGCTGATATCTGCTTTCTCCTGTCAAACAGAACGGAGAGCACAATGCCTGCAAATAGAACATTTGCTTCAATCTGGGCAAATTCAGAAAACAAAATTTATGACCTGTCTTCTGCTTGAACCAGCACATTTCCAGTGAGATTTTTTTCTAATCTGAAGTTATTGTTCACATCCCTCTTAAAACCTTGGTGACAGGTAGAAAGTAAATTCCAGAACCTCAGAATTTCCAAAACGGATAAATTAATTTAGTTTAGTTGAGGTTTTGTTTTTAAGTGTGCCAATTTGTGCAGGCATTGGACCTATAAATGGGATTTTTCTGTTTCACATTCTACAGATAATACTATTGCTATATTACCTTTTGGTCTATTTGCGTTTTACTGTGTGGTCATCTTAAATTGCATTTTACTTTCTTTAGTTAGAAAAAGTTTCTCAAGTACTTGGAAAAAGTAATTTTAGAAAGGGTAAATTAAAACACTGTAGCTTGAGAAAGACTTAACTGCTGTAGTTGTGCAACTGAAATAATGGTTTAGAGTTGAAACTGATAAGAAGCTGGATAATAGGCCAGCAAACAGGATGTCTGTAGTCTATCAGGGACTAAATGAGATCTATATAAAGCACCAGTGTAACTGTAAAATCAAGAGATGTAGACTGGAAAATATCCAAAAATAACATTTGAAGATATGTCATAAACAGACCATGTGGTTCTGATAAAAGACTAGAACGACACTGTGTATTTAGCATACAGGTAAAGCAGATAAACCAGTTCAAAAGTCATAATAGTTGCCTGATGATATCCAGTACAAAAAATCAGTCAACATGTAAGGAACTGATTCTCTGTGTATGAAATAGAGCTGTGACTTGGATACTTTATATTCAAGCTGCAAAAGAGGCAGATCTTTGTTGTGTTTGGACCCAGTGCATATATGCTTATTACTTAGCATATTGTCTGAAGAAGGAACCCACCTGATAAAGGTCAAACCTTAAGGATAACTGAACAAATATGGTCTCTGGTTGGTGCAGAAACAGTTTATCCTCTAATTAAATCACTGGAGTGGATCACTAGTGGTTGGATTGTTGACAGGTTAGCTGCAGAAGTTGGCAGATCCAAGTGGTAAGAAGTAATCAAAGTGGAGTACCCTTTCTGTGAACCATGCGTGTTCCAGGACACTGCAGCTTCATCAACAGCTTTGACAGATTAATTACTCCATACTTAGATACCAAACTCTGCCACAGGAAGGATTCAGAAGCCATCAGGCAAAATGTCACATGCACTTCAGGAATTAATACCTGTTAGGGCTCTAGTGTCTCTGGTCCACAGAACTGTTCCTGTCTCACTGTGCTGAGAGGTATGTCTCCAGACACAATGGTTCCTCAGGAGATGTCTTCTGATGTTTTCTAATATCTTGGATCTATCATCTCAGTCTTACAATTACCAAAGGGCAGCTAGAAGGCAACAATATATCAGAATTCCAGAAAGTGTGGGTTAAAAAAAAAAAAAACAAAAACAAAACAACAAACCCAAACAAACCACAAAACAAATAAATAAACAAAATAAAAAAAGCAACCCAAACCCCAAACTCTTACCAGTTTTGAAAGGATGGAGTTGTCCGGGATGCTTTTTAGACAGTCGGAAAAGAAGTACCAACAAAGTCTAGCAACACCATGTCATCTGTTCTTGTCAACAACAGAAGTATCAACTCCTCAGATAAGTTGTGGCCATCTAGTCATCTTGGATCCTGTCTGAAGATGCAGAGAGAGGAGTAGATTCTGTATTGTAAAGATTACACATACAAAGAAAATAGAATGGAAAAGTATACATCTAGTTGAGTATTGTTTTTCCTCAAAGACTTTTGAATGAAGAGTCTGTCCTTTAGTTAACCTTAGTAGTAACTACTGTTCTGAATGATTTGTTCTTCAATTACAAAAATCTAGCAAATGGTGTTTGAAAGTTATAATTTTGAACTTTTTATTCAATGTGTAGGGATCACATTTTAGCTCCAAGAAAGTATTTTTTTAATGATGTCTCTGAAGGTTGTCCATGCCTTATGCTGAGCATTCAGACTCTACCGAAAAAGAGGCAAGACATTTCGAAGGGAGGAAGGAGAAGGTTTACAGAAGTCTTAGTTCAAGCCTCAGCTCTGACTTTTCAGTGTGAGAAATAGCTATATCCAGTTCATCATATAGAGCAAATAATTGCAGTATTATCATTCTGTCACGTCCCATTCAGATGAGGGAGGCAAGTGGTTTAGATTCATAAATCCCCAGTGGAGAGAGCAGTGGAGAAATAAGTCCCAAAGTCCGTGCACAGACATTTATTAATTTTCCATAATGTACTAATTGGATATATGATAGCTAAGTACATAACAAATTATGGCAAGTGATATAGTATGCCTTGTGTTACTTAATGGTAATGAGGGAAAAATTAAAGAAGAGAGGTAGAGTGAAAAAAGAAATAGAGATCAGGGATGTCAGGGATGCATCCGTGTTGCTTGCTTGCTTCTTTTCATCTATTATTGCTTGCTCACTTTCACTCCTTGCCCCCCTTCAATATATACACACTTTCCTTGGGTCCATCCCCTAGGTCGATCCACATATTATGTGTATGAGGAGGAGTAAGGTGCTTTATGAAATGATGTATTTAGCTTGATATTTTTAATATTCATTAGCCTATTCAGAGGTGTCAACTTTAATATGCATTTCATGGGTAATGAAGCAAAGGTCCTTGAAACTTTACAAGATGCACCAGAGCATAGCTGTCCTGCCTTCACAAGACTCCCTCTTCCAGATGTGTCTTGTGCTAATCAGGCCACCTTATCAGCTCCAGGCTCCACGTTATTCATCGATGACTATAGTTTCATTACTTGTGAATGTTTGAGGCACTCTTCAGTTCAGAGGGCCTCCACTCCGCCCTCATCCCTTATCTCTTTCTCAGGCTGTTTTCTCAGTCCCTGGTTTGAGGAGTTACAAGTTGGCTCTTGCATATTCTATCCAGGTATAAGCTTTCTTAGGGTAGCTTCACTCCTCATCTTCACTCCAAAGAGGAGAGGCCTCTTGCATGCTAGCGGCCTTGAGAAAGAATCAAAGAGAGATTACAAATCAGAAGTATCATTTGAATTACTATTTTTAGGGTGTGTAATCTGTATTGTAACTGCTTTAGCAAAGAGAATTTCAGAAGGTCAAGATCTATTCAGGAAGCATCAGAGCTACAATCCTCATGGGACAAAACACAGCAGTTCTTCCAAAAATAAACCCAGTTACAAGAAATCACTTTTTTTATTTAAGACTTTTTAAAGCCCATCTATTAAATAGAAATCTGGCATGTCCTCTATCTTCTAAAGGCTCTAAAAATTGTCATGGAATGCATATTCTCTCTAACTGGTTACTTAAACTTCTTTGCTTTTGAGATGTCTGTGAACTACAATGATTTCCCAATAACTTTAGAACGTGGATATACAATTTAAATCAAAATCCCAGTACTGTGTGGTCCACTCTCCCAAAATCCAACACAGGCATGAAGAAGAATTCTAAGTGTAAAACATAAATCCCAGGCAGAAATCCAGAGTTCATACTTCGTATATAAATACATTATGCACTGTTTGGTATGAAAATTTCCCAAGTATGCAACTTTAGTTTTTATTGGGGTTTTTGAGTTTGTTTTGTTTTGTTTTGTTTTTTCTAATGCCTGTGCAGAGACAGACATGTACAACCTGTTCTGATCCAAATTTAGGCAGGTAGATATAAATCAAGTGTCTTAATTTATTGGAAAACACAGACTTTTTTTAGGACTTCAGTTGGTCATTAGACAGAAGATGGTGATCATCTTCCTGCTAATCTAATTCTTTTTATTCTGATGGGGTTGCAAAAGCTAGATTAGAGGCCATTGTTGTAAATTGGAAATGCTTGTCTTCCCTCTAGCTAAGGTAAGTGTTTGAGGCAAGCAATTCCATCTGGTTTACTCTCATGTTAGACCAACCATGATGTTGCTGCCTTTTGGGGAGAGCCTGAGGGAGTGGTAAGCCATGCACAGACGAGCCCCAGAGTGATTTACAGCAAACTGCCCAGAGAGGTTAAATTCAGTGCCTGTCAAGGGAGAAAGGACATGTCTAATTTAGACATGCAGGACTTTCTTTAACTCTTTCTTTGACTGCATATAAAACATTAGGCATACCAGAGAGGCCTGTTTACTTGGTTCCAGAAGGAGCTTTTATATTTCTTCTCCCTGGAATACTCCAATTCCAGGATTGCTGAGGCTGCTGAGCACTGTGAAAGTGTCGCCCATTTGCTTTTGGTAACATAGCAAGTGTGGAATATTTTTTGGTATAATAAAAGTTTAAAAGCCAATGGAGAAGTGTTGATTCTGTTTGTGACAAAAGCTGCTTCATATATAAAGGAGCACTATATAATTAAGAAACTTATGTAATAGTGTCTAAAATATGTTATTATTTTTTAAATCTAATATTTAGTATATGTGACATGCCATTGGTGGAATCTTTAGGAGCTGTAGTCAGTGTCACTAAATTGAGTCTTATTTGCTTAAGATTTGTCAAATAAATAAAAAATAAAATAAAAAAAAAAAAAGACAAAGATAATTTACTAATATAGTACTAACTACTAATACAGGATGTAAAAATTGGTTGAATCTAATGTGAAGGAATGAAAAAGTTTTCAAATAATATTTTTTTAAAAAATTAGCAGTCTGTATATTCTTGATGAGGAAAGTTATTAATAGCTGCACTCAGGGAGTAGTTCTAAAAACCTTCTTATTTATTCCTTTAACCTCATCTTCTATGGAAAAAAATCACATTAAAATAATCCATGCAAAGTATTTTTTTTTTCACTCAGTAGTTCACAGATGGATAATTCATCAACCAGTTCTCAAACTAAGGAGAAAAATTTTCTTCCTTTTAATTATAATGTATCTCTCACAGTAGCTCCTGTTTAGGACTGATTTAAAATTTGAAAAGGTGCACAAACAAAACTTCCTTTCTTCTGCCCTTTTCCCCTTGTAATCACAGTGAAAATGTTTTTTGGAGTAGCTTCTAGAAAGTATTCCAAGATAAGCAATAGCCGCAAGAATGTTAAAAGTTTGGAGGAGTTTTACAAAGAGGGGTTTAGAGTGAAAACTCTAAACTCTGCTTTGGGGACAAATTTGACTGTATCAGAGTCTCTTTATGTAACTTAGCAGCATGAGCTTGTCATATAAAGCAATTACTCATCAGTCACAAAGAAAAAGGAAGGTAGAGACTAGTGTCTTAGAAGTCTGTGCTGTATTAGCTACTTTTCTCCTGGTGCTTTTCCAGGAAAAACAGTTGTAGTGGATCACTACTTGGTGATTTAATGCAGAAACATTCACAATCCTAGAGGGTCTTATGCTGAAATATTAATGTCTTCTTCCTTTCCACCTTCTCCTCTCTCATAGTGTTTTTTGAGTTGTATGATATATTTGACACAAAAGGCTTTCACATTTAGGAAAAGCAAAGGATCCAGTAAAACACCTGGCTAAACAAAGACAATATGAATTTATTTTCTGTGGTTCACTCCCACCAATGTGAGTTAATTCATCTGTGTTTTATCTGAGTTGATCTGTCCTCATACTTGACCTAGTCATGTACTGACAACCAACTTTGTATTCAAACACAGGCATTGAGCTGACTTCATAACCCTACTGAAAGTAAAATAGCCAGATGTGCCTACATCAAACAAGACATTGATGGAGTCTTGTACAGAATTCTATACAAAACCAACTAGGCCAGGTGAGAGGCTGTCCGGTACATTTCTCTATATTTTTGAGGGGGAAGAGGGTGGAAGAAAAGAGCAGAGCCATGTGAAAGTGGCTCAGCTGCCAGGGCCTGCAGCTGTGTCAACACCATGCCGTAACTGCCAAATGTTTCTGTGCCTGCAGAGAGCAGCTCTTATTCCTTCTGGGAATAAGGAGCTATT
The DNA here is from genome assembly GCF_018691265.1 of Tyto alba. NCBI lineage: Eukaryota > Metazoa > Chordata > Aves > Strigiformes > Tytonidae > Tyto > Tyto alba. The sequence continues at coordinate 10,113,700 of NW_024881313.1, forward strand.
TTTCACAAAACATTGCCTTCCTTTTAATAGATGAGATATGTTAGGATCTGTTTTAATGGTTTAATGGACTTAAAATTACTCTTTATGGCCAAATTATGATCCTGTTTTGAAGTCTGCTGGGGCCAATGCAGACACATTGCACATGTAAATGAAATGACACTTTGAAGCAATGAAGCATCTGGAGAAGACACCACTGTCACTGTGCTCACACCAGATTCAATCTGTTTTATCTATTCCTTGTTTCATTCCTTCTCCACATATCTCATGGATATACATACTTAACTAAAGTTAAATAATGTGCAGCAAAGAAACTTATATTAAACATTTTACCAGATCACTTACCAACAGAAATAATCATAGAACAGCCCAGGTTGGGAGGAACCTTGAAAGATCATCTAGTCGAAACCTTCATTGACAAGGGACTCAAAATCAGATTATGCAGCACCCTGTACAATTGCATCTTGAAAATCTCTAGTGACAGAGACTCTAGCATGTCCCTGAGGAGATTGTTCTAGTGATTGATTATTTTTACTGTAAAAATTTTCTGTCTTATATCAAGATGAATTAGGTGGATTTCTTCAACCAAATTCATGTAGCTTCTGTATCAGATGATTAAAAAGGAAATTATGCTAAATATTCATTGTTATTCTTGAGTCGGTAGAATCAAGAATAACCTAATCATCTAGATATCTGTCCCTATACCTTCCACTCCCACAATGTTTAGCAATATTTGTTAGATCACAAGAGATACCAGGCAGTAAGTGAATCCAGGCATAACTTTAGGCAAGTCTTTATTGTGATCCCTTTGTTACTTTCTCAGAGAGGTAAAAAATTTCCTTTATATCAACCTTCCTATCAGAAAGAGTCCTACTATCCTGTATATCTTTCTTGAGCTGTCAATGACATTTGTATTTGGGAGCATTTGCTTTCCCTGAGTAAAAGATCAGTCTGTCCTGTCATCAATCCAATATTTAGACAGCCATCTTTAGACAGTTGTAAAAAGAAAAATTCAACTACTGATTGTTTTCACTAAATATATCAGTAGAAAAATACCTAACATTCTTAATAGTTTATTGATTGCTAACAATCTTTAATGGCATCAGAACATGTGATAGAGAGTGTTGGATTCAACTCTTTTTTTGAATTATGCCTTTTCTGACTACAGATACTAACATAGGTAAATGAGACTGCTATTTACAGTTAAAGCAGTGGAAATGTTGTATCTTAATGTTGTGGGAGATCTGTAATGTAGTCTATGCTTCTGCACAGACTTCTGTGTCATGCTATGGACTCTATAACTTTACTCATTTGGCATATTAAGCTAGTGTATATATTTCTGTGTTTTCCCACAAAATTTAACAGACAACATTTTAATGAAATTTTGTTGGTCTTAGTGATAAACTAGTTTGGTGTTTGGTTTGGTTTTATTCAGTTGTCAGTTTCTCAAATGAAGATATTTGTGCAATACTGCAATGGGATCAATACAAGCGGTTTCTTTCCTTCCATCTACCATGTTCATGCAAGGAAGGAGACACACTCCAGACCTATGTCCTTTTTTTATTTGGATGGAATGTCAACTCTTCGACTGCTAAAAAAGGAGTCCACTTGTCTCCCTTTAGAAAGAAGATGGTAGTCTAAATAGCACTGCTTTGACATAGCTTTATATCACTACAGATATCCAGTGTTGGAGAGCCTCAATATAGACCAAATTTCCAGGTGTTTAGTGAGCTATTTGGGCAGCAATGAAAGGAGTTGAATGATAAGGTGCATGTGGAGGAGTGGACCTCAGAGTAAGAGTTGAGCGTTTGAGCGTTGGTTTGTACTACAAGGTCATCTGACTTCTTAGTGCCTTAGAAGTCATCTAGTTCAAAGAATCACACTGTGAGAATCACTAATGTAGACTATGGAACTGGATGTATTTATTTCTATGTAAAAGCTTTTTAATATAATCTTTTAAGAAAATAAATACCTTGAAGTTTCTTTTTTCTTTGTTTTCCGTGGGTATTTGATATCAGTTTAGAATAGAGTAGATAGATAGATAGAAGAGATATTGCTCATTTGATAGAAACTTGCTCTTTGAATTGAAAGGGAATGGCTTTGGAGGAATGCTAAAAATGTTTCTTTCCTGAAGACCAAAATGGAAACAATGCTTTTAAAGTTATATAAATGTTTTCAAAGGTAGAGAAACTGGATACATTCAGATTTTTCTGTCTTAAAAAAGAAAACCAAACCAAAAAACAACTTATCTTTCCTGAGTTTCTTATTGTTAGTATATACATATTTGTACCAAATTAAAAAAAAAAAAAAAAAAAAAAGCACACATTTTATTTTCATTAACAGTGCTTTCTTTAATTTAGAAAGCATGCAACTATATTGACTCAAAATCCTGAATAACAAGGATTCGGCTTTGCACAGTAACAACTTCAAAAATCTCTCAGAATAAATGTTATTGATTTAATCTTTCACTTGTAATATTCTGAAGTCAATTTATAGTAATACATTATCAAATATCAAGCCACCTAAATCAGCAAGTCAGAAATTTGGCTTTAGCAATGGACTAAATTTCCTCTGCTATATCCAGCAAAGAATTGGTAATGAGGCACAGAATGTTTCGCAAATACATACATACTCATAAGATTGTGTGTCAATGCATGTGGAAAAGATAAAAGTCTTCTGGAAGAAGTTCAAAGGAAATATCCTAGTAACTATGGAAATAAAAGCCCTTCTTGCCCTATGTTGAGAAAAAAAAAAAAATGTTAGACTAAATTAACATCTTCCTTTTAGTACCAGTTTGGCCAAAACAGATTTGTCCTCCAGACTGATGAGGGTTTGAAAGAGATAATGATGAAATATTTCCATAAAACTCCAAATGCTTTTCTTATGACCTGGGGACAGACTTGAAACAAACAGCATCGTTCACTCACATATGACTGAAATCAAGCTCCATTTCAGAAAAGCTCTTCCTTACATTTGGCTGGAGTTCCAGATTTTGTGCCAAATATGGGAATCAGCCATTTAAATTTTACTATGGCTCAGACTCTGGACTTTTACATAATAAATAAATAAATAATCTTTTTACGTTCAGTATTGCAGAAATTTCAACTTGGAGTCAACAAATGAGAAACATGAGCTTCTATATTCCCGTCCTTACATAAACCTTTGGATAACATTTTATTATATTGAACATAACCTAATCATAGTTACATAAAGATGACAATACAAGGAAATGTTAAAAAGGACTGAAGTCACACAGTGTGAAATTTATACAAGAATTGTGGTCCATATAACATTCTTCAACCATTTCACCACTGGAATAAGGATGGGCAGCAAAAGCATAGATGTAAAAGTTATATAGTACAACATTATGTATCCCATGCTACTCTGAAACTTCTCTTTATGTTTTCTTTGTTAAATGTAAAATTATGGGGCTTCTTTGTACTTTTTATTTACTTCTTTCTTCGAGGTTCATCGTTATTCTTTTATTTATCTATTTTTATTTTATTCCGAAAAAGGAAGAGGGGGAACCTTGTCCACTTTAGTTTGAGCTACACCACTGTCAGAGTTTGGCAACTGGGAAATATTACTTGTCTAAGATTTCCTGTAAAACTCTAGGTATATTTTTGAATTTTGCTGTTAATTCTCTGAAGACAGTTCTTGAAATGCATCTGTTCTGTATGACTTCCCGAAAGTCTCATTTGCCCATTTGTGAATTTTTTTCCTTCAATTTAGCCTTTCACCAATTTGTGTTTTCATTAGGTTACCAACTGACCTTATATGTCATATTATAAGGGGGATTACTTGCCTTTGTATCTACCAAATGTAAATAACTTGAAGTACTGAGTAGTATTTTTGTTCTATATTAATAATATTGTGTAAAAAGTATACTGGACTTAATTTGAATGGGAAGATACTTGTGTATACTCGCTTATACTGTATTTTAAAGTGACAATAACTGGTTTTTAAACTTGAAGGATTTACTCCAAATTTTGAGCATTTTCTTCCCAACCCAATGAGCCACCAAGTGTTATGAATAAGTTCTCCATAGGTAAAATTTTATATATAAGTTTAAAAGAGAATTTCACCTTTCAGCCATCTCTTCAGGATTCTTACAAAGCCCATAAGGCCTTAAAGCTCTGTAAGAATTGAAATGACTGCAGAAAAGTGATATTACTGATTCCAACAGTCTCATCTCTGAGGCTATTCAGGGCATAGTTTTTCAAGAGAGGTATAAAGCCACACTTGCAGTTTTTGATTCTGCATTATGAGTTTACAACATGACAGATGTAGTATCACTCAGAATGAATGGAGTTTACTGTAGGAAATAAGTAACAGTAGTATTTACTTATCTTTATCAGAAAGGCTTTTAATTTCTCTAACAGTTTCCAGGAGAAGCAACTCAAAACACTTTTCTCAGATTTCAGGAAAGAACTAATGGGTCTTAGTTACCAACATCTTTTCTGTATGTCAAGAATAGAACTTAAGATAGCAATGAAATGGTTAGACTGCTGTGCTCCAAAGTTCAATCAAAGGTATTATTCTATTTTGTTTTCTTCACATGTAGTTAATTGTGTGAATGCTTAACCTATGCCCACAAAAACTAAGCAAAGCAAAAAAAACTCCACAACATATGTTTCTGGCTTTATTCTATGTCCTTATATTTCCCTACGTAAAATGAAAATTGTTACGATTGCCAACTCAATAGACATAATGAATAGCTTTTTCCAATTTGGGTCTGTGGCCCTAGGCAGAGATAAAGCTCTAAGATCATCCCATTCTCCTTTTCTAATACATAATTATTTCTCCTACAGTAACACCTTGGAGCCATAATCAAGCCTGAGATACCCTGATGCTACACAGCATGCAATTACAGAATAAAAAGAGGTCTCTGCCTCACTGCACTGATGCACAGAGTAGTAAAAAGAGAGACATGAGATGGGTAGAGACTTATGCAAGAAGAGCATGAAAAGAGAATTGATATTAGACAGCCCATGACAGTCAGAGGGCTCTCTGTGTATGTGGTTAGGTTTTTGCATTGCATAGGTTAAGTTTTGCAGGCTGGGTTGCAGAAGAAGAGAGAAGTAACTTTTCAGACCTTTATGGGGTGCTCCTCTCCCATGGCTGTGGGTGCCAAGGCTGTGATTGCACTTGCAGCTTTCTGACAGAGCAAAGCACTTGTAGCTGTTCCAAAATCCTCAACCATGCTGTTTTGATGGTTGGTTTCCTCAGCAAAGGGTGCTTGAAAAGCAGAGCTATTTGTGATGCATTTCCTGCCTTGCAGGGCTTGAAGAAAGAGATCTCTCAATTTACTATTTACTTTGTGTTTAAAAAGTGAATTTACTACAATTTTGAACTGTCCCTCAGCAGTTTAGTATAATAACACAAACAGGGTGCTGCTGTTACATATAAGAGGAAGTCTAAAGACAGAAGCAGTGCATTTCAAACTCACTTAAAACTAATTACCAATGTAAAATTCTACTTTCTCATCTACACTTTTCTTCTAAGTATATCTGCATTCATAAACTTTGAGAGCTTGTGAATACTATTCTATTCATAATTATTCTTCCATGCAGTCTTCTAATTACAGGAGGTAAATTTCTTAAAAGATAATTCAATTTTTAAATTGACAAAAGAACCCCTCTGACAAAGTTAAGGTTATCTGAATATGCAACAGGATCACAATACTTCTTGTGAGGTTTTAAAGGCAAACGGACTCAGGAGGATGAGAAAGATTTTATAATATTGCTACTGTGCTTTCAGAGAACCCACAGGGTATCCTCATCTATACTGTGCCATAAATCTTTACTTTAGTTTGGGTAATCTCAATTATCCAACAGCATGCACTGGGGTAGACAGCAAACCAGTCTTCAATATCAAAACAGAGAATAAAAATAATCCGTTCTTTTTCCAGAGTTATTTCATGCCCTTCGCTTCAGCTGACTGCTTCTATTTTTACTTTTACCCTTAGTGTCAGATGTGCTATTTCTATATGAAAAAATAGCCATGGAAAACTAGACTTGATCTTTCCACTTTTTAAAGAGATCTAATAGTCTTATTCTACTATTTCTTTTAAGATATATTCTAAACCATAGTACGTAAAAATTGTACTATACAACCTGGTGACCTAGCTGTAACTACGAGTACTTTTCTGCACAATGTTCTCTCACTAGTGTATTTTCTTTATGCTATTCTGGAGTCCATTATAATGATGATCATATCTGGATGATAAACAGGATGTGTCTCTACCCCTTTCAGATCAGTATAAAGTTAGAAAAAGGTCTTTTCAACTTCTTTGCTAACTAGTGATATGCACTATGCTGTTCCAAATTAAGCTTGTTTTTATATCCCAGTGAGGGAGTTAACACTGATAGGAAAGTTAAACATATAAGGTAAGATGTCATAATAATGAATAAGTTACATCATACTGCTTCTTCCTTAACCCCTCCTTTTGTTTAAGGGGTTTCCAAGTAAGTTAGAGCAACAGGTGCTCTAAAGTGGGTGCAAAGCTGATGGGGTAACTGTACCAGGTCAGTAAGAATCAGTTGCTAGCTGTCTCATTGGAAGGATGTGTTCATTGAAGGTTTTCCTTTGTCTTCTCTGTTTCTGGTACTGTACTGTATTTCAGCAAGGGCCAATAGAATAAATAGTATGTTTACTGTACTGTCCAGCAGTTGCAAGTGAAGAGTAGCTACAACTCCTCTGTAAGATGGATTTGTAATTCAAGGTATCTTAGTAAACTTGATTTTGCATTGAAATTTCATTTTATTTTGTTTTTTTTTTTAAATATGTGCAATGTTCTGTCCTTGGTAGAAATCATCAAATGTGGAAAGACAGCTTGGAGATTTGCTGTTAAGTAGTACTAGTTCCTGAGAAAAGGACATTGTTTACTCTGAATTACAAACTGAATGTGAACCAACAGTTTCATACTGCTATTAAAACAAACATCTTAGGAAGTGGATAAAGGAACATCACGTGTAATGCATTCAGTATAGCATCTCTATTTTATCTACTACTACAGTATTAGTAGCAGCTGGAGTATTTTGTTCCCTTTTGGATATCACACTGGAGAAATGCTATTAGAAATTGTATAGACAGCAGACAATCTTATTGCAAATTTTGAAAACTTGACCTATGAGGTAAAAGCTGAAAGAAGCGGTCATTCAGTTTAGAGAACTAAAAACTGCAGGGTGATGGGAATCTTCCAATATCGTAGTGTTGTCTACAAAGAAGAAAGGAGCACAATGGTTATTCTCCATTGTGATTATGATAAGGAATAACCAGTAGACAGCACAATACTACAATAAGGCAGATTTTAACAGTTTATCTAAGCATCATATAGGGAGTAGGGACAGTGAAGAATGGGAACAAACAAAAAGTTTAACCCAATTAGACAAACATAGTGGGAATGATTTAGAAATAATTACATCTGCCATGGAACAAGATGTTGGACTGGATGAGTTTACAGGGTGTCTTTCATACTTATTGTTTTGTATTTCATTAAAACTTCGTGTGACTCTTTAGCATAATTCATAAAGTTACTTAGATAAGACTAGCCAAAAGAGAGTAAAATTAAAGTTATGACAAGTTATTTTTTTTTCTTTCTTTTTAAACAGCAACTGTGGTCTAAGAAAATTTGTTTAATTGAATGATAATTAAAGAAAACTGATAATTAAGAAATTTCAGTGTCACAGAAGAAAAAAAAACAATATATCTGCAACTGTTGTAGTACAGATAGCATGTGTTTACACTGTGTGAAAAGGCTAATTGTAATTTTTGCCTTTGGCAAAGACACTAAGTGATTTTTTTGCAGTTTGATATTACTAATTACATCATAATTGCAACTAAATTCAACATGTTATATCAACACCTGCCAAAATCTCACGTTTTCTGTAACACACTATAGCAGTTCTGTTCCAGTCTATATCAGCTCAAACATATAACCCCTAGTGTAATTGGAATGTATGATAGATATATAAGAAATAAAACTTCAGATTTTAAGAAATTGAGAAAATGACAGAGATTTTCTACAAAAATTTAAGGGATTGGGAATTTACAGTAGCAACATAGGAACTCAGTACAAAATAGCTGTTGCATATTGAATGTAGCATAAAGTTCTCCACATTTAAAATGCGTTGGGAGTGTCACCGTGCTACATAGATATAATGCAAAGCTTGGTCTAATCCACATTGCTGCTTAATCCTTTAAGGATAAAGGCAAGAAAAACTGCTTAAAATTGATAACTAACTAGCAGAAGGGAGAAGAATATAGAATTACATCAAATATGCCAGTGAAAAATCACAGAAAAAGTGTTGAAAATAATTATATTGCAATGTCTATCTGTCCTGGAAATATATGATATTAAAGTGCTGAAAAAACATCCTATGAGTACTTGCCAACCAGAAGTAATATTTGTTCTCAAATACATGGCTTGCTCATACATTGCCGTATTTCATACTTTCTTCCTTACTGGTGATATAGAAATGTGTCAGTGAGCTAATGATTTGTTAAGAGGGAGATTTTCACTTTTGCTGAAACATATCAATGAAACAAATTAAATTGCAAAAAATGTGCCAACCTGAAAATTATTACAAATTCAAATAAATGCTACAAAAAAATTATCTTCAGTTTTTCTTTTGACCACACTTTAAAAACATTTGTAGAAATTGAGCAATTATCCTCCAAAGCTCAGATAAGAGTAGGCAAGCCTGTATGTACACAGGCAGAATCCATTCTTGTAAATCCCCCAGGTGAGGTTTGTGAATGTTCAGGAGGAAACAATACATCAATTACAAAATACTCAGAGTGAGGAAACAGAGAAAAACAGACTAGCTTTAAACCAATTTGTACAAATGAACCTTGGGTTTCTCTGGGCATCAAAGAGAGAGAAAGCATTTTTCAGTTTGTTTATTGACAGTAGAACTTCCCAGTGGCTTTCCACCAACCCATTCTCAGTTTGTTCCTTCTACAGCAGGTTCACACAAGTGGCTGGTCCAGATGGTGGCTTTAGAAAGGGGGTGGTAAGAAGGGAAGATAAATAAAATCTTGAGCGATAGTGGGCTGCTGTCCAATTTTGTTTCTAAATAGGACCTTACTGGCTTTTTTGATGTCTTTCCAGTTCCTTTATTGTAGGAATAAATAAAATAACCTGACACAGGTTTACTGATGCTTAACTAAATAAAATTAGAAGTCTTAGGGTTTTGTTGTTTTGTTGGGCGTTTTTAATTTTTGCATGTTACCTTTTTTTTTTATTTCCTAGAGAGTTGAAGATGGAAACTAGCAGTTCTACTGGTTATCCCAAGGGGGAAAAAAGAAAAAAAAAAAAAAACAACCTCTGTGGTAAGAACAGTGAGTCAGAAAATTTTACTCTAATGGAACAAACTGTATTCAAATAAGACATAGCTGTGCCCTTAGAGACTGGGATGTGTTTTGAAGCACTGAGTAAAACCTATGCAGGCAATATATAGGTAAGGGAAAAGGTTAAAAGGGAAAGAGATACTCACTATTATTTCCTTTAGTGCCTGCCTAGCTTCAAATTTTCTTGGATAGGTGGGTATGCTCTCAGAATAACAGGCAATCCTAGAGGGTGAAAAAAATTCTACTCAAATATTTCTTCTCCACAAAGGGACTTGGGACTAATCCCATTTCTTATTCAGGAAATTGGGTCCATGTGGTTTTAGCTGAATCTGCTCCTTTTCAGTAGTAGGGTTGCCAAAGCAATGCCTGTCCTGAATATTACATCTTCACATGCATCACCAAAGGAATTGCAAGGCATAATCATTTGTTATGTTGAAGTTTCAGGAATGACAACACTTTGTTAGGGACACCAGAACAGAATTAGAGGACCAAGGGATTGTAGCACACTAGTTATTAATTTCTTTTTCGTTCTTGTTTTTAATTCTAAAGAAGAAGCTGCATATCTTGGGCTTTAGATTTTAAAATTTGATTTTGTTTAGGAATAAACTTATTAAAATTATCATTAAAAGATGGTAAGTAATACAATTAGAGAAAATACAGAAATGTATTAAAGAAAGTGTTATGTTTGTGTGATCTGTTTTTCATATGAAACACAAGAAAAATTACAAACTGTATTTTCAACCAGTAACTTTTGACACATGGCCAGAACTTCTGCCTAAGTCATAGGATAATTTTTTAAAAGCTTAATGTTTAATTAAAGATTTCAAATTATCACCTTGGGTAAAGTGCTGAAAACTTCATTGTTACTTCTTAGCTTGATACCCTTGTTTCTAATAAAACATGTTGTTTCAGCCTTTAGGTTTTTAATTTTTTTCTGCTTTTTAAAGACCTGGTTTTCTGTCAATAATGCACTCAGAAAGATGTTGATAGGCCGTTTCTTTCTCAACTCAGGAAATTTATTACAGCTTGAATGTTTGAAATACCATTTTTGTGAAAACACTTTTATCGGCTTAATTTCAATGTATCCTCAATATTAAGTAGTAAGGCTGCCGGGTTTTTTTTCCCATTGTTTGTGCTTGAGAAGCTATTTACATGACTTTTCGTAGGCTTCTGGAATATTATTCAAATCTCTAAAGCTAACCATGCACACAAGTATGCTGACTTTGTGATAGCTGGACTCTGTGTGGAACACAAAGATTTGCAAAGAGCATGTTGGCAGCAGTTGTATACTTAATCATAAATGGTCTTATTTGCACACTTCAAAAATTATTTTAAGAATTAAAAATGATGCTATGAAGTATTATTTTCAGCTGAATGTTGTCAAGCAAAATTTTAAAATAAAATCTCTCTAAGTTTTTTTGCTCTGCTGAATCCTGCTTTGATTTTTAACTAATTAAAGCATAATCAGTGGTTATAAAACAGTATGGAAATAAGGCACTAAGCAATTACTCATAAAAGAATTAGGGGGAAATGAAACAATGAAAACCACTGTGATCTTTTTTTGGCTCAGAGAAAAAAAAAACAACATACAATGGAATTGCATTAATCATTGCATTTGTCTGCATATAATATGTGAAATAAGTACATAACAAGTAATTCCACCGAGGTAGTAAGGTGTATGATGTAAGTCTCTTACTTGCTAGAAACAAGGGACAAAATAGCGAGGAAGGAATCCCTGCCTATGGGCAGTCAGACCTATGGTAGGTGTAAGTCTGCTGCTCAGGGCTCTGACTACAGGGTAGAGTGGAGTTGGTGGTGGCATGAAAAAAGACCTTTAACATAGCATGGCAATTCTGCCATTTTCCATAACTGCTTTAGACTGGGAACCCCTCTATTGTTTTCAGAGGAATATGAAGGAAGAAACAGATAGAAGAGCACCTATTCTGCACCATCTTGGGGACCATGCCTTGGCCAGCTCTCTGGACCACAGGCAATGATCTCTACAAGGGAATGAATCCTACAATTTAGGGAGATGTATACACCTTCCTGATTATTGCCCTGACCCAGAAAGTCACCGAATTACACCCTTACTGCCATTGTGATATAATGTATAAATATGGTTAAGGCATGGTTCAAAGGAAATTCTTTAATTAGCATGGAATAAAAGTACATTAGAGACAGATAAGAAATCCTGATAAATAACTACAGTTTCCTTAAGTGTTGTTCACTAATGCGTAAGTGAACAAGGAGAAAAACTGTGCAGAGGAAGATTGAATTAAATTGTGGTATTGGCTTAGTGGTAATAGAATTACTTTTTTCTTGTTTAATAAATATGCTCTGTAGGATCAAAAGAGCTGCTGTGTTTCACTGATAAACACAAGACTGGATTATAAATCATTAGGAGTGGCAGATAACCTCAGTATTTATTCAAGAAATGTCTCAAGAAATCCAGTCATGATCCAGCTAAATATATATGAGAATGGTTGGGGAGGAGAGTTAAAAAGTGAATATAATGATGTAACTGTATTAAATTCAGGTTTTTTTCTATTTTATTTCCAGAAGAGTTTCACATTCTGTACCATGTAATTGATAAATCATTATAAAGAGTAGAAATTTTTGAGAAAATAATTACTTGGATTCAGCATTTACTGTAATAGAGATCTGTACATCTGTTTGTAGAACAAATAGTCAATTTTACCAGCAAGATGATCAATTTAACTGTTTCAAGCCCTGAAATCTCTAGAAATTCAAATCAGTGATGGAGAACACAGTAATTCAGGACCCTGTTCCATTTACAGGCATGTAAGAACTAGGAAGGCCTAAGGTACTATGCAATAATTAGAACTGGAATAACAATCTAATGACAAACTGTAGTTGTGTTTTTGAAATGAAATAGACCAAATTTAATGTTTTCTGAAAGTAAAAAACTGAACCCCTAAGAGTGCTCTCTGGTTGTTTTCTTGAACAGCAGAAAACATCTGGACTTTACTTGTCTGGAATATTAGAAGAAAAAATCCTGCATGGAAGAGAAAATCAGAGACCAGAAGTTCCAGGCACGTAGCCAATTTTGTATTATACTCAAGGATTGTGTAGCTGATTCAAAGATTGGTATGCCTTCAGGATATTTTTCCAAACAGAGACACTGGGGAAATTAGGAGGAATTAGCTGAAGGTGTGAAGTTAGACTGCATTGCATTACATCTGCATGGACATCCTCTTTCAAAATAGTGGCATTGAGTTACTTTAGTCAAGTCAACCTTCATATGAAATAAACAGCAGTACATGAGTTGGATGATGCAGTTCAGTTCACACCTTCAGTTAATTCATTTTAACTTCCCTAAGTGTCCTTTTTCAGACGGGTCCAAATTCTTGGTCAGTGATATCATAATGTCATGTAGGAGATCAAAGAAGAAAAGGCAACAAATCCAGCTGAAGTGTTCAAGGTTTAGTAGGGAAAAACCTGAAGTTTCTAAAGGTGTTGAAGATCTGACAGTATAAGTGGGTTTCCCCTTTTTCTGTACTAAAAAAAAAAAAAAAAAAAAAAAAATTCCCCCAAATCCCACATAATTACTAAGTGTACAAGAATTTATTGCCTCTCAGGGCTTTAGTGTCCTTTACTAAAGAAACTAAAACACAATATTATAAAACACATCTTAAGTCATCAACTGAGGTGTGGCATGCTCCTATTGTTTCTTCTCCTGGGGTGTAGGACTCACATTCTTACATGTATCTTAACAACCATATATTTGCAAGTGTCAGATTATCTCATCTGTAGCAGTCAGTTCACAGGGCTCTGTTAATTTAATTCCAAAGTAGTGACTACAATCACTCTTTCACTGAGCATCAAAATATCATACATGATATAAGAATATTTTCTGTTTCAAGGAAATATATGTTTTCTACTGTCTAATCTCCTTCAGTTCTATTTCAAGTCAACACTGGTTTTGTTTTTGTTTTTGTTTTTGTTTTTTTTTTTTTTTTTATGGTTACGATGAAGCCAGTTATTTTAAATTATCATTTTTAACCATAAAAGGGAAACCATTTGCAATGGTAGACTTATAATACTCTTTGGGTTTTACCTCTACAAGTGTATGCTACACCATACTGAAGAAACTATAAGCCAATTAGGCAGTATCCACGTTTTCTTCATTTATTTTCCATTGATTTGCTGAGTTGTTAGTTGACCTTAACAGCTGGGATATATAATGATTTTACCTGTTAGAAGTAGTAACAGAATGCAAGGACACTGTCAGACGGATGTACAGGAAGTAACTTGAAATAAGAGTGAAAGGGATTAAAGTAGCTTTATGGATATCTTCCCTGTAACCCATTATGGAGGAAATTTAAAGCTGTTAAACAGACATTTTGCTCTGAAAATTAGTACAATTAGAAAACAAATGCTGAAGTCAGTCTTGTCTACAGCAAAAATACACTCAAGACATCTAAAAGTAGTCAACTAGCAAAACATCTATTCAATATTTTAGAATATCTATAAATAACCTGATATCTTGGTCTCAAGAAAATTTTGTATTAAGTTTAGCAGGACCCATCTTAATTTTTTTTTTTTCTTTTTATGATGGAGAATAAAACTGTATTTTAAAAAATGAACAGGAAAGAAGGCAAAGTAAACTGACATGAAGCGTGTTTGTAAAAGCTTATTAATTACTCTTATTTTTCTGAATTTGCACTCTAGATATGGAACAGTCCATGTTTCTTAAACACTTAACCACTGCATTAGTACGGACAGGGGCTGAGTCAATGGTCAGTAGCCCAAATCTAGACACCTGATTGAACACTTGTCTCTTCACCAAACTTATTCTTCAGGTGGGAGACTAACAGGACCTTTACAAATCCTACTTCAGATTACTGAATAGATATTCTTGCTGAGAAATATTATGCATCAGTTTCTACCTTTGGAGTTGGTTCATCCTTTTTCAGGTCTCCTAACTCTTGCATGGAAGAGAAGATCTTTATCTTTCCTGGATGATGCAGCAGCAGAAGTCAGAGGAGAGCTGTTGGTGCAAATGTGGATTTTTGGGGAAGGATTGGGTACAGCTATGGCCCTGTCATCCTGCCCTGGCATTGCTTGGCAGAGCTATGAGAACAGTAGCTACAGATGGGTATAGGTTGCTGGCCAAGGAAGGAGAGGTGAGAGGCAAAGCCTCAGCCTTCAATCCACTTCCCAAGATGTTGCTAGACTGCTTTTTTGGAAAGAATACCAGTGAGGAGGCCACAACTGAGACTGCAGAGACCAGGAAAACAAGCTGAACTTGTTTGTCTTTATTTTGAACCTCTTTTATCATTCCACCTGTCTTTTCCTTTCTTTTTTGTTTTCCTTTTCTTAAGGTGCCTAAGACCACATTGTTTATGCATTAATGCATTTTCTCTACTATAAACTTCACCCTACCATATTTTCTCCTGAAAGTGGTGAACCACTCATTTTGTTTAGTGAGTCACTTGTTATATATAGTAAATAATAGTTTATGGGATGAATTCAACATTAAAAAAACAAAACAAAACAAACTTCTTTCAAAATACTTCAATGGACAATAATTTTCTAAACAGCACTAAGCTATCAGTGCAGTCATGCAGTGCATCACAGAAAACATCATTAGGGTCCCTTAGAAACACACATTTAGAACTATTTTCCTGAAATCCCTTTCTGTCTTTCCTCTACATTCCAGCTTTTGTATGTCTAAGTTTTCCTAAATGTATGGATATATTTGACCTCTTATAAAGTCACATATAGAGGTATTTCATCAGCTTTTGGTTTTTCACCTGGATATCAGATAGAGCACCCTTGGTTCTTAATAACAGTACTTCTAGAAATTCCACATATGGGTGTCTTCTTTTTTTTTTTTTTTTAATATATTTTTATTTTTCCATCATATCTGAAAGACATTGTGCCTTTCACATTAAAAAATCAATTTCCTGCACTTTTGAAGTGTAAGGAGAGAAAGAACAAGAAAGTGAGAAAGATGAATACAACAAAGTGAACGTGCTCTCTCTGACTTAATTTGTACTATTTTAAACTGTTCAGAAAAACATCCAGATATTTTTCTTAACAGGTGGACAACTCCTTGTTTGGTATATGGCCATATTGCACTATGTTGGTATTTCAGCTTAGCTGAGATAATGGGGACATGATCATTCCACTTCCAGAGAAGAGCAATGCCTGGAAAAACTGAAAGGAACATCTATACAAATAATAGATGTTTTGGTTCAGTGCCTGAGCCAGAAATGTTGCAAGGTGAAGGAAAATACTGAAGTTATATTTGAGGTTCTTTTTGAGCCTGAGTGGGAATTTTTGCTTTTATCTGGGGAATGTTATAATACTTCAGGAATTAAAAGCAGTTTAGAAGCAATAACATAGTTAAGTTGAAATATTTATTTCTGAAAATATCAAAGGAAAAAATTTTATTATTCTGAACACTCACTTCTCTTTATTTTTTTCCTTTTTATTTTTTTTTTTAGCTATGAATTTGCTGAAACTATACCCAAATTCAAGTATTTATCTCCTCAACTTTGCACTTCTTTGAAAATTTATGACTTCCATCTGTCTTTGCTCAGGTCTATCTAAAATTACATCTGGAGTTAGAAGTTAGTTGGGTGAGTCATTCACAGACTAAAAGAACAGAATGACCGTATTTCCCTCCATTATGTTTTCAAAGACATTGTAGATGAATTCAGTGACAGCACATAACATTGCATGTTACTGAAATGGGTAGATAGAGATGTATTCCTAAATATTTGTCATTACCTAATTTTGCAACTTGTACATTTTTTTTTCTGCACTTGCACTGTAATTCTCTGTAGTCAAGAAGCCAAACTGTTTTTCCCAAGTTCCCACTGTGATTTTTACCATCTACTGTCTCTTACAGCTATGAAATACCTATGAGTAAGTGCTAAATTTTCAATGTTTCATAAGGAAAATATTTTCATTGAAGCAGATGCTTCTCAGATTCTTCAGGAGCCTAAAACATTGCCTGAAACTGTTTCTACTCCCCACAGAGTAAATAAAAGCTTTACAAACTGACCATTTTTTTGAAATTAATATGACTACGAGTATTATTTTCTGTGCAACACAGGAAAATAAAATTATCTTTTATGTGAAATGAGTAATCAGTATTCAGAGGAGATTTATTCCTTCAAATTAAATGTTCTGTTGCAGTCATAAAAATGGGTCCAATGTTCATTAGCTTGTTTATGTGAACACCTTAGTAATTGCTTCCATCATGTCAACCTTCCTACTATGGCTTTGATATTTATTTAATGAGTTAGGTTTTTTTAATTTCATAAGTGTTTGAGGAAGTACTAGAATATGAGATCCTATCAGTATTTAGAAAATTTAAATGAAAGGAAACCTATGAACTAATCATTCACTGCAATGACATTAATTATACATCACATTATTGTGACATGCAACTGTGATTCATCTTTGCTATAAATACTAGCTGTTTATGAGTTGTAACCCATTAAAACAATGTATCTCTCATACAAAGATCTAATATTTAATTAACTGAAAAATAACTACTTTTTTTTTACAGAATTATGCATAAGTGATGCAAAACATAACAAAAATATTAAATGGAAGCTCAAACTATGAAGTAGACAGTCAAGATACATTACTATTTAGGAGGATAAAGACTTTAGAATACAAAGGCAAGAAGAAAGTAGGATAATAAGTTTTGTCACTGTTTACTTTGGTAGTTCTATTGAATATTTTCACTGCAATATTAGCTAGTGATCCTTCATCAGACGCACTACATCAGTAACCTTTTTCAACCTCCCAAAAAATACTCATAGTAAACACATTAAAACATCAGAAACAGTGCTCTCTTATAAACTGAAATGTTTACTTCAGTTTCATCACTGTAATTCAGTGTTTAGATTCAGACTCCTCCTTTCTTTGTAGACACCTAAATTAGATTAAATTAGAAAGCTTTCAGACCCTTAAAGGCAACAAGTTTGAACTGTGAAGGAAAATGACTCTTGGATCTACTGACCTTGCATTGCTGAATGTTATGATTCTGTTGTAGTATTACAGATCAGCAATTAACAGCTTATACAGATCTTTGGGTATAAGCTTCTGTTTTACCCTGGAAAACCTGTAGGTGTCTTTATCTTCTTTTTTGTCTTTTTTTTTCTTTTTTTTTTTCTTTTACATTATTATTTTCTCAAAGTTACCAGTAAAAGATGCTAAAACCAATTGTAAAAGTGAAAGAGGAATTTCCTGCCTGGACTGTTCTAGGGTCACTGTACATGCACATTAATTGTAAGTTAACAGTCCTAGTCCGTAGCTGTCTGGGGCCTGATCCAAAGTTCACTGACGTCAATGGGAACCTTTCCACTGTCTCCATTTTGGCTCAAGTCCTAAGTTTCTGTGGCAAAATATAATGCTGTGAACTAGGCTGTCACAAAAAAAGTGTACTGCAACTCCTCAAATCTCAGAATAACAGTGTACAGAATTCACAGTATGAATTGTATTGCTGTTGTTCTGAGATGCTCAAGCAGAGACAATACTGCTGCTTTTACCTCCAAATTAGTGGTTTTCCTCCACAGAATAAAATAACCTATCTCAGTCACATATGTTCTGTATAGAGAGAACAAATTCATTTAAAAATTGTGCCATGATGCTGCTTCTTAGGCAGTTCTAATGAGATTAAGAACACTGAAATGGTGGTGAAATAACTCTTGTGCTTCTCAATGGTAAATTCAGCAGAAGAATTAAAGCCAAATGCTTCTCTCTTCAGTTGCCATAGAGTCATTTCACAAAAGTGAAGCGGAATTTTCCCCTTGCTGTTTCTGAGTAAAATGATTCATGCAGTCAGAGATTTAAGGATAGCATGGATTATTAGGAGCTCAATTTTCTGAATACTGTGCAATTTTATATAGAAAATCCTGCTTATTGCCTTTTTGTTCTTTGGAAATTTTTAATGACTCATCTGGATTTGTGTTCAAAGTAACAAGTCTCGGTGCGTTATCTTGATACATGCAATCTAACATGTCTTTGCTGTTGCATAAGCAAGCATTAATTAATAAGAATAGTTCTGTATTAAAAGATGAAACAGGAATACACTGAAAAGGTCACCAAAGATAATTACACCTCAGATAATATATATAATGATAACTTGTTAATGTTTTAACATGAAGCTAACAGAAAATGTAACCTGCTCAGCTGACTCTCTGACTACACTTGTACATATCTGGCTTTTAGAAAAGACAGAACAGATATTAAAACTTGGAAATGAAGCATTGTAGGATGAAAAAAAAAATTAGGTGAGAGAGTCTCATCTGACATAATGGTGGTTTTGACAGACCTGTACTAAAATTGGATCTGCCGCTGGGTACAGGTTTTGTCACGTTTCTTTTCACTTTGGAATTGCTGACTCTTGGAGTCAGTGAGTAACTAAAATCTGATACCTACCACAGTTAAGAAACTTGTTATCCTCTGTGCTGGTAAAGAATGATTTCAAGAACTTCAAGCATTGTTTTATCCACATAAATGTTATTTAATATAATTTAGCAAATTGGGGAAGGTAGCACTGAAAATGGGCAATGTCGCACAAGGGATTTGGGGAAACAAAAGGCTGTAATTACTTGTTTTTAAAAAAAGCTGGGCTCTCAGAGATTTCTGCATGATTTGGGGAATCTGACATAAAGCTCATTTTTTCTACAAATAGATAAGTGGAGTGCAAGGGAAA
Source organism: Tyto alba (assembly GCF_018691265.1). Lineage (NCBI taxonomy): Eukaryota > Metazoa > Chordata > Aves > Strigiformes > Tytonidae > Tyto > Tyto alba. The sequence goes on from NW_024881313.1 coordinate 10,132,754, forward strand.
AACATATTATAGCCTGACATAATTTTATACACATGTTGTGAAACTTGAACTGTATGAACCAGTTTTGATTAAACTTAATTATTCCCCACTCGCCCTACAATGTAAGAAACTTTATGGTTTCAGAGCATGATTCACTCGCTTTCTGCATGAAGATAAACTAAAAATGGAAGCTTTGGTAAAAAGATCAATATAACAAATAAGGAGACACAGTGCCGCTGAGAAATGAAAGAATTTCTCATATATTTCCTGTGAATATTGCATTTTTTTTTTAATTCTGTTTTAGGGAGTCAGCTTTTTTTGCAAGACTGCTCATTCACAGGCTCTGCAAGCTGTATATAGCAGTGTTTACTGCTACAATAACACCTCAGCAAGCACTTTTTTCTTTGTACATCTAAGCCTGTCTAGCCCATTTTAGACTAGAAATAGCTCTCCTGCAGCTGTTGAATGTGACCAATTCATCTCCCATGCACTCTGTGCTCAGGAATGCAAACTCTTCTCTGTCTGGAGAATCTCCCTGAGATTGCAGGCATCAGTGCATTCGAAATAGGGACACAGTGTCTCAGAAAGGGATGCCATGGAGAAATTGGAAAATGGATTATGGATATGAAGTAGCCACACAGATATGAAACTTTGCTTCTGTGAAATAGCACAAAACAGTAACTCATGTATCTAGTTGCTAATGGGAACAATGTAAATACAGTAATATGGCATTCAGACAAGATCCAGAAACACTTCAGCATCTCTGGTTTTGGAGTAGATCCACAGAGGACTATTTTCAAAAATAATATCTTTCAGTGATTGTTTTCATTCTGTCAGTAAGAACTTTTAGGAGCCCAGTGTGTTGCAGTAAAAAGCAAAACCCCAAATCCCCTACAGCTGTGTTTCTTTACATAAAAATGTTGTTCTTGTAGAGAAAACAAAAATTCCACACCACACCCCCCCCCAAAAAAAAAAAAAAAAATTAGAGGAGTAATCACAGTTTACAGGGCAGGTATTTGGTTGGGTTGATTTAATCAAAAAATTATATGATTAACTGATTTTTTTTTCACTTGTTCTCAATTTATATGAGAAAACTAAGGTCTAAAACTAAGCTTTAAAACTGTTTTAAAATTGAAATGAAAAAGTGCTTTTTAAATGATGGCTTAATGTTACTGCAAACCCATTGGCATTAAGGATTCCCTTTCCCCTTTGGAAAAGATAAACTCAACCTCATGCTGAGTTCACTCTGTTTCTAACCAATACAATTGCATTGGCTTCTGTTTGTTTAATCCTGATTTAGGTGGACATCTGCAAGATTATGGTTATGTCCTTAACAAATAGAACAGCAGGTAAATCTAAAGCTTTAATTTTTAAAAGTAAACACTAACAATTCAAAGCACAGATATAAAAATTATAGATTCTGTAGATGTGGAGTAATGGTCTGTGATTCTATAGATAATCAAATATGACAACCCTTAACTTTTAAAGTAAAATACACAGCATTGAAGATACAGTGTATTGATACGCATTCCCAGGGCTCTGTAACTATAACCACAGGAAAATCACAGCTGATTGTTTGACAGCTTTTTTGTTTTCAAGCTAGCTGCCAGCACACAAAATCATCTCTTGATTGCTTGGCTTGATGTTCCACTTGTTTTAAACAGCAGTATACATGAAAAGTAATGTGCAGAAAGTACTTCAGTGATTTATTCTGTGTTCTGAAATGTGAGATTAAAAAGAATTAGAGAAAACATTTGCCTATTTTGTGGGATGACAGAGTGATTTTAAAATCAAAAGTCTTTGGAGGAGATGGCAGTATTGTACATCTCAATGTTGTTTTTATTTCTGAAGAACTAAATATAAGAATATTATTTTGCCTGTAATGCATTTTATTCTTAATATGAACTCAATTTATAAACACTAACATAAGTCTTTGCTGGACATTCTTAGTGGTTGAGATTGGTAGCACCTTGAACATTTCTTTTGTATGTTGTGAGATGAACTGATACTATAAAACTCGGGTGACTTAATTTTATAATGGGAGATTCTAAATTGTCAGCTTTGCAACTTTTGATTTGCAGACTGTCTAGTAGTCTGACTGAACATCAATCTGTGCATTGGAGAGGGGCTTTTGTATTTGCAACCAAAACCAATAGCCCAGATATGATGGTAGTTTGGATATGTAACTGGAATTACTTGATGACATTTTAAGTGTTACACACAAAATTCCTCTGTCCACATATTTTAAACAAATTTCATCCATCTCCTTAATCTTCTCTAAAAATATTTTCTCAAGCCTTGTTTCACAATTGAGTTACTGGTCAAGGTCTGAAATGATGGTCTTCTAAGTAACTTTTTTTATGTAATTGAAAACTGTTAGGAAAGTTCAGGTTTCTGTAAAGCAAAGCAATTCTCATATAGGAACATCTTCATTGTTTCCCAGTGTGACTTTTCCTAATGAAATCTGAGATTCACCAGGGAATAGGAGCTTAACATGAACTGAAGATAGCTAGCTAGATTTTTAAAAAGAACTGCAAGAGTTAACATGAGAAAGGAAAAAAATAAGAAAATACTCAATCTTTAAGAGCAGAACGTAAACCTGAACCAAGCATAAATTTTAAATACTCATGTAGTGCAAATGAAATGTTTCACACTGCATTTTGAACACTAGGAGATAGACCATGATAGAAGTGAAAGCCTCAGTAAGTCCTGAGTCATCCTGTCTTCTATCAAGAGGTTGAAGTGATGAAATGTCGCAACATTTGGATCCCGGCGCGCAACAGTGCCCTGTGTTTCAGGGAGCCTTTTTGTTACTGTCCATGGTGCTGTTTGACCACTTCTGGAAAGATTGTAAACCAGGAGGACTGTAACTGTCAATGTTAAGAACAGTCATTCTCATTTTCATTAATATATTATGACATTAATCTTGAAATACATAATATATTCCCATCACAATATATCATTCCCTTACTCTTAATCCTTTTCATGTCAAGCGTACTTCTAGACACAGCATTTTTTTGTGTATATTCAGAACACTGATCCTTTATGAAAATGACTACAATATTATTCAGGGAAAAATTTTCAACCTGAGTGCTTCTAAGTGGAGCTATTAAAACCAAATGTATGACTCTGAGTAAATGTTCTGATCTTTAGAAAACATAGTACATCACTCCTGAACAAGAATCAGATGCCTTTGAAGGAGAAGGCAAGAGGAAGGGGGAACATGGGTATTTGGAAGGGAATTAAGTAAATTAAAACTGAAATTAAGAGGGAAATACGCACAGGAGAAAGTATAAGGAGGAGGGGAAAATAAAATAGAAAAGAAATTCTAGAGTTTACAACAGAGTAATAAAATGCTAGTATAATAATACAAAGAAAACAAGAGAAGCCACTCCTGTGCTTAAGAATTATCAGATTCTCCTAGTTCTAATTATGTTTTTTTTTCTGTAGCACCAATCTTATTGTCTCTTCACCCATATCATCTGCTGACACTAACTCTCAGCACCATGTTTTACTTGATACTTCCATCCCTTTTAATTGTCTTCCTAGTCCTTTCTACCAGCTCTTTTCCTCTGACAGGTTAGCTCTTCATCAGGCTTTCTTGTCATGTGACAAACATGGAGAAAAATAAACTTATGTAAACACTGGACTTTAACTGATTTTGGTCATGTAGGTTGTATACATCAGTCAACATTCATGAAACAGATGAGAGCTCATGTTCAGAAAACCCCAGAGTGAAATAGCTATGTTGTCCAGTGGAGCTGGTACGTAGTGCTCTTGAGAATGCTTTCTTCCTGCCCATCTGCTTTGTTGCCAACATGGTAATTACAGTAAGTTTCTTCTGAATGTCTGAATTTCTTCAAATGCTGTGAGAAAGAGACCAAACCTTACAGCTAAGAGACATTCCCGCTTAGATAATGATTTCAGTACAAGCTTGTGCTAATTTGTCCATTCTGCAGACAAGTTTGGTTGTGTTCATGACTGTTGGAGATTGCTCATGTATACGTTTTTCTTTCTAAAATCTATCACTGTTTCACTTTTGACTTCTTAAAACAGATTATATTAATTTGATGGCTGAAAGACAGTTTTATACTCTTTGTGATCCTCACTGTCTGCCTTATATCACTGAGTGTCATGGTTTGAGCCTAGTCAGCAACTAAATGCCACGCAGTCGCTCACCCACCCTCCCCCCACTTGGGAATGGGGAGGGAATCGGAGGAGCAAAGGGAGACTCACGGGTTGAGATAAAAACAGTTTAATAACAGGAACAGAATAATACATTGACAGCAGTAACAGCAGGTAATGTACAATACAGCTGCTCACCACCCACCAACCAACACCTGCCTGCTCCCCGCCAGCGATCCGGAACACAAATGCCCCACAGCCACACTCCCAGAAGAGAGAGCCCCTCCTGGCCCACTCCTGCCTTTATATAGTGAGCACAGTGTCACATGACCTGGACTATCGGCCAATCGGGGCCCAGCCCTCCAGCTGTGCTCCCCCCGCCCCCGCACACAGGTGAGGGCACTGGGCCCTGGGGAGCCCCTGGGGTCTCAGGGTGCTGCAGCACTCCTCCCGCTGCCAAACCAAGGGGAACTCTAGTCCAGCCCCAACCAGGACACTGAGCATCACCAGTAGAAGTTTATTTCTTTTTCACACTAGCCTAATTTTATGGTTTATGTCTTGTGGGTGCAAATCTTGCTGGCATTATGTTCTCTTTTAGTTTCTTAGAAGCAAGCAATTCAGAATGTGAAACATTTAGAGGCTTAAGGTTAGCTATATGACACATTTGTAAGATCTACTTTTCCTTTGAAACAGCTCAATTTTTATTAGATTTCATGAAGCACTTGAAGCCATTTGTGCCCTACATAACACAGCTGCATAGTACCTATAAAATCAGAAGATAAATGGAACTGGTTCTAAATATTGCAAATTACATTCTGATATAAAATCGATCTCTAAAATTCAATTATTACAATCTTGTAACCTTTCAGATGTCTACAAGGACATGTAGAACAATAGGTTGTTTAAAAACATTAAATTATTTTAAAATATATTTCTATCATTCCTTACTGGAAACCAGAGCTAAAGTCATCCCTGAAACTTGCACTAGTAATAAATTATACAGGGAACATTTATATTTTGTATCTTGTGAAAGCAGAATATTTCAGAATTTGTGGATATTTTATGCTGCATTGGACTGTATTGCATTGTACACCATGTAATTGTGACATGAATCAAGCAGTGAAGCGTGGCGTTAATAAAAATCTGTTAGTGTATTGTCCATTTTGTATTGCAGTGTTCAGTCTCAGAGGTTCTCATTACAGTAACTGTGCAAAGACTCTCTTTTGCCTGCCATTTAGTCTTCTAAAGCTCTTTATTTTGCAAAAAGCTGCTAAACAAAAGTGAGAGTCCTTAGACTTCTTTTCTTTTTTTTTTTTTTTTTTTTTTTTTTTTTCCTGAGGCTAAGTAGCCCAGATGGAGAGTTCTGAGTTATGGCAGTTTCCTAAGTACCAAGGTTAAGGCCTGAAGCACAAAAAGAAAGCTGTTTGCTAAGCGTTTTACATTTGTGTGAGTCATTCAAAAGACAGGCACATTTGACACATTTGGCAGCATCAAGAGAAGTAGCAAATGTAATGAAAAAATGTGTCTGAGAAAGCAAAGAGCCTTCATGTAGTTTACCTCCATCTCTTCACAAGGAAACAGATTTTCTGTGCTTTATGTATATTATCTGTGTTGAAGAAATGCCTCATTTTATGTTAACACTTTATTCTCAGAACAATTACTTACCTATGAGGACAGAAAATATGCTGTTAACTCAGCAAAGTGGCAATATTATTAAGGTCCTAATTCTGACACCTTTTTCTTTTCTGTGTTTCTTTGTTGATTCAGTGGAAATACTATGATTTTTCACTATCCAGAAGGCAACCCACACAGAGGTTATCTATAACTTGTTTATCAAAACTTGCCAGAGGAGGAGATAAGAGCAGTACTCTGTGGTGATTCTCTGACAGTGAGAAGATGAGATGGGTTAAGAGGTGGCAAACAAAACTGTGTAGAACAACAGAACTGGTAAAAGAATAAATATAAATTGTGTTTGAATCTGGACAAAGTAGCCTGCAGTGAGGTTGAAATATTAGATTCTTAGTTATCTTGCCTGATGAAGCTGTCCTTGCCAACATATATAAAGTTGCTTGCAGACTAGGTTTTCAGACTAGCCTGGCATTTCAGTGTGGAGAATACCACAGGAAAAGAGAATTTCACTAGTCCACACAAGGCTGGGTACTATCACATGGAAAGAGAAGGGAGAGGGAAAATTGATGAAAGAAATAATAATAGGGATTAGAATTTTGGATGGGCTATAATTTATGGCTATTCCAAGAGAACATTAGTTCTAATAATAACTGTCAGAAAACTTTAGTGTACCAGTGTAGTTCAAATGTTATAACTGAAGCTGAAGAAAAACTGAATGTGGTTTGAGTACATGTTTCCACAGAAAAGTTTTATCCAGTTATTACAGTTAAGATCCTATCTGATTTACACAAAGTTAGCTCTAGCACCTTCACATTAAATGCATGCATTATTTTTGTTCTCAGCCCCTTGACAGCATTTCTGTGAGGCAGAAAAAACTAAGAAAATAGATTTTCAAGTGAAGATCCTTCACACCCAAGTCAGCAGTTGTTTTGCATTCAATTCAGTGGGACCAGTTGTGAATTGATCCTTTTTCATAATTTGGACAAAGAAAAGAGAAGTAAAACCAAGTTTTTGTGCATGAAAAGAAAAAAATCAGTGGTACCTGGAACTTACATGTAGAATTCCAGCTGCTTTTGTGGTGATGAGGAGACTGAAAATCACAGGTCTTTAATATAAAAATTGACAGTGTCCTTACCCCAGAGCACCCTTGCATATGAAATACTGGCTATTGACTGTCAAAACCTGTTGACTTTACATAATCTGATCTTCTAACTGAAGATTTTATGTTTTATTTCCAGTATATTAACCTGTTTAACATTTTATCCGGAGTGAAGTTGTGCTCTGCAGTGTTTAATGCAGAATGCCTCTGTTTAATGGAAGATAGATGATCATAGAATCATAGAGTGGTTTGGGTTGGAAGGGACCTTAAAGATCATCCAGTTCCAACCCCCTGCCATGGGCAGGGACACCTTCCACTAGAGCAGGTTGCTCAAAACTCCATCCTACCTGGACTTGAGCCCTTCCAGGGAGGGGGCAGCCACAGCTTCTCTGGGCAACCTGTGGCAGTGTCTCACCACCCTCACAGCAAAGAATTTCTTCCTTATATCTAAATCTAAATGTACCCTCTTTCATTTTAAAATTGGTACCCGGCATCCTATCCCTACATTCCCTGATAAACAGTCCCTCCCCATCTTTCCTGTAGTATCCCCTTTAAGTACCGGAAGGCCGCTATAAGGTCTCCCCAGCCTTTTATTCTCCAGGCTGAACAACCCTGACTCTCTCAGCCTGTCCTCATGGGGGAGGTGCTCAAGCCTCCTCATCATCTCTGTGGCCCTCCTATGGACCTGCTCCAACAGGTCCATGTACTTCTTATGGTGGGCACCCCAGAGCTGGACCCAGCACTGCAGGTGGGGTCTCACAAGAGCAGGGCAGAGGGGCAGAATCCCCCCCCTCAGCCTGCTGGCCACACTTCTCTTGATGCAGCCCAGGACACGGGTGGCTTTCTGGGCTGTGAGCACACATTGCTGGCTCACAGTCAGTTTTCCATCCACTAATACCCCCAAGTCCTCCTCTGCAGGGCTGCTCTCAATCCACTTATCACCCTGCCTGTATTTGTGTTTGGGATTGCTCCAACCCGTGTGCAGGACTTTGCACTTGGAATTATTGAATTTCATGATGTTTGCACATCGATGGTGTCATGGCAAACTTGTTGAGTGCACTCAGTCCCACTGTTCATGTCACCAATAAAGATGTTAAACAGCTCTGGTCTCAACACCAACTCCTGAGGAACGCCACTTGTTATTGCTCTCCACTTGGACATCGAGCTGTTGACCTCAACTCTTTGAGTTTGACCATCCAGCCAATTCATTGTCCACCCAGTGGTCCATCTATCAAATCCATATGTCTCCAATTTAAAGAAAAAGATGTCATGTGGGACAGTGTTAAAAGCTTTGGACAAGTCCAGGTAGATGGTGTCAGTTGCTCTTCCTTTATCTACAAGCACCGTAACCCTGTTGTGTCAACATCCTTTATGTTTTATTCATTTTTTTTTGTGTGTTGGTTTGAGCATTTATTTGAAGCAAGGAGGGTTTCACATGCATTTTAAGGTCAAAGAGGCATTCTAATATCTCATCTGAATTCTAGAGAGAATGTATGCTAACCATCTATTTTATTCACCGTATTCATACTACAGGCCCATATATCTTTGTTTTACAGGAAAAATGCATTCCTCATTGACAGTAAAACACAATATACTGATTTGGATACTTTTTGTTCTATTTTTTTAACCTTATAAAACCATGCAGCCTGTTTTCTAGCCGAGAAGATGTCCTTTGCATGCAGTATGAAACAATCATTGTTTCTGTTGTGGAGCTTAAGTTTGATTCATGCACAAAACAATAGGTGATGTAACCATCCTTCATTTTTTTTCTTTAATAAACTACAAAATCATTAGATCTTCAGTTTCTAGTAAAGCAAAGTTTCATGAATATCATTACAAATAAGTGAACATCTAAAGACCTACAAATGTATTTCAGTCAGGAGTTAATTTCAACCTTATGCTAAAAATGTAACATTGCAGGAGGGAGAAAATGACTTATGAAATAATAATATCTTGATAGTAAAATAATATATTTTTTAATATTTCTTGTTCCCTTGTTAAGAAACGTGGTCCTCAGAGTGTAAGCAAACTGAAAACGCCTCATTAGCAAAAAAGAATACTAGCAAAAGCTTTAAACACTATCTCTGCCTTATTTCCCCACTGTGAAAGGGCTCACAATTTGGCTAATTTCCAAGAGACACTTAAGCAAAACATACGTGAATAAGCAATTACTGAGCAAATAACTACTCCTGAACTATGCTATTTTGTGTGGCAGGAGTGTCCTTGTTACAGCAGGAGAGAGAAAGGGTCTGTAATGCAGCAGTTCTATAAAATCTCCGTGTAGCAACAAATTCATGACAAAATTTACCATGCGTGGGTAAATGATCAGCCTAATTACATTTCTTATATCCATCATAGAAGTCTCATTATTTCCTTCTGTTTCCCCATCTGTGTCTGTCCATCTGCTTTCTTTTATGGTTGGCCTGTAAGATCTTTGGGGCAGGGTTTTTTTTTTATATTTCTATGTACAGTATCTAATTAAGGGGATCCTAGTTTACAACTAGGAATTGTAAGCAGAAGAATAAAGCAAATATTTCATAATAGAACTTGTATACGTGGGAAACTGAGCTATCAGTGAGTTATAAGCACTTGAAGACCTTAAGACTTCAGATTTCAAGCAAATTAAGGCATCCTATTTAGCATATGTACGTGTATGGCAGAGGCACGACTCGTAAATATCTTCAAACCCTGACTAACAGAAAACCAGGTTGTGGAACACCAAGCAAGAAATCTTAGTCCACAACAAAGTAATTTTGCTTAGTTTAACCTTTAGTGAAAGGTATTTATAACAAGTCAAATTACCTCACTTTCACTTTGGGCTGTGCATGTCTATAGGAATGCTCACCATCTCTGCTTCAATAATTAAAATACATTGCATTTCTATGTCCCTGCTGTCTAGTACTGTTGACATTTAACAACTATTAATGGTAATCCCGTGGTTGTAGTAAACTTGTAAGTATTTATATAACTTTGTCAATTATGTAAGAGTAACCATATCTATTATTTCTATATTACATAGTAGTTTTTAGATAGGTTTTTACTTTCAATTCTGTGAGAACTCCATGCCAAAATGTGTTTTATCAAATCTCCAGAAAGTTCTCATATATATTTCTAATCTCAAACACGTAAGAGTTATTCCTATAAGAAACACAGTAGTGGCTGTGCCTCCATAGTGGAGTGATGCCTTCCACAATGCACACTGGAGTCCTGATGACCTGATACCGTAATGCACAGGACATGCCCTCTTGTATTTTCCTGTCCATTCTGGCTTTCCTTCCAGTGGAAACCAGCATGCACTCAGCAGTGGTTCACACACAGCTCTTCTTCAATAAGCAGTCAAGAGGAGGCAACGGTTCAGACAGCAGGGTTTCAACTCACATGGATTTCTTGGCACTGTGTACACAGTGACATGACCCACCTTTCCCACTTCTGCTTTGGAAGCCTTTAAGTACCTTTGGTTATATAAAACTAAACAAATTCTCTAACCAAGGAAGGATCCCAGCCAGCCATTGGTTTAAATGTGGAACATAGACTTCCAAGCAGTGCCCAGAAAAGACAGGTATCTCATGAAAGAGACTTAAGAGAATATTTTGTTAGTGTCCTTTAAGATTACAAGGAAAAATTTATTAGAACTTGAACAAAATCACATAATATAGTCAGAAAAAAAATTGACACTTTGTCCAGCAAAAAGAATAATTTCTATGAATTTTTCATCTGAAGATATTTGGGGTCATAGTTTTCTATGATTTTGGTATTTTAGCCAGTCTCAGTTTGGTATTCATGAATAAGGTAAATACATGAAAATAAGTATACAACAAAAGGACACATGTGGAAGTGACAGATCACTGTATTGTAGATAACATTTTTAGTAACAGAAAACAGGTGAAATGTATTTGCAATTTATGATATATATATTTCATCACTGTTCACAAAATCTTATCAGAAAATATATTTATTTTATATTTAAAACAAAGAAAGTTACCTAATAACTTGAGGTATTATTAATTTTCCTCAGGTGACACTGTTTCATGTGGATATTTATAGTGTATGTGGAATTCTGTTTTCTTTTTTAATCCACCTGCTTTTCCATAAGTATGTAGAAAGTAAGTTATGACTGACAGGTTTTGGAAAAACAAAACCAAAACCAAAAACCCCCCAACCAGTAGAATAGCTGAGTTTTAATGTAATCAGAAAAAATACTTTATATTCTGTGTAAACACAAGACATTCCCTGGTGAGCTGTACTTTCCAGAAATAAAAATATAGCTATTTTTAGGCATCTGTAATTTTACATAGATTTTAAAAAAAAAACCAAAACTCCAAAACATCATTTTAATCCTTCTTTAAGAAAGAGAGGAAGGCAGAAATAACAACTATAATTGCCTGTAATGATTTTATATTTTTTACTTATTTCAATTCAACAATAGAAAGTGGCTCATACCATCATTCTCATATAGGTGAATTTTTAGTTTATAACTAATGAAATGTAAGTGATTAAAGATAAAATGAACAACTGAAAATTATTCTCTTTGATTCTTGCTCCCTGGAACTCTGTGATTTGTCTAACAGTGCATTCTAGCCACATTTATCATGACGGATGCCATCCAGAGTAACTCAAAAAAAATCAAACCTGTAATAATTAATTCAAGATGCTGAAACCATAAAATAACTGTGAATAATTCATTTCACTTCAGTGTATGATTTGTTGATGAATAATCATGAACTATCTGGAATTCATTAGCTTATAAATATTTATGAACAGCTATTGTCTCTGTATGTTTCATGATTCCATGTCTGTTTAGACTCCTCCAGAGGAAGAAAAGAGACATGTACATGCAAAGAGAGAAGTTGAAGAAATATTGATCATAAAGATTTCTAATTACATCCAGAATGTTATTTCTGAAGTGACAAAAGGTTAGCAGTGTATCAGGTCATTTCTCTGAGGTGATTATATGAAAAGAAATATAAATATTAGGCCATAGTAAAGCAACTGACTTACAGGTACAGAGAAACTCAGCTTAATACTATGATTGTTAATGTATTTGCAACTTTAAAAAATGCAATGGGATGATCTGTCATCAAAACTTTATGTATTTATGGCAACAACCTGAAAATTGAGAGTAACAGTTTCAGGGATGTGAAACTGAATTTCTAGAAGCCAAATTACTCTTCATGTAAGGTATGTCTATGTGTCAGTGCGTTGTCATTCATAACCAGGGCAAAATTGTTGTTTGTTTAAAGTTGTACTACGCAACTCACATCTTTTCATGTTATAACCTTGCAAATTTTTTAAAATGTGTCATTAAAAAAGTCTGCAGCTTTTCCCATCAGATAAATGTTCTCTTTAACTACATGTAAATACCTAAATCCCTTTAGTGGCAGTTAAGAGCATAAAATCTGTTTCCATTCCATATGCTTTCTGGCTGCACATCCTCTAAGAAAATGGAAATAAAGTTTAATCCTTCAGCAATTGCAAGAATTATTTTGTGGTTTCATAAAGTCTTCATCCAGGAGGTGAAATATTAAATAACTCTGGTGAAATGTTAAATGGACTTTTTTTTTTTATTCTTAGGACCATATATGAACACGTGAAAAATCAAGTTTGATACTGAAAAATTTGTGAAAAGTTGTATATTATATTCCTAAGACATTGAACTTTTTCTTTAAGAAGAAAGATAGGACAGTAGCAACCTGGCTGGTGTTAATTAAGAGCTTAATGATCTCCTGCTGCTACAGAGAGCCTCCTGGAAGCAGCTGCTGTATAAGGAGAGGTTCTGGTACCAGCTCAAGAGTAGTTATGGAGAAGCTGTGAGGGGGGGATTTTTGTTTTTTTTTTTTAAAAGGGAGTGGTGTTGACTAAGAAGGTCATAGAGAAGAGTGAAGAATGGTTGCCAGATGTCTGATTCAGAATTTGGTCTTCCATTCAGGAGAGAGGAGGCCTCTGGACTGAATCTGTTTACTTCTGAAGGGCAAGCAGTGGCAAAAGTGCCAGCAGTTAAGGCATTCTAAAGTGCTGAGTAACTTAAGGAGGGTGTTATTTGTAATTTCTTGCCTCTCTGGAAGAGGAGAGATACTAAATGCAGCGTGCTAGCTGTGGCCTAGGGCCCTCTGTGGCTACTTCAGGTACTGGTATTCCCAGATGTTCCTCAAACCATGGCACAGTTTCTCCTGCTGATGGAATAATGGACTTATACCTGTTACTGTGCACAACTGATGTTTCTGGGTGTGACTGCCAGCCGCAGATGTGAAGAGGATAGATAGTCTGTCTTTCACAAAGACCAAGTACTATTGCTAAAGTTTAACCATGATAAATGCAAAGACCTGCTGGCACAAAATGGGCAGTGTAGAAGAGCTGTGGGTATTAACTGTCCTTTCCTACCCATGTACCTGAGCTGGAAGAGCTTTTTCACAGCTCTGCAGGGAGCCTTGAACAGCTGTGGGTGAGTGATGAAGTGCCCTCTGGGAAGGAAGAGCTCTCTAAACTTGTTGTACAATTTCTGATTATATTAATAGCCTCTGTATTGGGCTGGCTTAAAGTCAGGCTGGTGTAGTCCTTCTGGATGTGGAGGGCGGAGAAGCTAAGGTATGTTGGCTATGAAACATATTTCTTTGGTTGGGGGGGGGGGTTGTTTGGTTGGGGTTTTTTTGTTCAATCACACTGGATTACTATTTTAATAAATGAATGAACACATCAAATCAGAAATAGCAAGTTCGTTTAAGTCTGTTTGGCTACTCAGTTTCACACACTACTGCCTGGACACGCTGTTGTCACAGTCTCTGAACTAGCTGTTCATAGTCATCTGAAACTTGTTTCAGACTTGTGGGGCTTTTAAACAGAATCGGAGACCATGGATGGTGAGGTGAACAGAGCGCAGCCCAGTAGACACACCTATAGTAGAAAGCTCCCTGTGTTATGCTGTTTAAGCTTTGATGGTGGGGGGGGTCCCTGGAAGTGGCAGGATGTATTGACATTTAATGGTGGTAGCCAGATAAGGAGCTGCTGCTTTTAATAGTGGTAGCAGGATAAAAAGTCATTGCCACGCTCAAACTAAATTGATGTACATGAAGGGCAGGGAGCTGAACTGGATCTTTACCTGCAATTTAGGATATTTGATGTATGTTGAATCATCTATGGCATGTGCAGTTTAAGTTATATAACTAATAAAAGAAACTGGTGCGTCAGAAAGGTAAGGTAGCTCATTTCATCTAAATCCTGAATCTGAGGATGGGGTACATGGAAAGGAAAATCCTCTGCTGTATATGAGTTATGGTAGTAAAAGTAACTAGAGGGGCTAGGTTGCCATTTATCCCTGCTTTAACTGTTGAAGCTGTCTTCCAAATAATCAGCGATACTAAATTTGATTTTTACAGTAGGTAAAAATATTTAAAAGTACAGATTTTTCTCTCAATTTACAAATTTGCAGATTGATCTCCTCCCATGTTTTGCATTAACTTCTTCCACTGAGTTAGTGAAGTTAGCGTTGCCTGTCCAAGAGGGCTCTTAACAATGTCTATATTTTTCCTATTACTGTGAGCAAACAGTATTTGTTTCTTGTGTTTCTCCAAGGACTCTTAATCTGTCCTTTCTTCAGTTCTTTCCTGTCTGAAATAGCTGTGTGTAAAATCTGATTCTGGTCTTTTTAATGGTTGCTCTTCAGCACTTTCCATCTTAAGAGCAGGCTGTCTCTTATGCCCTACTATGGTGGTCTCTCTGCCAGGTGCATTCAGTACTTAACAAGGTAAACTCTGAACAGATGGTGGTTTGTTTTTTTTTTGGTTTTTTTTTTTTTTTTTCCCTCTAATATTAATTTTTCTCTTTGGTGTTAGTTGACATTCATATCAGGTGTGGAAATAAGAATTCAGTGACCTATTTAGAACTTACAGAATGAAGAAGATCAATTCCCTTCAAACTTTTCCACCTGAATTTTTAGTCTTTTTTTTCAAAAAGAAAGACAATGTAATTGTTTCTGATTAAACATCAGTTCCTTACTGTTTATAACTCTTATTAAAACCAGTATCTATGTCAAAGAATGTCACTGTTAAATATGTGATTAAAATTGTGTGTTACTGGTAATGGACTCTTCATAGATGGATGGATAATGAAATTCATGGTAAGTGCCTGTAAAGATAAATGAAAACATTTGTTTTGGTTAACAGATGCTAATTAGTTAGATTTTTATCGGTTTCTAAAATACTTTTTAAATATCCTGAGTGAGGAAACTACTATGCTGAAATTTTAAGATTGAGCCATGTATACATTTCCTGAAGCTTTTGCCTGCTGGACCATGCAGGGATACCTAGAAAATTAATCTGCAACTGTGGATGTACCCTTCCACTAAGGATTTGTATAATCTGATTACAACAAGAGTTGGAGCCTAGCTATTCTACTACTTTTTTACTACTTTTAGAGAGCTATAAAGAAAAGAAGTGTGTGAGGCAGAGAAGGAATTAAAGGTTGTTATGAGGTTATTTCTAGTAGGTTTCAGGAGACTTACTAAATAATTCAAATTTTGTTTATTCTTGTTTAACATTAAACTCAGTGTTTTTGCTGTGTGTGTATAATGCACATACCTTTATGCAGTACTTCAGGAGAAAAAAGAAGCCAAAACCATACAACAGGACTTGTGATTAAAAGCAAAAGAAAAGAAAAATCACCTAAGATTTTTGTACCAGTTTTGGCTGAGCTAGAGTTAATTTTCTTCATAGTAGCTTGCATGCTGCTGTGTTTTGTATTTGTGACCAAAACAGTGTTGATAACACAGGGGTGTTTTAGCTATTGCTGAGCAGTGTTTACACAGCACCAAGGCCATTTCTGCTTCTCGCCCCACCCCACTAGCAAGCAGGCTGGGGGAACATGAGGAACTGGGAGGAGACACAGCTGGGGTAGCTGATCCCAACTTACCAAAAGGATGTCCCATACCATATAATGTCATGTTCACCAATAAAAGATGAGGGAAAGAGGAATGTTGGGAGTTACAGCATTTGTCATCCCAAGTAATAGTTGTGCATGATGGAGCCCTGCTTTCCAAGGAATGGCTGAACACCTGCATGCTGATGTGGAGTAGTGAATGAATCCCCTGTTCTGCTTTGCTTTTTTTGTGCAGCTTTTATTTTGCCTGTTAAACTGTCTTCATCTCAACCCAAAAGTTTTCTCACTTTTGCCCTTCTGGTTCTTGTCCCCATCCCACTGGGGGCAGGGGAACTGAACGAGCAGCTCTGTGGGGTTTAGCTGTCTACTGGGGTTAAACTACAACTGCAAAAATGGCTAAACTAACCTGAAAACAGAAAGATATACAAGATTCTAGACATCCTTTCATGGGGGTTAGTTGAACTCATTGCTTAGAAGGGCATGAAACAGTAGAGAAGTGACATGTTATTTTCATTCTGTGGGCATGAACACTTTATTGGGGGGTAGAAGAGGAGGAGAGGCATATTTCAAACTCTTGATAACCTGTAAAAAAAGAAAAGCTGCAGATTTAGACTCAGCTGCAGGAGGTGATTTCAGACTTGTCTCTTCTGTCAGTCTTTACTATGTCAGGACCCTTGCCCGTGATTCTTCTTACTACTTTTTAAATTGGCAAATATCAATAATTACATTATCATGTGGGAAAATTATTTCTTAGGATCAATTTATGAAAATAAACAAGGATGTTAATGAGATTGAAGCTAAATTGTTATCTTCACCCTATGCCACAGAGTTTTACAGAGAAGGAGAATTTTATATACTGTTCTTGAATTTAACCCAGTTACAGTTTGCCAGATTGACTTGAACTCTCCAACAACTGTACACTAAATTACCTGGAATCTATGAGCTATTGCATTTATAAAAGAGAATCTAGTGTTTTCACTTTATGAATCATAATTCCTTCATAACTTTCATTCTAAGACAAACTAAACTGTTTTCAGAATTAATTATTTCAACATTCTGCATCAGTTCAGTAAGAGATTTGGCCTTTAATTACAAAACTTATGTTAGCATGCTGCTTATATGGCAACAATTTCTATATAATTCTTCCAGTCTCCAGTTATTTGACATTCAGGAACACCTAAGAAGGAGATGTTTTTATTTAACAGCCCTTAATAAAATAGTTAATATAAAATTATTTTGTATAGTTGCTTTTTGAAGTAATGAAACTTTCAGCATCCACAGTAGTCAAGAGACAAGTTGTATCATCCAGTTCATAGGTCAAGGCGTTAATGGAAGTACAGGTATAACTGCTGCTGTTACTTGGCAGGGGGAAGCAGAGCACAGTTGGATGACTACATAGCCTTCTCATCACCTTTTAGGTCATTTAATGCGTATTTAGACATGCAGAAGTCACTTTAAAATCTTCAGAATATAAAAACAATGTCTGCTACATCTCTTCTTAACTGTGATTATGACCTATTTAACAGTATAAACCTTTCTAGTTTAAACTGACAAAATAGATACTCTTCTTGCCTACAGTCTACTGAAGCAGAGTTATAAGGTTCATCTTGGTGGAGTCCCTGACACCCCACAGTGCTTTGAAGGTTTCACACAGTTTTGTACATCATGTGCTTCAGTAAATCAAATTTAACATAAATGGTATTTATTTTGCATAGCTCTCTGCCCCAGTAATTTCTGCTATATAGAATTCTCCCTTTCCAATATACTTCCTCTCAGAAGAGTTATTGGTTATGCATATTAAAGGATAAATTCTTACTTTTCTTATTTTATGAAACCTGAGAGCACCACTCCCAGCAGAAATCAAGCTTCAGGGTAAAGCTGTACTATTGAACCAGTAAAAACTAAAGTATTATTTGAATTGTAGTTGCTAGAAAATATCAATGCTATTTCTTCTGAGAGATTTGTGATCTAATGAATGAAAGTAATTTTATCAGCCTGTAGCCACACATACAGTTTACATTCTGCAGAATGACAGCCCGTAATAACCACCTCAGTAAAGCCAAACATTAATAAAAAAGCTCCACTTTACGCTTTCCAGGAAGTAGACACTACACTGACATCAGAAATGCAACTTTAAAACTAGAGGCCAAAGGGATTATTGCGCAATTTTCCACTAAGCTAAACACTATCTCTGCATATCATATGATTTTTTTCTTCAACAAGATTGGTGTCCTTTTGCTATACTTTCCAGTACTTTCCATTTTAACAGCGATTAATGTCTTAGACCTCAGGAGTGAGGGCTAGGGAGTAGGAGTTTGTGGAGGTGGCACAACTATAACTTTAGAAAACAAAATGAAACATTTCTAGTGAAAGATTTTGGCAGCAAAGATTAAGAAACCAGATTTGCTTTTGACAATAAGTTGACCCCATTCCCAACTAAAAATTAACTTTACGTTAACTTAAAAATATAGACTCAGGGGAAAGACATCATTACTTTTCCATAGCAGAAAACAACAAATTTTGCGAAGTTACTCCTTTTAGGAATAAGCATATCTTAGTAAAGGGTGTAAAAATTGCTTGTTGAAATTTCTGCTACAGGTATTTTGCTTTACCTGGGTGATTACAGAGGGTTACATTTTATAGTTTGTTTCACAGACAAAGGATCATAAACAAATTCTTGTTGGCTGCCTAATTACACTCTCTTGTAGCTTTTTACAGGGACAACAACTAGCTGAAAAAGAAGATTTCTGGGGTCCCGATAGTATATCTGAACACCAATCCCCCTAGCAAATACCTTATTTCCAATGAGTTACTCCTATTTTAAAAATTATAATAAAAGAATCTTTCAGGTTTCTTTTAAGACTTTATTGCCAAATAGCTCACTCTTTTCCAATCAAATTCAGCACTGATTCTGCTGTTGTCATTATATGTTTTCTGATAGAGGAGCATTAGGGGTGAACCCCCTTTGCCCCCAAACAAAAAAAAAGAGCAAACATTCTCTTTCTCCAAATATTAATTGAAACAAACAAACGAAACTTCAAAATTCTCTCTTGATTGGGCAAGTGTGACCCTTTCAACTAACTCTATAGCTGCATTGAAGCCTCTCTGGTACAATATCTTTAAAGTTTATTAACTCTATGTCTATAGACAATACATAATTGCTGAGATGTTAATAATAAGGATCTGTGACAAAAACAGTAAGCAAGTCACTATTTTGTAAAATTACACTTTTATGCTTCCTTAACATTTTCTGCTCCCTGTTAAGTGTCATTTACATGCTTTTTGTGTGTCTGTGTGTGTTTCTTCAGAATACATACCTACTGAACAAGAGAATTTTTATTTAACATTATTATCAAGTTTTAGGTTGTCTAGCCTTATATACTTAAAAATCCAGTGTTTTTACTATTTGGTGCATTAAAAAACCCCATATTTCATAGTTTACAGTCCTTGAGTGTTGGAAAATACTCAGTGCTTTGCCCTGTGGTTCATCGTTTCTTCCTTTGTCATTATGTCCTTGGTTTTTCTCTTTTAGCCATTTCTCTGGAAAACTTCAGAGGAAAAGATTTGTTGATAATCGAACAAACAAACAAACAAAAAAACAGCCAACCAATAACCCAACCAAGACCTTTTAAAATAAAGGCTTTCTCCAAGGATTTACAAAGTAAATGAAGTTTCAGTTACCAGCAGGTGACCAATTAACCTGTAAAACAAGGGGTAGAACAGATTTGATCTTTCCTCTCCTTTGAGAAATCCCTGCAGAAAATAGTGACCTCTGTGTTTAAGACTTTGCTTTTTAACCATTCTATTGATTTTAAATAGATATTCAACCACTTAAAGTTCCAGAGAATGATTAAGAGTCTTGGTGAGCCTTTAATAGAGTCTCAAATTGGTACATTATAAATTTGCTGATGTCTAATACGTTTTGATAAGACACATTTGATTTCATTAATTTTGCATCAAAGACTACATCCCACTCTGATAGTTGCAAATCAGGCTGCAAAACACTACAAAAATCAGGCTATTCCACAAAGGTAGAGATATTGAGGAAAAAGTAAATAGGTATTTTCAATCAGCATTATGTCTTTCTAACCAGTTTTGTGCACAAAGTTGAAGACCATTGGTAGCTTAAAAACATTCTCTAGGTCTCATCCTCAGGAACTGTCTATGATTTTAATGAGAATTATTGCTAAATTGAAGTTATACAGTTGTATGATGAAGCTAGACAACCTAAAACATTAGTTGTCCTAACAGTCCTTAGGGTTACATTATCTCTGCTAAGATCTTAGATTGCCAAAGTATTGAAGATTCCAGGTAAGTTAAAATGAACATTTTCACTCTACCCAGTAAGCCAGTGAATTTCATGAGTATTTGCATCATGTAATCTCAGCACAAAATTCCTTTTAATAAGCAGGCAGACATGTACCAGTTTAAACCAACAGGAGGATACACTTCCCTGTTTCACAAGAAAGTTCAGCTGCTGACAGTCAAGGTGACAGAGATAAAGTCTTACGCAAATTAAGACAGTGTCTTTCTGAATTCCTTCCCCTCACCTTTCCAACTACAGGCTGGAAGTGTGAGCAACCTGTAGAAACTAAGCAGCACCTTGACAATAATTTTGCGTTGAGCTGCAATTGCATTCTGTGGATACCAAAAGAAATATGAGACATGCTACTAATTTATCTAAAGGAGATAAAGACAAGTGTGACCCCCAGCCAGCTAATATTCGTTGATATTCCTGCTCTACTAGACACAGTGTTAATGATATTTGGGAGCATGGTGGGGTGGTATCAAGTCAGAATGAAATGAGTTAGCATGCTATTTATTTTTGCACTAGGGACACAGACTAATGCCTCTTGATAGTCCTAAACAGATTAAATAGACAAAATACCCAGACAGAATTTTGTGATATTCTGTATGTGAGAATTATATTTGACACATAAGAGCAATTTTCTGCTATACTCCCCACATATGCATCTTCCCGCATTTTGCATATTCTTTCATTAAAATGCCTTCTGTTGAAGTCCTACCTGGAACTTTCTACAATCCAAAGCTACATCATATTTTCTGCCCCCCCCCCCCCCCCCTTTTGTTTTTTTTTGGCATCCACAGATCGCAGACTACTAGGCTGATATAATTATTGAACCAGATGATGCTCAATACAGCACTCATGTCCTCAGGATCCTGTTCTGACCGTATCTTAGTAAGGACTTCGCTTAGCACATTACTTATTGTGTGTATACATTAGCTTCTTGAAGGCGTGCATTCTGACATGCCCAAACCCTCTTTCCCATCTCCTGATATGGTTAGCATAACTGAAGTCATCCTGGTGGTCAAAATTTCAACTATCTTAAATTAGTTTTATCCTGATTTTATTTCATAGTCCCAGACAGACAGTGAGATGAACTAAACAGGCTGCTTTTATCCAGAGGGACTGGAGATGATGAAAGCTTGAAGAAGGTATTTGCCAATCTTTCTTCTTCAGGATTTTCCCCTCTGTGACAAGGTTTGTAGCACTTGGATAATGGATGAGCTGTGGTCTGTAGCATAGACAGGAAGCAGCATGGAAACTTTATGCAGTAAAGCTGGTAATTGAGCAAACTTCCCTGTCAACCACAATATGAGGACAATGACTGTGGAAGGCTACTTGGAGCACCTCAGTGTTCCTGCAATCATTATCATGAATATTTATTTGAACCTGGTGCTAAGGCTGTAAGTGCACCAAAACTGTCCCAGTCTCACCCAGGACCTATACCCACTGGGTTTTAGCTCCCAGTTCTTGCCTGACTGAAAAAACACGGGGGAAATTTATGACAAATGACTGATCAGTTATAAATGCTACAATTCCTAGAAAGTATCAGTCAAGAAAAAAAAAAGCAAGCTTCTTTGTCACAAATTGTACTCAAGAGCAACTACACTGAAATTAATTTTCCAGAAAGTTGAGTTTTAGGAGGAGAACAAACCAACTTTCTGTCCTCAAGGTGACAGCTTTTCTCTAAAATGTGTTTGAACTTCAGTGGCCTCTGGAGTATGACTTGAATCATATTAAATTTGGAGCATACAACTATAAAGAGATGGTTCTGTGACAGAGTTTGCAACCTCAGAATAAGAGAAGTAAACATATTCAGCAAAACTAAGGTAGAAGAAAGGTGGGTACAGTCAGGCAATAAGCAATTTTCACAGCATCTGCCTGCTTTTCTGTTGGTACATAACATAATTACTTCAAAGGTACTTTTAAAGTGTAAAAGAAAAGAAAGAAAGACTCCTTTGAAGCTCTCTTCCTAAGCCTTTATTTAATCCTGCTTCAGCCTTCTTTTCTCTTCAAAGGGGTTTCCTCAAGGGGTTTGTCTAAACAATGCAAACACTTTGGTGCAGTTTATTCTGACTGCTGGAGTTTTTACAGATTTCAGGTAACTGCAAATAAGAGCCTAATAGTATTCTGAAGAGCTGCTAAGCCTCTATCTGCAACCTCAAGTGTTCAAGTCCTTTAAACTCTGGCCCACAATCAGAGGCTCTTAAACTTGTGTTGGACAAAGCTACCTGCAGTGATATTTAGCATGTCAAATGACTGAGTGGCTTTTCAACAGCCATAATCTCTCACAGATTCTACTGTTCTCATTTTCTCATCTCAAAATTTGTCTCAAATTTTCTTTAGCTCTATGAAATCTATTTATCAAATGAGAATTGTTTTAACGTGTAAAAAACCTAATCCTAAAACGATATACTTATGGGCCATATGTGACAATATTGTTAAACTTCAGCTGTCTTGAAGACAGCTTTGAGACTAGCATGACATCAGCAAAAGATAAGAAGTGCTCAAGATACACTACTGAACTATTTATTAAAGCAATACAAATAGGAGTTTAGTTTAAATTATTTAATCATGTGGGAACAACAGCTGCTTTGTTCTGTCAAAATATGGGGATGAACCTATATGAAGAATCTCCTACCTTCAGAGAAAATATGCGTGGCAGAATCTGAGAAACAGCAAAACATGGAACTGGCATAACAAAGCTACATAGATTCTCCTACTAAGATAGTAGTTTATCTGAGATTTTCTGATCCTGCTTACCAAGTATGTGAAGGCACTATCCAAAGGAAACATGGTTGAATCTCATGGATGTCTGCCATTTGAGATGCTTTCCCAGGGCTGAGAGCATGATCATTTTTCATGTTGTGTTGCTACGGATACATCTACTGCATGGTTCTGGTATTTGTGTGCTGAAGTTTGGGCTTTTAATGCAGAAATATGCAACTTTAATATCCACAGTAATTTGTTGTATAAGTTAACTGTAGTTGCCATGGTATCCCAATGAAGAGAAACATTGCTGACACTTCTTGCTCCCCTCATCTGCCTGTTCCTTTGTTTAATTCAAGTTTGATGCCTTCCATATCTTGAAATAGAGGGGAATAGATGACCATTAAAAAATAATTCTCCTTGTGAAGTTACTATCCAGATTAGCATGCAGAGTGATTAGACAAAGTTCTGACCTGAAATAGGAAAATCTTGTAAGTATTTTTCTTTTAATATTATTTAGCATATTTAATAATATGCTAAATATGTCTTTTTTCACCATTGATATCATTATGGGTAAAAGAAATTAAAATGAACTTACATCTATTTTTGTGAAGAAGGAATGGTATTTACCAGGGGAAAAAATATAGCTTAAATGTACTAATTTATTGCTTAATTTTTGGATTTATTAATACATCTGCTTGTATAGAGTGGAGAATGCTATTATTTGGGCTCTGTGAGATAAATAATTTGATAATCAGCTTTCACTAAGGGTTGTAGGAACTCTGCTTTTTGACTTCTGTGATAGTATTTGTATTAGCCAACAGTGATGGCCACTACTACATATATTAAATGTTATATTAATTCACAACTTTTTGTGAAGTATAACCTTAAAGGGAAGCATTTCTCCATATGTTCACATAGTCATATGTTCTTTAAAATTCTTTATAATTTTAAGATAATGGTGTCTTGTACACTAAAGCAATAAAGAATAAAATGGCAAGGACATATTTATGTGGTATATCTGCAAGGAAATCTTGGATCCCATAAAAATGAAAGTAGACTCAAAGATTTTTTTTTTTTCTTTCTGCTATTTCTTGGCCTGTGAAGGACTTAAGGCAAATCCTTACTAAAAAATGTCAGTCATTAAAATGAGATTCTGTCACTTGAATGAAGTTTAATATGTCAAGCCCAAACCAGAAAGCAGTCAGATAAATAAATATCTTCTCTTTTTGGTCTTTGATAGCTTTTAAGTCCAGCTTACCATCTTGCCTGTGATGCAACCAAAATAGAACGTTTTTAACGTATTAAGTTGAAGTTTCTAAAACAACTGATAAATGTTTCTTTACTCACAAGGAAGGAGACAAGGATTATATTTTTAGTCTTTAGTCATGGAAGAATGGAATTGTGTTGTTTTGTTTTGTTTTGTTTTTTCTTTTAAACTGACTTGCTTTATTGGCAATAAAGCTCATTTTTCTTTTAAAGTGGTTACAAGACTGCTCTTCCAAAGGCTTTTATCTCTTAATTCAATTTCCAAATTTTCTCAATAACCTCTAAACCACCAACCAAAGCAAATTGCTGCTGCCTGCTGTAGTCAGTCCACCTTCACTGTCATTCAATTATAAATTTTTCAGCAGTATTACTGTCCAAATATTTATCCAATTCTGTTCCCTCAAGGCGAGTCTCACTCTAATGACTTTATTTATGCTTCAGGGGATTTGGTCCCATGCACTTACCATTTATTGTTCTTGTGAGTATACAGGTGATACTCTTGTCAGAGACAAGAGATCTTTCTTTGTCATAAAAACTTGAATCAAATTCAAGTTACTCTGTCTTTGTTTTTTAGAAATTAATAGGAATCAATGTATTAAAAAACCTGACACATTTTAATTTATTTTTCCAGTTTATCATCAGTTTGGCTTATCTGTTGCCTAATGTTAATTGGTTAGTGCATTAACAAGTAATTAACTTCTTTCTGAAATATTTTCAGTTGTTTCTGGCTGTATATTTTTTTCCTCAATGGAACTGGCTGTATATTTTGTTCTTCAATGGAACTGACTGTTAGTTTCATAGATCTACCTACTTATTTATCAATAGGGATGCTTATCCTGACTAAATAATCTTTCCTTCCCCGTTCCCAAACTTAAGGTTCTGTTTTCTTCTGATTTCCTGATCTATGCTACTCTATTCAGTTACAGCATAGAAAGAAGCAGCACATCTTTAAACAGCTTTTTCTTCAGAGTACGAGCTACACTTAAAAATAAGTGATTTTTTTTTTTTTTAATCTTTTCAATGACCATTTTAAAAAATAAATTAAAAAATACTAACTTTTTCTTAGGAGTTGCACCTCTGTGAAAAGTTTCCTCTGGTCAGTGGGTTGGAGAGTAAAACTAATGATGTCTGGAATTTTTTTTCAGAGACTTTGTCCAGGTATTTTCTGATTAATGTATCTCTCTGTTCTTCCTGAACAATGGTAAAGCTGCAGCAGGAGAGAGAGACAATATCTATCCTCATGTACTTAAGAACTCACCTATGACAGGTGAACTCCATTCTCCTTGTCTGACAAGGGCTTGAATCTGTGTCGCCTCCATCCTAAAGAAAGTTATATAACCTGGTTGAGATCACTGTTTTCTCTGGTTGGGGTTTCAAGAGAAGAAAACAGCTAATATATCTTTCAGAGACCTAGATGCTCCTTTTAAAGAGTACAGATCCTGGAAGACAAGAATATTTTTTTGCAGTTGAATAGAGAACATATGCCCCAGAGACGATGTAGGTTTTCATGTGCAATTTTATTCACTATTTTTTATTGGCTATCTTTAAATCTCTGTTGGAGATCACTTATTCACAGAGTCTAGGTGCCTAAGGTTTAGGGTTCCAGTTTAGCAACCACTGGACAAAAATATGTAAGCTCTGAAATGCTAAAGCACTATAATAACATCTTCTTAATACATTTACTGCTTCTCACCTCGATTTACATGAAGAAAGAACCTTCTCCATCTATGCTTTTTTTCTTTCCCTCATAGCTAAGGCATGAGTAACATATAGACCATACTTTTTAATACAGAATCTCCCATCAACTTATACATTAATATTGGCAGAAGTACCACCATAAAGGGTGTGTGGCAGGTCTTTACCTATACAGGGTTTTAGGAAGGTGATCCAAATGAGAACAGGTACAGGCCTTTATTTCTGGTATAAACTTATACTTCCTTACATTTACCAATTTTAATTGTAATCTTCACTGAGCTCTCTCACTGCCTGTGTGACTTTCTGCAATTGTTGTCTTTCATATACTGGGACACCTATGTACTATAGGACTAGATGCTTCTGGAGAATTCAGCACAAAGATATTAATCAAGAAGGCCAGCAGCTTCTGAGCCTTCCTAAGCTTATTAGATGGTTGAGGAAAGGTGTAGAGAATTGACACTGAAAATACTGAATATTGTGAAAACATTGAGAGCTGTGTTTTGACTACTTTTTAAAATATATACAAATAATATAACTTCAATCAGAATAGATTTGTACTGTTCTTTCCCATTGAATCTGATTTTTTATACTGTTGCTTTAGTAGTTATTTTTTTTATTCATAGGCAGCTAATTGTATTACAGTCTCATGTGGAGCCATTTTCAGGGCACTAGCAAAATAAAAATACTGTCAATTTTTATTTAGATCTTTAAGTCTACCTTCTGCTCTGCAATGTTATGGTTTTCTGATTTGGAGCTAAGACTATGCAAAAAATACCTGGCCCAAATAATGCTGTTTCACCATTTAAAAGAAACTTATTCAGGATTTATTACATAACCTTCACAAAAATGTTATTTTTTTTTAAAGCAAAAAATAAATTTTGCCTGGTAAAACTATAGTCTTCAACATTTTTTTTTTTAATTTAATAATAAATCTAAAGGCCAGAAGACCACACTCTGAGAAGTGCTAGATATTCTATTTTCATTTGCTTCAGAAAAAGATCAGTAATGCAGAATGACGTATGGATTAATCTCAGTTTGCTGAGAACTATGAATATTCAGAGTAAGCCTAATGATATGGAGAAAATAAAGCATTTGGCTCTGTTCCCCTAATATGTTTTGACACTAAAGCCTCAAATTAAAATGCATGAACTGAGAGAAAACTCTTCTTTGGCAAATTCTCCAGTTTTGTTTGTTACTGTATCTTCAATAATGGTTTTAAGTAATAAATTTTTAGTCTCAACTGACTACTGATGCAATTAAGATCATAAAGTAGTGACGACTGACAAACACCTATGGTGTAGTTTTTAACCAAGGTAAACAAGCAACCAGGATTCAGTTATGGATGGTAATATTGAGCACACAGTTGCAGGAGGGAAGGTGACTGTGTGGGGGGTTGGAACATAAAGTTCATAGGGCTTAATTTCTTCAAGCAAGGGTGCTAGATAGACATATTTTCAGAATGTGAAAGTAAAATATGGACTAACATGGGAACTAAAATATGTAAATAAACAATTCATTAACTCTAGAAAACAAAAATGTCCCCACAGCTACATGGTTACTGGTCTACCTTAAGAGTAAGAAAGTTCAAGGAACAAACTTCTGAAGAAAGAAAAACTGAACAAATAAATATAATTTAGAAACTGATGGATGCATATTGTCTTTTGGCCAAAGCTAGGTATGTCTATTTCATCTTATAGGCTTCCATGATCAATTGTACAAAGGAAACATTGCAAAGTTAATAGCAGTCATTCTTACACCTGATCAAAGATTAAGCTGGTTGAATTGCTCAGTAGACCATGAACCTAAATTAGGAAAATGGATTCATCATGAGGAGATGAATGGAGAGAGGTTTTCAGATGGCAGAAATAGGCTGCCATCTCTGTCTCTTACTTAAAAAAAAAAAAAAAAAAAAACACAAAAAAAAAAACAAAAATAAAAACAAAAACCCAAACAAAACCAACAAAACCAAACCCAAAACAACATTTAGAAAATTATTTGGTGTGTCCAAAAGGGAAGCAGGCTAAAGCCATGTAGAAGATAACAGCAGTTATAAAGGGGTGTCTCAGCAAGTATCTCTCTGGGTTTCCCTTTCCAAGCCTCTTCCTTGCTTGAGTCCAAATATGAAGCTATATTCTGAGTATGCAACAGAGGAGGAAATACTTGATGCTTTTTATGCAATAACCTTGGATTGTGACGTTCACGAAGCAAAGGCTCCTGTTCTAGATGTCCCTAACCTTATGGGACTTGAGCCTAGAGATTCTATGACCCAAGGGCTGCCCAAACTACAAGGCATGATTATGTGTTTTTCCTTTGCTCCTGTTGAAGCTCGGAGACAGTCCATCAAGGCATACAAATTTATTTGTCTTAGTAGGAAAACAAGCAATCTCTTCTCTAATCCAGTCCTTCTCACTGAACTACAGTTTCAGGCCAGGAGTTCTTGTGGTTTGTGATCTTTGTGATTTGTGTGGGGTTTATTGATTGTTTTTTCTCCCTCCCCCATTCTGACTCTAAAGTAAAATGCAAAACCATTTTGCACTGCAGCAAGACCAGAAATCAAAACTGCATTAGAAACAAACTTGCTTTGAATATTCTTAGAGTACAGATGCTCAGTTTCAATTGGGGGAAAAAAAAAAAAAAAAAAGGGAGGGGTGTGTTTGCTTTCATTCAGAATATTTCAAAGACTGGATAATAAGAAAGTCTGGGATGTGAGAAATGTGTGCTTAAAATCTGCAAGTACATCTTAGAATTCAAGACTATTTCTTGTGCAAGTCTTTAACCTCTAGCCCTGTGTATACAAAATATGTATTGAAACTCTGTTTGATATAGTTTTAACGATGCAGGTCAGGATTTGTTCTCTTACAAATGCCAGGGGAAGGAAAAAGGGTGTATGCTGTTGTTATCAAATATTTACCACCAAATGTATTGTATGTTTCTGAGGTGTGAGTCATGTTTGAGTTATCTGAATAAAAATTTAAGTGAATGAGGCTGGTTCTCCATTGGCCTCAGGTAGTGATGATGTACAAAGGAATTCCATGTCTAGACTTCCTTTATGTTATTCTCTTCCTAACATGGCACCAGGATTACTTTTTTTTTTTTTTTTTGTGAGTGGACTTGACAGTTAATGAAAAATAGTTTGTCATTTAGGAAATGGATAAGAGGGCTTTTAAATGTACTGAGATGTTAAATAACCCTTCTTGTCTTGTTTCTGACTAACTTTTATTTCTGCCTTTCTAATGGCTTGCATATACAAATACTGCATGTCAAATCAGCTGGGAAATTTAACACCGGGATGAAGTCAGGAAAGTAGTTTCTCACACTCATGATTATTTTGTCCAAGATGTATGTGAGTGATGCTGGAGAATTAGGTTTCACACTTGTTTTTATAGTTGCATATTGAATGAATTAATTAATATAGTACCTACTCCTGTGCATACTAGTTCATTTTCCTTTTTGGACTCAGCCCCTACACTGTTCCAATGGGGCTTACTGGTGATATATTCCTGGATGCTAGTGCATTGATAGAAATTATAGGGAGGGTGTACATTTATTTACCTTTTGCAAGTTGAGATGCCAGTGTCTACTCTCTCTGTTTAACAGGCAATGCAAATCATTAAAAGTGATGCACTTGACTTTCATAGCTTCCACTTCACCCTTACTTCATGCACAAATAACTTGGCAATAGCATGAGCAAGAAGCCAGTATACATCAAATACTCATATCTTATAATGATAATAATGGTATTTATGCTCATCCATTAAGTGGTCTTACTGTCTGTATGTGCTTTAGAAGAAAAGTAAGCATTGTTTTATTGCTACAATGTGTAGTTTCTGAAAACAAACAAACAAGTAAAACAACCAAACAATAAAATACAGATTAGCAAGAATATTCTTCTATAAGACTATGGTGCTGAGCTTTTTAATGTAGCAGTTGCTCTTACACCTTTGTTTTCAGAGTCATTATGCTCAGTCCTGCAGAAATATTTTTTTTTTTTTTTAAAAAAAAAAAAAAAGGAAAAAAAAGAGAAAATAAACCAGACTCTTTAGTTAAGAAGCACATCACTATCTGGTGACAATGATCTGCCTTTAGTACTGTCAACAAGTATCTTCTCAAACAAATAATGCTCAACATGTTCTTTCTAACAGGAAATTTCTTGGATAGGTGCCTACTGTGTTGAAAGGTCTGCAAGGTGTAAGATTGCTATAGAAGATGAACACAATTCTCTCTGAAACTTATGCTGTTACAAAAGCATAACACATCTACTTTAATGTGTTACTTTTAACAAAATCTGAGTCTATCATAGAGAGTTTTCACAAAAAGAAATTTTGTTTTTCATAGAGAATTTTCTATTTATTCATTGAAGAGAATAGATAGAGTGATCCAGGAGATGATCTATATAGAAGACTCTTCTTATCAAGCCTTTTAACCCTAGTGGGCAACAAAAGTATTAAAAAAAGGTGACTGAACCAAGATGAACACTTTGTAATAGCAAGGCTATTCTGTTTTTTAAACTTTAAACAGTGTAATTATGTATTTAAAGTAATTTGCCAGGGATATAATAGACTTTTCATTATATAAGTCCTTTAAATCATGATTAACCATGATTAATTGTATTGCAGCTCACAAATTTTTCTTATAATACCAGGCAGGCTGAAGAAGTGAAATAGTGGAGTCTGCTATATGGATTGTAAAGAAACCCAAAACACTACAGTGTCTGAATTGATATCTGGAAAGCAGAGAGACAGTGCATTAAAGTGCATGTAATCTGAAGAATTTTGAAAATCAAGCAATTTTCAAAATCAAGAATTTTGAAAATCAATCAAATTCCTTGGTCAGGATTTAAGGTTTTGCATGGCTCTGTATCCCTGCAGGGTTTGCTTCATCCTATAACAAATGAGAATGCTGGCACCACATACAATGTTTTCTCTACAGGAAATCCCCTTGATGCAAGGAAGGAGATAGGAGTTAGATTTTCTAAAGGCAAATAGAGAAAACTGTGTATGGAATTTGGAGGAACTGGAGACTTGTTCTAGGTTGTACATTACATCAGGTAATCCCATGATCAGGAAATATGTTTTGCTCTTAAAAATCAATTATCCTCTTCTTTCTGTGATCCTAGTACTTTTGTTTCTCCTGTTCATTTCTATTTTTCCTCAAAGTTTGTCCTTTAGTTATCTATAATTTATATCAAGTAACTTTTGGTCAATCATTATTGTTTTCTCACAGAGATTTCCTGTATCTTCATAAAAGTTTTATCTTGCTGTATTCTAGGCTTTTCCTCTATTCTCCCTCTTTCTCTGTAAGAGAATCCCTAGAACAAACATCAGAACACACGCTGCTGTAAGCATTTACTAAAGCATAGCGTCAACGTCCCATACCTGCTTTTTTGTGGTAATACAGTGCCTGAAGATGTGTGCAGCATGCCAGGTAGCTTTGACTTTCCCAGGGTCACTTCAGTCTCACTGCTATCCCTAGCTCCAATCTGGCAAGATTTGTTTTTTTTGGTCTGCCAAGTGAGACAGCACGACCCATTCTACCCATTTCTTCAAATCCTATCTGGACATAGCGGGTAGAACTATTAATATCTAAAGTATGCTCTTTCTGGAGATACAGGCTCATAGGTACTCTGCCTGTGGTCATTGATCCATTTGTTAGTGGTCACAATCGCGAATAGAACTTATCTACACAAAGCAGATAAGCGGGCACTTCTTTATTCCAGCACTGGGGAACACGGGGGATAGCTCCACCAAAGATGTGTTCACCGACAGATACAAAGCACAACATATTTATACACTTTTTCAGCAGAGTCATGGTTATATAAGATCAACAAAATTCACAAAGTTTAGTTTGACCTTAATAATGTTTGGCTTTCAGCTACCTCACCTTACCTATATTCCTATTCTACAGAAATCATTGGTCATCCTTACTGATTGATTTGAATAGAATGAGGGGAAGGTGATGATTAGCATATTCATGTTATTTCCTGGAAATCATTATCATATGCAAATATATCTAACACATACGTGGTTATGTTGGACGGGGGTCCTCTGGTGGTTGTCGATACTCTTCATCACTGTGTCTGCCGATTGAACTCCATCCTTGCACATGCTCATTTCATCTTTGGCTGATGCTCATTTCTTCTTTGGCTGATCTTCCCAACCAAAACCAGTTTCTTCTGGTATCTATTGTTTCAAATCAAGATCCATAACCAGTACCCATTGTTTTGATTCAGAGTCCATAACAATTCTTATAGTGTTCAAGGCGCACACCAAACTAGTTACCTATTCCTAAAGGCCTTCGTGTACTTTATATTCCCATAGCTGCTATAACTCCATTTTAAAATCAAAATCATATTCTAAACTAAAATCAAAATAATATTCTAGGATTCAAGCTATTTTATTAAGGTAACTGCAACACATTGATACTGGATAAACTGGGATAAATATAGATCACGAGAACAGATGCTATAGAGGCTTGTCCATTTTTGGTAAGCTAAAAGCAGTAGAGTCCATATGCGCATGAAAAACTGAAGCTGAGTTTAATGTGCCAAACATTAGCCTAACATTACTGGTCAGTTATGTCTCAGACAACAAATATGCACTTCAAATGAATGACGTATTGAAAGGGTCAGCCCCTGCACTCATTGAAAAATGTTGTGCCAAAATGTACCCAGATGAACTTCTGAATTTCTAAAGTCTTATTTCAAATGCCAGATACTTTAGGAATTTGCTAATACATTTTTGTACATATATATAGACATGTATGAAATGTTATACAAAATTTTATTTCCCTTGATGTGCTTCCTCCCTCTTCTGTCCCCTTTTCCACTTCTTTCCTTCTCCTTCATTGCTATAGCTCATTTAACCATCTTCCCCTTTTGCTTCCTTCTTTACATTGTTTTTCCTCCTCTTCCATTACTTGAACCAGTATGAATACACAGATATATTCAGTGTAAGTAACACTAATTACATGCTGCTAGACTCATAATATAACCACAGATTTCTTTAGTATTTCATCACTAAGTAATTTATATCAGTTACATAATATCCTAAACAGAAAACTATACATTTAAAAATTATTCTCTGAAGAACCCAGTACCATATTGTTAAAAGTCTGAAACTCATATTGGGTTTGTACAGCAATATGTTCAGATATCTGCACAGGCAAATGCTTCATAAACTTTAAAGTACTAAAAAAATATAGTACTATGAGTCACACCTAGTCATATAGATAAGAGGCCATTCTTGAAAATATGAGGAAAACAAGACATACACAGAAATAGATTTTCAGGGTGAAAGTTATAGTATGCATTTGAATCACTTATGTCAAATAAAATAAGATTAAAATTTAATCCATATTCTACTTGGAAGTGGAGCATATTGATATACATGAAGACTAAATCACTTTAAAAGATGTTCTGAAAAAAGCACCAAACAAAACTTGATGTTGGAGAATTAGGAATTAGACTAAATGAAACAACATTGAGATATTTTCTAGTCCACTTTCAAATTCCATTCGAAACAACACTTTTAGGAAATTAGAATCTGACCAAACTGTGGTAAAAGTGTATTGAAAATGTTGGAATGCATTAGACAGAGGCAATGTTTTGCTTACCAATCCAGACACGTTCTTAGTCTACTAAAGTCATTTGAAGTGTAACGACATCTTCAAATGAAAACTGTTACAATAGTAGAAGGCCACTTTATTTATTAAATAGTGTGGCTTAACTGAATTTCGGAACTTTCCTGGGGGATCATTTGTCTTACATATTTTGGTTTAGATTAGAATGCCAGATCCAACAAGTATACAAGAAAGAAGACAACCTCTGCAAGAAATAACAACATTGAGACTTTTATGATTAAATGGAGCACTCCATTATCAAAACAAAAACTTTTGCTTAATTATATTTTCTTTTTAATAGCCTCAAAAGAGTACCAAACATTTTTCTTACCCTTATATTTTTAAACTGAAGACAGCAGTAATTCTGAATTACAGTTTACTGGCTACTGGTTTTCTTTGCTAAACTCTTAGTTTTTATCTTCCTATTTCTATTCACCAAAGTTCTTGCATTCAGCTTTCTCTTTCCTCTGGAGTGATTCTTACTCTGAAATTTTATTTCAAAGAGCTGAAAAAGAAAACATGAAGTATTTGCATTGTGAGAATAATATCTGCTAGTATGCCCGAGACATGCTAAAGTGCCCTTCACTGTGACAGAAGCATTTTTTAGTGCTGGGTGACGCAGCACAGAGACATCAACAGGAGGTCTGTTGGCAGCAAAATGAATTAAGCAAGGTTTCATAAAAACCTGTCTCTTGGTTGAATTCTCTTGCACTTAGTATGGTGAAAGCTATCATTAAATGTTGTCCATCTCTGTTCCTCCCCTACCCTGTGGTTAGAGTTTTCATACCCTTTCTGTCTTTCTGTTTTCTAATGAGAATTGAGCTCAGTGGGAGGCAGTGAATTTTTCTCTAACCAACCATGTATTTCACAAACCTTTTAAGACTATAATACCATTAGGGTTTGTAATTCTTTGAAAAATTGGTGGAAATCAAACCAGTTGGGAGTAAAGGAAAATCTATGTATATTTATGCACTGCAGTACAAAGCTCGCTTCCTTGGGAAACCAAGCTAAAAAGTGTTTCTGTTAGAAAATTATGAAGCTAAAATTCATGCATTATAGAGGTCAGGCAATAGTACACTGCTAACAGCAATCTCTGGACTGAGCTGTAGGCAAAAGGAATGTAGTGAAAAGGGGAACAGCTTTGATAAAAGATCCTTAGCTACATTCTTCTGCCTGCAGGCAGCTGTAACTGTTCTCCCTCTATTGACAAATTGTCTGATGCTTTTAGGATATAAACTGATTTTGCTTTGAGGTTAGTGTCATACTGCTCAGGTCCAGTGCACAGTCCAGCTGAGGGGTGTTTTCAGTTCTGTAATACCCCTCTCTATTTTATCAGTGCTTTTTTGGAATTACTTTCTGAAAATGGAGATGTTTCACTGCTTTCAACAGCATTGAGGGGCAGGGAGGGAAATAAAAGCATTCAGCATGCAAGCAGCATTACACTGATAGAGCACAAAGGAAGGCTTCAGTCCCCCTAGCTTCATCTCTATAGCTGCTCAGAAGCTTTTAACAATTCAGCCAGATTAACAATGAGCAGCCTTGCTGAGTGTACACATAGAAACAGCTCCTTGACCAAGCTTATTGGAGGCAGAAAGATGGCAGGAACTCTTTGCTCAAATTTCTAATAAGGCTTTGGAGTCTGAGTAACTGCAGTTATGGAAGGGTTTCTCATCCTTTTCAACTAAACCAGGAATTGTCTCCAAGTTCTTACGACCAGAAACAAGATATCGATGATTTTAGATAGGAAGCTGCAAAAGTGCCTGGCAAATCTTCAGTGGGTGATCTGGGCTTCAAACCTGCTGTCAGTGCTTCAGGAGTGCAGGCAAACAAACATAATAAGTATTTTGGACACGTCTTTAATAGGATGTTGGAGCTGGAGAAATCTAGTTACTACAGTCAGAAAAGGGCAGAAAGACTGATGAAAACAAAGTGCATGATGACAGTGGAGAACAGGCACAAAGGGAAAAAGCTGACAGAAAACATTTGTAAATTGTGCTGATGTTGAGGAAGAGAGAATAGGAAGGGAGCATAAACCAGCCCTGTTTTGTTTCCTGTGTCATTTTAATAAGCTCTCAGATCATAGATCTTGCAAATAAAAGGGCTGAAAATGAGGTTTGCTATGTGACAGTTTTCAGAATTCCTATAACTGGCTTGAATAAATGTGGTTACCTCTTTTTTTTTTTTTTTTTTATTTGTTTAGATGAACAACATATTTTGAAGCAAAAGCAATAATTTCCTTTGCATAAGTTTTAATACCTCTGGTCTTCATTTGTTAATGAGAAAGTAAGGTGATCTGGTGGTAGGGCCCAGTCTAGGCTGTAAAAAGCAAAGGTTTTGTGATTTATTCTCTGTGGAACTGTGGGTAAGTCATTAACAAGTCCACAAAGCAATGTTGGTGCTTAGATCCTGCAGGCACAATAACTAATTTGACTCCAAGGGTCTTTATCTAGACTGAAATACCACTGAATTGATTGTTTTCATTACAATTTATAATATATGTGTATATATACACATACACATCATAATTGAATCAAACAAAAATCAGTAGTCGTTAATAGCTGCAGATTTTTGTGTACTCAAAATAAAAGCCACTTAAATTCATACTCTGACTTTAAAGCCTTGTTTATGTAGGTAATTGTACTGTCTTCATGTGAATTTCTTTGAGAGTATTCATATTCTATAAAATAGCTTTTTAGATATTTGGGTATGTAGCTACACTTTAGTATTTCAATTCTTAGCTGAGAAAACATTCAGTATCTTTAGGTTTTTATACACTGTATCTTGCTGTAATTTTGAGTGATGTATAAAATATTATGACTTATGTTAAGTCTTGTAAGCTTTCATTTTCCATGCAACTCCCGTTTCTGCTTTCTACATTTCTAAGAGATGTCTTCTATTGTTAACACAATTATACTGCTTTGAATGTAATATTTGTTCATCAGAACATACAGAAGGTATTGGTTTTGAAAAAAACCTGATGTATATTTTTTAAGAATGTCAGAATCATGCTAATTTCTGTTAACTTCAGCTTTACATTCCAATACACTACCAAAAATAACCAAGGACTCATACCTGTTTTCAGCCTCCATGTGATTCTGTTCCCATAATGGAAATATTGAGCTGGCATTACTCATTATTTTTCTTACCTGGGAATTCCAGCAGAAGGAAATTTAGTAGGAATTCAGTTGGACCAAGTGCCTCATCTCGTTAGCAGATCTGGGCTAAGAGTGCAGTTAGTAAAACTGGTTACCCAAAATCGTGATTTTAAAATAAATAAATACAAATTTTAAGACCTCACCATATGCTTACAAACTAAGAAGGAATATAAAAAGGGCAGTATCTTTCTGTAGTGTGCTTAAGATAGCAAACACCACCATTATGTTAGCTGAATTAGCTAGTAGCTATTTTTGTTTTTCGCGCTAGTATGCTAAGTGTACTAGTTCAATAGTTCAGAATAACCCTGAGCTGTGGATATGCTGTAGCAAGTCTGATGGCTACTAAGGGGAAATCAGGGGCAGGTATTTCCTTTTGGGAGTTCACTAGTTCACATATGCTTTTTTTTTTTTTTTTTTTCTCCAAAACAACAGAGGTTGATAATTTAAATTATTATATATATTAGAACAATATTTTCTCATTCAGTTTCTTTGAGAGGCTACAACAGAACACAGCTATTTCTAAAACTCAAAAAATGCTTTCTACTTTTATTCCTAAGAAGAATTCCTCTAATATTAATAGTTTTGTATTTTCCTTTAAGTGCAATTATGAGTTTATTGCTGTAACATGCTTGTAAAATGTGGACTCCTTTTAACTGAATGTGACAGCACTTATAATTTATGCATGGGAAAATGAATTTACCTAGAGATTTTTATCAGAATGAGAGGGAAAAAACCCACAGTAGCTGAACAAGCCTAGAAAGAGTTTCTGGAATAGAAGACTAACAGAATTCATCCTGCACATCCCCTAGAGACTTACGGCAGATAGAGAGAAGACAACTAAAAGAGGTTTTTTTCATTTCTAGATAAAACAATAGACATTTCTGTTTAAATGGGAAATGAAAAATGTTGCAACACATTTTTTCTAGCTAGTCTTGAAACTGAAGATTTTGATATTTCCAGTTCCACTAAGTATGCAGTTTTAGACAGTTCTGCGGAATTGTAATATCATGATACCAGAAAGACACAAGTCTTTCTTAGGCAATGCTCATAGACACACCATTTGCATGTTTTTTATGCTTTGAATATGTCAGCAGTAGTCTTATGTCAGAGGGATCATAATTTACGTATATACTACCTTCAGGTTTAAACTGATAGATCTGCATGAGAGGATAGTCCAGAAGTCTTGCAAGAAATTGGAAAATTATGTCCATGCAATGCTAGTGTCTCCCAGTTCTACCATATA
Organism: Tyto alba; assembly: GCF_018691265.1. Taxonomy (NCBI): domain Eukaryota; kingdom Metazoa; phylum Chordata; class Aves; order Strigiformes; family Tytonidae; genus Tyto; species Tyto alba. The sequence goes on from NW_024881313.1 coordinate 10,170,448, forward strand.
TGAATTTGCCAGCCTAAACTTGCTTACTCTATGAGATTTGAGAAGACCATTGCCTACTATGGTTTGGTTACAGGCTGCGGCTTTGTATCACAAGACACACAAAGAAATGTAGTAAGTAGCAAAAAATTCACGTAGCACTGACCTATTACCATTCTTTCAGCAGGCAAGATATAGCATAGACATAACCTTTCCAACTACAGTTGTGTAAAGCACATATAGTCAGAACAACTTCTATGGGAAATAAATTAGGAAAGCCTCAGGAAAAAAATTTCCTTTCCTGTCTCTAAGGGAATTGATATTTTGTAGCAGACCAGCCAAACAATAGTCATATAAGATACTTCATTAGGAAGAGTTTTGGTTTAACTGCTCTCTCATTTACAATTAGAGGTGTTAATTCAATGGCTAAAGGTCAGGAATTACTCATTGCTAACACTGTGTCTCAGAAGCATATCCAGGATATGGTCACCAGCTCAAATCAGAGGTGTTAATGTGCAATTAAAGGTCACAATAGCTTGTGATGAATGAAATTAGTTGTGCCCCAGATTAATTTTTTCTAAAGGGAAGGCTGCTTATTTGAGCTGCATATTGCTTCATAGGAACATTACAGATTAGCCTTTGATTTTTGGAGGAGTTAAAGTCTGTAGTGAGACATAATTTTTGTACTAACTTGGGATAGTTCGAAGTGCTTATCCCATTGCCTGGATAGAGTTGAACTGAAAAATGAAAAAAGTGAGTAAATTAATTTTTGTGGTGCTTAATGATGAGCAGTTGGAAGAAAGTAAACTTTACATAGATCAGAATTAGAAATAAGTAAACAAATGTAAGCCTGATTACCTTAAATGGTAGCTTGTAGGTCTACTTCCAGAGCATTTCCTATTGATGTTTTGTAAATTACTTTCCTGTTAGTTCCCTAGGTTTTAACTAGTCAATACCACAGCTGTTGACAATATGCAGAATTACTTTATCAGTTGTTCCTTATACTGTGTCTGGGCAGAAAGATAAGCTATTTGGAGTTCTCTCAATTAAGTTTTAGACAGCTTCTTCAAATGTTTTGTAACATTTTTTGATGTCTTAAGCTTCTCTTAGTATCGTGTTTTCTACAAATTCAAGGAAAGAGATTTTTCTATTCTATTAACCAAGCCATTGAATGGTGCTGAAATTCTTGTCACTACTGAATATTGTCTGTAAAAATATTGAGCAGAGTGAAAACCAGGACATCTCTGTAAGAAGTTTGATTCAACAAAGCTTTCCACCTTAAAAATTAACTTGATAACTACCAAGATTAGTTTCCCAACCAGTTTTGAAGTACTGTTGATTAAGTTCATCCAGCCTAGACTAGAAAGAATGTTCCTAAGTACATATATGTATTTTCACAACAGAGATTACAACCATTTCAAATACAGCAATGGGGAGGAAAGCTCTTAGGAATCTCAATGATTAAGCATGATTTAGTAAATACCCCAGTTATTGAGCTGCAATGGTCTGCTATGTGTATAGGCATGAACCTGTCACCTCATTCTGTAAATGAATCATATTACTTTGAATGTGGAAAAGGCAGGGCAGCACATGTAACCAGTCAGAAATTACATTTCTGAACCTTTAAATCTACTGTGCTTGGGTTTGTTTTTTTTTTTTTTTTTTTTTTTTTTTTAATACTGCTAGGTTCAGCCTTATTTAACTTTGTTTTTATCTTCTAGTTATCAAACATGCTTGAAAACCATCTGTAAATTCACTCACTTTAAAGGGTATCTGCATGACTGGAACACTTGTGTTGCTGTAGGAGCTGCTTGCAAACCATGTGTTTGACTTACAGGTGTATAGCTAAAACTCTATGGTACTTAGATGTGCTAGCGTCACAATCTGTGCATGAAAAAGCATACTCTTATCAGAAATGTTACTTTGATCTTCAGGGCAGAACTCAAGTGCATTTTTCTTCCTCAAAATATTTTTCCTTCCATATGGTACTCTGCATCTAAAAATGTCATAAATTATTATACATTGCTCCATACTTAATAAAGACCACAAAGGTGCTAACAGTTAACGAATTTTAATGAACTTCCCAACATCTGAGGGTAGTTACCTCCTAGAAGAACAGTGTTGGACTGTTCTGGGCATCTGCTCCTTTCCACCAGCATCCTTCAGCACTCACTAGATGGCTGTGTATCCTTATGTATGCTTACTTGTAAGGTTTAGGAGAGTAGTAGTAATCCCTTCACCATTTGAGGATTTTGCATTCCAGTATATGGTTTGTTTACCTCCCCCACTAGGTCATTTTTATTTAACCTTGGATAAAGAAACCCCTGAATTAACCTAGGTTCTTCTGCTATGTAAATATGAAAATGTCTCTGTACCGACTTTTATGATGCTCCCTCTACCAACCTCAAATATCATCCATCAAACAGAATTGAGTACACTGGTTTCTCAACAAGAGTATTCTCTTTGTATATCCATTGTTTGGCAGAGAAAAATAGCTAATTATAGCTCCTTCTTGTCTAATATCTCTACTGTGGTGGTTTCATCAGCACAGTTGTGAGGAGGAACACAAAATGAGACAGTCTTCAAGCACACACATAACCTCTCAAAAGCAAACTGGTAATATGAGTTCATAAGTTGTGTACTGAGAGGGTCCTTAGGTAAATGCCCAAGTCTGGATAGTGCTCTCATTGAGGTAGTGCAACGTAATGCAGTTTGGAACCATGCTTGTTAACTGAGCAGCTATAGTAGCTGAAGTCTTGTCGTACTTGTTCTGACTAAAGATAAATGCATTTTGTTATTGACAGTGCCGTCTACTTAAAAAGAAACTGCAAGATATTCCAAATAGAAAATTGCTTCAAGTAGCTGATGTTTGAAACTAAACACTTCAGTTTCCTTCTGAATTTTTATTTAGCTAGTGGAGTGTGCTGCTTCTTATTGTATACATTGATCTTTTTTCCCTCTTTTTCTCTCATAAGGTCTTTTCTGAAGTCATATATTGTAGTAGTGTATTCTACTTCTGAATTTATGTGTGAGAGGGAATGAGTATTTCTCTTTTTATTTCTTTTAAGCATCTACTCCTGTATTATGCAACAGTAAAAGACAGCTTTCAATCTTCTTTGTACACTATTTCATTTTAGCTATCTTCTGTCCCGTTATGCATCATCTTTCTAAATTAAATGGTCCAAATATATTTAGTCCTCTCCTGATGTGAAAGGATTTTTTTCTACTTTTATTAAACATTTGTAGTCTACATGGAATAGTTTTTTAGTATGGTATTGGAAAGTTAAGTCATATTATACAGTATAATATACTGTATAATTAAGTCATATTATACAGAATAATATATATTATAACACATTATACAGGGATACTGAGTATTATAGCATTGACTAACATCACATTAATCTGGGGGTTTTTAGTATTCCTCATTTTATATCTTCATATCTAGTTTGTTTTCATGCTCACAGTAGGGTATGAAATTTTGGGTCTAAATATCCATCACTCACAGTTGTGTAGTCGTTTAAGATATTCAACCTCAGTCCAGCACATTTAACTTTGAATATACTACCCCAAATGCTATCTGTCATCATTCTGTCTAATTATCTAGGTAGGTTGAGGCTATTTACAGATCTTTGATTATTTTTTTATTTTAATTGGCTCTTTGATTTTCTGTTGGCCTGCTTAAGTAATTGTACAGTAGATGAATTCCCAAATGTTCATATTTTCTGCAGAAACACAAAGTTCATTTTAAAATAAAGTTAGTTTTGGGTCACCAGATAACAAAAAATCTTGAAAATACTTTTATTTGTCTTGTGCAGATACTGCAAAAACATAAAATACATTCTACTTCAGTAAATGGTCTAGGATCAGGAGGAAATATAATTTTGGAGATAACTGTAGCTTTTAATCCAAAAGTAACTCTTCAGCAAACTTACTCGTTTTGCTTATTAGTTTTTAATTCGAGTGGTTTGTTTGCAGAACTAAGGAGGGTCATAGTAGGCATGAAAGCCAGGCTTTTATACAAAAACAAGAGGTCTACATTTCCATAGTGTAAACCAAATCAAGATGCACAACCACAGGTACTGAGATGAGACAGTATCATTAAAGGAAACCCCAGGATTCTGGAATGAAAGGGCATTCCTAGTAAAGAGAGGTCCATTTTACAGAATTCACCATCCCCCTTTTTTAAGTTGAATTAAGATATCTTCACTTTCTTTATATCCCACATTTGTTTCTTTTTTATTTTTAATCTTAACGCTTCAAAATAAAGAGTCAGAATTGGAAGTTACAGACCACGTCATCCATAAAGACAAGAGGACAGCAGTTAAAAACAGAATTGGGAAGTATTTGACAAAAATTAATGATCAGTATTGCTCTTGGTGTCTGGGTCTTTCTCTTTCAAGCTGCTATTGTCCTGAGCTGTTGCAAAGTGGTACTACTACTCTCATAGGAATAACTTTACAGTTTTCTTTTGTAACAAGTCTGCTCTACTCCAAGTTAGAAACTATATATTCTCCACCTTACCTTGCTGCTCAGATGGCTGACACCTTAGCTCTTCTAATAATATTAACATAAAAATATAGAAGACGTCCTGATGACTCACTGATATTTTACACAGACCAGACTTCTGTCTCTGATTGAAGCAGTGGGTGAGATTACTTGAGAAAAGTACCCAAGATGAGACACTTTCACCAGTCCATTTATATTTTTATATCCCAGCTTCCATATTGTCAGAAATATTGGTTTTGTCCATGTTACTAGGATGTTAGGATAAAGGCTAACTACCTTGTGAAATACATTGGGAGGAAGAAGTCACAACCTAAATTTCTTTTCATATGCTTGTGAACAAAACTAGCACTGAGGGTGGAAGCCTTAAAACAATAAAAATAATTAAAAAACAAATGTCAGGTTTGGGTTTATTAAAATAAATAAATAAAATTCTACAGAAGTAGTAATTAAAACATCTCCTGAGATAGCTCATGTCATAGAATGTAGACTTTAAATTTAGTTGCGCTTGTGTTAATGCATGCATTGCAATGAGTACAATTAAGGCCAGAGTTAGAGGTGAAGCTCTCGTGTGTGACACACTAAAGTATAATTGAAAGGATGGAGTGATAGATTAGAATCAGTGCTTACTGCAGGAAAAGCAATCATTGGTGTGATTTGTACATGGATTAATACTTCAAGCTTTAACAAAACAGTAGGGAAGCACTGCAGACTTTCTTGAGTACACTACATATAATTTTTCAGCAGGAAATATATGCTTGACTGTCAGTCTGAATGCTGGCAGATCAGATTGAACAAAAGGATTCTGGCTTTCAACCCTCTGCATAGAAGATGGTGCTTCTTGTCTTATTTTGCCTGTCAGTTATGTGTCCTTCCAGTTTCTCAAGCTCCCTCAGCACAGCATTTTTTGTCAGCATAAACTGTTGTCAGGATGATCTTCCCAGTCTAGGATACCTGTCCTGAACTCTCATGTTGTCTTATACACGGAGTTCATGGCAGTGTATCCATTGATGCATGAAGGGAGACAACCAAGCTGAGAGAGTCATCGCTGTTACAGAACTGGTGCCGGACTCTGAAGTTGTCTGTGTGGTTGAGTATTAGTTACTCAGATCTTTCATTTGATCTAGAAACGGTAGAGATGGTGAGCATGAAAGACAGTATAGCAGAAAAAAACAATCAAAAAATAATAGGGTCTGGAAGGAATCAAGGTGTTTCTCAATGATATTTTATTGCATCCCAGCAACAAAATCCTGATAAGTTTAGTCATGTAATGTCTAGATTATAATTGAATCTGAATTACAGCTAAAAATATGCTGGTTTAGAATAAATTACTTCAGATATGGGCATTGAATTAAATCCAAACACTGGAAAGAATCTGGTAATCCTGTTACTAAGCACCAGTGTCAGTGTTGGAAATACTTAAGTGGATACACAGAAGTATTTAGCCATTTTAAGAGACCTGGAATAGTCTGCTTTAAACCTCTAGTTACCAGAAGCACTTGGGATCATCTTGGTGTAGGAGTCCCATGGATTCATCTCCTTCCCTACAAGTTTTCTCTCTACTGTTTACGTTCCATGTTGTTATAACTCTAGTTTAACATTTGACTAGAGAATTCCTTACTATCATGTAGAAAAACAAATACATAGGAGAGATGTTGCATTCAAGTACAAGCTAGCTGGTTGGTGTTGGAGACTCTGGGAAGGTAACTTAAGGATTTGAAGACACCTGTGTATCTTCACTGCTTCTCTTCACTGAGATTGAGGAAGAGATAATGTGTTTAGGGGAGGAATAATTAAAAATAAATTAAAAACTACATGCAAGTCAGCCATATTTATCATACAATGTTGTAGTTAAAAATTCATTGCAAAGAACTGTCTGAAACAGGTTATGCACCTAACATGTAAAAATAGCGCATTAGCTGTGATGTTTAAAGAAGTTATATTTACCCTGTAAGTGTTGTTTGCTATAGTATGGTATCTGGAACAACTGCTGAGAGACTCTGTTGAGGACCCTTATCAACAATATCCATACAGCCTACGATATATGAACTACTTTGCTATGGATTACTAAGACGTTTCTTTAGAATAAATTAATGCTGCCTGTTCTGTATGTGCCCTGACTGTAAAATTAAACCATGGTACAGTAAGAAATTTCTTTCTGTATGGAAATGTTTGCAGTGAGCAAGAAGATGAGCAATTTCACCTTTTAAATATAAAAAATTGGCCTTTGATAGCTATTATAACCCCCAAGCAGATAGCTTCTCTTCTTCAGTACACCACCCATAGTGTAGCACAGTGGGTTTATAACTGCAGTGTAAAATAATTAAAAAAACAAAAAACAAAAACAAAACAAAAAGTTGTTTAAGTTCAGAGTCTAATGATTCAGATTGATGCACAGTATTAGCTTCCGATATTAGATGACTATAAATTCACAGGTGTTCTGACGGATCAGTGATGTTCAATTATACCTTATCAGATCGGTAGGGAAATTCTGATGGAAACAGAATTTACTTCTGCTGTGATTTTTTCATTTGTTTTCCTCTGCCATTTCTTTCTGCCCTCTGAGATTTCTTAACTGGAACTGTTTTGATTAATTTATTTCAGGCTTATAATTTACAATAATATCAGTTCTTTGTTATAAGATTTATGAAATATTAATAATAAAACTTCATATAAAAACTTCTCGAGTGATTAATTGGAGGGTTATTGACTCAAAGGCCATAATCAAAAAGCTCTATGTTCTCTGTCAGTTTTTTAATTATAAAGATTACGAGTATCTAGGAGAACAGGTACATTCTCTAGCTTGATCCATTATTTCATGTTACAGAAATCAGCTGTTTAAGCTCACATATATATCACTGAAAAAACTTACTAACTTTATTGTTTGCATATACATTTACTTTCATATAAGAAAAATATATACTTATTCACAAATGTCAGTTTACAAAACTGTGAATTTAAAACAAAGTTGAAATAGTAACACAAAAGAATCCTGGATGCACTTTTTAATGTGAAGACCAATTTTATTTTTTTAAATTTCAGTAAACTAAAATTATGTATATTGTCATCAAATATTTATTTATTGTGAAGCTACATTAAGTTAGTTTTCCTCAAGGGAATTTTTTTTTTTTTTCAGAGATTAAAATGGTAGTGATTTAGAATTAAAGGTCATAAACCTCTGGGATAAATATTTTTTTTTCTTCATCCCAAAAGATAATTAACTGTATCCTAAAGCAAGACTAATAGGAGTACTGCTTTATAATTTAATTGAGAATAGGACCTCTGTTTTATCACATTTGCTTTTATGTTAAAACTTGAACATGGTTTTTATTTACAATAGTGATATATGGACAGATTAAGGTAAAATATCTCCTGTGGTGAAAACTTGGGCATTTGTGGTTTAGTGCAATGAAAGATGCCACATGTATTTCTAAGCTGATGGATTTTGTTGCTTTAATGATTTAGTTAACTAATCTGGATGCTAGGCTAATGTGTTTTATAAAGTGAGGTTTTTTTCTGTATTGGTCTAGCTAGAAGGCTCACTGTCTGCTATTTCTGTGTGAGTCTTTAAATTAAATTTTCCTGTGTGTTCACTAATGTGATTTATTCTCGACAAATCCACTTATATGTGCTTATTGCGTAGAAGGTTTCAAATATCACCATGTTTAGAATAAGCTCACTTAACATTTAAAGCAGTCAGTCACAGGATGATTTCGGGTCAGTACTGAACCTCTGTTTTGTATTGCTCTGTGAAGGAACAATGTCTTATATAGGGGTATCAATGAAGAATTCAGTGTCAGATGATTATGAGGGGCAGCTGGTAGATGTTTGTCTCTCTGGCCTTCTGGATGAGTAAACCACTAATGCAGATATCAATTATGAAGAATAAAATTTAAAAACTTCTAAAATATTCCAATATTTATAATGTTAATAACATTATTTTGCAACTCTAGGCATTTAAAAGCCTGTTAAATAATATGGTTTTCCTTTAAGTTTACTTTATAAAAAAATAAAATGTGTTTTCCTTGTTCCGAAATGTTAATGTACCATAGACTAGAGTACTTACTCTCAATTTACATGGTTAAATCAGTAAGGCTGTTTTTCTACCTAAAGTATATGTACACTATGATATAAATGCACCTGACTGTGCCAAATACCAATTCACAGGACAAAGGACTCTCTCATCTGTTGCTCATCCTTTATAATATAGTATTGGTCAAACTTCTCAGAGCCTATAATATAATTATTTAGGGATAGTTATAAAATGCCTGAGGCAGTCAGGCCTACCATTAACTGCTGCTGATAGTGAAGAACCTGAGCCTCGTTTATCACATAGTGCAGTAATTGTACTTCAAAATAAAAGCTAGCCTTTCTGCTCAGTATGATCTTAAAATACAATGTGGCAACCTAAGCACTGCAACTCAAATCCTTCTGTGTATCTTTATTTACGGACTTCCTGAGAAAGATGCTGTAGTTTGACCATCTGAGAGTAGCTATTGATGAACATCTTTGTGAACCAGTTCACATTCTAAGCTTTGAAACCTTTCTTTGATTATGAAGTCTTTGGTTATGGGTATTTGGATAATTATGGTTAGTAGCAATATTTTTTTTTTTTTTAACCTACTGCTTGATCATTTGATTGGTTGTTATCTATTGGTTGTAGCATGACTCTCTTTCAAGAGAGTCAGGCTAAATAATATGTCTAGTTTGAAACAACTGTAGATTATGGTAGACCTAAGTAACGTAGGCAGTAGTTAATGGGGAGAGAGATGCACTTTTGGAGGATGAGTGATCCCAGTTAAAAAAGATATTAAAATGGTGGAGTGAATTGCTTTGGCAGATTGCGTGCAGTATAGATGACTAGCTTCAACTACAGAGCTAATGTGGCTAATACTAAGCGATAGGAAACAGCTTTCTTCTAGGAGTTACCCAGCTTCTCTGTATTTCTCCTTATTCAACTGCAACTTTTATTTCAAGTATTTGTAATTACAAATACATGGAAGTTAAAGATAAGGGGATATGTTGGATTTATGTACTGGTACAATGATATTTCCTCTTTCTTTAGAAACTGCAGAGGTGTGTTGGGTTAATTCCCCCTTAATATGTTGAATAAACATGAAAAAAAGAGGTGATCTGTTCAGGATTCAATATTGTCATTAGTCTGTGAGTAATAACATCATAAAGCATTCTTTTTTTTTAATGTCATAAAATTTGAAGGAAACATTTGACATCAACACTAAAGTTTATCACCTTTAGTCTGAAAATTATTTCTATTATCAATAGAGAATACCACAATTAGCACTAATCTGTTGCCTTGGCAGATTACATACAGTACAAAGATTAGATAGGTAAGAGGTGAACCTCAGCCTTCACCTACCTTCAGGGACAGAGTTCCCAGACAAAAACTGGGAACTATATACTTTCTGTCTCAGGAACTTCACGTGATTGTATGTCATCTAACAATTAGGGAGGGAAAATGTGAAAAGTTTCAGGAAGGTAATGAGCTGTAGGTTGAAGACTGGCATTAAAACGATGAGAAGAAAGGCCATGAAACTGAGGGGTTTTAGTGGACATACAGTATTTCCTAGCAAAATATACTTGATACTGAGAATATATTGCCTCTTTCTAGGGGACTCCTTTTCCTTTGTGTAGCAGTGTATAGTACTTTATACTGTAAGCAACCCTGTATCTTATTTTAAAAAAGGATTATGAGTGCAGAGTCAGTGGATCAGACCTAGGAGGTATCTCTGTTATGCTAACAAATAATGGAGATTTTAATTTGTATAAAGAAATGTTGAAGTAAAAGTTTTTTGTTCCATATTGTTCCAGTCTTGGTTTGTTTTTTGTTTGTTTGGTTTTTTTTTCTTTGTTTTGGTTTTGTTTGGGTTCTTTTGGTTTTTGTTTTGGGTTTTTTTTTGTGTGTGTGTGGTTTTTTGTTGTTTTGGGTTTTTTGTTTTTTTTTTTTTTTTTACAATGCTGCTTATAACCAGAATTCATACAGTCACATTTGAATTAAGGAACAGTGCAAAAAATAAATAATCTAATAAGACTTGAAAAGGAAATCAATACAAAATACACTCAGGAATCAACGCTGATGTTTTCTCCAGATAAATTGCTGTACTGATTGTCATGAAGTATATTGATGTCACTGTCACTATGACAACATTGTGACAAGAACTAGTCACTCCAGGCTACCTTGTAAAAGGATCTGTCATCTATATTTTTTGTATAAAAAGTAATAGAAATGAGAGCTTCTCCCCTAACACAATGTTTCATTTAAGGTTAGATGAGTTGATATAGACATCGGATGAAGGTATTATTGAACAAGTGACAAGCTAGCTTTACAAGACAGGTAAGAACAGCATATTATTCAAATACAATATGCTTTTACTTTTTCTTCTTGTTTTTGCTAGTTGAAAAATTGCATTCTCTGACACACAAGTATTTATATGCGGAAAACTAATGTTTTGATATATTTCTCAAAAGTATGGCAGGATTTTATATCTGAGGAAGTAAGAAATATTTGGAAGTGGAATGTGTGTAATTTGACCTGTAAGAGGATCGTTGGTTGGTTGTTTTTTTTTTTTGTTTTTTTTTTTTTTTTTTTTGTATGTGTTTGTTTCTGCCTTTTTAATTTAAAACAATCATTCTACCTTTATGTATTTCTGGTTCTGTATTATTTCAGTTAAGCCACAGAATCTGTGATCTTCTTCACTTTTTATTTTCTCTTCCTTTTTTTAAAAAAACCCCATATTTTACTATCCATAGACCTAGTGTATTTTTTTCCTTGTGTATCTACCTGATTTCTACTGTCTCATAGGTTTTAATGTTTGTGTTTTCCCACATCAGAGGTACTATGCTGGTATTGGCAAAATAGCTTGTGAAAATTGTAGTCTCTAGAAATATCACAATATTAACAAAAAACATACTTTGTGTTTGATAATCTACATATTACTTTTTTTTTTTTTTTTTTGTAAATTTGTTCACCAACAATAGTATTTATTTTTTTATATTAGCTGTTTAGAAAAACAGAGTACCAACATGATAACAGCGTGGAAATACACCTAGATAAAATTTTCTCAGAGGTATTTGTATTCCTAATAAATCTTAACCAGATCCAAAACTTCTATGGGGAATTCTTTGCATGTTTGCTTTGCTGTCTTTTAACTATGCAAGCTTTAAGTGAGCAGATCTATTAAGCTCTGGGTCTCTTATTCTCGATTTCAATTAAAATAAATTTAACTGGTGTTGATTTCTAAACATGTCCATATTTATTTTAAAGTGATCATTACTTCAAGAGAGAATTTTAGTCATTTATCAAATACAATATTCAAACATTAATAAGAACAATGATGACTTTATAAGTTTCCTTTTTACATTAATACATTGTTTTGTTCTTCAATTATTCACCAAGTGAGACAAATTTAATGATAAAACTGGATAGTTCAAAAAGTTATCATTTAGTTAATATTTTTTTCTTGAGATATAATTAAAAAATACAATGTTGAGGCATGATTTCTGCATAGAGTTTGAGGACAGGCGTAAGTATTCAGGAGTTAAAAAGAAATCCCATCTGAGGGGGAAAGCTATCATGGTAACAACAGTAGTCATTGCACCATCAGTGCTCAATATACAGAGATGAATAAATCAGAGCAAGTTCTTCCCCTTCTCAGTACAGGCTTGAGAACTTCCTGTTATGCTGTGGAGCCCAGTGTGTGTTACCTTCAAAACAAAACAAAAAAAAAACAAACAAAGAAAAACTTTCTTCCTCCACACTCATCAAAAAGGGAATAGATTTTTTGCTTTTAAAATTGAGGTTCTCGGTTGGTTAGTTGCTTTCCTCCAAGTCATTCAAGTATATTTAAGTATTCTCCATCACAGCATATTAATCACCTACTTAAAGTGTTTTAAGCTTGAATTAAACTTCTCTTGTACATGCACGTTGAAGAGCTTTAAGTTTTCGTAGCAGAGTTTTGATTAACAGACTGATATGAAGTCACATGGACGTGTAACCTTTGTATGAAGGGAACAAGCAGCAACAATCAAGGAAGATGGTGTGGCCCTTTGGCTCTCTTTCTGTCCTGTGTGAGATCATTCTAGTGATGCCTTGTATCTGTCTAGAAGAGAGTTATAAGAAAACTGTCCCTTCTCCTCTTTCCAAATGCACTCAGTGCTCAGCTTTAGATGAAAGATCTTACTCTGGTGCACCAAGAGCACAAGATGGGCAGTTGCTTTGTGGATGGATCCTAGGCACAGGTGAGGTGGGAAGACACCAGGGCATTAGACTACAGGAGGTGGCTTTTCCCGGAGAGGAACCTGAGGAAACCCTGCTGGGAGTTAGAGCAGCAAGGGCAGAGAGGCTGCTCCCTCTGTTAGCACAAGTTGCCATTCTCTCTGTGATTCTTTGCTGGCTTCAAAAAGGTGCAAGTCCAGCTCCCCTGGGCTCTGTCCAAGGTCCAGCCTTTTCATGTCCAGCTCTGTTCATGTCTCAGCTTTGTTTCCTTTGGACAGGAAAATTTAGTTTTGACCAGATTGTGTAGAAACCCAGAGCTGATTCTATCACTCCATAATATTACTTCTGGTAGAGGTTAGTTTAACTCTGACCTTGCTTTATGGTATAAAGTTTGGGAAATCACATCTGGTTGCTACTGACAGGCAGTGGGATTGAGACCTTATTAAAATTTAAATGTTACTTCAAAAATCACTTATTTAACCACTAGAAAGATAACTTGTTAGCTTTGTCATGATTAGTAAAAATGAGTAAATAATGTATTCCCATATGCAAGTAAAAATTCTAAATTTTGAAATAGCTTAGAGAAATAGTGAAATGACTATATTATACAAATGTGCCATCTCTGATTCTGTGCATGTTTTGTATTCTAATAAGGTATGTAAATATAGAACATAAAACTTATAATATTTTCAGTTTCTTAGAAAAGACAAAATATTTGCAAATAAGAGTAGATATTAAAAGTAGAAACCCAGTATTTTCAGACCCAGAATTAAAAAATTTAACCTATCAATTTATAGTAGTATAAGCAGTAATCTCTTTTGGTAAATGTAAAACCAATTTGTAGTCAGCCCTCTGATATATTTTATTGTTCCATTGTATGTTCTGTTAATGACAAATATTTCCTAAATAACACAAAAAGGATTCATAGTCAGACTAATTAATATTAGCTGTTATGTGCTTTTAGTCTGTAGCACAAATATGTGAAGCTAAATCCCTCATTAGTGTTTCAAATTAAGATGATTTTTTCTTTGTTTAGAATCAAGTCTTTCTCCATTTCCTCAGTTCTTCCAGGGCTGTCATTCTGTGGTGTTCTCAATAAGTAAAACCACAATTATAATGTTTACTTTTTTTTTTTTTAACTTTAAGCTACAAACTGAGCTGAGATTTTTATTATTATTATTTGGTCTAGATAAAATCTTAGAAAGCTTTTGAAAGACTGCCATTTTAATTTCAGTGAAATTTTGTAAAGTTTGTCAAGTTTTGAAAATTTACTGTGATTCTAACATGGTAATATCTAGTTGGAATAAGAAGTCTAGGACAGCCACACTCTTCAGAAAGACAAATTGGAATGTAAAACAGAGCAAGAAGAATGACTAGGATTGAAAAATTTGTCTGATCATGAAAAATTTAAGAATGTGTTTAATACACTTTTGTGAAAGAAAGATTATTTAAACTGGATGGTAATCAAATTCTTCCTACATTATGAGACAAAAGAATGCATTTTGCAAGAAAGAAAGGTATTGGGAAAACTACTTAGGACAAAAAACTGGAAATGTAGACTCTCTCATTGAAAATTTTTGCTCAACAAGAAGCTGTTAAGGGAGTCAAGTTTTTAAAAGATTTAGAACAAACATTGGTTTAGATTACATATTTTCTAAATCATGTTATGAGATAAAAATCTGTAAGACAGCATAATTCTGAAATAGTTGTGCAACAGTAGTTCCTTTTTAATAAGCATTTCTACCTGCTGATTATATTCTAAAAGATTGTGTTCCTCTCAGAATGGATGATTTACCACTTTTAATCATGTAAGTGAACACATATGAGGGAATGAAGCTGACTGTATTCTTCCTCTGACTCTTCAAGAGAATTAGTGAATCCTTGTATATATGCAAAACCAATAAATAGCAAAGTTTTAGGCAAGGGCATCATACAGAGTCTGTAGCTACTATTGCAAATTGTAATACAGAGGTTATGAAGAAATCAGTCTGAGCCTCAGTTACCTACAGGTCTACATCATGTATAATAGTAATAAAAATAAAAAATAAAACAAACAAACAAAGGAACAAAGAGGAGGAACCCCAATACATGAATTACAAAGCAAAAACATTGATTTCAAAGTCAATAAATATATAATGAAAATGGAAATTTATTTAGTTGTTTTCCTGCATTTAAAATTGTGCTTCTGTACAACCAGCTCCATTATTTATATGGATCGGAACTGATTCTGTGGGCTTTCTCTTTCTGTGGATAGTTAATAACTGTCTTTTTTGTCACACAGAAGTAATTGTTTCACTTGTAAAACAATAAAAGGTAAGGGGCTCAGAATATTTATATTTTAATCTCATATTTCTTGCTGATTATCATTAAAATTGTCACATGATATGTAAAATACATATATGTATTTTTCCTTAGGTGGCTATTTTTATACTCTTTGATGCCAAGGAATTATTTTGAATAACAGTTTTATTTGGAGTTTAATTCTTTGCAGTGGCAACCTCACTTTTAAATTAATTGCATCTTGGTATTATCTCAGATCAATCCTCACATAAGAATAATCCACAAAGGGGAAATTGTCAGTTAGTTTTCAGATTGCTTTTAATACTCTTCCATGATTGTCTCTTCAAAAATAAATGGGAAGATGATCCTCTATTTTAATTTCCTACCCAACTCTGTACTAGATTCTTTTAATGTGTTGGATACTTCATAAAAATTTGCACTTCTTCAGAGGAGTAGTTGAGATAGGAAAGTAACCACATTCCTTTTGCAGATGGCAGATTTGCATCCAGTGTTCTTATCTTCTGAAAATATTGAGTGACTAAAAAGTAAAGTATTTTTTCCTTGTCTATTCTTAATCTTTGATCTGACATCTCCCCTGTGATGAGATGGACGTAAGTAAAACTGAGGATTTTTATTATGAACGTCGTGTTACAATGAAACGTGTAATGTGTAATGAAAAAAATGTAAAATTGCAAATAATGGACAAATTTTCTGTTGTTCTGGTTACCAACAAAGGCCTTTGTGGCACAAATGCCTTATGATTTGTGTGTTGTAGGAATATTGAGTCTTCTACTACTTGTTGGCAAGTACATGAAGTTGGGATCAAATAAAAGATCGCAATGAACTTTGTACTTAATCAGAACGTGGATACATATTATTGGTAAACAATTTTTCCTCATGCAGGAAGAATAATTATTTCAGGTGTTGATGCATTAGTAGTGACTGGAAAGTCTGAGAACAAATGGGCATTAGTACATTGGTGAACTGCTGCTTCTCTGCTTTGAACAGTCCCTTTTTATGACTTCTGTCTCAAGGCCTGTGAAGTGTTGCCATTGTAAGAATTAGTGCATGTTTGAGATACATAGTGAAAGTGTTCAACATTATCTGTTCCCCAATCTGTTGGTGTGGTAACATCTGCCTGTGTACAGCCTCATCCAGAATGTGGGACTCTTAATGATTTGTCTTGCCAGCCCTGATCGCGAAGGGTGTGAAAAAGTTTCTCTATCAGATTTTAGTATTATTTCTGCAACACAGTTATTCATTAGTATACATCACACCACACACTCTCCATTTCTCCAGAGAAAAGATACAGGTAACAGCAGTAACACTGGCAATGGATATAAAGGCATTTGTAAATAAATTGATGAAAACAAATAAGCCCTTTTATTGCTTGAATAATCATCTCATTTCTCTTGTCTCAGTGCATATAGGCAGCAGTATTTTCCCAAATATTTTTTGAGGTCTCCTCCAAATTTGAAAAGTAATGATTGAGGTAACACTGCATTGTTACTGATGAATCAGGGCAAAACATGCCACATATACTCTTACATATGACAGAGGTCAGAATCTGATAAAGAGTCTTTCTTTACTTCAGTGCTGCCAATACTATCTTCTTGATGCTGTTGTCTTATTGGAGATATGTACTTACAAAGGTTATTTCTCTTAAATCCAGTATATGTCCCAGGTTAAAGAGAAAGTTCTGATATCAATACAATTTGTAAACAATAACAATGAAAAATGTATTTTGAATTAGATTGTGTTTTGTAAATGTTTACTGACTTAAAATTTATATGGTGCTTTGCATGTTTAAAGCACTGTGTAAGAACAAATTAGTTTTCACCTCTAGCTTGTAGCTAAACATTACTCCAATTTTATGACCTGGAGAAGTGGGAGAGTAAAAATTAACAATGTAGTGAAAGGCCAAAAGCAGATGTAAACATTCCAGATAAGTTTAGGAACATATTTCCTAAAATCTTATTATCAGCCATATAGGATGCACTGATTCTTAATTAGGTAGATTACAGTTTTGACTATAGTTTTTCTATAAAAGAACTAAAGTCACATCAGGTATATAACGTGTAGCATCCATACTAGAAAATGTTAGCTGTAAGGGAACATTTATAATGTATTCTATATTGTCAGAAATGGTGGGGGTTTTTTGATTGGGTGGGTTTGGATTTGTTTTTGTTTTTTTGTTTTTTTTTTTTTTTCTGATTATTGAACTACTGTAATTTCACCAGTTTCATCAATGACATCTTTTGATACTATATATATGATAAGAGATACTAGGTTTGTGTGTACTATCAGGATTGCTTCCCAAATATGTACAACGGCCTTTGGATGTCCTAATTGCTGTAATTGAGAGTTAATTGTTTAATTAACTTTATTCATAAACTTTGAAGGATTCCTATTTAAAGATGAACTTGCTAGACAGATAGGCTGCTAGAACTTGTCCCATGTTCAGTCAACTTTATCAATTGCTGTGAATTGTTAAGGAGAATTTTTTATAACTTAAGCTACACATAATTTTTCATCTGTGGAAACATTCTCACAGGGTTGTTGCAGAAATAAGGCATAATTTCACTGAGGGTTGTTTTTTTGTTTTTGTTTTGGTTTGGTTTTTTAAACTGAAACCCTTTCAGCTTGAATTTCCATGTTCATTTTTGTTTTGTTTTACTTTTTATTTAATTTCCTACAGAGAATACATTTCTCTTGTCCTATATTTCAGCGTGGTTATCTGAAAACAATAATCTGGAAATTACTGAACAGTAAATATCAGGTAAATTATTAAATTACCTCATTGCTAATAGCAAACTCATTATGAATATATTTAATTTACCTTCTCTATTATTAAACAAACTATATCAGGAACTAGGGTTTCCAAACTATGGTCAGTGATGGATGCCCCAATTAGTGATCCATGAGGTTGCAACAGGCTCTCTCATTGGCCCCTTCTTTTCCCCCTCACAAGAACACATTGCCATGGTCTTTCCCACTCTGTATTAAAGCTACATGGTGGGAGCTGTTGTGAGTCTCTTAAATACATAACTAGATATGTATTTTTATACTTTATTATATTTATATACACATGTGAAAATAATGTTGTAATACACTCAATTATCTTACATATTTAAGTATATTAATTTAATACTAGCATAAGTGCCCTTCTAAATAAACACCTGAAATCTTAATCAAAGTGACTAAGAATTACATGTTCAATGTTTCCCTCTTTTTCTATGTTTCATTACAGTTGATGTATGAAATTAACAAGAGGAGTTAATCTTTTCTATTTTCCCATAAGACTTGCATTATGTCATGATCCAATCTGTTTTCATCATAATAAAGGAGTTCATCTCCACAACTTCTCTGACAAAATACTGTCATTTTATCCTATATATAATCTGTGGGCAAAGAAATTATATACTGTAGTTTCAAATACAGTAAAGTCTGTAATTAAAGCAGGTAACTTCTGATTTGTTTCTGTATCCCTCCTGCTTGTTCTGGGGACTACTGCTGGAAGGTTTCCTGAACTTTTAGGCTGTACCACACAGATTAGAGTCTACTTGCAGAACTGTACTTTGTTAAGGAAATATCCAGTTACTTCAGGTGTTATCTGCCCTGGCCTAGTATGCTGTTTGGCTGAAAAATGGGCTGTAGTAGCTCCAACGGCATGCTGCATTGGCGTGGCTTTGTTGCACTTAAATGGTTGCACATAGAGCTTGTTTCAAGCAGATGTCTGCAAAGGCAAGAATCTAGGAAAGCTTATGGAATTGCAATACTCTCTGTACCTTGCTGCTTTTTAACAATGGTATGTCATGAAATTTCAGTGAAATCCAAAAATAAATTTGTAGGAAAACCTGGTTTTGAGACAGGAGTTTTGATGGGAGTATGACTTACCTGAACTGACAGGTGTGTTTCAGAGAGGAGCTCTGAGCTTCCTTGTTCTGCTAGAGTAGTGGAGAGAATATTAGTGGATTGAATATGTATTAATGTGGCATGTAAAACATTCTTTGTGACGAATTAATGTAAATGTTTAGAGATGAAAGTAAAATATCAACAATTGGGTGAAAGGATGCAGCTGGTTTAAGTAAACTGATTAGGAAAAGAGCTCTAGTAGGTAAATAAAACATTTTTCACCTCTGAAAAATAAGAAAATGCACTGTTAAAGCACTGGATAAATAATCTTGATTTCAAAGTGAAAGGTGTTTAAAATATCTCAAAAATATGAACTAGTCATTAAAAACCTGATGGGCATTTCAAAGTAGAAATTATTCTTGTATATGCATGAGTAAGTATCCTTTCAGCTAGGAAATGGAGAAGTAAATCTCATGAAGATTTGGGCTACCCCTTGACATGGTCAATGTATCTTCTCTAAAACCATTATGAGAGCTCTGCACTGTTAGACAAAAATCCCAGAAACAAAGTGAAAACACAAGTGGAAGATTTGAACCACCACTCACACGGAAACAAAACATATATAAAATAAAGAAGTTTGCTATTGCAAATTATAAGAATCCACAAAGAGAAGGTACAGAATGAGGTATGACACACATGATCACTTTGATATCACTTTAATTTTTTCTTCATAAAAGGAAGAATTAGGACTTACCTGTTGCTCTGAGACACAGACAAAGAAAAGGCTCTGATATTAAACAAATACTTTATGGCATTTCATTTTGAATGTGCCAAATCAATGTTAAAGGAAATTGAGACATTAATTTGTGCAAAATTGTGCAAAAATTTTTCCTGTCATTTCTTTTTGCAATTTCTTGTGTACGAGAAATTGCAAAACTTCAAAATATGTTTGTAAGTAGGAAAAAAGGGGTAAAAGTAGCATCAGATAAAAGTACATAAAAGGAAAAAAAATGTAAAAATCTCATTCAGAAATATCTTTATTTAGATATTTGAGGATAAAGCCAATGAGGTTGCCTCAAGGATTTTGAGGGGCCAATACTCAAATAGCACAAATTCTAAATGTCACTACAACAGTAAATTTTAACTAGATAATAATCCACCCCAGGTAATACTGTATATTTTTATTTCTATATTCACCCTGAGAATTGCTAAAATCTTATTAATATGAATATAAATTTTACATATACATTAATTTCCTTGAGGGTAATAACCACTGAAGGAATATTCTAGTTCTGTGATAATTTTTAGAAGCAATAGCTCAATCACTTTAAAAGCCTGTTGTTATTTATTAGACTTATAGAAATTTTACTTGCCTATAGAAATGATGGTGGTAAAGGAATGTTGGAGGAATCTCTGCACTTTTAAGTAATTACAAGTATATAATTTAAATATGGACTATAAAATTAATGAAAACCTTCAACTTGATTAATTCTGCTTTTAAACCATATGCACAAAATTTACAATACTCTGATATAATATATGAGCTCTTCAATAAACATAAGATCTTAAGGATGATGATAAAACCACCATATTGTCAAAATGTCAACCCTCTCTGAGGAAAAATAAATAGTCTAAACTTTTGAGGTTTTTTAATTTCATAAAATTAATAGAACGAAGAGCATTCTTGCTTTATTTTATTTTTATTTAGTGGCTTATATTGATCCAATAACCACACAAGATGAATAACGGTAAAAACAAACCTCCAAAAACCCCTTCAATTCACAGAGTAAGAAAAGCATGCAACATCCTCATTCACAGTTGGTTTTGGAATATCTTCAGGTATTGCTGTCTGCCAACATGAGTAGTTAACATCTTAGCAGCTTAAATCATGAAGCATGAAAAAGTTAAAGTAAGTAAAACTTGAGTGAACTTGAGAAAACATTGTTTATCATAGGCACTGCTGTCAGAGCCAGTCAGTTGTTTTCCCTCATATGTTTTGCATTGATATTCATTTCATTATGATAAAACATGTTGACTGATGTAAGCAGCCTCGATTCTGCATGGTATTCAGTTAGTAAATTTTGTTGATGTTCTAGGCCTGCTGGCTAGAAGTTCAACCACTATGCAAAGTAAAGGTAACATAAAAAGTCCAGCAGTACAAAAAATAAAAAAGAAAAACACAGAAAAACAGGTTCTAAGGAAGGATAGGTATATTTTACGGCGATGTTTAGTGCATCTGGCTCTTGGAAAGGAATTGGAAATGCTTTGCCTATCCACCTTCATGTCTCATATTGCATTCTTGGTGACACCAGTTCCAACTGAGAGAAAAACTGGGATTTTGCACAGAATAGGGCAGTGCTGGCATAGTGGACTTGGGATTGCACTGAGTCAAATTGATTTTTAGCTTTCACATCTTCTCTTTCTTAAAATAGTTTAGTTCTCTTAATGCTAGGCTACTGTGAAAGATTGAAGAGTTAAACCCTCTCTTTGCATTTTCTCATCTGGGTGTTATAAAGTTCGAAGTAACTTCATCAAGGCCAGACCATGCTCAGTACATCTCTAAGGGCCTTAATTATGTAGTGTTTAGAACCTAAACAGCTTTAGGCTGATGGCAATGGAGATGGTAAGCTCAGAAAAGGTAGTAACATGACTGGAAGTGCTTAAGGACACAACCCTTCTAACTTCCTCAAAGTGATGGTGCAATGGACACAACTGAAATACCAGAAATTCTGTTTAAACATAAGAAACTTCTTTACTGTGAGGGAGGTCAAACACTGGAATGGCTTGCCCAGGGAGTTTGTGGAGTCTCTATCTTTGCAGACAGTCAAAACCCAGCTGGACACAGCCCTAAACAACCTGTTGTATCTTACCCAGATTTGAGCAGGATGTTGTACTAGATAATTTCCAGACATGCTTTCCTATCTCAGACACTCTACAATGCTGTGTTTTGGGTTGCCTTATGGTCTTAGAGTACATTCAAGTTTCAGATTTCTAGAGAAGAGAATAAGAAACACTTCTAACAAGAACTTTAGATCTGACACAGTGCTTGTGCAAGGTGGTATTAAAGGTGAATTGATCACATACTTGAGAAATTTTAATCAATATATTTGTTCAGAAAGAAATTCCATAAATCAGAGAAGGAAAAAAAAAAAAAGTGCAGGAAGAAAAACTGTAGAACCTCAGTCATATCTAGAGATAACTTTAAATGTTTTATTCTTCTTCAAATGCATAGAGGTAATGTTATCTTATAATAGGTAATCCAAAACATTATCTATGAAATTTTCTTAAAGAATTTAAATTTAAAAATTCTAGAAACAGGCTGTAATATTATCGTAGAAAACTAGAGGGATTGCAGGAATGTTATATTAGAAAAGAGTTAATTTCTAGAAAGGGTATTGTTGAAGAATTGGAATAAGTGCAATATTTTTATAGCAGGTAAAACAGGTAAATAATACAAGACATTCATCAATATTCCATTGGATTCTAAGAATTCTTCACAGACAGTAAAAAAAAAAAAAAAGGAAATTTGCACTAGTATTGGCCTACCACTAGCTTTAACAAGTGGATTATATCATTAAACACAAAGCTATGAAAGACAAACTGAAGGGAGACTCACTATTCATTGTTGTATAGCACTGTGTTCCATTTTTCTCCAAATATTGATGAGAGAAAATTAAAGGGCTTTAAATCTAAATACTGTATGTTAGCCACAGTAGTATGCAGCCCTCTACTAAGGCTGCATCTGAAGGATAAACTGATATAATAAATGAACAGGATTTTCTGCCCTAAATTCTGCAAATATGTTTTTAAGCTACTGCCACTCAGCAATTAATAGTTTTCTTTTAATGTGCTTGTGACTTTTTAAACATACAGAGGAGTCTGGATGTACCCAGAATTAAATAGGCATAGTAAAGGAAAAAGCGTTGCTCTTCTTTTAGCTTTAACTATGCTATTGAACAGGAAAATGAAGACTTGAGTACTGTAGCATATGGAACTTAAGATGTCTAGTACAGATTTCAGTGTGCTAACACCAGCTATTCTAGTTGTGAATTTGGGTATGATGCATAGTTATCTGAAACAAATGAAGTACTCCCTGGAAAAAATGTGAAGTATTCCAAAGAAGTATCCACGGGAACTGAAAAAATCTGAGTCGATCTTCCAATGGAGAAAATCTTTATGTGAAATTATTTTGCTCTTTAAACTATGCTGATGCTCAAATTAACTTAGCAGTTTATAGCAGCTACATGCCACTGTAAGCATGAGTGGAGTCAAAGGGATTTCCTCAAATTTCTGTCTCAAAAAAAAAAAAAAAAAAAAAAAAAATTTACTGTTTAGCCCACTTCTTGGACTACCCAAATTTTTCAGATGTAGTGTAGGGTGCTGTTACTCCCCAAACATGTCTCTTTTTCAGGTAAGTTTTTTTGTGCCTTCCCACAAAAGATGACCTCTGCATACAGAGGTCCATATCAACCAGCATCTGGTACTTAGAGAGCTGGCAGAAGGATAAACTTGCCTCTTCCCAGTTCGTTGGCAGCAAGTGGAGATACGAACCCAGTGAGTACAGGCTGTTTAGTGGAGCTCTGCACTGTAGGTGTCACTGGCAGGACTCCTGAACACCCATTGCAGGGAGATACAGACAGATAAAGGTCCTCCTTCAGAGATAAGCTGGGAAAAGTTGTAACTCTTGTTAAACTCTTGTTTTATGAAGAGGAAGAAATGTTCAAAACAAGACTAACTTTGTTTTTTTTTTTTTTTTTTTAAATCTACCTGTTTTCTTCAGCTGGCTCTTGAATCTGCATCTCAGAACGTATAGAAACAGTAGCTCCCTGTAAGGTCTTGCTTTATATTTAAGAGCTTTAATCTTACTGCTGGTGCTCAATATTTTATACTCAATGCTAACTTCAGAGTGTGAAAAATACTTAAGGTTAAAATATGAAGGGCAAAAGAGATTAGAAAGCTGGAGAGACAACAAAAAGAGGGAGAAATCAATGGAGAATGGCTCAAAGGCTGTGATCAGAATGTCATGGCACCTTAGTTCTCTCAGCAAGAAGTGCATATTGTTCTTTGAGAGGTATACCTTTCAGAAGAAAAACTTGAATCCTGTTTTCTAAATAGCACAAAACCCAAGTTATATAGTGAGCTCTATTTAAAATTATCCAGGTATAAAACCACTTTAGTCAAAGTGAGAAACTAAGGCTCTCATACAATATAAAAGTCAATTTATGATGATTCTTGTCGCTGGAGTTGCTTTTCAGGGTTGACATGTCTGAGAGATATTATATTCTGTCTGAAATCTTGTCAGACAAAACCACTGAAATGAAGGAAAACACTATCAATGGAATACTAATGTTTTCTTTGCCTAAATGAACTGTATGCTTCCTTAAAATTTCTGAAGCTGCATGGATGTTTGCTGTTCAGTGTCCATCATTGAAAGCATCTCCACAGATATTTTTGGAAGATTCCAAGGCTGCTTCTGCTTTTATGTCTCAAAGTTATTCTGAAGAGCTAACAAGAATTCTTTTGGTATTTCAGAGGGAGTAGTATCTCCTAGTTAAAAACTGTTTTGATACACTCAACTGACTTTTGTAGATAAAAAATGGTTGAATGTTAGCTAACTGGTTGCAAACTAAACTAATGATTGGTAGGCAAAAGAAACAAAATATTCTCAACCCTGAAGAACCTTTATTGTGGTACTTAATTGCTTCACCTTTCAAAAGCTGAAATTTTGAGAACTATAAATTCTTGACACGTTTATTGAAATACCCTAATTTTTGACAAAGATTTTTTTTTTTTTAGTATTATGCAAGCTAGTCTCCCCTGTATTTTTTATAGTACTAAGTAAACTATTTTCCCTCAGCACTCTAACTGCAGTGTATGTAGAGAAACACAACATTAGGGGAGGAAGGAAGGAAAATAAATTATGTGCCAATACTACACTAACTTTGACTCCAATTATTTTGGAAAGTTCTGCACCTCTATGTTATGACATAGTTATATGGAAAAGCTTATTATTTGTTAAGCACTAGGGAGGGCTAGAAACTCTAAAAGATGAAAAATGAATACCAATTTTGCCCAAAGTATCTGACAAACACAGTAGAGTCATCTTGGTTGTTGAGTGTAATTATAGATACCCCGTTCTTTCTACATGGCTCTCTTGATCAGGTTTCTTTCTGTCAAATTATAGAGGCTTTTAACAAAGGTTTAACTGAGGGGATTGTGTCAAATATGGATGAACTGTGTCAAATTAAGAGAACTAAAAGGAATTATTATTTCCATTTTTGAGGTAAAACTCCTGAGCTAATGAAGAATTGTCAGGTTATGCCATTATGTGATATAGACCTAATATGGAAATTCTCTTTCAAGAGAGAACAGTTGAGAAGACTCCAGTGAGTTGTCTTTCATGTAGAAATTTTGGATTAATTGATTTTCTGATCTTTATTTTGACAGTTAGCCTTACCCAGCTTTACAGCAGTGCTTGCAAAAAACTTACTGTGGGTTTTATACTTTCTGGAATGTACGTATAAGCATTCACTTTTACTGAGTATATTTTTAGATTAAACTTTAAAAAGACATATTCATATTCTAATTTGATTATATTTTTGATTAATGATAATGCCTTATAGAAAGTGGTTTTAGCATGTTTATCCCCTATGACATCCCTTACAGTCACAGAAACAGACATTAGTGCCTTTAAAATAATTACATAGTAACTGAGTCACCAAAATAATCTTGACATATAGGTATTTGCCACTACTGCAATGAAATTGCTTGATTACACGTAGTGAGCTGGCATTCAGAAAAAATTAAGCTGATATCCTTGTTTCTCACATTATGTTAATAATTGCTTAAGGTTCCAAGGCACAGGCAAACCTAATTACTACTTAAAATTCTATGATAATAAATGTCTTGTATTGAAACTGGAACTGCTTACAGATACAATTAAAAATAAATTATTGCTTAAAAACAATGTAAAATTATGTAAACTGATTTTGAATGTGTTTTTCTGAAAAACTGAAACTAATTTCATATATATTTACTCATACCTTTCTTGTAATATATAATTGCAGCGTCAGACATAAAAATTGCATCAGACTTAAAATCTTAAGTTCCTGACTTCTATAAGAATTTACAGGATATATAGTGTTTTTATGAGTTAAGATCATACCTCCTGATGAAATTTTGTAATGAATATTTTCAGAAGGATCTTTTAGGACCATTGGAGACCATGCCATACTCTTTTTTTTTTTTCTTTTTTTTTTTTTTTTTCTTTCCTCGAAGGCTTTAGCCATATTCCCATGATTTCATTAGCATGGTAAAAAGTTAGATGTTGAAGTATATTCTCCCATGGCCTCCCTTGTACTCAACCAAGACAAAAATGCAACCCATGAGGACAGACAGCTTATGTCATCCTCAGAAAGGTCAGATGACTCACCCTCTGCCATTGCCTGTATCTTGCTGATAACGTTGAAGGAAGTTTAGCGGACAGATTTTTAAAATACTTATCAACAATATAAACTTACATACGGTGGTGTAGTTTATTTCAGAAGCATTAAATGCTATCCCAGTATGAAGAAATCTAAATGGCTGAACAAATAGGTTAAACAAGCAGTTTGGACTGTGAGGAAAATGACAAGTGAATGGGCTTCAGGTCAAGCAGACAAGTGAAGAAAACAATTTCTCACAGTCAGATTGGTATCATAGTTTTTTATATAAACTGGCTGTTTAAACAGTGCTTAAAAATGTGATGACCCTGTTCTTGAGAGGTTCTCTCTTGCCAAAATCAAAGCCTTTTCAGTTGGTTTGTAACAGCTTGAAGGATTATGAAATTGCCAGAGTCTACTTTGTGCAAAACTTACACAGATGAGAACTTTCTCACGTGTCAGTGAAATTATGTTGGTGGAACTCCTCACACAAACGTTTCACCATGTGAAAAATTATAGAGTCCAGTCTTTGAGTTCAAATGTAGATTGATACAGTGAAACAAACTGCTTGCATAAATCCTTGACAACCTGATGATGTCAGTATAAATTCCTGTAGACTGTAATTTAGCTTCTTGTAATTACCTGATATTTTTTTAGTGTAGAATATTGTGGAGATCAGAACCCATATATTTTTCATTTTGAACAGTATTAACTCATGTAAGTAATCTACACAAAGTATTTCCAAGGTAGTTCTGAAATCAAGCCACATCAAGACTGTATTGATATCCTAATTTTTCCTTTCTTAAGACTTGAAAATCACAAGTTTCTTGAAAAATACTTTGCATTTGTAAAATTGCTGTTTCTCTTAAGAAACCAGGGGTAGAAACCTTGTCAAGTTTCTCATGTCGTAATACCTACAACACCTGATATTATATGCTCTATGCTCTCATTCCTGCCAAACGGGTCAGTGTAGGAAATCATAATGCTGTTCTGCTATCAGATGGGAAGATCTCTGTTCAGAAAACCAATAAATGTCCTCTTCATTTGGAACTGACACCACTGAATTAAAATAAATGAACACTAAATTGTTAAAATAGAAAGTAATATATATACACATTTAATTCTGAACTGAGAACAGATGCATGTTTTCCTTGTCACATCACAGTTACAGCTCAGTGAGTCTATTGGAAAGAAATTTATGTCATGAGTTGATAACTCCATACAGATAACTTATTTTCAACTAAAGTTTCAGGATGATTGGCATTAACCTCACAGAGTGATTTGATTCAATATATAGGGTTAATCTTGGTCAGTCATTTAAGGACACCTATATTCACTATAAAAGGAGTATAGCTGTTTAGCCTATTGAAGATGGTGATAGTTTCAATAACATGGTGGAATGTAGGAGTGACTGAATTTCAAAATCAATTCTCAGTGTTTGAAATAGTGGTGAGATATCTGCAATAGCAGACATGGCAATCTGCACTTGGTTTGGGGGTGGGAGGGAGATTTCAGATCTTCCCACTTTTTTTATTTTAGGACAGATATAATGCTAATTTAAAGAACTATGATGAAGATTATGTTGAAGTTTAAGAATATAATGGAGATTAATTATTAAATTTTAGATTTTCACTTAGAGGAGAATGTTGTTCTGAGGTACAGAGTACTTAATTCCATACTTTGCCAGAGAAATTAAAAAAAGATCCTGTAGAGTAATTTAGCCTTGTGAAGCCTTGGAAAGAATCCAGTACCAAAATCAGTTTACTTCTGTCTCAGCTGATGCTGAGACCTGTCAATGCTAGGCCTGACTATGCAAAGGTTTTACAGTTTTGTCTGCCCGCTGCAATTAAATTATGTAGATAACGTTGCAAAAGCTCTTGCCTTCCAGATTTCTTTGTTCTGCTGCACAACCAGGCCCCATTTTTGCTCATGTGCAGGTGAGATAAACTATGTTACTGTATCTATAATTATTTATCTTGCATTTCATGTTTTGTCTGTGATTTGTTTTTTCTAGCTAAAATCTAAATTAGGGCATTAATTTAATATTTTAATTGATTGAATTTGGAATTGCAGAATTTACCTGTTTTCACTCCTAGTAATTATCCAAAGTGTAGCTTGTTATTTAAACAGTTACTGGAAAAAAATTATGTTGTCGATATACAGGCAGAAAGATAAAAAGTGCATAAAAAGCAAAGAGCTTTTTCAGTTTTTTTGTTTTCTTTTTTTTAGGAATATTTAAGCATGATAGTTTTATTTACTCTGACAATGAAATGTTGCTCATACTAATGGTGAGTCAGTGTTTTTCTTAGTCTCTGTGATTAACAAAATACAATAACAGTACAAAATTACTGTAATTTGGGGCTTGGATCTATGACACAACTCCACTTTTCTGTTTGCTTTTCTTTGGGGCTGAAAAGGTTAGATGTCTATAAATAGGACATGATCCAATAATCTGTAGAATTGCCTGTCCTTTGCTTTTGAGAGTCTGTGACATTTTCTTTTGATGATACTAGGTTCAATAGCTTTAGAGAAGCACAATTGTGCTGGAAGAAAATGGTTCCAGGACTGATTTCAGCTCTATTCCCCTTTTTCTGTTAATACTTGCAAATTTTTGTTATATTATCATTTCTAAGAGCCAGTTTCCAGCTGGTATCTTTCTTACTGGGGTGTGGGGGGAACATGAAGTCTGATGGCATGGTCATACGCCCCTTCCACATACAATGTATTATAATACTACCCTGATAATAACTGAAGAACTTTTCCAAGCATCTCACAATGGGGTTCATACATTTATCCTATTATCTCAGGAAGTTATTTTTTTGTTCTAAAAATTGCTTTAACCTGCCAGCTTCCACTAAAATCAAGTTTAAAATGGTGAACATTACAAAGTATTAATTTTCTTAGTGACTATCACTTTAGTTACTACAGTAACTCTAATTTTCTACACAGTGTCTACAGAGGATTGGTTAGTTTTAGTGAACTGCTTATCTTTTTCAGATTGAAAGGTTGTATTTTGTTCCTCAAAATAAAGGACAATTTATATATAAAGACATTTCCATAGTTTGCCCTTGATTTTATAGTGTTTGGTGTACAACATGGAAAAGTACATGTTGTATTGTGAAGCTTATCTGCATTGCAAGCCAATAGGCAGTAAACATGCCGATAAATTTCTGGTGCTCTAAAATGTATTCCCAGTTCCTATTTGTACTAGTGTATCAAATGCCAATCCATTTTGACTGATACAGACAGTTTGGCAGACAGCAAGATGCTCACACTTGGCTATCTACAGACAAACTTCTAAATCCATGTTCAGGCATAAAAGTTCTAGTGAAATAATTTTCAGTGGTTTTGAGTCCTGGCAGCTGCATTTGGCTAAGGGATAATTTTTAGTTATTCACTGTTTGTGGAATCATTAATGATGATAAATGGCAGCGAGTGGGTTGTATCAATTGTATCTTTTTAAAAGAAAAAAAAAAAAAAAAAAAGAGGAAATACAAGAATTTAATCGTGACTTGGAATCACTGTCGTCATATTTTTCTATTCTAAAAATAGCTGTTGCCATGAATAGATGATACTCTTTAACATGTAAACATCTGGGCAGAAAGTCAGGACATGTATCTACTTAATTTCTATAAAGAAGAACAACTTGCGTTGTGGGCACTGTGATGATTAAGGGAAGTTTAAAGCACTGATAGGTAAAAGTCAGCTATTGAAGTACATTAATCCCTCATATTAGAAATATGCTGTGTTCCAGATACTCCACTATCCTGTATCTTAGGAAAAGGGAGCTATAAAAAGTTTTAAAGACTGGAATGGATTGAGGGCAAAACATTATGGAAGAACAAGGCCAAAGTTAGGTTATTTCAAAAAGAATGGGTTTTAAGTGGAAAGCAATAAAATGTCAGCATTTTACCCCTCTTGATTTCACGTTGTTGATCTCTTATGTAAGAAGACTTCTATAATCAGAATCATTCAGAAAGGAACTGAAGCAAAGAATGTCTTTCATCCTACATCTGAGTTTCTTTACAGGAACTGTACTTAGGTTCATTTTTTTTAACTACTGTCATTTTTTATGCATACTTTTAATAAAATACTCCAGAAGAATATCAAATGCAAATGGAAAATAGTAGGTGCTAAATTAAAAAAAAAGAAAACAAAACATAAAATTTTTCTTTATAAAGCAAGTTCTTCCACTCTGATGGTACATTACTCCTGTGTTATGTGCTGGCTTACGATACCCTCCCTGTATTTAACTACTTCCAAGGCAAGTTGGCATAACTCTTACATACATCTCATTTATTAACAGTAATTAAAAAATACAGGTGGCTAAAGTCTGGTATGAAGGCTAAATAGAAATTTCCCACTACCTGTATAAGTAACTGTGTCAAAAAGACCCAATTGTCCTGTATCTTCTCTGTTAAGCATTCTCAGTCTGTGTCTCAAGAGAACAGCAGAAACACGATTGTTTCTCAGTAGCTGAACAGAGTCTAGAGGCCTTTTATCTCTTACTTAGAATATATAAAATTAATTCTAAAATCACTGTGCCTCATTCAGTAGCAGACGTCAACAAACCTCATCGTGACAACAAGTTTAGAAGATTAAAGCAGTACTTCATAGAATGTACAACTAATTTTCTTTAATTTATTTGATTAGATGAGCATGAATAATAGAATTTGCAACAGTGTCTCACTTTAGCAGGTGATATATGTTTATTTTTATAAAAATGCAAATATACTGAATATATTATATTTTAACCAGTGTGTTTAAATAGTCATTTAAATAATGAAATTTTATTTCCCTAATTAAGAAATGACAACAATTTAAGTGTTTTGGCAAGATTTCTCTCTCTCGCTGCATTTTCTGTTAGACGAAAAGCTCTTGTTTCTGAATTACTTTCTCTTCCTTTTTTGGGGAAGCATGAGAAAAGCATAAGATTTTTGATTTACTATTACCAGTGAAATCAAGAGAAGCTTTTTATAACTTAAGTCACTTCCTTGACTTTCTTTCTAATTAGTATGATTACTATTAAAATTGAATTCAGGTGTTTCTATACTGAGATGTGCTTTACTCCTAGACTCTGTTAAAATCACTACATTTGCCTGAAAGGTAACTAGTAATATTTATCTAGTACTATGTATGTTTTGCTGCCTTCTGCTTTTAAGAACAACATAGTATTTGCTCAACACCTGTTTATGGAATTCTGACTTAGGTCACAGGTATCAAGAAGTAAGGGAAAGACTTCATACCCGTACAAGCATGGATGGTGTAATTAATTTGGAATTATGACTATAATGGCTTCAAAATCAGATGGATTAAGGGAACACCTTCATCCAGTGTCAATACTTATATCCACTTATCAGAACATCTCTTCCATTACTCATTAAACTTGATAATACACATAACATTGCAGAGATGAAATACAAACCATATTACTGATAGCTCACAAAGAGTTGGAGTTCATGCACTATTTCAGGAGACTGCTCTTGATGTATGGTGGTAATGTGAACTATAATACACATAACATTAAAATATATATATTATGGATGCAGATGCTACAGATGCAGGTAACTTCCATTATTCAGACATGTCTTTTGTTTATAGCTTTTTCAGTACAGAATTCCCCACTGTGGTTCATGCTTAATCAAACTGTCATCTTTGTGGCCAGCTGTTTTTTCTGTTGTTCAACACATACAATTTAGATTGTATCATACTTCTTCTACCTGAAGATATAGCAGTACTGCAACTTTTAACTCAACTGGGACAGAAAATTGTTGCAGCAGTCATCTATGGTTTCAAATTCTGCATGTTGTGAGGCAAATACTAGTTATCCTTTTTTAAGCAGTTCAAAAGGCAAGAAGTATCTCTCTTTTTTTCTCCATTAAATATTTCTGATGTAGCTAAAATTCATGCAGCTCACTATCTAAACAGGCTGCTTTGACCATGGCAAGGGTTGAGACTGAACTGTACTAGTATCAAATAAGATTAGTTCATGTTTTCTAAATAAAATGGTCTTGTGTACATAGTGCAATGTTTTTAACTTTTAGTGTTTCTGTGGTTCATTATGCTCTGTAAATCTGATATGTAGTCAGTTGTTCCTCCTCTTGTATTTTTCCAGCTAAGGATTATTCCTACATGTGATATTTTGTGATTTTTCTTTACTGAATTGCATCATTTTCTCCTTTTTTTGGATCACTTTTTCGATAAGTCAAGGTTACTTTCAATTCAAATCCTATTCACTAAAGTGCTTGCAGACGCTTTCAGCTTGGTATTATCCGTAAATTTAATAAACATACTCTCTATTCCATCATCCAGGCCATAAATGAAAATATTGAATAATAGTGGATCCAGGACAGGCCTTATGAAACCCCACTCAGAATTTCCTTCCAGCTTGGCAGCCAGTACCTGCTCTAAGTATAGCTTCACATTTGTGCTTCACATTTGTGCATGCAGTTACAAGTGTCATCTGGATTACTTAATTCTTAGTTTATTTGTGAGAATGGTACATGCTGGCAAACACTTTGACACAATGAACATATGTTGTATCTACTACTTCCACCTAACAGTAAGGCCTATTACTAGTCACAGGGAGAAAGTAGATGGGGTTCATATTTTGTCTTGACAGGTGGATGTTTGCTCTAGTTTGTCTGTAGTCTTTATGCAAAGAGATATCCCAGTATTTTCATGAGAATTTAAGTTAGACTGACTAATTTCTTATTCTCTGGATCCTCCTATTTTTTCAAAATTAAGCACAGCTGTTTACCTCTTTTGATCCTACTGTCCTCCATATTCTCAGGGGAAAGATAAATGCTGAGATTATTTCAGTTCATTCCTGAATTGGTTGCAGTAGCCTGTAGCTTGCTAATTATTCAATTTAGCCATCCCTTTTGAATAAAAACTGAAATAAAAATCTCCCATAATAAGTTGGTAGCTTCCCTTTTTTTTCTAATCAGCTTTTTGACACTTTCTTATTATATTTGTATACTTTGTACAAAGAAGTTCTTATTCATGTATACATCTTTATGCTTAACTGTGTAAAAATATATCTCCTTTTATTTTTTGCTAGTTCATTCAGTTTTGGCACGTACTTTTGTAATTCCTTGTGACCAGTTTTTCACTTTATATCCATGATTAATTTATTATCACCAGCAAATTTGTCATCTTACTGTTGAGACTTTTATGAAAATACTCAACTGTATCTCTGTGGACTTCTGCTGGCAAATTCTCCCTGCTATTTTGTCTTACATAGCGTCTCCACATACTTTGGATATTCCTGTGTTCTCACTTTTAGTTGTATGCATTAGTTTCTAATCTTTCTGAAATTCCTTCTTGAGTTTTTGAAAAAGTGTTATTTTTACTCAATTCTTTACCACACTTCCTAATTTCATGGGGGTTTTTAAGATTTTTCATATAATATTTTCATATTTTTTAAGAAACTGCTAAGTCTTTTGTCCTCTTTTATTAAAATAAGTGATGTGCCCACAAGTACTGAGTAGGCCAGTTGTTGAGGTACAAATAAAAGATTTTAGATTGTTAAAATGAATTATTTGTTTATTTTTATCTCACTGTGGAGTATTTGAGGCATTCCTGCCATGGACTCAGTAGGGTCATAGAGTATGGGTCCATGACACCCTCTAAAGCATAGGGGGAGATTTACAGTAAAAAATTACCTAAATCCATTTATGTTCAAGGAGATTGCAAAAACTGCATGAAATTTAATGGGAACAAAATTAAATAATTTTGAGGGTTAAAGTATGTATTATCAAATGCATTTGCAAATTATATTTTGTTTTCATCATTCAGAGAGCAGGAAATACAATTTAATTTAAGAGCTCTTCAGCCACTAAATGACAGATTTTGATTAAAACAACTTGCATTGAATTAGAAGACTTTATGGTCTCTAGAAAATCTATCAAGGAGTGAGGAAAAAAACTTGAAATCTCAGGCTGAGTTGAGGTCTCATGAACATACACAGGAACTGTGTTTTCTTAAATGTTAGATATTGTACTTTAGGCTTAAGAGCAAAACAGTCCAAGAAATTGTCAAGAGAAATTTTCTTTGGTAAACTCAAAAAAGTATATTTCATTGGCATATGATACAGCAATTTCTGATGGAATGACAAATTCTTGTTGAAAGAGTATATGATGTAATTAATTATTGTTAGAGTACGAAATGTTTTAATTTTAATGTAGCTTACCAAATCAGGTTTAACCAGAAGAGGGAGGGTCCTAAAGTCATATGTGGTGTTGTCTTAGCCAACTAAAAGCATCTTTTCATTTTGAAAGTTAGGATGAATGGAACTTGAATTTTGTTGAAAAAAATGTTGTATGAAACAAGACTTTTGGTTGAATAAAAGGAGGGGGATTTCAACTTGCATGATCAGAAGTGTTCAATTACTTCTGAGTTAGAAACTGTTTTATCTTAACTTTAGCATCTGTAGGAGTAAACCATTATGCTTTGAGTGTTGTTGGAGGCAATGGTTTCTTCACGGATGGTCAGCTGCTGTTTTCTTTATTTTGCTGCACTTTTCTTTTTATTCAACTTGAAGAAATCTAGCTACAACCATCTAGAAGGAACAAGATAATTATGAAATGATTATAGATAAACTCCTCTGCTTTCATCTTAGCTTTTAGATTTATAAATGTATTCACAAATACATCTTAAACATTTATAAAAGCGATTAGAAGTGTCTTAAATTTTCCAACTCTGACAAATATATTTTTTATGATGTTTGATATCATACAAAAATGATCATTGGAAGTCTGAAGAAGTTCAGGAATTGCTAAAATGAGTAGGCTCAACATCCGTTTTTACTACTTATAATCAATCACAAAAGTACTTGTCAGAACAAATAATTTCAAAGATGTGTGAAAAACCATCTTTAATATGCTCAGATGAAATTTTGGAAAACATGTTTGCTACCCAAGCTGTTTTCAGCTAAATAATGAATCACCCATGAAAATAAAGCTCCAATTCCTTTGGCAGATTCCCCATTTACAAATGCCTTGCAGTAATGCCAAAATCTGTTCCATTGCTCTCAAGTTCAATTTTAGCTGTGGGAATGATGTGAAATAATACCTACCAAAATTCTGTTATGCAGAACATACATTCTGAGTAGTAATGCATACACATAATATAATTATTTTCCAGTTTTGTCATTAATTTCCATGGATTCAAGTTTTTAAAATATTCTTAAGTCTCAAAATATGTCTAAAAAAGTGCTGTGCAGAACAATGTCTTGCAGGATACCATAGGGGAAATGCAAATATGTCAGTGTTACCCTTATTCCATGGTAGCAAAATTCTTCAAGGAACCTCCAGGGATTTGGTTTTAATTTGTTTTCTTTCTTTATCTTTCTCTGGGGTCTAAAGATTGATCTTAAGGGGTGGTTTGAACTTTTCTTTGGCTATATATTTCCTGTTTACATTTTAAAAGCTTTCTTGGTTATGGTAACATCAGTTGGGAAAGCAAAGGAAGGCAAATCTTTAATGGCAAGACTCTGATCTAAAATTTTATTACAGTAAGACTGTTAGTGGAATTTTGATTAACAAGTCTATCAAAACTAGTTCCTAATTCTCATTTGTATAGGTTGTTTCCAGGATAGTATTTGATTATATTAATGCAAAATATGCAAGTAAACAGACTCCATGTTTATATAGAGGTAAAATTAAAGTTCTCAGCACATCTCTGAATCTATTTGTGATAGTTTGTGCATCCCAGCTGTTCACAAGTGAAGATGACTTCAGTAGTGCAAAAACCACTTCTGTCTCTTCACTTGGGAATACAGCAAATCTCTTACACAGCCCTTGACTCTGATGTTCACACCTCAAAAGTAAAGCCATAACTCTGGAACTGTTTGCTCAGATTGTCATGTGCTTCGGTTTTATAAGCTTTGAGCATGCAGCTATAGTGTATGTGGCTTTGTCTGTCTACAGTGGGAGACTGAAACCCCTTGTTTTTTCCTTTTTGAGAAAATTCTTTCGGTCTTTCATCATTATTTAAGCACTACATAGTCATTTGAAATTAACAAGGATATTACATCTATTGCAATACAACATCAGTAAGTATGTTATTTTTATCAGATATGTGATGAATTTTTGTTTGCTAAATAGCAGCTGTCATATTAGTTCTGGGCCATAAAAAATGAAACATAGTTTCTGAAGCCAATATTTATGTATGGAGAACTGGTATTGTTGTTGGAATTGTGGCATTTCTCTTCCAAATACAAATCAGATAGCACCATCAAAAAGCCTGTTTACAGACGAGTGTATATTCTAAGAGTTCATTTCTTATTTTATACTGCCAATTTTGTTTTCCTTTTGAAGCTGCAAACTACAGTCCCAGAAGGCTTTTAACATCTAGAAGGTCTGTCCTTAAATGGGTTATGCCAAGCTTAAGTGGG
Source organism: Tyto alba (assembly GCF_018691265.1). Classification (NCBI taxonomy): domain Eukaryota; kingdom Metazoa; phylum Chordata; class Aves; order Strigiformes; family Tytonidae; genus Tyto; species Tyto alba. Next base: position 10,207,118 of record NW_024881313.1, read on the forward strand.
TTACACTAAGGAGAGATTTCTACAACTGTGAAACAAGATTGAAAAGGCTGAGGATCTAAACGTAGCTCCTGCTGCTTTTATGCACGTGAAATATTAGTAATTGGATTTTGAATACATTATTTACACTTAATCCAGAAATGAGGTGGTTGTCAATTATGTATGTGCAGGCTTTTTTATTTGTGGGTTTATTGTGTTATGCATGCATAGATATTCAAACAGTCTCTTTGCAGACACTGCTCAAGTTTGCCAGCACTCCTCTTCCAGTTGAAATGTAGGGGAGTTGATTCCAAGGTGGAGGATATCAACAGGCAAGCTGAGAGGAGATGAGGGAAGGAGATAAAAAATAAATGGAGGGGTAAAAGGTAAAACTCCAACAGGCATTGCTTTTTCATTGCCCTGAGGGTCATTTATTCTCTACAGATCACATCCTATAAATCTTGTTCAAACTGAATTTCCATAGGAGCCTGTTTTGATTAAGGAAGCAATGCAAAATCCTAACTTTTTTATTGCATGTGTCTGAGTCCACTTAGCAAAAGTGTTGAAAAATTGTTATTTTTTAATTTTGAATTTGTCATCAACTTATTAAGTATATTAATTACACTTTAAAAAAAAAATGCTTCTGTATACCTGTGTGAAAATAGAACAAAATATACTCTGAAAGAACAATGAAGCAGAAAGTGTTTTAAACCATTATGCAAAGCTTAACTTAAAAATAAATCCCCTTCTTATCATGCATACTTCTGCTCAAGAAATTTATCCTGCCACCTACTACACCATATGGAATTTTAATAGAGTGCGAAGTCACAGTGGATGTGTCTGTAAGCATCTGTGACAGCGCTGAACACGTGCCTGTCACTGAAGAGGCTGAACCAGTACATTCACAGCACAATTGGTTTGAGTATGACTTCCTTTTGTAATCTATTTACTGAAGTAGGACTTTGCACACCTTAGATGTTCGCTAATGTGGTGTCCTGACACAATTATTGTCATGAGGTTCAGACTGTCCTTTCTGCAATCCAAGGTTTGATTTTCCTTTTTGTTGTTCCAAAATCTATAAATGTAACTTTGATATTTTGAGTACTCTGGAAGAAAACATTTCATGCACACATTTGAGATGCTGTTATCTTTCAGTTGATTTGATCCTCTAAATTTACAGGTGGGGGATATCACAGTTGTAATGGTATAAAGTGATACTATTGCACTAGAGTAAAACTGTTGCCGTTTTTCAAAAAAATATTAACATCCCACCCCCCACACACCACCCCACAAACAAGAAAAAATATAGCAGTAATTATAAATAATTGCCGTAACTCATGTCTAGAATGTCTAATGACTGCATTCTCTTCTGCTCTGTAAACAAATATTCCTCTTTGTTCAAAGTACTGGGAGAAAAAGACAAAGAAAAAAATGCCATTTTGTGGTACATAAAGCATCAGTTTTCACTCTCTTTATTAAATACAAATTGATCTTTCTCCTGCAGAAAATAGTATTTATTATTGACCACTTCAATAACCACTGTCAAAAGTTTATCTGCAGAGCCACAGTTTTAACTTGGCACGCTGGCTGTAATTTGCTCTTTTTGCTATGAAAAACATAAAATAGCTATCTAATACGTGCACAAGCCTGGATTTTCTCAATTCCAAAAAATATTACTATTTTCAGTCAAAATGTAAGATTTTTGCTCTTGCCCTTTTCCTTTTTATTGTCAAGCTATACTTCTTATGTAAAGATTGATAATGTAATCCCAAAGCTGCTCTAGATGGTACCATTATAATGTCAATGTTGATACCAACAGTATATATTTCTGATGTCAGTATTTTCCACATTGCGTATGGAAGTTCAGTAATTCCCCATTCCACTGACATCCTGCAACATTTTTTTAAAGAAATCTGTTAAATACTTATTAGTAACAAGTAAAATGATGAAAGGTTATAAAAGTAAATCATTATTAGTTTCTTCTTTTACAAAACCCTTCAATTTCTGTTCTTAGTCTTTAGTTCAGCTGGGTACATTCAAAAATCTATGGATGACCAAAGAAGTATAAATTAAAAAGGAATAAATTGTATGTGAATCATTAAGAAGTATGTTTTGATAACATCAGCAAAATAGATCTATTTTTACAGAAATGTAACTTCCTTCTGATCTTTCTGTGCTTTTTCTGCTTCAGTTAGCAATTTAAACAAAAGTTTGCACACTTGCAGCAATTTCACCTTCATAGAATAAACTTTCTTACTGAGCAGCAAAAATGTGTGCAAAAATTTAGTTAAAATGATTTTTCCAGAAACATTTGAATGAATGGGGGGATTCTGAGTCAGCTTCTAGCAAAAGGCTTATCTAATACCCCATGTGAATGATCAGTGTATTGTTTTGAGTAAAGCTTGAATGGAAAACTGCTGATCTGAGGTAGTACATGTTATCCAAGATGCAGACAAAGCCATTTTCAGCTATGTTAAACTGCAAAAGTGTTAGTGGTAGAATAACATAAATTGTGTGCCATTTAGTGGGTGTACAATATGGGTTTGGATTGCTATTCTATGATGATTAGACATAACACTAAGCATATATGAATAACGTTTCTACTAAATTTATTTGCAAATATGCCTTATTTGCAAAGACTGAGTTTAGCAGGAATATCAAGTGATATGTGAGATAAGGAAAATTAGGATTAGAGAAACCATCATCTCTGACTTTTATGACCTATGCTGTTTTCAATTCTACACTCTTTCACTGTATACCAACTGCTTTAGTTTACTCTAACTTCACAGTGGTTCAGTTTCCTGTAGTTTACACACTTCCATCTGTTTTATAACCAGCTTAGAGTACTAATTCCACCAATCTTGGTTATTATAATGCAAGGCTGATTTTTTTTGTTTTGCTTTGGTTTTGTTTAGAACAGACCACAAAAAATGAAGACTTAATAAAACCCAAAAATGACTCATCGATGAAAACACACTGATTTGTTCATGAAAACACTTTGCTTCCAAATGGAACTACATTATTGGTAAAAATAACTATTTTTTTTAACAAAGGTACAGTTGCTGTAACTAATTTAGTGTTATACTTCAATATGTAAACGCATTTCAAATGTTTTAACTTGCATATTAGAGGAAACTGAATCTAGAAACAAGGACAGTTTTTGAAACCATGCACTGCCCAGCTCAAATATGTCAGGTAATTAAACTGTTCTGTTTTCCTCCTGATGTTCCACAGTCATAAATGAATGGAAGATATGCAGAACCATGGGTGATAAGCATTTCTGGAATAAGCAATAGCCCATGGTAGTATTCTTGCCACTGATTTCTCTTGTTCAAAGGACCTTGTTAAATCAGAACACAGTGGTAAATCAAGTACTTGATAAAACAACAGAACTGATAATTCTCTGCATCGTACAGTTTATTTTTAGCAAACTGATCTACATTTTTATGGTAATATATTTTCTTTTTATTTCCTTTTTCTAATATATAATAACTATTAAATTTAATTACCTTTTTTTTTTTTTTTTTAAGTATTTCAAACAAGTAAACAAACAGCTCATTTCCTAACTGATTCAGCTCCAGGAGGATGCATAATTCTGTTTTCTCTATACTGCTGTGTAGGAGCAAGCCCCTGACAAGGCTGTAAGGGTAAATTTTCTGGCTAAAATATTTGTCTTCAGGAAAATTCTTTGCAGCATCTCTGAGACATGAGAGTGGATACTTTTCATGGCCTTATGAGAGTCTCATGGTTCAGACCATGCAACAGAAAATTCAAACTCATCACATTTGACCATGACACTTCATCTGTGCCTGCTGCTCTTGAGGTTCACCCAAGGGCAGAGGCAACCAGAGATGATCTTATAAGGGCCCTGTTGCCTGTCCAAAGGTGGCTGGACTCAGTAGGCATTTTGAAGTCAGATCAAACTGCCAGCCTGTAAGAAAAACCTGAATATGAAATACCAAGTCCATGAGACACCTAAGCATCAGGGTCCTACCAAGATCTTTCAGGTCAGAGAAATGGCAGGTGTAGCCATGACAGTTGCAGAAGTGCATACTGTTCATAAAAGCTGGACTGGCAAAAGTACCGTTGTCCTGGTACAGGTTTTTAAACTAATTCTGGTCCAGTGGGCTGATGATGCATTTTCACTTTTAAAATAATCTTTAAAGAGCATATATACCTACCTGGAGGCAGGTTTCTTATCAAATTCATTAATAGTTTTAGTTCTGCTTTTGTTCCCAATTTTTTTTTTCAAGAGTTGAGTCTTCTTACATCTATTCTATATGGCTATGTTTTTACTGAATAACTTTAACGTTATTGCATATTCATGAGCTTTCACTTCAACCTGGTGTGCAACAGCAATGTTTTGTATTTTATTTCAATTTTTGGATGAACATACTGCTTTAGAAAAAGAGAAGAACATCTGCTCAGATTTTTATGGGTAAATAGGTATATAACTCCTAAAATCTTGAACTGAGGGTAGTTCTTGAACAGTGAGCAATTATCTTAATGCCTCCAAGTAATGTAACTTCACAAACTACAGCACTTTCACTGAGTGCATATATAAAATACAAAATATTTATTGTATACAGAAGTGGAATGAAACCTATATGAGGTATGCATGCAAATATTAGAAGAATCCTTCAATAAGAATCTCCCTGCTTAGAAAGAAAATAAAAAGAAGAAAAGATATACTGACTTGTATCCAGAAGGATGTTAACTACTAGCAATCCAGGAAGTGTTTCTTTAAGATTAAGCTGTACATACAGTGAAGTAGGAGAATTTTATATCTGTATCTCACGGGTGCTTGCATGTTTCTGTTCACACTGTGTGTAACACTTCTGATGTATGAATGAGCATAACAGACAATTTTGATATAGACATGTACATTTAAAATCAGTGTTTGAAATTACTTTTTAATTAAGGTGGACATTATTTCCCATTGTTACAAACCATTTTTTATTATTGATTAATGAATAATAAAACTAGACTTTCATTTATTTTTCAAGGCTGAGGATTCCTTTTGCAAGACACAAATTATTTTGTCATAGCTATGGAGAGATAATGAGGCAGCAGTGAAACTCATTATGGAATGTCCTGTGGTGTAATCGTCTAATATACATGTTACTTTTGTTCACTTCCACAAAGCAATTTTACTGCTTGAATTCTGAGCAGCCTAGCAGTCAGTCTATTGCAAATGTGCATTAGAAGTCTCTAGTTAAATCTATGTACTGTGCTTAGAATTCTGCCATGTTGCTTACAGCTAAAACTTAATAACTAGGAAAACTAAAGAGAGCATTCTATATAATATCCAAAAAAGAAGGGAGCTCTTACTCTGTTTAACTATGCTTCATTTTTAATCTGTCCTCAGTTCCATGTGATGATTTGCCTAATGCAGAAAATCTACTCATTACTTATAAGCTATACTGAAATAGATATTGTTTCTAATTATAAGAATTAGGGCAAAATGTCAATATTGAAGACAGCATGTTTTGAAACAAAATGAAAAAAAAATCTACATAGACAAAAATCTTCTTACTGTATTTTTGAGTAGTTTCTTCAGTTGACTCTTTGTAATAATTCTGTGGAAAGAAATTTCACTATAATCCAATGGGAATTTAGTTGATGGGTTTAGATGGAAAGTTATTTGAGTATGTGGTTTCATACTCCCCATTTTCAGTGTTTCTGCTTTTGTGAAGAGAAAGCCATTAAGAACTTAGAGACCACCCTCTCTGGCTTACATGGAGGTATACACTTTAAAAAGGTTGATTTTTAGTTCTTTAAGTGCTGTTTCCAGAACGTGTCTCAGTTGTCTCACCCAAATTTTATAAGCCTATAGTGAATTGTACTGCATGTATAGTAGGCACTATACAGGAAGAAGCAGTTCTGCCTAACCCACAGTAAGACATGACAAATGAGTAGAAAAGCAGAACTCAAGTAACAGAAGCAGGAAGCTCAGAGTTATCCTGCAAGACAGCATCAGGAACAGGAAGTGAAAAAATCTAGTGATTCTTATTGTAATATCCTGGGTTTTAGATGACAAAGTCTTTGTGACTCTTAATAAAAATTAGTAACTAATTTAATTAAAGCACCTTGAAAGCTTCCTTTTGTTTTGTAACCCACATAATATTTATTTTTAATGCAGCAGCTGATTGTTCCACTGGAACTGAGTATCTGCACCCCTTTTGTCAACTTGGAGTGTCTGGGAACATAAAAAATATGCCATGCCTGCGCCGTGTTTTTCAGTATTAACCAGTGTCCAATGTGCTTTTCCCAAGACATATTTTCTCCACAGAAATCACTTGATTATTTGCTGTGCAGCCCAACTCTGCTAGTTCCAACCAAAAAAGAAAAAAAATTAAAATCTTTCAGCTGTCATTACACAGCACCAAATTTGCACATGAAGATAGATCTGTAAAATCTGCTATAAATTCAGGGAACCCTTTGCCCAGACATTATCTCTTTTAGAAACTGTAAATTTCAGCAAGGGCTTGCTATTACATGAATAAAAATTTCAACATTTCAGTAAGAACATTAAACTTGCTTTCATCTGCTTTTCTTTTAGCTGGGTTAGTAGAATACATTTGTCCTTAGCTATCTGATCTAAGTATTGCTGCTGCTCTTCCTTTTCCTTCTTTTTCTTTGCTTTTGACAAATCTGTCAATTTAAGGGGCATCTAATTATAATTAAACAATAAAATTTTCTTTCTGCGTTACAATCATTAACTTCTTGGTTCTACTTCTTTTCTCCAGGATATTCAGTCCTGTTCTTGCTTATATATTATTTTGCCAAGGCCATAGCTTTGGTTCTGATGTTATGGGCCTAGTCCAAATACCAATTGAAGTGATTGAGAATCTAGTTTTTCTCCAGTTGGTACTGGTTCCTATCTTAATAGCCCAGTGGGGAATTAGAAAAGCAATTACTTTATTAAGAAGCTTAATTCAATGAAAAGATCCTTTCAAAGAATCTAATCTCAATTGACAGCTCATTGTGCCATTAAAAAACAATACAGGACTAGGGCATATGCAAACCAGTGTTGCTTCCTTGCAAGTGATTTTACAGCCAGTGCTAGTGATTTAGTTCTTTTGTGAATGACACAACATTTTTGAATTTTTAATCTATTATATCAGTTCAGCTGGGAAAATTGGAATGCTTCTAACTGCAGCATCATTTACTACTACTGTTTCATAGCCTTGACAATAATGCTGAGCATTGTTTATCTCAGGATAAGTAACATCTCACTGCCTGCTTCCTGAAGACTGTGTATCATCATTCTTCAGTTGTTTTTCTGCACTAGTATCTAATGTCAAATATTACTAAAATCACCTAACATCCTTTTGGGTCTTATAGATATTGAAAACAAAATATATACCAGACCCATTGTTATGGTTTTTTTTTCTAGCTGAGATGTGATTATTAGGAAAATGGATTGCAGACTGGTAGAGCATTCTAACTTAAGGCATTTCTCTGTGTTTTTATCTTCCTTTTTTTTATATATTTCAAAATTCTTAATTTGCAGCTTATTAAACAAACTTTCCATTTCTCTCATGTTTTCAGGATATTTTTCTGTTTCTTCTTTGTCATTATTTAGTCTCTTAAAAATATGTAAAGTTAATACGAGTCATCTCATCTGGTTGCATCCCTCAGATTTTCCTCTGACCTCTTTAAGGTTGTTTTTCATCACTCTTTGCATATAGTTCATTTAATTGATTTTTTTTTTCCCTAAAAATGAGCTTAGAGTACATTTCTATAATACCAGCTAACAAAGACCTCTACATTTTCATATATCTAGGATCCCATCTGTAGCCTCTAATAACAAAAAAACCCCCACCAACCTTTTTCATGAATATTCAGTAAAATGGATTAATTCCTACCAGTGTCTCACAAATGTGTAATTTAATAACTTCTAATTGATTACATTTGTCACATGTAATTAAAAACTTTAAAATAGAGTGAAGTGACAGATTTTAAAACTATAAATAAGGTCTTTTTATTTGCGGTGGTTTTCAGTCAAATCAAAGCCCAGCATTTCTCCTAAATACAGGGGACTTCATTAAGAAGGGGTGAAGCAGCTCTTACGTACTTTCTCTTCTGATAAAATTTGCAAATCTCGCTATTGTGGGAATAGATTGGTCCCTCAAGCTGAGAAAGTAGCTCAGTTATTTAAGAAGTAGCTTTGAGCAATTAATGGTTTTATTTGCATATTAAAATTGTTGTGCCGCAACATTTCTATTTAAAATGGAATAGTGTCATTGCATGGCCAGCTTTGCCTCAAGCCCTTAGTGGTATCTTGACAAACCTGTGAAGATCTGTGAGCCTCTGGAAAGGCCACACTGTAACTCTCCCGTACCTCCCTGAATCCTTACAGGGATAGAGCACTCGTACAGCATCAGTCTCACAAATTCTCTCCTCTCCATTTCCAAATGCTTCATGCCAGTCATTACCTCTCTAGTACTTCCAGCCTCAAACAGACCTTGCATTGGGTCTCTGTAAATTGGAATCCTTATTCTTATATGGAACTAACCCAGATTCTCCCTGCTTCCCACCATGTGTGAGTCAGCTGACAGACCAAACAGAATAGATAACTGCTTCACTCATGCTGAAACCTTTCTCCTTGTCAAGGTTTTAACCCGTCTCTTACCTACTTGGTCATTTGCTTTCATAAAATTTATATAATTTATAATCCCTCAGATTTCTGTTTTTCTATTCTTCTTAACTATCTGTCAAATTTTGTTAAAAGTGACCACTGTATTAAAACATTATTGAAAGATTGATCCAACAGGGAGTAGGAACATATACTTTTTTTTTTTTTTTTTTTTTTTTTGAAGAAACCAAAACTTGGCTAAAGGCCAAGTGAACCAAAACCCTCCCTGGTCACGATGTTGACTTCTGAAGAGTTTATACATGAGGAATACATTTTTTCTAATTGGTATCTTATTTTAAAGACTTCCATCTTTAGTTATTCCATTAGTTCCTCTTGGCAATGTATATCACAGTGCACTACTTAGTGCTACACTAAAGTACTGTTCTTCTAGAAGTGCTCTTGAATATTTTTAAAAATTGTAATATATGAAGACAACCATAGCCTGGTCTTTCCAGGTTACCTATTTCATTTATTTCTCTGTACCTAACTAGCATACTTTCTTTGTTATTCCTGCTTTCTGATTTCTGTACTTGCTACTTGTATCACTGCTGAATTCTATGTTGTGTATGTTGTGTCTTCAATATATAATGATTCTGATAACTTACAATAACTTAATAGCAAGGAGATATGAGTAATAGCTACATCTATATTGCCCTGCTAATCCATTCCTGATGACCACCCTACTAGGGGTTCTCTGGATGAAGCACTTCTGTTCCCATCAACATTTAAATTCCTTAGACTCCAGATCACCCTTGCTGTTAACCTTGCATCACAGACATAAGCTACAGGGTACAACAGCAAGTCCCTACTGCAGGCCTATAGAAGTGTTTTTTGTACTTGATCTTCCTCCTCTGCCTTTCTTCTGCATTCTGCACTTCTCATAGAACAAACTCCCTGGCAAGGAACCCATCTGACCCTTACCATCTCTGCCAGAGTCTTCTAGTAGGTGGAAAAAGGAAGGACAGTATAGAGTGCCCAAGAGTATTAAGGCTAATGTTGCCCTTCTTGTAGACAAAGCTCATTACTACATTAAGACTGAAATAAGTGAGTTCTGAAGAGGGACCATAACAGAGAGAGAGATACAAATATAAATCAACAACTGGTGCACTGTCATCAAGGAAAATATTACAGAGGAGCATGGATGCATTTATAATGATACTTCAGTTATTTTAAGTTCAGCATTTCCACTAAATCAAATGGGGATTAGTTCATAAGATGCTCTTATACGTCTTAGACTTTCTAACATTAAAACCAGCTTTGCAAATAATGAATTTTTCATGAAATATTCAGCAAACTGAAAGTTGTTTTTAAAATCACAGTACCATTTGAATCAGACCTGAGTTTTTATGTCTCTAAAGGTATTGTGTTGTACCTTTAAGATGACCATCAGAGAATTGGAAAAAAAAAAAAAAAAAAAAAAACAGGAGGGGGGAAGTTGGATTTTGGTAATTGCAAGCCATGTTTACATTTTCTGAAGGTGATTCAGGTGAGGAGCTGGAGAAGACCCTATCTGTGTCTTACCCCAGAGCCATATACATCACAATAGCTCTGCTGGCTGCAGCATTATTTGGAAGAGTTGAGCTGGATGATATCTCCCTTTCCTCTCCACCAGGCCTACTTTCCTCAGTATCTGTGTCAGCTGAAGCCTCCTACAGAAGGATTAGGGACCAATCAAGAAAAAGTAAAAGTGGTGGATAATGTCTGAAATTCCTACTCATGAGTGCTAAAACACTGCACCAAGAATAACTGTATGCAGGTGGATGACTGTTCATACATATGCAAATGTACAATATCAAGGAGTTAGTTTCCAGATAATAAGCCTGAATATATAACTGATAGAAATGAGCAACATTTTCAGCATCAGGGCTGTTTTTTTGTTCTGAAATGGGCTGTGCATGTTTATTCATATTAGCAGACAGGCAGTATTAATTCCAGTCAAGACAGAGAGGCTAGTTTTGAAAATAAGGGCTCATCAAAGTGTTTGTTATACATTGAAACAGACTCAGTATTGCAAAGATATTAAAACTAAAATATAATAAAAACTGCTAAAGTAATTACAGAAAATGGAGGAAGCATGAAGTTAGTTAGTATCTCAAAATCTGAGTATACAATAATTAGCCTAAAATGTGTAATTAAAATTCATATTCAGGCAGTAGCAAATGTATGTATTGTGTTTATTGTCTGGTTATCTGATTTTGGCTTAAATTAGCTTTTAGAAGCAAACATTTCCTTTGTCACATAGCATAGTTGGAGTTTATATAAGCTGGATTAATATATACAGTCCCATGGACACAGTTTATAATAAAGACCAGACCAGATTTGATACTCCATTGTGCTTGCCACTGTATAAGTACTCACATCAGAGAAACTCATTGCTCCAGATAATTTCAGTCTAGAGAAGTAAAACATATATAAGGAGATAAATGGCTTGCTCTAAAAATAGTATAAATGATTGACTAGTTGATCTAGTCAAACATTTAGAATCTATTTCCAAGTATGTGGTTCTTGCATCTTGCTTCTTAATGCTAAATTCAGTATGTCTCTTGTTCTTTAAAACGTCTTAGAAACCTAGAGTTGCACATATTCACATATTCAAAATGGCGCTAGTCTTCATAGTTGAGACATCACGGCAGTCCATGCAAAAGTTGACTAAGAGCCAAAAGTATATTTATACCATAGTCCTTTAGACAGCTATATCTGATAGACCTTTCAGAGCATATCTAGCAGGTATGCACATCATCTTCAAAAGCGTCAGCATTTCTTTTTTAAATTGTCAGGAGAATGAGAAAGTGACAACATAAAAATTAGAAGAATTTGTATCAAATCTTTTCTGAAGGGGTTCAAAGCCTACGCCTCCTCTTATGCCAGAATTCTATCATTTAGTCTGGTCTTGATGGGATCTGTCTCTGTCATTTATCTTCAGTTAAAGAACAGAAATTTTATTGTATCAAAGTTCAGTTCAAAACAAGGTCTTACAGACACCCTAGGTGGAAAAGCATGCTGGATCTCAGAAGAAACAGAAAATAGAATCAAGTTCTTGACCCTTCTGGAAGAATACCAGTACAGTACAATTCTTGGGGGTTTGGTCCAATTCAATTTTTCTGTGTTGGTCAGCATTCACAGGCAGTGAAAGTGATTAATTATCTTTCTGTGAGGTACGATTTGCAAGTCTGTGTCTCTTCAGGAAGAGAAGTCTGAAATGGGACACTCATATCATATACTTTGACCACTGGGCAACCTCTCCTTGGTGACCCTGTTTGAGCCAGGAAGGTTGGACAGGATGACCTCCAGAGGTCCTGCCCGACCTCAAACATTCTGAGATTCTACTAAGCTTTTGGAACATTACCTCTTTGCCCTCTGGTTACATTTCTGCCTGAATGCAATCAATTCCCCTGTGGTTTGTACAGACCTTGATTGTATGTTTACAGTGGGAATGATTGAAACATGGCTACTATATTTAGTCTCCCAAAGGCGGTATGAAAGAAAATGTCCCACTGGAGGCCTAGGCATTGATCTGTTAAGTACTAACAAAAATAAGGAAGTCATGGACACCTTTAAAAGTAGAACTTTAGTTACCCAGGGAAAATTTTTTTTCTGACTGAATACTTGAGCTTTGTTGTGTTAAGGGGGGATTTAAAAAATTGCAGTCTTAAATCACAGTGCTGGTTTTATGTGCATAAATCCTAGATGTCAAAGCCAAGTAATGGACCAACAGCAGAACTGAAGTATACAACATGACTATCTAAATATGCCACTGAGTGCTTTACTTGCAGGATCCTGCTGCTCTCAAAACCCACTTCCTTTATTTTCATCCTATTTATATGGTGTAAATCTAGAATAGACTATGTTAGTAGCTGTGACGGTGAAAGTAGAACAGAACTTAGCTTTTAAATATCATATCCTGTAAAATAAAATACAAAGGCAAAAGATGTATTGATAAATTGCTAAATTTTTCCTTGGAATCTGTATGTGAAACTGGTCCCAGAGAAGTGAGTGGAATAGGTTTTTGTTACATACATTCAACTGCATGTTGAAAACTTATTAAAAAACTTAAGCACTTTTGTGATAGTAGAAAGTATTAAAAAATAATAGGTTTATTAACTTCTAACAAAATGTATATAAAAAATTAGTTTCTTAAAGTATCTGCAATGTAACACTGATGTATACAGTACATATAAATACCTATAATAAAGATATCAGTTGGCAAAAACAACAGTACAAGCTACGTCAAAGAAAAATGTATGCTTGTTTAGGAATCTACTCTATTTTAGATATAGCAAAATGTCCTTTATTATATTATTATCAAATATGTTGTTCAACTGATTTAAAGAGATACCTGACCTGTCAGCAAAACACGACTTCAGAAAGAGAAGAAAATATTCATGAATTTCACCAAAAACTACATAAGAATCTGAGATTTAAGGGCTATAAATAGAACAGGTGCTAGCTAGACACTATTTGCCACTATTGATTTCTCTTCTTTGTCTAATTGCCTTGAATCCACTAAAAGTTTCTTTCTGAAGACTGCTGGTGTCTTCCTCGTTACTAATTTAAAGTAAAAAACTCTGTTCTCTTTACTTTCTCTCATTGTTGAGCCCACCTTTTCTGCTTTTCATGCTGAATTTTCGCTGATACAAACCATCTTTGGAGACATGTTTTTGTTTGTCTTCATTCCATCAGCCCTTTGGAAAACCTTTCTTTTAAAACAGTTAAATGTAATTAGTTCTTTCTTCTTCTCTGCTATTTATTTTATTTCAATTTCCTTTTACAGATATGTCTTAACTATTTCTAATTTATTTAATCTTTCCAAATTTGAATCCTCTATCTTGCTTTTAAGTACTGTTCACTTTCAATTATAATAATATACATAAGCTCTTGAATATGTTGTGTAGTAGTACCCACACCCTTAAGTCTTGAAGCTGATTGTGATGTTGTTAATTTTTCTCTGCAGTAGTCATGTATACTGAAGTTAGTATAGTTTGATAAAAATCTCTGCCTTACTAACACGGTATATGTCCTTCTCTGTATTGTTTTTCCAACAAATTTTTCTCCTAAACACATTTAATGAAAATACAAATGAAGTAGGTCTAATTACTTAGCTAGATCTCATTAGTTAAGAAATGCAAGTTTTGAATGATTTTAGTTCACTTGACTGTTTTATGACAAGTTATACTCAAATATAGTGAGTGACACGTGTAGTTTTTAATTTCAACTGTACTTTAAAATAATTTCTTACAATTCTTGTTCTTTTTATGATGCTCACTTTTCATAGGGTGTTTTTTCAAACTAAGGAAATTGTAGTGCCATTAGCTCTCCAAATATTTATTTTCCTCTCTGCTCCTTTCCTTGTGCTGCACCAACCAGAAAAATGTTACCATTTTCTTTTCTGGTTTGCAATGAATGTGTTTTCATGGAAATTCCTGGATTAAATTCACCCCATGAATCTGTCCTCTGTTTCTCTTTGTTATTGATTCCCTAGTTCTTTAGTCAACTGTTGTCTTTCTCTCTCATCTTTGTAAGCTCTGCACCTTTGTTCTCTGTCATAAACCACTTTGTACTAATACGTGTTTAACAATAATCTGCAAAACTTCTATACTGACTCTGTAGTAGGTATATGTTCTGTTCCAAGCTACCTCTGTCAACTCATGAATCAAGGAAAAGGTAGCTGTTCTCAGTTCTGTTCGGTTTTGTTGATCTCATCAGAAACAGTGTAGGGAGATGATGCTTACAAATTTCTTCTGTATATTTATTTTTTGAGACATGACTTCTTAGTATTGCTCTTTCATTGATCTACCTGCAGGAAGCACATATGCAGCAGGCATGATGTTAAACATAAGCAACATGAGCAAAGCAAAATTTAGAAGAAATTTGGAAAACAAAGGCAGACAACAAAACCAAGAATCCCTCAGTATGTCTTTCATTTTGTATTTTAGTGACAAGAATGATCTCTGTGCCAGATGCATACAGTGAACTAAAAGCATCTAAATTTAATAATTTTGTCCATGAGGTTTTTTTAATGATTACTGTCAATCAGAGAATATATTACACTTTGATTGCTGCTGAACTAAGTCTAAAATAAACCCAAAAAACTCCCTATAACAAATTACATTGGCTGTTGAATGTTAAATAGTGATTCTGTAATATGTGTTAAGATTCAACAAATGTTTAAGGACATGTCATATCTTTTCACGCAGTTGAGACAGTTCAGTAAACATACAGATGGTAATTAATGTATTAAAATAATCTTTTGAAATATAAAGCCATATTTGAGATATTTCATATAAATATATCTTTTTTTAATGACTGCTAGCCATATGCTTCTTTTTTATATTCTGCATATATATAGTGAAATGTAATGAAAAAATTATGCATGTTACAGTTGCAATACTACATCAAGAAACATAGCAAATGCATTTTTCCTCTTACCTCTTGCCCTAGTCAAGTACTAAAGAATTTGTATAGAGCTCAGTAGTCTTTCTATTGTAGCATTTCAGAATGTGTGAGCTATCAGACATCTGCTTCTTAGGTAATCTATAACAAAATAGTGTCTTTTCAGACTGAACAAACATTTCTCATTTAGTATGACTAAGGGCTCACTCCTGCTTCCATTTGAAACCAATGGTATCTTTCATGTAGATTTTATCAGCTTGTCAACCCATTGCCTGCTGATATCTCTAAAAATCTTCCCACAGAGTTAAGATGGTTTGTCCAAGGTCCATCTCTGAAACAGGAACAATACAGTGGAAAAACTGCATATGAAAATGGATGGTAAAGATGCAAGTAAGTTGTAAAAAAAAAAAAAATAGTTTTAAATTCATGGAAAGATACTCTACTACACTGCATTTGTCTTTGTTTCTTTTATACTTGCCATTCTTCCCCTTAAATTACTAGAGATAATATTATAAAACCAGAATACAGACAAATCTATTAGTAATTCAAGCATCGTTACACTCATATGACAATCAAATAATCACTGGCTTATCCAGGCTTGTCCAGCCTGGCAAAGGGAAGGCTTTGGGGACACCTAATAGTAGCCTACCAGTATGCATGAGGAGGCTATCAAGAAGGCAGGGATGTGCTCTCCATAGTTATGCATGGTGGGAAGACAAGAGGTTATGGGCATAAATTGAAATGAGAGGTTCAGACTGGATAGAAGGAATAACTTCTCCATCACGAGGACAGTCCAGCACTGCATCAGGCTGCCCACAGAGATTATGTTGTTTCTGTCCTTTGAGGGTTTCAGGACCCCAACTGAATAAAGCCCCTTGGTCTGGTCTCATATTTGATCCTTATTAGAGATATCCCGAGAGCCTTTTCAGCCAGAATTATCCTATAATCCAGTATTCAAGGTGTGATCTATAAAATACTGATTAGAGGGGGATAATAACAGCCCTTGAGCTACTAGCTCTGCTCCTGTTCATACAGCCCAGCATGGTGTTGGCTTGCTTTGCTGCCAGGACCCACTGCAGGCTCATGCTCAGCTTGCTGTCTGCCAAAATCCCCAGGGCTTTTTCAACAGAATTGTTCCCCAGACTGGCCCTATCACTGTAGGTTTTTTTCTTCTCTGGTAGTGCAGGGCTTTGCATTTGTTCTTGTCATCATAAGGTTCCTGTCAGACCATTCCTCCAGCATATCTGGGTCCCTCTGGATGACAGTCCTACCCTTAGGCATGTCAATAAGTCCTCCCAGTTTGTGTCTCTCACCCGCCAACTTGAAGAACATGTACTCCTTTGTGTTCTCAAGGTCACTGCTAAAGATGTAAGGACAGACCCCTGGGTAATGCCACTTTATATTGGCACCTAGATAGAGTGCAGCCCATTAACCATTACTCTCTGAGGCCAACCATCCAACCAGTTATTCACCCATCTATTTTCCACCCATCCGGTCTGCAACATCCCAACTTGGACAGAAGAAAGTTGTGGGAGAAAGTGTAGAAAGCCTTGCAAAAGCCAAGATAAGTACCATCCACTGTTCTCCTCTCATCCATATGTTCAGTCAGTTTATCACAGAAGACAGTCAGATTGATCAAGCTAGATTTACCTTTAGTAAATTCATGTTGACTGTTCCCATGCACACTGTTCTCCTTCATGTGGCTCAAAATGTTTTCCAAGAGGACTCACCCCAGGATTCTCGCAGGGGCAGAAGTGAGACTGACTGATCTGTAGCAGTTAGGTAATCAAGCAAATACATCTGTATGCCAGTGTTAATCCAACAGATGTAAATTTAAATGCTTTCAGTATTATATTTTGATTGCATTAATGAAAGAATAGCTAAAGATTTGGTTAGAATATCTGGTATACCGGATAACAAGCTCACAGACAACAGTTCAGCTGATTAATGTAATTTCATCTGGTCCTTGATTTTCTCAAGTACAAATATTTGCTCTGTTGCCTATTTATCTTTAGCTACCATAGATTTTTTTTTTATATATATATATATAGAATATCAGTAATGTGAGTAGTAGCAGACCTGTAAATGCCTCTGCATATTTAACAAGATTTTTTTCTCTTTCAACTGTGCAAATAACTATGCTACTCTAATTATCAAGTGTAACGAATATAAGATTCTATGCTGTATCCATATTGCTACAATAGTTAACGTAAAGTGATGTAAGCATGATCTATGAAAGATCTTATTTCTGCCAAAATTGATTTGATTCCTCTTTGGATCCCTATTACTGATTGCCTGTGATTTTGGTATTTCTGGGAAAGACCAGTATAGTCCTACTGTATATTGACATTTCCTGATGAAAATACACAAAGTATGGAATTACTGTGCAAAAGATGTTTTTTCGCTATATTCCATTTCCTCCACAGAAACCCTCATGTAGTATAAGAATGGCCTAAGTTAGATGAATTAAGTTTTGAGAAGATTCTTTTTTTCTTTAACAACTTTGGTGAACTATATTTGCTTCTGATAATCATATATCCTGAAACAGATTTTCTTTATATATAGCTTGCTGTTATCTCAGCTGAATTCACATGGAGTTAGATGAGTTTTCAACAGTTTGCATTTGCAACTTTGTACAGTCATGCAGCCACTGAAGTCAGATTTATAGACCAAACCCTGTTTCTCCCAAAAGTTTTTATGGCAATAAGGATATAAGTAGAACAACTGCAGATGACTGATACTGTTGCAACTACTCAATAGTGAATAAAAAATATTGGAGACTGGGAATTATTTTTGCTGTTAAGGTTCTTGAGTTTGGTGCTTTTTTTCTTTCATGAATCATGTCAAAACTTAGGGCCCCAAGATCATCATAGAAGCTTATAAAATGAGCAACCTAAAGTCATGCTTAGCAACACAATCTATTTAAATATCCAAACACAGATCTAGGGATGTAGTATAATAAATTTAATATTTAAAATTCTGGCTGTGGATTCTAGACATCTGTTATTTTCTTTGCTGTGAGGGAGTGAGCTGTTAAGAGACAAACTTTCTGCATATTTTAATCTGCTTATGGTAGGAGCTTGATTAAAGGAGAAGAGGACAGGACCATATACAGTTTGGGCAGCATCCTGCTTCTGGAACGGGATGCAGCTTTGCATTGAAAGGAGAATAAAGGTGCTTACATGAATGTGCCACTCCCAAACACTGCCACCAAGCTCTACACTGAGGAAGCTCTTCACCATCAGCCATAACTCATCTATCTCCCATCTTTAACTTAGTCTCAAAACTGCACATACTATGGCCATTTTTAAGTATATTCCAGCGCAAACACAAAAATCTTAATGTGTTAGTGTCCCTTTAGTTTGACATCTTTTACACTGATCTTTCACAGCTCAGCTGTAGTGAGTTGGCTTTGGTTTGTGTAAGGGTTGCTGCTTTTCTAAGGCAAATCAAATGTTTAATGAGAGGGATGATTTTCCTGCTTGTGTCACAAGACCTCCAAATTTAACTTCGGAGTTTTAAAGCTACAAATGTCAGTGGAGTTGTCATTCCACACTGCATATGAACTTGCTGGAGCTTTTTCATTTCTCAGTAGGAACTGAAGTTGGACACTGTTCCAATACGCAGCAGAAGAAAACAATGAAGGCCCAACTTAAGTGAGTATCTGAAAGTTGTGCACAGCACTAAAAAAGTGTTGTAATTGTGAGCATAATTTTACCTAGCAATTTTCACTTTAATATTTCTGTATGTAACTATGAGCACTTGAAAAGAATTTTTAAGGCAATGTGGTCATTCAAAACCAGGCACACCCCCGCTCCCCCACCCCAACCAGTAGATCAAATGTTCTACTTCAAGGCCTATAAAATTTTTGTGTTGCACTGGAATGATTTATCACAATTAAGTAACTGCTCACTGTACTTCAGTGTTTTGATCCATATTTAGTAACTTGAGGCTCAAATATACTGGGACTTAATTCTTTCCCTGGGAGAAAAGGAATCTCTTGAAATCAGTGTCTTAAAGGGAAAGCAATATATTAAACATGGGAGACTAAAGCCAAGTATTCGTCATGTGCTACTATGAAGCTGTCATTTGGAAAGATATTTATGAGGTTGACTAATGCATCTTGATTTAAAGGCTAATGTGTGTGATACTACACCTCCTATAAGACATTGTTCCAACGTTATAGAATTTTTTTTTTCTTTTGGTTTCATGCGCATATGAAAAGAGATGAATATATTTTTAATAGATTGTGAGTTTATTAAGGATTATCAAAACTATATCACACTGAAATTTTAGTTGTGAATGCCCTTGTATCACTTAGGTATGGTATAAATATGTACTTATTGCATTATGTAAAACAAAAGTACATTTTACTCGTGTGCTTGAAGCTCATCTAAATTTCAGACTCATTGGTTAAACAAAAAGGTGGAGTATTAATGAGTTTTGGAAATGCGTTAATTCAAAACAGTTAAATGTCTTTTACTGTGCTGTGTAGAAGCAACTTTACAGACAGTAGGTACCATATAGTCTGAGGAAACAGTACACTAGGCGAATTAAGGAATTATCCTTTAAGAAACCAAAAATCTTTATAAACAAAATTGGGCTGTCAAGGTTTTACATGGTTACCAAAATAAAGAGGATTCCAAAAATTTCTAGCACTAGTGTGTTATGTGAAAATTAAAGCCTTTAAAAGCAGATTTTGGAAAGGAAGGATGGATGTAGTTGCAAAATAAAAAAAAAAAAAAAAAAAAAAAAGTCTTGGTAAAATGTTTTGTGTTTGCATACTTCTGTGGTTTTATTATTATATAAAATTATTAGCAGTATGCTAACTGTTATCTAGGTTGACTGAAACACCCTCCAAAGCCGAAGTCTTTTCTGTGCTCTATACAAAGTGACTTTAGATAGGAACCAATGGTCATTATAATTAACCAACCCATCAGGTTCCCAGCTGATGTTGTGAAGCTAACCTGGGAATGGCCCCCAAGACCTGGTGAAGGTGGAAGTTTGGCAGTGTTTGGACTGCTTAGAAACCTGCCAGTGTTTCAGGGTAAATTTCTTTTGGTCAAAACAGATTGCCATCAACCACAGCGGGAACCTGTCAGCGAAAGTTTGATCTGCGTCTCGCCAAGTGGGAGGCAATGGCATCGAGACATTAATTCTCATGCCATCGCTACTCTCTTTTCCTCCTCCGGGTGAGTCTCCAAATTCTGAGGAGCCCTAGCTCTGTGTTTGCTGCCTCCAGCGAGCTTCCCCCACACGTGCTGGAGGGAAGCGGGGGGCACAGGGAAGCGTTTCGAGCAGCGGGATTCGCGCGGGCCCCTCGAAGGGACGGCCCGGGGCGGGGGGGGGGGGGGTGGGGGGCGGGGGGGCTGCCGGGCCGGGCGCGGCTGCAGCCGCTCCGGGGCGCGGAGCCGGTCCCCGCGCCGGCCTTGCCGGGGGCCAGCGGCTGTGGCGGGCCGGCCGCAGCCTTCCGCGGCACCCCGGAGACGCGCAGCGCCCGCGCACCTGCGTGGGAGCCGCTCCGCGACCGCCGCCCCCCCACACCCCTCACAGCCGCGGGCGGCAGGTACGCGGGGGCGGGCGCCGCGCAGGTGCGCAAGGCGGGCCGCGCTCAACCCCTTCCGAGCCCCCGCGGCTGCGCGGGCGCTGTCACAGCCCCGCTGCCTTGGAGCGGGCCGGAGGGCGACCGGCAGCCCGGCGCGGTTACCGCCGGCGGGGAGACCGGCTAAACTTTGGGTAAGTGTTGCGCGGGTGCGGGGACAGCGTCTCTCGGCGCCGGGGGTGGGGGGAGACACGGAGGGGTGCGCGGGTCTTGCCGCACCGGCGGCCGAGCGCGGAGCGGACACGGGGCCGCGGAGACGGCGGGCGGCGCCCGGAGGATGCAGGCGCCGGACAACAGGTACCGCAGCTGCGCGGGGGGCGGGAGGGGCTTCGTGTGTGTATGTGTGTGTGTGTGTGTGTGTGGAGTGTGTGTCGCCTCCCCCCTCCCCTCTGCCGCCCGGCCAGCAAGGGGGTGGGAGATGTGCTGGCGCACAGCCGCTTAAAACCGCGCGGCCCCGGCGGCGGCTGCCTGTTCCCGGGAGGAGGGCGGCTGCCGGCATCCGCGCTGCGCTGCGCTGCGCCGCGGCGGGGAGCGGGGCGGCGGTGGCCCCGCGGGGCCGGGCGCGCTGGGCTGCGGCAGCCGGCGGCGGCGGGGCGGGGGCTGGCGGCGGGGCCGCCCTCGCTGGCGGTCGCCCGGCTGGATGGCCGGTCCCCGCGGCTGCCCAGGGCGCCGGGCTCCCCCCGCATCCCCGGGCCGTGCGCTTCCTCCGCCCGCATCGCACTGCAGTAAGTTCGCGAGTCGCTGGGCGGCTGAACCGGTCGCGGAGCGGGGAGGGGAGGGGTGGGGGGCGCGGAAGGATGGGGGCGAGCGTGGACGTCGTGGGGGGGCTTAGGCGGAAAGTTGCAGCTAACCTTGCCGCGCCGCGGTTGTCACGGCTCGTGGCTTTGGTTTCTAGTTAATGCCGCTGTGCCTCGTTGACCTGCATCACTTTGCTCAACCCCAGTCAAGGTCCTGACGCTGGCCGGGCGCTCGCTGGCAGCTGGTTTCAAACCGCTGAATTGCTGAAACATGCGGGAGCGAGCGTAGGGAGGGTAGGAAACAAAAGATGCAACTGCAAACTTACGCTTTAAAGGCTGGTCTGCTGAAACTTCGAGCGTTGATGTGGCCGATTGCCTGTCTAAGGGTCTTTTCAAAGAAAAATTTAAAATCCTGTACTAATTGGCAAAACTTCTGTATGTCTGAAGTCAATTTAGATAGAGCTCATTTGTGTTTTGTGTGGTCCAGTGTTGTTCCATTTCATTTTGTTGAAAAGAGTTTTATTTGTTGGGAGTGCATGTGATTACATTTTTCATTGTGTGTATCCTGTTTTTGAAAAGGATGGCAGGTTTTCCCAGTAGATTTCTGCATCAGAAGTATTCTTTTTCCCTGGCTAAACAAGCAGATGATAGGGTCTTCAGTTAATTCTTCTATTGGACTGCTTTTACACAGATTTAGTGAGAACTTTATTAATTTTCAAAAGCAGTTTTATCTGGTTGATTTAACTTTAGAAAGCGGATGGAATAAGCCTTTAAAATCCATGTTGTAAAATAAGAAAGAGAATGCAACAGGATGGGGAAAAACTCAGGAGGAATAGCTTTTTTTTTTTTTTTTTTTTTTTTTTTTTTTTTTTGCCACTAAACATTTCTTCTGCTCCGGTTTAGGTCAAATGACCTAATGTAGCAAGGCAATAGTTTTTATCCTTTGTACTTGAATGGTATAATGCTTCCACATACATTAAAAAAATCATTATATATCCGAAACAAGCCCATACCAAGAAACTAATACGCATTCCCAAATGGCTGAACTTGTGTTATGCTTTATGAATAAAATGACAAGAAAGTTCTTTGTTTCTCCCCAAAGTAATAATCCAGTATTGCTCAGAGCCTGAAATGCCTGTCTGGTACAGAACGTAAACAAACATCAAGAAACACGGGGCATCACAAAGCAGTGCTTTCCTCCTGGGGCTTATGTCGTCCCTTGTTCATTTGTCAATGTAGAAGGACTTTGTTGTTTATCACGTCAGGGAAATCCTGAAACAATTATTCAACAGTCTGAAACGTGTGCGGAGTGAGAT
The DNA here is from genome assembly GCF_018691265.1 of Tyto alba. NCBI lineage: Eukaryota > Metazoa > Chordata > Aves > Strigiformes > Tytonidae > Tyto > Tyto alba. The sequence goes on from NW_024881313.1 coordinate 10,229,780, forward strand.
ATTTTGTTACAAATTTGAACTACTTGGGGCCCAAATCTGTTAATCTAATTAGGTGTCTGCAAATGACTGAAGTTGCTGCTCTTAAGCAGGTTTAGGAAAAGATACACTGCCTTATGTGTTTAGGAAGAAGAAATATATGTGATCTGTTACTTACAAGCTGAAGTAATCTTTTGCAAACGCCTATATGTGTCTCAAAACATTCAAGGAACAGTGCTCAGTAGCAATGCATAATGAACAGCTAGGTTATTTTTGAAGAATTTATGTAGTTTGAAAGTAACAAAGTTAGTATTTGTTTTTGAAGAGCACTAGACATCAGGTTTTTGTATTTACAAGGACGTTTTGCACCATTTCTGCTCTGGAACAAAATGTCGTCCAGGTGACACTTTATGACAAGTCTGTGCACCTCTTGCCAATGACATGAAATCACTGGAACAGGAATGAAGAGAATAAGAGGGTTGTAGCAAACCTGTTAGAGCAGCATTTTGATAAAGCAGAGTGTAAGTACGTTTGGGAGTAAAGGTAGCAATAGGTCAACACTGGAAAACTTCAAAGTCCGTCGGCTAAACGGCTGGACTGGACTTCTTTTGCTTTGTGCTTGCATGACAGTAGCACTGAGTTCTTGTGAATGGCGCCTATAGAAGGAAAGATAATGGATTTAATATATATTAATTATAAAATATAACTTAACAGCGTATATAGATGATACATAAAGTTTTGTTTGCTTTGAATTCTTAGCACTTAGCGTCCTTGTTATGAATTAGTTCACTGATAAGTTACTCCTTCTGCACACACGTTCAACAAGTCTTCTTAAAACCTCAATTATTTCTGATTCCTTGGTTAAAGTTAACTTAGTTCTAAAGAGTACTTTATGTGATGATACTTGTATTCATACTGTATCTTCGCATCTTTTGTCATGGTGAGAGTTGTGGACTGCTGTGAAAATCGTGTGACAAAACATTCCCGTCTGTGTCTAGAATTATGGAGGAGTGACAACAATCGTAAAGGAGAGGAAAACAGAAAGTACAGGTCCAGTTTTGTAGTTTGGTGTGCAGGAGCAAAAGAAATTCAGCCGGACTTTACCTGGAAATGAGAAGGTTCTTGGGAAAGACATCTATGTTTACTTTAAAGTTACGATGTGAAATCTGGGAGGCATCAGCAGAGTGCAATGTTACTGAAGAACAGGATGCTGACCTACTGAAATAATTAATTTTGGATTCCAGCTCCCTACTTCTTGTCGCTATCAAGGTTTGCAACCTATTTCAGGAGTTGCCAACTCTTTGCGCTACTGTCTCAAACAAAAAATAAATCAATAAAATGTACCAAGCCTTGCTCTAGATATCATTCAGAATTTTTTTTTTTATACCTGTGCAGAATGAGTTCAAAGCCTTATTCTGTAGGAATTATAGCATTTCACAGCCGGTTTAATCAATAGGAGATATAAAAGGTTAAAAAAAATTATATCTGTGAGAAGAATTCCCCATAAAGGATCTGTTGATTTTCAGTTGTGAGTTTCTTCAGTCAGAGAGCTCTTGTCCATTGTTTCCTGCGGCACTTACAAAATAATTAGTAACAGTAATAGAAGAGTTAGGACAATTATTTGTCCATAATTGTAGTTTTCCATAACAGTATTTTATTAATAATTTTCTCTCTAGGGACTAGCTTTATGGCTGAACCAGCAAATTCACAGTACTGGAGGAAAGCTTAAAAGTAGCATGCTGGGACTCACTGAAAAGAATTAAACGTTTGTAGTTATTTTTGATACCTTGTCTACAAGAGTGGAAAAAGTTACAAATTTGGGTTTTGAAACTGGTATCATCAGTTTGTCAACCTGACCTAGTTTTCATTACACTAATGATGCTATTACTACAGATAGAAATGATGTGATGCATGTAGGGTATTTAGGCCAATCTAGGAAGTTGAGAAGTAAGTAGTTTATTTATTTATTTGTTTGAAATCGGGATGAGTAACTGTCCCCAAACACCCAGTAAAACAGCTTTATGCAATCTAGAACACATTTTCCTTTTTTAATTGTTTCTGAAGAAAATAGATTTCTCTGAATCATGTTTGCAGCAGTTTACCCCTGAGGGGATACAGTCTTGTTTAGTTAGTTAGCCACAAGTTTAAGAGCTTAACAAATGTAAGTATTTGGAGGCTGTTTAATTATTTCTTGTCCAACCTCTTAATGGCAGTTTGGAATGTAAATGTACAACTCTGACACTATTGTGCTGCTCTAAACTATTTTTAAAAACATAAATAAAACAAAGAAAAGCGAACTTGCAAATACATTTGTTAATTCAGTGTTACTAATTGGACTTTTAATTGCTGGGACAGATTAATTTTTTATTTTTAGATTGTTTGTTATTTACTGTAATAAACCATGAATAAAATGACCTCTAGATACTTCTTTCTTGTCTGCTAACGACTTTAATTTTCAGGAATGGACCTTTCATATCTGCTGCTAAAAATCTTTAGTTAATATAAATGCTGTGAAATTTTATTTTTATTTTTGGTTTGATTTTCAGCCACATTTTGATTACTGGTTTGAAATTGTTGTGATTTTTTTTTTTTTTTTTTTTATTGTATGTTCAATGGGATGTTTAGTACTCAGTAGTAGTAATTAATAGTTGACTATTCCTTGCAGTAGGAAGAATCCCAGCAGATACATAAGGCAGTTTTCACAATAGTCTGTGTTGCACTGTGTGCACTGAATTATGTGAATCCTCTGCTGTGAAATGGTGCTTCACTTCCCTTTTGGGTTGTCTTGTGGGACATTATGAAGAATTCCGATGTAGTGATGGTTTACTCAGGGAACGTGGAGAACTCACATGGATAATAGAAACTAGAACCCTTTTTTCTTTGTCTCCTAAAACATGCTGTGTAAAGGAAAACCAGCTAGTCAGATTTATTCTGTTTGGTCTAAATGTGCCTCTAGGTGGACACTTCTGATGCTTATGCTGGTTCAAGTTTGGAAATTATCTGAAATCAGTCCTCAATGCTGTTGAAGTATATGTGGCTTTTTCGTTGTCACGGTTTAACCCCAGCTGGCAACTAAGCCCCACCCAGCCGCTCGCTCGCTCCCCCCTGGTGGGATGGGGGAGACAATCAGAAGGGCAAAAGTGAGAAAACCCATGGGTTCAGAAAAAGACAGTTCAATAGGTAAAGGTAAAAATGCATGCAAGCAAAGCAATCCAAGGGATTCATTCCCCACTGCCCCCGGGCAGGCGGGGGCTCAGCCCTCCCCAGGGCAGCCGGGCTCCACCACACGTAACGGTGACTTGGGGAGACAAACGCCATCGCTCCGAACGTCCCCCCCTCCCTTCCTCTTCCCCAGCTTTATATGCTGAGCAGGACGACACCTGGTGTGGGGTATCCCTGGGGTCACTCGGGGTCAGCTGTCCCGGCTGTGTCCCCTCCCAACTCCTTGTGCCCCCCCAGCCTCCTCGCGGGTGGGGGGGGGTGAGGAGCAGAAGAGGCCCTGACTCGGTGTGAGCACTGCTCAGCCACAGCTAAAACATCCCTGGGTTGCCAACGCTGCTTCCAGCACAAATCCAAAACAGAGCCCCATATTAGCTACTATGGAGAAAATTAACTCTACCCCAGACAAAACCAGCACACTGGTGCAGTTACATATTTGTTTGTTTGTTGTCCTAGATGGCTGACAAGTTAAACTTAAGCAAAAGATAGGAATGGCAAATAGCAAGGCAGCTGTATCGGCCCAGGAAAGAATCAAGGATGATGTGAAAACAGCAGGCTTTCCTGTCTTGCCTTCTGAAGGGAAAAGAAGTGGTATCTTGTAAATCTGGTACATAGAATCTATGGCCTAGACATCATCGGTATGAACCACTGCATCCCAGGAATCAAGAGTCTCCTGCTTTTCTCCTGTGGAATCTTTTGCCTTTTTAATTGTGTATTTTCTTGTGTTTCTTGCATGAATGGTTGCATTCATCAACTGAATGGGAGGTAATATTAGGATAAGGTCAGAAAGATGTTTCTAAGAAGGGAGGAAGGAAAAAAAAAAAAAAATTAAAAAAAGAGAGATAACAGAAATAGCAAAAACCCCTGATACTGCAGTAGATGAAAACAAAACAGCCAAATACATGTTTACAGACAGAATAAATTATGTATGCAAAAGGGAATTTAATGGTTACTGTTGTTATCTTTTTTATTTTTTTTTTCCTGAAGGTCTTCAAATAAATTATTTTTCTAAAATTCAAGAGGATTTAAGCTAGTGAATTCTGTGAAAAGGTTTTAGGATTGGAAATGTAGAACTTGGATGCCGTTCTTTTATATAGCCAGGATGTTGCTTCCTTGTACTCCTATATTTTTTTTTTTTTTACTCAAGATTTTTACTTTGGTTATTTCTTCATATTTTGATAATTAAGTCATTTAGAGTTTAAAATTTTGATAATGTTCAAAATATACATAAATGGGACTAATCTGTGCTATATACAGTATCTAAATACCATCTGGTTACCTTCTGTCTCTCCTATTATTGCTAATGGAAACACAAAAGCACCTGCTGAGGGAAATTTTAATTTTAAGATGAGCATCCTATATAGGTCAGTTGAAGTACATTCTGGATGTATCCAGGTCTCTCAATTAATTATAAAGGGTGCCTGGCTGGGATGGCTCTTTCACAGTTTAAGGTCTAATTTTAAGGCATCCGGCTTTGGGTGAGATAAATTGTACCTTTGGGTATTTTCTCAACTAGAAAGAAAAGTGTAAGGGAGAATTGAACTCGTAAGGATGTATCAAATCTTTGTCATGCATTACTGAAAATAAACACTAAGTAAAAAACAGCCTTAAAAAAAGTAGTTGCTTAGAATGGGCCACATACCAGAAGTTAAATATCAAAGGACCTATTTTTAAATATATCTAAATAAACAAGTACTTTGGAGCATTTCCATTTTTCATCATGTCCTAAAAAAAATGGCTACAACATGCTTTTATCAAAAAAGCCTCTGTCTTAATTCCTTATTGACAGAAAATATTCCCATATATTATTTTTAATGTAAAATAAAATTACAGAATTTTCTGAAACTCTGGGTTTACTTTGAAACTGTGAAGGCTTGCTCAGTAATTTAGTTCTACTTTGTTTTACATGTGACACAAGTTGAAAAACTACTGTGGCTGTGCCCGGGTTTATCTTCGTATGCTGTTGAAAATTTAAAGTTGTATAGTACTACAATGACTTCTGCTCAGGAGGGGCAGTGTATCATTTTACCTTTTTTTTTTTTTTTTACTTTAAAAGCACTCATGAAAGCGTCTGTGTTTGAACAACCTTACAACTTCTATGTCGAAGAATTCAAACCTTCTAAATAATGTAATCTTTTATATAAGAGAGATAAAACTTTGTAGTGCCCTTTGTTAGGCTTAGTACTGTTGATACAACTGTTTTTTCATAAAAAGAAAATGGCTGAATGAATCCCAGGGAAACCTCCCAACTTTTCAGATTAAGTATTGTTAATCACAGTAGATTGATAAGAATATTAATCTACTTCCTCTTTAAATTGAAAATGCCAAGTGGTTATTTGGTGTTCCTTACATAGTAAAATACTATATTCAGTTATGAAATATTTTGCCTTTGTGAATTCAAAATAATGACTCATAAAAAAGTTTTATTTTCTGTGAAAGGCTGTTTTCTATAAATAATTTAGGCATCCAGAAACTATAAAAACAGCTTGTGAGGTTACTTGTATGAGCGATCAAGATATTTTTCTACCCTCTACTACACAGTGCAGCAGTATGGTGTTTTTCCTGTCTGTGTTGGTGTTGAGCAAAATAATCCTGATGAATGATCCAGTACTTTATATCTAGTTGCATCTCTAATGAACAAGAGGAAATTCAAGTCTCTAGTAAGAATTTCTGTGCATTCTTACTCAGGTCTGATCCGGAGGTCAGGATAGATTATCTATCAATGACAAAAGAATTTGTAGATTCATACAAATACAATTTCTAAATAACAGTAACGTATTCACCCATATTTCAGTGTAGTTTAACAAGCAGAGAGCTGTAGAGGAAGCTAGTAAGACTTATGAGCCATATAAAAGATCTTATACTTTTGAAGAGCACTCCTTCAGGGTTTGGTCCATACTCCCTCTGACCTTATCTCAGTTCAGGGCAGATACCTGATCAACTCTGGTCACTCAGTGAAGCTTTTTAATTTCAAATCCTATATTAGTGACTCTCAAAATGCTCTCCAGCTAAAGGAAGAGATGACCTATTACCCTTTCAGTGTCCTAACACGATGATATATTAAGACAATAAATTCTGCATGATTAGTCCAGGGCCCTGACTGAAAGGATAACCACTGCTATGGGGCTGGAGTAACGTTTTCATCATCTTGAAAACTTGTGTAATTCATCCATAATTCATCTACCATCTTAAGATAAAATTAAATAAAAGCATTATTTGCAAAATCCAAAATAAACTACTGTGAAGCATGGAGTTATAATGACAGCAATTACAAAATTGTAAGATATTCTTGCTTTGTTTACTTGTGCTAAAATCTGATCTAAATCTTCCATGTATCCTGATGAGGTACAACTCCTTAGATTTTCTATGAGCTCAAGGTCTGGTTTGTCTTGCATTATTTACGTTCTTGGCCAGCTTTCATTGGAAAGCATCACAAGCAGGAAAAGTTTGCCAATTTTTGTACATATTTCTTGGCACATTCTGCAGTTTTCATTCAGATTCAAATGCTTCATCCCTTCCCCTTAGAGATTATTAATCTTTAATTTATTCAGGAAAAGTTTCAGCACTCCTCCCCTTGTCTTGTTTACTGCTCTCATTCTTTGGAAATGCAAATATGTATTTGGCAGAGCAGGTGCCATCTCTTTTAAACTATGAGCAAATTATTAACCCATGGAGGAATAAAATGCTGTTTCTCTGCAGGGAAGTTGATACATGTATCCCAATATGAAGATCTTCTGTACTTGCTGAACCTTGTGTTTTAATATCAACATGTACATTGATAACCGTGCTTGATACTAATTTATGAAAATGAATCATGTGTAGATTATTGCATATTGATATAAAAATTTATTTTCATCCTGTTTAGGCTGACTGAGTCCCAGTTCTCTGAGTGATGTATTGACAGAGGTACATATATACAGAGGTGTATAGAACCTCTATAAACAGAACCTATATGTCTACTTTATAGAATGTAAATGTCTTGAACGCTTAAAACCAGTATCTAATACATCCACTTAAATACTTTAGGTATAAGCAAGAAATGGTAAGGCTGTTTTAAAGAGAAATTCCTTGTGAAAAACACAGTTTGGAAAGATTTTAAACTGTTCAAAAATCAGGTACCTGAAAGCAGAACAGCTGTGGTTATGATTTTTTGACCTGTGGGTATTGGGAAGAAAATTCTACGACAGGGTTACAGCATTGGTGGAAGAGGGAAGAGCAACTGACATCATCTCACTGGACTTGTGTGAAACATTTGACACTGTTCCTCATGACATCCTTGTCTCTAAGTTGGAGAGACATGGATTGGATGGATGGACCACTCAGTGGATAAGGAATTGGCATGATGGTCACGCTCGAAGAGTTTCAGTCAACGGCTCGATGTCCGAGTGGAGAGCAATGATGAGTGGCATTCCTCAGGGGTCGGTGTTGGGACCGGCGCTGTTTAACATCTTTGTTGGTGACACAGACAGTGGCACTGAGTGCACCCTCAGCAAGTTTGCCAACAAGACAACGCAGGGAAGGGATGCCATCCAGAAGGGATCTTGACAGGCTTGGGAGATGGGCCTGTGCAAATCTCCCGAAGTTCAACAAAGCCAAGCGCAAGGTCCTGCACATGGGTCAGGGCAATCCCAAGCACAGATACAGGCTGAGTGAAGAGTGGATTGAGAGCAGCCTGGCAGAGAAGGACTTGGGGTTATTAGTGGAAGGAAAAGTGACTGTGAGACAGTAATGTGCACTCACAGCCCAGAAAGCCACCCATGTCCTGGGCTGCATCAAGAGAAGTGTGGCCAGCAGGCTGAGGGGGGGATTCTCAGCCTTTACTCCCCAGCTGGAGTGCTGTGTCCAGCTCTGGGACCCCAGTATAAGAAGGACATGGACCTGCTTGAGTGAGTCCAGAGGAGGCCACGAAGATGATCAGGGGGCTGGAGCACCTCCCATATGAAGACAGGCTGAGAGAGTTGGGGTTGTTCAGCCTGGAAAGAGTTCAGGGAGACCTTATAGTGGCATTCCAGTACCTAAAGGGGGTCTACATGAAAGGTGGGGAGGGACTTTTTACAAGGGCGTGTAGTGAAAGGACAAGGAGCAATGACTTTAAACTGAAAGAGAGTAGATTTAGATTAGACATAAGGAAGAAATTCTTTATTGTGAGGTTGGTGAGGCACTGGCCCAGGGTGCCCAGAGCAGCTGTGGCTGCCCCCTCCCTGGAAGGGCTCAAGGCCAGGTTGGACGGGGCTGGGAGCACCCTGGGCTGGGGGAAGGGGGCTCTGCCCAGGGCAGCGGGGTTGGAACCTGATGATATTTAAGGGCCCTTCCAACCCAAACCATTCTATGGTTCTATGATAATATTTTTGCTCCTGGTGAGCAGGTTGCTCCATTTTTTTGTCTTTCTCTTTTTTCCAGTTCTACTCTAATCAACTGGAAAATCTCAAACTCCGTATGTTATTCAAAATGCAAGTGTACCAGGGATCTGTAAAATGGAATAAATTGTTTTATGCTCTGTTCCATTCTGAATAGTGTTTTTTTTGTTTTTTGTTTTTTTTTTTTTTTTTATGCTGCTGAGCACTGATCTTAGATTTTCTGATTATAATTCCAAAATTTTATTTCTGAGTGGCAAGTCATCACTGATGAGTTCACTGCTCATCATTTTAAGTGTACAACTAGGTTGTTTTGTTTTTTTTCTTCTATGTGCATGACTTTATTTTCATCAATGCTGAGGCATGAGACTATTCCAGTGGGAAGTAGAAGGCAGTATTATCAAGCAAGAGAAAGGAGAATCAGGCAATTTAGTGCCTGTATTATACCTAAGTTCTGTTTCCCCTTTTTAAGTCTTGTCCTGTATCTGTCCTTAAAAACATTATGGTACCTGTGTTAAATGTTTCATTGGTATGGGTATAACAGCAAGTAGAAGAATGACTTGATCATCCATTGGAAATGGATTGTTTTCCTTTGTGAATAAAAAGAACATAGTGAACTTAAAATTAGACTGTTATGAAATTTATCTTTTACCCAAGACGTGATTCATTATTTAAACTTATTGAAAGAATTATTATAAATAAAAATATATTTTAAAAATTACTTTGAAATTTTTAGATTTTATTTTTTTCTGTATTTTCTAGTCTTCTAATCATAACCTAATATAAAATAAAATAGTTAAACTTCTGCTGAAGAATACATAAATACCATGACTCTGTCCATTTAGAACATAGTTGTGTGTATGTAAGTATGCATATATTCTATGTAATTTTATATTGACTACATGCTGAATATTCCAGCAAACATTCATTGTATGTTGCAAACTTGATTAAATTTATAGCTGTCAGAAGGTACCTATTAGAGTTTAATTGCTTACAAGAATTGAAGTTTTGAGGTGGTAATTAGAGAAACAGTTCCCAAATAAGCGACTAACCCTAACTGGGATCTCATTTGTTCTGGATGAAGCCCAAAACTTGACAGAAGTGTTATTTTTATTTAGATCATATGCCCAACAGAAGTGGAGTTTGTAAGTAACTGGTATTCTGTGTGTGTATATTATTACTAAATAATTTGCTGTATATTACAATATTATTATTATGTAAAAAACCCAACATCACCATATTTGTGCTCTTTTAATTGATTAATATAGCAATGGGAACATGGACCTGGAATGGATGACATGGACCATTGTGTTTAGTCATTTATGCCCTCGGGAAACCTTGTTATAGATGCTTCACTCAGATGAGGTTCACTGAACATCAATTTTGCACACCCTTACCACAAGCCACAGAATGTCTCCCTGCAGTCTAAAAAAATAACTTAAGATTTATAATAGAAGGCCAAGACATTAGAACAATAATACTACAAGAAAGACAGCAAAATACTGAGACTATTTTAGTTTAGAATAAAACATAATATTTTGGTTATATTTGTATGCCTAATGTGTTAATCTGTGAAGATATGTAAAAAGCAGTTACTGTGAGAATTTTTTAATGTCTGGCATTTTAAATTTAAGTATTGGAGAAGATGAAAACAATATTACCTCTTATTCAAAAGTGTGACTATTCTCACTGGGAGTCTGTTTCCAAGAATTGTACTTCTGTGAAGTTGGTGATCACACTTAATTGAAAAAAATACCTTTCCTGTAAATTATTCTGTATGAGATACTCGTCATTATAAATAATGCTTGTAAATAATAGTGTTTATAAATAATACAGAATATAGCCTTGCATTACATCATTTATTTAATCCTTTTAGTAGAAGTTACAGTTCTGTGACATGTTATATGAATCTAAGTGAAATATTGTCCAGTATTTCATATGTAGTCTGAACTAATGAGATAGACTGGTGCCACCCTGTTTGGTGTACAGTACAAAAATTTACGTTGCAAAGGAATCCAAGTAATTTTAGCTCAGTAAGAGTTGTATTTAATAATAACTACTGAAATGTTTGGGGCTAGTAAAAATAATGAAAAGCAAACACTATCAAACGACAGTGTGTTATTCTGTGGATCTGAACTTGCAATGGTGAATATGACAAAGCAGGGGAATAGTAAATGAGGAAGGCTGATGCTGCCAGACTTCAGTTACTACTTTTTTCTAAAGTTCACTTATTCTGAAAATATTGTGTTAGACTGAGTAATTTTTCCTATACTTTGAAGTTTTAAAGAAAAAATGATGTATATTATAAAATCAGTGCATCTTAATGCTGACTGTTGGGATGTAACCTCTGGTATTGTGGATATCGTGGCAAAATTTATCGTTTATTTTCTGTGTATTTTTCCTAAGCTATATTTGTGTTATGGCCCTCATAGCAGATGCATAGAAAGCATATGCATGCAGCTTCTAACCTACTGATACTCTGAGGGAGTTACATTAGGATTTAGACCAAGATGGATTCATGCCTCTGGAACTGTCAATGACCTTCCTTTTACGTGTGGAGCTGCTGCTGACGTACACGGGAATTTCATTCAAGTGCAGGTTGTGGTATGTAGGTCCTGAGAGAGGCTTCAGTTAAGTGATTTGCACTCAGTAACAGGGGAATTCATAGTGAGCTGTATTTGACTTTGTATGACTGCTGCAGTCATAGCTTCATTCATTTTGGAGAACTGAGACCAGAAGACGTGTGAATCTGATATTTAATGAGTTTTATAACCTTCAGATCTTTAGATGATAGTTTTTCCTCACAATGGACTTGCACATCAAAGAAGATGCATGTGCAGATGTGAATATAATGTGATTTTTTTTTTTTATTTTTAGTATAAGAAAAATATGCTTGAACTTTTAAAATTTGTCTGGATCTTGCTATATTGGAACAGTGCTTATAACTCTGCTTTCTAGGAATATGCAAAATATATACATTAATTCTTAGAAAATGGATAGTTCCGTCATCACTCTTCAGATGTGGCCCTCTTGTTCTTGATCACTGTTGTTCCTCTACCCTGCTGTATGTTATTAATCAACTATGTCTTATACAACAGATTTTTCTGTTGCATTGGTGTCATGGTGGTAAGAATCTTAGACGTATGGAAACATACTAATATAATCTAGGGAATGCTTTAGTAACAGTTGCATATATTTTTATGCTACATGGAAATATATATTCAGTGATACACAGAAGAGTTTTGTAAAGAAGAAATGTTAATGTATGTGTGTAAGCTTCTTCTAGACAGTTATCTTGGAGTCAGTGAAATGTGCAACAGAAGGTGAGCTCAGCACAGAATTATCTACCTTGCTGTCCACCCCTTTTTATGGTGTTTTGGAAAAAAAATGTTACATTTCCTAAAACAGACCACTTAAAGAGCAGCTGAGGAAAATTCCAACCATGTATGTCTTACATCCTCTGACTTTTGCTGCAGCCCTGTTTTTTAAATCTCTGCTGCTGCCTCCTCAAGTTCCATGTCCTTGAGCTGTTCCTGCTTTTTCTTTTCCACTTAATGTTGATAGTGTACTCTAGAAATTAGGAACCACGAAAGTGGGAGCTGCTTGGGCTGATCCCAGAGGTTAATAGGGCTCTGCCAGTGGTGATCCCAGTGGAATTGACTGCAGCATGGAGAAACTGGATTTCCACTCAGCCAGTTAGCTATTTTGGGGTATTTAATGTTATTTGGGTTTTTGTTTTTTGGTAGGTTTTTTTTTCCCCTTTTCCTAAAGATTGGGGAGAACTGGTGTGTATGTGAAATAAAGGGAAAAAAGAGGGAGAATTATAAAATCTACATCTTCCTTTTCAAATACTTATTCTCTTAAACAGATAGTGAAGGCCTCTCCCCTCCCTTCTGAAATGGAATTCCAGTAAAAATTCAGGGTGCCTCCATGTGGTTTAGGCTCCAGGATTGACTTAACTGTGCATCTTTTCTTTCAATTCCTGTGAACATCAAGTTTGGTTTGTATGGACACGCTGTAGGGGAAAGTGATTTGTTACCGTCTGACTACTGGTGGGCAGGCACTAACAGAATTGTCATCTGCACAGTCACGCTTGATTTAAATTTTATTTCAGAGCATTTTGGGTGTACTTCCATTTCAAAATATTTAATTTTCTACTTTGGATGATTACAGCAGTCAGTAATATGTGAAAAGTCAGTCTGCGCTCCTATTTACCAAGTGCTGGGGCTAAATTTCAGCATTGTGTAAAAGCAGGCAGGTCCTAGGAAAAGATGTTCAGGGTTGAGTGAGTCTTTGTTTTTTAAAGGAAGGAATAAACTGTATTATTTTGTGGAAATTGTACTCTGTGATGATTGCTTCTTTAGAGAGACAAAGTGCTGTGAGAGCAGACAACAGATGGACTGCCAGAGCAAAGTGGCAGGAAAAGTTGGTAGGAACAGCCACACACAATCAAATAAAATCTGTCACTGGCTTTTTCTTTCTTTTTTTTTTTTTTTTTTTTTTTTTCCTTGTGTGTGTGAGAGAGAGCGAGAGATGCTTTGAATCATTTTCATGGTAGGTAAAAGCACAGTGAGAAATGGTTGTGTGGGCTTGAGAGATGCTCTGGAAATGCTGTCGTGTTTTTTGGGCAAACCTGTTGTCCTGAGTGGAAACCTCGTGACTGCATCCTGCACAGGCAGAGCAGGAAAACGGCAGCTGCTGCCGGGTCCTCTTGTGCTGCGGAAGGAGGCACAGGAATGTGAGAATGGGAGGTGACAGATTCAAGATGGGCACATTCCTTCTCAAGGGTGAGAGGAGCCAGGACAGCTCTCAGTCCGCAGGCGAGGCGATGTGCGGTGGCTTTGGAACGGGTAAAGCAAGGAATTTTTTGTTTGAGGGCATAAACTAAGCCCTTGGTGAATTCTAGAGCACAAGAGGAACAAATAAAATGTTGTGGTCATTGTTTGAGCAACATCCAGTTACAGAGATGTGAAGTGGTGCTCAGAAGCAGCACACTGGGATCAAGGATAAGTTGAAGGCTGTCATGTCTGGGAAGTGTGAAGGGGCTAAGATTCTTTGAGAAGAGAAAGAAAGATGTGTATTCATGCTGATGTTGCAATTGTTGTGATTACCTATCAAGTTGTTAAAAAATTTTATGATGTTTTGCATGGCACTTTTTTTTATTACTAATATTCCAGTTTGGACCTATTTTGACAAGGGCATCATCTGCATGACAAAAGCAATTCTAAATATGAAAAAAAAAAATAAAAAATTGCTCCTTACCTCATTGGTATTCAAACAAACACAACCCAAACCAAGCCCAAACCCAGAACACCCATATAAAATGTTTATTGAAAAACCAGTGGTATCTCTGTGTGATGTGTGGAGGGTGGGGGTTAGATTCAGTATGCCTCATGTGTTTTATAATTATTATCTATATCTATAAAATTGTAGCAATTTATGGAACTGGTGAAATGAACGTTGGAGTTCTGTAATAATGCTCTTGTCATCTGGCTATGTTACTGCCGTCTGTCTGGATGACTGCATAAAAGGGTACAGTACCTTTTGAACTGGACCCTTTCACCAAAAAAACCTAATAATTTAAGGCCATTGGTTATGCTATGAAAACATTGGAATTCCTAGTTAATAGCTGTTTAATGAAGTTAATGGAAGCTTTTGTCCTAATTGTAAGTCAGACATGAGATAACAGGAAGCTGTACTGATGCAGAAGGTTATTGTTCTTTTGAAAGGGGTTTCAGATGACTTCACCCGGGGATTTCTGCAGATGTTCCTTCGGGTATCTGTTGTAAAATAACAGCTCTGGTGCAGTGTAAATAAGGATAGTAAGCCTCTTAATACAGTTTTTGTTTTAGGCTTAAATCAAAACTTTATGATTATTTTGGTATTTTACAGAGATCCCATTTTCAAAAGTAAATAAACAAGGAAAGTCATGGTGTTTTCACATCATTAAAATTTATAGTTGCATTTTGTGTCAGGGAAATAGTCTTAAAAGAGTAGACAATAACAAGACATGACAATATTTTCTTTTATGATGTTCTGTAGAGCAGGTGAAGTGTATTTAAGGTATCTGGCATGGTGAAATTTGTTCACGGTGCTGACACAGACTAAAAGAAAGGTCCCCTGTGTGTGTGTCCCATGGTCCTTTCTGTGGCTGTAGCATCTGCTCTGTTTGCAGTGTGTCCCGTGGAAGGACTGAGATGACACTGGTCAGTGGTGAGGGAAATATTAGACTGTCGGATCCCAAACTTTTTTGCTCATGTTCATCTGGCTTCTCTAGGTCCATTCCCCTGTGCCTGCTGAGGTTTCCTGGTGTGGACGTTGATGTTGCCTGTTCTGCTGCTGCCACAGCCTTTGTGGGTACCTGTGGCACAGGGTGTTACTGGTGGGGGGGTGAGTGGAAGGGAAGGGAGCCAGCAGGATTCAGCTCCTGGGAAAGCTGGGGCTCCCCATGCAACCCCGGCGTCGTGGGGATCCTCATCTGCCTCTGCAGGGGTGGAGGTGTCCCACGTGTGACTGTCAGTCCACGTACCTTCTCACCTGTTTGCGAATAGATGACGATAAAGGGGGGTAACTTAGCGGTGATGCTACAGCATTGTGAATTTTTCAGAATCTTTTTCATCAAAAGTATTTAAGCTAGGTAAAAAAAGTACTTTGGGACATCTTGTTCCATTTATTTTTTAAGGCTATTCTTCATAGAAATCACTAGAGAGTTCTTCTTAAAACAGATGGCACAATGTAGGCCATTGTAATGCAATTTTCTTTGTAAAATACTGTGTCCCAGGGCAAATTTACCACAAATGGAGCAATCGTGATGTCCCATAAAAGAGAAGACATGTGTTTTTGCAACTTCTGATAAATCTAAAAAATATGCATAACTCTGCTGACTCTGCCAAGCAAGCAAAGCTTGCTATTTTCAGTAAAGTATTTTTGGGTTTTTAGAGTATTTTGAAATTGCTAGTACAGTAACTGCTTTGACTATTCAGGAAAACTTTGTACATCCAAAATTTTAAACCTCAATGAATACAATATTATCTGGAATTATGACTAGCAAGAAGACTTGTTAGACCTCTCTCCCCTTGAACTTTTTGGAAGAAAACTAATACACATTCTTGGTCAATATTATTTACTGGAACTTTTTAGTTGTTTTATATATATATATATTTTGTATATATATATAAACCATTAAGTAAAGGAATACTGCATAGATATCAAAATATAAATACTTAAGAGTCATCTTTCCAGTTCACAACTATATCTCATCTATCATCTGTGCCAATGGGGACTTAGGGATTAATTGAACAACAGTGTTGTAAGAAACCTGCTACCTTTATTGGTGACACCTGTTATTAAAAGGACTAAATAAATTTAATGAATAATTAAAATAGGGGAGAAATATGCAAAACAATAGGAAACGTTATTTATTTTCATCAGAATATTCTGATGTATCTGTATAGAAATATGGATGTTCGTAATTTCACCTTTTTTCATGGGTAGTTTTCTAAAATGCTAACCAGGCATAATAGCAGTAATGTTCAGTATACTTATTCTGAAGAAAAATGGAAATAGGAAACATAAAATTATGTTGTACATATATTTACAACAGGGTATTTTTACACTGGATTTTGTAGGTATACTAAATCTATATTTTTAATTCTTTTTAAGATGCCAAAAGAAATAACTTGCTTATTTTACTTGTGCCAATTTAGGAAAGGTAAGCTAAATCTAGTGATACAGTTGGTGTCTGGGAACCTCGAGGACTGGAAACTACTAGTAAATGTTAGAGATCTATAATAATCTCTTGAATAATTTGTTGGTTTGTGTATCTGAGAAGGCTAGAATCTGAGAAAGGCTAAATGCACTGAATTCTCACTTGCTTCTGAAAACAGAGTATTTGGCATTTTGCAGTTTTGTATTCCAAGTAGCGGCTGCTTTTTCTTAACTTGTCTTTACTCTGCTTAAGATATATACCTTTTTCTCCCCTTAAGGGGAAAGACCGTGCAGCGGTTAAGATTCAAGGCTAGATGATCCCTGTTTGGTTTGTACCTGAAGGCATATTGCTCAGAATCTCCATCTTCCTTTTATTTAGAGCGCTTTTACTGTGGCAAAGAAGTGGATGCATTATGAGTGATTCTGGCCTTTGGGATGTCGGCTCAGGCCCTGGGCACCTCCTCCCAGCACCATTTTGGATAGGGCTTGGGCTTGCCCTGGTGCTGGCACACCTCTGTGGGAAAGGAGAGGAGCTGCTGGAACTGGATGGGAGCCATGGTGCTTTCCAACCAGGTCCCCAGCCTGTGTGACTGGAAAACCAGGACCTGGGGGCAGACCACATGACACATGCACAAGTAATTTAAAAATAGCCACAGATTTCCAGAATGGTGACATTACTGGATATACGTAGTTAAATCTGTAAGTGGTAATGTTTCCTCAGCAGTATCTACTTCATTTGAACTACTTGTTTTAATTAATGGTATATTGTAAATGAGGGGCAAGAAATTTTAATTAAAATTCTGTGGTTTGGTTTATTAGGTATCAAGGATAATTTTTATAATTACAGCTTTATTCTAAGTTATTAAATACGTTTTTTTTTTTTAGGCATTTAGACTGAAATTTACCAATTCAAACTTGATAGGATAGACAAAAATAAAGCTGTTAAGAAGTAGGGCTGTTTTATTGACTTACATAAATTAGTACTGTTCATGTGTTTAAATATATTCAATTACAGATCTCAGTTCAGTTCCTGACTTTTCCACATGCTTCCTGTGTGATAGAGAGCAAATTATTTGAGAACAAATGTCTCAGTGTGTCTAGTGAATCTGAAATGCAATTATTAATGCCATCTGAGATCTAACCACTTTTTAAAATGCAGCACTAGGTTTATATTCATTTTTAGGAATTTCAGTTATCCACTTACTTTCTATAAAATGGGATATTTGAATTTCTCTTATTTTATAGTCCTTGTACTTGAAAGTAAGCAGGTCCATCTGCCTCTGTATGTTGTACTGTCAGTGATATAGTCAATCTTTTCGCAGTTTCTCCTCCTTTTATAATACAAGCATATAATAATAACATAATTAGTGGTTATTGACATTTTTAATCTTTTCCATTGGTCAAGTCAGCTTGTAAAGAATGAGCAGAAAAATCAAGTGTGTTTAGGCACTGTTGGATGTCAGATTGCAGGCATTACAGTTTGGGTCAGAAAAGCAACATAGTGCCCAGGCTACATAGTCCCAGTTGCCCAGTTCAGCTCAGCTCTTGGATTTCTGCCTGTGCAGTCTAAGCAACTACATCTAAACAATAGTATCTCAAATTTTGAATTGCAGATTTGCAGGGATGCACGTGACCTGATATTGATGACCTTTCTCTGTAGTGTTTTTTTTTTTGTTTGCTTTTTCTTCTTGTGGCTAATAGTCATCCTTTGTTCTTGGGTAAAACAACACAGGTTACTTATCATGCCTCACATGATAAAACAGAGGGGCTAACTGTCTTTTGATTTGGTGCAACTATAAGAAAAAATAAATGAATTAGTTATGAAAGTTACTGGGGTACAGCAAAACCACTTTTGTGAATGTCAACTGGAACTTACAAACAAGTTAATTTTAAATGCATTTTATCTTTTTGAGGATGGAGGGTTTATGAGGCTTTAGTGGATCTTTGGTGAATGTTCTTAGAAGATAAACTTCTGTTTCATTAGTAAGTATAACTTTATAATGTAAAATATAATCTTTGGAAAAAGAACTCCTCATAAAACAGTTTTAAATAACAAATAGAATATTTTTTTCTCTTTGTTTTTCTTTTTAAATGCCATGAGTTATACCAAAATAGGATGACTTTAGTAAACCGAGTAACTTACAGATCACATTTCTGTGATATTTTTACGATACAGAGAGGATTCAAATGGGGCAAACTTTTTCAAGTTTATTTCATATGTAGAAGAATTCAGTTGTGCAAGTTTTAATACAGAACAAGTGAAAGGAATGACTCATAAATAACAAATCGTTAACTAAAATTAAACACTTATTTCTATTAACAGAACTGCTTTTAAAATTTGAATGTTCTCTAATTGATGAAAGAGAGTTTTACAGGGGTGGCTCCTGGGAGGAGTGTTACCCATATAGATCCTCTGCCTGTTGATAAGAGAAGACTATGCAAAGATCTTTGGAAAAATCTCTTAATTTGAATACTTTCATGGATCAGTTCACGATGGAACAATAGAGAATAATTCTTAACCGCTAAAAAACCTAAGTTTTTTGTGGTTTTTTTGGTGTTTGTGTTTTTTTTTTGTTTTGTTTTTTTTTTTTTTTTGTTTGTTTGTTTGTTTGTTTTTTTTTATTTGCATTTATATTCTCATGCAAGATTTCAATGGAATCAAAACATCCAGACCTTTAGTGATGACTTTGTATATGGAAGAACTATTACAGAGGTTACTGGCTAAGTAGACTGAGCTATATAAAGCAATTAGAGGATAGAAACGTTGAAAAACAATGCAAGATGAAATGTGACTTAACAAGCTTGTGTCTATTCATAACTAACAAGGTTTTTCTTCATAGCTTCTCTCTAGTAGTAGAAAGCTGAACATAAACCTTGAGGTAATTTTGCAGTTTGAAGGATGATGTGGAAGGTCTACAGGTCCAATTTTAATATTTTTTTAGTTATCAGTTTAAATTAATGTTTTGAGATACCTTTGTTTCAGTGAGCAGACCTTCAGTTGGCTTAAGGTAGTTACACATGCAAGTTCTAAAGGTTAATTTGTATCATCACAAAGTTTGAAGTAAAGGAAACAGTTTAAAAGGACTTGAGCTTCTGACTCACAAGGCATCGGGTGCAGTGTGTGTATCGCAGTGCTTCATCTGAGAAACAAACAAAACCAGCAAAATAGATTGGAGGTTGAAAGCAGGAAAGCTTTTATAGATACAAAATAGTGTAATAGATACACGTTTGGAGTTGTTTTTAATTAGTGCAGCTGCTATAAAAGATAAGAATATACATTCATGGAGGCAGTACATCTGTAATTAGTATTGCCAGGAGTGGTAGAGCTTTTATCTGATACCTCTGTTCTGTGTGGGAGTGGAGTCCAGAAGATTGAATTATGTCATTATTCCACTTATAGAAGAACAAATACACCCTTACCAAGCTGCTATCCATTTTATTATACATTTTGTCGCTGAAGAGGAATTCTTTAACAATTTAAGCACAGAAAAAACAATTAATTGTTTAGTTTCTTTTAATGTTTCTGTATTTATTGTTTTCCTTATTTTATCACCCCCTTTGATTTCTGGCTTTTCATTAGTTACCATATTCTAATACATAAGTCTTTTTGATGTAAGGCTTAAAAATGTTGTCAGAATAGACTGTTTTATTTTCTTTCCCTACAAGATATATGTATTTATTTACTTTTAAAAGGAAACAAAAGGAAGTGTATCAAACATTGTATATATTTTGCTTTTTAAAGCTGTGGTAAAAATAAGTTGCACAGAAAATGATTAATTGTTTAAATGACAATGCTTATGTTTCAGAAGTGTACATACAGATAATTTTTAGTTATGAAAAATACAGTAACAGCAAAAGAAGGATGACCTATACTAGAAGATGTCTAGTGCTGTAAAAGGTGATTAAGTGTGGAGATGGAGATTATTTAAAACTGTTGCAGCTCTTGATTACAATTTGTGGATAACATTCAAACTCTTCTGGGCAAAATCCTGTGGGTCCCCAGTAGATTTGCAGAGGATGAGGAAACACAAGTGTCAACATTCAGCAAAGTCAGGGGAAACTGTTTCAGATTTCAAGCTGCAGTCTTGTAAAGTGAGTTCAGTTTTGTATCCACAACTGCATATATGAAGGCAAATGGCTCACTTGCTTCACACATGTTTATCCTGCATCTATTTTCAGGTAATTTTGAACACGTTGTATTACTGTATTCTAATCAGGCTGTTCCTGAGTTTATCAGTAATATAGGCAAAAAGAACTGCAAGGTAGTCAAACTGAACATTTGTCTTTACAGGCTTGTGAGGACAGGTGATGCTGTCACCCTTGAGATGACAGGAGGGGTGAAGTAACACAAGGATCCCCCCAGCAATATACTCAGCAGTTTATAGACAGATCAAGCAAAATTATAAACAAATCCTGAAGGCTATGTGCATGCAGTCCAGACCTGCAATAGGACACTCACTACCCTTTTCTGTCAAACTATATAATGATGTAGCGCAAGTTAAACTCAAAATTGTACTTAACCTATACTTAGCTTGAAGTTTCCTGCATCTGTTCTCAGACTTGAGGAAAGGCTTGTGTGTCTGAAAGCTTCATGTGTTAGAAAATATTTTACTACTTTCTGCCAGTCTCACATTTCTCCTATCTTTAGATAATCATACTTACAATAGCAGTAACGTTAGTGCCAAGGACTACTGTGTAAAAACATAAGCTAAATCTGAGGAGAATTAATTGCAATATTTAAAGAGAGAAAATAATTAGGTAGAACTCCAGAGAAAAACATACTAGAAAAAGATAACAGAAATGCAAAGCCTTTCTCTAGAGAACAAATATTTTTAAAATGCATGCATAATATAAGCTAGCTCAGCCAAAATATTCCCAAGGGAAAGAGGAGACAGGATCAACTTTTTTAAAATTCTTCTCTTTAAGATGGGAAAATCACAGGGAAACACAAATCAACAAAAGTAAGATTTCATATTGAAAACTGAATGTTATGGAAAAAGAACACAAACAGAGGTTGCATAAAAGTGCAATTACATACTTTTGTCAATTAAAAGTGCAATTAAATACCAATTTTTAGTTGTTTAAAAAATCCATGGGAGTACTGGCATTTGTTATCTACAAAGCATTCTGGGGACAGCCTAACGTGTTTAAAATGGTGGGGTTTAGGATGGAATCTTTGGATAAAAGGCTGAGCATTTACAATATAACGACAATATCCTGAAATCAGTAGGCAGAAGATAGAAATTTCACTGTCATCTTCTCATATTCCACTGAAAAAATCAGCACAGTTAACCATGAGGAGGTGGCGTTGTCCCATCTGAAAGATGGGTCAGTGTGTTGAAGTTGTGTCTTTACAACTGTAAGTCTGTCTGGGTGGGACAGACAGGCAGAAAAACAAATAAAGGGCCCTCAGTCAGAAAATGCACTTCCATCCCTGACCAAATCTGTTGTGTGTAGTTCCACAGATGCCAGTTCTTTGTCTTGGCTTAGTCAATGCCAGTATATAACCTGTAGGAAAATTGATAAAGATGTAAGATAAGAGACTCGAGTTGTTTATGCTGTTGAAAGAGAGAAGGCCAAGCTGCCTTAAGTAGTAGTTTCAGGTACTGAGCAGCCATGCAACTGTGACAGCATGGGCCTCAGCGTTGTTTGGGGCTTGTGTGCAGGAGGTTGGGCAGGGGTGCAGAGCTTGCCCCGGTGCTCGTGGTGCGGGGCTGACTTGACCGTTCCCTTCTGGCTTTGCTTCAGTAACACTGCCTCATATGTGCTCTGCTGGCACCTCCACGCCTGCGGTGGCAGGGTGGACACGCCGTCAGGGCAAGCGCTGGGAGCCCACACAGAGCCTTTGCAAATCTAGGAATTATCGTCTCCTTGGAGCTGAAGTTGGACAGGTCAGGAATTGGGTGGGTGATCGAGGAATAGTAGTTTGAGATGCTGCTGGCACCACATAGTTTCCTTTCGCTGCAGATAGGTGTTCCTGTAGTCAAGGGCCCATCCTACTTTATGATATCCCTTTTAGTAGCTCACTATCGCTGAATTCTTTTATAGTAACATTAGTCGATAAATATGAAACCATTTGTAGTTGTCTAGAAGTCTCCACACTATCCCAGTAGACAGTGACATAGTGACAGCTGTTTTTATCCCAGGACTGCAATGTGATCGAATTCTGCATGTAGCTCTCTCCCTAAGGAAGAAAGAAGAAAAAAAAGTCCACCTAGAAGAAGATGGAGCATGAACTTCTGCTATGAAATTCTTTAACCTTCCTGCTAACCTGATCTCTACTGTCTGTACAGATTTCCTGTTGAAGATTAAATTGGGTTCATATTTTCACAGATTATTTAAAAGGCACTCCAGTGCCCTGTTGCCAGTTTATTTTAAAAGTGCATAAAGCTTTGGAATGAGGACTGCTGTTAACAAATCTTTTCCTTGAGTGAAGTGGAACATTTTTTGTCACAAGACCAAAGTACACCTCTTCAAAGGTTTATTTCTGAGCATGAAATAGGAATTTCTGCCCCAGGAAATTAAGGATCATCAGAAATCTTCCCCAGTTGTAAATTACACTTTTCAGCTTTGCCTTCCTCTAATGTAATCACCCCTAGAGCACCTAAATATGGAGAGATTAATTAAACCCAACAATTAAACCAAAAAAATCCTGTAGTTTATTACCAACAAAAGTTAATTGTTATGCAGAATTTAGAGTTTATCCCATGAGAGGGAATGGAAAGAAAAGAGGAAGAACACATGGTAGATAATAGTGAAAGAGCTCACCTGTCTGCTGATATGGGCTCAGATACTCGTGGTGCCAGTTGTGGGGAGATCTATGTAGAGTTCACAGCAAAGGGTGCACTTCTGGAGCTGGCTTTCTTGGGGAAGGTGGCAGATTCACACTTTGGAAGGCAGAGGTTGCCCCTAAGATGTTTATTCTGTGATATTCTAAATTTTGGAGGAGTTCTTGGTGGATATATAGAAATAATAGTGGAACACATGGAAAGAATTGTGATTAATCTTCTCTACAGAGTGATTTATCCAGTGGACAGCCAAATGTGCCGTATTCCAGAGAACTTCCTACAGAGCACGTAGTTACACCTATCAAATCATGTGCTTTCTGTCCCAGATTGCTTTGTTCCATTTATTAAAGAATACCAGTCATAATCCTTAGTGATTCAGCCTTCTTTTTAAGGCTTTTAATACTACAGTAGTATATTTTTGAAATTTACTGATTTCAGAATACTATCAGCTGACTAGAATTTTTTCTGTCTAAACAGTTGATTGTCAGTTTTTTGGTAGGTTGTTTTTTTTTTTTTTTCTTTCCTAGTTGCAGTACATTTAGAATCAATTACTTATACAATTAAAATACTATGCAGTATGATTATTTAGTCATAAAATAAACATTACCAAATTTGAATGTCTCTATGGACAAATTTGCTTGTTTAGTCATTGATGTAAAATGATAAGAAGGATAACTAACTTCTCAAATTTTCTTTTTAAATTTTCACATTTTAAAATCTGTTTTCCTAAAATTGTTATTGAAAAGTTTTTATCACTGGGAACAGTTCCATGACTCTCACTTAGAGAAGATTTTTGAATGTTGTGCTGTTTCTCTCATAAGCATAAAATAAATTCCAGTCTGAAAATGTGTCAGTTTATTTTTAGTTTATTCAGCTATATTATTTAAAGCAAGAAGAAAGCCTTTATGAACTTACGATACATCAGCACATACACATTCTGGTATTTCCTTGTCCCATATTCTCCGTTAGTTTTCATTTATTTCAGTATTTCTTTTAGTGATGAAAACTGAGAAATTTGAATGTAGTTCTTCTGATTTGGCAGGTAATTAGTGTAGCAACTTGGAAATAGCAAACCTGGGAGTTGGAAAAATTTAAGATTTCTCTGAAGTTTCTTTTAAAGTAGTCATGTGATGAAGTTAAGGTACATGAAGAGCAAAGTAAAAAATACAATTAAAAACGTGTGCCTGTATTTTAAAGTGATGTTGCTATCTTGCATTTTGATTAGTTTTTATTGGTGCTTGGTTTCTGTTGCTGGTATCTCTGTCACAGACTGTAGTATTGGTGAAATGTTTTCTCAAAGATTCAAGTATTCTGCTTATCATATCACAGTGGGTTTTGTGCTGCAGGTATTCCCAGTGTTTACTGATACATTACATATAAATAATTTGAGGAAGTGAGTTTGAATAATTGCTTCTCTAGGGAATACAGTCCATATCTTTGTATTAAAATTTAAATGGCTGTTTTTACATGCCCCAGACTAGTACACCTGGGGATAAAGTAGTCAGGAAAACATTCATGCTTTTGAATTGTGTTGAAGTCACTCCTTTAAAGGGAGGGATTTCCAGCTTGGTAAGCAAATTTTCACTGATTTCAGTGTAACAATGTTTATACTTCAGAATTATGTTAATTTACATCAGTAAGCATCCTTTGCTAAATTGAAAAAGAATATGTACTACTAAAATGACTTTATGCTAAATTCTCTGGAAAACAAGCAGGTTGTTACGCACAATATACAATTTATGTAGGAAAAAGCTGTTGTGTTTTGTTATGGGGTCTCTTTTTTTTCATCCATGCTCTTAATCCAGCAGCAATTATAAATTATCATAATACTTCTCCATTTAAGAGTAAAGAAATCAGAATGGTGATTAGCAGATACTTTGGATTTTTTTTCCCTTCAGACTCTTGAGATTAAACTTTCAACTGTGCAAATTCAGAGTATTTCTGACATTAGAGACATTGTTTTCTACAAAGTGTAAAATGAATTGCAGGAATACCTACACAAATTGTTTTGTATACTTGTACATAATTCCTGCATTTCCAATAAAATAGAGATTGTTATCATGTTTTTGCTGAGTTGTTTTTATTTAGGTTCAGCTGTTTTAACAATAGCAACCTTAAGGGAGAGAGTATCCTGGGGGTTCAATAGCAAGTGTGGTCCTTCAGTGCCCAGGAAATATTATGTACTTTGATCCTAACAGCTTAATTAATAGAGAAGAAATAGTGCAACAGTGCATCATAATACCTTATATATTAATGTTACATAGATCTTAAAATACGATCACATGAGAATATATTTTATACGTGAAGGCTGAGCTGTTCTTCAAGTGTTCACTTTTCCAGTGTTTGCTAAACTCACAAATGACACTGAGTTTTCAGAGGAAAGATGCTTTGGTCTTGTCAGTAAAAAGAATGTATTTGCTCTCTGAACTGGTTGAAGGAGTTAATAGAGAAAACTGTTTCAGGTATATGTGTCAGCATGTGGTATCTGACATGTAAAAATTCTCCTTTGGAAAAATCCATGTCGCCCACACTGAAATCACAGGATCTACCTAACCATGGTGAGGGTGTAGGACCCAAATGAAGGAAATACCAAGTACATTCTGTACAGAAAAGTTCTTGAAATTCATAATTGCTTCAGCCTCCATAGCAATTAAGGTATAAAATATTCTGTGTTATTTATTCCTATTGTTCAGTCAAAAGTCACTAATCAGTCATGTTGTGGAGAACTGTAGTTTCCCTGGAAGGAAACTTGTTTTCTTAGGGTTCGTGTTCTTTTTTTTTTTTTTCTTTTTTTTTTTTTTTTTTTCTTTTTTTTTTCTCCTTAGGCATACTAAACCAGAGGGAAATGGGAGAAAACAACCTGAAGGTCTCAGTCTTATATAGCATGGAAGGTCATTACTTAAGATCTGTCATTTTGTCATCTGCATCCATTCTTGCCATCAGCCTTACCCTGTGCTCCCTTTATGGAGTGACTGGCAATCAATGGTGAAACTGTATGTGAGATTTACATTATGGAAGGGCTCGTAGAAAACAAAAAATGGCTCAGTAATTCCAAAAGCCATTTTCTATGCTGTTTTAGGTTTCTCTGTTATGGTGATCAGAGGAAAGTCCCTTAAGGCATGCATTGAGAAGAGTGTCATGCTTTCAGTTGAAGAAGTGAGGATGGACCCCAGAAGAAGCCCTCCTGCCCTTCAGCAGCAAGTAGGGGGTGTTGGGTTGGTTGAGGAGCTCTTGTTGACACAGAGCACAGTCCTCCTCTGAATTGAAGTTCGAAGCTGAACCCAGTACTGCTGACTGGTTTTGTAGGACCAAAATTATTTTTTTTCCCCCATACTCTCTGAAAACTCTTATTTTCTTGCAGTGAGGACTTTATGAGGTGTAATGAGATGATTTGAATGTTGAGGTTGGCATATAGGGGATGTGCCTTTATATTTGTTTTTTCCTCCACTGTATGTTCCTTTCTCTTCTCCACTCTTTAGCCTGGTTTCTGCAGAGCAACTGAGGATTTCAGTGGCATGGGGAATT
The DNA here is from genome assembly GCF_018691265.1 of Tyto alba. NCBI lineage: Eukaryota > Metazoa > Chordata > Aves > Strigiformes > Tytonidae > Tyto > Tyto alba. Next base: position 10,256,349 of record NW_024881313.1, read on the forward strand.
CCTGGAAACCTAAGTTTGTTAGCATTGTTGGCTGAATGCTAAGTAATTTGATTTGTAGAGTTTTTAACAAAGCTTTACTTCCTAGTTTGGGTATGTGGCCTGGTAGGAATCCTGACAGAAAACTTAATAAACTCTCAAATCCAGAAACAAAAACATGTTATAAAAGGGAGACTGCAATTCTAAGACTTATTATAGTCAGTGGACAGAGGAGGAAGAATTTTTTTTTTTCTAATTCTTTTTGTGATAAAATGAATGGTTTATTAATGTAGTGTTCCTAATTTCTCTTCATTGTATGTCCTACTTCGTGTCTGGTTGAGAGGGCTGCGAATCTTGCCTAGGCATATACTAACAAAATGTGTACACAGATCTGAATTCCCTGTAATAGGTCAAACTCTTAGTGGATCGGTGGAAGAGTTGCCTACCTGACATCCTATGTATTTTAACTGTGGGCTGTAGTGTGCTTTTCAAAGTAATTTATCTCTGCTTGGAGAGGTCAAATCACTGTTTGTACCTGTTTAGTGCTGCTGGTCTTTATTTTGCTTGCTAGCAAGCATATTTGATTAATGTTTTGGTTCAAGATTCTTTTTATTTCCTATGTTGTAGTATTATTCTTGTTACTGCTTTCCTCTTCATTTAGTTAGGTATAGGCTTCTCACTGCATGACCTTCCTGGAGTACTGAGAAAGATCACTAAAATAAAGTGCAAGGAAGTGCATTTAAGTGAAACACTGCTGAAAAAGATAATGTAAATTAATATTTTCTTCTACAGAAATTAAGATGTATTATTGTAAGATAGAGGTGGTCTTGAAATGTTTACCTTAACAAATGGCACATATCATAGGACATAAATATGCACTGATGGCTTTTGTCCTCAGCATCTATATAATCTTAATTTCTTATAGATACGTCATTATCTATATATAAAATGGGAAAATGCCACTGTAAAAGGTTTAACTATGAAAACTAAAAGATGCAGGGAGCAGAGACTTTTCCTTATTTAGGATTCCCCTGCAGCAGACCTTAATAGGAAACTAAAAAAAAAAAAAAAAAAAAGCCTCTAGAAGGTTCCTTTTGCCAAGATTTTCCCCATTATGTTTCTGCATATTCCTGTGTCACACGCACTGAGGTGGTGTACAGGTCCTGGCTGCAGTCCAACAACCAGCTAGCCATCCTCAGAGGACTGCCTACCTCCTCATTACTGTTCCTGGATTAAATCTGGCAAATCAGTTCTCCAGATCCCCCACGGTCTTCCCTTTCAAAGGAAGGAACTTGCATTTTGACAGTTTTCCAAGATAAGAATGTAGTCTTAAACTCTGTTGTATCTTCCATAATAACTCTGATGGCTTACACACACACAACGTTGTCTTTCCTGTCAACTGCCATGCCCATACTAAATTTTTCCACTTCTGTCATCTCATTCAGGTCATGTACCTTTTCCTGCAACACTGTAGGTAGTAGAGCCTGGGTGTCTGGTAAAGGGGAAAGGTATCAGAGGTAAATCATTTAGATCTGAAGTTGGAGAGGGGGAAGTTAATGGGAAAACGTTTTCACTGCCTGTGTGCTGTGTATACAGCAAACCCGATAAGTGGTCAGCTAAATGTATTGCACCTGAATAGACTGATCAGTTTAGAGTGCACAGCAGTTATTACCTGGCTAGCCATCACAATTATAATGGTAAGCTGCTTATCACAAATATTCATATTAAATAATTGAGATAATCTATAACTGTACAACATTCAGCAGTGTTAGCTTTTGCAGATAATGAAGGTAGTATAGTAAGAATACAAAAAGAAATACTGGATGAATTTGTGGTAGAAAATTTTGTTTCTGTTAAATCAATTATGCAAATATAAAAACATTTTCAGTAAAATCTAATCAGTTGTCAAGGATATGAGAAAAATATACCTATTTGAAGAAATAAAACTGTCTTCAATACAATCTAATCAACTGCCAGAAATGAAACCTCTCTAATTTGATTTAAATGTCCCCATTGACCATAGTTATTTTCTCTTGCCACAAATAAGAGGACTGAGGTTCTCAAGACAGAATGAGAGCTTTTCTTACTGAATTTCTCTTCTCGCTTTTGTAATTATGGCCCTTTTTCTGTCACTGACATTGATTCACTCATGCTTGAGTGTTGATGTACATTGCACTTGGCTGACATTATCCACATTAATGTTTCTTTTTCCATCCCAATCTCCATGTTTTTATTAGGTTTTGTTATTTGTGTAACTGGTGTTTCTAGATCTTACCTCTTCCAATTTAAGGTTATGTTTTAGGCTAATTTGAGGAGATGAAGAGCATAGGAATCTATTCTGGTTCAGATTTTATAAAGACAAGGCAGCTGCCAAGTATTCTGTTACAGTATTTAGATAGCCTTACTTGCTCATAATATAGGTACGTATACTCAAATCATTCACCAAGAGGGGCCTGAGAGCAATGAAAGCATGCTTTGGGACTAAGGTGTCTTCCTGAATTTTTGTCCAGGAATGATACTTATATAAGACAGAAAAAAAAAGCTGTTGTCTATCATTGGGTTAATATATCTGTTTTCACATGCTTCTGTTCCTAGCTACTCTATTTTTTTTTTTTTTTTTTTTTTTCCTCCCTCCTCATGACATCTTACTCCTTTTCCTCTCCTCTCCTGGCTGCCAACATTTTCCTCTTTAGCACTCTTTCCATTACTGTGTCAGTCTCTTCTGGTCTGAATTTTTCCTTTGCTCTTTTTGTAATTTGACCCTTGTGAATGACACATTGCTAGGCATATAAACAGATTCTACTTACAGTCTAAAATTAGATTTCTAGTCTAAACTTGTCATCTAGGCAACCTCTGTAATCAATAGCGAAAGATAAATACCACAAGAAAGCAATTCATCACATTTTAAGATTATGTTGAAACTGGAGGGATTAATTGCTGTCTGGGCCACCTGTCTCTTTCTGCTGATTAAAGAGAGCACCCTAGATGACAGTCTCGGATGAGGTACCTGACTTTCAGATGGCTAAAATTAGCTTAAAAGTATTCTACCTGTTGTGCAAGGAGTGGTGTTGGTAATGCATTACCTTTGTAAGATCTGTCCTACAGAGATAGAAACTGCATAAAATTGGAATGATATGGCACTCACAGTTTGATCTTTTTGTTCCTGAACTGATTTGCAGTGGTGCCAACAGTTATATTTGATTTTCAGTAGTCACTCCAGTAATGTGACATTCTAGAAATCAAACCCCTACTATTTTGTTAGAATAGTTAATATTTATATAGCTCATGTGAATTTCTCACCAAATGGCAGAATCCATTTCATTTTTGACATGAGGAGCTAGGAGCTTCAGAACATTTCTGACAAGGCCATACTGCACTGTACAACAACATAATTGGATACAAACCCAGTTATATAAATCATAGGGAACTAAGTTTACTGATAGATAGTTTCTACTATTGCAGTGGTTGTTACTAAATCACAAACATGCCCACACAAGGTGTTCAGATACAATTTGATCATTAACAGTCAAAAATTTTTGATTACTAATGCTGCACATAAGCATTTGGAATTATAAAAATAAAACTTGGAAATACATATAAAACTATTTATGGACAAATACTGTATGGAAAGATGTTGAGCAAAACTGTATACAGGAAAATATTTAGCAGTTACAGTTACTCGCATAGGAAAATGGTATTTATGGTTCTAATGTTTGATCTTCTTTTAACAGTGCTGTAACTCACCACTGAACCAACACACTGGGAACAGCTCATAGCATCAGAAACTTCATCCACATAAACTGATGCCATCACTCTGGTCTCCAAGCACTGTGAACTGAAGCTGAGAATCTGTATGGAGTTTATATCACCTGGGTCAAAGGGATTGTTTTCCTGATATTTAACAAGGACCCTTACTGCCAGTATGACGAGCCAGGAGAAGTGGGTTAACCTTAGTCCTGGAGAGTTCTCTCAGCTACAGAAATATGCAGAATGTAAGTAATTTTTAAAATATGTGATTTTATGGCTAATTAAGAATATTTTGAATGCAGAATATAATATTATTATGTTATCGATATTATTCACTGACAAGTAAGAGGTTAAATTATGTTATTTTTTTTTAATAGAAAATGTTATAATTATGTTTATATGTTTTTTAATCCAAAAGTTATGTTCTTTGGAGGGGGAAAAAAAAAGTGTTTTTTTATTTACTTTTTACTGAACAATTATTATCTAATATGGTACCATCTGGACTGACTATGGATTATGTGACTGTGGGTATTTGGAGAGGGTATTTTTATTATTTGGCTGCCTTAAATTCACCATAAAAAAATGTAGGCCACTGGAGTGGGGTTTGTAGTTAAGAAGAAGTCTTGCTTAGTCATGGAGGAAACATGGAGCTTCCAAGAGAGTCACATCTAGATGTTCAATATGAAGATGTTTTTAATACTATAAACAACATGAAGGAGGAGTTGTCCTGTGTAAGAGCAGGAAACAAAAATCTCTGTAAGCTCAATGTCTAGTTCTTCAAGTAGTGCACAGGCAAAACTTCCTTTAAGTTGCCTGAACAACTTAGATGGCTCAGAATTACATGCTTAGAGGACAGATACTGAACACGAGAAATTACATTTAGGAGACTGTTATGAAGCCTGATAAGAACTGATCTGGAAGAGAAGAACATTTAGGAAGTTTTCCTGTATAAGTAATCTAAATTTATTTTTTTAAAAATGGAGAAAGTCTCATATTATTTATGAATGCTGTTGACTTATTCCTAAAGGAAACATTTGCTTATACAGTAAAATGAAGACTGGTGGTTGGGTTGTTTTTGTGCCTATGACATCACAGCATATACTTAACTGTATTCCAGTGCAATCATCTAACAGAATAATGATTGCTAGAGTTATCTTTAATACTACATTCCACTGGATAGTGATTGAGATTCATAATGTTTTCATGATACCAAGTTAAGCCATGAATGATACTTCATGTGACGCAGTGTCACTGAACTCCCCCAAAAATATCAGGTAGAAATATTTACATGATACTTTCTGGAACAGATGTATTTGATTCTCACAGTTTTCTATAATTGCTGTATAGTTCAAAGTATTCTGTTTATTGTGTTTCTTCCCCATGCCACCTTCTTGTCTCAAAGGTTAAGCTACAGAGATGAAGAAAATTTGCTCCATGTACTGTTTTAAAGTCTTAATGGTGTTACCAAGAAGGTGATATTTTGTGTCTCATTTCATAGTGGAATATAAGACATTGACACCGATCTGGTCTTTAATCAGTTAGGACATACTTCTTAAAGAAGGCCTTGAAGATCTAGTATAAGTCTGAGAACTTAAAATATCCATGCTTCTTAGTTGTCGTTTTATATGTATACAACACAGAGAAACACTAAATAAAGGGAAACAAACAAGATGCAATTACACAGAGCTTAAAGAGAACACATCCAAATTTTATATTAATGTTCTTTTGCCTTCAGAGGCCATTGAAAATAAATTTTTGTGTTTCACGTTTGGTATGAATAATCTTGTTGCATTTAAATTATATCACCAAATGGATAGTGAATATACTATAGCAGTTAAAAAAAAAAAAAAAATACTTCTGAAAATATTTACTTTCTCCTGGGAAAATATTTTTAAATGCTTCTTCGTTATTTTTTTTCAATACCAGAAACTGAGACTTGTAATAGAGAAATAGAACAGTTACGGGTTTTTTTCCTATGCATTCTTGTAATTTAAGACTTCAGTATAGCATTTGCCAAAATATTTGTCATCTTCCTTATGGGGAAAAAAAGTCATTTAATATATTCTTTTTCTTTCTGCTTCTCTTTGCTCCTGCAGCACTTCTTGCACACAGCATAGTTCAGAGCCATTGCTTTAATGGAACTATTGGTATCAGGATAAAGTATTTGGTGAAATTGGTTGTATTTGTTTCTGTTCAGGTTTGTGTGTGTACATAAAAGAAAGATATGGTGTCTTTCAAGCTTACTCTGCTTTTCTGTAATAGAAGTATGTTTTTTGAAAATGTGAAATGTGACTCATCTTTGTAAAAATATTTCAATTTCTGAGGCAATTAGAAAAAAAAAAATTCTTAACTGTATATAGATTTTGTATACTGCCAAGGGAATATAACCCAGATATGGGCCTTATTTTGAATTTCTGAGATGTCCAATATAATTTTACTAAATGACTAAATGGTGGTATCTTTAAATGTGTGATTTAGGACTTTAAAATTCACTTTTAAAAAATAAATAATGAATTGGATCCAAGATTTTTGAATTTTATAGATTTTTATCTAACATGGAGAGATACGAAATGCTGTGACAGTAGATGCCTTTACTTATTACTATATAGTAATTAAATTGTGTGGAATTTTAGAAGTTTGAGTATATATTTGCTTTGATATTTCATTGGCTTTGTTGGACATGGCAAGATAGTGAACTGAAAATCGTCAAATTTCTAGTAGAGTTTGGCTGGCTTGATAGAGTTTGTTTTTTAAGAAAAAAGCAACCAACCAACCAACCAAACAAAAAAACAACAAAAAAAGGCATTGCACAATTCTCCAATTCTTTCAAGCATGTGACTTGGGGTACCAGTGGGTCTCCTGTAGGAAGAAGAGATGATCTGGGTGTCAGGAGGTAACACTGCAGGGATGTTTGACTTCGTGGCAGTTTCTTGCCAACAAGTGATGGTGATGAGCCCCCCAGCCTTGTCTTGTGTGAAGGAGTGGTTTTCACTGAAGGACAAGCTATAATCACAGGGTGTATTTCAACTTCTGCTTCTCTTTGGAGCCTAGGTAAATTTGGTTAAGAAAGTTTGCTCGTTTATTTTCAGGAGATGAGTCGGTGTTCTGCATTTCATATGCCTATCTACCCAGAAAACACTCTCTTTAAGATGTATTTGCTGGTGTTTTGCATATTTGCTTGGTGGTCAGTAAAAACCCTCATAGACTTCCCTTTTCATGCTGAATCCCCTCAACCTAAGCTCACTTTGGAGTGAGACAGTGTTTTGCTTGTGTGACAACCCCAGCCGCTGCCCTCCATGCAAGCGCACACCACCTTTCTGGTCTGATAGCCGTAGTTTTGATCCAGTATTGGAAGGGTGGTAACCCAGACTATTCTGCCGCATAGCAGACAGGGCACACTTGTAGGAGTGAGGGATTTGGGTCTAAGTCTTTTGAGGTTGAAGCTCAGTTTGAACACATATTCTCGATCTTTCCCCTAACTAGAAGGCAAGCCTATCTCACTCCTACCTGGTTTATGAAGTTGACTATTGCTGCCAGACTTTGCTGAAATCAGTCAGATCTGCCAGTATTATGGTTTCTGAGAATAGCAGAGGAGTGTGTCCATCCAAGTTCTAAGAGGCAGTTAAGCGCCTCTTCTTATCTTTAGAATGTAACAGAACTCAGGAGGCACCTAGATGAGCTACTGGTCTTCTGCATCAGTAGACTTTAGTTATGTAAAGGAATTTTCAAACTGGATTGAGATACAGGCTGCACAGATAATAAGCTTAAAGTACTTCCAGAGTTAGGTTATACGTGTGGAACTGTAGCTGATTGAGTGTGGACATTATAGATCCAGCTGTCCTGGGCTTAGAGGTCTCAATTTAGCGTAAATCCCCTTTTTAGTCACCAAAGTAGGTGTATGAATCATTCACCATATTAAGTCCATTAAACTCCTCATGTGGATTTTATTGTTCCAACATAGATGTGCGCTTTCCACTTTCTGACTGAAAGACACTTTGCTCCAGTTTAGTGTAGCTCTGCTTTTAATTAATCTTCTATCAATTTGATGATTTGCAAGTACAGTTAAACAAAAAAGGAATGCTCCTAGCTCTGTGTGCAGGTACTGTCTGTCCTTCACATCCCATTGAGAAGTTCCTACTACATCTTGAATGCCTGTCTTCTTCATCACATATTTATAGTATGATTTTCAGCTTTATCCAAGTGTATTGTCTGGTGAACACAAACTCTGAATGTAAAATTTCTTTCCTGAACACATACCAGCTTTTCCCAATTTCCATAAATCTAACTGAGCAAGAAAGGAGAATTTCTCCACCAATTGTTTCTACTCACAAAACACTTCCCTCTAAGCAACACTCAGAATTTAATAGTAAGTTAATATCTTCCAGTAAATTAGTCCAAGGAATATCCATAATTTATTTTTACCAAATTATTTTTGAGTTCAATTCAAGTGTTGTGGTTTGAGCCTACTCAGCAGCTAAATGCCACACAGTTGCTCACCCACCCTCCCCCCACTTGGGAATGGGGAGAGAATCGGAGGGGCAAAGGGAGACTCGCAGGTTGAGATAAAAACAGTTTATTAACAGTAACAGAATAATACGGTGACACCAGTATCAACAGGTAATGTACTACACAGCTGCTCACCACCAGCCGACCAACACCCACCTGCTCCCGCTGGTGATCCCAAACACAAAAGCCCCACAGCCACACTCCCAGAAATGAGAGCCCCTCCCAGCCCACTCCTGCCTTTATATAGTGAGCACAATGTCACATGACATGGACTATCGGCCAATCGGGGCCCAGCCCTCCAGCTGTGCTCCCCCTGCCCCCGCACACAGGTGAGGGCACTGGGACCTGGGGAGCCCCTGGGGTCTCTGTGCTGCAGCACTCCTCCTGCTACTAAAACGAACAGGAACTCTATTCCAGCCCGAACCAGGACATCAAGGCAACTTTATACTTCCAACTTAAGACCTTTCTTCATCTGCTCATCCTACTTAAGTTTGAGGCTTCAAATGAATTTTTTGAACAGTTTAAGTATTACTTTAAAAAGAAGAAAAGTGTATTTCTAGAATTCAAAGAGCATATTACCTAATATTTGGTTCTTTGCAGTTAATGTGCATATGCATGGGTTTTAGAAGAATAATTATTTCCAAAGTCAGTTCCACTGTGTCCTCCTTGCTGGTCAAATGAAAAGTCTCCTTTGTCCTCTTGTTCTAAAGAGAGAATAGTAGAAAATATTTAGCATTAGATCTTTGCCTGTTTTTAAAATGCCTCAGAAAAATATGCTAAAAGGAAGAGAACTGAGATAACTGGTGTGCTCATTATATAATAGTAATAATAATACCACCACCAATAATGTAGTACACACCAAATTCTGAAGATTCTAGGTAAATACATGCACCCAGGGGAAGAAAATTAGTTTTTGTTTTTGTTGTGGTTTAGGCCTGATTGGCAGCCAACCACAATGCAGCACCTCTCTCTCCCTCCTCCTCCGGCAATGAGAAGGGACAGAGAGCCAGGCTTGGGGTTCAAGATAGGACTGGGATGGGGAAAAATCCCCCTTTTATGATCACGAGCAAAAGGCAGACTCGTTAGGGGAAGAAAAAAAGAACATACATTTATTACAGACACTAAGAACACATAGCAGAGTAAGACAGTGAGTAGCATTGCCACATCTTGAGAACACCTTCCCCCCACCCCTCCCTTCTTCCCGGGCTCAGCTCTGCTCCCGATATCTCTACCCCCTCCCCCAGTGGCGCAGGGGCAGGGAATGGGGGGGTGCAGTCAGTGCTGCCACTTCCTTCATCTTCGGTGAGGGGAGTGTCCGAAACTTGTTCCTCCTGCTCCATCGTGGTCCCCCTCTCACAGGAGACAGTCCTCCACAAACTTTCTCTGACTTGAATTCCTCCCATGGGCCGCAGCATTCCCCACACTGCTCCGTCATGGGTCACTAACTTCCTCCGACTGGATTCTCTCCCACGGCTGCAGCCCTTCCCGAGCTGCTCTGGCGTGGGACTCCCCCACATGCTGCAATCCTCCCAGCACTGAATTACAGCAGCGGAGCTACCTTTTCCCATGAGACCCCGGCCTTCTTCGGGCACAGAACCTTGATCATCTGAGCAGGAGCAATAGGCCATAAATCAATGTCTGCTCCACCGTAGATCTCTATGGGTGGCGGGGGGGGGCCGCCTTGCTGTCTCACCACAGGATACAGGGGGTCTCTGCTCCGGCACACCTCCCCCCTCCTTTCTTCCTCCGTTCCTCCACTGACCTTGGTGTTCATGCAGCTGCAGCAACTCCTCCTCACCAGTCCCACTGCTCCTCACCACATCCCTTCTTAAATACGTTATCGCAGAGGCGCAGCCGATTGGCTCAATTTCCCAAACAGAAGTGGAGCTGACGTGGAGCTGGGGGAGCTTCGAGAAGCTTCTCACAGGGGGCCACCCCGATAGCCCCCTCCCCTGCCACCAAAAAACTCCACTAGTCACTCAACCCAAGACAGTTTTCTTTAGATTTCATGATCAATGCTGGCTGTGGGAAATAAAGTTGAAAAGATGCAGGATTTTTTCTGCATAAAAATGTCACTGCATAGGGTAAAGTACATATGGGACTTTTCAGGCAGATCCTGTTTCTTCTGAACTGTATAGTACCAGGTATATGCATAGTTCTACACTAGTACTAACAGCAGCCTGAATTGTAAGGACCTTAGAGGGAAACAACATAAATAGCTTTATTGTGATTATTGTCTGTATGGTAAGTTTGATTAGTTTGGACAGGGTGTTTTGTATCCTTTTTATTAAATGAACTTTGTATCTCCTTTTAATTAAATAAAGATATATGATGGTTGTAGTCCAAATTATATTTTACAGGGAGTTTAGAGGATCCTGCTCCAAAAGCAAGTGAGAAAATATTGAAGGGATTGGAAACAGTTAAAGCAAGACTCTTTCATGATTCAGCTAGGCTTTAAAAGAAAGAAGGAAGGTCTGCCCTTCCCTTAGTAGGCAGAGAGAGGTGGAGAAAAAGGCCTCTGAGCTCTGGCAGCATGTGCACTCTGGGGAAATAGCTTGGTTTTGTGTTGTCCTTTTGAGTTTTTCAACAAAATGTGCCCTGAGGAAAAAGCCTGAAAAAGACTTTTCACAAAACTTTTGGCAGTGAGTTTTTCCCAGGCTGGTGGAGGAGAACTTGGGCAGACTGTCACAGCCTGAAGATAGAAATAGATGTTGGAGTGCTACTGAAATGGCTCTGAGAACAGGAGCAGCAGCTGCAGCATCTTTTGATGTAGCATCAATAGCTACTGCAAGAACTAGACAGTGTAAGATTTCTATAGGGGAACAGGAAAGAGGAACTTGTGAAATAGATCTCTGAAGAGAAACAGGAAGGTCAGCAGAAGTTTTGGTCCAGAATTAAGTTGCCAGAGACTCTTGGGTGGGTTTGATTCTTTGGCCCTCACAGATGGAAAAGATTTTCTTTTACAATGGGTATAAATGATAACCTGCGGGGAACTTTATGCATGTGGCAGCTGGTCACCAGCAGCTATTGGCCATTACGCAATCCTTCAAAGGGTCCCAGGCTTCTGGTGCCACATGGAATTGTGCTAATTCTAATGAGGGAATGGGCTTCATCAAAGAATACAGATTGCTAAAACCAGCTATTTTTGGCTGTTTGGAAAGTGGAGAGGGAAAATTGCTGGTGATTACTGACAGTAGTTTTACCCCAAGCATTGGATTTTAGGAGTATGGTGTTTCTGCTGCTGTTAGTAAAGATGGAGGAAATTAAGTTCTCATAAAGTTTTGTCAGAGCCTGTCAGACTGGCTGAAAAATGGAGTCTGCCAGCGCTGCCTGTATGATAACCCATGCACTTGGAGAACTTCATGAAGAAGGATAATGGTCTTAATGAGAGATCCTCTCTTTGCATGCAAGGCTTGTTGGGGGTGGAGTGGCCAGAAAAAGGGGCCAGTTCATGATTCATGGAGTCTGAATCCTAATTCTGAGTCTGTGACTGGAGACTAAAAATCTGAATAAGAGAAACTGGAGTCCCACTCAAGGGTTTGATGGGGCACTTGCTTTAGTTCTTCTGAGAGGTGAACTATGAACTATGCCTATTGATACAACACTGTATTTTTTTTCTTGACATCTGTGAATTTAAATCCCTGGTGAACATTCCTGTGTTGTACCAATTCAGCAAAAATGGGATAGAAATATTATATCTGATAGGTTTAGGCTTTAGACAGGTTTCTTCACTCTGTCCAAAGGAAGGTCTGCACTACTGAGGATATTAGATGCAACTTTATGACTTGTGTTAGACTGAAATCCAGAATAAGATACAAAATTGTGAATTTATCTTTCATTTAACTAGACATAACTGGGACTTGGCCTCTGGAGATTGTTTCACAGATGAAGTTGTTGTGTGGGGTGGAGATCTGGGCACCATGTTACCTGCAGAAGTATTAGTGGATTTCTTTCCTTTGTCTTATCAGAAATTCTGTATTATGTCTTGAAGAGAATGTAATAGATGTATAAGCTGAGCATTTCTGAAGGAAAAAATCTGTTAGAGTATGATCTAGATCTCTGAGATGGGCTTTCTAGTGGCTTAAAATGCTTAGTGTTCCTGCCATGATGTATGCCTATCTATGACTATCAGGTGTGGTTTTACCCAAACAGAAGCCAGTCAAATCTCTAGTTTAACCTGTTTAGGGTAAACCGCGTCACATTGACTCTGTCCACAACAGTGAGTAAGGAAGTACCTTCTCATGGAAGTCAGTTGGGGTACTCAGATATATGCAGAACTTGTGGGCATGGAAGCAGGAAACACTGAAGAAGGGCATCCAACTTGTTTAAGATACAATAGACTATTTAGGGAAAGGGACAATGCAGAAGAGAGTGCTGACCTCCTTACTTTGACAAAAAGGTCTATCAAAGTATTCAAGAATTACTTTATTTCATGACAGAAGAAAATGCATTTTTGTTCCTTCAGTCCCTCTCAGGCTACTATATATTCTAATTTTAGACAATCTTTTAGGAATTAATGGCTTTCTTAGAACTTTATTTGAATTGTATGTGTAATGGCATGAAGTAAAGTCACATTAAGTGACTTTTTGGGTTATCTTATTGTAGTATTATGTCGATTTCCGCTAATATCAGGGATCCCCCCCTGTCTTCTGACTGCAAGAAACTCCATATGCCAGCTTCAAGGAGACATGTTTTAAGAGAGGAAAATAGTGAATTTTTATGCATTTGTGACTATCATATGGCAAAACTGGGACATGCTCTGCTGTTTATAAGATCCCCTATTCCTCTGCAGAACAGAGGATGCTCCCAGAAATATCTGACTTGTTCAGGATTTCAGATATAAAGGGATTATAGTCATCGAAATGCAAGACTACTGTTGCTGCTGCATGCTGGTGAACAGTGACTGGTAGCAAGTGGTCATGTATCATAGCAGGAAGAGACTTAGTCCATTTAGTAAAAGCAGACGAGGCAATAAGCCTTTAGAGTAAACTTTTTAAAGATGTTAACAAATTGGTCCAGAGTAGGATCACTTAAATTAAGCACCAGCTGTTTCTAGTTTCACTTCTTGTCCTAAAGAGCTGCTTCTGATTCCTGAATGATTGACAGGGTCAAAAATATGATGGCTCAGAAACCTATTATGGAGGAAATGGTCTCAGATGTTCTTGTGCTAACACACTTTATTTGTCCATTTTAGGAAAGCCAGTGAAAGTGTCAAAGTTTTGTACCTATTTAAATCTCCCGTGGAAGAAATGCTAGAGGAATTAGAAAAGGAAAAAATTCTTGCAGCCTCTTAGATAGTACCAAGTTGCACTGATCCCAGACTCCGGAGATAATATACTACAGAGAAGGCTGTTGTTATTACGAACCAACCATTTGAGCACAGACAGGCACTGGCCATGCTTGCTGTGTGGTGAATAGAACACTGTCAAGTTATCAGAAGCACTCCATGGCCTCACTAGAAGATGGTAATTTACTTGCAACAGTCTTGCACATCTGCTGCATCTGGGAGAATGAGGGAGAGAAGGCAGTTGCAACACCTGCAGAAGATTGTAATGTTTATTCAGTCTCACTGAGCAGTGAAACACAATAGTTCAATACAGATAGTGAATTGGTTCTGCTGAGTCTGGGTAGTGTTTTACCTTCATTTTTAGGATAATCATATTTTTGTTTCTAGATTATGTTGATAAGTTTCCAGTGTTACCACTGAGACTATAGTGGCTGTTTAGGTATCTGGGAAAGATTTAGTCAGAGCTCTAGCACTGCCAATAGTATCAAGGCTTGTGCTAACTTAGACATACGGATAGATCCATGGTTCTTAAATAATATAGTCAGGCTCCCAAATGCTGGACCTTTGTTGCAATAGAAGGGAATTATGATTAAGTCTTTAGGGGAAAAGTCAATGAATAAGCATTTCCATTTTCAAGGATATCATTGCAAGAAGGAAATCTAAAGAGTTCATACCAAGTCCAAAATAGAAACCCTAACTCAAATTTCTGTGGCTGTGGGATCCATGCTGTGCGGTGGCTGGCAGCAATAACTCCTCTCCTAGAATCATGAAAGGTAAAAGGTGTCATCTCACCTTGGTTCCTGTTTCTTCTATCAAAAATAATGATTTGTTTCTAGAATTGAAGCTGCACAGATGCACACTGCCAGTCATTAACACCTGGTGTTGCAGCATCAGCTGTTTCTGACATTGAACACATATTGTGGTGATTACAAATCTGACATATGGTCATAAAATTACTGAGCGTGTATTTATACACTGTAAAATGTATAAACATTGATTATGTCTTTGTTACATTTCCTGTGTTTCTATGTATCTTCGATACTTCTTTTCCTTTATTGTTTGGTTGTTTCTATGGACATTTGCATGTAAACAGTGAGAAACCTTTGTTTCTTAAGAGTTCATCTGTTCCTATTGCTTTATAAAGATTTGGGGGATAATTCAATTGGTTGCTGTGGAAATGAGCCTGATGTCACAAACAGAATTACAGTTCACCAAGCCTTGAAGAAGTAAGATGAAGGGAAAATGGACTAATTGGGGATCCATGTGACTGTGGCAGAATCTCAGCTCTCATTAAAAGCATGTATTTTTAGTCATTGTGTTTCTATAGAAGAGCTTGAAAGTGTAATTCAAATGATGACAATCCATGACTCATCAGACAAACTGAAAAAAATAGCTCTGAGAGAAGGGATGATCCCTCTTTGCTTGTATGGGCTTCTAACTCAAAGAGCCAGTAGCCTGTGGCAGGTCCCCCCAGCCCAGCAAAGCTTCATATGCCAGAAGGGAGAATGGGAAAGCTGCTTGTGCAGCTCATCCGCTGAAAAAATAGACTTTGCTATTGGCATTACTGCTGATGCTGTTCTGCCTCTCCTGGATTTCTGAAGAAAGGAGAGGGAAAGGTGCCTTCCTAGTTGCTCTTGAGAACAAGAGATAGGTTGCTCTTGATGATTCAAATTGAGAATCAGGGGCCTTTGTTTGAAAAGGGCTGGCTTTAGGGCTGCCTGATGGTGTTAGAAGGCCCTTCTGCCTCTGCCATTTGTTGGGGTTGAAGGGCCCTGGATTGTATTCCTCTCTGTTGTTTTCTGCCAATTAAAAGAAGCAAAAAATTTAAATGTGCTTACAATTATGTATGTTTTCATTGTTTTTTCAAGCTCTAAAAATATATTGCTTTTTGTGTGGCTTTGGAAGATTTTTAGTGGGTGTTATGGAGTGTCACTGCATAGTTCTGTTGGCTGCATAGCAAAATGCAATGGCTTTTTGAGGACATTACTGATTACTTAATTTGGTTTTAGAACTGTCAGATTTTGTGTGGTTTATAATTTATAATTTTATTAAAACCAGTATGGAATATTGAGAAAAGAACTTGTGAGTAAATTACAATATAATATTTTCTTGCATAGTTCCTGAAAATATAGATTCTTGATTTTATTTTCATCGTGAAAGATTATAAATAATTTGTGTTATTAAGACACTCAAATTAATTGTATCAGTAACAATAGTTAGTGATAACTAATTTGTTTTGAAGAATGTACTTCCCAGAATTAACTGGCCTAGTAATAGATGTTTTCATTCATGAAGGAATACCAAATAGCTTTAAACTGCTTTGTTGTTGGTTTTGGTTTTGTTTGCTTGTTGTTTGCTTTTTGGTGTGGGGTGGTGGTTGGTTGTTTTTTTGTTTGTTTTTTTTTTTTTTTTAAGTAGAGGGCCATTTCTACTGTTAATATGGTATTTATGTTTGAAATTCACTACAGAGATGGTACAGAATCTAGCATCCTTACCTGCTTCAGAATAGGTTGAAGACCCTGGTAATCATTACTGACATCAACGCTTTGGAAGATAGAATAGGCGGTATATTGTATAAGAGCCTGTATATTGTAAAGGTTGAAATGACTGGAAGGGAACACAGTGAAAATTTTAGACAGTTATGAGAGGAGGGTGAGAAGACAGTTTATATGCTAAGTATGTGTCTGAGTGCTTTTATTGAACAGAGGCACTTTGGTGCTGGATAGGCTCTAAGAGTTTGAGAAATTATAGAAATTATTTTAGAGATGATGAAAGCAGATTGAAGATATGCAAAGAAAAAGAGTGAGTGGCAAGATAAGTGCATTGCTCTGGTTTTGAACTAAGGCTACAAATAGATGGTAACTGTGCCATTTTAGCAGTATGAATATAAAAGATTGAGAGTTTCTGAGATGAAAGAGATGAAAGCCCTGAAAGGGGAAAAATTATAAAAATAATTGAAGATTAAGCTATTGGAAAACAAGACAAATGGCTTCAAATAAAGTTGGAGTCTACCAACTTTTGGTATACCAAAATTAATGGGTCTGTGCCATTTTTACAACTCATAGGTAATGCATTGAGTGATTTAAGGAAAAAGAGAAGAGGAGATCTCAGAAAGAGATTATTAAGGCAAAATCAAAGTTGGCTTTTAAAGATACAGAACAGGAGACAGGAGCCAAAACATAGCTTAGTACCTAAAGGTTGATTTTTGGAAAGTCTTGTTTGAGATTTGGGTGTTTGGTCATAAAAAAATAATTTAAGGAGAAAATAAAAAAGAAAAACAAATGGTGAGATTGAGAGAAATGAGGCCTGGGGCAGAAAAAAAAGTATTCAAGTAGAACCTGAGTGGCTAGCCAAATTTTATCTTGTAACAATGATTTAAATTACTCTAAGATAACTATTCTGTCTTTTTTAGAGCGCCTTGTAGAAGTCTTTCAATAATTCTTTATTATTAAAATCTGCGAAAATGTGCACAAGTGCTATTATTTTTGATTCTAATGCTTATCTATTTATTTAGCTAATTTTGGCTGAGGATGAATCCAAATAAGTACTCAAACTGGAATTTGAAATAAGCCACTTATATTCCCTTTGGAGGTGGTCTTATTCTGGAATAAATCAGAAATTATTATTCATTCTGAATGATTTTAGGAGATAAGATGTTAATTAGGAATTAGCTAATGGTTAAAGGAATACTGACCCATTTAATATTCCTTTGTTTTGTTTTAAATATAGAGCCATATTTTATTTTGCTTCAGACACAATGAATCTTTTCACGTTGCTCATCAAGTCCAAGCTTGTTACTTCATCTGTGGTCTAATGTGATACCTCCAAAGAGAACCATGATCTCACCAAACAGTATATGACACTATAATTTTAAATTATCAGTGCTTTAAGAGGATTCTGGGAATTTAAGGGATCCACAGAAAGAATGACAAAATGTAATTAAGTTATCCCAAATGGTACATAAGCACATTCTGAAGTATTTCCCAGTGTAACTATGCATTTAAATTATAGCATGCACTAAAGTTTTTCTGGATTGGGTTTCAAGAAGCAAGTGCCAGAGTATCGCATCCTTCTAATACAGTTCTAGAAATGTAATTATTATGTAGGAGGACTACTAAGCTGCTCTTCAAATTGCAAATTCTCCAAGACAGACTTTACTCTTAAGGTAAATACTTTGCAGCTCTTTGTACACAGTGGAACTTAAAGTTATCCAATCTCGTATTTTTAAAAATAACCTGAATAAGTTTACTTTAAATTTCACAGTTTTACTACCATTAGCAGCTTTCATAAGAACCTGAGTTTCTTTTTTTTTTTTTTTTTTTTCCCTCTTTTTTCCTATTCTCATTTTGTTATCTAGCCCCAAAACCTGTGTAGCATCTTTGGCTAAGAGCAGCACCTCCCTTCCCACCTCCAAAACAAAACAAAAACCCCCAAACAAATCCAGTCATCTCTACAGCTTAGCGTCCTGTCCCTGGGAGGCATGCATCTGAAAAGTTTTGTAAGGGTTCCAGGCACAAGTATGTTAATCTTTATTCAGGGTCTGTCTTGACATAAAAAGCAATACCAAATTTTGCATAATTATGCACAATGAGTTATAATCACATCTCCATTTAATTATTTTAGTGGAAACTAACAATATGGTCTCTGCACTACAGAAAGTCTTTGATTTAAAACTGCGTCAGACCTCATTGAGTACTCTGTTACTTCTGGTGAATAAAGCTGCATGAACGTACCATGTCACTACATTTTTATATGTTAAACTTGCCAGTTGATGTGTACTTCAGCTTTTATCCTGGAAGATGTTAAGGTAAGGGTGACATAATTTTATTGGATCGGAATGCCCACCTGAGATGTTATATGTACAGAAAGTTGTTCTGACCCATGCAGAAAGAATTTGTCATGCCCTGTTTTTCCCCTTCAGGAGTCATGCAGTAGCTACCGGGGATACACAAGAGCTCTGTTCATATGGGTTTGCTGTACATGCTGCCAGTGATAGAGAAGTTGTGTTTGCTTGGTGCTGTCTGCTACACAAATTATAGTGCCAAATAGTAGTGTGTGTAGTGTTCAGAGGTGGTGATTAAGGTAAACTGTTAGGGTTTTTAATTGTGATTAGTCCTGTATATAACAGCAGGTGAGTTTTTATAAGTGCTTGTCTTACTCAGGGTGTTAATATATCACTATGAGCTTGTCTAGTGTTTTTAGGCCAAGCTTCTTACATACCATGCACCCATACCTCTATCTTCAAAAACAGTGTTGATAAGAAAAAACATATACCCACAGTTCTCAGTTTTAGTTTAGAAGAGTTGATCATCTTCTTTGTTTTACTGATTGTGAAGCATCTCTGGGGATTTGATTTCTTCATTGTTTTACTAAATGCCTGTGTTTGTCTGCTCAGTCTTTTCCATAAATTCTGTCTCAATGCCCTATTTTGTTTTGTGGAGTGGATTCTACCTCATTTTCTTTCTCCTTTTGTCAGAGATGCAAATGCTTCCCATTTCTCCCACCTGTTTCGTTATTACAAACCAATAACTGTTCTGCAAAAATGAAACAGACAGAAGAAATGGGAAACACTTTCATAATTTTCACAAAAGGAGAAAAAAGTCCTTTATCATGGCAGATTTTTATTATTTTCATTATGCATTTTTTTTCCTTAATCAGTTTTTAGTGTTAAGTTATGCAGAATATGTCTTGTCCTATTCTTTCATGAAACAACACCTCACCAGTAGAGATTCCCACTTTTATTGATAATCTCTTCCAATTTAGTGTAAGTAACAGTCTTCCATATAATTCTGAAAAAAATGCTTTCTTTGCATACCTACTGTAGAGTTGTTTTTTCATGCCCCACCATACATGTATAGTCTTAGATAAAAGTCTAGTAGCTTATGCTGCATAACTTCAGTGATCGATGGAGTTTTGTAAAAGTCGGTACTCCCAGCCCTTGCCAAATGACCATCAGTAGATATCTTTGGAACTTGCTACCAGAGCTGAAATTTTTCAGACTGCTTTTATGGTTGGCATCCAGTTGCATTTTGAAATTTTATGCAGTATGCTGTGAAACTAGTAATTCTAATAGTACTTTTAGTGGAATGTAGAATGTTCTTTTCCATTTGCAGGTCTGGAAATTCAAATAACATCTTAAAAATTCTAGGCATTTTTTTAGCAGTCTGCTTTTGGAGTTTCAAAAAAACTGAGAGAATTAATCTTAAATCATCCTGACTCATAAAAATTTGTATAGGGTATGCATCACTGTTCTCTATGAAATTAATTCATCATCAGTATTTCTTCTGAAAAGACCATCCCATTTCATTTTACAATGCTTTCTCTATTTTTAAGCATAGTCAGAACATTGTAGATTTTTAAAATTACATGAGTCCTTTGCTTTAAAAAATGATGCACGTCAACTACAAACATGGAGAGAGTGAACAAGAAGACAGATAAAGTCTGATTTTCATTAGCTAGTTACTTTGATTAAAAGATGGCAAGTATGCAGCCATCAGGAATAAAAGATAAGTAGTTAGGAGGCACAGATGAAAAAAGTAGTAGCAATTAAGACTGGAGAATTTTTCAATAAAATAAAATAAAAATAAAGACAAAGAGGAAAGGAAATTTAATGGGAAACAAGGTAATATTAATGAAATTTTGTGAGGTTTATGTGAGGGTTGGAATAAAGAGAGAAGCTACATAACTGTGAGGAAGGTAAGGTGAGAATAAAAAAAAGTATGCAATATTCCTTGGTGGAGGAATTTGTTCATTGTGTTTTCAAAAAGGTAACAAGTAATACTTTATAAAAATATATTTGTATTTCTGTCTTCAAATTATCTGCTGAATTGCACAACTTGAATTCTAGCTTTTCTCTTTAAAATTGGACAGAAGTAAATTCTTGATCTTTGTAATGTGCTCAATGGCTTCACAGGGCACACAGCGAGCTGAATGGGAAGCCTTCATTCCAGCTTATATGGGGTTACAGTTAACTCCATGTGATGCTCATTGTTGTATTTGTGATTAAAGTTTCCAGGGAATTATTTGAATTCTGATAGCAGGAAAATGGTGTATTTTCTGTACGCAGCATGAGTCCTTCACTGGCAGCCATGTTGCTTTGTTGAGCTTTTGAGAAGCTCTGGCTGCCTGCAGGCTGTCCTCCCCCTTATTCACACTCTCAGCATCAGTTAGCAACTGTCCTCCCTACCCCTTTCTAATGGTGTCCCCATTTCTACCCTTTCCCTGCCGGGATTCACATCATCCCCCCTTCATCTCTCCACCATCCTCTTGCAGCAGAGCCATGTCCAGTTCCCACACGAACAGCTCTCCACTTCTGCGTGAGACTGTCCTTCCAACCCTTTTTGGCAAGGGAATGAATGCTCGTGGGTGAAACTGAGAACCTGCACAGAACCAAAAGGGGCTCAGTGTGTACCTGTGTTGTGGGCGCTGAATTGGATCTCACAAGAATAAAAGGCTGTCACGTTTGGGAATTTCCCAGAGAAGCAACATGCTTGTGATGTACTTTGCAGCGTAGTGTAAAGATTTCTGAGCAGTAAACTGGTGCAGCAGCACAGC
Organism: Tyto alba; assembly: GCF_018691265.1. Lineage (NCBI taxonomy): Eukaryota > Metazoa > Chordata > Aves > Strigiformes > Tytonidae > Tyto > Tyto alba. Next base: position 10,277,419 of record NW_024881313.1, read on the forward strand.
TGGAGTCCATTTTCAGTTTATTTCAGGAGCTCTAGAATTCCTCCAGTGCCTGATTCAAGCTAATCAGTGTTGTTACATAGTAGTGCCATTTGTAAGCACACAGAACAAATTCTTTTGAAACAAAACATTGCGGCGTTCCTTTTGAAGGATGCTTACAGATATAAATATTTCGGTGCTTTACTTAGGGGGGGGAAAAAAAATTAAGAGAAATCTGATTGTCAAAGAATCTGAATATGGGGTTTATTGGATTATGTTACCTAATGAAACATTAGGTTTTCTTTTTAACAAAGGAAATTTCTACTAAAAATTTTATCAGGTTGTTTTGATGGGTCAAAAGCAAATAGTTTGCCTAGTCTTATATTAAATGTAACATTTAAATTTAGGTAAAATCATTAAAGAGAGATTTTTGTATTGCTTTAGGATTTTGATTTGGGTGATGTGATTTCCAAAGGCAGCTTCCAAAATGTCAACCTTTACTTTATTATCTAAAATAAGTTATCCTCCTGTCTAGCCATTTTATTTATATTCATATCCATATCTTATCTTGGGTGGGTTTTTTTGTTTTTGTTTTGTTTTGGTTTTTTTGTTTGGTTTCTTTGGTTTGTTTTTTTTTGTTTTTTTTTTTTTTTGTTTGTTTTTTTTTTTTTTTTTTCAGATTTAGAGTTTGTTAGAAGACACAGAAAAGGGGTGTAAATCATAAATTCTTTATTTTAGTGTGATTTATGAATATATTCTCTGGTTTGCTATCTGTGAATGACACTAAGCTTGAGATATTCTGACAAGGGTCTGGCATATTTCTTAATGGTACAGAGGGCTGTGCGTCACTACTTTCAGGAGACCGGGTCTGTATTATATGACTTATCTTGAAGCCATGATCTCATACATATTGAAAGCTAGTAAGTAATTTATTCTCTGTCATTTTTCTAATGCACAGTCTGGAATAAGCTTTATTTTACTAAGCACACACAGCATTAGAACAAAATGAAGTCATTGCTCTTTGAAAAACTTGAGCATAAATGTGGCTACGGTTTTCTTATATGCCTAATCAGAGACCCCAACCAAATTTAAAAATTAACCTTTTAAGAGAATTTACCTTGTAAGAGAATGAACAAGAACATATGGGACTAGGGCTGCAGGAGGAGTGGAACAACCCAGATTGGATCACCCTAAAGGCCAAGTAAAAGTGACATATACTATATTTATTATTAATTGTATTTGTTAGGGAAGTGTGCTACCTGCTAAATAGCATTCAGTAAATTCTGGTTTTACAATTGTTTTATGTTTGTCCATAGAGTGATATTTAAAACATATGATAGGCTCTAATAAGGTATGGTACCATTCTGTAAGGAAAACTATATTCCTCAGCTTATGCCCATAGACATTAGAATTTATATTTCCTTGACACTAAATGTCTTAGATCTTTTCATAAGATATTGTCTACTGTGTACTGCACTTACTGCATGCCTGGCAGGCTCCAGGACTTCTAATGTCTTTTCAAGAACAGATTCCTTGGGTTAAAATGTTCTAGAGCAGCGTTTTTACAACAGAGATATTAGAATGTTTTACTTTTTCTAATTCTGAAACAGGTTATGACACAGGAAAGGAAGAGCCAAGCTTGAAAAACATGGGAAAAGTCTAAACATTTTCTTTACCATCCTTTGATAAAGCTCTGAAGTAATTTTGTTTTTCTTTTCTTTGCACTCTCTGATGTCTTACACTGAATCAACTAACTTTCCTTTCCTCAGTTTTTCCCTGAACCAAGGCAAACTATGCCTGATAAGCCTGATCCCTACAGGCAATGAATCAAAAAGTTCACAGAGGGTTTGCTCTTGCATTTACTTGGAATGTAGCTCCCTCTTAGGTAGCCTGTTCCCCAGTTTTTAAGTGAATTTATTTCTAGTCATCCTCTTGCCTCTTTTTCTTTGCCTAAATCAATCTATTTTATTAACATATTACTACATTTAAATACTTTTAATAATCACACTTATGGAACATCTAGAATGTTCAGCTGCAAGTATAATAATGAATACAAAAATTTGGGGAAAGTTAAGGTTCTGCTTGAACTATAATTTCCTATTTCTAAATGCTCTTACATTAACTTGTAACTTTTTTTTTTTCCCCTCGTGTAGAGAGCATTTGATGGAACATCTTTATTCTGGAAAGGAAGTAATCCTTTTAGATCATGAGAAAGTTAAGGTCGCTGAAAACCTGGAAATTTCTGAGATCATACTTTTAGGTTGTTTAAGGTCTCTGTAAGTGATAAAGCATTTCTGATAGCTTTTTCTCCTTAAGATACCTTAGTTAAAACTTGAAAAAAAGGTATGAAGGTGGGAAAGAAGAGAAAGGTGAAAGAAGGGGAGATCAGAAAAATTGACTTACTCTTTCTGTTTTGCCTTGCTGTTTTTAATATCTCATCTGCCTCTTCCTATCTTTCCTTCTCCCCATCTTTTTTTTTGTCTTCTCTTGTTCCTTTTATCATTTTTGGTGATTAACTCTTCATTCTTCTTTCCTTCTCACGTCTTTTCTGCTTGCTTTTGCTGTGTCAGGTCATCTTTGCTGAAATTATCTTGATCTTAGATGCTCTGGACAGCATCACTGTTAACCTTTCTAACTGAAGAATATAAAATTAAATAAATCTGTCCTGTGTGAGCATACTGAGGTAGAAATGGATGGATTAGGAAGGGATATAAATTTGAATCCTGGGACCTGGGAGTGTTTTTAGTTCACTACTCTTATGTTGCCTTTTGTCCGTGGCAACGCTAAGTTGATGAATGCCAGTGTCACGTTACTGGTGTTTTGCTACTAGGTTAGATAACTTAATGTTGTTACAATACCTCTATTTTATGGCTATATGTTTATAAAACATGTCAAAAAGCTTGTGTAAAGTTTAGTAACAGTAAATAGACATCTATATTTTTTTTCTAAATATGCACTGAGTTTAGTTTGGGAGCACATCTTTGTGATTTGAAGCATAGGTGACAGAAAAGAAGTTTTAGTAAATTGATTTGTTTATCTCCTTCCTAATTTTTTTCCCTAAGCTGTAATATTATGAATTGGCAAGGTAAATAATTCTTGCCCCAAAGTTTATTGATTGTTGGCAGGATTTGTGGAAGGGATGATTTAAAGAAAGATCTAACAGAAGATGGGGAACTCATTTGTGATTTGGAAACAGATTTTGGTGAGGAAATTCTTGTTGAACTTGTCAGAAATTGCTAGAAGGTCTTCTGACCATAATGACAGGTAAATGACAAAATTACTTTATAAAAATTAGTGATTTAATCAGTATTGTACTTAGAGTAGCTGTCCATAGTGGGTGCTAACCTGTAATGGTCCATTACATGGAATGAATTGGTATACCATATAGTCTTTAAGATCTTTCTCTATATAATGTGCCATTTTATAATAGACCTAATATAGGGCTGCATGTTTCTATAGAGGAGAAAGATATTAAAAGTTTGATGATATAAGTAAACAGAAGTAAAACTAACTCAGAGTATGCTCATGTTATGGTCAAATTGTGATTGTCTCACACAGCTTTAAAGGAGCTGGCTTTATTTAGCTGCTTTTGATATCTTGGGTAAATCTTTGACACAGTAGTCAGTATACTTTTCCAATCTGTGAAACTGAGGTCTGTGCTGATGCAACTGTACTTTTATCTCTATGCCCCGTCATTTGGGTATGCATAAAGGAGCCACACCTGCAACTTTTGACTTCAAAGTAAAAACTTTCAATATATTTGGTAATGACTTGTAGGATTAAGAAAAAAAAATAGGTTTCCAGTTTATTTAGAAAGATCTGCTTAGACTTCACAATGGTGAGAAAGCCAAATGGTTAATAGGTGTGGAAGTTGGGCAGCAAGAATGTATTCTTTTGAAAGATCCTGTTACTTGTCTGTTGTCATCAAAGTTTTCTAGTCATTGTTTTTAAGATCTTACTCTGAAAAATTCAAAGGTAGAAAAAGACTTGATTTGCCTGAAATTGTCATTTGAACTGTAAAAGGATGATATTCTACTAACCTTAACAGAGGGGTTTTTTTGTGGACTGTAAAGGGTAACAAAAGAAGATGCTGGTACTGGTGTAGTGGGTATGCCTCTTGTAAAATCTCTAAGGTAACTGGTTCAAAGACGTTTACAGCACCATGTTTTATTTTAAAGGTTCCCATCCCACTAGATCATGGCAAAAGTCCTGAAATCTTGCATTCATCATTATATCAACCTCCATAGTTTTGTGTTTTCAGTGGATTTTTATAGATGTGAGCATGTTATGTAATAGTATTCAAAACAAAAACAATAAAAGTATCTCAAATAAAATACTTTTTGTAATAATAAAATTTTCTTGACTTGAGTCAGGGACTGGTTCCACTCCTGGTCCAAACTGTCAGTTAAATATCCAATTAAATTGCATAGACTGCTAATTGATGGCTAAAAAAACCCCGTGTGAATGTTAGAAGTGGATTTAAGATGATATACTATCTTGGAAATAATCGGAATAAACCCCAAGTTAATACAATTTAAATCTGAAAGTTTTGTACTTATTTAGCAAGTTTTAATCTTATATGGCATAGTTCTTGATATTCTTCTAGGTAAGAAGAACTCTTACTTTGTACGTATTCAGAATTCGTAGAACTTTGTTTTACTCTTCACTCAATTAAGTTATATGCTTTTGTACTCTAAGCTGCGTTTTTCCCCGTTTATTTGATGGGGTTTTTGGTTTGTCGGATGGTTATTTTATTTCATTACATCATTGTGTATACCTTTTTTCTGTACACTCAGTGACTAAAATTGTTTAGTAAGTAGGAGTCACTTGGCTTCCACCCTTTGCACATGATGTCTTCATAATTACATCTTTGTTCATTCATTCTAGTATATTTATCCAACAATGCATCATCAGTGTTTTAAGGGAAAATCAGTTTAGAGCTGTAGTACTTCTCATTCCTTTCTCAAGACAGTTCCTTTTGAATAAAGGGATGTCTTCCCTATAACTCAGATTTGCTGAAAGTAATCGATTTTGCATTTCCCTAAAGTAAAATATGGTGATTCTTTCAAAGACAAGGAGGTAAGCTTATAGGGCTGGACAGACAAGTTTTAAAACACAGATACCTGTGTACTACTGTATCTGTCACACAAAAAATATTAATTGGTGGTAGCACACAAAAGAGCAAATGTCTATCCTGGGGAAAAATGTTGAAGAAAATGAAGTAGTGGGAAAATATAAATTAATAATAAATTGATGGGATAAAACTATGGAAGACTGATTATAGGATAATTTTAGGATTAAATATATTTCTGAGGGACTAGAAGAGAGATGACTGAGGACATATATGTTTTTTTGTTTATTTTATTAGCTGAGTAGGGAATTCCAGAAAGTGATAACAGGGAAAGAAATAAAGCCTGTAGAGGGCAACTAACCCAAATGTATTAAACCGCTTAAATTATATAGTTAAGCAGATACTGTTTAGGATGATTAGAAAGCTCTGTAAACTTGCTTGAGGGAAGTACTTACCTGAATAATGTTGTTACCTTGCCATGTAAGTTTCCATGAAAATATGGTCTTCCTGGGAGTGTCCCTTTATGAGGACTGTTTTTTAACACTAAAATGTCATTGGATAAAGTCACAAACAGTCATGGTAGTAGGGTTTAATGCTGCCTTTATGGACTATATTGTAAGGTTTATTATTGCTTGCTGTTTCCTTTAGAGTCCTGGAATGAACAAAGAGTAATCCTATTCCAGCTTTGGTATTAAATTGGAAAAGTGGAAGATTAAATCCCTTTGAAATAGGGAAGATCTAGAATTCAGGTCTAATGTATTTGTAGTGAAAGTGAAAGGATTTGAGATGTATCATGCAAAGATCAGTAGAACACAGCTCTCCAGGAGCCTAAACTGATCTTACGGGCTTTCGTTTCCTTGATGTCCATGCATTATGCCTCTCCTGTACTCTCTTTCTCAAATATTGTCTGTTAGGGTCAATATTGTCTGTAAAGTCTCTTAAGAAATTAATGAGTTAAAGCAGTTAATTAATAGGAGAAAGTACTTAATGCTAACAAAATAAAGTCTTGATACAGCAATGCTGTAAAAGACCTGTTTAACTGCACTGAACTTGTACACATAGCTGGCTTAGATGGAAGCAGAATTTTTTAAACTTTGAACTCCACAGCTAGATTTATTGAAGCAGCACTTGAAACCTATTTGTTTCTCAGAGCAATGAACATAAAGCAGACTTCCCAGAATAGGTTTGCAGTGGCAATTGTTAAGATAAATGAGCATATATATTAACCTTAATTAATGTGTGAAGGTATAATAGAAATACTGAGTTTCTTTGCTATAGTAATGAACATAGGAAAACTCCCAATCTTCCTCATATACAATTAAGACAAACTTGTATCCTCATATTAGTCCTGTATTTTATTAAACTTCAAGTTCTGGGGCATTAGGAGATCATTATTATCCCAAAAGTTAGATCTTGAACTGGAATTGAGACACTTGCTTTTTACTGCTCTGTCTGTAGCCTTTTTTCTTTGAGTTCTATTTTTTTAATTATATCTATTTAGCAGTATGCTTTTTCAGTAGCCTTATAAGGTAGCTGAATGTGTGAATACCACAGTGGAAAGAATCTCTACACCAGACCGTGCCTTTGTAATTAAGCAGTGTTTGGGAGGCTGTGACTCCTAGGCAGATGTCTACTTAGCAGCTCTTTCTTATGGACAACACAGCTGTTATTTTTTCAGTGACTAATTTTAAACTTTCTGTGATATTAATATTTCCACAGGCTCAACACCTGTAAGACTGTAAGTACTCAAAGATTGTATCCAAAATGGAATTATGGCAAGATTGTAAGCAGAAATGGTGGAAAATTAGAACTGCTCTTGCAGTGTCAACACTTTTAACACACACAAACTTAAAAACCCTCTACAAAGGAAATACAAATTGGAGAGGCTTTAAATAAGCAATAATTAGTTGGGTTTTGTTTGTTTGTCTTTTAATCAGGAATACTGAGTCATGAACCTTCAGACAATTTCTTATTATGTAAACTGGAGCATAATTTTAAAAAATTTGAAATATCGTATAATTCTCTAATGGCCAAATCTGCTTATGCTGTTCAAAGAAAGGTTTATAGAAAGTAGAGGAGACTTTCTCCCTTTCCCAGGCTGTATATGGCCACCTTAAGCTAATTTTTATGGAGATTTGATAGGTTAGATGAGTTAGTATCTTAGTGATTGCAAAAATTGATCTGAATTCACCAAATTTAACATATATGCATATGTGCATGTATTTATAAACTAAAATGCAAGGGCTTGGTAGCATCTTATGTATATATACAGTATATATATATAACTACATCATGTGGAGTCTCCATAACCATATCTAGCCAGGTAACAGAGAATTTTGTGCATGCCAGAATAACCGTACACAATAACAGTAATACAGTGCTTGACAGAGTTTAAAAATATTTCTAATTTCTGACACAGAGTATGCAGAATACTTAAATTTAGACATGTGAGCAATCCTGTGCCACTTTTACTTAATTTCTTTAAGATACGTGTTTTTATAACTGCAAAGATTATTTACTTTTTTTGTAGACTTGTGTTTAAGTACATAGGTATGTAAGAATATACTGTATGTTCATATATCCTATTTAATAAATTTTGAAGCCATAATTAAAGTTTAGGTTAAATAAGTAGTGAGTTCAAAGTGTACATATTAAAAATTATAAAGAACAATTTTTGGGAAAATAGAAACAAGTGAACTCCTCTGTTTTTTAAAATGTAGATTTCAAAGCCAGTACAAATATTCTCAATCTTATACAGCCATTTCCCTGTTTCTGCTTAAAATCAGAAATAATACTAGCTAAATTTCAAACCAAACTGATTTGATTCTTTGATGTTAGAAAATGAGAGCTTAGAGGTAGTGTTTGGAGTGAAGCATGTTGTCAAGAGCATTACTTCCTTAATTTAATAGAGAATGGTTTCATCGTCATTCTAACTGAAAAGGTTATGAGCTGGCAGCCTGTATCAGATAGTATGACCAGCTAGAAATAAGCAGGAAATGAGAAAAGGGTAAGAAGGAGCCACAGTTACTTGCTGAAGGTCTGCATTAGTTTTTAGGCTCAAGCAGGGTGATGGGATCTGCGGGCTGGAGAGATCTTCTGAGGTGTCTCCTCCCTCTCGGTCTCAGGGCGAGCAGTTTCTGAAGTATGGAGTACTAACTATGTGCACAAATACTGCATTTTGAAGCTGAGTATTAGAATGACTTGCAATATCACGGCTTTCTCAGCTCATGAATTTAGGGTGAGGGAACGCTGCCCCTGGGCCTTGAGGGTACCGCCAGGCGTGGCTGTCCCCGCCCGGCCTCCACCAGGGCTCCCAGACCCTGCCTGTGGCCCCCGGGGCTGGCCAGCCCTGCCCTGGCAACACCACAGCGGGGCTGGTCTCCAGCTCCCCAGAGTCGCACCCACCCATGGGCCGACAGCCTCGGGCTTGCCCCATCCCCAGGGAGGTGCTGGATGCCTGGGGCTGGGGCTGCCCCCTGGGCTGCCACGCTCCCGCTGTGGCGATGTGCCAGGCCCTGTGCCAGGCCCTGCCCTGCTGCCATGGGGGAGCCGAGGGACCCCAGCTCCCGGACACCCTGTACCTTGCTGTCAGAGATGTGCTCTGAGGATCTTTCAAACTGTTTCCGACTTAATTTTCTGAATGTCAGGAGACAAAGGAGTGCAGAAGCTCAAATAAGTTAGCTGTCATTATTTTAAAATGTAAAAGATGATTATTTCTTCTTCTCAAAATGTTTTTAATTACTGAAGAAGTTGCCTGCAGTTCCTTTCAAGTCCTAGAGTATGTTTTTGTCCTTTACTTATTTCTTCCTCTCAAAGCTTATCCCACTAGCAGACAAAAATTAAGCTTCCCCTTACGCCTCCCCAAATCCCTGTTGTTTGCTGTATACTTTCATTTGAACATCTGCCATAGGGAAGTGGGATTTGGTGGACATTTTTTATTAATGTGGCCTAAAGATGTTCTGGCACTTGAGTCAGTATTGCTTTTTTCACAAAATCGTCCTTGAATTGTCTGTGTAAGTATCGTTTAGTACATAGCAATGTGTAAAATGGATCAGCCTTCCTCCTTGTCAAGGCAGTCCCCAGCTGGAGGACAGGTGGAAGAGGCAGCTCCTGCATCGGACATCAGGAAGAAGAAGTTTTCTGCAGCAGAAGCTGCTGTTCCCACCTCCCTCTCCTTCTACCTCCTCCATTCCCCATTGCAGAAATCACTTGCCACTGTGTTTATTTAGGTAGCATCATCCAGTTCTGCCTGCATTTATAAATAGCTTTTCCTTAATTGTCATAGAATTCAATGGGAATATGATTTGTGGGAGGATGTAGTCACTCAAATTCTCCAGTTTAAGGAGTGTTACCCAAACCATTGGTAGCAACTACTGAGGGGAGGTCTCCTTTAGATCTCTGGACAGTAGTTGCCTTCCCAGCCTGGTCACTCTTCAAGGCCACAGTAGGTTTTAATTTCTAATTACAAGAAAACCAAAATTGAGTATTTATCCCACTTAAGGTTTAAAATGTTTCTTTTGTGAAATTGGCATCAAAAGACCACTTATAAACCAAAACCAAGGTGTGACCTATATTAGAAGAGTTTTGCCAGGCAAGCCTGCAGCCATACGTACAGGAAGCATAGGGCATGCAAGCCTTCTGCTGGTTCAGTGTCAACCACCAGGCATCTCTTACCAGCACAGACATGCTGCAACACTGAGTCATGCTAGGTAAACAATGTTTTTATGGGAACATCCTTTTTTTGTTGGAAGGTGAACAGTTTTTACTCTTTGGTGCTGCATACAAGTTTGTTGGCAGTCTTGGCCTTTTTAACATACTGGTGTTTCTAGACCAGTAAAGCTTTAGATTAAGCATAGCTATAGCTTGAGCAAAAGTGTTATCTCATTCTCTGAATAAAATAAACTATGTAAAAGGAAAAAAAGCTGTGTGTATAAATTTTTATATATACACGGACTTTTTTGTATGGTTTCATCCACAAAAGAAAGAAAAATCCATAGAAGAGTAAGAACTCGCATAAAAATTGCGATGTCAACAGAGTGCTGCGTTTTTCCCCATGATTCTCATTGTCTTATCTATCAAGCAGGGCTTTCAAGTTTGAGTTATGCTTTGTGGGCATGCAGAAAATTCTTCATTGAAGATTGCACCTTTTTTTTTTTTTTTTTTTTTTTTCAGTCATAATAAGGTGTATAGAAAATCTAGAGCTTCTATATGTAAATTCTGAATTTGACCGTGGTGGGATTTTGGATGCTTGTGATATTTTTCATATTGTATAAAGTTTATAAAAGGGAAATACAGGTAGAAAATGGCTATTACTCTACTTTTTATTGTAGGTGTTAAAATTAGTTACAGTCTAATAAGTATGGAGGCTATTATGAATTTCTGTTGAGATTGACGAGCATATCTGTATTTATAAGGGAATTACTCATAACAGAGTCATTATTTTCTAGTGCTTATTTTCCTTTTTTTGTTTTATATAAGTTGTCTTACATAAACTGAGTTTTATATAAGAGGTCTTATAAATCTGCTTTTTTCTTTTTAAAAGAAAACCAACAAAACAAAACCCTCTGGGAGGATGGGGAGAAAATGTAGACAGAGTGTGTCATCTGGGCAAGCTTTCCTTCTGTTTTGTGTTTTCTGATTATGGGAGAAATGGTACACCAAATTCTAGTCTCAACTGTGTGTTCAGTCTTCCTCATCTGAAGATTAATTTTAAAAAATGAATAATAATTTTTAATGTGGGCTAAATCTTAAATGGTTCTGAACTTAGTATGTAAATTTGTCTTCAGTTATAAAAAGTATCTTCGTTAGGACCGAAAGACAGTTAAGGAAAAATCAGACACTTTGACACTTTTACTATTATATATTCAGGTTTCTTATTTTTAGTGTCATTATTTTAATTGTTTTGCTTTTTATTCTGAAACAATACAACATTAACCCAAGCCTCATCTATGTATCTGTTATTTTGGAGTCTATTTTAAAATATTATTTCTGCAGCACTGTGTGGAATCCAGTTACTTTTCAACCATGTACTAGTAGTAGCTTTTCAGTTAGCAGTCTTCCACACTATGCCTAGCCTGTTTGTTCTGCCCCAAACTCTGGAGTATGAAGTGAGAAATCACGTCCTGCCTCATCCAAGGAAAGCTGTGATTCTTGGGCCACAGTTTTCCCTTTTCTCTTTCCACCCTCTTGGCTAAATGAGCACTGCTGCATTCTATCCAAATTACAACAGAAGTCAGGTTGAACAATAAGAGTTTAAATGCATTCAGGCAGAGGGGAGAATTGAGTCTTCTGTATTTTGAGTGAATGCCCAAAGCACTGGGCTAGTGAGTAATAAAAAAAAAAAAAATGCAAGGGGAAAAAAAGAAGAGGTATATTTCATGAAACAAACTTTGTATTTGAAGCTACGTGAAATTCATACTATGCCTGCTATAGCTTTGCAGATGAGATGGGATCTAAGTACTGCAGTGACAGGCTATGTGCTATATCTATACATATTTAGAAACTGTCTCTCTTGAGGAGAGCTTGGAATACAAAGACTTAGACAAAGAATGAATTTGTCCTTGATTTAAAAAACAGATAAGAATAATCCAATGCAGTTGAAGACCATATCTGTATTTTAACATGAGTGATTCTTGTGAATTTAATGAGACTGGTCACAAAGTGGTAAGTTGCTAAATTATGCAGAACATCTGTACTTGTAAGGAGCCGTGAGAACACAGGTTCTGGTTTGACGCTTGTGTTTACACCACAATTTTCCAGTGAGTATGCAGGTGATTTGGATCAGATTAAATAAACTGTAATGGAACTCATGTCACTGTTGTTGTTTCCTCGTAGGGAAACTTGGGAAAAAAAAGTTAGGAAAACTTCCTAGTAGATTATCTGGAAATCTCTGACTATTTTTGATGGAAAGCATGTACTTGACTTTTTTTGTTTTAAAGTAGAATTAGAATTGAGAACATTTTGTTGGGAGTTTCTCATTTTTATTGTCATAGAGCTTACCAAGACAATGCCTCTTCTTCCTTTTATTTTGGTGTGGAGTTTTTTTGTGCATGCGGTTTTTGGTGTTTTCTTTTGGGGTTTGTTTGTTTTTTTAATGTGATCCCCAAATAAGAGTGAAACCTGAAAATTATCATATTCTTCATATCCCTTTAGGTCACCTTACTAAAGATGTAACATGTTCCTAATTCTAGTTTGCCTACTAGAGGCTGAGGAAGGAGAATTATTTTTTTTCTGAGGAATGTAACCACTGTTGAAGGGTGTGCATGCAGAAGATTGTCACTTGGCGTTTGACTTAAAATATCGATATGTCATTCTGAGTATTTTAAAAGATCTCTATTCATATTAGTTTGGATACTGTCACACGAACTGAAAAAATGATTGAAAAACTGTGAACAAAGACTCTGAAAAATGGTTCTGCCTTGACTGTGAAATGTATGTCATGGTGCTTGTAATAAATACAGCTCCTGTTCAGAAAGTGGAAATCTCTGGAAGAGTTCTGGTGGGACAATCAAAGTAGAATTTACATCTGCAGACCTGTTTTTCTTGACAGATACCATTGATTTCAAGCATGGAATTAGCTATAATATTTTGGATGTGACTGCTTTAAGGTCATGCATGAAAAAGTTGAATAGTTCTGTTGTTTCTGGAATAAAGAATATTTTCTATCTTAATGAAACCTGACTAAGAAGAGTGTGAACAAAATTAAAAGCAAAGATTTATTTTTAATAAGTAGCATAACACAGGTTTTTAGTCTTAATTACAGTTGCATAGGCATAATATTAAATCAAAGATGAATAGACTATCTGACAAAATATGAAATGAAAGAAGCATGGTCATTGCTGGGAGAAAACCTCAAGACACTGTTTTAAAACCACTAGAAACTGGGCCATTTCTATTTTATTTATTTATTCATTATTTTCGTTGGATAATAAAAGGTGTATAAAGAGACCTTGCCATCTTTCTATCTGATGTGTGATTAACCTCTTTCCTCCAAAGTTCAGAAAAATTGTTTTTTAGGATGATGTTCAATCACCTCTGTCATACATCTGTTTATCTCACACTGGTGCTTTCATAGTTATTGACTTCTTTATCGTAAGATGCAGTGATTTTTATATACATCTGTGTATATGACTACTGAAAAATATATTCAGGTAATAGAAACCAATTAAAAAGGTAATTTTTGTCAGTCATCAATTTATGTACTTGTCCTAATCAGTAAATATCCATCGTCTAATTACAGTTCTTAATACAATTTATTTCTTAACATATCGATTCATTCTTTTTTATAGATTTTTGTGTTTTTTCACGTAAAGTTGTAATTAGTTGCTGTTTCAAATGACACAGCAGTAAGATTATAGATGATGTTATCAAGTAAATATTTGCTGTGACTGCCCATGAGACCAGCTAAATTCTGTTACTTACAGTTGACAGTAACATTAAAACACATCCAATTAGTGAAAATAAACTGTTTTATTGAGCCCACATGTAGTATCAGGTGTTTTCATTTAAGAAAATTTCACAAAATGACAAACATTGGGAAAAGTGATTCTTATTACAGTCTATACTGTGCATGAGGACAAGGGGGAAACAACTCCTCCAGCACCTCTTAAAACTGAATTTTACTGGTGTGTCCTGTTTACAGCTGTTATGAACTGTTACAAAGGTATTTTTCAAATCCTTTGCTGCTATGTTTTCTCCTTCCAGGTCAAGTAATTTGCTAAATGTACCTTTTAGAGTCAGGTTTAAGGTGCTGACTTTCTTTAAGAACGATCATAATGCTATATTTTGTTGTTATAATTAAAAAAAAAACAGTTAGACTAGGTCCTAATGTTTGTAATGTTAAGTGTATAACTAATTGCTCATGTGAGAGCTCTGTTCTTGGTACAGTCCCTGCTTCTCTACTTCCAGGTTTTGTGGTATAAATAAATGTGCAGCCATTAAATTTACCTGTTTTCTTCTGTAATGCATCTGCTACTCATTACTAGTTCATGGTTTACTTCAGTGTTGTGGCCATTGTGCACATTTGACTGTTATGCACTCAACTACTGCATTTTAAAGAAAAAAAATGATTTACAATTATTTTTGTTGCATTGCTGAGGTATTTCAGTGGAAAACATGGTTATATGCATGATGTATTCTAAGTGAATCTGAGTTTAGGGGTTTTATGTAGAGGTTACTTATTGAAATAACTGTTTTGTTGTTCTGCACACAGAGAGTTAAAAACTAATTGGAAAGCTTAGAGCTATGTGCTACTGAACTTCAGGGATTTTGCACAATTTTGCACAACAGAAGTTGTCCTAGAGTTACTATTACATAGAGCAAAAAGATTTTTTTTCTTTCAAGTTTCCCCTTTATTTTGATACTGTCTGGCTCCTCTGGCAGTTTCTCTACTTGCTGGTAGCTGTGCCAGAGGAGATGTAGAGCTGTTGGGAATGACCATGTTCTGTAGATGACTCAGGTGTCAAGGACAAGAAAAGTGACTTGACATATTCCTTGCAAACAACTCTGTCAGAAGTAGGCTGCTTGACAATAGTTAATGATTGGATCAAAGTTTGCTTCTGAGCATTTTGTGTTTACTTGAAGATTTTTACAGTATTTAGTGAGAGGGTATAGTGTGTTCTCATTTTCTTTGTGGCCACAGCTCTCACAGCTAGAGAAAATTACTAATGCTCATTGAGAAAAGCTATTAGCAGTTTGGTTGTTGTTTCATTAATTACAGTCCATATTATGTAAATCAGTTTTCTGTATTTTCATTTTCTCTCTCTTTATTCTTCATCCAGATTCCACCAAGAAAATTAAGGATGTCTTAGAAGAATTCCATGGCAGCGGTGTGTTAGCAAAATATAATCCTGAAGGGGTAATCCTTTTTCTTTCTTCAGTGGTCAGAAATGGTTGGGAAAAATATTTACAACTGTTGTAGCAAATCTAAGCATTTGAAATAGAACATTATTTATAAATTAACTGTTTGGGGTATTTGAAACTGTTTGCAAAACTAAAATATGAATATTTTGAACAACTAAAAGTTCTTCTATTAGACAGACCTGCTTAATAATTTATTTTCTAAGATTTAAACAAACATGAAAAAAACCCAACGCTTAAGGTAAGGTTAACAAGCTTCCCAATTCTTTTGAAAGTTTGGAAATGTTAAACATAATTTCAAAAGTTAGAAAAGTAAAATCTTTTCAGTTAATATTTCTTTTAAAATTCCATTTCTGTTGTGTTGTTTCTGGTAGTGGAATCACCATTATTAAGGGAGATTTTTTTCTGATGTTATGAAACAAAGCATTCAGCTAAAAAAAAAAATGTGTGTCTCTATGCATTGTCACTACAGATTCACTACTAGATGAAATATTCTATTTTGGCTGGTAAAAAAGGCCAGATTGTTTTCTTTTGTTATTCTCAATTGCAATTTGTAACAATTTAGCACATCCTAATAGTGTGATTCAAAATGTAGCTAAATAAAAACCTGTTTCAGTAATGTTTCTAACAGTAATCTTTCTAACTGTGCTTGCATTGTGTAGAATTCAGGATAGAAAAATTACTTGATCTTCCTTTTCAGGATGTAAAAGACAAGAGTTATTATCAAGTAAGGTAGTACTTGATACTCATATACTTCAATACTTACTAAGTATTGAAAAATTATTTGGCACTTTCAACTTTTCAGAGCATAATGTTGGTCATTTTAGTAATTTTCTGAGGGAAATATTTCATAATTCAGTAAAATAGTACAAGTTAATCTTGTAAATGATGATCTTAAATCTCTGTAATTTTAGTTAAATAGAACTGAAGATGGGAATGCTAGTCATCTAATTTATTCTCCTTTGTTACATAAGTTGTAGGACATCCCTCAGTTGACTTTTTTTTTTTTTTTTTTAGAATGTAGACATGTTTTTGCTGTGTTGTTTGTTGGTTTTTTTTTTTTTTTAAGAAAATTGTGATCTGTTGATTTAAAAACTCAGTGCTTTTTTTACTTCTGCAGTTTTCTTTGTCCTCTTAGTGTATGTGATAAAATGGTCTTATTTTATTACATTTTTTCTTGAAATTCTTCTCTTTCAGTCATCATATTATGTTTTCAGTTTTGTGAAGTGTAACCTCTTAAAGTACAAAATAGTGGTGCATTTTATGCATATTTAAATAAAGTGAAGGTAACACTTTATCAAATTATCAGTCGTGCATAAACAAATCAGTATTTAAAGTTGTGAGATTAGCCTCTTTTCACAAAGTTGTTCTTCCAGTTGGTAGGTACGTGGAGGTTGACTCATGGCAAAAAGTATTCAATATGGGCACCTGGGACAACTGCTCTGGCTGAAGCCTAGTGAATTGGCAGAACTTGTGCAAAGCTGGAATTAATAAACTCAGTTGGTCCTGAGCCAAGTCTGTGACTCTGTATGGCATTTCCCAGAGTTCTTAATTTCATAGTGATTTGTTTGCAGAATCCTACCAATGTACTGAAACATCCAGGGGTTATAGAGCAGCAGAGCACCCAAGCCAGGGAGCAGGATGGGAGGATGGAAGGGGAGGAAGGAGTCTGAGTCAGACACCCTGTGGTGCCTTTGGTGTCTTCAGCAGGGATCAGGCTATTCACTACTACTGGGTCAATGTTGGACCCAGGCTAACCCTGACAGCTCTGGTACTTTACTGCTTATCACTTAGGCTTCGGGAAGTGCAACATAAGGAAAATACAGCTAGCAGTGAAACTACTTTGGATCTAGTAGGATTTATTAGCTCAAGTGTCATGCCATAAGCTGCTGAACTGGAAGGAAAGTGGCTGAAATTTCCTCTGCAATTGAGTGAATATTCCAAGTCAGACAGAATTGCCTTTGCACAGGTGTGTCTGTATTTTTGGCATTCATTCAGCCTGCTATGTGGATAAACTCTTTACAGAATGATTTGCAAGTTGATTGTATCTGGTTGGATGAGGACTCCATGTGTTGGATGTACTATTCAAGTTATTAATACTTATCTGTAAATGAGATGACAAAAATTGACTGATCCAGCTGAAATTATAGTGCAGCTTTTTACTTCCACATATGGGTAGCACTTCGGTTTTGTTGTGTTTTGTACAGGATACCATCATGTTTCCATTTTAACTCTTTATTTCCTAGATCATTATCTCATAAGCACTCCAAGTATTTCTCAAGTCTTGACAATATTCTACTAAAAGGTGATGGCATTTTTTAAATAAATAGGGAGCATAGAGCTATGCCAGATTTAGCAGTATGATGTATTTATGTATTTAAGAAAAAGCCTTAAGAACTTCCTGTTTCAAGCTTCTCCCTGATTAAAGGGTTCAGGAATTTATTCCACTCATTGTTTCTGTGTATAGGTTTTATCACAGGCTGATTTAATTCAACGCAAATAGCAAAAGAAAAGCTATTGGTAGTCAAAGCTTTTTACCTGAAGCCATCTGGCTTGGTTTTCCATTATCTTATATCTTGTCGGGTGAGTGGTTTTTGAGCTTAGTGGAAATTATGTGTCTGATTATCAGAAGGTCATCCGGTATAGGGAGTTTATTTATGGAGCTTTTACTCTCTGCTTTCAATGTAAGGGAGATGACTAAAACTTCTACAAATGCTACTGAACCTCTGCCCTTCCACCTTCTTTAAGTCAATGTCAAATATGTAATTAAGAAAAGATTTTATACCTCATTTAAGACACATAGGTAGATTAAGATCAGCCTCCTGGAAAGCTGTGATTTATAAATATTCTTTCCATCATTTGAGATTTATTTAAATTAATTAATTTCAGCCATTTCACTTTGAGGGGAGCACTGAATAGTCTAGGAAGAATTAGGAAGGCAGATGAAGCTAAATACTCTATCTGAATGGGCAGTAAGTACACATCATTGTGTCCTTGTAGTCCTAATCTCATCATCCTTTTTGAGGGATCCGTTGGAGTGCAACATAATTTCTTGTTTCCCTGCTTACCTACTTACCATGTAGAGCTCTTAAGGTTAATCAGTGCGTGGGTGCATGGAGTGATCTCAGCCAGACAAGCAGAGTGCAGCTTGGAGGAGGACATGTGGAGCAGGGCAGTGCTCCAGAGTTCCACAGTTCAGATGTGGATAAAAAGAATAAGTGTGCATATGCAGAAAGACCAGGAAAACAAAAATTTCCAGGAAGGTTATGACAATGAATGCATGTCACAAGGCACATTTCATGATCTGATGTGCCTGGAGAGGTGAAGCCCCAAGTTTGGCAGAATGTTTGCAGTCAGGTTGCAATCACCTACCTACTCCAAGTAATTTTTGCATTTTTGAAAGTAGTGCAGATACTTCTAAGAAGCTGTCTTCAGGATCCTTCTGATTTTCCAGATTTAACTCCATTCACCACAACTCTTTGAGCTCGGCCATCCAGCCAGTTTTTTTACCCAGCGAAGACTATGCCCATCTGAGCCATGAGCAGCCAGTTTCTCCAGGAGAATGCTGATGGAAATGGTATCAAAGACTTTACTAAAGTCTAGGTAGACAACATCCGCTAAGTGGGTCATCTTTTCATAGAAGGAGGTCAGACTGGTCAAACAGGACATGCATTTCATAAGCCCATGCTGACTGGGCCTTATCACCTGGTTGTCTTGTACATGCCATAAGGTGGCACTCAAGATGATCTGATCCATAATCTTCCCCGGCTCCGAGGTCAGACTGACAGCCCCATAGTTCTCTGAATCCTCCTTCTCCAACCCTTCTTGTAGATGGGAAGCACATTTGCTAACCTCTAGTCAACTGGGACCTCCCAGGTTAGCCGAGGCTGCTGACAAATGATTGAAAGTGGCTTGGTGAGCCCTTCCGCCAGCTCCCTCAGTACCCTTGGGTGCATCCCATCTGGCCCCTTAGACTTACGTATGTCTACGTGGTGTAGCAGGTCGCTAGCCATTTCCCCAGCTTCATTCTGCTCCCGTCTTCCAGCTCAGTGGGGCTGGGTACTCAGAGAATAACTGGTCTTGCTATTAAAGACTGAGGCAAAGAAGGCATTAAGTACCTCGATCTTTTCCTCATCCTTTGTCACTATGTTTCCTGCCACATCAAATAAAGGGTGGAGATTCTCCTTAGCCCTCCTTTAGTTGTTAATGTATTTATGGAATTTGTAATTTTATTCACTTCGATTAAGTTGCTTCATTAACAACTATTCTTGGCAACAAGTAATTTTTTATGTGTGTTTTTTTTTAAGTACACAGGGATGGAAGACAAACATTGTATTTATTTTCTTTTTTTGTCCTTGGTTATCTGTCATTGCATGGTTAAAACATAAATTGCTTGCACTCTCTAATCAAGGCTAGAATGCTGACTTAAAACCATTTTCTTGACATATGTGCTAATGCAAGAAAATGGGATAGTCTATCTAATGTCTTAAATCTGTTCATCTACATCACTAATCTTTCAACAAAAATAATTCTGTTATAAAAATAGAGGCTGAGTGTTACTACACTGCACTAATGTATGTGTGTTCTTTCTTTCCTTGCATGCGTTACAGAAACAAGATATACTTAATCAAGTAAGTAATCTTAATTTGATGTTTTTTTCCTTTTGTTATGCATAGGAGCAGTATCTTTTATTTTGTAGGCTTCCATTGAGATGTCACTTATCAATGAATACTGCATGTGGCCATTCTGCCAGATAATAGACAAGTATTTAAAGCTGAGAGTGAAGCGCACTATTTTTCTGCTGGCAGACTTTTTCACTAGGTGAATTTCATTTTTGTCATTCACAGTACATAATTTTGCTAACATTAATTGAGAGGAATATGAAAAATAAGTTAAGAGTAAGTAATTAACTTGTTCCATACTTGTCACAGAAATTTCTGCTTACTGGTGAGATCTCATAATGGTTTGTATTATTCTGAAATGATAATAACACATCTCAGAAAAAAATATTAAATACTGTTTCTGTAACCACATAATACCATTTATATGTAGCAGGCTTAAAATTGCTGATTTTATAATTTGAATAAGGCTTATAGTGTGCTTTAAGCAATTGTGACTTTACAGCAATTGCAAGAGAAATGGTTGAAGACCCTACTCCTGAGAGGCTTCAGTAGCCTAAAACCAAGTATAAAAACACAATGAAAAAAAAATAAAAGCTAGGGAAGAAATACTAATCAAATGAAATATTTTTTTAAATGACCTAGTTGTTCTTTCTTCATACACAAAGGTGTTAAAATGCTCCTGCTCTGCTCTTCTGGGAAGAGGCAGCTGGAACATGAGAACAAGGAAAATGTCAAGAGTCCGAAGGGATTAGTTTTGTAGGAACCCCTCGCTTTCTCAGGTCAAAGGCCAGTTGTGCTTTTGGAGGTGTGTTACTGAAACCAGTACTATCCATTCATTAAAGGGCTCAGTTTTAATCAGATGGCTATCATTACTTTTTTAGTAAGCTAACAGAGTGACTGCAGTGGGTCTTGAAAGAGGAGGTACTCAAGTTAAAGCAGTCTGTCTAGGAGCAGTCTTGAGACTAATCTCTAGTATTTTGCTAATAACCGTGACAAAAGAAGTAGATGAATACTAATAGAATCAACTCGCTAAACCAAATTTGGGAATTTTTGCTAAAGTGGAGAAAAATCTGAATATTATACTGGAAAAGCTTGCTGATGTTATGGACTATAGTAAATGGAAATTGAATGAAATGCACTAGTGCAAAGTACAGTGTGGTGCACCCTGGCACCCTGGGACTAATGTCATTGTTGGATAAATTGCTGTGTATGGTAGTTGATCCCAAGATGATTGCAAAGCATCGTTGTGGTTTGGTCATGAAGGAGAGAAATATATTTCTGGGACATTGTAATAGTATTCCTGTGGCTATAGTATAATTGAACAAGACAGACTTGTAAAAAAAGGTAGTGTCTTAGGCCCATTGACATAAGTGGAAAGCTAGTTAAAGTTTCAAACACAGAGAAACATGGATTGAAAAAAGGATTTTTGTGCTGTTTCCCTCAGCTACATTCTTTGATCTGACAGAAGATACTAATTTACTGTAAAGACCTTGCCTTATTATAATACATAATGTACTTCTGCTACAGATAGGAAAATCTAATTTTCTATAAAAAGGTACTGCAGAAATCA
The DNA here is from genome assembly GCF_018691265.1 of Tyto alba. Taxonomy (NCBI): domain Eukaryota; kingdom Metazoa; phylum Chordata; class Aves; order Strigiformes; family Tytonidae; genus Tyto; species Tyto alba. Next base: position 10,298,516 of record NW_024881313.1, read on the forward strand.
CGTCTTTCTGCTTTTGACCAAATGATGGCACAAAGTGAACTCAAATTGGAACTAATTTACAGAAAGGTTAGTAGATGTGGAGAATTATAACATAACTATGTAGGAAAAGCTTGTCTCTCATATATAAGAAACTGAGGAGTAAGAAAGGATGTTGTATCTTTCTAGCTACAAAGAGAAAAAATTAGCAACTTCTGAGTATCACCAGCAGAAAACTGTACCCTTCAGACACTGGGCACTCTGTTTTTCTGGCTCTATGGACAGCATTTCTAGGGAAACAGCTTCCTGGATACCTAGAGAGTTGGGAAGCCTGCCAGGCAGAGATGCTGGCAATCTGGCTGTAAGCCTGCTTTCTGTGGAAAGTGCTGAGGGCACTGAGGTGTAAAATGTTTCAGATAGTCAATTTATGCTGCAAAACTGTTCAGTTTTGAACATTTTTGATGATCTTTAGTGGTCCCTCTGTTTCCCTTCCTCCATTTGTGCTAACATCTCTCCCTCTTTGCTGTCTTCCTTCCCTTTGATACCTCCTCTCTCTGCCTTAAGATCCCATTTTTATCCTTTTTCTCTCTACTGTTTTTCATTGCATAATAACTTATGTTTACGCTTTGAGCCTCACACTGTTTTCATTTGCATGCTACCTGTTTAATTCTCATAGTTTGTTAAATGGCTAACTCGAGGGCTATTTTGCAGTTCTGATGTGCACTAGATACTGTTTCAAAGTATTTTGAAAGAAAAAGAGTTTATTTTTTTGGTTTATTAAGGTACCACTGTCAGTATTTAGATACAAGTTGATTGAGAATTTTAAGCTGTTCTGATATTCAGGCCAGAGGGACCATTCTATTTCAAATATGCTGCTTAAAGCTACATTTTTAAAGGAAAACAACAGAAAAAAAATTGGACAGTCACACTGGTGTCTTTTATCTTTAACATATTTTATTTAAAGAGTGACAGACTACTCTGACAATATTTCAGCTCCTCTAACAGCATGAAAGCTGTATAAATATGGTACCAATTATGGTACTGAGTTATAAAGTATGAAAAATGCTATCCTCATATTTTCATATTAATTTGAAGTATCAGCTAAATTGTTATTTTCTTAAAGTGAAATAAACACAGAAATAAATTCCTTCAGAAAGGATACATTTAGTGTATTTCTTGATTTTTTTTTTTTTATATTGTCATTAATGAATATTTAAAATTGATGCATTTCAGCTCAGGTATACATGCAACCATACAATGCTTACACAAAATTAGGAAACTATTCTGCTAGTCATCAGTGATAGATTTCATAATATTTAACTACTAAGATTCATTTAACATCAATGGAAAGGTATCTTTCTGTGGTTTTAAATGATTGTAATTTTAATTGTATTACCCTGTGCCTTCATTTGATCACTACATGTCTGAATTAATGCTGCAAAAGAAGTAGCAGGGGAGAGGTACTTAGGTAATGGGTATTTGGACTCTGTGAAACAAAATCAAATAAAGACATTTTCTTAAGAGAACAGAATGCTGAAATTCTGTTTCATTTATGGCAGTGTTTAATTTATAACAGTGAGAATTCTGAACCCATCAAATGAGTGCTGTGTTGATGCCATAGTGTTTTTGTATTTACATCCTATTTGAAGCAGTTGGGTAATAAAGGACTATGTGGTGCTTGTGAACAGTTCTACAGGTCTTTATTGTTACCCAGTCAGACACAGGGCAGGAGGGCAGGTTGATTTTATTTACCTACAAAGGATATTATCTAGAAACTGCAGGTAATGATGAGGCTCTAGAACAGCCTATTTTTCATTAGTTTCTGGTTTATTTCTCTATAAACAAGTTTAATTTACTGAATTAGAAAGACAGGTTAAAGTGCTTTACCCAGAGTATTTAATTATGACTACTTTTTTTTTTTTTTTTGGTTGGTTTTCATTCTGAAGAACAATATGTTCTATTATGGTTTAGTTTTATGATGATGGCTGCAGTTACAGTTGATTTACCTGCATGGTGACATCTAGATACTGTTTATGAAACTGCATGGAGAAACAAAATGTAGAAAAAATACTTTTAATCATAATTTATTGCAGGAATTAGTCAACAAATGACAATGGCTTGAAGTCCACTTCTGCAATACAGGTACTCTTCCTAGCATTGGCCTATAATCATATATAATTGAGCAGATGACACTGCTCATATCTTTTAATCACTTTCTAAGCCATACTTTTAAATTCTGGTGAGGACAAACTCAAACTTAGTTCAATTAGTACAGCTCCACTGTCCTAAAGACTGTAAATTTGCTTAGTGCAAAGCGGATTGAAAGTGTTGACCAGTAGAATGGGACATTTTAAACCTTCTTATATTGATGTGATTATTCCATGTGAAAGACCCAGTTAGTCAGGCTCAGATTGTGTTAAATCTCAACAAACAGTTGATTCATTAATTGAAACAGATATGAAAGTTAGACAATTTGCATACTTCAGAGCTTTTAAAGGGGAAAGAGTAAAAAATGACTGTTCACATGACTTGTTCGCATATTATTTTTCTTACTAAAAGTGTTGTAGGAAATCTTTTTAATAAATGTAGCTGATATAACCTCCACAAAAGTTTGCAATGGACAGAGAATATCACTAAGGTTAAAACACGTGAGAATGCTACTCTTGTTTCTCTGTAAGTAGGTTTTTGCAGTCTTCACAAGCAGATAAATTGATTCAACCAGAACTGTTTCTCATAACTGATTTTTTTCAAGGATTCGTTCATTTTGCTATTTTATTTGGTTTCCATCTGAAGCGTGCCACCTACCCCATTTTTCCTCACTTCTGTAGTAATTCTAATTTTCAGATGACCAATTCTGCTGGCATAGAATGCAAACTATCTACTCTTTATTTTGTTTAGTATGTAATAATTTATGGATAGTTCTTCCAACATTCTTTATTGGTTATATATGTAAAATAGATCTTTGATGATAATCTGCTACAAGATCCTTCTAAAAGTACATGCCTTAGCACTCTTTCTTCTTCCAAAACCTCTACCTTTGTATAGTAAGTAGAGCATATTAAGTAAATTTATGTATTAAATATATGTATTTATGTGTTTAGTACTTATGGATATACAAACTTACACACATATAAAATCACGTACTAAAGAAAACCTGCTGGTAGTAAAGTTTTATTTTTTCTTACCCGGATATAAGACTGGGATGAGACTACAGTGGTTGGTGAATACAATCCAGATTTATTTTAGTAATTAGCATCAATTTATTTTAATAACATGAGAATGAACTACAAGATTGTGCTTAAAAATCTAGTTCTTGCATAAAAGTAAAGTCTTCCCATTTCCATTTTGGATGTTTTGTTGAGTTTACTTCTTTGAAGAGTCATACTAGCTGAGAGGAAATTTTGGCAGTTGTTTATGTCTGTAGTATTGTTAATATCCAAATACTATTTGGCCATATGGAATATTTAGTAGAAGCAGCCTGTCAGAGCATCTGATTTTTGATTTTTTTTTTTTTCTGTAAACTTCCAGTAGATGAAAATGTGAATGCTGCTTTATCTAAGACATAATTTTATTTGGTTACTAGAACTTTAAAAATAAATTATGTAAAAAATATCTTAAATCAAATGCTTAGATCAGAAAATGATAAGGACTTTCAATTTAACTAAACTTTACTCTGATGCACAAAGGCAATCTCCATGAGGAGTTCCAGGTTTAATTGAAATTTCTGCCATATGAACATTAGAGATACAATTTAAACACCAAGAGCGTATGCTTTATCATGTAATTCATGTTTTCTAGCTTATTAACTCTCTCTGTACGGTCTCTGCTTTTTTCCCCACATATTTTGACAAAAGTGAGGTTTTGAAACATTGTTAGAATCAATGAATCTTCAAAACCTGGACTTTTACAGAGGATGCTTTAGCTTTGCTTTTCACAGCTAATCATGTAATTGTCACTAATGCACTAGCATTAGTGTGTGTGATTGTTGTCATAGCATTATGTGTGAGTCCAGGCCCTGTAACATCTACTTCTTTTTTAATAGCTCATTTTTCAGATATTGGGTCAATATAAATTGTTTAAAAAGAAATAATCAATTAAGGGGACCTACCCACAAACAAAAATAACCCAGAGCTATTACTGTCAGTAGATAGTAGATTAAAGCTGATTATGCTCTAAATTTTGGGACCATTTGGAGATCAGGCAACATAATATAAAAGTAATTAATTGAAAATTACTTTCAACATAATTCTCTTTCCACTACCTCTGAAATATTCTCTTTATTAAGGGAAAACCATATTGCATGAAAGTCTGCTAGAATGAATGACTTCTCTTTTTTTCTTCCCCCTCCAACCCCTCCCTGCCTCCCTTAACATTCTGTTTTTCAGGATGACGAAAACACTGGCTTATGTTGAAATATTTTGTACAAATCTGAATGAAGACCAAAGAGAATGTGGTATTTTAAAAGAATTTATGGGTGGAGAGTAGTTCTAAACACTAGATCATGTCTTGTTCCCATTTATGTGGCCAGTGTGGTAGGGAGAAATAAAAGGAGTTATTATTCTACCCCTCCCTGTCCTGACCCATCCACAATGGCAACTCTTCTATCAAGAGACTATTAAGTTGCTTTTTTGCGTCTTGTGAGGAGGAAGAATGTCGAGTGATACAGCTTCTCTTCTTTCCTTCTACATGTCATCCAGCAGAACTGGTTGTTGCATTTGTACCAGCTAGGAAAATACAGTAGGCAGTTAGACCTCTTCTATTTCAGTTTGGTGGCAGGGTAGATCTCTCGTCAAAAGCTGTCAGTTTCTTCTGACTAAATAATTTGTTCTCTTCAGATGTCTTAATATGGTAGGAGTTAAAATATTACATAGCATAGTTAAAACCTCTGAATAGTTTTATTTATAATAAAGGATGCCAAATTTGCTTTACTTGTATATATCCTGTTTTTCACTGAGAAACCATGTCTCCTGTGCTCTCCAGTATCAGGATATACCGAGTTGTGATGTCTATACTATGTAGAGTTCTGTACATGTTGGCACAGAACATACATATAAATGCATAAATCTTCATAATATGCATACTTGGGTTTTTCATCTTACATTTCTGTATACTGTCAGTGAGGCAGAAGAGCAAATTATAAAATTGTAGAGCTTAACTGAAGTAGGAGAAAGGAAGAAGTCACATACAGTATAATATTGCCTTTTTTGTACTAGTTCCCCATTTCTCCCTCCTGCCCCATGAGTCAGTCTGCTCTTTGAGATGGAGGAACAAGGGATGAGTTTCCACTGCTGGTTTGCCTTACCTGTAATCACATTCATAGCTGGGGACACTGCAGCCTGATACGCGTAACTTAAGGAATATTAACTTAGCATGGGAGGAAGGGGAAGCTTAATTGGTGTGGGGGATCCATTAGCTGTATGAATGCTTCATATCTTCTAAGCAGTAGTGTCCAGTGGAAATTGCTAACAGTGTGTCACATTGTTAGTTTACAGCTTCCTGTATGTTCTTGTGTATGACTCCTCAGCTCCCATCAATGCAGTTTTTCACTACAAAACAAATAAATTGTGGGATATTTTGTGACCTCACCAATTTTAAGAAAGTAGAAAGCAACATTCTTGTATATGAACAGTCACCTGAGATCAGTCCTATTCAATATGTAGTGTAGAATGAGCAGAACATAATATATTTGCTCTACATTGTGGAAGGACAGGTTCCTGTTCTTTGTAAAGACACTGGAATTCATAGAGGTGATCCTATGCTTTGTTAGCCATGACAGATCTTTTAAGGCAGATTTTACAACACAGTAACCTGGCAATGCAGATGGAGTTCAGCCTCTTTTTCTGTCACACAAGGTGTTAGAAGTCATTCTGCTGTCTAGACAGAATCAGGTATTTTATGGCTATAACAGGCTACAGAGATGCCTTAATCAGAAAATCAGAGGCCTGAGCAGGCCCTGTATTTTTAGATGAATATTGGTCTATATATGTCTGATACAAAGCTAGAAGACACCTGAAATTGCCTGTTATTTTGCCAAGCATAATCATAGCTGCTACTCGGAAACCAGTCCTTCAGTTCCTGTTTTCCAGAGTTTTAGAGACTCACCCTTTATGAACAAACACTAAATTAGTGTAATGTACGTATAAGTGAGTGCTTGAGGAGAAGCAGAACTCTTATCATAGTAATTGGAGAATTTTTTTTTAAGCAGATTAAGCATAGACTGACCTCCATTTCTTTTTCCTTGGAGACTTACATATTCTCAGAATCTGGGATTCAAAATAAACCAGAGTGGGAAGTAAAAACTCTGCTTTATACCATTGGTGTACAGTAGAAAGAAGTAAGATATATGTACTTTTTATTGTTATTAGTTAAGATAAAGAGTTTCACATCATGTATCTATGAGATACATGGGGTAACTGCGAATAAATGCATTTGGTTGTGATAGCGCTATGGAAAACAGGGGTCGCTTTGTTGTCAGTTTTGTAGTATTCTGTGCAGAAATGGGAGAATAAAGTTCCAGACTGGTTTGTTAACTGTGAATAGAGTGAGATTTTTTTTTTTTAATATCTATAAAAATCCAAAATTAGTTTTAATATTTTTGTTTCTTCAGAGTTGAGAATTCTTTAGTCAATGTGATCACTATCATCCTGGAAGCTCTCTTGAAAAATGTAGTTTGTCCTGAAAGCTGTAATTTATCTTGTCAGTTGCCAGGTCTTTAATCTTTTGGTGTCTTTCAACTCTTTGCAGTCAAGATTCCTTAGTAACATTTTTTTTCTAGTTCAATGATTGTCATTTGTTTGTATGTGTCTTTTTATGTGTGCTTACTGTTCTGTCATAGGATTTCCTGTGGTATGTTGAAAACTAGTGATCAGATTCCTGAGGTGGAGGAGAATAAAAACCCGGTCTAAAGAATTTTCTACATAATTGGCTTTTTAAATGTATTATGATCAAAAAGTAGGAAAATATCTCAGAATGCTTGGTCAAAGCCATTAAAGAGTTTCCTGGGAGCTTTTAGCAGCTGGAAAAGAGGGAAATTCAATGTTCTGTGGAGGGACTTTCTTTTAGATCTTACCTCAGTTCTTCCACTGCATGCAGATTATTCCTCATAACTCAAAAAACCCCTCCTTTTGTCTGCTTCATCACCATTTTCCTTAATAGTGTTTGGCAGTTGCTGCAAGTAGGTTGCCTTTAGATGTGGTTGAAATCTCTGAAGAGTCCAAATATGGGGTCTGTAGCTCATTTCCAGCCTTCTTCCCCACCCCATACAGGCTTACCCAGTGATGCCTCCTTGGCTGCTGCCAGAATGGAGGAAGAATTAAGGAGCAGAGTTGCAGTGGAGACAGAGGTGCTAACAAGTTTGGAAGAAGGATTGATAGTCACTGCTGTTTTGCCCTGTGCATGCCTGGCTCAGATGTTACCTCCCCACGTACTCCAGTTTGCCCATAAATGGCATTGCCTCTCTCTCCAGATTTTTAGTTTAAATGAAATAGGTGCTATATGGTATTACCTTTTGCAGCTGTCACTTTGTATATCCGTATAGCTGGTGGTGTTTTAGTTTTATATTCTTATCTTTTATAATTTCTATAAGACATCTATAACTGAGTTTCTTGAATAACTTTTTAATTATCTTATTCCAAGAATATTATTATGAGGATAATTCTTAGCCTAATTATTTCTGTTTTATCCTTGTTCTTAAAGCGCTATTTGAGGGAAGGAATTTTCTTCAAAGTTATGGGAGTTGGCAGATCAAAGCCTAATTGTTTGTGTTTGTAGCTTATTTGTAAAGTGAAGGATGCTTTAAGCTTCAGAAAGGTTTCCACCACAACACATTGGTTGGGTATGTGTTCTTCAACAGGGTGAATTAGGTTGAAACTGAAGTTCTGGGCAAATCTGTCTGTATTTGCTTAGTCAGACATCACAACAGGAATGTTCTCGTATCTGGAAATAAGACAGATTAGCCTGTCTTGTTCCACTGTTATAAAAACTGCTTCTGCTATTCTTAAACATAAGAAAGTAATAGTGAGTTATTTGCTCTGATGGAGCTTTTTGTATGTAATCTGTTCATGACATTAACATTAAAAAAACCCTACACTGTTGAATGTATTAGACTAATGCATATTTGCCAGAATTTAATTTCAAAATATATGTAGCATGTGAGATAATGTTATAGTCACAGAGGCCCCGAATGACCGCTCTGAACAAGTATATTTGCTCTTTGCTGCTTTGTTTAATAAATAATACTGTATGTAATAGTATGTATACATGAATATTTATTTATATAGATGGAATACATAAATTTGTTCTGTTTCTTTTAGCATAGGCTTAGATCCAGAATGGGTTACTTCCACTCTGAGTGAAGTTGGTACCCAACTCTGGTGTGGCAAATTAAAAACAGAAAATAAATAAATAAGTTGTTTCAGCCATTTTCTATAAAATTTACCTAGGCACCTTAAGTTTTTCCATGTGTTTAGAAGTATTGCCTTAACAGCTGAAACATTTTGGTATCTGTTTTGATACATCTCCCTGACTAGCCTGATCTCTTAAACGTGTTCAGATCACTTCCTCATTCAAAGTACTATTTCAGTAATTTGTTCAGTAATATCTTTACAAGTAAATATTTAATCATTTTGTTGGCATGGACATACAGAAACCTCTTTTTCCCTCAGTGAATCTTCAGCTTTTTTCTGATATTTGGATACTGTCTAGAGAAAGAGGTACAAGTTAGAATTTCCCCAGGCAAACAAGGGAATTCAGCCAAGGTAACCCCCACTGGGGAGGTGTCCTTACCAGAAGATTTTTTTTTTCTTTTATGGTAGGAAAATCTGTCACTTTCTCTGTGCTTTCTGAAGGAAATGGTGGTCTCCACTGGTGCACAGTGCTTTTTTTTTTTTTTTTTTTTTGTGAACATGTATAGTGAAACCTGATAAAATAGATTTATGTATCCTAATTGTATTACATGTGAGGCAAGTAATGAAATCTTCAGTGCAGTAAAAACTGTAAGATTTCTATTCATGTTCAGAAACATGCCTGTGGACACATTAGGAAGCTAAAGAAAAAACCTAAAGGGTTTATCAAGTATAAGTGCTTTGTGGATTAGTAGCACTTGAGAGATCCCAGCATAAATAAGGTCATCAATGTAATACCAATGTCTAGCTTTAGGCATCTTCATTCCTTTTTTGAATGACCCATGTTGTTCTCATTAGACTGCTTGGTTTTATAGTTATGAAATTGAGTAAGAGGTTTCTCAGTCTGCACAGCCTTGTGAAGTAAAAGCCATGCCTTATCACAGTGTGTTAATGAATGGGCACTGTTAATAAAGGCATAAGACACCTTAGGATGCCTTTCTCTGTAAATCCATTGCATTACATAGTTGGATGCAGTGGGCAAATGCAGAACCTTCATTCTGCAGTCAGTCAGTCATTTAGAACTCATGAGCTTTGGTCTGTTTCTTCTTTTTCAGTTTATTGTATGGATCTGTTCGGGGGGAGCTTATAGGAAAACAATACATATGGATTAAATTCTTGTTGGCAGTTCAGTGCTGGGGTTAATCTTGAAATTTTGTGGATGGCTAATTAAATATTACCGATTTTCCTTGACAATTTATCATGTAAAAAAAGATGTGTATTCTTAATTTTCCTCTGCATTGAGTCACAGTGAGTCCAGTTTCATGTTTGCTAAAAAAGCTAAAAAATGTTTAATGGTTGACACATTTTATTTGCTAAAAAGAATTTAAAACTGTGCATTTTTGCTTCTGCCTTCTGTTCTTTCTCCTTTCATTTTCTCTAAGGTGGATTTATACCTTTTTATTTAAAAAAAAAAAAAAATCAGGTAATTGGAAACATTAGTAAAATCTATAAATGGGAAATGACAATACTAAGAACTGCTTCTAAAAATAGTAGGGAAATGAATTTTATATGGAAGTTGTGGTTTAAATTAGCTGAAACTTGATGGTGTTTTTGACTGTGTATTTTTCTGGGCTTATATCAGAATGTTTCATTACCAAACAAAGTTTTATTACCCAGTAACATAGATGATTATAAAGATTTATAAAGTCTTATTTTGTAAAGTTTATTTTCCTAAGACATAAGAAAAGGAGCTCCAGTAAACTTAGTGACTCAGTTGTTTAACATATAAAAACAGGAATACAGCTATATATGATTAATATGAAATCACCTACTTTTCTGTGACCTACAGGCAAGGCATTTGATACCTTTTTTATTTGAATCAAAGCTAAAACAGCACATATATTTATTCTTTTCCCCCCTCCTCAGAAGATTTAGGCCAAATGATTTGAAAGTTCTTTCATGTTCCTCAGAATTACTATTGGCTGCTTCAACTGTATCCTTATATATCTCCCTATTATGTTGAAAATTTTCCTGAGATCCCTAAATTTGTGATCAAAATGTCTCTATGCCCTGATATTCTCTTGTGAAATGGAATTAATTATTCATGTGCCAGGTTAATTGTAGTGAGTTTGCTACATCCTCTCACGCTCTCATCCCCTCACTTGGGAAACGTCATGGAAAATGCCTTCTGAAATGCTAAATCCTTCTTTCTCAGGTTCATTTATATTCAACTGGAGCTTCTGGAAGCCAAGCAACTGTTGAAAATTAAGCAATTAGCCTGCATGCTTAAGAAAACAACATCCACCATTATGGCTTAAATTCTGATATTATTGATCTGAACTGTTTAATGCTTGCAGATTCATTAACAGAAATAAATTCTTTTCAATCCATACTAAAATTAGTTGAACTTTTCATGTGAATAATTCTGAGATGACATTAAGATTTAAAATGAAGATATTGTGTTTTACATAGCAGAGTGATCAAGATCCGTATTAGTGTGGAAAATTAATGTCCTCCATTTTCCCTTTTTTGTCACCAAAACATGATGTGATTTCTTTGAAAAGTAGCTGGGGTTGGGGGAAATGGTAGTAATTAGAGGAAGGGTAGTTACTTACCGACCGTTTTCATATTTTAGAAGGATAAAGTTCCATGAAGAAAAAAGAAAAACACTGTATACTTGCACAATAGAGAAATGCTCATAATACTGTGTATTGTTCTATTTTCTGTGAAAGTTATTTTAAATTAAACTGAGCAAATGTTTTGCATCTTTAAGTGTTCTGTTCTAAATGAACCATACTCAATACTAAAACCTCTACTTGGTGATAGTACTTTAACACCTATAATACTTCTACAGTGGTCCTCACAGGATTTCTTTTAAGAAAACATACCCTTTTTCTATGGTTATGTAATGACTTGTGTATATTATGAGAAAGAAATGAGAGAGAAAACATGGAATTAATTTCAAGTGAGCCTTTTTTTGAAAGTTCACACCTTTCTTACTGGAAAGTCAGATGGATAATCTAAACTACTCCTAGATCTGCTGTAGTTCTCTTATTTACTGTATATACATATTCAAAAACAAATTTCCAGAAATAGCTGCATTACTTTACAGCTCAGTTCTAATAGGATAATCTACACCAAGTATGTTAGGTCCTCTTGCAAATGTTTTTTCAGCTATGGAGTATTGGAATCACCAATTTTGTGGGTTTTTCATACAGGCAAGAACCTAATCAAAGGACTCTACACACAGATCTCCTTTAGGCAGGACTGTTGTTGCACATTCTTTTGATACAGCGTGTGGTTTTGCATCTGCATTTTGGGCTATTATAAACATTTCTGTTGTGTATTCAAGTCACTTACGAGCACCTACCTACTTTTCAGCATCATTTGAAAGCTTTCATACATGCAACGTCTGAACTCTGGTTGTATGAATGTTGCTGCTTCCCAGGAGGCATACAGGTCACAGAGCATGTTAGGGCAGAGGATAAAGCACTTTCAGCTGAAGAATCTGACTGTAGAACAACCCTGTAGAACAATCATCCACTTTCTTTTTTCCCTCTGTTGAGCACCCTAATCAGTGACAGTCAGGGTGTCAAATATAATAAATGGACATGGCAGCCAAGTCATGTGTTACTTTCATATCTGTTGTCTTTCCTGGCCAGAAAATACAAGTCAGTTTGGAACGCTTACTTTGGAGGACACTGGGGTAAATAATAAACTAACCGTCTTTAGAAAATATTGAAAAGTTTGAATATCTTTGAGAAAGAGAGTCTTCAGAGGAAACACATCCTTTTAACCTTATTTATTAATCCAGATCTCTACCCATGCATAATTCTGAGCCAGTAAATGGAAAAAATGTACCATTAGGGATTTAGTGGTGGACCGATCTCACTCAGGCAGCAGTTTAAAAATCTAAGATAGCTGTAAACTCAAGGAATATTTTTAGCAGTATATACATAAAGTCCACAGAGAAGGTAATTAAAAAAAAAGCTTTATGTATAACAGAGATGTTTTACATGTCCATCCATAAACCATAACTTAAATGGGATTATAATTTATTTTTCTGTTTTCCTTTGTCACTTAGTTATTCCTCTTTCTATGTAATTTAGCGAAATAGCAGACACGTTTCATTAATGAACAATCTCACAAAGCAATTTCACATAAAGTTAGTTGATTTAGCAATTAATGTATTTGTTATGCTTGCAGATAAAAAATATATTTTTGTAGTGTAAACTGATGACCGATTTACTTGGATGTTGATATAAATCCTTTGGTATTGTGGTTTCATGGTTTATAAACAGTGAATAAAATGTGAGTGACTTTATTATTGAGGAAAAACATGTTTGTAGCAAGAGTGAAGTAGTGTATGATTTACCAAAGTAGAAGAGAGGGGCTGAAACTCCATGATGAGACAAAGATAGTGAATCCATGTTCAAGTTTATTTCCATGTTACACCCAGTTTGAGCCTTGTGGAGGCAATCTTCTTTCACTCTCTGCTATTTTTCTGTTCCACAGTTGAGAGTTTTACTGGTTTCACTGAACTGCTTTCTCAAATGAGGTGTTCTGGATTAGAAGCTCAGCATAGATACCCTCTTGCCAAGTTTGCATTCCTAATAATAATGACTTGCACAGAATCGGTCAAATTTTGCAATCTGTGTTGTTGGTCCCTCATAAAGACAGTGATGCACATTTAAAACATTACCTGGGGGCAGTTAGGTCCTGACCTTAATGGGAAACACCTTATCTCATGTGAAAATAAAATTTCTACATCTCATAAATATATAAAAAAAAAAAAAAAAAAAAAAAGACAGGGGGAGAGAAATCCCTGCTCCAACAGGTTGAAATTATATTAAAGTAATTGTAAAAATTAAACTGTGACTCAGATTCCAAAGTCACTAAGGTACTTTAAAACTTTCATTCCAGTTTTATTTTCTGGCATGCTTCAAGCTGATTTCTTGCTAGTCTTTTCCCTCCTAATGCTGTACTCACTGTGATGTACTAAAGGAGTTTCACTAGAGTTTTCTATGGAGAAATGGAGTCTTCCTGAAGCATGGGGAAATTTCTTCAGGTTGATTTTGTGCTATAATGTGGCCTTATCCCACAGTTATTTAACGGTGAAAAGTTGCTCTCCTGTTTGATCTAGAAACAAACACAGCAGCACTGTTTTACAGATTAATGATTGATAAGATGTTTCAAAATCACATATGTAACTGAGTCGCATCACTGATAAGTATGCACAATGAAGTAAGTAGTTGTGTCACAATTATTTCTGAGGTAAAACTGAAATTGTCTTAAGCTCTCTTGATATGTTTCAGGACACCTTTATGTTTAGTGGTCCTGTATTAGCAGGATAAAATGGGATCATAATGCTTTACACTGCTGTGACTTCATTGCAGTCTGCACCTTCCTCAAGGGGTGCAGCGAAGGGGAGAGGTGCTGATCTCTCCTCTGGTGACCAGTGACAGGACAGGAGGAAATGGAATGAAGCTGCATCAGAGGAATTTTAGACTGGACAAAAAGAAAAGGTTCTTCACTGAGAGGTGGTCCGTCACTGGAACAGCCTCCCCAGGGAAGTGGTCATGGCGCCAAGCCTGTCAGAGTTCAGGGAGTGTCTGGACGATGTGATTAGTCATATAGGTTTTATGTAGTCCTGTGAGGAGCAGGAAGTTGGACTCGATGATACTTATGGGGCCCAACTTGAGATATTCTGTGATTCATTTTATTACTTAAAATGGACAGTGCTGTCTTACCAGGAGAAATCAAGAATGAAGTTTCATTAATCAGCTCTTAGCTTGCTGGCAAAAGCAAAACCAAATTAAACTAAATGGCAAATGTTTCAAATCAACAACATTACTTACGGGGGAAAAAAAAAATGTTGTGTGTCTCAGCACTCTCATTTGATTATTAGAACCTATTTAAGACAAGGTGATTAGTTTCTTTTTGACAAATATGAGCAAAACATGTTGCCACCTACGAAAAGACAGGAGGCCTTCAATTCCCTGACTTAGGCATCCAAAAATCCCATGCTTGTTTTCTGCCTAATTACGGGAAAATATAAGACTTATTAGGTACATCCCTGTGAGCTCCATAGGTGCCTTTGGTTGCAGTTTTGTATGTGCTGTTAAGCCATATTCTAATCAAGAAACTAGAGAGCATGGAACTTAGTTTCATGGTCCTGATACAAGTGCTCTGAATTTACTCTGGGCTATCTTGTGCTGTGCTCTGGGCTATTGTAGCAATACTATGAGTTTTCAAATTAATAATTAAATAATCAGTCACTTTTAAGAATAGGTATGCTAGGCTGTATCTTTAGTAATCAATATTTTCAAAGACAATATAAAATTTTTGTCAACAGAATATTATTTGATGGATTAGTATGAAAGTTTTTGCAAAATAAACAATTCAAAATACTTTCCCCCCCCCCCCCCCCCCCCTTTACTCTAGACGATTGATTTAGAGGGGTTCAAGCTGTTCATGAAGACTTTTCTGGAGGCAGAGTTACCAGATGATTTCACTGAGCATCTTTTTACATCATTTAGCAACAAAATCTCTCACTGCAGCCCATTAATAAAAAACAAGCCCCAGCACCTTTCTGGAGGTAAGTAATAAAATCACAGTAATATAAGAGGGTTCCCTCCCCCTGCTATTTTACTTCTATTATCTATAAATATATGGAATTTGAAACTATATGGATTTATATTTTTCTTCTGATATTTGTGAAATTGGAGAAACTAAGTCATGAACAAGAAATACTGTGAAATTAAATTGTTTCATCTTTTTAATTCACAATAATGATGCAGCTGAGACACCAAGTGGACAGTCTTTGTCACGTTAATGCTAATCAGATTGCTGTGGTTACATGATCTTGCCGCCTGTTCTGCTGTATAAACACTGAGAAACCTTCAGAGCTTCATGCAGGAGGTTCCTGCTGGTGCTCTACAGCTTCTGTGCCCAGTTACTGCTGCTTCTCTTAATTATCTAGGTGCAATACTGCTATTAATAATTCTACATACTTATCAGCTACTAATATTTTAGATGTCCTATAAGTGTTATCAGTATTTCTCATCCCAACGTAAGGAACTCCTTTAATACAGTTTGAAATTTTCATGCTGATCTGAACATTTTTATTAAAAGTAATTCTGAATTCAGAGGATTTAACATGTTAAAATACTTCCATGCAAAGTAGTGTTAAAAACTGTCAACTTGGACAATTTTTAAAACTTTTGGAGAAAATTTGCAGAAGATATTTAAGATTACCTTCCTAACTTGAAGTATCAAATTTAGCACTTTAGCAGTTTGGGAACACTATCAAAATCCAGTAGTTAAAAGCAGAAACTAGAATAATTTAATGAAATAAATTGCATATTTTGAACAGCTGGGATAATCAAGTGTTAAGAGTGACTTACCAAATGGTTTAGTGGGTACTTAATCACTTGAATTCTCTATATGGAGATTAGGTGTCTTCAAATTACAACTTTGGTCCACTCATGTCTGTTTATAAATTGTATTTTCAGTTAAGGTGTCTGAAGAGAGATGGAAACAGATGCCAGGTAAGCAGCAGCAATATAAGTCATCTGTAAGTCAACACATTGCAACCATGCCTCTCCCACCTCTGATAAAGAAATAATACTTCAACCTGTGCCTTGCAGTTTATGATAAGCTAAAAGATACCTTAAAATTTGTATGCCTTTTCATTTGGATTTCAGGTCTGTGTACTTTGAGATGAGTTAGCCCACGTTTTATAATACTTCTTATTCTGTGTGTAAGATTCCTGTAAGACTTGAATGTGAACTATTTGTGTCGCTTGTGTGATTAAATATAGCATCTTAATTGATTAACATTTTATAATATCTTAATTCTAAGGGCACTTAACCAACACACAAGTGCATTTAGTAGAACATTGCCCTATTAAATATTTTATTCATTTAAATATTTACTTTCAGCATTTATTATCTTCCTGAAACCATGAACATGAACTTGATTCAAAGATACATTTTCTGCATGCCAATTTGCTCTTATTTACTGAATTACTGTTTTTTAACACGTACCTCAGTAGGCCTTTGAAAATGTCTTCAGATTGTAAATGAAGTTTTTCAAGATAAAAATAAGAGGAAAAAAAACCTACCAGAATTGTTTCCATTTGTTACAGTAATTAACTTGTCCTAGACAAATGGATGAGAGAAATTATGTATGCAGGTTATTTGTGCAATGACAAATCTGTTCTGAATCAGTTATAGAAAATATTTAAGAACAGTTAAATCGTTTTGTAAAGTTTCATCTTTAACATCACTAAAGTCAGTGAGAAATGTAAAAAACCTATAAAGGAAGTTTTATTACTGCTTTCTCTCTGTTCTTCTGTCCTTCCCCTTTTTTTCCTCAGTCTATTGGTCCTGCAGATTCCAGTAATATCACCAGAATATCAATGTTCTCTTGAAACAAGGAGTTTGGCAATGTTGAAACTTCTATTCCAAGTGGTACACTGGAACTGCTCTTGATCACAATGTTTGAGCAATTATTATGACTATTACTTCTTTCTGTTTATTTTTATAATATTCCGTGGCTGAGGCATCCATGTTTGAAATATGTGTTGCTCTGACATATCTGGCTGTGTTCTTGGGAAAACTACACACTTGGGTATTATCAGAGTTGTCTCTGACACTAGAACATCCTCAATTCATGTAGCTGGTGTCAATCTGTAAGTTTGATGAAGTTTCTAGAAGCACAAGGAAGTGGATGCAGCATTGAGCAGGGATTGTTTTAATACTTAAATTAGCATGTAATGTAGCAGAGTAAAAATATTCACCAAATTTTTTTGTAGTCAGATGACATCAGATGAAGAAAAAAAAAAGGCATTTTGCCATTCCCATAATTGATTTTTTTCATGTTTAAATAGTTTGCTTTTATCTGTACAACATTTTAAAACTTCATTAACATTTTAATTCTGGCTTTGCTGGATAAACTATGAACATGAATTGTTTAAAACTTCACATTTATATTATTTAAATTAAGAAGTCATCTGAGATTCACATAAAATTAAGACGCATGTATGCAACAGTTGTATTTTAATTTTCTGCTTATTTCATATGTTGAGTAACAAAGGCTATGTGTTATTTCCAGGTCTGAGACTTAACAAAGGTACTTCTACATCTCGACCTCCTACTCCTGCCAATTTACATTCACCAGACATGATCCAGCTGAAAGATATTGTTTGCTATTTGTCACTGCTAGAAAGAGGAAGACCTGAAGACAAGCTAGAATGTATGTTATTTAAGTTAATTTTATGTATTTATTTCAATAAGTCATCAAAAATTGTTTCTAAATTTTCTGAGTTTAAGACTCAGTTTTGACTGTCTGTGTTATGAAAATACGGTTCTAGGTGACCATTATTGCAGAAGGGGTCTTTTATTTTTGCTAATAGTATTAATTTAATGATATTTTATCTAAATTCTATCTAGCACACGCTAAGGTAGGGGGTAAGTTTCATATATTCTGCAGTTAAAACAATGCTTTCTGTACTGTCATCTCTTGATTAGTATCAGATCTGAGAAAAACAGATGAAATATACTGAGGATGCTTAGAGATACATAGAAGTAGTGACTAATCTGTAGAAAATTAGCTAATTCGCACAAAGAATAGTTGTTAATATATGCCATGGACTTTATAATATTAGTAAATACAGAAAAGCCAAGATTGGTCAAAGTCTGCACCACTGTTGGGAATGAGTGTTTGTCACTGGAAGTCAGAAATTACTTGATTTTTTTAATTAGGGGCCTGATTCATTAAAGCCCAACACCTCTACCTGTTCAAAATGTAGCTGAGAGTTTGATCTGTGCGTTGGAGAAAAAAAGAAACCATGTGTTTCCCCATTACGGAATTTTAGAAGCCACTGTTCCCGATAGATAAAGAGTCAGTCTAATCATATAGACCTTACTGAGACCAAATATACTGTAATATGCATAGCTGGTCTGTAAAAGAACTGTGAGATCAGGCTCTAATACTGTATGGAAAGGAAAGTAAATAGTATGATAGCAAATGCAAACAATAGGCTGCTTCTGTTGGACTAAGAAATTCATTACGAGGTTACATGACTGCATGTTGTTGAAGTATCTTGATGTTTAATTACCTGTAATTATCCTACAGTGACAATTTTGTACTGTAAGATCACCGATACCTTTGCCTCAGCAAAGATGATAAGGAGCTTTCCCCACATTTGGTAATATCAGTTTGGTATCACATGATTAGAATATGAGGATGTATGCATGAATGTGCATTCAGAACACGAGCACAGGAAAACTAAGATACTAGGATTGAATTCAGCTTGCAATACAACTGTTTCATGGTAGCAAGTTATGCAAGCCTTATCAGAGCTCTGAAGAGCTCTGTGCCCAAACCGTAGCATGAAATGGAGATCAGTTTCCTCCCATGGTGTCAGGCATTGGTACAATGAAAAGGGGGAGAGACAGACGAACACATGATGATTTTACTGTTAGGGGATGTTCCATGAACTTCCTGCAACAGGAACTGCATAGGCAAAAGGCTATGCGTGATTTATATGATTTAGGAGTGAGAGACCCTTATATAATAAATGTATGGTACTTGTTTTTTATATTCAAGATCATTTGCATTTACTACTTATAATTAAGGACATGGTTATTATATAAGTTTATTTTCTACTTTGTCATACGGAGTTGAAATATACCACGTATCGCCACTTTTTAGTGTCTAAATTTTGGCTTATACTGTACCATTAGTGTGCAGAATTCCCTGTTGATTTTACTTGAATTGTCCTTACAATTGAATTCTTCTTATAATGGTATAATTTAACCCTTTGTCTGAAATCATAACAGTAGGTCCTGTGGCTGTAAGGTAAATTATAAATTAGCCCTGGAGTGAAAAACTCTTATTCTGGAGTTGCCAACATTAATATTAATAATAGTCTCAAATAATGAATTTTTTTTCTGTTGACAAAAAATTAATCATAGCTTTGTGTTTGGAAACTTGAGTCATCACAAGCAGAACATGGAAGGAGTGCCTTCAAATAACATCTGATACAAGCTGGAGATTTTTTAAAGATAAAATACACTAAGAGGAAATAAGGGTTAGGTTTTGGATCTATATGATCTCTGGATTTCCATAGATTTACAAATATTCCAGCAGATAAATGGATTCTCTTAACAGTATATTTCCAAAGGTCTTAGCAGTGCAAACTTCACCTGTTTGAGATGCTCAGCATATCTATTATTCATAAACTATATATGGCCTGAATATAAAACCTATCTCAAACTTTCCTAACAGAGGTGAATTGGAATAATTTAAGTTCTCTTTTTAAGGTCATACTGAAAACAGTTCAAGGTGTATCTATATTGTTAAGTACCTTCATACTCTGTGGCTCAACCTGTAGACTTGATCCACAGAAAGAGTTTTCTGCTCTCCATGTTGTTTCCACATGTACCAAGCTTTGCTTGCTGGTGTCTACACTGATTCTTGAATGTGTAAGAAAGAACACTTAGAAATATGCAGGGTACTTCCTAAGAACGGAAGGGTGGTGTTTCATAGCTCAACTTTTCTTCCTTAAATGACCATAATAACAGAAGTTATTTTAGCTCACAATTATATGAGGCTTTATCAGCCCAATGCTTTCCTCAATTTGTATGTGTTTTTTATCGGTATAACCATGAACACCAGATATGTATTTCTTGTGAAACTGTTCAGAGGAATGCCAGGAGGCAGTATGAAGGGCATTAGACATAAATGGTGTGGAGGAGGCATATGACCTCCACACGTACCATAGCTTTACAAACACAATATGCTTACAAGTACTCAAACATCTCTCTGCTATTATGAACAGAAACTCCAAGAATTATGAGCTATGTTTTTTTTTGACAGTTTCTCTTACCAAGACTGTCTCCAGGTTATTCTGTTTCTGTTCATTCCATTCCAACAGAAGCTTCAAGAATGCTGTACTGTTCTTTTGTATTTTTGCAGGAACATGATTAGTTATAGTCTGTCTTTTTGCTCTGCTATGCACCTCTTGGACATGCAAGCTTCTGTGGAGACTGATAGGCTGTACAGTATTCAAAGTACATGCACTGGTGAAAATACAAAGTGCATTCAGCACTTGTATGTGCATATGTTTTTGAGAATGAATTCCCTAATTTCTTCTTAAAAGAACATAATTTTGAACTTTTGAAATTTCTGGGATGCCACCTTTTGTCGTATGCAAGATTAGAAGTCCAGAGGTTGCAGGTCAAAGTATAGCAGTGTGGCAGCTGACCTCATTTTGGTAATTTTATTTTAATATGCTTCTAATTATTTACATAAGTTATGCAGTCTAGTAACAGAAGTCAAGTGGCCAGTCAGTACTGTCAGGTAAGGAGATGGAAAAAGAAATAAAAAAGATTGACTTGAGCTCTGTAGTTTGCATCAGAACTTTTGTTCAGTTGTTTTTATCATTTTGTGTTGTTTTTTCTCCTTGAGTGTGTAAATCAGCAAGAACATGAATATTTAGCAGGGTATGAATAGAAAAAAGATTGCATGCCGCACCAGTAGCATAGTTTTTCAGTCTAGCCAAGAGCCTAGATTGAGCCTTTTCACTACCCAATGTATATGTAATCGGAGAGACTTTGTTTGCTATAAAGGTGAAACAGCTATAATTATGCTAATGTCTGTTTTTAAATGACTGATTAGAAATACTGATTTATGTTAAAGGAAGCAAAAAAAAAAGCTGTAAGCACTACTTCTCTGGAGTGTGTAAAGATCGGGGAGATGCTAAAACTTGCTTTCATGATAACTGTAGAATATTCTTTCAACCAGTGTATTACAATCACAGAGGAGGAGGAAGGAGAACCAAATGATTTGAACTTTATCACCGAGTGATTCAGTGATTCATCCCTATGGAAACTGTGAATGCTTAATGGTACCTTTGCCAGATAATATTAGCTGCCGTGTTCTGAGCAGCTTTAGTAGAAAATGTACTATCAGGGACAGTACCAATCTCTGGTGGATTTTAGCATTAACTGTTGTTTTATACTGAAACATTTCTGCTATGTAATTCACAGGCAAAGAAAGATAGTTTTATAGGCTTTTCTTAGCCTATAACTAATGAATAATGGACCTTTGTAGCTTGAAGCAATGGACTACAGTAAATATCTTAAATCTTGTATTACAGCTATTAAAAGCAGTGCAATGTAGTTGCAAAAATTGCTGAAGTGGTAGAGAAGTATACTACTTACCTTTATTCCCCACAGTTAGGTGAACAACCTGGGAATAAGATGGGGTATATAAGGGAAGCATGCCAATACATATAACAGTTAAATATGTTTTGCTGTAAATTGAAAATAATAAAATTCTTTCTGATTTTTACTTCCAATTGCTAAGAATTTCCTCTTCTCATTGTTTTCTGAAAACTGGGATAACCTTTGCTTGCAGAATTTATTGGAGTGTAGCAGCATTTTCTGTGGATCCAATGTGGTGGGATTGTTCACTGTTGAATAGGTCATATGTTACATTTCCAAAGATCAGTCAGTTTGTAAGCAGATTGCTTGTTTTTTGCTATCAGTCAAGGCATTACAGTGTCCTGGAACCACCTGTACACAGGCTCTCTTCTCACTTCTTAGAAAATAATTCTAGGGGATAAAAATGAGCACTTTTGAAGGGGATGGTGTTTAGATTTCATAGCTCTGACAGACTGTCCCAGAACATAGGGACGAAGAATGAGGTATTCATAGGCTTCTGGTTTTCATCTTTAGCCTTTTAACAGTAATCCTACCAAAGCTTCAGGCTTGTTTCTGCTCTGCAATCTGATGCAGTGTATGATCAGCTGAATAAGCTGCTTTGAAATATCTTGGTAGTTGTGGACATACCCACTCTTGTGGCTGGAATCAAGTAATGATTCAAACTTGAAAGTTGATATTCTTTCTGGATGTTGTCAATATTCAGCTATTCAAGTCTGGGTAGCTCCCCAAAATGTTGGGAGTACATTTTCAAATTGATGAAGCGAGTCTGGTCCTGGGAGGAGTTGTGCTGGCAGTCTGTGAGGAACGTTTATTGTTGGATTTGACTCATTAGATACTTCAAGTAGAAATCCTCTATTTCACTTAGTTGGCCAGAAAGCATTTCTAAAGCAATATCACTATTGAATAGTGATAGCTGCAACCAAGGGAGTAGGATAGCATTGTAACTTAAGCAGAGTTATCAATGTTTGCCCGACCAATTGTGTGTTATCCTGTGTTTGGTGAGATGATGGAGAAGGGCCTTTTGGTGTTACTCACCATGAATATACGGATCATCTCTAGGAGGAATCAGTTAAGTTCAGGGGCAAAATTAGCTGTTGGAGTGATTATGTGGAAAAGGTGGAATTGCACTATGCAATTGCAACTGTGGCAGGGTAGTTGCTGAGTGAACCTCTCACCTAATACGAAGTGTTCGGTGGGTCTACAGGTAGTGTGATCATTAAAGGAAAATGTTAATGTTTCTCCTTTCTTTCAGACTCAGGTTTGGTTGTTTAGTGTTTTGTTTTGGGTTGTGGGGTTTTTTATGAAATAAAGTTGTTATTCTGTTTTCTCAGTTTCCTTCTCTGTTTCCTTTTTAGTTATGTTTCGCTTATATGATACAGATGGGAATGGATACCTGGATAGTTCGGTAATGTTATTTATGTATTTTAATGCATTGTATGAGTATGTCATAGTGTCACACCTATACAAAAGTATATTAATCCAAATCAAGTTTATATTTATCCTGAATTAATAGAAGCAGTATAAACTATAGTCGATAAAAAGTCACCTATTGTGAAAGTAAATTGTGAGTTTTCTTTTGCATTAGGCTACTGCTTCTACACCTGGATACATTTTCAAATGCTGACACTGCTCTCATGGAGTCCTATTCTATTGTCTTCTGATTTTTAATCATATTACTGTAAGGGACACATTAATATGATTCCTAAAATTCTAGTATGCTGCTGGGAGATATATATGAAAGCATCATTTGTAAAGACTTTGTTAAAAGGGGAAGGTATGAGTCACACAGTGGATGTATGTGGAGAGATAACGTGGAAGTTCTGACATTAAGAACAGAGAAATAGTATTAAAGACAAAGTTTTGAGGAGCACTCCAACCAAATGCTTGAAGGAAAATCAGAGATACAGCAATCATTTTAAAAATGTAACTATTTTTTTTCTGTTAGCTAACAGAAAGAAGTATTTTATTGGCAGCTTTCTTTTTTCTTCCCGCCCCCCCCTCCTCCCCCCTCTTTTGTATCTGACTGAAGTAAGACAGCATAGAGTGAATTGGTAAAGAAGATGAGGTGATTCCCATAAGGAAGCAAAGTTATATAGAGGTATAAAATAAATACTGTATTGTAGTTTTAGGCGGAACAAAATATGAATTAGATAACTAGTGCATAATAAATATACATGAGAATTCAGAATCGTTCTAGATAAGAATTTGAGCATGTTTACAAACCAAATTGTATATAAGAATATTGATGACCACTAGTGATAAGTGATCAAGGGAAATTAAAACAATATAATGGTAAGAAAGTATTTCTGTATTAGTTTATACCATCTACTTTATGCCTTATTTCCATTAGAAAGTTGTAAATTAAACAACTGCTGTCAAAAAAATAGTTGGTTACAATGCTGGAATTTAAAGGACCTTGCATCATTATATCACAGGGTGGACTTCAGTTCATGAAACCAGTGCTTGAATGGACAACTAGGAAGGAAGAATCTATTACTATGTTCAACCCAGAGGATGTCCTTTGGTTGTGGGGCTGTATTTCACCTCCCTGCATGCTTTGCGGTCCATGTCTGATGTTTTGCTAGTGAATCAGATTCATCTAAGAGGGGACAGCTTTCTGTGTAAAGGACATTCATTAGGAACATTGATGAAACAGTGTCACTGAATTCCATATATTTGAATTATAAGCTGCTTGCAGTAGAATTTGTCATGATAATATTGCATTAAATATTATCATTCTTTTTCATTTACCTGTAGGAGCTGGAAAATATCATTGCTCAAATGATGCACGTTGCAGAATACCTTGAATGGGATGTTACTGAACTGAGTCCAGTAAGTATCCGTTTTATTACAAGTTTTTAATGTTGCTAGAGATGGTGTTTAATCGTTTTGTGATACTTTATGTCAACATGTGATTCTGTATGTTAGTAAGATAGAAATAATAATAGCCTGTGTTCTGCTATGACACTGTTAATTAGCACTTCAGTCTTTTTTCTGATTAAATCTGATCTGTGAAACATTCTTCCTAGAGTTTAAGGCTTTTATTCAGTGTGTGTAGTATTTAACGTTTATAAAACAACTGGTTTGTCTGAAAATTTCATAAAAGTACCTCTTATCTGTATTGTACATAGTAAGTACACCAGGGGATAGAGTTTGGTTTGGGAACTTTAGGTTATCATGAAATGTAAATAGGAATATGACACTTCATTTGCTGAACTGTCAGTACTCATTTTGCTACAGGTGGCATACAAATGTGTTCCTCATTTTTTGCATGTGGATGAGGGAATTCGAGATCTGCACATGTTCTAACAATAAATTGCTATATTAGAATATGGAATTTATGAAATTTTTCATTGAACTGTTTAGATCCTTCATGAAATGATGGAAGAAATTGACTATGATCATGATGGCACTGTTTCTCTAGAAGAGTGGATCCAAGGAGGAATGACAACAATCCCACTCTTGGTCCTCCTTGGATTAGAGAATGTAAGTATTAGCAAAAGTGACAAGTTTCTGCTTGCATATCAGCTGTGGCCCTCAGGTTAGTTTCTCTGTGGCCTGTACAAAGAATGGCTTTTATTGTATTTACTAAGGCTGAATGACAAGCAAAGAACAGAAGTGTGTCTTTGAAGTCAGAAGTACATTGGCATGTTTGAAGCAACACCAAATGAACCATCTCTGGAGCTGGAAGCTCTAATAAGCTGATTTATTTATCCTGTTAACATCATATTGTTAATTCCTAGCTGCAATAGTATGTGTTAAGAATGTTTTACTGCCCACGTGTATGTTATATCTGTCTTGGAGCAGTGTCCGTAGACGTCTCAGCATGGTGCTGTGTTGTGTGGCCTAACCATACTGAGTCACAGAACAGTCTAGGTTGAAAGGAACTTCTGGAGATCATCTAGTCCAGCCTCTTATTAAAGGCAGGGCCACAGATGAGGTTATCCACGGCCCTGTCAAGCGAAATACCGAATAATTCCAATGAGGTGGATTCTACCAGTTCTGTGGGCAACCTCTCCCAGTATTAATTGTTCTCAAGGGAAAGAACTTTTTTCTTACACACAGGTGGCATTTTTTCTGCAGCAGTTACTGCCCATTGGCTCTTGTCCTATCATGATACATCTGTGTGAAGATAGTTCTGTCTCTGTAACTACCTTAGTAAACTATACTAAATAGCAATATCAGAGAGAACATTTACACTAAAGGATAGTGTGTGATAAAAAGAAGAGCTTATGTTCTGTACATTTACAACTTCACATTAAAGATAAGAGAGATGTAATATGATCAATTTTATACCCGTTCAACACAGCTGTTTTAACACTGGCATGTTGCCAGTGCCACCTGCTGTCCTGTATGTGAGCTAATTTTGAGCACGTGTATTTTAGCATATGTTTCAAATGTTTTTCTGTTATTTGAGAGAAAACATTTTTATTTATTTTTTTTCGGAAATACTTTTCAGATATTGAGGTGAAATAATAAATAATACTTTCCTTATATACTGCTATGGTCTGAACTAAACCTAGACTACTGTAGTTGCTCTATGGTATTTTATTTGCACAAAGAATGATCGGACTGAGACCTTCCTTAGGGAAATATGCAACAAAACAGTGTGTTTATGAGAAGATCTAAAATTCTTGCAAAATCTTTTCACTCAAATTACCAGATAAATATCTGAATTGAGTATAACTTTCAGTACCATTTGGATCACTGTATTAATTCCCTAATTCTGTATGTGTGACTGAGTAACAAAAAAGTTAAATTACTTCTCTGTCATCAAATAACAGACCTTTGTCAGGCTGAATTCCATTTTTTCCACAGAATTAATCTAAACAAAGGGCAGCAAATGCTCTTTAAACAATCAATATAGCAGATAATACAGTCATTTTCAGTACCGATTTTTCTTTTCTGACAGGTAGTGTAGATGTTATGGGAGTATTTTTCAGTTACGCTTCTTTCTTTCTAAACTTAAAACTCCTTAAATTCCATTATACATTAATGCATATCCTTCTGCAGAGGTTTATTTTCATATTAAAGCAAAAACTATTAGAAAGAAGCTATGTAAATATATGTTATCAGACACTTTATCCTTTCGAGTATTTTTACTAGTTATTAGATAATTTATCTTGCTGCATATAGCTTTACTGTGGAAGTAATAAAAATATGTAAACAGTGATCAAAATTCTGTAGCATGCTGTCAGCACGGATTAGTGTTTCTGTCATCAAGAGTATTCCCAGTACTTTATGTGTTGAAGAGACATAAATGTACAGTTGTGAAAAAATACTGTGGTGATATGCAAAATACCATTTTGATCAATAACCATAGTTTTATTAGTTGAAAGTTGGAGTAAAATGGATGGGGTGACTTTTAATGTTTTTTTAATATTTTACTTTACTGTGAATGAAGTCAGTTACCTACAGAACTGTACAAGCTGAACTGCTAGTCATTTGCTAATGATTTACTAGGAAATGATGCCATCCTCTAAAAGGGATCCCACTTTTCATGTTTAAAAGTGCTCTTGATTTCTTAAACCATTTGCATAATATGTAGAGAAAAGCCAGATTTTTAAATTTCCATCAAAGCAGCAAAGAGTTGCTATTTCTGTTTGTACACAGATATAAATGATTAAATATAATTGTATTTTAGGACACTGAAAAGTTAAATTGGGAAAGTTAAAACTCTAGTGCCTATCCATCATTATTTTGTGTTAATGAATAGCATGATTTTGGTAGTTTTTACGGCATCTGGTGTATTATCCAAGCTCTTCATTCTAGTGCATCATTCATATTAGTGGAATGCTGTTATTTCTTTTTGCATGCTGTTGTTAGGTTTTGCAAACCCAGCTTCCCAGGACTCTGCTTTTTGGCTTTCTCTTCTCCTTTTAGTTATAATAATGAAAAGTAAGGTAAGAGTCCTTTGGACTCAGTAATCAAGTAATAAAGTGCTGATATCTGCAAGTTTTCCACAGGCTGGTTAGTATGTGAAACTAAAGGGCAAAACTTACTGGCTTATGCTGCCTGGACATGTCCAGGTAGTCTTCGCATGTTGAAAATAAGCAAAAAAACCCACCCCAAACCAACCAAACAATTCTCTCACCTTCTTTTAACTTTAGCCAATTATGCTTTAGCTGTATGCTGAACTCAGGCAATGGTGAAATTTTAAATCCGAGAGATCAATTTTAGAGCTTGTCCAGTATGACAGTGACAACAATTTGTCACTGTAGTTTATTAAAAAAAAAAAAAAAAAAGCCAGTGAAATCTTTAATTTGTTTTGGTTTGGGGTCCATTAAGTTACTGTAATATACTTAACTCTTGTATAGAGCTTGTACAATACAAGATTCTCAGCTGTTGTAATTGGTTATGCTAATATCAGTGGAGCTATGATAATTTGTTTCAGCTGAAGAATTGTCATAGTACCTTCAGATTTCAGCTGCATTGTTTGTAGTTAATCTTTAGTTTCCTTTAAGGGCTATGTAAAAAGGTCAGATAAGTAAGTTTTCGGTTACATTTAAGGCCTTTTAATCAGTTTTTATTACCTACTGTATTAGATGCTTTAGTTACAGTAATAAAAAAATCAAAGAAGCACCTAAGTAAAATATGAAACTATAATACACAAAAATAAAAGAATAAACAAGTCAGAGAAAGTCTATTCTTAAACAGATTTGTGGTCTTTACCCTCTGACTTCATCAGCAATACCCTTCTGAAATTGGAGCATTAAGTTGTTATTACAAATACTAGCCAGCCAGCTGTTATCAAGTTGAAATAAGTAACAAGGAAATCTGCCTGACTTTCCTTCTGATCTCTCTTTCTCTCTTTCTGCCCACCCAACCCACCCTCCCATTTTCTAGGCTTTCATGAAACTTCTAGTGCCCTCTCAAACTTAGTTGGGATTACTAAATTAATTTAAAAGTTGCTGGAGCAGTTTAGAGTCATGGAGATAAAGTAACAAAAAGCATAAATAAGTCTAACTTCTCTAGGAAATCAGCATATCTATCTAGTTGATTTTATCTTACTGGGTTTTAAGCTTTCTATTTTCTCCTAAAACTTGAGTTTAGAGTTGCTGTGAAGGTAGAATTTAGAAATAGAGTTTTATCTCTAGGAATGTTTCAGGATAGAAACAATATATTCTTATATTAATGCTTTTCAAGTCAATTAGTGTGCTAAACAAATAATTTTAGTACAAGATAGGGAATTTATCCAAGAGCTTAATTGGTTCTTTAAGGGTGCTGTGATACTGTTTGAAAATTTGTTTTGCAAGACAAGACCTTATAATTGCATACATGTATAATACATTTATACCTGGATGACTGCACTTTTTCCACTTACCAATGGCTGAATGTGTTCTGTATTGCACCTACTGAAACTTTTGTCTTTAAGATCCATAATTCTTACTTTGAGGTTTAGTTGGGCCAGCTTCATGGAAGTTGTTCCAAGAAATTCTCTCATGAAAACTGAGAATTTCAAGGAGGGAAAAAAAAAAAAAAAACAGAAAACAAAAAGCAAAGTAATTATAGAGGATGGTTATGTGGTGCAATTTTTTACTAAATTTATTTTTTATTTATTATTTTATTTATTTTTTACTAATAAATGTATGAGGTAGAGTTTTTTACTCCTCCTGGTTGATAATTACACTTCTGGGAGGTGGCCTATGGCATACTAGAAACCACTGTTCTACTTATTATACTGCTTCACAGTAGAAACCTTTGAAGTTTCTGACCTTTTTATTTCATTATGTGTTAATTCAAGTAGATCAACATTGTCAGTGAAGTTTTAGTTACCCCATTGACTTTCCTAGCATTGCTTGAAATGTCCTTTGTAATCTGGGTACAAAATGACACTTAATGACAGTTTCCCTCTAAGGATTTTTGTCTGCCATGAAAATTGTATGCTTCTCTTTGCTAGGATTTCCTCACTTGTACAGTATTGTTTCACACTGTTCTGATAAAAGCACTTGATTTCGCTTTTAAAGTAATTCCATGACAGATATTTTGGTCTCGCTTCTCTTGCAGTGGATCATTACTACAACCTCTGTCAATGATTGCACAAGAAGTAGGTATAAACTGCAAGTTCACAAAGTGCTAATATTTTTTTAAAATCCTGTTTTAGGAGTGGAAAGTATTTTATTCCTTCTTCACTGGCCACTAGATGTCAGAGTTGCACTGTGTAACCAGTACTGTATAGTTGCTGAAAGCAGCCCTAAAGTGAGAGAGAAATTGAACAACAGTAAATGCTTTGTTAAATCATCAGTAATCGGAAACCAGGCGACTATGCCTTCTTTTAAGTCACAAAATGTAATTTTCAACCCATTTCACCTTTTAAATCAAGGTAAATCTCAATGGGACAAACACATTTGTGTTGAAGTGTGACTATGCTTCAATTAAATCAGGAGGAAATACTCTGACAATTTTATTTTGGATCCTTGAGCAGCAAATACTATGCTATTACAGTCAAAGAATTTAAAAGGGTAACTCTTTTTCAACTTTTTTGATTAAATATGGGATGGAATACTTGAGTGTGAATCCACACTTGGGAAATATGTCTTCTTATATTGTATATTATTGTTGTCTTTCTTTTTGAGCTCTGAGTATGTGAAAGCGGAACCAAACTGGGGACTTGTAAACATTTGCAAGTCTGGTGTGGGATCTGTTGCACCATGAGGAGTGCCTCTTGGGTTGAAGTCTGAAATGACTGTTTAATACCTAAGCAGTTTAGTAGAGTTGTGTTTCTTTCATTCAAGAAGGAACGAGGGCAATCTATCCTTTTGTTGTCCCCAGTGATATTTTTAGAAGTCCTGTCTGAAGTCTGGCAGATGAGTTTTCTAAAAGGCTCAAGTGCTGATGAGCCATATGCTATTTCCGTATTTACAGAGGTCAGGACCAAGCCCCTGCTAGAAGAAACTGTAGCTTACCCTCTCTGTGCCAGCTCCTTACCAGCTGGGAAGCAGATTCACCTTAAGTGGTAACGGGTGTGATTTTTAGCAGCATCATTTCACGGCGTTGCCAGCAGAGGGGGTAATGTTAATGCTGTGTGAGACTTCATAGCAGGAGCTGCTAAAAAAAGTGCACCTCACCTCTCCTTGACAATGCCGTCTACTTTTATGCTGTGCTAGCTCCCACTTCTTTGCAGGTAGTTTGCAAATGTCTTTTCTTACTACAGTCTTGTTTTTCCTTTTACGTGTAGGTTGGTAAAATCCCGGGAGAAGTCAGGAGTAACTCTAACCTGTTCTGTATATAGGGTGTGAAATAAATAGTATTTCATGCAAGTATAAAAAATTACCATTATTTAAAGTGTAATTTCTGCACCATTTCAGTCTCTGTAGATGACAGGTGACTACTAGTTTAGTGGCAGGTAAACTTCATAGTGTGGCTAATTATGAAGCTTGTTTATAGAGATTAATTGCCCCTCCTCTGTCTCCTTTTCTATGTTGTCATTTTCTCACGTACATATTAATGCTTAAGCATTTCTAGAAGATCAGGATAGTACGCTGGTGAGTGCATGGATGAATGCTGAAAATAAATTGATTTTTTTTTTTCCTTTCTCCCGCACACATGCACACAGACACACACAAAGTGTCTCGGAAGTTAGAAGTGAGGAGCCCTCCCGAATAACGCATCTCTTGAATGAGGTTACTCACTCTCCAGCTGAACCAGAACAGACTTAGAACCCTCCCTCCCCAAATCAAACTGAATAAAACAAAACCCGACTTGAATTCTTTGCCAGAATCCACCAAAGAAATTATGAACATAACTGCATTTGTGTTAAAAAGAAGTGCTGCGTGGTTTAATGGACACTTCTCACGTTCCAACTGACTGAACGATACCCAAAGATCAGTCATAAAAATGTCTTCAAGTCATGTAAACATGTTTAAAATAAATGAAAACAGAATAACAGTAGGCAGTGAAAGAATAACTTAGCAGACTCGCTAACATCCTTCTCCCTCGCTTGCTTGTTACTAGCTCTTCTCGTAGAAAAGACTGAGTTTGCTGGTATTTCAGAGACTCTGCAGCTTTTGTAAGAGGGGATACTTTCTAGGATGAAAATTCATCAGTGATTTCATTACCTTTTTAAAGTCTAAAAATCTTGAGTTTTGTGCTTGAAGCCTTAAGATCTCTGCTTAGCTTTATTTAAAAACATATAAAAAGCTGAAGTTAATATTAAACCAGATTAGGGATGTGTAGCTAAATTCTGTGACTACATAAAATTTTCCACTAATTCTAAGGCTGGCTCTTTCATGGTTGACTTGCTTTTTAAGGTCAGGTCCTTTTGGCAATCAAATCCATGGTAAAAGGGTCAGGACCGTAAGTTAAGAGAACTGTTGTTAAAAAAATAAATGTTACTATTGTCATTATGCGCTGAAGTCTGTGTATGGCATATGGAGGCTTCATTTTCAGTGATGTATAATGAAGTGAGGAAGAGTGTTTTCCGTACCTGCTCTGCTTTGAGATTTTCTTAATGACTATTTGTTTCTAAACTCTTTCTTGGGATATGGAAGCAAAATGAGTGAATGTCAGTAAATGCACTGATGTATCAGAATTGTGGATTTTATTCATACTTACAGACTTGCATTGAGGGGGCTTTGTTTCACATTATGTCTTTTTTTTTTTCTTGGCAATGTTTTAAAAAGTTATGTGCATGCATAATCATATGCAGCACTTTATTGCTTATTTTTGGCAGTGCACGAGCAAAAATTTAATTTGCTATTTTCCAAAAGTGCATTGTGTTTATGTAATGGATTTGCATCAGTTGCAGACTGTAACACAGCTAAGTGTTTTAATTGGCAGAACACCCACATCAAGACTTGTTTGTTTTTCTGATAAGGAAAATGCCAGCTAAGTTAGTCCATATGTTCTGTTCAAATAAGAAGCAACATATTCTCATGTAATGGCCATTCTTTAAAAATAAAATTAAAATTAAAAAGTAACATAAAACTAATGTGGAAGAGGAGCAAGTTTATGAAAGATTATGAATTTTTGTTAATTTTCAGAAGTAGAAAATATTTTTCTAAGGAAAGCTGGTCAACTTGCATTTTAAGTGCTTGTGGTTTATGACTCTATCTGTTGATGACCTGAGTAATATTAAAAAGAAAGTGTACATTGTTTACTATATTTTCTCGTAAAGATATACATGGTCTTTATTGTCTAGTGAATAATCGTCTACTTTCAGAAGACTTGAAACTCTCATCCTATGTTGTAGTTTAACAATACTTTAAAAATGTGTGGAAGGTGGTAATAAGGTGGAAAGAAAAATAGAAGTTACAGTGCTCCATTTAATGAAATACATCCTCTTCAGCTGACAGTCATGAAGGAGCTTGACAGGCTTCTAGTGCTCCACAGCTGCAGAATCTATTTCTGCTTCTTCAGGGGAAATTGGGAAACTTCCACACCCTTTGTCAGCCCACGAATCCCACATTAGGCATCTGCTCTGCTCTTTCTGCAGAAAGGAGACCCTGACATTGCCCAGCTGACAGAGATGGTATTTGAACTCCTGCTGATAATATTGGGGGAACTCCACTTAGGCTAAGAAAACAATATTCCACCTGATTTCAGTTCCTTTTGTTTTTAGGTAATTTGTAGGAATTATCCAAAGTTGTGTTCTGGCTAGGACCTGGCTCTGAACCAAACATGCTTAATTTCTTGGAGTGCTGATTTTCCTTCAGGATTTTTTTTTTTCCCCACAAGGATGAAGGAGTCTTCATCATCTTCGATTTGTAGTTAACAGCTAACTCTTAGAATACAGCAATACTATTTTTTTAAGGACATAACTCATGCTGTATATACTAATATAGGACAAACCCAAATTTGTATTAAAATTTATGTCCACTGACTTACATTAACTGTCCTTATCAGTGAAAACTGTCATATTATTGATGATATGTCAGGAATATTGTATATACATGATGATAAGTGATAGTAGCAGTTTGATGTGAGAAAGCAGAAAATGAATGAGAACCAGCTGTTGATGTGGCTTCCTTTAGCTATGTGACAATTTCTTTTTGGTAATAAAATGACCAAGAACAGTATAGTGTTTCTGTAATGTACAATGAAGAATCAAACTACTGCAGCCCATTTCAAGCTAAGAGCATTAACTGCCTTTGTTCTAATGGATGTTTGTTATATTTGGAAAAAATAAATACTTTTTTTTTTTTTTTTTTTTTTAAATAGAGTGATATTACAGTAGGCTAGTCTATTTTTTTTTTTTTTTTTTAATCAAGACCTCTGATGATGGCAAAAAAGAAGCCTGGTGGCCACACTTGCCAAGAATCCTGGGATTTAACACGTATGCCAAGTGCACATCATTTTAAAAACCTTCTAACAACAGTGAGATCTCAGAATGATTCCATTAAGAAGGAAGAGGAGAATCATGCAACTGAAAGCTTACTTTCATAAACGTAAATGATTTGATAATATATTAGTTGTATGCATAAGTTACAGTGGGCCCCTGAGTTGTAAGTGTTGACCAATTCATAGTTTATTCATGCAAGGTTTGAGTATAGTGCTACAGCTAACTGGAAAATGTGGCCTTAAAGTAAGGATTTAAATTTTTGGAGAAGAGATCCAGGATGTAAATCTCAGCCTTAAATACTTGCTTTTTGATAGACTGTCGGCAGTAGATTAACATAAATTAAAACTGACGAGCTATTATTGTGGTGTGGTTAGATTTCCTACTTCACGTGTTAATACATGTCCCTAGTTCTAAGGGTCATTAAGAATAACTCCATAGTTTTAAAAAATCCTTACTGCTGTTCATTTTGGGGAGTTTTATCTTCTAACCCACAGCACCTTTATGTTTAGAATTAGTCTAGAACAAATTTTAGTTAGTTTTAATACTGGTTGTAATTTAATATCAGCCTAGATTTATTGCTAGCATTGTGTTGTGGTGGTGACAGCAGCCTGGTGTTTTTCTGCATTGTTTTTGAAACACATGGATGTCTATGAGCTTCTAAATAATTTTTTATTATATCATTGCCTGTGTATTTAGAATGATTATACTGTGATCTGGTGTAGAGTATTGAATGAAGTAACAGCTTGTCTTTTACGTTCTTAAGTCAATCTCCAATTTTTATTGGCACTTATATATTTCATTGTTTATTTTATTAAGTGAAATCTGTTTCTTTTATGTCCTGTGCAGAATGTGAAAGATGATGGGCAGCATGTATGGAGACTGAAACACTTTAACAAGCCTGCCTACTGTAATCTTTGTTTGAACATGCTAATCGGAGTAGGCAAGCAAGGTCTCTGCTGTTCTTGTGAGTATAAGCATTTCAGTGTTCATTTGCATACATGTCTATTCCTAGAAATGTTGTGCTTGCTGCATAACAAAGAACTGGTGGCTTCCTAGTACAATACCATTGCCAACACAATGGTGTCTCTGCCTCTGCCTTCTGTACTTGAGTGCTCAAGGTTCTGTCTTTAATTTTTCAGGATTTTGGGCTTTCACTGCTATTGTTTGAGGGAGTTTTCTATATTGTAATAGCTCTCCATATTAGTTCCTTATGGAGTCTGCCTCTTTTTTTTTTTTTTTTTTCCTCCATTAGCAAGCGTCATGCTTAAGTTTCAACCTGATATTTTTCTTATTCCTCTTTTGAGTTTATTAACAGTTACTCGTATTCTTTAATAGGTATCAACTTGACTAGCATCTAAGTGCCATATTTGTTTATTCAGATTTTGCACAGCATTCTTGTTTTGTAATTCTGAAAGTCAAAATCCCAGTTTCCCAGAAATCACGTTTCTGTAACGCTTCTGAAATTTCGTATATTTACTTGGTTTGTAATCATGTACCTTAGTCTTGACATCCTTTAACATATTAACTGATTATAGATTTTAAGGTAAAGGAACACAGAAAAACTACTGCATCTAATTTGACCTTCATTAGACTATTAGATGCAGTTACTACAGTTCAATTCCTTGAGTTACATCTATGTATCTCCTAATAATCTGTGTTTGACCAGCTCATAACCTGTATCTTGAGAAACCAAATCTTGCTAAAACATACTTTGTCTCTGTTTGAATGTTTAAAGAGATGGATGATTGGTATCTTTCTTTTGTGGTGTGTTCCAATGATTAATCATGTTTTTTAAGACCTATTTCTGATTTGAATATGTCTGGTAGATGGTTCCAGTGATTGGTTTGTGTTGTGCCCTGGTCCATTAGATGAATGAGATCTTTAGTAGTCACTGTATTCTTCTCATGATGGTATCAAGCCACTTTTCATTGTTCTTTTTTCACATTTTTGATAAATTAATCAGTTTCTTAATGTAACTTACTTTCTACGTTTGTGGTATGAAAGATAGCCCATCACAGCTGATCAGGACCTTTCTGCCTGTACAGTTTCACTGATTTAATTTGGGATTCGTCTGAATGAATGAGGGTTTTGTAATCGACTATTTATCTCTCCTCTGTGGGCCACAGATCTCTTGAAATCATAATTCAGATGTAAATCCTCCACGTATGCATTTTCATATCACATAATTTAATTCACAATGCTATGGAATGAGAGAGATACATTTATTAAAATGCAAACAAATAGAAATTGCATAACTTCAGATTAATAAATGCTGATGACAGTGTCTGGAATATATATACAAAATGCTGAATTGACTACTAGATCTCGAAATGTTACATTCTTTAGTATTCTTTTATGTCAGACTGATGTAAACTTAATCCTTGCGAAGAAATATAAGACCCATATATGTTTGAAAGAGAAAATTCTATTGAGCAGATAATATAGATCACATTCTTCAGTAGTTATGAGAAAGGTATAGATGAGTTATATAAAAGTAAACTGCCCCAAAAAGACCAGCCTTACAAGAGCTGTAATTTTCTCTGCTGCAATATACCTCTTTAGAATTTATTTGTTATTGTGCTTGGCACTTACTTCATGAGTAGTCCCAGAGTATCTGAAGAACATCCACATGCTCCTTTCAGTTACTTCATGCAGCAAGGGGAGTGAGTCTACTTACAAAACTATTACAGTATTTCCCTACCTTACTTGCTTCTCCAATATATTTTCAAAGCATTGCTATAGATTTCATTATTTGCATTTTAGATTGTGTGGGAGGAAAAAAAAAAAAAAAAGAAAACTGCAGGGGGCCTCACCATCCCTCCACGGTCCAATCAACAATGTTACTCCCTGCAGCTTGTCTGATTAATGGCTGTGCCTCCCACTGGGTTTGTGTAATAGGTGCAAGCAAGGTGTTTAGGAGTACTTTGTGCTTAATTGCTCTCGAGGTCAAAAGCGTGAGACATACACCATGCAGGCAGAAACCCATTCTGTTTTTAATAGTTGACTCTATTGAATGTGGATATAAGCTGTAGCATTTCCTCACCTAGGCACAGTTGTACAGTTGAAGTCAGGAAAGTTTTGCATTGTACCCTGACATTTGTATGTTTTCCAAATGCATCTAGTGTGGTCTTTACAGACCTGGTGAACAATAGTAGTTATGTAAAACTGGTGTGAAGGTGTTAGGAAACAAAACCTTCTCAGGAATTAGCATTTGGGAAAGTAAGAGTTAAAGTTGGGATGATTACGTGGAATGCATGAAAACAATTGATATCTGAAAATGGACTAATCAGCCATTTAAGATTTATAAGTCAATAGAAGGGACAACATAAATTCATTGGCTTTTATTTTTGTGCTTGCCAGCTGCTCTCATGCCTATGGTTTGTAAAATATAGATTTCCTTCTACTGGCAAATGACACTAAACCATTTGACAGTCATCAATTTGTCTTTAATATTTTTGTCATTTGAGAATTATTGTGAAAAAATTTAGTGAGCTCTGATTTAATTAAGCATTTCCTGTTATGCAATGATAGTGCATTCTTGGATTTCTCACTTGCATAATATTTCCTGTTCTAATTGGCTTTTTGTATTCCACGGAAAAAGCAGTCTAGTTTGAGTTTTCATTGACTGATTGGATTGATTATATAGAGATGGCATGCTGGTAATGTTATTTGTTTCATAAGAATGTAGTCAGAAACACCATTGCCTCAACATCTAGTAACATGGGGTGTTTTTTTTTCAGTTTGCAAGTATACAGTCCATGAACGCTGTGTCTCAAGAGCTCCTGCATCTTGCATCAAAACATATGTGAAGTCCAAAAAGAATACTGATGTAAGTTTGGGGTAGCATTAATTTGCCATGTACCTGTTAATTTAGTAACTGTATGTATATCCACACTTTTCTTTTGCAGGTAATGCACCATTTCTGGGTAGAAGGAAATTGTCCGACAAAATGTGATAAGTGTCACAAAACTATAAAATGTTATCAAGGCTTGACTGGACTTCACTGTGTTTGGTGTCAGATCACAGTGAGTATACTATAGTAAAACCTTTAGCGCAGGTTAAAGAGACAAAAATCTGTGTATCTTTTTTTAAAACCTCATAAT
Organism: Tyto alba; assembly: GCF_018691265.1. Taxonomy (NCBI): domain Eukaryota; kingdom Metazoa; phylum Chordata; class Aves; order Strigiformes; family Tytonidae; genus Tyto; species Tyto alba. Next base: position 10,336,452 of record NW_024881313.1, read on the forward strand.
TCAAAAGGTCTCATTCAGTTTTGTCCTCAGGGATGAATAGTGTGTGTTTAAGAAATGGTATATGCAGAATATTCATAGGAGTACATAATTGTTGTAAGCAAATATGCTTAAAGGTGTACTCTGCCTCAAGACAATATACAAATGGAAATAATATATGTCACTCTCTAAGAGCAGAATTCCGAATCTACATCATGGAAATATTTATAAGTGAGTTTTCAGTACTGGAGAAAGTCAAGGTCACTGTGACACTAGGGCAAAATCCTTATTTGTGGTGTACTGACAGGGAAATGAAATTGAGGACATCTGGTAGGATAAAGTGATTTCAAGTGTCTGGGAGTAATATACTAATCTGTGCACCAAGTGTAATGTATACAACTTTTGTGTGCTCCTTGTTCAGCAGGAACCAATAACTGGAACTAATGACATTCAAGGAACACTGCCCTTTTAAGTGAGATCTTCATGCTAGAAGGAGCAATGCCAGTATTTCTGTTCCTAGTCAGGGCAGGATTTAAATCTAAATCAACCATCTTCTAGGGGTTTTGCTTTTTTCTGATATCATTATTACTATTGTTATTGTTATGGAACAGCAGTTGTTTGTTCAGTGTTTTAAATAGTAATTTGAGACTGAGGCATTAGTGAATGTTTGTTTTCAACGTACAAGTTTGGATGTTTTATGACATATTTTCTTAACACAAAAATACCAAATATGCAACATCATCAAAGAAAATAGATCCAGGATGCTTTCAGTGATAAGCTGTTATGATTACTTAAAAACCAATATTTTAGAAGAAAGCAAATATGTAGTCCAGATTGCTGTCAAAATTTGGATAATTTATGTAGAGAGTAAAACACCCAATCCAAAATTTTCACATGCAGATAATTAAATTTAGGCAATGGCTATCTGTGTTTAGATGGATAAATAAGAGTGTTCCGCTCTAGATATAGAAGCATTTACATTTATATATTTATGTATATCATTCCAGAAATACATATTATGTAAGGCTCCCTTTTAAAGTCAAAGGAAGTTGCAAACTCTGTAGCTACTCAGAGAAATTATTTTCCCATTCTTTCATGTGAATCTGGAGCAGATTTTTAAAGGCCTTTTGCTTCTTGGAGATACACATCAAGATTTAGAGGACTTCTGTAGGAACTGATACTCACTGAGGAAATACAGGGGAATGCTTTATCATTGAAAACACTGTAAAGGAAGAGGCTTAATTCTGAAAATATCTTAAGTGTTTGTGCTTATGTGCTTATTTAAATGCTTAAATATCTGTCAAAATACCAACTAAAAATGGGCTTATATGTTTTGACAGCCAAAACTGAAAATGCTGGCACTGAGGTTTACAATTATAGCAATTGTATTTCCATCAGTGTTTTAAAGGTTTTTATTTTCTCTAAAAATAATGTTGTATTTTAAAAATAATTTCTTTTAAAAATTTTTTATGACTTCAGTTGTAAATTAAATATATAAGTGAAAAATATGTAATTTTTAAGTTTTAAAAATACTGCAAAATATTTGGTTTTCAATCTCTTATTCACTTTTCTTGCAATCCTGTGTATTCTATTTATTCTATTGCAGTAACTTTTTATACTAATAACTTTATTACTGAAGAAACAGTGTTTTACATTTCTGACAGATACATGATTTTTGAATAGATATTCTGATGTTGCATAATGATCATCACATCCTTCATACGTTTTCAACTCTTTGTACAATGACACATGTAGATCTTGTTAATGAAATTTTTGTAATGTATGGGGATGCTAGTTATGACACAACTAATCCTGAGCCTCCTTCATGCATTTTAAATATCTCTCCTTCTTACAACTTGATAGGGTCACTTCTAATGTCAAGTAACTCAATCAAATCCTGAAATTTAGAGATGTTTTTCACTAAGGAGGTTTGTTATATACTGAGTTCTCATCCAGGACCATGATTCCCTCTTCCATAAACTCTCTATTTCTCTACCGTGGTCTTATAGATTTTTTTTTCCTCATTTTCTCTCCAGCAAATATGTTTTTTCCTACTTTGCAGGCATTTGGTTATGAGGGAGGTAATATTCTGCAAGAGCTAGGTTTGGGGTAAGGGAATTTTGGGGAAATGTATTTAAAATCTGATAAAACATTTTTTTGAGAAGAGATGCATATCATTTTATTTCACTGTGCCAAAGTGTTATTTTCATTAAAGCAACATTTCTTCTACCGTTTCTGTTTTCTGCTATGTGCCAATTCTGTTGTCAAAGATCAACAGAGACTAATAAGAAGATTAAGCTATTTTTTTCCATATATAAGTTTGCATGCCACTGAGTAGCAAAGCTGCTAATTACCACTGAATGTGTGAAGATACTTTTATTTGATGTAACATGGCCTGGTGTGCATTAATTATGGTACAAGTAGCCTTACCACTGAGGCAGAGAATTAGCATGACAAATGATTTAGATTACAGGGCTACCAAAATACTGTCACAATAAGGCTTTAATACTCAGAATAAATCGAAACTCGTTAGACTTTTATTTTCTGTTGCTAAGTAACTGCCTGAAAAGGTAACTATACAGTATAAATGAATATGGACAAGGCTAATATTAGGTGCCATTCAGTTCAAAATTCAGAAATGTTATGTCAATATTAAGTGTACCAGATAACTTTATGAAGACCATATTAGCGGTAAAGCTTATATACATCAACAACTGGTACAATTTTATTGTAATTTTAATAGAGTTCATACTGACATAGTTAAATCATCTAAGGGAAAATGAATCAGTTATTGGAAAAATGTGATTTACAGATGCAAACAATGAACTATGTATTTTTGTAACAGCTATTGAACCTGTTGAACTAATGCTGTATGCCAGTTATTACACTAGTTAAATCCCATGTTAAATAAGATTTTTACTTCAAAATTTCTGATATTTATTATCCCGATTATTTTTCTTCAAGTATACATATCTTCTCAAAAAATAAAGTATTAATCTCTATGGGAAATAAATGTTACCTGAAAAACTTAATGCACAGCTTATTGAATCAATGCAGAAATAGAATCACAGAATCATTTAAGTTGGAAAAGACCTTTAGGATCATCAAGGCCAAAATAATAAACCTTCGCCAAATTTCATATTATGAACTCGTATTTCATTGTGGTGATCTCTGATACTATTGTGAAGCATACCAATTAAATATGAATGCCAGGTACGCAACTTTGCCTTTGTATTGTGTGCCTGTGTTGAAATATTCTCTTTAGAGGCTTTTGAATTGAGTTAAATCCTAAAATATCAACAAGATCTCTCAACTGTTAATGCAAGAACATTTAAATAAATATATCCTGATTTGTTGACATTTTATTATGATGTTATGTAGACATTTTTCCCTTCCACCTTTTTATCAACACAGAAATAAGCCAATGCTCTTTCAGTCACCAGACCTGAGAATATTCTTCCCATGCTTTCAGAGTAGAACTCTTCTCATTGCTTCCAGGAAAACTGGGTGAATGCTAAAAAAAAAAAGTAGAAAAGGAGAAGCCTAAACATTGATTCAATCAAGACCAAAATTTCCACAGTATAGCTTAAAGATATTAAGCTTAGATAAAGATCTTAAATAAAGATAGTGGCTATTCCTACACTATTCTCTTATATGTATTTTCATAGATACTGTAGCATCACAATTGAATTGGTAGTGACTTTATCAGCTTCAGTTAGGAAGCAGAGTTTTACCAATAATGCTAAAGGCAGCCCTGAATTACCCCAGATTGCCCACTAGTAGTAGAACAGATGGTTCTGACTCAGTGCAAGAAGCTGTCTTCTGAAATGAAGGTTCTGATCGCCAATAACACTGTGGTGATGTTACTGTACTGACATACAACTTTCTCATATTGTGTGCTGGACTGCATGTGCAATTTCCAAACTGGAAAATATTTTGATCCACTGTTCTTTGCTACAATATAAATTAATTGGTTTTGTCAATCCTAAGAGGCTTTCCGCTGCAGTGTGTTTCATTTTCCTTGTAGTACTCTAGTAATAGATTAATTAAACTCACCCCATTCTAGGATGCCCATTTTCTTAGACTGTAGTAGTAAAATGTCTTAAGTTGAATCTTCATTTTCTGTCTTCTCATAGTTGCATAATAAATGTGCTTCACATCTAAAACCTGAATGTGACTGTGGGCCTTTGAAGGACCATATTTTACCACCTACATCAATCTGCCCAGTAGTATTGGTGAGTTGTCTCTATGTTTATTTCAGATGTAATCCTTTGTCATCGGTAACGGCTTTACCTTTGTCATAGATAAAGTCTGGGACTGACTGCCAGAGTATTTGTTAAATTCACTGAACTGTGTGAACCTTAAACACAAGGGGTAATGGCTGATGAGTTTGTAGGCATAAGTGTGTTTTATCCTCTGCATATTGTATTTTCCTTCATGTGAGAATGAACTTTCTGTAAGGCATATTATAACTGAAGCTGACTCAGGTTTTATCACTTACTCAGACTGTACTTACCAGAAACTGTATAGGCAGAACACTTGTACATTTTACATCTTTTATAGATCCAACTTCCCAGAATAATGAAGTTATTCTTATAGACAGTTTTTGCTTGGGATGCATATTGTATATCTGCAATGCTGAGGTCTCTGATCTAAGCCGGAGGTTACCTAGAATGATGACACTGGTCTTGCAGTAAGCTATGCATCAACATTATGGTATATTTTATTCTGCAGTCATGGACAGTAAATTTCTCTGTCCACAAAAACAATAACTCAATTCAATGAAAATAAAAATGCATGCTATGTGTAGGTTGTATAGAAAAGAGCTGACCAGTTTATCATGAAAAAAGATCTTCCAAATTAACTTACGTATTCATATATTAAATTGGATGTTTTATGCTGATGAAAGTCATAGCATCATCATATTCATAACAGAAGAGATGTGTGGTCCCTTTAAATATTTCATAATAAGAGTAAGAAATGCTTGAATTTAAGTGATTTATTGCAGGGTGGAAAACCAAGAAAATACGCCTTATAATCTTGCATTTGTTTCTGATCATTAAGAATAACATTCATGCCTATTGTAAATTACTTGTTTCCTAATTAATCCTTTTGGTCTGTTTATTTATAAAACTGCTAAGGGATGGATGCTAGACTTTGACCCTCTGCTTGAGTAAACTGGGGCTATTCCGTTGCTGTCAGTGAAGGTGAAGCAATGGAAAGCTGGCTTTAACATTTATGATTTTTTTTTAATATTTTTGAAAAATCATAGGAGAAGTTTTGTAGTCTGCCTATAATAGTGTTCTGATATTACCTGGACAAGTTCTGAATAATAATTGTAAAATATTATTTTAACTTTCTTAAATGATTACATTCCACATTACTTTATTTAATTTTCAGGATTTTAAGCCATAGTTTAAAAGTTAACATGTAGAAATTATGATTTGTTATTGGACTGTGTTCATTTTATTGTTATTTATTTTTTTGCCATTCTTATAAACTGAATAAGCCTCAGCATGAAATTTCATCTTCACTTACATTTGTATAACTCCATTTTCTTTTCAGGAGAGGAAGAGGGATAGAGGAGTTAAGATTTTCATTCCGCAATTGGAGTTTAGTTAAGTTATTCAGAGGATATATAAAACCACTCTAGAATCAAATCACCCTTGAATAGGTTTGGTTTATCTGCAAATTTTGAAGGCATACGCAGAAGTAAACATGTTTTCCTGTATCAGAATCATGTTTCAGTATTACATACTAATAATGTAACATAAAACATGTATTTCAGCACAATGTATATTGTTAGGAATGGAAAATATATTTTACTGAGATTTAATGGGAATTTTATAACTTCTTAGTGTATTTGTTCATCATTCTTCCAAAAATGCATTAAAATACCAAGTACACTTAGATTGCCAATAGTACATCGGTGACCTAGAAAATAGGAATTCCTTCTAGAAACGATTGATTACAGTGAACATATTATTTATGTTAGTAATATTTTCATTAGTTTCTCCCATTTCCTATTATGGGGATTCCTTTTGAGAAACATAATGCTTCGGTATATGTGAAACCAGCACTCTCAATGATGACAGCAAAAACAGTGAATATATCCATCTCAAATTTGTCTAAAAATATAATAGTAAGTGTGTGTGTTAATAGAAATTATGCGTTCAGACACATGAAATCTGATGTACCTGTCAGTGGAAGGGTCACCTAGGACACACATTTAGCTTCACTGATCAGCTGATCAATAATATTCTTGCAATGCTACATATATGTGGAAGGTAAAGAAAAGCAGATAGCCACAATGTTTTCTGTATCAGATTTATCCTTGAGTATTTTGAGGTAACAGAGAAGAACATACCTCCTTCCCCCATAGAATAAGTTATAGGAGTTGTGGGAAAATAGTAAGTTAAAAAAATCTTGTGTCTTTGATCTCCCAAAAGTTTTGATCCTCCCTTCCATCTGTAACTTTGGAAGTCCAGACTTCTTCCAGAAAGCTGTCAGAGTTCATCTCAGACCAAGATGCCTTCTCATAAGTTTTCTTTCAAGAGTACAGGCTAAAACGCTTCTCATCTTTTCTCTTTTGAAGAACTAAGGACATTCTTATTTTTACTCTTCTCATCCAGCATGTCTCATTTCTTCAGTTCTTGTGAAGTCCAGCCTCAACTCTTTCTGCAGAGATAAAGAGAATTTTTTCATAAATTGCATTTCACAGCACCATGTATTATACTGGGCTACCAAGCTGGTCTCTTGGCTGCAATTTGTTGTTCAGGTCCATATCTTCTCAGATTTTCCTAGGTATCCATTGATGTCCAAAATCATTGTTACAACTCTGAAGAATAAATAAAAAAACTACCCTTCCTGATTGTAATATCGCAGAGGGTTACATTTATCTTGCCTCTAAGTGTTGCCATCTCAGCTCAGGTGACTGTTCTAAATTACTCATTTAGGGTCTATAGGCTCAAGAGAGACTCCTCTAAAATAGTGATTGGTATGATCCTCTCATACTGTCCCTTCTCGTAATGGCCACAGAGAAAACCTAAATGCCTGGTCATCTGGAAGTTAGATGGTGGCTCTCAGTTAAATAAGAGGGCTCCCATCTTCAAAACTGCACAAAATGAACTCCTCAAATGTTACTCCTAAATATGATTAGCTACATTCTCAGCTGAAACAGAAGCCATGGGGAAACTCACACAGCTGACACTGTGTATATCATGAAAGAATCACATATCTGTCTAGATTCAGTGCCATATAAAGATTTTGCATATCTCACTGTGATACTTTTAAATGTTTTGGTAAAACGTAGTCTGTCAACTTTAGTCCTTTTTACTTCTCTGTTTACCAAATATGAGGGTTGTATGGTGAAGTTTTTTGTTCAAGTTAAATGAGTTTTGTTATAAACCGTGTGTGCAGATCTCAAGTGATAGTCTTTTAATAGATGTCAGATACACTTTAATGTTACTCTCTTTTATTTCAGTAACGTTTTAATTAATTCATACTGATTGAATAAATGTACATTGAGACTTGTTTCCTAATGAGGGCACATTTAGAGGAAAGGTTTTGCATCATTCTGATATCCTGTGGGTAATTATATTCTAATTATATGGTGGGGGGAAAAAGTCTATAACTCAGTGCTGATATTGTTCATTGGACCCAATTAATTACATGCACATAATGAAAGTTCATGATAAGGTTGACTGGCAGTGAGTTTAAAAATCTTTAACTCAATTGAATCCTAGCCTACCAAGAGTACAGAATTAGATCATAACCAGGTTAAGAACTGGGTATTGGAATGAGATGAGCGAGTAGTGAAGAAAAAACGACTGCTCTGTCCTTATGATACAGCTTCTCTCCCCCCACCCATTTATAAGGCAGAAAGGAAAAAATGCTAACATACATTTTAAAGGCTTCTTCATTTCATGCCTTTCTTTACTATACTCTGTTTATTGATGAATGCATAGGATTTTCTAATTTGTATTTATTTTTGTAGAAAAGTAATTAGATTTTTCTCTTTCCCACCAAAATAGATACAGCTTTAGGTAACGATGAATCAACCAATAAAAGCCTACTATTTGATAAATATACATTTATTTCATAATGTACGCTGATTTTGATTCTCCTTTTTTTTATGTAAGTTTTACAATGAATTTTTTTTTTTTTTACTTATTTTCTAAAATTGGTTTTGAAAACTATAATTAAAACTGTTAATTGTAGAATAAAAAGAAAATTATGGAATAAATTGTAAAACATGAGGTACCCTGATTACGATGTGAGCATTACTATATGGCAGTTATCACTGTCTCCATAGTAACCAGTTTATTTCAAAGGGGGAGGGTCTGGTATAGTATTGAAGACAAGTGAAAGAGATAAAATTTAAAATTGGGTATGTTTTCTTATGTTTGCTTTTCAACTTAATTGTTGAGCATTCTGGGACAAATTGGTCGTGATAAAAAGTTTGGGACAACTTGTTTCTTTTCATATGAATGAATTTAGCTTTTCTTTTGTCTAGTGAAAATGCTTATAACTTTTTAGGACATAATCATTTTAGCTTAAATTCTATCTATATAAATACAGAATATATATAGAGAAATAATTCAGACTATATAAAGTAGATATGGAATTTATATACATCATGGAGTAAATTTATTTATATACACCTAATATAAAATACCATCATAAGTCAAATTTACTTGCTCTCTTATTTTAAAATATAAACGGCTATATTTTTTGGTGCAGGAAACAGTTGTATCTGATTCAGATTTGGATTGGTTTGTCATTCTATTGTACAAGAACATAAATGTTCAAAAATCTTTCATTTAGAACTAGTTCTACTTAAATATGTAAAACAATATACACATCAGGTTACAAATATTTTAGCTAAGAAATGTGCCTTGTGCAACTAAAGAATACACATTATGTTCTGTAGCTTCAAACTTTTGTGCAAATATAGCAAGTATGTTGAGATGCTGGCAAAAAAGTAATACTGAATTAAAGTTAAGAATATCATACAAGAATTTTCTTTGACTATCATTATTTAGAGAGACTAGATAGAATAGCTAGTGGCTGTGTTGTGATTACAACATTGTTCAGTAGATTTTTCCATGTCTGGTAATAAGTTTTACTAATATGATTTTGTTGGGAGGTAAGTACAGGTTACTAACGTAGGAAAGCAGAGATGTAGAGAGAGAAAAAGGGAATTACTAGTTGCTGGATGAAGAATGAGCTTTTGTAATACCTTTTACAGATTTTAATCCTAAAATGATTCTTCTGTTTTTATTATAGTAGAGATCAGTTTTAAGTCAGTTGAATCCAAGCCTAACATGGCGCGCAGAAAGTCAGTGCAGTATATAACCATCTTTATGAGCAACTTGATCATTTGAAGTTGAATACTAGCCTTATTCTGAGTTTCTGAACAAAGGTACTATAAAAAACCCATTTATTTGAATATATATGCTTTATTGGGGGGGGTGGGTGGAATTTAAATCTGGTTGTTGAATATTAAGTAATGACATAGCAATTGAAACAGATTCAAAACCAAAACGAAACACTTTTTTCCTTTTCAATTGCATATTGTATTGCAGAATCAGTTCTCTGAGAATCTAAAACAGACTTGAAATATAATGGTGTGCTTATCTATACTAAGAGCTTTTTCATTTCTTTGAAGTCAGAAGGAAATTAATAATTGCCCTGGAGGAAAATGTATCTTCCTAACTAATTATCTGTTCGGCAAACACAGTTCAATGTTAAAATAATAAGATGCTGATAAACTGAAATGGCAGCCGTTCAGTCATTTTAAGTTATACCTAGTTGCCTGCCCACAACTCATCACTGCTGTCTGTCCCTATGTTTATTCCTTACATCCTCTCGCATTGGAGTTTAACATGGTTTTATTTTCAAAATTATTTTCCAATTCTTTTGTCTTTCTTGGATGTTGTGTATAATTGCCTGCTATAACTCAAGTTCATTTTAGGTTGCAAATTAGATTAAAAGTCCTGGACCCTACTGTTGTTGTATGTTGATGCATATACTGAATGCATGCAAGATGTAAGGCAAGTTATCTTCAGCCACCTAAATGAACTAAGGCCAACATGCTAAATGAGTAACACTGGATTGTGATTTTGATGTGTAATTCTTTACATCTTTTTTAAGATGTATTAAGCAAGCAACACAAAGTATATATATGAAATTTTCATGTAGCAGTTCCTTGTTCAGAACAGTCTTGTGGTCAGCAATACTTGAAGATTTTCTTAAATGATATCTCCATTCCAGCCTTGTCTTTTTCCACATATTTTGGCTACTAGCATTATGGGTGACAAAGTACCTTCTTCTGATTGCCATAATATGATTTTTTTTTCCTTAACTGCAAATGTTTCTTTTGACACAGCTCTCAGATAAATTTGAAGCCTTACCTTTCCTTTGTAGTATGGGCATGTGCAGCTCATGGGACAGTATTTTTGCTAGTGAATTAGTTGCTAATCTTGTCCATGGGATGAACTTGTAGAGCTAGGTACTGTGCTCCAGCTCTGTGAACTTTCAAGACAGTATGATGTGGTATCCTAATTTTGGCCATTCTGATAATGTATAGAGGGTTAGAGCTGGAAATGTGGAGAAAATTTTGTAACGTAAATTTTCAAAATATTTTAGCACATTTAAATCATAGTTGGATGTGATATCTGATAGATATTACAAATAGATTGCTCCTCAGGGTTTGAAGTAGTGGTGGTGGGTTTTTTGCAGCTTTCAAGGTGTCTGAATCTTTGATTCTCTTCGGTTATTGTCTAACTATGGACAGAAACTGTATAGAATGGAATTTTTGTAAACAGGGTCTTGAATACAATATAGTTTTACAAAATGACAATTTTGGACTACCCATTTTAATATTTCATTGTATATTAAAGCACAGTTTTTGCATCCCTTGAAGATTCTCATGTTATTAAACAAACCTTCCTCCAAGTTCTTAAAAAAAACCCAAAGCATCAGTTTGCTATTCAAGTCACATATTTAAACTTCCATGGCCTTCATTCTGCAAACATTTGAGGATACCTTTACAAGGCATTCCATGTGATCATCTATGACCAAATTCCCCTGATCATTGTCTTTAAAATTCAAGTTCCAGAGTTCTCAAATAAGATACTTTTTTTTTTTTTTGTAATAACTGCTTCAGTTTATGTATATTAATGTAGAATTTGCTTCTCTCTTTATATACCTCCATTCCCAAGTTGAGTTTTAGGGTATATGTCTCATCTGAAGCCATATATTATAGAAGAGGTAATTATCATATAGAAATAATCTCAGATTTTCAGTAGTTACTTGACAAACTGTGTAATGGTATTAACCATTCACTGTTAGCTTTACAATCCTATTTGATGTATGAATAAATTGTTGTTTATTAATTAAAACAATTTATTTTATACAATCTCAGCTGTGAACAAAATAATCCAGAAAAATAGATTTCCACGTATTAAGAGACAAGGCAAGAAAAAACAATTTTGCTGCATTGGCACTGGATTGTGTGTCAGCAGTTAAAATGTAAAGAGGTAACTAATAAACCTTTAGTTACTATTCCTGTGTTTTCTTATAACAGCTATGATAGAGTATGATATTTCTAAATATTAGTGTTTTGTGTAAAGTAAAAGACTGTACCCCTATATAAAGGAAACACTTTTGAGGATGAATGTTGTATAGCTTGTCAATTGTAGTAGAAGAAAGCTATTTAAATAGAATTCCTTACTTTGGATGAGGTTTCAAAGACTTGGAAGATAAAATAAAAAGAATAGTCCCCAGGTACCAAGTATCTCTTTTTACTGTTTGAAAGAATAAAGACCTCATGTTTTCTAGTATTTTTATCTGGTGCTACAGTGATCCCACACATGCTTCCCAGAACATAAATTATATAATATGACAGCCAAAATATTGCAGAAGTACAGTTGTGCAAATGTGTAAAAATGTGCTATGTATATTTGTTGTTAAGTACAACTGCTGCAAAGTAAAGTTTCTTGTGAGCCCTCTCTCCATGCCCCTTGCCATCCCAGCTGTTTGGTGTTGCAGCCTAACATTCTTTTTTTCCAACAGACACTACCCACTTTAGGAGGTTTGCTCCCCGAGGTGCGTAACGGGAGGCATCCGTGTACGCACAAGTACTAACGGATCATGATATTGTACATTCTTATTGCTATGAAGTGCATTTTGGGGCTGAACTAACAATACAGACATGATATTCTCTCTTATAATTTGAGAGGCCCTGTCTTATTTATCCATTTTTTTTTTCTGCCTTGGATGAATAAGGGATAGATACAATTGAATATTTCTTATCTGACAGTGATCTCTCTGGAGCAATACTGAATGATGGAAGCTCCAGTTAATGGGTATTGACTTCAAAGTGGGAGTTCAAGGGGGAAGAAGATGGCATGAGAGGTGCAAAAATGGGTGGAAAAAATTTTTGTTGTGCTAAGTACTCTTGAAAGATATGTGCACTGGCACATACCAAAATTCTCTGAGCCATCAAAATGTACAATAGCTTTTAAAATGCTGTATTCAGTATCTCTGTCAAACTCATGCATGTCCACTAAACAAAATAGTTCATAAATACATTAATCATTTTGTATGCTTTAATTAACAAGTTATTAAGTACAGTGCAACTGTTGTAGAAACTTTTTTTACCTTGAAAAATAAATTTTTGCTTTTTGTAAAACCATTTATTCAATGCACGTCAAGTTTGTCTTAACATTGCTAGAATTTGTAGGCTATTATCCATAGTTGATTATATTAAACTGTTATTACCTCATTAAAAATGACACTGTTTAGTTCCTGACACTCTCTGATAGCTTAGTAATGTTATAGTAATATTACAGTTCTCAAAAGTTATTCAAATAGTCATGTACAACTGGATTAGAAGGCTAGCTTTTTATTTTATGTATAAAACAAAGTATCTGTGCAAGAATATTTAAAATAGAATTTTTTCTTATGAAATGATAAATCTTTTTGCGTTCCATTACTAATCAGTAGAATTAAGATACACATTATTATGTTATTTCATACAAACTAAGTCAGATCCTCACTAGTATGACACGTATCTAAAAAATATAGGATATACAACTCTAGGAAAAATGGAATCTCCTATTGGCTTCTCCATCAATGTTTCAGAGAGTACTATCTGTACATGTGGTGACGTGTTGTATCATATGCATATAAGATGGGTAATAAGAAATACTTTATTTGTACTTTCTTCAAAAATCATCACTGAAGGAAGCAGACCTTCAATGATAATGAGGTCATATATTCATATTAGAATTTTTTTAATAACACTCTAGACAATTCTGTATCATTAATATACTTTATCCTTTATATTATGTGAGGTGTATGGCCTAATCTTGTGTAGTCACTGCTTAGGAGAAGCTGTCTTTGTGAGTCAAGCAATTGTTTTGCTTATGGGACAGGTAATATAAATTGGAGAAGGAATGTTGCTAATGCAGCAGTCATAAAGCCAAGGCCAGCTGAGGGTATTTGCTGCTATCTGTATCATGCTGGAACAAAAAAGCCAATACCCAAAACTTTGCTTGAGGTAATTGTTACTGCTTTTTGCTTGTGCGTGATTGATAACAGTAGGTTTGGGCACTGTGGTAAGCATCCTTTATATACAGACAGTTCTCAGCAGTGTATAAATACTTTTCCTCTAAATAATAGCATGATATATGCAAGGAGACTTTTAGTGCCACACTCTGTAAGTAGGCCTCTTTTGAACAGTGCTTTTTTAACTTCTCTAAATGCACATACTTAGTGTGCTGTATCTGTTCCTTTCTGTTACCTTTTTCTTCGAACTACCACATATATGTTATTTAGCTTAACATTTCTCTAGACTTTTTAAAATTTGCTCTACATTTCTGATTTTTGTTAGAAGTCAGGCTTTTCTAGCAGCTCTATGTCTGCACTACTGATACCTGCTTTGATTTTTTGAAGATGTTGCAATATCCAAGAGCCAGATTTGACTGTAATATAAAATCCTGTTTAACATGGTATGCTTGCTTTTTAATAAATGTAGTGATTTTTAAGGGTGGTAATTCGCAGAGTTGTTTAAAACCCCAAAGCTGATTCTTACATATGTAATGAAGTGTGAAGCTTCCTTCACACTGAATTTTCTTGCTCACTGTCCTTGGCAGTAATGGATACCATTGTGCATTAATATTTTGTGTTAGTTCAAAAATGTTATTCTGTTTGGATAGCTCATCCTAGTTCTAGTTTTTTAAAAAAATGTCAAATACGTAAGTGCAGAGTCAGTGATTTCTTAGGCAGTGATGTGGACAGTGTTTGTGTTTTGAAGGTTAGGGCTGAGATGAATAGCTCTAGTTACTTCTACTGTTTTCAGTTTAAAACAATGATACTGTTGTCTAGAATTTTGGACCTCCTTTTGAACTGATCAAGTTTCTCAAAGCATTCAAGACCTCAGTTAACTAACCTCTTGGGAATCTCACTGCATATGGGAAATAGTGTAGACTCCTTTGTTCTTTTTTTGTGACACAGGTTTGTCAGTCCTTTCACAGGAAGTGTGATCGGATTGCCACAGTTCCCCAAAGCACTTGGCTAGCCAAAGCAGCCTGGGATGACTTGGACCACTATTTGCATCAGGACTAGGTTGAGGCTGTGTCAGTCTGCAAATTTAAGGAAACTAAAGATGGTATAAAAACACTGATGGTCCACATAAGTGTTAGAAGGCACTGTGCTAGACTGGGAGTTATTCCCTTCCTGCCAGGGAATCTGTGTCAGTGTTTCTTACAAGTTTAAACTGCTCCAGAAAGAGTAGCATGGATTAATTGCTAGTGCAATCCCGAGGGCTTTATCAGAGGTAGCTCAGAGATGGGTCTGGTCTAGTACGGAACGTAAATGGTAACATTTAATGAACTGCTTACTGAGTGCAATTGCAGGGGGTGGCAACAGTGTCCTTCATGCTCCTTTCTCCTGCAGCAGCTTTGTGCCAGACCATTCCCCTGACTAGTTTAAAGCCTCCTTGCACTTGTGAAGTGAGGAAAGTGACTGGGGTGCAGTTGGGATTGGGGACACTGATTCTATTTTATAAACATCTGCTGTCTTAATTTATGGTGCATTTTTGGACAACCTAAAAGGACATGCTGGGTGCAGTTTATAAATAGGATAAATGAGATGCAAAGAGCAAGGACTTTTTTTTTTTTTTTTTTTTTTTTTTTTAAATTCAGAGTTCTCTGAAGTGACCTGACAACAGTTGAAAATATGATTACAGCAACATACTTCTGAGTTTTCTTCTTTCATATATCCACCTGATTGTGCTGTGTATCAGCATTGAAAGTTTCTAACAGTTTAGAATCTGATGTAGATTCTTGTTTCTTTCTGATCTAAAATATATATTTTATAAAAAGACACTCAGTCATTTGATAATGGTACATTTAGAAAAGGTATGTTTTGCCAGAGTGGTAAAGTACTCTTAAAGTGTCCAATCTTTGCTAGCAGTTACGATGAAATTTTGATAAATTACTGATCTCTTATCAATGTGCTTATTAAACAGTCAGGTATATATTGTATGATTGGCTTTCAAGTTTCAGAATGCCATGCTGGCAATGTCAGATTATCTTTCAACATCATTGCATTAATTTGTGTTGTGACTGCACAATTTTCATCTATCTATTGCCTAGTCATTATGGAATGTCCAGGCACATAGATAGATAGATGTTACGTGAAGTGGCCAGACATTGTGTAATAACTTGACTGAGATCTCATTTTCATTAAAGCAGAATCTGACATTACTCTCTAGTCAAAAAACAACTTTGTGGAGGCGCAGTCTCAGTGACAGTTGTATGGCATATAATATGTTAAAATGTTCCATTTTCTTCTTTTTTCAAGGAAAGACAGGCAACAGTGAAAAAAGAAAAGAGTTGCCCCCAGCAAATGAACAAACTGGGAGAACGGAACAAAATGCAAAGAGCAAATTCCGTCACTGTAGATGGACAAGGTCTTCAGGTGTGATTATTGTTATTTTGATTTAAAGGAGATACTTGTAAGCGTGAAGACAATGGCTGAGCAAGCTTTAAAGTTAAATATTTCCTATGCATTTACTCTTCTAATATTTCACTTTTACATATTTAAAAACACAATAGGTAAATTCTTCTATTTGTACAGGAATCCTGCAGTGCAAATCTGCTTCTCATGTGATTGGTAGGATTTTCTAAGACATTAAGGGGGAGGGAAAACTAGCTCTAAAACACTTCTATTGTGAGGTGAGGCTGAACTTGGCTGTGGTAGTATCTGTCACAGCACTGTGTGTATTTACATTATACATCTGAGTCTATGCCTTGATAACTGTTCACTATTCACATTTGGACCTGTTAATTAATAGATAGGTGGAGTAAACTCCAAGGATGTTATTTGTCCAGGTATTTCCAAGTAGGATATTTGGTGTATCAAAATTAAGAGTGGAGAGAAGCAAGGTGATTTCAGTAACAGCGATATCTAGAATAAAAATGCAAGTTTTTTCTATTTGAAAGAAAAGCTAGTGTGTGTGATGAGCTAAAGTTATGTTAGGGAGGTTACTTAGAGGCATGCCAGAAGTTCTGCCTGAACTGCTTGACTTCTTTCCCTTGAGATATTTTTGAACAAAATCAATATTCACATACATGATGTTGCTTTATTATTTCCTCAGGAGTTAAATGATCATCATGATAACAATGTGATAATAATTTTATATACATAGTTAACTATTCTCTGTATCTTTTGATGTGTTGCAGTTGAGGTTCAGTAAAATGTAAAAGATTCCATCACTGTATATCAAATGCTGTATACCTCATAATTATTTCATGAAATACCTTATTGTGTCAGGATAGAAATGCTTATTTTATTGTTTCATCTTTTAGGTTAGTGAAACATTCTTGTTATGACAACCCAAAGGAAAGGAAAAAAAAAACCCAGACCCTAAAACCTGTGCAGTCACATGGCCCTTCCACTGGCGATCTAGTAGAATATTGCAGTGGTCATTATCCATGGTTTTCATGGCTCTCTTTCTGTATGTAGCATCCTCACAGATTGAATTGCTATCCAGATCATCAGTGATAGAGCATGAAGCAAAAAGGTTAGTGTATTCATTGACAGAAAGCTCAAGTTCTGTCTAATCAGTCACAGTGTAACTAATAAACTGGTGCTAAAGGAAGCAGAGAGACTTTTCTAGCTTTTGGGTGATACCTGTCCAATTCCAGTGAGCCCAACTTCTCTAGATAGAGGAGCGTCTTTGGCATCTCCTTTTGGTAGCAGCGCCATGTATGATTATGAATTTTGGTTTTACTCCACACATTAGATTACTTATACTCATAATACATTTTTAGTTATTTTTCAAGTCTCTGTTTCCCCACTCATGCGATACCGTGCCTGGGGTATAATCTGTTCAAGATAGCAAACTCCTAGCACCACTGACTCTTGCACACACAAACTTAAATTATTAAAATTTCTGCTTTCAGGTAATTAAGACATAAGCTTTTATATAAGTTTACTAGTATGATCCCAAATTTATGTTCTATCTTTTCTTTTCATGATGAATCCAAGGCCTAGGATTCGTCATTGCTTTTATTTATTATCACTTGAGAAGGAGAGAAAGAAAGATTGAGGACTAAGGTGATTGGATAATTATTGAATGGATTTGAGATGTTTTCTGAATTGCTTGGTGTTGTTCTGTAATGCCACATCTATAATGTAGCACATGATGTAATACTGGTAATCATGATGATAACATTAGAAATAATTCCGCAGTGATGACCCTAATTTGCTGAATTATACTGTGGTCTTTGTTTTATCCTGTTGGATAAAATTGGTTTTGAGTAACAGGAATCTGTTTTAGCACCATTACATTTTTGAGCAGTATCAATAATGATAACTTGGTCATTGTGAAGGCTGAATGGCTCTTGAAGGATACCATAGTGAAATGCTGGGATCAGTGAGACTGCTAGGTTTTTTTTTATTTTTCACTCACAAATTGTATAGTTTTGGAACTATTTCCACAAAGATGTAAGATTCAATAAATATAACTGGTAATTAATGTTAGTATTTTGCCTAAAGATGGTCTGGAGCAAAAACTGATCAAAGTATACTACTCTAATTCTCCCATATTTAGCCAAGCATGCTACTCTGATTCTAATACTCTAATTTTGCTGGCATGGTCTCCCATTAACATGATCTTCAGTGAACAGGAAAAGGATTTTTGTGACATTTTTGGGAACCTTTTCTATTCAGCAGACTTGATTGTTATGTTAATTGCATTTGTTTTGAGTTCCAAAGGTAGCATATCAAAGTTACCCATCAAATCTTCATACTACTCCTGTTAGACCTCTGTTTTAAATATGGAGGTAGCTACTTATATAATTGGTCCACCACTTTTTTTCTTTTTATTTTAACTTTTAAATCATTTGTCCAATAACTTTGTGGAGATTGCCTTTAAATCATCCTAGATTAAGGCTTGAAAATGTTCACCAATTTAGTCTAAATCTTTAGTTGAATTGTTTATTATATGGAAAGAGCTACATTATCTAGAAAAGCAATTTGGAAAAGCTGTAAGGAATTAATTAAAAGAGACCTTGTTTTGGAATTGAATGGAATACAAACTAGTTACTTTTTTTTTTTTTTTTTTGATGGTCCTAAACCTTCTGCTTCTAATAATACGGTTAAGTTTTGAAATAAAAAATTTAAAATAGAAATAAGTTCATCATTTAGCTTTTGTTAAGAAAAGTATTAAGACCAAACCTTCCTTCCATCAGGCTACAGTGAGCAGGTAACTTAGTGGCAGTAGAGATCTGCACGACTTAGAGACAATTAATCATAGTTAAGCACATTCATCTTACTTCTTTCTAGCTAACCAGCATAATGATCAGGATTATTATTTCTAATTAGAGGAAGTAATAGATCATGTATAACCCTAGGATGAGTCTTGTTAATTAACCTGCGTCCTAAGGGATTTCAGTAGGTAGTCCATCTCTGTCACAATGAGAACCATTGGTTTACACTTAGTTCACAGGAACAAACATCATGGGAATTGGCTAAATAACTAAAATTGATTAAAACAGTAGATAAAAATTAAAGATATGACAAACTTCACTATATCCTGCAATTTGATATATGTTTCAACATACAGCACTTTACTGTAACAATATACTGTGCCAGAATGTGATACTGGGTTGGTTTTATGCTAGGTTTAATTCCACTTAGTTTGCTGGAGTTTTTCTTTATTTGTTGTATATATTAGAGCAGATTTAGATCCATTGTTTGTGAAGTTATGGATGGAGTTGACACACTAGTGCCTAACTCCTCTAACTATAAGAAAGTGCTTTTAGATGCCTATAGGATTATATGCCTATATCTGTAGGATGCCTGTAAAATGCCTTAGCTATCATGTTTCTTGGGATCTGCCTTAAATTACATTTTATGAAATCTTCAGCTGAAAAGATTTTGTTGTTTCAGGAATTATGAATAAGGATTTGGAAAAAGAGCTTTCAATGCATAATTTTGAAACAGACAGTCTAAGCTTCATCTCTGAAGTTGTTAGTACATGACTTTGGAGATGTTGACTTCAAACTCTTAATATGCTTTTAGACATTCTAGAATTGATATATGTCTAAATGTGATAATTTTAAATATGAATAGACTAGCTTTATGGTTTAAAAACAGATATTAGAGAGAGATCATTTGATGTACTTCTGTGTTCAAGTGTATGGAGCAAAGGCAGTGAACATGCACATCTTACAGTATCTGAAAATGCAGACTAACACTTATTTAAAAGGAAGGTGTTAGTTTGTAAAGCTAAACATTAATGTGAACATGTAAAACTTCCTATGTGCAAAAAAATTAAAAACCATGGTAGAACTCATTATTTCTTTCAGTATATCCTTCCTTCCATTCTTTTTCTCAGGCTTGTGCTTCTTCCACATGTTTTCTCCTCTACTTTTTGAAGTTTTTTAGCTTCCTAAGGTGTTTAAAGGAACTCATTATTGTTATGGTTGTTATATTTTTTTAGTGTGTGATTTCATATCATATCAAATATTGCAGGCTTCTGTAATTCAAAAAAAAAAAGAAAAAAACCTAAAAATTATTCAGTCAAGCTTAAAATTTTATAGAGCTATATTTTGACCTTTATAGTATGGTGTCATTTCTTACTACAAAGTACAGTTTCTTCATAGCTTTTTCCATAGGAAATTACTGTCAGAATCAGTCATGCATATCTTGCATTTGAAGTTTTCTTTTTGACTGATGGATATAACCTATATGTATATCAATATTTCAGTGGAATTATAGGTTAAAATGGCATTGCAGCTGTAAAACAGACAGCATTAAAAAAAAGTCACTTGGCAATTTGTGGCAAATTAATGAAGTGAGGATTATTTCAAATTATGGAATTGCTTCCAGCTGGATTACATAGCATAACATAGAGTTTGCATTAAGCTTTTTGTTTTCTGTCTACTATAGGAAAAAATGAATGCAACACACAGCATTAATGAGTGGCTGTGTTATTCCCTTCTTTTAGATCACTCCAGTTCCAGGCACTCATCCACTTTTAGTTTTTGTCAATCCTAAAAGTGGTGGGAAACAAGGAGAAAGGTAAGGTTTCTTTTCTTTTTTTTTTTTTTTTTTCCCCCCTCTCTCTATTGTGATCTCTCTAATATGTTTAAAAATGAACGTTAAAATTTTGTATATTAGAAGGAATCAACATTTTATACTGTTAT
Organism: Tyto alba; assembly: GCF_018691265.1. Taxonomy (NCBI): domain Eukaryota; kingdom Metazoa; phylum Chordata; class Aves; order Strigiformes; family Tytonidae; genus Tyto; species Tyto alba. Next base: position 10,357,154 of record NW_024881313.1, read on the forward strand.
GCCTCACATTTGAACATCCCATTGCCCTGTTTAAGAGGTACACAGGAGCATGTAGTTGTAAATTCTGCAATTAAAATCTAGAATGAGTTCTATACAACAGTTTCATTTCACATTAGAAAAAGTAGCAATATTCCATGTATGATTTTGTGTGATTTTCATTATATGAGTTGTTATATTTTGCATTGCAACTTTGAAGTTATAACAGTTCTGGTTTAATCTCTATAATAATTATGCAGGCAGGCCAATAATTTCAGTTGGAAATAGTATTCCATTTTCTAATGTATGAATTGCCTTTCAAAGATTTAGTGAGTAGACTCTCCAGTCTCTCCATAAGTTTTCCTACAAAGGAACCTTTTGATTTCTGTAGATCGGAATAATTCTAACAATCCAGTTAAAATATTAAAGTCCAATCATACAAACTTTAAAGACAAGCTTAATTTTATATATGTCACTAATTACACTGATTTAAATTCAAAATGCCTAAGTTTATATTTAAATGTTAGTGTATTAGAGTTGTGATAAAACAGATGTGTAAGGAGCATCTTTCTCCTACTCTGTCCATCAGACTCAGGCAGAAATGCTGAATTAGTTACCCCCTGAGCAGATTTTTCAAAGCGTATTTCAGAATCACAAGTGCTAATAATAAGGCCATTTTTGATCATCACATATATCCTCAAATTTTGATAGCCTATCTTGCCATCTCAGTGCTGTAATTTATCCTTCAAGTCTTGTAAAAGGTTATGGTCTTTTAGCCAAGATCAGGCTGAAGATGACACCTGTGGATACTGGGTGATGTGGATACCCAAAAGCACAAAAGGAGGGGTCCAGTGTGATTCTAAACCTTGGAATCAATCAAATAAACTGCAAGTGGGTCAGCTTTCCCTACATCTTCCCCACTGCCTCTGGGAGATCACTTCTTTCAAACAGCGTCCCTTAAAGTAAACTGACAAAAGGGCCAAAATCCTGCAGAGCAAATATTAAGAGAATTCTCCGAGCTGAAGAACATTTAACCAAAACTGTATTTGAAGATCTCTGAGAGAACAGGTTATCATTTACGAGCTGATTATGTAATCCCTGGACTGGTATACCTACATATCAACAATGTCAAGAAGGCTAGCTGTGTCAAAGGCAGTTAATGATCTAAAAGATTCATTGTAAACAGTTTCAATAACATGCCTTTTCCATCACAACAAAATAGTATCAGCCATCCTGAGCATTCATGTTTCAGACACAGTGGCAGTGTGCATCAGCCTTGATCTTCTGTGCAGCCAGGGACATTGTGGAAGGTAATGCGCTAGCACTTAGTTTGACTTTTTTACAGTACTAATATGAAGTGAGTAGATCAGGGATCCAATCTAGAATTATGTAAGTGAGGGGCAGAGTAGAGCACTGCACTTACATAGTTTGTTATAACCTAGAAGCAATTTAATGAAATGCTGTTTCACGGCTTTCATTTTCCAGTTTATAATTGGTCTCAAGTGTTATAATCTGAAAGGGTTTAATACACAAGGGATGTCATTTAATGTTAGATATTCTCCCGGGGAAAAGCAAGTTTAAAACCTGATCCCCTTCCCAAGCTCCCATTCCCATTCACATGTTGCATTCTGGCACTTCTCAGTTTATGTTATGCAACTGTTACTGAGGCCAAGCAGATCACAGGAATGATTTGAATTTAAAAAATGAATGCCTTATACACGCTTTGTTCACTAACACCATTACCTGCAAGTGTCATTACACAATGAAGTGTACAGCACAAGGACAGCTGCCAGCAGCTGAGAATAGTGAAGTATGAGAACCTCTTAAATTGGCTTTGATACCACACAAAATAAAATGTTAAATTGCATACTAATGTGTCAATGTTGCACTCTATTTCTGTGTTAGGAGGAGCACATCAAAAGGTCAACTGCACTGTCATGTAAACATATCTCAATTCTTTCACCATCAGGAGATAATATGTCATGGTTAAATCTGAAACTAGATTCAAAAAGATTTTTAAAAAGTCCATATACCGACCATTTGATGAGAAGGGGTTTGCCCTCTGCCTTTTAGGTGTTAATGTTTCATATCTAAACCAGTAACATAATAAAATTATAAAATAGGATGTTAACAGGGCATATTAACTTGAAGATTTAATCTAATAAATAACTTCAGGGAGCAATAATACTTAACTTTTTACATTTCCTGTTTTTTCTCTGGCTGCTCTACAGTCAGTAACAGAAATAGAAGAATCCCATATTTCTACCTGCACACACACCCCCCCACCCCCCACCCCCACTTTGATTTTATGGCAGTTATATGTTGTGAAAAGTAAAATAACAGGACATTTGAAGACATAAATAGCTTTGCAAAATGCAGAGTTATGGTGATTCAAGTCAGGCTTTTTTAGTTATAGCGGTTTTGTAATTTGGTCAGGTATTGAGAGGCTAGGAGTAGAGAATAGGCTGTAACAAAAGTAAGATTTCCACATCAGTGAGGAGAAAAAAAAACCAAACCAAACCAAAACAAAAAAACCCTACAACCTACCAATTTTTGTAGATAAGAATTTCATTATCTTGACTCATTCAGATTAAGGTGATATTTTACTGAAAGCTATTCTTCAGTCTTTACTTAGGATTTTCTGTATTTGAGAGATCATGATGAATTAAGTTATGATTTCTAATTGACTTTCATTGAACACAGAAAGGTTATTGCAGATACTGTCAAGATTCCAGTGTTCCCACAGTTCCCCATATGAGATTTTGTGCCTTGCCATATGGTAATCCAGCCCATTTAATTGCCCTTAGACTTGGAGCAAGTGTATGCATCCATCTGACAACCAGTTGAATAAATGCACTCCCTTAATAATACTTTATAATTTCCTTTTGTATTTTGCAATTTTTTTTAAAAAATCTCTCAAATGGAAAGGAAAAGAACTGAGGATCACTTGAAGGTAGAAAAATTTAGGTGCTTTAGTTTTGGTTTTTGAATGTTGGAACAGAGGAGTGGTGGAAACAAATGGATATGTAGAAAATGCACAATCAGAATACAAAAATACTTTCTCTACATATCCAATTACTTTATCGATACATTTTAAAACTTTAATTCTGTTAGAAAGCCAGAGTTTTGCAAAATGTATAGTGGTAAATATCATGTTGTTCTTGAATAGCTTTCTCTTTTAAAAACCAAAGCTATGACTTTCAGATACAATTGAAAAAGAACTATGAAAATAACTTTGTTTTACTTTATTCTTAATGGAGAATTTAATACTTATTGCCCATCACCTGAAACATAAACTTAAATGATTTAACCTAATGGATAATACTTAAGTTTATAATAAAATAAAAGTATAATTCAATGTTTATTAAGATGGAAGTAGCAAATTAGAATTAAAGTTGATGAGTTTAAGCCTTTCACACATCAAAAGTAGATTTTAATTAAGCATAAGATTGGATGGGAGTTCAGCAAACGCAGTCAGGTGTCTTCCTCAGGCTATATCACACTGTAACATGGTTGTGCATAAAATGGACAGATGTGGTTAATTTAATCAGAAAAAAAATGCAGTACATCCATTTCATCCTAGGGCTAACAGTCCTGTATGCCTGCATTTAAAATCCAATTAATCAAGACCACAGCTCCCAACAATCTGTAAATAGAATGTATATATTTAATTCATCATTGACAAAATAGTTTCTTTCAACAGAAGGAATATACAACAAGCCTGCAGTGCTTGTTTTACTGTTGTTAAAGGTAATGCTTCTCATAGAAGAGTCCTCCTAAATCACACTGTTGTTTTGCCATACTCATTACTTTGTTTTCCACTTCCCCATTTTCCGATTTATTTGCCTGACCAGCAGGTGAGTTTAAACAATTGTTTCCTTGACAAATGAGCGGTTGGATGCACTGGAGATCAGCTTCCGTACACTGACGTTTCCTGCTGACTCCATGTTCAGTGTCTGTTCAGTACAGGTTGATGATATCTTTGACCTTTGTTGTTTTCAAATAACATTGGTTCATAGTAGCTCTTCACTCCTACCCTCTGATTAATGTGGTGCTCTGAGTTTTCATTTAGCATTGAGTCAAAATTTAAAAGCGTTTTCAAATTATCTTTTTCAAATGTTGTGTGTCTAGGAGATCACTACAATTATTATAATTTTGGGGAGGAGTCCTTGGCTTTTTTCTTTTCTGCCATTAGTGTTAACTTAAGCCTATACTGATCCTATCTTGAATACTCACCCCCAAGATGACTGAAGGTGCATCCGCCAGTTGGCACAAGGCACTTCTATGGCCAGCTTTTTCCCCAGTGTAGTCTAAAGTTGACTACACTAAAACTACCAGTTTTGAGTTGCCAACGGGTTTCTGTCTATCTATTTCTTCTCTCTCTCTAAAAGAATGATTTTATGACTTCAGAAAATAGTTCAGTTTAATAGTTCACCCAAGGTGCACTTGAGTAATTTCTTAAGCAGCAGATCTGTTTAAAGATGATCTCAGCCCTCTTGGTCACTCCTCCTGTAATTTTCTGCCTCCTCAGTTATGCTAGTGCAGCTGTTTTGAGGTGTATATGAGATCATGGACATGATTTGAGTGAAGGGAAAAAATGACAATGGAGAAATTGTTATGAGGATTTGTATTTTAAATTGAATCTCTTTAGTTTTCCATATCACAGAATAACCCTGCAAATGGTTACAGAAGCACAATTTGTTGTTGATAAAGTGTGTTGTGGGGTAAGAACCAACTGGAAGTAGTGGTGACAAGTGGTAATTTCATGAACTGACTTTGTTAATGAAATTGCACTCCATCACAAAAGCCTGTCTTTTGGGGCATTACCCACTACACTGCCTCATGGCTTTGTCAGCACAAATCTCCGGTCACAAGGAAACCATGTACAATTCCTTCCTTACATGCAGAAGCAAAGCGTTCAGAGCCCTGTCAGTAGCAATAGGCTGTTTGGTACCGTAGTTATAAACCTGGAAGGCTAAATCGCTGTCCGTGTCCTTGTCTTGCATGTGTCACACTGTTAGGTCTAGTTACAGTTTAGTGTGAGGACAAATATTTATAAACAATTTCTTCCTCTTTTTTGGAGAATGTACGAATGGAAATGAACCATCAATTTATGAATTTTACACAGACTAGCATATGTATGTTATAATAACTTAAAGCATGATGTGTCATTTGCAGTGAGTCATTATAGAGTGAGTGTCTGGTATTGATGTTCAGCTAGTACCTACGAGTGGGATGCACTGAATCAAGCATGTTTCAGTGTAATCTTTTCATTACTGCAGGTGGATTTCTGGGTTTTGGCTGGAGACACCTAGCTCCCTCTTTAATAAGAAGGCTTTTATAGCATTTCACTGATACCTGACAACAGTATTGTGAGTGTAGTTAGTGGCTAGTGCGTTTTGTAGCACCAGACTTTTAGGCAAATAACTTTTAAGTCTTTGGGAACTTCGTAACAAACAAGTTCATGAACTACTTATGGTCAGCTACACAAATTAAATTAGCAACACATTTGACCAGTTTAAATCCTATATGTTACTGAGAAGCCACTTACAGATACTAATTAGAAAATTAAAAAAAGGATCATTTTTCAATGGTAAGATACTGCAAATGAAATGGAAATATACTGTGTTGTAAATCCACTGTCAAATGTCTGATTTAGTCATAAACACAGCCATTGACAATGATGTGTGCATGGTTACAAAGTGAAACCAGTCATTTCACATTGACTTTTTCTCTCAGGAATGGCATCAGGAATAGATTATATGAGTGTGTTTGAACACAATGCTTTATGAAGAAGCTGATACCACTAAATAATTGAGAAGTTAAGAAAATGTTTCAATTTGGCACTTTTAGAGATAATTATAAATTTGTTCATAGTCAGTATTCCTACAACCCTGTCTTCCACCTAACCTAATAAATTATGCATTGCTATTAAGAAAATAAAATATAAAAACAAATCCCTCAATGGGCACATAGATTGTGTCTAGACAGTTTTATTTTGCCGAATTTGAAAACGTGGACATTTTAACTCAGAATTCAGCTCTTCCTATGCTTCCATTTTATCTAAGGCAGTAAAAAAAAAGGAAGAGATATTTCAGTGGAAAAATAATTTCTTTCTTAAAAACATTAAAATTTTAATTAGCTTGAGGACATAAACATTAAAATTAAAAGCAAGAAATGGGGGTGTTTAATTTAAACCATTACCATAGATCCCAGGTATATATTTATTCATTCTGAGCTCCAACCATTTCATGTGCTTACTTGTTTCTACATAAGAAACGTAGCAGCTACCACATTGTAGTTAATGTATCAAATTACATTTCTAATATTTGTAATGAAGAAACAAAATGTTTGCCATACTTTTAGGACAGGTAACCTCAAATTTGTAAAATTACAGTTTCAGAAATAATCTGCCATTTAAATAAATATTTGCTGAGGGTGGGACAGCAAATAGGGTCTCTTATGGGGTAGGAAAACACTTCTCATACTGTAGCAATAAATTGATTCATATTATTCAGCTAATTTTAAAATATGTATAATTTAAGTGAACAGTGGTTTTGAATCTTTTTTATTTTTTTTCCCATTCAAAATAATCTGAAGGAGTTATAGTTGACAGTAGATCTGTGTTCTCAGAATGTTATTCAACCTTTGGGGATATTTTTGGTGGGTGGCAAAGCCAATTTGCTATTGCAATTAATTATACTTGTAATTTTGTGTTAGCAATACATTTCAGGAATAAATCTCTGCTTTACAATGGAGTTACTTTAATAGGAGCCAGTGTGCTTTTCAAATGCTTTTCTGACTCGCCTTTTCTTGTGTCGTTATACCTTCTTATCCTATTTTTTTTCACATATATATACAGCATTTGAAGTGTAGATAGCTTGTATGCCCACACTGTGTGGATGAATTATAATTACTGTGTTCAAGTGTTTGATTTTTTTGTATAAATTAGATCCTGCATTTCAAATAATTATAATATGTGTTAACTTCTTTAATTCTTTAATTTCATAGGTTTAAAAAAAATAAATTCCAAACATGTAAGTAAATATTTTCTCCTGTCTCTTTTCCTCTTCAGAATTTATAGAAAATTTCAGTACCTTTTAAATCCTCGTCAAGTTTATAGTCTTTCTGGAAATGGACCAATGCCAGGGTAAGTCTACTGTTAATATTATTACCAGGGATCTCATTTAATAAAATGCTACATAATCAAATGAACAGACTGAGGCACATATAGCATGTTTTGAATGTATCAACACTACAGACCTCTGAATGGCTGCAGAAATTTACAGGTATTATTTGTTTACATGTACAAATAAAACTATGTGTCATGTGTTACTGATAACCATGCAGTACTCCGCAAGAACTGTGGGATAAATTTCATTCAATTTGCAGTTTTTACTGCTATATCAGCAACACGAGCTCATGTGGGTATTACTTTTATGTTACGAATATCAAGCATTCTCAAAGACTGGCCTGCAGGATGTGTCTGTGTAATATATAGTGTACATATATATACATATTCTTATGTATGTCAGATATAGAATGATATTTCAAATTAAAGTTGCTGCACAGTCCTTATCAGTTCCATAATCATGGGGATATAATGGGCAGAAAATGACTGGACAGGCTATATGATGCTGACAATGACTTTTAATGGGGACTAGAGTGTTACCTAAACCAGGTAGTGTTGCAGTCACTCGCCTTACATGCTTCTTCCCTGATTCTTCCTATTTTGCATTCACGAGAAGACAGGAGAATTACAGTATATCAAATATCAACTTTTGCCACTCAAAATTGTCTCCTTTTTAAGTAGTGGATAACCTGGTAGAAGAAAACAGACAGACCAGCACTGAGTGTTTGGTCTGTGTATCATTTTGTATGTATCAGATATTATTTAGTTATGTAACAGATACCTGAAATTTTACATCACTGAGGAGAGTTGCAGAAGAATATTAGGAGATACGTGCTCACTGACATGAAGTTTACACTTTTACTTGAATACTATTTTTTAAATCTTGGGAGTTTTTATTTGCTTAGATTTTTTTTTTTTTTTTTTAAGTTGGAGGAAAATAAGATGAAGGTGGAAACGTACGTTGTTTGTGCCTTGCAGTTATATTTCAGTTGTCACAGATATACTACAGGAAAGAGTATGCTCTGACAGTTTCTGCCAGATCTTCCGGTTTTAAGGCCAAACACACAGGAAGCTATTCTCTCTTAAAACCATTAGCTGTCCGATCATTTAATTTGTTTGACTTGGGATGTGTATAGCATTGATGAAAGTGAAAAGTGGATTGGGTCCAGTCCTCCTTGAAGTTACGATTCTCAGGATATCTTGCACTACAGTGTGGCTACTGTGCTACCTGCAGAATGGTGCAAAACCTGCTGAAAAAATGGAAATAATGGCATGAATTACTTCTTTCATGCCTGTAATTTTATCCTCTGCCACTTAGTGCCGTTTTATTACTCAAATGGTATTTGTTGTTTGTGTTTTGTTATTCTAGTCTTGACACATATGGAAAATTCAAGTAATCTTAGTCCAAAAAGTAGACTAGAAAAATTGCAGAAACTTATTTCAAGAATTTATATGGAATTTTAACTGAGACAAAACTAGTAACCAGTGTTGTTTTACATGGAGTATAATAGAAATGCCATACTGGAGATTGAGATGATGACTTTTAAAACAACTGAAGTATTTTTGTTCATATTCATCTTATTTCATTGAACCTTTGAAAAAAAAAAAACTAACCAAACAAAAAAAAACAAAACAAAAACAAACAAAAAACAAACAAAAAAAAAACCCCAAACAAACAAAAAAAACCAACCAACCAAACAAACAAAACAAAACACTTGATGACTGCATTTCTGTCCATTACCGACTTCTGGTTTTCATTCTTGTCAAGTAAAATGTACTTTAAAGGAGAAGCACAAGAGGGCAGTGTTAAGTTCAGACTAAAACCCTGCACTGAAGCGGTTTAAGCTTTAGTCTTTTGAACCAGGACAATGTTTTTTTAAGAAAATATTTTCAATTTCTCTTCCTATTAGGAATCAAAATAGTTTTACTTCAGAGTCACTTTGAAGAAATTTCTAATTAATTTTCAAACAGACACTGCATTTTATTAAGCTTGTTTTGGTATATTTTTTATTCATTCAACAGAAATGAATAATCCTAAATTTCCAGTCTATCTCCTGACATCGATTCTTGCCCCTGGCAATACTATGTAGGCTGCATATAATTTGTTCCTTAAGTGAGCAGTTGAATAAACTCTCTATTTCACTTACCAGTCCTTGTTTCCCTTTCTGCAAGGGCTCAATTGTCTAATAAAACCTGCCCATCCATCCATCTGTCCACACACTCATCCGTCTCTATAATGCCAGTTATACTGGATTGTCAATCAAAATGTTACATCTATTTAATATTGTCATATGTGTCATTTAGATTAAAACGGAACAGAGTGGTAGATTGTACAGCACAGAGGAAAATGAAAGTGTATTCTTCAGGCCAATTACTGTTATTTAGTGGAAAGGGGTAAACATAGTGTATATTTATTTTAAAGCATTTTTGATTATTGTAATGCATTTTAATTGAGTCTATTTTTAGAAGTTTTTGTTTGTTTGTTTGTTTTAATACTAATTTCAGACATGTTTACTCAACCTATAGAATGTTTACAGTATTAGGGTAGAATTTGCATGTTTTCCATAGAGCCAAGCTGTCTGCTTTAACCCACAAGTTAATGTTTTTATTTATGATGGTATTTTTCTCATGGGATTCTGTCATCAACCAAGAATATAACATTCACAAGTTTTCTAACTTGAGTTCCAAACATCCATGGCTAACAAGAATTAATATTTCCAGTTAATTTCTGTCAAAAATCTAAATATCTCCTGTTTAGATAACAGGAAGAAAGACAAGAGAACTAGGAGACCAATAAAACCCTAAATCTGAGGTGGACTGTGAAACCTCTGTTTTGTTTTGTTTGTTTGTTTGTTTGTTTGTTTGTTTGTTTTTTGTTGTTTGTTTGTTTGGGTTTTTTTTGTTTTTTTAAAAAAAGTCAACAGCTCAATCACTAGATCTCTTGTCCTCCCTCTTGAGTGGGATAACCATGTTCTTTCTTGGAAATATGTTGGAATAAAGGGTTCCTCAGTAGATGTGAGCTGGAACAAGATTAAAATAATTTTGATTCAGAGGAAGAAGAGACAGTAGTGGAGTCGCATGTTGAATGTCTTTGAAATCTGTAAATAATACGTTCCATTTTCGCTTTCAATCCTCTCCTTTAAAAAAACAAAAAACAAAAAACAAAAAACAGCCTAAAACATAAACAAATGAACAAAACCAATCCTCTCCACCCCCCACCCCACCCCCCAAAAAAACCCCACCTCTCGTAATATCAGTTATTGTGCATTTTTTTTTATAAATATCCTGGTGTGTAGCAGGTGAACAGAAAAATATTTTGAACAAGCTGACAGTGGATTTTAGTACTGCTATCTGAATGTACAATTACTTAAGTGGATGTGTCATCTACTTTGGTAATAGATAGGATGGTACCTGGAGAACTACAGGGACGGCAACAAAGATGTATCTTGTAGCTTCTTAGCATGCCTAATCTAAGACCTTTGAAGTTGTTTATGTCAAGACTCATATACATAATCGATATAAAATTATGGATATGATGCAAATAAATCGCATGGCAGCCGACTCCCTGACATTGATTCCTTTCCAACAATGGAAACTGACCTGCTGCGAGGATTGAAAATCAAGGATCTCTCAGCCAAAGGGCAACAGTACACTTTCACTACTGGTATAATAATTAATGGTTTAGACATTCTTTCTTTGGGAGCAGAGAGGTACGGGTGAGCTGGAGAAACCCTGTGAGCTCTGCAGCTGAACACAAGCATAAAAGGTACTCCACAGTTACAGATTGCCACAGTTAACAAAGTGACGTGAAAATTGCCAGTCTGATACATTGTGTAATTTGTGCCTAGCACATGTGTCTGTAGCCTTGAAAAGAGTTTCCCTGTTTGGTTGTTATATCTCCATAGGAGTCTTCTACTTCTGACAACAACTGTTATTGTGGATTTAATGATCTTGAAGAATCTGAAATTCAGTCCTTGTTCACCTCACAGAGAGGTAAATAATAGCTGGATGAATAGCAGTCGAGCCACAGACCCACATGACTCTCTGGAGAGGTTACAGTTTCACAAAGGCTTTGTCCCTCTGAAAAGGCTCCCTTTCCCTTAAGTCTATTATTTAAAATGTCTAATTTATGTTATTTTTATAATCTATAATAGAAATTATATCCACAAATGTTGTATTTCCTTGTAGGTCCCTTAAGCATTTAATTTGGAGAGCGTGTATTTTTTAAAATTCTATCAGCAAGTTTACCTCAACAGGCCTTTTTAAATCTTAAATTCTATCCACTTGAAAGATTCCCAAGACAGCCAAACTGAATCTCTACAACTTAGTTGGTAATTTAGTTGGGAATCTACAGCACCTGGGCCTTTATAACTTCACAAAACAATAGACCTATTGTGAAAATGACACTATTTTCCCTGATTATTTGAATTGATTGCTAGAGCATTTCTTTGCTGTTGGACTTTTGGAATATCCAGAGTATTCTGGGAAGACATATACACCAAGAATATTTTTAGATGATAATAACTGCATAGTTATATTCTCCTGAACAAAACCTTGAACCTGGTCCATATTTCTTTTGAAGAATTACATTTTTGCCAAATATGGCAAAGCAAGCTATGGTGGGTTGGTTGTTCTCTAATGATTAAAATTACTGTTGTGTACCATAAATCAGTAGTACTTAGAACTCAGTAAGTCTTCCCATGTGAGACTTAAACCTTGAGTTTAGAGATAGATTTTAAACAGCTGTTTAACAGTATTTTTACATGTATGACATCTGTGGTGTTTGATGCACACATAGCACAAGCTTTTAATATTGTTATTATTACCCATTTCCACTCCTATCTCAGTTTAGATTTCCAGAGTTGTGAGCCAAATTCATTCACCTCTCTCTTAGCCACTGTAAATGTTCAGCAGTGAGTTTGCCACACACTCACAGCCTTTGTCTGAATTGTATTTTAAAAGCCTCTGCCACATCCTTTAGCCTGCTTATTAGTTGCGCTTTCACATCTTGAACTGGTTCACTTTTCTCAATCACCCCAAAATAAGCTTTTGACTATTACAGTTACTTCTAAATGTATGACATCCAGCATCTTAACTACATCCACTACCCAGCATATCTTGATTCACTCTTCCCATAAATACCTCTGTATTTCTGCTTCTGACTGGCATATATCTCTCCTAGATCTTCAAGGCTGCTATCCATTATGTGGGTATTATTCAGATAAAGCAAATTTCATTCTTGCAGGGATCATGAGTGTGACACTATCATTATTGTTCAGTATATGTATCAGAATGATTTGGGGCCATCGACTGACTATAACGCTATGCTCTAAAAGTAAGCTGGTACACATCTTAAGGAACAGTGAAGGAAAACCTAAGTTTTGGTTGGACAGGGCTTTGAGCAACCTGATCTAGTGAAAAATATCCCTCCCCATGGTAGGGAGGTTGGACTAGATGATCTTAAGAGGTACCTTCCAACCCAAACCATTCTATAATTTTATGATATTAATGGTATTTTTGAGTGTGAGGTATATCATATGGACCAATGTTTTCAGTGTTGGGTACTTGACACTAAAATGTCCCCTATGTTCAAGGAGTCCCTCAATATCCCATGTGACCACACACTGAAGGACTGTGATCGTGTTTTTCTAAATGTGCCATCATGATTTTTAGCAAGCCTGTGATTTGAAATTGGCAGCCACCTTTATCTTCAGAAAATATGAACTGAAACCAATATTTTCCGCTTCAATATATGCATCTACCAGTTAACTTTTGCAAATTAAAATGTCATTACAGGAGAGGAATATATTGCCCCATGCAATGATAAACTGGATTTATTGAAACTATTTTTATTAGAATGATTTGCTGGAATTACTGTCTCATGAATAGTGTCATTACAGTATACAGAAAACTGTAACTGAGAGTTGTAATGAAGTTAAAGTGTGTATGTTGCCCAGTTACATGGCCAGCTCAGCTTGACAGTCTAGGAGAGGAAAACCTGTGTTTAGTTTCCATTTAAATACTCAAGTAAATAAGCATTTGTCAGGGATTGTATTTGCTTTGTTTTTGTCAGGGATTTGTACTTGCTGCAGTCAAATGACAGCAATAGGGTCATTACTGTAAAGGAGTAAACATTGCAACAGTGCAATTGCTTTGTCTTTCAACTTGGTACTTTTCTATGGACAGTTAGTTTGAAAAGAATCAGTGTTGAGCTGAACATCTAAATTAGTGAACTTTCTAGATTAAACCCAGCACTGTGAATTCAAAAATGGAGAAAGTTTCTAAGTTACAAGGTTTACCTGGAAATGAGAGAGATCTATCAAATTGGCACTTTGTCAACATAAATCTGTTAAATTAAGGTTTAGCAGGCTCTAATTTGTTTTGAGCTGCTGATATTTAGGGTGAATGTTTATCTTTCATTCACTTCCATTCATGACATAAATTCTAGTCCAATACACACATGTACTGGTTCACTTGTAATTATCAAACAAAGTTTTGAATGTCAAAAAAAAATTTATTAACAAGGTTAATTTTGATAATACTGTATTTGATTTATGCCACACTTTATAAAAAAGAAATATTTCTTTAATGATTTTACATGTTTATTGGTTCAATGCTATTGTCTCAATACCTTTAAGGCCAGCCTACTTTATTACCGTGAGTATAGAAGTTTTAAAACAGAAGCCATAGTAAATAACTTAATACAATTTCTCTGTAAATTGTAATGTAGAACTTCTGAAGTACACTGTCTTGCAGCTGATTACAATTAGATATAAGCATTGCAATTGGCAAAGTTCATGTACTGCGCATAGTAATATTGCCTGAGAAGCTATGAGACAAAAGTATTTACAAATTTTGCTGATCATCTATTTCTAAATTACTTTCCTTTTCCAAAAACTGAATCCAAATTACTCAAGGGTTAACTGTAAAAGCAGCTCAGGAAAAAAAAAATGTGTTTAAGCGACAAGAGCTGAAGTGGCTCTAATGCCATTTAGAGTATTTAAGAGAAAATTTTTCTAATGTAGGTGTATACGAAGTTCTGTTGCCTTTTTTTTCGCACTTTGATCTTCTTTGCAGTGGAGAAATTTACCAAGTTAAATAGTATTTTTTATATCCGCTGATAATTTGCAATTTACCTTACATTTAGCTGATACCTACCCTGAGATATGAATATCCCTGCGTTATTCTTTGCTTGGGCTATTGACAGTTTTAATTTTTGCTTCCACTGCGAGTGAAGAAGACAGGCTGAACGATTTCACACAGTGCTGTTGTTATGCCACCTTGTGTGGCTGAGCACCTGAAATCTCTGCATACTGCACTACTTCTGGGAATTAAATAAAAAGTCGTGTGAAGATACCTCAATGGAAAACATTGCAACTTACGTTTTAAAATAGTTTTATTGTGACTGGGACAGGATTTCCTTAAAACAGTTCTATAAGAATAAAGAGGGTTTTGGGGGGGGGAGGGTGTTCTATCTGTGTATAAGCAATTAAATGCATGATTGGACAGTCCTCTACCACTGGTGTTTTATTCATAAATAGTTTCTCTGCATTCATATGGATTTGATGAGGTGATTATGAAAAACTGAATTAGAGTAGTGTAGGTAGTTGAAACAGTTGCTGTCTTTCAGATGGAAATTACTAATTTGTCATCAGAAACTCAATAATTGCCTGTGTGTGTGGTCCTTGTGTCTGGCAATATAAAATAAAAATAGGCTGGTATCAAACACTTTCAGTGGTTTAAATTTATTTGTTTTACTTCCAGCAGATAGGAAACTGGATTACGGAAGACTAAACAGGTCAATTTACAAGAGAGTTATCAAGAAGATATCTATTGATATTTTTTTCAGCTCAGTTTTATGACCGAGCCCATTTACTATGTTAATTATTGACCGTGGACTAAGAAGTATGTGTATGCTTATGAAATTTGTAGAATGTGAAAAGCTGGGAGATATTGTAAAGAAAGGGAAGCTGCAGTTTAATGATGTAAGAATTTGATCATCAGGCAAGATTTAGATGATCTTGTCAATTTTGATGGCAGAAATACAATCAAATATAGCAATCTCTTGTAATTCACATTTACAGATTGGTTGTATTGACATTTTTCAGTAGAAAGAAAAATGTTTAATTTTCCAGAATCATCTAACAGTTCACCTACCAAAAATATCCTGATGTTTAAGGTCTTAGTATGCATCCATACATTTTTTTTTTGTCTTCCTGTGGATTACTATAGTTGTGACTTGTCATCTTTTATTCCCAAATGTATCAGTCCTGTGGTAAGAGATGTTAGTAGCAGTTCTGCTGTTTCTTGTTGACTTTATGCCAGTGATTGAAGAATAGGTGCAACTGAGGTGATAGTCTGTACCAGCCTAATGTTCTTATGTACCATTCCAGCTCCACTGACTTATGTTAAGTGATGTAAGAAAGCATAGTAGTATAATGTCTATAAAAATCAAATCTGTATAAAAGAATATCTACCTATTCTCATATCCATAAATAAAAGGGAAAATTTTTTTAGTGGTAATAATTTTCTTAATTGAAAAAACAAAATCAAAATAATGTGTTGTATTAAATAATTCTTTGTGAATTACAGTAGAAATTAATTTGATACCAATAAAATACATGTTTTGCAGTTTCTGATTTATCTATTTCTCATATCCTATTTAATTAGTGTCAAGGTTATTGACATAATTCTGTAAAGGCTATTGATATAATGGACATTTGTCTTTTGTATTTAATGTCATACTTGTCATATTGTGCTATGCAAAGAGTAATTGTCTAAATTGTTATAATAATAATAATTTTTTAAAAAGTAGAGATAAAACTTTTGGGGAAGAGACCCACTGTAAGTACTGTTTTATATTTTTGTTATATGATGTGTATTATATATACCTAGAATTCTGGTACAATTTTATAAATCAGTTCAAGAAAATAGGACTAAATTTCCTATTCTGGTCCTTTACCTTAGTCTGACAGTGCACAAAGCCTTTACAATGACTTCCATTTCTTAATTTCCACTTCAAAGCACTTATGCGAAGTTGTTCTCCAACAAGTTGGTTTTGTTTTGTTTTGTTTTGTTTTTTTTCCAAACCATATAAAAGCGTTCTGTGGATAAGAGGTAACAGATACTATTAAATCACTGCTTGACTGAAGATATCTTGATAGGTAATACTTACTCTTTACCTTAAGTTCTATTAAGAAATCTGTCAAATTCTTTCTCTACAATTATAACACTTACAGAGTTTGAATGAAACCTTATAAACAGAAAGCCATATTCTCTTACCAACTCTTAATGTAGACTGCACATTCTAATTCAACAACTGAGATTTATTTACATATATAATTATATAACTATATTTAATTTTAGAAATTAATTTCATTTTATAAATATTTATATTTGTTATAGTATATTTAGATACACTATATTTCTGTATGCAAATATACAATGTAAGGTATAGTTTAGTTGTATGTATTTTATGTGGTATATATTCATATAATGTATGTATCATTTTTCTATTTAAATTTATAAAAGAAAAATCATGTGAACTTCATGCTGTACTATGAAATTATTTGGAAAATTCACTGTGTATCAATATTAAATGTTCCAGAGGAAACATGAATGAAGTTTACTGAGATCTTTTTTGATAATATGGTTTTGTCAGATTCTTCAGTCCCCCATTTTCTTTGGAAATTATAGTTTTTTGTTGAAGTTTAAATACACAGTCAAAACAAAAAGAATGTTTGATAGTCGTATGGGGAGGATGCTTGTTTCTAAAAAGGGAGATGGAGGTTTAGGTCTAATCTGCTGATCTGGATTAATGCCAGCATCAACCGTGTGCTTTTGGTGTTGTTTTGTTTGTTTATCTTTTCCCGACCTCCTTCTTGACATCTGTTACATGCAGTAGAAATGCTTAAATATTTCTAGAAGTTAGAACCCCGCCGTTACCTCTGACCTATCATTTGATTTTAAATTACTCTGTTCTACCCTCAGTACTAGAAGCAATATGATTAAATCTGCTAACTTTCTACAGACCCAACACATCAGGTTGAAGTGGGAATGCTGGTGATGGGAGGCATTTGTGTCTGCCAGGTCTCGTGAAGAGACAGAGATGCACGCCTGTGGGCCAGGGCATACCTTGGTGCCCACTCTTATAGTGGCAGAAGGTGACTTCCAGCAGAGGGTCTTTCAGCATGTATGCTTAGTAGAAGATGTGTTCCCCAAGTGTACCTAGTCAGATTTGGCACATGATGTTTTGGATCAGAAGAGATCCTATAGTGCTTGTCCTGTGAACCTGTGAAGTAGAACATAAGAGGTGAGAAGGGCAAAAAAGCAGGGTTTAATACAGAACGCGTAAGCATCCTTCAGACATTGTACCTGACACTTGAAACTGTCTAAGGGCTCTTCTGAGCAGAGAAAATTAGAGAAAGTGGTGCAACAATGTGAGGGATTTGATTCTCTGTAGCTTTGCTAACCTTAAAATTCTGGCTGAAAACTAATACAACATGAAGTTTTCCTGTCGCCTTCTATATCTTAAATAACATATTTTGACCACTGTGCTTATAATTTCCTCTCCCGTGCTCTTTCTTTTACTCTGCAGTTTTTCATATGTTCCTGATTTTATTGAAGCCTAGAGGAATTTTAAAACTTTCTAGGGACAGGAACACCATTCTCTATTCTCTATGCAGCATTAAAGTTTCATATGGAAAATAGTTTGAATTAAAAACTTGCATGTTGCTGAATATATTTATTTGTATTGAAGAATCTGGGTACAATGTACTAATTGTGCATTTATTAGGAAGTTGCAAACTGGAAATCGGACCTGGTCACTAGCATATAGAATATGCATTAAGATGTCTGTGACAGTAATGAACAGAATATATGTGAACATACATACACTCACAGACACACACACATATATATAGTAATTCAGCAAAATTACTGGAAGGTTTTTGTCTATTTGCAATTTATGTCTAAGAACTAATTTCAGTGTCAAAAGCTATCCTTAGAAGATGCTTTTAAATTTAAAATACTGCAACTTAGAATTGTTTTAATATATCCTTGCTTTTCAACAATATGGAACATTGGTATTGGATCAACTGGATGATGAGGTGGTGATACTGTCCAGCACTCATTGGATATGGAAGCAGAAATAACCAGGCAGATATTACTAAAGATATTTCACTTTTAAAATATGATTTGTAGGCTGGTGGAATGGGTTCATTCAATCAGGTGCTTACTCATTTTGTATTAAGCCATGATGTAAAGTTGTTTTTATCAACCACAAAATTCTCAGTTTAATATTTGTTAGTGTATTATCAGAAATATACTGTTTTCATATACATTTATAGCTAGCATCTCACAAGGAAATATGGCTAATACGTTTAGCCACCTTACACCTTTCTGTGTTGAGAGACAACATATCCACTTACAACTAGGTAAACAGATAATATTTTCTGATAACAGTTTCAAACAAGATTTGAACTGAGACAAAGATTTGGGTCAAGCATCAGGTCCAAGCTATTTCTAGTATTAGTGTACCATAATAACCCTTGAATTAACAATTTCATATTAAATATTTCAGATAACACCACATTGGATAGTATTTGTCTAAAAAATGAATGAATGAGCAGATGTGATTATTTCAAGTGTTCACTTGCCATTTACTATTAAATGAAATGTCTTAAGCCATAAAATGTTTGCATAATGTGCAATGAATTTATGATAATTAGATATCTTCATTTGCTGTTTTTAGGTTAAATTTTTTCCGAGATGTTCCTGAGTTCAGAGTACTAGCGTGTGGTGGAGATGGAACAGTAGGCTGGATTTTGGATTGCATAGGTAATCAATATCTTTTACATAGTTTTGCATGACTGTTTTTCATTGTACTGCTTTTCCCTATATACTGAAGTATGGATGCAGGTATTTCAAGAAAGATCTTGTTCATTTAAATTTTAAAAATGTATTAGTTTGGGACATGATTATTTTTAAGGATATTCAAATTGAAAAGGATATTCAAAATTCATAGACATGTCCATTGTTTCTATTCCTTAGAGAAATTTGCATCAATCTATTTTAATTTCAGTTCAAAGTCTATTCCCCAAACTGAATCAAATCAAAGTTGTTTCTTTTAAGATCATTTACCTTAGCTAATTTTCATTTTTAGTTACCAAATTTTTGTTTATGATCTATTATCCCATAATGGAGATAAGGGGCTAACAGCCATTTCAGTTTTGGAGTTCTTTTCATCAGTTGATCATAAAGTCCTCTGTACACATCATTAGGAAGGCCCAGAAGTAAAGATACTACAGACTTAAACTTCTCAAGGCTTATTAGGGAGAATATCTTCCACACCACATGACTGTTTATTTCAACTTAGAGGGGAAGCAGATTAAAAAACAATGGGAATGTGATGATGGAAATTAGGAAGGGGATGAAAAGGGTTCAGAAGATTCAACTGAAAGTTTAAATTAAGAGTGTTTAAAAGTGTGTGCTTTGTGTCATGAAGGAACGGATGATAACATCGGCATATTTTTAATATTGGTTTGAAAAAAATCTTTTTTTTTTTCAAATGCAAGCTGTTGATTGTAACTCTCAAATAGCTTTCAGAATCATAAATCAATGTACATAAAAATCAGGTGTATTGTCTAAACTTGGAAGAGGTGAAGTTTTGCAGCTGTTAATTGTGTCATCACTTTTTTCATGAGGTCTAAAATGCCATGCAGTTACTTTCTCTTTCAGTGGCATTATTTGAGAAAAACCCCTGTATTTTGTCCTAGTAAAATACTGTCTTCTGCAGCAACTTTTGTGGTACAGAACTAAGAAATTATTTGGGGGATCCAAGATCCATTTGTTTCATAGGTGCAGGAAATAGATTTTCAATGCTGCCTTTAGCAAACAAAAATCCTTTGACATATGAAGTTTAAGGGATCGTCTGTTTCCAGGAACAGACACTTTCTAGTTTGAGCTTTTCTTCCCTGGTCTCTTGATATACAAAGAATCTTAGTTGAGAGCAAAGACAGAAGCAAATTAAAAAAAAAAAAAACAAAAAAAAAACAAAAAAACAACCAACCAAAAAAAAAAAAAAAAACAAACACAAATAAAGGGAAAAAAATCCGAAACTTTTTTCTCCTCATTTTGAGACTTTTAATTATTATTTTTTTTAATGTTACTCTATTAAATATTAAATTCTCTTTAAGATTTGCAGTACACTGGTATTGTGAATGTTAAATCTTCCTAAACTATTGATGAGAGAAATTCATAAATAACAAGATATCCCTGCCACATTAATTGGTTATTTAAACTGCTGCTGAGAGAGAGTTGATGATAATTGTGCATAATTCTATGAACAAAATAGCTGATTGTTTAACTATTCAGATATAACATTTAAAGTAGATATACTACTCATTCCAGTTAAATGGTGAATTTAACAAATTATACATTTGAAATATTACACCTGGGGATAGCTGCCCTAATTCCAGTTTTCGGATAGGCTGTATTTCTTGACAAGAGTTTTCTCACTGGATTTTGAACAGAGATCCTTTAGCTTGTAATGCTACAAAAGTACCAGTAAAGAGTCAAAAGACACTGCAAATTCATACCTTTCAAAACATTACTTATTAAATACAAAATACGTAGACTTAGAGACTTGATCAGATGGGTCAATGTTCCTTTTGAGTAACAGGTTTAATTTCTGATGGGTGAACTCGTGGTGTTGGCTCCAGGGAGTTCTTAATAATTGTGCTTATGTGTAGACATGAGTCCAAGTGAATACACAGTTATACACAAATTTGGTAACCCAGATGTAAAGTACAGGATTCATCACATTATTCATGCCCTTAACTATTACTCTTTTGCATTCATAGCTGGGAATGGCAGAGCTGAGAGCAACAGAGGTCACAACATGTTCAGTCTTGGAAGGATCTTGAGTATCACTGTTTATGAATGTTTATCACATCTGTGGGTTACAAAAGTCCTTGTGATAACAATTGAGTAAATCAAGATTAAGGATTGAATATTGACTGGAGAAGGGGCTGCATAATGGAGTGGCTTGGTGAAATGTTTGTTGCCGAGCAGGCAGCATAATTTCATAAACAAAACATGTATCATTGTCTTTCCCTGAAACAAAACGTAATAGAGTTACTTTATCAGTACCACACAATTAGATTTTTTTTTTTGTTCCTTAGTTATGTTCTTTCCCTCTTTATTCACAGAGAAAGCGAACTTGATTAAGCATCCTCCAGTTGCTATCCTGCCTCTTGGGACTGGCAATGATTTAGCAAGGTGTCTGAGATGGGGAGGAGGTAAACACAAATTAAAGTACAATGCATTATCTAATTAGAAGGAAAAAAAAAATTTTGCATCAAAGTTTACTCTCAACATTTGGTTTTCTTTTTTATAATGTATACAAAAAAACATTATCACCTTTCCTGTTTTTGGAATTCGCTATATGTAAATGTTATATGCAAAATTTTATAGTTATTAAAGGTTGTAATCACTCTTGATACCTTGTTTGTAGCTTCTGCTGACATGGAAAAGGCTTCAAGGTGCAATAAGAGTAGTATAAAGCTATTTGGTTGGAAAATTACCATCTGTATTACAGTTATTTCTTTGATCAATACCTTATAAAAGGAATATTCTTAAATGGATTTTAATTGGGGCTGTTCTGAAAGGGTTACTGAAAACAGTGAATAATGGTTTTGGAGTGGTTTCATCTTTTTTAATATTCATAAATATTAAATGACAAATGTGTCTCAGCCTCAGACTAGTTCCTTTGATCCTCTCCCCTTCTCTTCTCCTACGGAGGATTCCAGACAGTAAGTGCTGTGGTGCTATTTATCAGGAAATGAGAAGGCAAAGAATGCTGAAAGGAGAATACATGCAAAGTCAAACCTTTAGTACCCTTTGCATCCTTTCCTGGATGTATGGAGCCTTACTCTCAGCTCCTCCAATAACTTATTTCCATTCAGTATTTGAATTGCAAGATTACTTGAAGGAGACACAAAGAAGAAGGTCTTAGGCAAGTCTCAGTCTCTGGTGAAAGCGTGTCAGTTTATGGGCTCACAGCCAGTTCTGTCTCAGGTCTCAGTTGTTTCAGTCAAGGTGTTGTGTATTTGGAACTTCTCAGCCTTTGTAGATATCTCTTCCTTCTATCCCATCACAGCAAATTTATTTTTCAAATGTCTGCCTTGTTACCAGATATTTTTCAGCAAATTTTCCAT
This sequence comes from Tyto alba, assembly GCF_018691265.1. Taxonomy (NCBI): domain Eukaryota; kingdom Metazoa; phylum Chordata; class Aves; order Strigiformes; family Tytonidae; genus Tyto; species Tyto alba. Next base: position 10,379,480 of record NW_024881313.1, read on the forward strand.
AGTTTCTGTGCTATAGAACTTCCTTGTTAACCATAATGTTATGTCAGATCATTTGAGGACCTCCTTTATTTTCTCTGTCATGACTGGTGATTGTTAATTCACGTAGGTTTAGGAAAGAAAAAAAAAAAAAAAGAAAGAAAGAAAAAAAAAAAAGTAGGCAACCTAAAACCCCATTAAATCAGCTTTGTTTCACTTTCTGAACAGTTCATAGAGTAGAAAGATAGAATAATTCAGATTGGAAAGGGTCACAGGAAGTCACTAGTCCAGCCTCCTGTTCTAAGCAGGGTCAGCTATAACATTTTATTACATCAGTCAGGACCTGTCCTTCCATTCACTTGTATTTATTTACCTTCTGTTTTGAGTGATTCCATCTGGACTAAAGTAGAAAAAGACAATATGAAAGTGTTCTGGCTTACCGTCATTCTTTACCCTGTTGCTCTGTGGTAAACAGTGCCATAACACAGATTTTCTGAATCTTCCATAGATGGGAGAGGAGACAGGGCTTCCAGAAAGTAAATTGCTGGAGAGCTATCTCCAGGATTCAGACAAAGGGAATTGTGTTTGCTGCTGCTATGCAGTGGTTGGCAGTAACTAACAAAACCATGCTATGCAGCCATAAAGAAATATATCAGCCATAGGTTTTAAGCAGTGAGGCTTTGCTTGGTAAAACTGTTAATGAACCAGGATGTACATACCACTTGAATATGAACATTTATTTCTGATTTGATGAAGAAATTAATCCACAGATCTTAGTTATCTAGTACAAAGTCATTTGGTCTGAATAGTATTCAGAGTTGATAATGTCACTTAGTAAAATCCTCACACATTTTATGTGTGCACAGATGCATACTGTATGTTGGTTATACTCAGGAGTGTGTAAACAAGTTTTCTACTGAGTTTAGATTACAATGTAGTAAATTACTACTACTAGTGAATTACCCAAAGATACATGAGTTTTTCTTGGCAAGTAAGAGTAAGATCTCATCTCAGGATGAGGCTCAAAGAAGTTGTTGAAAGATGGAAAAATGTTAGTTCTGCTGATAAATCATCAGTTATGGATTTCAAGTTTTGGATTTGTTATGCTAAACAACATTGAAACAATCAACAAAAAATAGTAGGCAGCTTTTAACCTTTCAGTCTCATCCGACTTTAATCAGACAAACCTACTGTATGTCTTTTTTTCATAAATTTTGAAATCAAAGTCATTTAAATATTAAAATCAATTTCACAACATTTTACAAAGTATAACCTTAACTTTTTAGATAACTGCTATAATAGTTTGGAAAATCCAAGGGATTAGCAAGTTTTGAAGATCAATTTATTTTCTCCAGTGTAAGTCTGATGTCCAGTGAAATCTGTAGAATTCATCTGAGTTTACATAAATTTAGCTGAGTGCAGAAATCAGCTTTGTATTTGTACTCCTTCTAATGACAGGTGCTGGAAAATTGTCAATACTTTAAACAAAATCCTGCTTTTCGGGTCTTATTTGTATAGTTTTCATTTTTTGAGTCATAGAATCATAGAATAGTTTGAGTTGGAAGGGACCTTTGAAGGTTGTCTAGTCCAACCCCCCTGCAATGAGCAGGGACATCTTCAACTAGGTCAGGTTGCTCAGAGCCCTGTCCAACCAGTCATCTAGAAAGAGAAAGAAAACAGAATGAAACTTTATTATGCCTGATTAAATAACTGTTTTCATGTTTTGCTAGGTTATGAAGGTGAGAATTTGATGAAAATCTTAAAAGACATTGAGAACAGCTCAGAGATTTTGCTGGACAGGTGGAAATTTGAAGTAATACCCAACGATAAAGATGAGAAAGGAGACCCAGTGCCTTACAACATCATCAATAACTACTTTTCTATTGGCGTGGTAAGATTTATGCTTATCCTTAAGTGATTTTCTTTTTCTGTTTTGAATAAATATTTGCATTGCATGTCATCAAGTGAAGAATTGTTGGCTACAGATCATTTATAATGTTATTTTGCCAGTGAAATTAATACATAGATGACTGACAGCAATTTACATACATTTGCTTGCATGCATTCAAACTGAATTATTTTTCACTACCTTCTGCCTTCACATTTATAAAGAAGATATTTGTGTTGTTCCTAATGGTTTATGAGCAGCCATAGCCCTAAATTTATATTGTCATTATGAAGGTCCTATAAAAATATAAAGAAAAACTCATCACTTAATAAGAACTCTAAGTAACCTTTTCCATTAGTATTCACATAATCAGAACTGTTTGAAAGAACAGTGGCAGTCTTTATTTCTTCAGAGCAGTTTTAAATAATAAAATAATAATATAAAAAAACCCCACAAGTATCTTCTTGGTTCTGCCTTATTGGGATATTCATGTTTAGAATTAATTATGAGGAAGAAGGGTTTAGGAAGGTCTTCGTGTCCTAGGAACTGAATCTCTGGCTTGTGCTTCTCTATGGTTTCCCATCAGACCTGCTATCCACACTGCATATATGAGTGGAATTAGACATGTCTAGTCTTACTCTTTTGCTTTGGAAATTCTTTCAAACACAAGCAGAAGGGGAACCGTGATGACGTCCAAATTTCACAGGTTGAATAGTTCATAAGAATTTTAACTCGGACACAAATGAATTCTAACTTGGGAACATGGCCTCCAATAGCTAGCACTAGCTGTTCTGAAATCAACTTGTTCCACATACATTACGTGAATCTGTATAATAATTTTTAATAAAAATAAAAATCCACTTTTACAGGGTATCTAATTCTGCAATCCAGTATTTCAAAATGCAACAGGAGAGTGTTTTAATGGGAAGTACAACATACTACTTTTTAAATCCAAGGAAATTAAGAATGTGTGCTTAGTTTATTTGATCACTGTGCTTCAACATTAACATGATTCTGCCTCAACTTAAAGTAATTGATTAAATTTTTGCATTTTAATTGCAAATCTGTAATTTTTATGTAGTGTCTATCAGCAACATGCAGAGGCAGTCTATTCCTTAAAAACATTCCTTGTCTTCCTACACTGTGTAGTCCTAAATGCTGAAGAAAACGATTAAACAAGTCTCCTCAAGGTTAAGATATTTAAGTAATAAGAAATTGTTGTTGAGGTTTATTTTGCTTGTATAGTTTGGATTTTAGCTTCGGTTGTGCAAATCAAGTGCAGAGAACAACTAGATGCAAGTTAAATTAACAGAAATTGGTATATAGAAGTACATAATTACAAAGTATATGCACCAAAACTAGTCTAAAATTAAGTTCATAAATAGGAAAGTGAAAAGGAAAGTGTTTGGTTATAGGAAAAAAATACCGTGATAACAGAAAACGCCCAGCACCGGGGGACATACTCAGTGACTTTTTCAAAAGGGAGTATCAATACTGAAGCTCATAAATGAAGAAATTAAATAAATGTGTTATACTAAGGAAGCACACAAGAAGTGAGGGAGAGGAGGGATGAGATTTTACACCTATATATTAATACAGTGCAATTTATATGGTTTCTATAATGTAGAGTACCACCACGCGTAAAGACACAGCACAGAAACAGGAAATTGAATGCCAAGTAGATACTGGGACATCTGTGAATGTGCTAGGCTTCAAAGACTGTTAGCATTTTTCAAGGGAAGAAAACAGAATTGGATTCAAGAATAAAAAAACTGAACTGAAATTATACAGTGGCAAGATCATAATACTATTAAAGGACAATGTAAATTACTTGTAGAATACTGCAGGAAAATATCAGGCTCTAAGTTATACACCAGGCTCCATGGACAACCAGAAGACTCAGTCTTCAGTTGAAAACTTTAAATTCATTAATTTATTAACACTAAACTTATGATTCTTCATGTAATAGAAATGTAAGCAGCAGCAAATTTTACCAGGAATGGATAATACAATATGTTGCATTGAGAAAAGCTTCTAAAATTGTGAAATTGCATTTTTGAAGGAGTAAGATCTGCTGAGTCTGTCATACATGGAAATAAAATGTCTGCTTCTCAGTTTCATTGGTGTGAATAAGACAAAGCAAATGGAGAAAATCAGATATTGGATTTTAGACTTGCTAATAATAATATAATAGTATAATTTATAATAACTCTTGAAAAGGCAGGCAAAATGTTTGCTTATGTAAATAGACAAGTACACAAACTTGGCTACAACTAAAGTAAACCTGATTTCATAAAAGCAAAATTGCTTTCAGTACTTGGTGCCTAATACAAACTTTGGCAAGTACTGAATTGGGAAAGCAACAGTCTACTACCATGTTGCACACCAGTCCATAAGTGCTGATACCCAAGAACATAACAGGAGTTAAGCCTATAAGCAAAAAAATACTAGTGCCACCTACAATGTTACATTAAGAGAAACAAAAAGGACCGATATCATAGATGACGCTCCTCATAGAACCATAGAAAATCATTGAGTCATCTATCCATTCCTCTCCCTACGGTAGCATCAGTGGTACTTGCATAATTCCTGACAGATGTTTGTCCAGTTAGTCTCTAGAAATTGCCAATAAAGGAAATTTGCCAGTGATGACCTACTGTCTTACTTTGTTGTCCTTACTCTGAAATTCCTTTGTCATATCTAACTTGAATAGTCTTGATGTAGTCTGGTCCCAGGACATTTTGTCCTGGACAGAGTGGAGAAGGAAAACAAATTACTCCATTCCTCTCTTAAACTACTTATTACCTACTAGGAGGTCTATCAGATCATCCCTTAGTCTTGTGTTCTGTAACCTTTCTATCTCTAATTTCTTCAGCATTTCCTCACAGAAAATGTTTTCTAGACATCTGATCATATGTGTCACTTTTATCTGTGTTCAGATAAAACCTGAGAATTCAATGCAGTAACTCCCTTTGGTTCATATCTCTCTGGAACCATAGTGCTTCCAATTAGGCACAATGCTGCATTTGGTGTCTTATCATCACTGAGTGGAAAAAATGAATTAATTCATGGCTTGCAAAGGATATCTTTATTAAGAAAAAGTAGCCTTCTTAATATTATCATTAATTTCTTTATTCATGTTTGACTTGTTATTTTCAGATACTATTCTGAAGAACAACTACTTCATGTCTTATTAGGGTTTTTCGTAAGTGATTCTTCCTGCCTACATGCAGAAACTTACACTTCATTGAATGACATCCTCTTAATTTTTACTATTTCTCTATGGCACTGTGAAAACTAATGGTAACCTACATCATATTGCACATTGCTTCATAGATTCATGCCAAATAATAAACACAGTCTCTAATATGATATGAATAGAACCTGCTGTATTAATTTTGTAAAGGTAAGGCAGAATCTGTATTTGACAACAAACGATCTCAGTGTAGAATTAGAAAGGCAAGGGGAGTAAAACTTAATAAAACTGTTATTGGCATGGGCCTTTTACTGCTTTAAGACCATAATTCAGGTTGAAGGGGATCGCAGGAAGTCCAATCTCATCTTCTAAGCAGGATCAGCTATGAGAGCAGGCCACATTGCTTAGGGCTTTATCCAGTTGGGTCTTAAAAACCTCCAAGGATGAAAATGGCACAACCTCTCTGGGCAACCTGTTCTGGTGCTTGACTGTCTTATGATGAAGATGTTTCTCCTTATATTCAGTCTGAGTCTCTCTTGTTTCAACTTTCTTTGTCTCCCATCTTCCCAGTATGTGCTACTGTGAAGAGCCTGGCTTTGTCATCTTGATAGCCTCCTCACAGATATTTGCAGGCTGCTATTAGTTCTCCCTGAAGCCTCTTCTAGCCTGTGAGACAGCTCATCCAGCCACTCTTTTTTATTTTTTTTTTTTTTTTTTTAACTATTTACCACCATTAAGGACCATAATATCTCAACATGGGTACAAGGATACTGGGGTAGGCAACATTCAAATCCTCGCTGAAGTTATGACATCCACTGCTCTCTCCTCATCTACAAATCTAATTGTTTTGTCATAGGTAGCACTCGGAAGACAATTTACGCATTGGAAAGAAGATGATACACTAAGTTGAAAAGGAGTGTTTGACAGTAGCACATGTACGTGAAAGGTTAAATTAGTACGTTTAAGCCAAAAATTAGGTTTTTTCTACAGCAGCTTTGGAGCTCTGATATGTACATAAGTATAGGTACTATAGTGTGGATAAATACAGGAAAAAAAGTAAGAAACAAAGTGAGATGTAGTAGCTGAATGAGTATGTGCAGTGTTCAACCTGATGAAAGCACAAAGCACAGAAGTACCATAAAAAACGTAAGCAAAGCTGTGTGTCAGTTTCAAGGCAGGAGCTAGGAAACATCTAAAAGCAATGTAGAATAAGATAAAGATTTTTCAAGTGCTCACATCCATCATTCTGTCAGGATGGCAAGATACCAGTAGAGACATTCCATCTGCTTTCCAATAATACTGGAGTCTCTGAAACAAGCTAAATATCCAAGAAAATTGTTTATCAAAGTAGTCAAGTCATATTTTCTTTAAAAAACAAAAACACATACCCCCTCACACCCCCAAAAAAAAACAAAACCAAACCAAACCCCTCTTCAAGAATATTGTAGAGCCATCTGAAAATGGAAGCTTGTATTGGAAAGTCTCACATTCAGTGAGCTGGACAAGCATAACTGATAATATTAAGAGGACAGATAAGCTGCAATAGTAGAGGCAGGAAGCAGACCAACTGTCAGACAGTGGCAAGTAGAATTAGTGACATGTTTTCATATTCTGAAGAAAATAAATTTTTCTCCCCATAATCTACAAAACCTGCTTTAATAGTCATGTGTTCATGCACTAGGTTGATATTATCACAGTGATCATCAAATACAGAGTTCAATAATGCTAGTATTGATGTGTTATCACAGACTGTATTCTAGACAGTGGGCTTGTAATGCATTTCTGGAGTTGCTGCAGTAATGGAATTTCAGTCATGTCACATCATTTAGCTAACTGGCTGATGTTATAAACTATTAGAGGGAGTGTGTGTATAGACAGAGTATGTTGGCTTATGCATAGTATTTATCATGGTTATCATTTTCACTATGGATAAAGCAACATAACTATATACTACTTTCTTCAAGCATTCAGCTGCTAACCATTAATATGTGGACAGTTACTTCAGATAATACTGTGTACTGTAATACCCTTGCACATCTGATTTATTTTAGCCATGTTTTCCATGTCCGTATCCCAGGCCTATACTAAAAAACGCAAACTTTGCTAATCAATTATATAGCATGCTATCTTAGCATAGAGAAATATTTTCACAAAATTCAGTAATAACTGTTCAGTTCAGTGCTTGAATCTAAAACAAAACAAATAATAAAACAGTGCCCAACCAACCAAAAAAAAAAAAATCCTCAAACTAAAACCCCATATACTCATGACTGTATGCCAGCATTACTCAGAGGCAAAAATAAGAGGAAAAAAGTAGATATAGATACCCCTAAAAGTAAACCCTATTTTTGCAAACAATTGCTTACAAGTCTAATCTTAAATCTTGCGAGGATCAAACCATTTTCACCAGTAATGCAGTCACAACAAAACATAAATACATGTTATTTATTGTAAAATGGATAGACATATATTCCATGAAATTCACAGTAAATGTGCCCAATTCAAGTACACACAAAACAGATAAGCATGGAAGATGGTGAAATAATCATTTGCTGAGTGAGACCTAAGGAGTAGCTTGTGGAAGATGAATGACCAACAGACAGTGAGGCAAACTCTTGCATAAAACCAAGAAACAAGAAAACAACATCAGAACAGACTTTGCTACCTTCTGAAGGACTTGCATCTGCACCATCATCAAACCCATAATGGCATGGTCAAAAGTTTAGTATAATGCTGAAATGTGAAGAAACAATTCTTTTAAGTTTAGGGAAAAGTAACTTAGTTGTCAAACAATTTTACTTAGATAATAATCAATTAGAATGGAGTGACTGTCAAGGCTATGCATCTTTTATGGGAAAGTTATTAAAGAATGTTAAGTATGTAGGGAAGTTACAATGATTATTTTTAGTGTTTCTCAAATGATTGTCTTGAAGTGAGACAAAATGGATATTTTGATAAAAGCTTTCTCAAAGAATGCCTCATTAAATGTCCCATTGTGATTAAACATTAGAAACCTCGACTTTCACTATAAATGCTTTGTTGAAAAGAGCATGTGGAAGGAGGAAGAAGCCATCTTATATACTTAGAGATAGGAAGAATGGGAGAGGGGGCAAGAAATCTCTGCTGCTTAGGCTTGCTGTGTTTTCTCTTCAAGGTGAACATTCAGGAGAAATGCCTTAGTGTTTTTCTCGATGTGGGCCACCTTCTAATACTTGGGAAGGGCAGGAGAACCACAGGAGTTCTAGGAACAAGCCATAGACATACAGGATGGAGGTTGAGTTGTATAGACGAAATCACATCGGAGGTTTACGGTATGAATTAGTTGATTAAAAGCCCAGAAATAATATGAGCTGGGTAAAGTCTATTCACTGGTGTGATTATATAGGATAGGAAATTCATTCATACTCTTTTTTAAATCCTTTTTTCTAAGTCACTTCCACTTGGATTAGTCAATAAAAGTTCCTGAAAAATTGGCCAATATGTCCTAATTTTCAGAGTCTGGGGATACCAGCAGTGCTGTAACTGCCACACATTCATTGAAGATTAAAAAACAAACAAACAAAAAACCCAAACAAACAAACAAACAAACAAAAAAAAAACAACAACAAAAAAAAAACAGAGAAATCAGGCAAAGTCCTTTAAAAAAAATCTTGTTGCTATTTGATATCTCACAATAAATAATTCTTGTTCCTAAAGATAAATGAGTACTTCAGAGGCTTATCCTTCACTGGAGCAAACAGCTGTAGGCCAAACCAAAGGCACAGGGGTTATCATCTGAGTAACAAACATCATTCTGCCACAGCCAACTTTGCTAGAATCTGATTTTTTATAGTTACTATGCAAACAACATGAAAATAATTTTTTAAAAAATAATTGTACTCAGCTAATGACTGACCTCAAATAGGCTAAAAATGTTTAAAACAAACAATTAATCTCTCACTGACTTCCTTTATAGTTAATCATAGCACTTTGTATTTTTTTCCATTTCATGGATAATAATGCTGAAAGATATTATGAATAGATTTGTATTGCTGTTGAGAGTCCTAACATAGGTTTTCCAGAGGCAAGCATAATTTTGAAATTACTGTTCTGCCACTGAATTAGTTGGAGTTTATCCTTTATGGAGTCAAAATTAGGTCAATATGAATCAGTACTGAAGATCTTCTACCATAAACATTTTCTTCATTTGTTTTCTTTCTTTTTCTTTTTTTACCTTTTAAATAAATCATAAATTTATCTGATGTTAATAGGAGATAAGCTATTTACATTACTGTTTAACTATCATTTGAATTTTTGGAACTGCATAGGGTATTACAGAGCATATGCTACTAAGCCCCTCGCAGCTCTGTAATTAGAGTGTTGGAGCATAACAAACTGAACTTGTAAACATCTGCATTGTCTTTTAGTACAAATTTTTATAGAAAGAAATATTACTGAGATAGATTTTAAGGCAAATTATACTAGCTAAATTGTGACACAGTGCAACCTTCCCTATGTTACAACAGTAGATACTATTCTTAAAGGAAAGCAGTTCTCATTGGTGTCAGTGTGGTATTCAAGGTGTAAGAGTAAACCAAATCCTATCGTAATGATCAGTATTTATAGATAGCAATGGTAAAGATTATACTAGCAACCATCATATATCCTTGTGTTTAACTAGAAATGTACTGTATGAATCACTGATTAAGTAATTGTTTTTCATCTCAATTTTGTTCCTCTTGGGCCAGATTCCATTCAAATTTTAAACTAACTCATATGTTTGACCAAGTTATGTAGCTGTTACATATGTAATGAACGTACATATTGTCTGTGTTCACACTTAAATGGATTGCCTAATGGTCTGGCCAGAAGGACTGCAAAGGGTGCTGTCTCTTAGGATGATAGCAGAGACCCTTAGAGGTTTACGTTCTTCATAGATCCAAAAGTGCTTCTCCCTTGTCTAGGCTGATCAACTGAGTGCATGCTTTAGGTTTGAGCCTCTTTAGGATCTTTGCTCTTCTGCATACGTACCCTAAAGAGTCATTGTCAACAGAATCAAGCTCCTTAGGAAGCTTAAAGCTATAGCTAATATTACTCAGGCTATTTAATTTGCACAAGATACTTAAGATGTGGAAAACATCTGTCTACTTACTGAGACAGGATATAAATAAGAATCTCTCAATGTCCCTTCAGCTGAAACTTTGAATACATGTACAGACACATGCACAAGAACATATTGGAGGGAAAAAAGGAGTGGAATGCTCTGGGACAAAAATTAAGACAGTAACCTGGAAGGGAATTGTGATATCCAGATTCCTGTTCCATCTGTTGTTTTTATCCATTTGATTAACTTGTACATAGCAATTCAGAAACTTCCACTACTATGAATGACTTCTTTTCTAGCATCAATAGATACAGAATTTTAATGCCAAAACAGAACTTATGCAAGTAGAACACCTCAGTCTTTCATTCAGTCTTTACAACATGTGATAATTGATTTCATAGCAATATGGTGATATTCTCACTTGGATGATCTACAACAAAAATATTTTTTGCAAGTGTATTTAGTTAAGGCAATAAAGATATCTGAATGTGACTGGAAATGTTCTGTAAGTTCTTTGAGAAACAAGTCAGTATTATATGCTGGTTCAATAAAAAAATAATCAGTTATCAGGTAGAGGGGAAACTTCTTTAATACTAGTAAGTAATACTACAATCAGGATGTGTTCTCCACAAAATTATTATCACAAAGTAGTAAAGGTCTATGACAAAGACAAGTGTACTTTTATGACACCTAATATGTTACTGTACAAATGCACTATCAAATAGATATTTGCATGGTCATGATTTAATATCCTTCAGCCTTAACCAGTCACTAAGAGCCTCTTATTCTGCCAGTGGAGAAAAATATGACTGCTTAATTCTCATAATCATAAATTTGAAGTTGTTATGGGTCTGCCTCCCCATCACTATAAGTCATCAACCTCCAATTCCATTACATGTCCTTAATTTTTTTTTTTTTCTTTTTGCAAAACTGCAAAAAAAGCCTGTAAGAAAAATCTGACAGAAGTCATATTTTTTGCCTTTCTCATGAAAGAACATTTCACTAACATCTATAAAAACTTTGGCTATCAGAATTTTTAGTCACAAAATACCAGTCTAAGTAGGGTTGTTCCGCTAACTGACGATGTGAGCCTGTCATCTTTTATTTTATCTGTGTTACTTTATGTATATTTATTTATATAAAAAAGGAGTTTCTTATGGTATATATCATTTACAAAAGGGAATCAATTTTAGTTTTGCAGTAGCCACATATTTTGAAATTTCAAAGTCTCATAGCATTTTGTTGATCATGGTAGTTCAAAGGAATTTTTTTTTTTCAATAGGGAAAAATCCTAAAGACATTTGCTATTTAGGCCCTGATTCAATGCAGAATTTAATCACACGCACATCTTAACCCTAATTCAGTGTGACGTTTGAGTATGTGTTTAAACTTCCCTGACCTATCAAAGCAGTTAAATATTCAGTTAATTTTTTTAACCATTTTTTGCAGTTTCATTAATATGACTGGACAAATGCACATGTTGAATTCTGAGCATTTGGCGTAAGCTAGTTAATTATTTGAGTGAGATTTGTGGGTCTACATAACTAAAAATCATGTTTATTTGTTTCCTGAACTAATATGAATATGAGCACATGTTTAAGTGATTTTGTAAAACCTAATAATCACTTTGAATGTGCTAATGGAATGCTGTGATATATTGCATTATTTCTGTGCCAGTGAGGGAAAGAACATTTCATAATAAACAACAATATTGCTCTGTAATCCAAATCACTTTTTTTTTTCTGCAAAAAGGGTTAAGAGAATGAACAATTCATCTATGTGTGAATGTAAATATAATTTTAAAAGATTCATACTGATATTAGGTATGTCATAGCCTCTGTCTTGTAATCAAATCTGTAGAAGTTGTTGCTCTATCTGTGGAGAGAATTCTACTCTCTTTCAGGACTGTGTTCAGAACAGGTTCAATCCCAGATTTGAAATACTATCTTATTCAGAAGTTATTGTTAGGTCAATCTATGGTTACCTTGTTTAATCTTAAAACATAGCTAATCTTTTACAAATTAGTTATTCTTACAGGCTTTTGCTGTTTGCATGTTTGAGCTATCTTTATTCTTTTCAGCTTTTGTTGCTATTGAAATTCTTCTGCAGAAATTTTGGACATAATATATGGCAAGTAGGGGTGATGCAGACTTTTTTGTTGCAGGTGGTTATTTTTTTGCATATGGCAGGAAGACACAAATATACCTTACTACATGCCCTGGAAATCTGGATCTGTAGAATAAATCATAGATAAGGAGTGATAGGAGCCTCTCTGAATGTTTCCCCTCACTGCTGTGCTATGATATTTCCCTGGAGATGGAGAATGTGAATTCCATAACTAGAAATATTTAGCTTTAGATTTTGTAGTATCTCTATTGCAACACTGCTGGTGGTGTTTCCTGCTAACTAGTTTCCTTCTACCACTGTGGATTTTGTTTACCTTGTAGATTCCTCCTGCCATCATAACCTTCTACCATTCATAAGGTGTGTCAGGGTACCCTATCAAGAGAGCTGCACTGTACTGCATGCAATGTGTAAGGTACATTCATGCAGAGAACTGAAAATTCCCAGCTTACTGTACTACTCAATGAATCTTACTACTAAAAAAAATAATAGTTTCATGAGGTATTATTTCTTGTGTTTTATATAAGTATAAAGAAATTTTAAAAGTTTAGATTATTCCTACTGTTTGTTTGGTTATTTATTTATTTTAACTGTAATGCTAAAATGTGAATATATGCCAGTCTGTGCTGGAATGTCCTGAAAATATGGATGTATATTATATAAATTGATTGAGAACTGTGTGTGTAATTTCCCTTATAGCTCAGCAAGAATACTGAGGTCTGTGTGGAACTCACTCTAGATTTTTGTCAGGTTCAGTGAAAATACACTTCTGTGGGCTATATTTAAATTAGCAAGTAATTTGTCTCAGTAGGAGTGTAGCAATTGATGCTGAGTCCCTTCTGTCTACAGAACATGCAATTTGGGAGTCTTATTTCAAACTGGATATAGTCTTTTCCCCTGCAATGAACTCTCCCAGCACATTCTTGTCCTAAAATGACCCAAAAAACTGGTCATTGGTTTGGCCTATGTGTCCCCATCTTATGGGAAGAGCACACCAGCCACACTAAATGTGTTTCTTTCCAAAGGTATCTGGCTGAGATGCACCAGTCTTTGCTTCAAACAGAATCACAGGAAGTGGGGATGATTGAAGAGGTTTGCTTTAAAATTTCATTGCTGTTCCAACAATTTTGCAATAAACCTGAAGAAGTCTTATAAGAGTATAGTGTGTCTAACTTTGAGCAACCTTCTTGCCCTCTTATTTTCCTGCATAATTTTTTTTTTCTTTTGGCATTTTAGGTTTTTGAGACTCTCTTTCATTTAACTTTTCATGATGAGGTTAGAACAATGCAGAATACCTTGAAGAAAGAAAGACTCCCTTGTTTTAGATTTATGAGTAGCTTGTGCACTTGCTATCACTTATTACCCATTCCTGTCATGTGAAATTATTTTTCTGGTGTGAAATCAAAGGCTAGAAAGTGGCTTGTTTCCTATAGCTAGTAAAAACTGTAAGAAGAATCATTAGGTTAGTCTTTGGCAGTTACCTAAATCGTTCTCTTTAAGGCTAGTTATGTTAAATAAAATGAAATGAAGCATTATAATTTTACTAAGGAGGTACTATAAGGGATATTTTGTCAGCAGAAGTGCAGTAAAACAAAACCTGCAGTCTTCTAGTGTTTTGTCGTTAGTAGAGATTTTGAGTCTTGTACATTCAGGGATTTTGCTGGAAGTTTTTGTTTAATTTGTTGTTTGGTTTTGTTTTTTTTTTTTTTTTGTTTTGTTTTTTTTTTGTTTGTTTTGTTTTTGTTTTTTTTTTTTTGTTTTTGTTTTTGTTTTTTTTTGTTTTTTTTTGTTTTTTTAGGGGCGTGTTTGCATTTGTTTTCATAAATGAAGGGTCTACAAAGCAGCCTAGCCAACAGCTACTGCAGCTACTGTTGCAAGTGAGAGTTGTAAATGAGAGTATATGCCCAAAGACATAATTAATCTGCAGTGAGCTCAGAACAACTCCTTAGCTAAATGCAACTAAATCAGCTACACAGTGTGTAATTAACTTACAACTAGATTAGTCTTAGTACAATGTTATTCATTATATATGTAAGTTATTATTTTCTCCATATGAAATTTGTATTATACTAAGTAATGATTAAGAGTTCATTATAATATTTAATTCATATTATCATAATATAATTGTGATGTATGTTTGTCTTGTTAATTCTGTTATTCTTTGTTGTTCTTAAAAGAAATGTCAAAGATACCAGGAAAATATGATGTGGTTTTTCTGCACACAGACTCACAAGCATCTGTATTCAAATTAAATTTAAATTTTAGTCCTCAACTTGATTTTATAATCCTGTTTGTTAGTGATGACAGGAATGTACTGAGGAAGGAGCCAACAGTACTTTATATCGAAGTCAAGAGTAAGGTGAATAAGCTTTAAGGGTGGTCATAAGACTCATGCTGAGGTTAAAGTAGAAAGAAGTTTAGAGGTCTGAGAAAATGACTTAAAGAAAAAAGGCAGAGATTTTGAAGACATGTAAGGCTAGGTAAATTGCATCTGGAAAAGGAGTTTATGTGATGTGCAAGCTGTACAGAGCATAAGTTGGGCTGTTTGTACACCAATACCTTAACCTGGCTAATGTAGTACACAGAACTACTTGTTTCTGTGTACACAAGTAAAACTATGTGAAAAATCACTCATATTTAAATTGTAATCATTCTGTTTTCATGTGAGTGTTAGTCCTGATATGTGTAAACAAGTTTATATAAATGAGTTGCTTTACCAACTTCCCTCTGACAACATCATTTACCTTTTCCCCATGCCATTAAAGATCCTGTCTCAGAGCTTTACTTTCACAGGTCTACCAGAGCCCTACTGAGTCTTTTCAGACTGCCTGTTTGTAGCTGAGAGTGACCAAAGAAATCATGATCATGCTGACTCAAGTACCCATTGAGGATATGAAGTACAGTTATTTCTGAGAGCACAGTATAAAAACCCAATCTATTACAGGTAACAAAGAGGGAGATCTATTTTATATGCACTTTATATCAAATTAATTTTATAGATATTTAATTGTATACATTTAAGAAACAAATTCTTAATTTATTGCTCAGAATTACTTATTTGTTATAAAATGAGCAGTGTGATAACAGTTGGAAATTTTTTCCTCTGATTCTGATTGGCTTAGTTTAGAAGAACAGCCCACCTGTTGATTACATTCAAAGTTGCTGTTAAAATTAGAAAATTCATCTGAGGTATTGATCCTTTGGATGCATGAATATGGTATGATGCTATTTTAGCATGTGTTATGTAGTTATAGCTGTTGTGTTCTCAGTGCTATGAGGGAGAAAGATAAATTGAAAAAGAGTAAGGTAGAAATTCTGGCCACAGACACAGGGAAAAAGAGGAGAGATAAACATAGAATTCTGAGATTTAAAGTAGTCACTTCTGCATATTTAAAGGAGAAATCTGATGTGTTACTTGGATGTTAAATAGGCACAGGGAATTTTTGTTTTGGTATTCGCCATACAATCATATGTACAATACATATCTGTACTCAATCTTGAGCCCAGATAGCAGAGAGATTCTTCTTTAAAAAATCCATAAAACAATATTTAAGAAGAAGTTTTTAGTTCTGAGAGAGTTGTATATATCTGAGAAGAATCCATGTCACAAAATATATAAAAATAACAATGATATATCAGCCATTTAAATTATGTGCACTATTGATTTTATGGTGTATGTTATACAGGGGGAAAATATTATGGAGGCAATACCTAGAAATCTCAGAGACCTAGAGTTGTCTGCCATTTGGCATTATTTACACATCTAAAGAGTTGATAGCTTAGTTGAGATTCCAGTGGTAGAAAAATATTCTTTATATCTCCAGATCTGCATGTTTTCTACATTTTTATGGCAAAGTCCCAAAAAGAACATGATTTAACTAAGCTGAAAGTGGGTGGATTTAGCCAAGAAACACTTAGTCTTATGTTACTATCCGAACCAGGTGGAACTAGAGGCAAATTACTGAACATAAGTTATTCCATGTCCTTACTGGAACAATTTGTACTAAAGAGCCTCTACAGACACATAGCCAAGGAACTCTCTAGTAACTATTTGTGATTATACAGTTTCTTCATTTAAACTGCAGTTCTGAGGGTAAAACAGAGCATATTTTTTGTTTCCGTGACAGTCCCAAGAGTACTTTGGTTTATAACATGCCAAAGAGTAGATCGAAATTGTTACCGTTATGCTGTCATTTTATGTAACTGCTGGTGGTGACACCAAGGCTGACTGGGCTGATGTGGCACACCAGAGTGAAAGTCATAGGACTACACACTTCAGTCAGTGTTTTTCAGTTCATCCTGATAGGCAGTCTCACCCCAGAGGATGCTCCCATCAAGAACCGTGCAAGCACATTGACACATATTACACAGTGCACTGTGGTAGAGTATGCACCCACTTGCACCTGCACCTTATTTTAACAGCACCAATCCACATACACACTCTTCAATAACCACCTAATATAGAGAGGGCATGCTTTTCATGTCAGACTGTGGTACCATCCTGGTAGCGAGGTTCCTGCCTAGAGGGCTGTCCTTGGCATGACATGCAGTACTACTGCAGTGGAAAGACTGTTCAAACAGCCATTCCAGTCCCTACAGTGATGAAGGAAGAGCTCCTGGACTGTCTAGGGCATTCACATATGTTTTTCTTACTTTTCAGCTCTGGCTTTTCATGTTTTCCTTTTCTCTATAACTCATGATGTTATACTTTATAACTCATGATATGAGAAGCATCATAATTGGCACCAGTCACTTCAGAGCTGACCATGGTATTAGCCATTTACAGTTGCTGTCTAGAGCTGTTACCCTAAAATTTTTTTTGCCAGATTTGTCCCATGTTTGAAAAGGAATTAATCCATATGTATTGTATGTTACTGCATTACTTCTTTCGTAGGTGTATCTTTGGCATTCAAAGAATGCTAAAGGAAATAATTGGCAGAAATCTTGATGTTGTCTGGAGAAGCGGATGCAAACTGGGTTTCTGTGGGCTTTTATACACCTAGTACTTTAGAATACTAAGATACCTCAGATTATATAGGTCCAGCCTTTCCAGTCTTGACCAAAGGGGAAAAAAAAAAAAATCAGTAAAACACATCAGCCTGTGAAGTCAATTCTGAACCCTACATGGCTTCTCTAGATTGCTGCAGCATTTTGATTCCCTTAAAGAGTAGCAGGAAAAAGATCTGCTAACTTGCATCTGTAAAATCACATAGCTGGTGACTAAGAGAATTCCTTTTGCCATTCTTCCATCTTAGGCAAACTCCGTGTCAGGGGGATGATGCCAGATGTTCATCAACATGTTTCCCTGTTTGCAAAGGTTGTCTGTGACCTAGTACATCCAACTGATTTATCACCTACCTGAAATACCCAACCACATTCACTTCTACTAGGGTAATGGGGAAGGAGGCATCCCTACTTTCCAAACAGAGGTGGTTGAAGAATTTTTAGGGAAATGAATATACCCAGCCATAAGAATTAATGCTTGGGTAAAATTTGGGTAATAATAAAAATAATTTGCCTTTGGACTCTGTGTTTCTACTTGCCTGTCTTGATTTCAATTAGAGTTTCACTATGGCCTTCCTATTTCTTTTGTTCTGTCACTTTTACGTTGACTATGTTATGAGACTGAGAGGAGGAAAGGCTCTGGCAATGTCTAGGAGAAATGCTTTGTTAAGCCAAAAAGAAACACGCTAGCAGGAGGGTTCTTTGATAGTTCTTTAGTTCAGGATGATAACTCTCAGTTCAAATAGTGACTATTTTCTGCTTTCATTGAAAAATATTTTTGAAGAAAGTTCAGCAATTTTTTTGAAGGAAAAAAACTAAACAATGAGGTCTAATGAGAAAAAAGTCATTTTCTATGATCATTTTTTAAGTTATTAGATTAATAAGCATAGACTTAGTTAAATGACATTTCCCTTCTTAGGAGTGTTATTGACATTTTGATATGAGACAGAGAGATCTTTAATGAGATCTCAATCAAAGGTAATATTTATATAATGATACATGAATTCATAAATGCTAGTCAAATAAAATTGCTGTAGTCCATTTTGGCCTTCACCTTCTGGGAATCTGTACAGGTCATAAGATGAAAAAGGTTGTAAGATGGAAAAGCTCAGTGAATGACGACTAATACTCTCTCACTTGACTGTCTAATTATGTCTGGCTAATTGTGTGAGTTAATGTTTGAAGCTGAATCTTGCAATGTAACTTAATCCATCACCCAGACAAAATGCATGGAAAAAGATATTGAAATTTTCTCCTTTGTTAGACATATGATCTCTTTAATGTTTGAGTTTATAGTGATTTCCCTTCTCGTGAAAAAAAAAAAAAAAAAAGGCAAAATTTATGTAAGCTGTATGTTGGCTACCAAAGAAATGTACACACAAGTAGACAGCTCCTTAAAATTCTCGTTTCAGACTTTTATTTTTACTAATTGTATTTTTTTAGGAAATGCTTTGGTGTACTAGTTGAAATTACAGTCACATTTTGTTGTGCTTCAGAGGGCAAAAACATTAAAAAGTCATCACAGTGCATTAATTTCTTCACTACTTAAAGAGAAAAGGAAGAAAGACATGAACTGCTATTTCATCTCTGTTTTAACAGAGAATAAAGTTTGACTGGTAGAATCTTTCTCTGTTACTTAAACTGGATTTAGGGATAGAACATAGACCCCAAATTAACATCCTGGGTGATATGACCCTGTGAAGATATTGACACCTGAGTCCAGTTATAAGGGTTGTGACACCAGTGGCAGAGAGGGAAGATGGGGGTGGTCACTTGCCTGTGAGTTTCTAGACACTACAGACAATAGCCCTTACTAGTAGTACTTTTCAGCAAATTCCCAACCTCAGAGTACTTGGAAAAGAGGCACATGTTATTACCTCTGTTTTACTCATAGCTAAAATGATTTTGCAGAGCCATTCAGGAAGACATGGGTAGAACTGGGAACAGAGTCAGATCTGTTGAGTTTTAGGCAAATTTTATCTAGAAGGGAACACTACCTCCAGAGTACTTTCATTTTGAGCTCTTAAGTCCATTCCTCATGTGTAGAATAAAACATTTTTCTGACCTAACTTTCATTTCATGCTTTGAATTTATACTATTAAGCACAGATAAAATAGAGATGTTATTCCTCTACTTTTGATCATCTGCAAGTGATCTGTGCTATGGATTTTCCATTACACGGTAAAGATATACATCATGCTGCATGACCATGACCCCAAAATCAGAGCAGCCTTCTTCATGTAATACTGTTCTATATGCACATACCAGATCAGGACAGAGATAACTTAGGGATGCACAGGCACAGCGTCACTGACTTTTTTCTTCATTACATCTTTTTTCTCTGTTTTTATAGCTTAACTGACATACAGTTCAATACAGTTCTTTCTTAAGTTATCCCAAGTCCAGATATTTGAAGAAATTGCCTTAAAGTTATAAATTTTGACCTAAAAAATGTATTTACTTTGTTATATAATATATAGCCATATGATCCTTCTACTCTTACAGTGTCCTCAAAATTAAAAAAAAAAAAAAAAAAAAAAAAAGTTCCTTAAAATACTTCTTGATGAGGCAAGAAGGAATATTGTATTCAGGTTTTTTCAATTTCTAGGCTAGACGGCTCTTGGAGATAAAATGAAGAGATAGTAAATGGCTTGTGGTTGTATTTTTGAAACACTATTTTCAGACTTCTTGTTACTTAATCTAGCTTTATCTGTTTGAACAAGAGAGGCTACCAATGTCTCAAGAGGAAATTTTCCTTGTCAGGACTTCTGAAAAGCTCTGGGCCACTTCAGTCTAGTCAGATTTATCTATCTAATTTTAATATTTAATTCTGAAAATTTCATCCTACCACTTCCAAATTCTTTTCATGGTCTCATGGGGTTTTTGTGGTTGATTGGCTTTTTTTTCCCCAGAATTTCAAGGGAGAAAAATTTCCATGCCAGAAAATGACCTGAACAGCAGATAATCAGGAGGATCAATATTTCTGGATTGTCGGATGAGATTTTAAAATTAAGTTTACAATGCAAAGCAGCACTTAATCTTGTGTGCACAATATTAGGTATCAGTTTTGCCTATATGGTACCAATGTGTGTGTATACAAAAAAAAAAAAAAAAAAAAAAAAAATTGGGCTAATGAATTTGGGTTCTTTTAATTTTTGTTGCCACAGTATACCTGCATTTCATAAGTAATTGTCAAAAATTTAAGTAACTACCTCACCTCATTTCATTTTGTAACCCCAGAAGTACACTTGATGTCACTTGATTCGCAACTACATTCATGTTACTAGTTATCCCTTAGAAATGGCTCTCATGAATAATGAAAATAAATCCCCTTTCTACACCCATTGCAAGAGGTTTTAAGTGCTACCACCTGGCATCTTAGCAAAAGATCATAATAAGCATGTTTTCTTACAATAGTTCATTGAGATGGTACATGGCAAGAATGAACAAATTTCCACTCTTAGAGCCAAATTAGAGGCTCAGTCTCTACTCAGGCAAAAATCAGTAGCAGCTTTGCCAGACCAAGGCATAGATTGTTGTTCTTAGAATCATGATTTATAAAATTCTTGTTTTGTCTCTACTACTTCCATTCTTTGTTCTATAGTAAGCTTAAAGCCAAACTGCTCTTCTTTCCCCACTGTGTGTTCCGCCTTCTTTTTTATTTTATTCATGTATATATTTATTCTATCTTCACTTGTATTCAGCTGTTCACTCTTTTTCCCTCTACATGTTTCATTCATTTATCCTATAATGCCCATTTATTATTACCTCATCTTCACCACTCCCTCCTTTTAATGCTGTCACTTTTGTGTGACAGGAATTATTCCTGCTTAACAAAATCAGTTTCTAATTCCATTTAGCTAAGTAGGTTCAACTGCTTTGTGTGGACATTGGAACAGTTTAAAAGTGGCTAAAACAGTTTTAGCTTAACCCAATTAAACTAAATCAATTTTGACCACTCTTTAACCACTTTAAAAGCAACCACACAAATGAGTGCATCAATTTTGTCTAAATTAATTTAGATAAATCAGCACATTTCACATCTGTAAACCCTCAGTATCTCTTTACCCATTCCTTCTCATCAGAACACAGAGTCCCCCACATTTTATTTTTCTTCCAGTACTCTAATCTCTGGACCAGGCTGATTCTGGAATACCACTGAAAATTGTTTCAGATGAACAGACTGCAAAATAGGAAATTTCAGGATACAAAAAATGGTTTCAAATGAACTCTGTCTCATTGCACAACGCTGTGATTAATTCAGTACTAGGACGCAAAATGTATTATTGGAGATTAAGTTCATTATCAGTAATAAGTGTACACTTCAGCCTGTCAGAAAGGTTAGCAGGGCTTCTTAGATACCAAATATTAGAAATTGCAAGGGCAAATCTCAAAGAATAAATTAACTAACAAGTGCGTTATCTGGATCAACCTCAGTCTTTCCTCTCCTTTCTGGAGTGGTAATAGCTATTCTTACCAGCCAATATTAAGTGTTTTCTGTTTTAATGCTGTCAGATATCTAGAAATGAATCATTGGATATTATAGTTAGAAGATTGCATACCCCAGGGCAGGAAATCTGCAGCACTAATTGGCCATGTTCAGAAATGTCTTGAGTATGAATTGTTTCTAAAGGCAAATAAGATCCTTAAATTTCTTCTGAGGAGAACACTAAGTAAATGTAGCATGCTCTGGATGCCGTCATAGTAAATCTATCCAGCTGTGGCATCCATATTTCAAAAAGGATGTTGAAAGATTTAAGGACGTTCAGAGAACTGTGACAAGAGTAGTTCAGAAGGTTTAAGAGCTTTATTGCAAAAGACAGTGAAGAGCCAACTTGATCAATCTAAATGTACCATAATGGGAAGAAAATATGTGATAGTCAGCAGCCTGATAAGATAGCAAAGATGCTCAAAATATAAGCTGAAACTAGACAAATCGAGGTTGGACATGAGTCACTGAAACTTAAAGCAAATTAATCAGGGAGACAATCTGCTTACTTTCACCACTTCAGCTTTGAATTCAAGACAGTACTGTTTCTGAAAGAAAAGTGTATATCTCAGGAAGAAATGGTATTTATTTATTTGGGAACAGCAATGTTGAATGTCAGTTCCTATTTAGGCAGGAAATACTAATGAACTCTGGGTAGGCAGTGAATCTTTGGTCAGTGGGACTTTTCCCAGGTACTTCAGTTACACCAGGAGTCCCCATCGCAAAGGAAAGGTGAAGGGAAAGCAGCAGCACGGAGGTGGGCTGTTGTTGGGGCTGCCGAAGCTAGTCCTTCCCATTCTAGCCTGCTGGAGCTCTTCTGGCTTCTCAGTTCCTCTGCCGGCCTATGGGTGTTTGCTGCTCCAGCATACATATTGCTATATACCGCTGCACATGTATAGCAAAAGAAATTTCAAATGGAAGGGTAGGTCTATAACTCACAGGAGGCATAATCTTTTGAAAACAACAGAGTTGAAAAATACGCACTAAATATAATAATAAGAATTAAGTGTATCATAGTGTAAAATAAGGTATAATATTATGATAGTGCCACAATGACTACAGTACTTATTAAGCAGCGTGTTTTGTTTTGGTTTGTTTTTTTTTTTTTTTTTGTAAGTAATACTGTGAGCTTCTATTTTATCTGCCAGTTATCAGGAGAAAAAATTTTTTGTGTAAAAGAAAATGTGTGGAAAGTTAATAGGCAAATTTCCTGTTTCTTGCAAAGCTAAAATATATAGAAGTTTGATGTTTAACAAGCTAGCCTACATGATTTGAACCCTATTACATATTTTTTCATGAAATAGCTCATAATGTTCCCGAAGTATTGTCAAAACAAATACTTTAATTAAAAAACATTCGATTCTTTAAATGTCCTCCTTTATCACATCATCTCAAGTCAATCTCTTCAGCCTTTGCTTCCTCTTCTGTTTGAAATCTCAGAAAGTGATTGGAGTTGATATCTGCCATGTGGGGCTTCACTGAAGCTATTTAAAGACTACTGAATTTAAAAGGCCCAATTGATTCATATGACGGTTTAGAAGTGGGGTTAATGACAATAATAATTTTTAGTTCAGAGAAAAAGAATAATTGAAAATGCTGCAGAAACAGACCATGTACATATGTGAAATTCAGTTGAAAAGCAGCATAAAATAATTATAAGGTTTTCCTCACCCTTGGCTCACTGCTTAAACTGTGTGGAGCTGTGTCATTTTGTGTACCATTTCTCTTTAACTGTATTTGAATTTAAACAGCATGTATGGTGTCTTTTTCTGTCAAGAAGAGTGACAGCTTCTATAATTCCCTTGTTGCACAGAGTATAAATATTCCAATGACTGTTTTGATGGCTACAGTCATTGAGTTTTAACATGTATATTTATTGATTGCCTTGTTCTGATAATTTATGGTCAGCTGCCAAGAACAACTAAGCCTTGCAGTTAAAGATGGTTTTTCAAGTTAGACTAAAAAATAAGGTTTCTAAATGTAAAACATATGTAAAATAACACAGATTTCTTGTATTTGGGTGATAGAAGCAGGCTGGGCAACTGATAATCCCCCAAGAGATGTCTTTCTGGAAGCCCCTGCCTGCCATTAATTTGCATAAAATTTCAGATGTGGACTGCAAACTGTTACGGAAGTGGTGTGAGAAATCTCTAGCTGTAGTATGTATTACATAACTTGGTTGGCCAGGTCAAGCTAGAAGATTGCATACTGGGCCTTGTATTCTCCCTGAAAAAGTATAGACATTCACTCCTGTGGGTGGAATATAAAATCCCTTTGGATGGCTGCAAAAATCTGCATTTTCTACTAGCTTGGGTATATACACACTTTTATACTGAACAGCTATTCAGTTAGAAATGCCAAGTGGATTTGGGATTCTTATCTTTGGGAAAGTTTTATTACACTTCCATTCCTGATTTAGGTCTCAGTAGCAGAAGCAAAAATTGGTATTGTTAGTTTACAAGACTCCAAAGTCAAACTGGTAACTAGTGTTTCACATGGGTGCCAAATGCATGGTAATCACAATGAAAAAAAAAAAAAAAAAAAAAAGCAGACTATAGTTTTACGTGCAGTGAGGCTCTTTGTAATACAGTCAGTATATAAAGATGTCTATGTCAGTGCAAATTTATTGAAATGGCTAGTAGGGCTTTAGTCCTTCTATTCCCAGTGCTGTGCCTAGAGCAATGCATATCTTAATCTTTCTGGTATTCAGCAAATTTGATATCACAAACATTTGACTATGAAGGCACAGTTGTCTTATGTGTAAAAGCTGATGATGATATTGTACATTAATTTGACTTGTTTCAGAACAGGAATGAAAGTTTGTCTTGGCCTAGATAAATACATATCATTATCACACTTGCTAATGATAGCATTATTATGCAATATTCTTTATATCATCTGTAGGCTAAAGGACTGGAATATCTTCAGTTTATGGCCCCATCAGATAGAGGAGAGAGTCAATATGTTCCTCTCCAGATTGCTTTTCTAGCCAGTTGGTTGAAACCTTATGTTCTGCTTTGTCCCATCATTATCCCTCTTGAAAGTGAATGGCCCAAAAGCTTGACAGGAGGGAGAAGCAGGGTTTGTTTTACCAGGTATGGGTCAAACTGCAGCCTCTCTGGAAATTGGCACTTTTATGCTGCAAAGAGTAAGATGACATATGATTTCATTGTGAAACTTGCTCATGGATTTGCATGGTTGTCTTAGGCTTTGTATAAGTTATTGCTTGCAAACATGTTCCTTTGAGGATCATACAGAACTTACTTGAGTTTTTTAAGGGTTTTTCACAACAATTCTTTGTTTGAGCCAGGTTATATATATTTTGTTTTTTGAAAATGAAAACAAACCCAAAAAACATATTAACACAGTTCTGTTTTCTGTGGTGTACCTATATTTAGCTCTTACAAAGTCAGCCAGATGAAGTCAATGTTTCCTAGAAAAGCCGGGGGAGTGTTTTTCCAGACTTTCTAATGAACTAAAGGCTTGTCCCTTTATCTGGACAAAGTGCTTTTAAATTTGCACTGACATAAGACATCTTTACATACTGACTGAATTACAAAGAGCCTCATTGCAAGTAAAACTATAGTTTTATACATTTTTTTTAATTACTATTGCCACTGGCCAATACTAATTCTATTGGCCAGTAGTAATTATAGCATTAACTAATTAGCGGTCACTACCAAGTCATAAGTAGTTTTCTCTCAGCCGGTGTTTTCTTCTGGATACAGGGATCTGATTGTGAAGTTTTGAGGCACATGATCAAGATCTTATTGATTTCATCAGTCTGATAAAAACAGATAGTCCCATAGAATCCTTAAATAATCATGTGTTTAAATTCCAGCTACTCTTGTCATCAGTCTACCTACTGATTAAAGTACTGCAGATAATTTTAGTTGTTGGTGCTATTTTAATATTAATTTGTGAATGTATAGTACACAGTATTACAAAAAATTTTGAGACTTACTGTTTTCTTCTTGCACTTGATGAAGATTTAAATAATATTTTTGCAAACATTTAAGTACAATACAACGTTGAACCTGGATGGAGTATATACAAGTATCAAAGGGCACCAAATAGCACTGTCAGTATGCTGTCTTGACATTAATTTCCCATATAAAGGGTTTACTAGCACTTTGCATGTAAGTTGTATAACTTGTGACCAGCTGCTTCCGTGTGCGCTGCGTAACTGATGGGAACATATGGCTTTAATTAAGTAGCCTATTCTAGCTGATTTTTAGGCATCTATCCACATGGCATACAATATTTGTTGAATCCAAATCAAGTTTCACAGCTGTCTCTCGAGATAAACTGATTGAGTGACATGAGCTGCTTTTAAACACTGTCAGGTTAGTTCCCATAACCTCAGGAGATTCAAACAATGAGAAAAAAATGGCTCAGCCATATGCATTAAAGCTCATATGACTAGGCCATATATATAGATGCATATATGTTTAACATTTCAGGCTAACCTTAATGGATTTCTGTAGCTACTGATGCTGGCAGGCAGCAACACAGAGCCCAAATGATCATGAAATCTCCATGTTTTTCTGATTTGACTGTATTATGTACAGTGGCTTGACACCAATCTGAACTTTAAGAGTAAGGACAACCATAGCAATTGTGAAATGGAAAAAGGTAATTATCAAAGTGCACAACTGATGCCTCACTGATTCACATTGGTGTAGAGCTAGATGGTGTTAGCTATTAGGAAAAACAGTAAAAAAAGACAGCCACCAAATACAATACAACTCTTGTTGTTTTAAGTAAGAGTTTATTTGTTAAGTGCATTGAACATCAGCTGAGTGAATCTGCATGTGATATACTCTGATAGGGGGATGTCCTTGCTGATGTAAAGGGAAGAATATAAAAATCAAGGTTATGAAATATGAAGTATTCGTACAGGTTATGAAAGTGCAAGTGTATATTCAGTAGTCTTGGAGTGATCATGCTGAAATGGAAGACAGATAATCTCACATAATACACTGACCATAAATTTTACTGAAAGTTTCACATGTAAAATTATGTTTTGTATTTTATTGGCATGATTTGGAAATGCCTTATGTATCTGAGCTAAATATCTAGGTTTGTTTCAAAAGGTGTGTTTTATTACACAACATGTAGAACGCAAAACATGGGCTGAAAAGGATTATCGAAATAATTTTAGAGGCCATGAAATACTTCTTGGGTAAATTAAGCACTTGGAAAACTGATTGAATCTTATAATGAATTCTGTTTTACTGATTTTCTATAGTATAGTGGTGATGGCAAGATCCCAAAACTGACAAGTGCTGTGAGGGAAGGGTGAGAGCACTCTCAATGCCAAGTTTGGAGCTCTGTAATTAATAAGCTGTCTCTGGTCTGTATGAAGATATGAAGATAAACTAAAGATTGTGAATTTGAGAAGATGTATTGGTCATGATAACTTCTTACCATCCAAGATTTGTGCATCTATGATAGACTGTGCTCTGTGACTTGTAACACTCTTGAAGATATTAGTCAAAGGATGAAAGTGGAAAATACCTTTCTTAACACATTGAATAGTCATGTAAGACACATTGAATAGTCATGAATCTACATTAAATAGTCATGTAAGTCAGACTGAGAGGAAAATGTTTGAGTGACCCTTAAACAAAGCAATAAAGAAGGTAAATGTAACCAGTAAACCCCTCAATGCTTAGTCATTTGTGGGGACTAAGGGTGGACTAGTTCCCATATCTTTCCTATACCAAACAAGATGGTATAGCAGTTTTATAGTCATTTGTTATGTTATATTCCATTCTTGTAATGAGTTTTGATTTTTAAAATCAAGAACTTACTCCTTTTTTGCTAGACTGCATTTTTTTTTTCACATTTAAGCTTATTTAGTATTTAGTGTGAACTGTGACATAAATAAATTTCAAATGCCAGATTTAATCAGAACTAATAAATCCAAAGGAAATGATGTTTCAGATAAAGCTTTTCATGCCTCCGATTCAGGACAGTCATGACAAGAACTGACCTTTTATTCTGTGTTTGTGTAGCTCTTCTTTGCTCTGGGAATCATGACAACAATTCTTAAATGCTGTGTTAATACAAATAATAAATAACTGTGTCCTGGCACAGGGCATTAGGAAGAACTTTCATGGAGGCAATCGTAATATTTTTGGCCTCAGAAGGCAATATTTTTGTAGGGCAATTAAGACTGCTCTCTGTGTTCACACCAAAATTTCTAACCAAATAGAATTAATCTTTTAGAATTAATCTCTATGCAATTAGGTTCAGCATCTTGGGGACTCAGATTGTCCATGTCAGACTGATTTGCTCAGGGTTTTATGTTTGGAATAACATATACCTGCAAACTTTATGGTTCAGCTAAACCCTTGCAGTTTGGAAACCATGGCAGCAAGATATGATGATGTAATTGAGAAAATGATTGTATATCAGAGTGGCACTAATAATGGTTAATAAACCAAAGGCAGCTGTTTTGTAGAGAACTGTTTAACTACTATTGAAACCTTGTATTAGAAGTACTTCTGATCTGTGATCAGGGATTCTGAACTGCTGAATTTGACTTGTGTAACTGTGTGTTGTTAATTGAACTCTGCCTAGTTTCAAGGGGGACTGTATGTTAGGAGCTTTACACCACCAGTGTTTCAGAAGATCAAAATAAAAAATCACTATGATAATATGAGAAATATTTATTTTTTTTTGTGTGTAATAATTGTTAGTGTTAATCTAAATTGACTTGCAAGTGTGCAAGTGTTCATTAAGCAGTCAATTTTAGTGCTGGCTTCCTCTACAGAGCAAAGAAGTAGCTGAGTAAAAGCACAGAAGTTATTTTAAATTTGCCTTTCCCTCAAAGTTTCTTGTACACTTTGAATTACTGAGAAAAATCCCTGCATGCTTTTACTTGTGATTACATTGCCTGTTCTCTCTCTACAGTTCCAGTTTTCCATAGCTCAAGGACTAGAAATTTTGTTTCATTGAGGAAAGCTGTGTATCACCTACCAGTGTGAGATAGGAAGGTTTGGGTTTGTTTTGTTTTGTTTTGTTTTACTTTATGTAGTTAGGGTGTTTTGCTGGTTTGGTTTATGAAACTGTGTTTTTCATCCCCACAGAGAATTAAAAGAAAATACTGTCCTGTAGAGTATGCACTTGGCTGTGAGTTGAGTCCAAGGTACTTTTGCTTGTTCTGCTTTTCACTCTCAGCAAGTATATCTGCCTCAGTAGCCCTGCCAGTGTGAGCGAGGGGTCTTCTCGCCTCCCCACTGTCCCATGCTTATCTGCTTCACACGTAGATCCCTTCACCTACATCTATACCACTCATCGAATTTGCTGTGTATATGATTCCCCCCATTTGAAGTATCTGTACCTTGCAGGCCCCATTTTTGCAGTGGGATGACATTAGATAGCAGAGAATAAACGTAGGCATGAGAAAATGAAACTGTGAGGGCAGCTGTCTGGTTAGTGGGGATATTTTTGGTAGGCCGGGACTGAACCAGCTCAAGCCAGTTTTGTGTCATGCTTATGAAGGAGGGTTCGAATTCAAGCCAGCCACTAGTCTGTCTCCTGAAATTCAGTGCCGGCTTTCTTCACCTCAGACCAGGATTAGGCCAAAGTACAAACAAATAGTCAGGTTCCATGTATGGAGACAAACCTGATCTCAAGGTGACAGAGTAATGTAGAAAAGAACTGGGCATCTTTAGGACACTGCTCAGTGTACCATGTCCCCCTGTGAGACTAAGGAGCTCATCCTTTCTAAATGTTGTAAATGCACTTTAGCCTTGTTAAAGAGTCCACATGGAGCCTTTGAGATTTTAGGTAAAAGTATCGGTCCAGGAATCCATTAGTGTTCCCATTACCACTATTATTTTATTAAAAAAATAAAGGTAGAAAACAGAAACAACAAACAACACCATTTAGTAAACACATCTGAGGTAGTATTTTGACTACTTACAGACTCATTTGTATTTCTGGTGGTTTCCTGTGGCAATAAATTCCTGATAGAGGGAAAAAAACAAATAGCATAAAGCCTTCAAGTCATTTAAAAAAGAAACAGCAACAGTAATACAATCAAGAATTCAGGAGATTCTGTATCTCTTTTTAGCAGTAATCGATATTTTAAAATCCTGATTATTTGTTTGTATATACAAATTATTATGTACAAAATAACTTTCCTGAATCCTTACTATATTAAGTTTGAGCATTTTAATATATGGCTATCTAGTCCATTATGTGTTTATTTGTTCAGTGCATTCTCAGGATTGAACCTATATGGGGTGAAAAATATTTATTTCAAATGTGTTTAAGAAACAAATAAGTATTAATAGATGATAAAAGAGGTGTGTTTTTTGACTAATTCATGACAAAATAGTATCTCAGAGGAATGAAGAATTATTTTCATTACAATTGTTTGGATAAAAGTACTATTGACTTAATGCATAGGAATTTTTGATCATTAATTCTACCAACGTTGAATGTTGTGTATTTAAAAATCCAAATATAGAGAGCAGAGTACACTTCAAATGAATCACACTTTAAACACTTCTGTAGTCAAGAAAAAAAATCAGGAAACTCATTAGAAAATGCTTTTGAGATTTCTTAAACTTCACTGGTTTTGTTGTTAAGGATTGAGTGTGTAGGTTTGGGAGTAAAATAATTGTTCTGGAAATATGTATCAGACACCTGATATATATAAAGATGGTTTTCACTACAGTATCTTAACAATTACTTTATATTTACTGGAGTATATGGGTAGTTGTGCTCACAGTACTTTTACCACTATGAAAGTTTTTACAATCTGCTATTTTACTTCACAGATAAAGGAATTTTCTCCTTGAAGTTGTTATTAAGATAAACTAAGCTGCAAAATGTTTATGTCTTTTGTTACAATCACAATCTAGTGTAATTGAAAACAGAAACCTGAGGGGAAATTTCTCTCTAAAGATCAGAAAAGTTGATCGAGTCATCAGTTGGATATGAATATTTTTAGTAACAGTCTTCATTTGATTCTCAAGAGCACCTTCTGCCATATTACTGGTGATATCCTGAAGTAGAAAAGTGAGCAGCTCTTCTCCAGGCAGAGTGAAGAAAGCACTGCATTAAGTTAATTATTGAAGAGATTGCTGCTCTGAATTTTTTACTCAGATATTTTTGTGATGGTCTTCATTGTGAAAAGAATGCTGAAACCCCCCCGATTGTTATCTGTAACAACTAGATATTTTCCTTTAACCAGTAAAGCTAAAGCTATTTAAATCTAAGTGACATAGGTTGAAGTTACATCACTGGACATTTCTTTTTAACTTTTAAATAAGATAAACATCTATTTGTCAATAGCATTGAGGGCAAATCTGTAAAATGCTGAGGTAAAGTCAATTTTATTCTTACCATCTCTTACAGTATTTTTTCCATGACATGTAATATATTTCCTGTATGTGTTGTATCATGTTTCTTCACTTTACAATTGCTTGAAAGCACTCTATTAATCTAATCAAGAGTTTTTAACAGTTCTTTATTAATTATATTTTATAGTACATTAGTTGTCAAATAAGCAAACTGCTAAAATACTATACATGTAATTGTCCTAAATTGGATAATAGGAAGTCAGTATTGCCCGGTGATTTTTTATTTTTTTGTTGGTATAACTGTATTCTCTTATGTATTAATCAGAAAAGACACTCCATTGATACATTTGCAACATCTGCTGATGTAGGCTTTCATAACCTCTATTGAAGAGCCTTTCAGGAAATGACATGAATTCTACACTCATTAGTACTGTTGAAGTTTGAGAACAGTCATATTTGTATGGTCTTCCTCTGTGAGCACAGTTGCAAGTAGCAATAGTTTGTCACTATTTACTTATTTTCAGATCATCCAAGATGAAGCCCTCTCTTGTACAACTGGAGGGTCAGGTGGTAAGGGGAGTGAAGGAGGGTAGTAAATGCAGAGAAATGCGGTTTCCTTGGAACTGAGGTAAATTTTGAATCCTCAGTCTACTATGATTCAGTGGCTGAATTACTAGAGCAAGAAGTCTAAATTAATGTTTCTCTCTTCTCCTTGCTGGCTGGGTTTTTTTATCAGGTTAATCATGCTTTTTCCATCTATATTTTCTGTTTTACTTATACTATTTATCCTAGTGCTTTTAAGTATATATATATATATTTAAATTGATTAAGAGTCTAAACTGGCAATGCTAATCTAGTAGGTTAGAGTGCAAACACACATGCTGAGTGTAGAAAAGACTTTAGTAGCTTTTAAGATTGATTGGTTAAAATAAATAACTATTCTGTATTCTCTAGTAGCCAGAGAAGGTTTTACTACACAGCATTTTACTGTGGATATTTCAAATGATTTAACATTTAATAAATTGAACTTTTAGTCATGTTTAAAAGAGAAGCAAGAGTAATTTGTATTCACTGGCTACTGATTGTAAATTATAAATCTGTGGGATTGAGTTCAAATTTCTAATTGGTGGAAAAAAAATCAGTAATTAACTGGGAGGACAGAAATGATTTTCTATCAAAGCAGTCTTCCACTGAGAATTCTACTAAAGCTGTTCATGATTATAAGGGTTATGATACATGGAAACACTATAATTTGTATATAAATGTCAGCATGGTATAATCTGATTATAAAATGCTTTTGGAAATTGGAATGTTCTGACTGGGTAAAATAGTTGAATGTATAACTATCTGCTTAGAGATGCCTAATTGTTGGGCTCCACAAGATAAGGATGTCTTGAGAAGCAGGGTAGGTGTGAGTTATAGTCAGTAGGAACAAAGCAAGGAAGAAAAAGATCTTTTCGTTCTCTGTAGTTGTAATCTGATAGATGCCTAAAGAAGCATAAACTTCATGGCACTGCAGTGTCCAAATGCATGCAGTTTTGCATTTATTTTTGGACAACTATACATATGACAATTAGATTTCATGTTTTTTCTGTTAAAATTTATGTTTAATGTCTGTCTACTCATCTGTTATAAATATTCTTCAAAGCATTTATCACTTATGAAGTGTGTTTTGTTTTTAAAAAATTAAATTCTTTATAATTCACACTCCTTTTCAGCAGATGCCAGAAGAATTAAACCTTTACTTTTATGAGGTCATCTGCTGGACAGATTTTTAAAAAGTACAAAATCACAAACGTGTATCCATACCCACTTTCTTATTTCACTCATGCCTTTATTTCCTACAATGGGCAAATAAAATGACATCTAAATTGAAAGGTATAATATTAAAGTTTTAGA
This sequence comes from Tyto alba, assembly GCF_018691265.1. Lineage (NCBI taxonomy): Eukaryota > Metazoa > Chordata > Aves > Strigiformes > Tytonidae > Tyto > Tyto alba. The sequence continues at coordinate 10,412,462 of NW_024881313.1, forward strand.
TAGATCTGCCATGCTTGTAGAGACTACTCAGATTGGTAGGAGGAGAGTTCGTGGATGTTTTTTTGGTTTCTTTTCCCCACAGGAGTGGGTGGAAGGTGGAGGGAAGGATTGGTGATCTGGTTCAGACAGGAAGTCTGCGTCAGTGTTTGATTTTGCAGAGGTCTACTAGAAGAGTATAACCATGTCTGAAGAAATAGTGTTGAAATAAAAGTAATCTGTGCCCTTGGGGGCTGTCTGGGTGCTTCTTTTCTTTTAAGTATTCTCGTTTTAATCATAATGATCTGGGTTTTTATTTCATCTGCTTCAGATGTTAGAAGGGAAATATTATGGTAAAAACAAATCTTTTCTTGTTTTAACAAGTTGTTAAGAAAATGTATCTACCTAGCTTTCTTTTTCTATTTGAAGTTTCTATTTCTGTCTTCAGTACTGTGAATTTTATAAAAATAACTATACAGATGTAAATACCTATAATTACTGTGAATGTAGAAGTATTGACATGATACGATTTAGCTGTATTGGTTTGCATGAGGTCAGGGATCAGAATCTGGTTGGTCTGTTGTGCACATATGTGTACAACTTTAAACTGTAACAAAAATGGTAACTTTAACAGCTGGTTTCTTAATGAAAACAGTAATGTAGGAGGATTCCATTTCTTTATAGTCCTATGTTGTGCTGCATTAAAACTTCTGAGAATGAAGTGCTAGTGGATCTGCAAGATAACAATCCGCATATCTAAATCTGTTGCAAGAAGGACCATAAGAACTTTAACTCTTTTTCATTGCTTTTCTATATGCTTGAAAATGTAAGATATAGTCTTGATAAAACTCCATGAGCAAAATCTATTGGTATTATGGTAAATTTATTCTTAGAGAAAAGGAGAAGTCCTAAGAATTAGCAATTTAGTGAAGAAAATAGTGCTGATAGGCAGAGCAAAGGTAGAAGGCAATTAGACAGTAGATAAAAACCCCCATATTCTTCTCTTGCCCCCTTCAAAAAAACATTTTTGAGATGTAGGGATTTGGTCCAGTGTTAAAGGAATTTGTAAGCAGGTGTGGATTTGAGCTGCCATGTTTATTTAAACAACAATTGAAGAACCAAATGGTTAATGTATGCCAGTAGCAATTTCGTTCTGTGTCAGTAGCAGTACTCAGCTAGGCAAGGTGGTGTTTAACACAGGTTCCTAATCTCTGCTGGGCTACATGAAATTGGACTCGGTGCTAGAAACAGATCTGCAGAAAGAAACAAGGTCATGAATGGTGGAAGGCAAATGAAACTTTCCTCACTTCTCTTGCTTTCTTGTTCATGCTCTGGGATTTTTCACTCTTCTGTTTCTGCACGGTGTTCCTCAAACCAGAATGAGCTACCTTATTCACCTCAGCACTGAGGAATTTGGGTGCAGGGGGAGAGCTTGAGGAGACAGCAGGAACAAGTGAGTGGATGGGAGCAGAGAGTACCAGAGTAGCATAAGAAGGTTTATTTTAAACAAAAAGGTATGAAAGCACAGATCTAGGATGCTGTAATACCTAGGAAAGACATCTTGCTTAAACCTCAAGTGTGGCAGGAGGTAAATCACAGATACACATCAGATGAAAATTTTGCACATACTTGGCAAGGATTCATAGCTCATTTTTGCCTTACCTGAATCTACCCATGCTGTATCACCTTCAACTACAAAGACCAGGGGACTGTACATCAGCTAATCAGTCCTTGGACCATTTTGAATATCTTAATCTAATTTATTAGTCTCTGCACATTCTTATATAGAGATAAACATATGGGCTTTTATCCCTTAAGCTTCCAAACATATTTTTTGAAGCAGAGTTGCAATCTAGTGTGGGCAAGTATTCACTGAATAAATGGGATTTACAGTGTTGTTTATTTATAGATTTTATATGGCTCTCTTTGCAGTAGAAATGGTTGCAGATGAATATAATTTCACAGTATGTTTTGATATAAAAAAAATAATATTCCCATTTTACAGAACCCAGGGCCTGAGAACAAGTATTTAAAAGCAGCTAAATTTTTAGGAAATCATGTTGTGTAGTGAATTTGTTTGAAGAAACACAGGTAACATTAGACGATAGTCTAAAAAAACTTTCTTATTTTCAGTTGTTATGTTGGCATTCTGCAGAAAAGCTTGCTATTTAAGGTTATGTATCTAATTGTACTTTCTTTAGAAACTTCTCTGCTACCAGGGAGTTGTGGAGATAAAGAAGGGAGATATACTAATCTGTGTCAGTCTTTTTAAGTTCAGAGAGTGACTTGAAGTCAAATTGTTTTTTCTCTCTACTCATATTTAGTATATTTAGCAAGACTATTTTTGTATCAAGCTGACAGGTTCATTTTAGTATGGAATTAGTGAGAGAGTCTGTGATTTGATCTAAAATATATTAAGGAAGTCCCTTTTGCAGCTTTGCTACTGTCAATTTTGTTGGGTATGAAATTCATGGACAAAATACTTTCAGGCGTTTTTTTGTTTGGAGTTTTTTATGTTGTTGTTGTTTTTGTTTTTTTGTTTTTTTTTTTTTTTTTTTTTTTTTATTAAAGGGATAAAATGCATCTGCTGAGATTTTTCAAAGAAGCTGAAAGCAAGGTTTTCAGGACAAAAGATCTTAAAGTCATTTTAGAAGGCCCACATCTGTTGGAAAATGTATGAGTGATGTGCTCTTGAATCACTTGGGAATTTTTGCAAATCCAGTTCTTTGTCTGAGCAAATCTGATGGGGAAAAAAGACATCCTTTATTTATATTAAACAGTGTTCAATCAATTAGTATGATATTAGAGTAATTTTCCTGAGACTTTTGTACATTTTTGTACAAAAATCAAAGAACTCAAAATAAAATTGTATTAATTCTGACTGTAAGTAATCAATTAAACAAAGAAAGTCATTGTAGGAAATCTAACGTAATCATAAGTAATAACTCTTATACCTGATATGAATGAGAAAAATTAACTTTTACTTTTAATTAAATATCATGCCAAAAGGTATTCAAGCCATTCTGACATATGTAGAAGATAGAATAATAAAGTACAGACCCAGTCTTAATCACTCTGCATTATTAAACATTAATATACTGTCATTAACAGTACCTGTTATAATCCATGTCATTCTGTGCCTTGCAAGAGAAGCACTCATCTCCTTTCAAATACTAATCACAAAAGCAGATGCTTAAGATACTTGAATAACCCTTTTATTGCCATGCTTTGCACGTGTGTTTCCGAAGGGAATCTGCAAAGTGTCAGTGAGGTATATTATAAAAAAAAATGTTATGCTTTGGCTGTGCTTTGGAGGACTTCTCTAATTATATTGTAGGTTGATTCAAACAGTAGATTCCATTTTGGATCCATCTCACAAGGACACTTGGACCAGTATCGGCCAAGGTCCCTGCAAATGTGATGACCTCAGTCCTGCAAGAGATCCCCTATTTTTTATTGTTTTCCAGTCCCTTGAGAATTGAGGTTGCAATGTACTGCCACATTTTCCATTGGTGAACTGGAGTTGATACACTGCTTTCTTGGTGTGACTGAAACTAGTAGATATTGTAAAATTGCCCAGTTGATAGAAGTAAAAGTAGTCACTATGCAATAGAGCTGAGATAATATCCTGCTCTTCAAACTATATAAACCTTATTGTCTTTATGTCAGTCTTGTAAGAGAATAGTAGTTTTTTCCTACCTTTCCCTCTGTGATGTTAAATCATTTAACGTAAAGCCTTATTATACCTCTGTGAGGTAAGGATGTAATTGTCCCCTTGTTATGAACGGATAAAGTTAGATTCAGAATAGAAAAAGTGTGCAGTTAAATCCAAATCTGGGCAATTTGAAAAACTGATGTTAATTTGGTCTCAATCATTATACCGCTACTTAAATCTCCTACAATAATTCTTAAAAATTGTGGAAGATAAATACCTAAAAAAAATGAAAACCACTTATTCATTTTACTATCCTCCATTTCTGTCTTAACACACTCATACCTAAGAACAGAAATTGCACATGTAAATACTAAAATACAGGAAAGACTACTGAAGTTCACTATATTAACAAAATGGAAAATGGAGAACATTATTTTTCATATATGTCTTAATGGTAGTAGATTTATGCATACTAATACCAGACGAATCGTAATAACAGGAGCTAAGTCATTTTGAGGCAGAAGTGTATGAATTACTTTTTTTAGTTGACAGTTTCCCTGTAAGTGACTTGAGCAAGGTCACAAAGACACACTAGTACTTTCGAACTCCCTAGGTGCTAAATGACCATAAAACACCCTGCCTTTCACTGCAAGCACATCTTGGATTTCAGCATAGGAATTTATGATCCAATTCTGATAGAAGCTGCTCCTTTAGTTTTAAGACTTGGTAGGAACGTGGTTTTGCCAGGTGCCATACTGAAACGTGGGGGCTACACAGGTTCCTCATTATTATAGGAACGCATGTAGTAGTTGTATTTTTTTCCTTGGTTATCAGTTCTAATTCCTTATCATTTTATCCACATGTAGATTCACCACTGGAAAAGGATTAGTGCCCAACATCACTCTCTACCCTTGGATAAGCTCAAGAGATACTCCTCTGAAATACACCTCCTTCACCCCTTCCCTGTATTCTGTCCTCAGCCATCTTTGCCGCTTCATTGATTTTAAATGTGTTCTCTAATGAAATAAAATGTACATGACCATATTGTATATCTATTTGAACTTCAGGCTGATTCCAGTGTAGTGAAAGAGATGTGAAGATCTCAATTTCTCAAAATCAGTAGCTAGCATAGGAGAGAGGCTTCTGTTGAAACAAAAGCAGACAGAATTCTGTTTCATAACCATACTGGATTAACTGTCATATATTTAGTGTTCAAACAGGTACAAAGGGCACAGTTTTTTGGCCCACAAAAAACTGATATCTTCCTGATATCTTCATAGTTCACATTCTTCAACACTTGGTCTCCAAAATGCCTGTGTTTTTTATAGTACTATCTTTTGTCTTACACTTTTGGTCTTTTTTTTCAGATGTAAGTTACTGTCATTTGGAGGTTTCTTGTATGTTATCATTCCCAATTTTTCTCTTTCCCATTTTAATCGGTGCTGTTGTTTGTAGGTCTTCCTTGGTGAGCCTGAAAAGATAGGTATCATTCAGGAATATGTTTTTTCATTCTCCTCCTACATAGGACTAACCTTCCATTTTCATCTCATAATGTCAAATCCATCATGGCTTCCAGGACTAAATAGGGCAAATTTAGGAGAAGTGTGCCTTCTTTTGGATTCCTGACCCATGTTAAACAATCTGCTGTTGTTACAGCTGCCCTATACAAACAGGAAATCTGAAAGGCTTTTACTTTCACAGCCATGATAAGTATTAGAGCGGAGAGATGAATGCCATCACCAAATATTTATCCCTCTGCTCAATGTGCAACATCCCTGTCATCTGCATATATATGTCATTTGTTCTCTTTTGTGTGCCTAATCAATTTAACAATGCAGGCAATAATCTGTGTTTCTGATGCAACTTACTAAACCAAACTTATTTTTCAAGGTACAGTGTGAATAAGAGGTTTAACCAACTTTACATATATGATTTACTGAAGACTACTTGAAACTTTTAGCTCTGTGGGCAAAAATATGTTTTGCTCATGCAAGCTTCATCTCTGCTGGCCTATTTTGCATACAGTTGTACTGTTAAATCCTTTTAAGAGTAGATGGGTTCTCTCTGTGAGGTTAAAATGTTCAATATGTTCAAGACATACTGCAAAAACAAAGTAAGAGCTAATTTAGCAGGATCTTGACAATTACAGATTTGTTTGGGTTTACACTGGAGATTTTTTTTCCTGAATTTTGTTCTCTATTTCAAGCAAACTGCTCTCTTTCTGTCAATTCTTGCACAAATCAAACAATAGACAACTGCTAAAGGTAACCTGTAATCACACACCTTTTCCTCTTCAAAATATTGCTACAATCCTTTGTGATTCCTTATATATAAATCTTGATAATCTGGAATCTGTTAATATGTTTACAGGCCATTTCCTCATCCTATTGAAATCAGTAGTAGGCTTTTTGTTGTTATTGTTTCAAGGTCACCAAATTTGTCTTCTTGTTTGTCAGATTGTTTGGCATATGCAAAAGGCATCTATCAAGAAATGTCTTAAAAGGTTATAGTTGATGGTCTTCTGTGCATTGTATTGAACATTGGTAGGTACACTATTGAATCAGGACAAGTTATCTGCACAAAGTCAACTTATCTACACTGGTGAATTTGTAAGGGTGGATCATTTAGCAAAACTAATTAAATTGCAGCTGGCAACATTTTCCCTAAAAACTTATATTAGTGCATGTTATGGAACCAAAAAGATCTTGTAGCATTGGATGAGTGCTTGTATAGAATCCAGTATTGCTGCTTGAAAATAAAGTTTAGTAAGCATCAGAAGATTGGTTTGAAAAAGTAAGTAAGCATTTTTTATTTTTTTTTCAGATAGTTCTGTTTACAGAACGGTGTCTGTATTTTGGGGGATTTTTCACAACATTCAGAAAGATAAACATAAGTTAAATACCAAAGTAATGTTTGTGTTGCATGGATGTACATTTACTAGCAGGAAACATTTTTAAGAAATACAAAGTATAGTTATTTGCAAGATTTCATTTGGAACTTGAAATTATAAAAGTTTGCATTGAAATCCTGATTATAAGAATTTCTGTTCATCCAAACAGAGGACACAGCCATTGTTATTGTATCCTTTGTGTACAGTCAACAAAGCAACTGAGCTCTTACTGCTAAACATACATAATGAAAATTTGTGGAGATTTAAGGCTAAGAATCAATCACTGAAATGACATGGAAAATAATTTCAACTAATGAGCGCAAAAATAACTTAATCTGTCTTGGGGCAGTTTGTAAACAGAAAAGGAATTCATTCTGTTGAAAAAAATAGATGGTTAATAATTATTAGCTCTGCTAGAGTATTGAAGAATTTAAATGAAATTTGATTAAGTGAAATCATTGTTTTTGATCCTCAGATGCAGCTTAAACACACTGTCTTAAAGATGCCAGCCAAAGTTGAATTTGAGCTGTTCTGCAGTTCCGTGATTATGGGGACAGATAGGGTTTGTAAAGCTCCAAGTACAGTAGATTGTACCCTAACCATGGGTGTGTTCATAATGTTTTTAATAATTCCTGTGAATTTCCAGACTAGAAGAACATTTTGTTCCTTTTATTTCGCGTGAACAGTTGTGTGATCTGGGAACAAGAGGGAAGAGGAGAATGTTGACATAATCGATGTGAAGTTTTGGAGCACAGGCATTCCCTTACCCAAAGGCTAATTCTCTGCTCTTCAGATCAAGATCTTTGGCTGCACAGTATTACTACAGCAGCAAGTGACAAGTAGAATGGGTCTGGGAAACTGGGGTCCGTTTTCATAGCTGTACTTTTTTGTTGTTCTTAAATGAAATAATAAAAAAATTAACACAGGAGCTCTCTTGAAACTCAACTACCTGCCATTTTCAGCTCCAGGAACATTTTTTATTTGAAAGATAATTTAGTGCAAAGCTGGATTATTGATGACAATTCTCTATAAACATGAGCTTGTAAGATCAGGATGGACAACTGTTTAGACCTTCATGGCTGGGAATCATGCCATTACTACCCACAACCGATGCACATACATGTCTATTTGGCTGTGTACCTCATGCCATCTGTTCAGATGGCATTTTGCCGGCTCACAAATTGGTTAGACCTGTGCCAAAAGCAATTGCTCTAGATGGTTACACTGCAAAACACTGCAAGTGGCTCCTATTTTGTACGAAGTCTCTCTCTTTTGGATACCACTTTAACACTTCGCTATATCCTGTGGACATACCTGTATAATGCAGTGATTGGAAATAGAAAAAGATCATGTGCTCATCCTAACTCTTTTTTTGTTACTGAGGCCACCTTTTCTAAATCCAAAGAAGGGAAAACAAAGTATGTGTCATTTAAGTTGAAACTATTTCTACTTATTTTCCATCTGAAAAGTACTAATTCCTTTAAAGTTGGTAAAAGCTAATCAAAAGCTCACAGAAGTTAATAGGAATATTTGCACTGATATGAGTGGGTTTTGAGTTGGAATTGTAAATTATAGTAAATTGTGTGCTTGATAGTGGACAAAATCAGGTCAACTGACAGTTGCTACATGTGGCTGGTTGATTGATTGGTTTCTGGGATAAGTTTCTGAGAGAAGTAATGGGTTACAGAACTATTCCATTCTAGATCAATTACTTAAATTCAGCTGAGGTATACAGTAACCAGAAGTTATCACCAAATGACATTTATACAACCTATAGAATAATTCTGCTGAGTCTTCTCTATTGAATAGATATCCATGTCATGCAGTTGGCACATTTGTTGACAGCCTCAACTGTGAACCATGGAAGTGAACTTACTGCTTGCCAGAAGAAGTAGCTCCTGTAGGTAAAAGCCAAAAGATATTGGCAAGGAAACCTAAGCTCAGTGGATAAATATAGGACTTTATGTAGAAAATGCTGTCATCCTGCCAGTTTTCATAGCCACTAAAATAATTTTTAAATCAAAACTAAAATAATATTTTTGTCACTAGCAAGACCTACAATGTAGAATTCAGAGTATGTAAAAGTGTAAAGGAATTTTTCATCTGTTTCTCTTTTAGTGTAATTAACTGTAGGAATATTGTTATTTTCCTTCTGTGGACTTCTCCCTGTGCATGAATGTCACTGCTCAGTTTGAGCATGCTTAGTTGAATCAGGATGATATCATTTACGTGGGAGAGTTTCCATATATTGGTTAGTGGGAGTTATGATATTTTGCTGATTATAATCTGGAGGTGTTCCCAAAGCCCTTTGTCTGAGTTTCACATAAGTAATACTGACTAGCTTTTGATTCTTAGAGGAAAATCAGTGGGAAAGAGCTGGGTAAGCCTTAAAGAAGGAGGTAAAGAGATCAAAACTCAGAACTGCCTGGAGCACGGGATGTAGTTTGCTTGTAATTTGGGTGGACTTTTTCTCGTTTGCATAAATCACTATAAAGATAAGATAAAGTCCTTATGTAGAAGGACTATAAGGTCCTTTTAAGTCCCTTATAAATTTTATATTGTGCAGCTCCTGGTGTGAGGTAACTCATAAAGCTGATGATCAAAATTCCAACCAACTCAATATCTGTAAAAAATTTTCTCATTAATTTAAAAGAGGCATAGTAGTTTGACCACTGTTGTTTCTTACTGAAATTTTCACTAGTAGAGCACTTGGTATTTGTTCCCATGATAGAAACCATTTGGTTCCAGTACTCATAACAGCTGAAACGTTGTCTAAGGACTGTATCAGTTTTGAAGAATGTGGAGAATACTTTAGAAGGTCTGACACTGCACATTCCCACTAGGCTGATACAACCTTTTATCCCATTTTAGTATGTCAAACAGGCGCCATTGCATGTTCTGTGTTCTAATAAGGTTTAATAATTCAAATTTTGTTCAGTAAAAATAAACGACAAAACTATAGAGGTGAAAAATATACCAATAATAATTTTGTAAAAATTAACACATCTTTTCCTTTTCCAGTTATCTATAGGGAATACAATTAATACTGTAATCTATTGTGTTCACACTGAAGCTTGTGTAGTACTGTTGGCCTAAAAAAGAATATTTTACATCTACTTGTATTTTCATAATAGAAAACTGTCCTCTTGAGGAAATGATGAAACTCCACTATTCCCTGTGTCATAAACATACTAGCAATTTGATAGGCAAAGTAAAAGCTGATAAATTCTCATAAAACTAGTGTGAACTGAATTCTGAGCTGAAAATTGGACATAGATGAATACTTAGTGACCCTTTAACTGAGGCATTCTGAAGTGATCTGAATAGCAGTATTCTTCAAAAATCCCTGAAACTTTGAGAACTGATGTGTTTTACTTCCATGCAAATGAATAGGAATTTTCCTTTCACTTCACTGAGAGTAGGAATGGACATTTCTTGAGTTGACCAGCACAGAGCAACATTTATAGACAAAAAAAGGAGAGATTTTTTTTCAGCTCCAACAAGTTCATTTTTAAAAGGCACTTTGCTGTAACCATGTAAACCTATGTAACCCTACAGTTTGTTAATACTGAACTTTAATGAGTCATGATAAGAAGCCAGTCAGTGGATATCCATTTTGCTAGTGATGATCTGAACTTCAGCTGATTGTCCTAGCAGCTGTGTGACTTCATTACCATTAGAAAGGCATAGAGCCAAGCCAGCTGGAATTCAAAGAGGCTACTCAATTCACATAGCATGTCAGTTTTTTGGTTCACATATCAGAATTATAAAGGACTCCTACTAAAAAAAAAAAAAAAAAAAACAAAACAAAACAAACCACTACAAAACAGATTCTTTATGAAGTTATAGTTTAAAAGCTAAGTTTAAAATCATTATTATAACAAATGGAGGCTACTTTGTCATATGGATGTATTTTTTTGTTTGTTTTATTTTTTTGTGCCATGTTATGGCTGTTTATATCTCTCTAATGAAAACTAGACAGAACATTTGTACTTTTGGTTACAAACACAGCCCTATCCTATAATTCCTCATTTCTTAGTTAAGAAAACATTCTGTTGTGTTTTATATTAATGTTTTGAGAACACATTATTAGTTTCTCTTATTGTTTGGAGGGAAGAGAACTGCTGCTCTTTGACAATACAGGTTTGCAAAAAGCAACAGCCCATAGCTGTTGTAATGAATAGTATTTAACTGCTAGAGACAATATACCTGACAAACAGTTCCACTTATGGTTATTGCTGTTTTTAAAGTGTAGAATGGTACAGAGTGAGAATGGTGAATACAGAGGCTTTACCACTGGTTTGTACATAGAGCACTTGATAATCTGCATTTAGAAAAAAAAAAAAAAAAAAAAAAAGGAAAACCCAAAACTAAGGGAAGCAGATTCCCCAAATTCCCATTTAAAAGAAGGGCATGAGGGGAGACCTAGGAAACTACAGACTTGGTTTTAACATTTGTGTGGACTCACCTTGATTACTGTGTGCAGTTCTGGGCCACACAACTTAAGAAGGATGTTAAGGTACTTGCATGCATCCAGAGATGGGCAACAAAGCTGGTGAAAGGGCTGGAAGGCATGTCCTGTGATGAATGGCTACAGACACTGGCTTTGTCTAATTTGGAGAAAAGGAGACTGAGAAGTGACCTCATTTCTCTCTACAGCTTCCTGAGGAGGGGAAGTGGAGAGGGGGGTGCTGATCTCTTCTCCCTGGTGTTCAGTGACAGGACTGGGAATGGTTTAAAGCTGCGTCAGGGAAGGGTTAGACTGGACATTAGGAAGCATCTCTTTAACAAGAGGGTGGTCAAACCCTGGAACAGGCTTCCTAGAGAGGTGGTCGATGCCCATACCTGTCAGTGTTTAAGAGGCTACTACTAGAAAAGTAGTCCACATAAAATGGACCAGAACACGGGAAGGACTTTCTGAGTGAATGATTTCTTCATTAATCCACTATCTCAATCTGCTCTGTTCCGTGCATGCATCTGCACAATATATGTGTGCAGCCATGTCTGCTTCCTTGCTCTCATCTTTTCTCTTGTGTGCCTTCTCAATGAACCTTTTATCCATTCTTCATAAAAGCATGACTTTTCCTGTAAAAATAAAAGAAACAATTTAGCCTGCTGATTATATGCTCTGTTTAGACAATGAAAATGTGGGTTTCACCCATATGTGTCTGATCGTATTCCTGAAACTGGGTCTTCTTTGGTTGACTTCTTTGTTTCTTGGTTGACTGTTTCAGACTGTAGCTTATTGTATGAAAGGTTGAAGCAGAATCACTATTCTCTTATTAGGAAAGTAATAAAGAAAAAAAAAAATAACTCTTATCCCCGAGGTGTGTCTACCTCTTGAATTACTGTTTACAGTTTTGGTCCTCTTATTTCACAAATGTCATTATCAAAATAGAAGAAGATTTAGTGAAAAGTAAGAAGAATGATCAAAGATATGGAGTAGCTTCCATGAGGAGAACAGTTACGTAGGCTAAAATTCTTTCATATAGAAAACAAAGCAAAGATCATAGGTCTATATAATCATGAGTGCGTGGGAGAGGGCAGGTTGTGAAATTATGTTTGCTGTTTCTTCCAGTATAAAGACTGAAAAGCATCAAATGAAGCTACTAGGTTCCAGCTTCAAGGCAAACAAAAGGAAATGTTTCTCTATACATCATGTAATTAAACTTCAGAACTCCTCCAAAGATGCTTGCAGTGCATTGGCCCAAGAGACCATGAAATTCATGGAAGAGACATTCAATAAGGACTATTCAACAGAGATCTCTGGCTCTCAGAGAATAATACAGATTAAAAGGATCCTCTGAAGATCCTCTAGACAAACCTCCTACTTGAAGCAAGTCTAATCAGATCAGTTTCCTCAGGGACTTCTCTAACTGAATCTTGAACACCTCCAAGAATGGAGATTTCGCAACCTATCTGGGCAGTGTTTGACGTCTGTCTTGTTGCCTTTCATCCTATGACTGTGCACCTCTGACAAGGGTCTTGCTGTCTTTTCTGCATCTTGTGATCAGGACATAGACATGCTGTAGAGAGCAAGAAAGTCTCCCATTAGCAGCTTTGTTCAGGGAATGAACATTCCTTGCATGTGCTGCAGCCCCAGAGCAGCTTGATGGCCCTCTGCGGGATGTGCTCTAGTATGTCCTGTGTCTTTCTAGTAATGGGGAGCCCAAGACAGGACAGCACTCCAAACGGGATTCCACAATGCTGAAGAGAAGGGAAGGGTCACTCCCCTGTGCATGGTGGAGACACTCTCTCTGATAAAACCCAGGATGTTGTTGACCACTTTTGCTGCAACGTCACTCTGGTGACTTATGTTCAACTTATTGTTCAGAACGACCCCTAGATCCTTTTCTGCAGATCTTCCCAGACAGTCAACACCAGCTTGTATTGTTGCATTATTCCACCCCAGATTCAAGTCTTTGAATTTGCTTTTGCTGAAATTCAGGTTTCCATCAGCCCAGTTTCTGAGCCAAAAAATTTTTGGAGGCTGAGAGATTATTCTGAGTAAGTATTACTTCATGCATGTCTTTCTATATTTTGCCTCCATAATCCACTTTTAACCCCAAAAGGAAACAAGACACTAGACTAGGTGGAGTTATTTTAAAGAATAGACATAAGTATCTCCTTTCAGGTCTCTGGATACTGAGTGGAGGAATTTTACTGAAGGCCTGATGTATTTGACTCATAAAATGGTACTGGATTTTGAGTCAAGTTTTGAAGTACCTGGTTATATAGAGCTTTATTATAGTTATGGCGTTTGGATTCTACTCTTGGGCTAAGCACCTGAAAGCGAGGTATTGTGGATTCTTTATGTAATCTAAGTTCCTCAAAGAAAACAAAAAATCAGAGCTCTGTTAGTCACAAAATTTGTCCTGCATAGACATTTAAAAACTAATACCAGTTTGTCAGCAGCTTGACTTTCAGCTCTGAGCTGTGTCGTTAGCCTTTCTGTCCTTTTATGATAAATTTATCATTTGCTTTAGAGTCAGAGGAACTTAAATCTCTTCAGATTTGTTTCTTTGGGGGGTGTGTGTGTGTATATATATACACACACACATTAGAGGAGTAGTTGTGAAGTAAAAGATTTCTAGTGCCAGGGAAAAAACTTATTTTCTCCCCACTCCCCCTCTGAAAGAACCAACCCACAAGCGATACTATAAGCTATTCAATAGATTTTCTTAACAAAATGTTTCTGTGATACAACAATGAAAAAATGCAAAAGAATAAAAATAGTTCAGCTCTGTAGCTCAGCCTATGCCACATTTATAAGAAACTTGCTTCCTAAAACGTTTTCATTAATGAGAGACTTTTAAACATATGCATCAGTCCATTCACAGTCAAAACTGTTAGTTGGGCCTTAGTTGTGAATGTATTTAAATCATTAAATGATTTTCTTTTATCAGTAGAAGTGTTTGTTAATTAATGGGAATTTTTTTTCTTGAACAAAAATTTGAGAACAATACTCTTGGTCAAATGCAAGATGCAAATCACTTTTCAAGATAAGATTGGCATGCCAAAAAAAACAAAAACAAAAACAAACCAACAACAAATGCTATCTGCTTTGCAGTAGTACATTGACCTTCACAGGAAGTTAGCTTATATTTATATGACTACATCTACAGTTGGAAGAAAATGTCACAGCCAGGAAAATCTGAAATCACACCTTTGCACAAAACTGAATGGTTGCATGTCTGAGGTTTGTAAGACAGATATGCTTAAAGGCATCTAGTATTTCATCCATGCCAAGAGTAATTAAAAGAAGACTTCCATGTAAATACTCTAAATAAACTTCATTACTTCTGTATTAGAAATTTTTGTTACTTGCATATTATGCCTCCCAAGATGATTGATATTAGACATTACAAAAATCTGTTTTGTGTTGCAGTTGGTAGTAGACTGTAGTTCTTAAAGGGGAAATTAGAAAAAAAGCTGTTTCAAAAGGAGAAAAAAAAACCTAAGGCATTAGGTTAAATATTAATTTGAATGTCTACAATAATGGGTACATACACTATTTATGGAAGTCATTATTCCACTGTGTAGTCAACAAGAGTATCGATTAGAATTAATTCACTACAAAAAGTTTCCAATCATTTTTAACATAAGTTTTTCCTCTTTAACAGTACCCTGAAGCTTGTCTTTTTCGTGGTCAATCTAGCAACAAATTTGCAATTAATCATTTGTTGATTGCAATGAATGGTCTGTCGATAATATGCAGCTTACATTGCTAAAAGGGTTATACAGAGCTTTATTGTTTTCCTTTTGTCTTGGGAACACTTTGTCTAGCTGTGTTTCATAGAATGGATGTTGAATAGATGTTTTGAAGTAACGCATGCCAGTTTTAAAGAGACACCATGGACTGCTCTGAGAGTATTAATCAAGATATGCCCTAACTTTCTTCTGGCATTACAGTATTTGGACATCTGTTCTGACTCCTTGTATGCGAAGTAGGACACATTGGCATAAATGAAGGGTTTCATTATCTTAAATGTCATAACATTTGTTTGAATTACTTTGTGTAGATTTTAAATGCTGAAATTGTAATCTTGGTTTTTTATAGATTTCATTGTCCTTTCAAAAGACTATAAAAATGGAAGCTTTTTAAAAATTCCATTCATAATTCAGAAAGCATAATTTACAATTTGTGCAATAACACTGAAATCGCTGTAGATTATACTTTAGTAATTTTGAACAGTATAAGTATTTTTACTGAAAGAAAACTAAGGGCAAAAAATGTTTCTTATTCCAGAAACAGTGGTTTTGTCACAGATAATGTATAAATGAAGGCCCTTATAAAATGCCCCTTTGGGGAACATTGACATGGATTAATTTCTTTGGAAAGTCATGGAAGCTTGAACTGCAACTTTCATCTTGTAAGGAAGAAATGTCTGTTATATTGTGAGTTGTCCTTAAAATAGTGTCTCAATAGTATATTTCATGAATCTGGATAGGGAATGGTTTTGAATACAATATACATAACTGAAACTAAAAGAAAGATTAAATACTGGTTTCAGACTTTTCTGAAAGTTTGGAAGCATTTCATTTGCACTGATCTTTAAATTGCATAAGTTTTGTAGGTTTTGATTGTTCATTAGCAAAGCTAAAACACTGGTAAAAGTAGAATTTAACTGATTTACATTGCCCTTATTAATACTAGTATTATACAAAATAGTCGCAACCATTAAAACATTCTTACCCCTAGATAGCTTCTGATGTTATATGGATGTGTTATTTATGCTTGAGTAAAAGTTAATATTAACTACATTTGTCTTAGCTATAATTAGAAGGATTACTTATTACAAACATTGGCAAGAGAAGTGCCTGCTTACTGTGCAGCAAATTTGGGAATACTAGCTTGTCATTTAGTATTGATTACATTATTTAAGTAGCTGAGCAAAGCAGCACTTTACAAACAGGTGCTCTTTGATTTGCAAATTTCTAAAAATCAAGTTGCAGCTTTCAGCCTACTGCATTGTTAGTTTTTAAGGTAAAAAGTTGAAGGATGATTTGACTATGCTTTCATTTAGAAAAAAATTTACTAAGAACTTTTGGGTCATGAAGCAAATTGAGTTATTGTTAACAAAACCCAGTGTGGTTCTCCATCTGTAAAGTATGTTTATAACATAACTATCTGGCCTGGAGTTCAGAAAAACTGTCCCATTCAAGTTGTTTGCAATGAAATTTTATGGGCCTGACTTTGACTGCATGCTTTAGTTGTCTCCTGAATTGATCTGCAAGAGCTGAAATCACCATATCAGCAGATTTGCAAAATGGCAAAGCTCTCTAGTCATTGTGTTAAAATTGTGATATACATGCAAATAAACATATAGTTTGCCATTTCTGCATACTTATAATAACTCTTTTGCATATACGTGGTTCCATATTCCACGGCTCATTTCAAACTTAAGAGCATTATTTTAAGGGATACTGGCTTCAGAGAAGAAATAAACTAAATAATTTATTTCTTCACTCTGCTTATTCCTGCCTCTGCATGACATCTTGCTTCATGCTTAGTGTGATCATTTGGGGAGTAACTCTGTAAGCTAGATAATTAATTTGGGGAATTGTACCCCCAGTATTAGTGTAAACAATTTAGCTTTCTGGAAAACCTCATCTGTGTTGGAAACACTGAGTAAATGGGGCTTATGCAAGGAGATTTTATGCAGATATACAATCTTCCTAAACAATTTGAGGCTGAGAATAGGATATTGGTATAATATATTCAAAGCTACCATGAAAGCCATAAGTTGCTAAACAACCATGACGCATTGAGCCTGACCAGATGGTTAGGCAAAAAGCATTATGCAAGCGCACACTTAGGAGGGGGAATTTTTTTGCTAGAGAATTTAAGGAATTTCTCAGTTCCACTTATCATACACTTCCCTAGACTTTTTCACTAGTCTTCTACAGATTTGGATCTATGGCATGTGAAAGACAACAAAAATATTTTTTTTCCCCTCTGACGGATCAATGCAGCACTTCTAAAACAATTTGGATATTTTTATTTCTTGGGTTCGAAATTCTGTGTGTGTGAAATCATAACAAAGGGCTTTAGTGCAGTTTCCAGTGTTTCTGACATCAAGACTATATTTTTTATTTTGCTGTGAGATTGCTTAATAGTGAAATAGTATTTCATAAACCAATATTGAAATATAGAATTGTTAGTTTCTAAAGTTGCTGGGTGCTTTTTTTCTTTTCAGCTGAAGCCAATTTTAATTGCATGTTAGTTTTGTTAAAGAATGTTTACAGTTCTTAATTATTAGTGACTTCAATACAATAAAGAACAATTTTTTGTTTTCTCTAAGTATCAACATTCTGATAATAACCTGTGACTTACTCACTTTATACCACATAATAGAATCTCTCTGTGGAATAAATAAATATAGTTAACTTCAAAGCTTTTAATGTCCACCGGCTACAAAAATAAGTACAGCATAGCCTCTGTTTGCCATACACTGGGTAGATCATCTCTATAAAATGTTTTATATACCTAAATTATTTATTCAAAGCAGCTATAGCGAAAACTTGGTCTGTTTCAAGAGGAAAATATAGGTGATTCAATTTTGTAAAATTTGACTACACCTACCATAAACACACATTCATATTTGGTAGCATTACCCAGGGCCTACAAACATGCTCTTCAG
The DNA here is from genome assembly GCF_018691265.1 of Tyto alba. NCBI lineage: Eukaryota > Metazoa > Chordata > Aves > Strigiformes > Tytonidae > Tyto > Tyto alba. The sequence goes on from NW_024881313.1 coordinate 10,430,127, forward strand.
TTGCTGTTGTTGCCTTCTCACAGCTATGTCATACTTTGACAGACCCTTAATGTCTGGACTGGATCTTAAGTGCTTACTGGTACAAGGATGTAGCCTGGATCAGTAGAGGAGAAATGAGGAAGGAAGCTTGAGGGAAGCTCCATAGAAAGCTGTGTGGGAATTAGGAAGCTTATACACTTTGCCAGGACTGCAAACCAAGATGTATCACCAAATGATGGCAAGAACTGAAGGCCAAAGGACAAAAAATCCTTTCAACCATCACCCACTCAAACTGTGGACAAAAGAGTTTGCCCTCAGTACATGACACATCCATGTACTTGATATGCAGTCATTTAGAAGTTACATTAGGCATTTGGCAGTGAGGACTTGGTTTTCTTTCCTTGTTGGAGTATTCTAAAGCTCCTCACTTAACAATAAGCTAATGGTGTAGGTAAGATTAAGACTGCATGAAAGATTGGCAACATAAGACAATGCTTGAATTAGCTGTACCTCTGGACCAACAGCATTTGAGCCTAATCAGTCCTAAATTCCATGAGAGAAAAGAGAGCTTGTATTACCAGTCCAGATACTTTGCATACTTTGCAACAAGCATTTAAATAGCAGTCTCCAAAATTAATATATATGAAGAAAAAAATAAGGAGCAAAAGCAAGGGGGACAATTAGTATAATAATCATACAAGCGATATCGATTGAACAGTGTTTTCATCAAGGGGGGAAAGTGAAATCCCAAATAAAACCAAAGGCCTTTAGGCCAGTACATTGTTAATAGGTGGATCTCACATCCAAATGTCTAGCCTTATGACCCAGGTAGATTTGGATATGGTGGAAAGAGTAAGTCTGAGGAAAGTGGTTTTTTAGACATAACTCTTATGCTAAATACAATGGACAAATAACTTACCCACAGACTCTGAACTCATCACTTCTTCATCACTGGAGATAACTCATTTGGAATATGCAGGCCAGTGGTATTGGCAGGGGCTCTCCTTCTGCAGGGCAGACAAGTTGTGGTGAATTTATCAGCTCAGGGTAAAAATGGGGGGTGTAATAGAGGAAAAGGGCACTGACTCCGATCCTGGAAAATTATGTCAGAAGGAAATTCCTGACAGGGAGAGGGTTGGTGTTAGTGGTATAAGAGCTGCTTATCAAATAGTGTGGAACATAGAAGTTAACTATCCTTTTTTTCAGGACAGAAAAGCCTAGAAGTTTGGCTCATTTACCACAAGTCAAATGGAGAAGATGGTAAGGTGAAGAATGTCAATGGTAATGCAATTAGAGAAAGTCAACAGGTCAATCCTGAAATTTTTCCAAGGAAGAAGCTTTTCACAAATGAAAGACATTTTAAAAAGAAAGTCTGGGTTATGACAAGATGAAGAAACCCTGTGTCTGATAGCTATATGTCTGCTTAGTTGGGGATAACATAGGTGAAGACAAACCCAAGAAAATAAAGTAGAAGGATTCAGAAAATATTTTGACTGATGCAACACAAGAACAAGTGCAGATACTGAAAATTCAAGAAATTTGCTTTTAGGCCTGTAAGAAAGAGCAAAGAAGGTCTATAAAAATGTGAGGCAGAGGACCTTAAAAAGTTTGTCATGAATCAATGGAGAGAGGGAGAGAACATCTGTAGCTAAATAACATCTAGCCCTAATTTATGAGCGTGTGAGGTTTTTTATAAATTAATATTTGTTTGTCCAATAGGAAAGATAATAAATAATATTCTAATGTGAAAATTTAAATTTCAAATTGAAGACATAATGAATGAGGAAAACAGTGACCTTTTTCAATTAAGAGAAAAATATTCTTTCAGAGTGTAAATCAATGAGAGATGTTTCAGTGGTTTGCATACTTCTTATAAAAATAAATATCTGCTATGGAAACAAATGAATAACATAAATATGTATTAAAATTATAAGGGTCTGTTGCCAAGGCTTTGAGTAGCAAGTTGTGGGAAGTCGCTAAGGAGAAGTCAGGTGAACATTTATTATTTGATCCCTATCAAGCAAATGAGCATATAAAATGGGTGGTGATACAAGATTTGGCTTGAACCCCAGTGAAGATTTCAGAGGACTGCTCAAACTGTTGCATTTCATGCACAGCTTCATAAAGTTGAGAAGTTAGGTGTGCTCAGCTTCTTGTATGATTGATAACAAAAGATTTCCAAAAGGTGATTCAGAACAGAAACTTGTCTATATAACTTTTGGAAGAACCTTTCCAGAGATCTCTGTTTTTAGTGCTGAGGATACTGGCAGGACAGAGAGAGCATTCTGCCAGTTTAGGCACCTAAATTAAGGGCCTAAACTTAGCTCCTGAGAATACTATTCTAATGCCAAATTAATCAAAGCTCAAAATTAAAATACTCAAAGGGATTTTGTTTTTTTCTTGTTTAGGTGTGTTTTTTTATTTATTAAGATTGTGTTTGAAAAACATAAATAAGTTGAGTTTAATTTTTCAGGGCAGTGCACAAGCAGTTATTCCTTATCCCAAATATGCCTTTTTCTTTATGTTAAGTTTTTAGTGTCATGCCAATAATTAATATTTCAGAAAAAATGCTTAGTAATTCATTTTTTTGGGACAGAATTACTCACTTTTCTCTCCTCAGAACTGCAAAAGTGCTGGGCATGAAAGTCTAGGTGTTCGTTTCAAGCTGAACAGGCCCTTAACGTAAACTTTGATTCTGTGCTTTTTACTGAAGATGTGTGAGCCATTGCTGTGTGTTTCTGAAGAACAGCTAAAGCAACAGCCAATTGCATTGCATTGCTTATATTGACTTTCAGTCTGAGCTGTGTCCTTGATTGTGTTATGCTCAAACTCATTGTGCAGGATGATTTGGGACAATTTCAACATAGCTCTCCATCAGCAGTTATCAGAAATGCTACTGAAGGTTTACCACAGAGATCTTTTTAATATACAAGATACTTAATACACTGTCTATATGGCTATGTTGGCCAATTGCCATGTGATCACTTTTCTTCTTCTCTTTTTAGTGACCACATAAACACTCAGCATGGATCTAGAAGAACTCTTCTCTAGTTACAGTAAATTTAGGGTGACCAAATATAAAGAAGGGAAGATGTGCTCAGTCACACAGTATATCCTCAGCAGAGCTCATCTTACAGAGTACATGTCCTTTGCATTGTATTGAGTCATGGTGCACAGTTTGTTTTAGTCATCTAGCTAACAACCTAATTGTCTTATCTCCCAGACTTCTTCCTTGAATTTGATTAGTGGCTTAAAAATATAAATACATAGAAATTTAGTGTCAGTTTCTAAAAACCAAAATAGGTCCTCAAAAAAGTCCTTGACATACTGGTATAAAGGCTTGTATTATAGCACTGGTCCCTACATGGCTGGAATATGTGGTCACCCTATATGAACTGACTGATAGTAAATTCTGCTGAGTCAATTCGTGTATGTGTCCACGTTACAGAGTTACACATAGGCAGAACATACGGGTGAGTTGTTTTTTTTTTTTTCACAAACACATCTTTTCCTGCAAAATGGATTCCACTTTGTGTCTGTGTGAAAAATTTCTAGTACCAAATAATGTGTGTGTGTATATATAGTCAGAAACTCAACACAAATCTGACTTCAAATGAAAAGGGAAAAGAAATACAATTACATTTGAAGATCTGTTCCAAATATTTTGTTACAATTTCCAGATATAACATCCCCCGGTCTTTTGCCTATCATTTATAAATACTGTGGTTACTGATGTTTCACCCTAGGTTTAGAAATATTGCCTATTTAAATGAGTATTTAAAATATGAACTGTCACTTGACTTAGTAATACATGTACAGCTGAAATGTATTTAAACATGACCATCAAAGGGCTGGCTGTCAAGAATATCACTGACAAAATGAAAAGCATTATCTTGACAGCTTTTGTGTTTTTCTTGGAAAACCGGGAATACAAGTTTCTCAGATTTTTGTTTCTCAGATTTTTTTCTTAAGTGAATTATCATTATATTTTAGTAAATCTGTATCAAAAAGAGCTTGAGATCTCTTCTTGCTCTGACCTTCTCGAGATATCACCTTTCTCAGATATACTGACTCAGAATATCAATGTAAAATAAGATGACTGTAGTAACAAGTGTTTCACCAAAAACTAATGTATTAATGAAATTTTTTCAGAAGGTCTCTTTGTCTCTCAGGCACATGTAATTTAATCAAGAATACCTGGGAGTCAAATATGGAATGACAGCTTGATTCAAATAAGACAGGACTTGAAGCTTCTTGAGTACCTTTTTCTAGATTTGGTCATTGAATGGTTTAGTACTAGCCATATTATTTGCTTATCTGAGACTGTTGATTACTATGGGGTGGGACGTATCTATGATTTTTGCTTTTTGTGTATATGTGCAGAAAGTGTAATTCATAATCGTAAGGATGTTTGTTTATCTGGAAAATAATTTTTAGTCTTAAGCCACTATAGCAAACTTTTATTAATCTATTTTCAATTATATTTTTTGTACATCTGTACTATTCCACATTAATAACTGACATGATCTAACTGGTTGTTCAGGTTAGATTTACATTTTGATCCAAAGATTGCACGTTGCTGAATTATCCCTTAAGCTTCCTAGCCTTGTGGATCCATTAAGCCTTAATTAAAGAACCGTCTTAGAAAAAAATAATCAGACCATTTATATCCGAAGAAGATGCACATTGGTCATTTGTTTGTTCACTAGCATAAAAATTATTATTTAATGGAAATTTTAATCACAGTAAGCTTATAGATAGACATATATTAAATGCATTAATCTTTCTATAAGGTTATTCACAATGTATAAGGTTACTCCTCTGAAAAGACTGCTTCAGATTGCTTTCCGGTAATGCTAATACCCATTAAAAAGATGAATATATATGTGTGTAAGTCAATCATAAGGTATTAAAGAGGTGTAGCAACTTAAGCTTCTTTTCTTCTTGGCAGGTCACTTTGAGAAATGTCCTAGTTCAATTAAAATATTTTTTCCATTTCCTAGGAGTAGATTCAGATATGCTCTGTCTGTTCTCTATCTTATCTTCACTGTCAGGATTTAAAACAAACCTGAGTGAGATATAAGAAGGATAGTCCAGCTACTTCAGACTCTGAACAGGTTCAAAATAGGGTGTATATATGTGTAAATGTCTGCATGTTCATCACATATATGTCCAGGTTGAATATTTGGGAGATATAGAGGTACGTTTTTTAAGAGTCTGTTTACAATTTGATAGATTTTAAACTGGGATAAACTGCGTTTTGTGCTATTCAAACACTCATGCCTTTATCTCTACTTTCAAAATGCTATAGCAGTGAGTAGTAACCATCTAGAGAGGCATACGAAAGAGAAGAAGGTGTGGTAGTTTTTTTCGGATTAGATTGGTGATACTATGAAATGAAAAATTACCATCATCTAGGCTATTGTCATATATTGCATATGACATATAAATGACTAAAAATACTGTATATCTTTAAAAAGACATGAAATATTTTAGAATAGTAGCATACAACTCATTCATATAACATTCTCAGAACCACAACATTGTCCAATTAGTTGCTTAGTTCTGCTTTAAATACTCTATCTTCAGCATTACTTTACTTTGCAACATTGATTTTGATGCGAAAGAGTTCCTGAAAAAAATCTCAATTCTTGAATGCTTCAGTGAAAATTATTACAATGCTTTAGGTATAAAATGAGCTCTGCGACTGAAGCATGTATGTAGTGAAAGGTGCTAGTTTCATATTACGGTGATCCCATAAGACCTTCCTCCTCTTTTCACCTTGCAGCAGTCTTGACAGCATCGTGTGTCCTCAGATTATTATTAATAGTAGAACTCTTATAAATTTTAGGCATGTTTGTGTGTACTTATGGTGTGTTATTTTAAAAATGGAAAATATTTAGATTCAGGTATAGTACTGCTGGAAAATTGTATTTCAGGCTGGAATACATATAAATAAAAATTAATAAATAATGTCCACAGGTGATATTAATTATAAACCAGTATCTGACTGTCAAATGACCTTTCTAAAAAAACCCTGTTCACTAGTCACCTTGCTAGATAACATCATGAAGTAGGTGAGTTTGCTTTACTGACTCCTGGGTTTTCTCTTTTATATCAGTTTTATCATAAAATACAAAAATCCTTTCTTATATTTTGCTGGCCATCCACAGTATCAGGTACCAGGAAAGGTCAACATATTAAGGTGACAATATGCAAGCAATATTGAACTTACCATGCATATGGATATTGCTCTGTTTCTCGGTATAGTTAATTGGGTGATTTTAATGTAGTTTGTGACACAAAAAAGAAAATAATTGTCCACTGGTCCAGCAACAATTGTATGCTCCAAACAGGTTAGGCTAGATGCCTCTTTTTGAAATAGCTGAATGAAGTCTGCTAAAATTAATCCTATTTCAAATGCAGCTGAAACAACTCACAGTGAGGGACCCTCTGCTCACCTCATCCAGAAATACAAAACTTCTAATGATTGTTCCTCAGCATTCAGGGATGGCATCTGGTAATTCCTGCAGCTCTTAGGAGACAGAACTTGCTGTCCTACCCACTCCCCAAGTCTTATTACTTACTTTTACTAGTCTGTATGCTACTATCTTAACAATTAAAAGATTATAGGCATTTGAAAATCAGAAGACTCAGTGAGTTTGGTTTTGTTTGTTTGTTTTTATTTTTTTCCCCCTAAACCAAAGAATTATTTTGATAACCCGTGACCAGCATGGACTGCTTTCAGATTTTCCTGTGGTGTGGAGTTATGGTTGGGAAGAGGTCCTTGTGCTAGGGAATCTAAGTACTTTGTACACTGAAGTCAATTAAAGGTTCGAAAGAGCAGGTGGGCAGTATAAACTGAAGAAAGCCTTAGCAGCTTCCCTGCTTTTGAGATTATCTGTGTGTAGTTACTACTCTGGTTTACAGTCTCCATTAATAATTAAAATAGCCTTTCAGCAATTCTTTCATGAAATTGGTCTGACATGTGCCTGTCTTGTATTGTACCCATCAAACTTAGCTTTATGAATTACTTCTTTTACCTCTCAGCTTGTTAAGTTAGTTGATCTGTTTTGGAGTCAGAAAATGTTCAGGCAGGGGAAAATTTTGATCAAATCAACCTTGCATGGAAACAACTGCCTGTTTGCCATCTGCAGTGGGCATTGATCCCTAGCTTGTTTGTGCCTTGCATTTGTTATGTATGAGTAAGCACATTAGCCTTTTCATTTCATTCATTAGACAGTCCTTGATTAGTGTTTCCTACTTTCTGTCAAATATGTTACTACTCCTTTATTCATTTTGTCTTGGGTCTGTCTTTTGCTTCAGTGTGCAGAAAATTAACAGTTAACTCCAACAGTAGTCCTTTTATTTCTTTTTTCATATAGAACTGGCTAACAAATATACTTTTCTAATGTTGGCACATCTAATGTGGGATAAAGTATGAATGATAGGTCTTTCTGAAGTTAAGAGTTATTATTTTAGTTCAGCTGGCAGGCTTTGTTTAGAAGTGTGATGTCTCAGGGTTTACTGTCAGCTTTATTTCATCTGTCTCCAAGAACTGTGGGATCACCAGGATACTGGTGGATATTTGCCTTATAAAATTGCACATAAAAATAAATTTAAAGTAATGATGACTGCAGTTTGAGAATATAACACTGAAAGTTTCAGATGACAGTTTGGATCACAGGACAGAACAATAAGACATTTTATATCTAACACTAGTCCATTCACTAGGGATTTTTGCTGTCCTTTCCCTGTAGAACAATAAAATGTTAAATGATAATTCTATTCTTAAAGATAATTGAAAAATAAATAAATAATGATGGATAAAGCAACAAGCTATGGACATCTTTGGTAACTGCATAACAAGATCATAAATAAAAGTTAATATTTCAATGGAGTCAGTGCATTTAGTGATGCCACTAACTGACTTTATTTGATCAGCAAACACAATTTTTGCCTAAAAATTCTATGCCACATCCTTATGTAGGTAGAGCATCTATAAAATATTATGACTTATGTATTGCTTTTTTATTCATAATCTTATAAATTTATTTAAATATTATCAATCTATCTGAACAATTTCATCTTTGACATGGTATTAAAGTTCATACATTTATTTTTTCAAAGTACCCATGAGTTAGTAAACCAAACCTTGAAGGTTGGACCAGTCTGTTCTCTGAGCATGCCCTGCTTAAGATTCTAGTAAATAAAAAACTATTTTGGACATAAAGTTTTGCAGCCATGTTTCATGTTAGTGGGTACCTATATATATGTGCACTAAATACTTGCTTTCTTATTTGAGGTGTATATTAATGTTGATTGGTTTAAATAAAAATTATTTTAAACAGAGTATTTTAGTCATGTTCGGAGTCAGCAAGAATATAAAATTTAAGTATTTAATTTTGTTTTTTCCCCCCAAATGCTAATTCCCACTGTTTGAAAACTCTTTAAAATCTTGCTGGATATAGACTTCATACTTAATTTAATACTTCTCTCAAATCCTTAGTTTTTATATTTCATAATCTTTTAAGTTGGTAAATAATGTATTTTTTTCATATACATGGTAGTTGATTATAGTTACAGTTTTATTGTAGTTTTAGTGTAACTATTTACATGGAAACTGGAATTCATTTAAATTTCTTACTAACTGAACTAACTCTTCTTATATTTCTATTCTTATATATTCAGCATTTTAAGACATAATTATAAAAACATGATCCTAATTGATTTCTCTGTGTTTACTACCTCCTGCAAGACTGAAGAGCTGTTAGATTTCCTATTCTCACACCTCATTTAATACATACATTAAAAGATGAAAAAAACTTTTTATGTTCTTAATTCCCAGTTTGTAAATTTTTAATGATTAGTATGTGAAATAAATATTACATAATCTGGAATGAGGAAACATTCTTTTCATACCTGCAAAGGAGATATAAAACGCTGTGAAAACTGATTCTAACGCACCAGTTCCAAATACTACATTTCCAGCATCTCCTACCACCACCATGGTTTGATTCTTTTTAGAGTGTTATACACATACAGGTATTTCATACAGCTATTTCATTTCACATACACATTATTTAAATGTATTATTATCATCATTTACTACATTTTAAAATATTTCGATAAAATATATTTAACTTCATTAACAAGTCTCTTTTTTATATTAATCCTTTTTTCCCCCCACATGATTTCACACCCTGACATAAAGCAAATGGGGCATCTCCTGCAATTTATTCCTGTTTTCTACCAGATTTTAGAGAAAGATATTGAATGGCCGTATGCAAATATCAAAGTATATGCATATAAAGTAACTGTGCTGGATCTATCACTCACCCTTACTAAAGGAATAGATTTCATAGAATTCGTTTAGTGCTCCTACAAGAAAGAACTGTATGAATGGTCTTATTGTAAACCTTCACCAGATCTGGATGCTATTTGCTATACAGAAGTTGAAAACACTTTCAGTAAACATAACTATCATGTCTGATTTGTAAAAAGGAATAATGGAGGCTGTAACTAATGTAATGAATTATTAAGTGCAGATACATCCCATTCTTGGAACAGTCTAGCTATAAACTTTCTCAGTGATAAGAGTATTGCTCCTGTTGAAAATGACAGTTCACAAAACACCTTACAAATGATATGCCTTGTTTACAGTTTTGGTCTTTTGTTTTGAAATTTTTCTGTTACGATAGATTTACGGTTTTCTTTTTCTTGTTAGGATGCTTCAATTGCCCACAGATTCCATATCATGAGAGAAAAACATCCAGAGAAGTTCAACAGTAGGTAAGAGTCTAAAAATATTTGCACATGAAATTATTTTTTCCATGTTATTAAGGTCTGATCTGTGACGGGTTAAATTTTGCATATCCTTTAAAATATCGATTCTTAAAAAAGAGAGGAAATTGGTGCATTTTATATGAAGTGTATGCCCCCAGACTGCTTGTAGTGTTACTGTTTTATATCTGGTATTTCAACTGAAATGAATAGCATTATAAATAAACTGTTCTCACATGTGAAATGTTTGACTTGTAAGACTAGCATGGACAAGATGATGCATTGTGGTATCTGAGGATCCCTGAATTGACACTTTGCCATTAGGCACTGAAAAACACTTATTAGACAGCTGCAGATGGTGATCCTTATGTTTCATTCCCACACGCACACTGGTACATTGACGGAGGGCTCTTCCATATATACTCTTAGTAAGGGCAAGTGAATGCCACTTTACACATAAATGCTTTTATCATTAAACAACTTTGGATATGTAAAAAAGTCAGGAATGAGACTTTGCATCTGTTCCTTGTGTTGCTTTTTGAATTTGCAACGTTATCTCAGAGCTTTTTTGGAGATTAAAAATGTATTACAACATGAACTGTAAATTCACCTTCTTTCAGTGTCTGGTTTGTTGAGTAGATAATATTCATAACTATATGCTTACCTTTGTCTCTTCTTATTTAGATAATTTAGCACCTAAATTATGATAGGTAAAAGCAACATTTCAGACACTTTAATTAACATTTAAAGGCACATGGGGAGAGGAAATTAAGATATGAAATTACAGGGAATATCTAGAAATAATTATTAACACAAATATTTTGTTATTGTGAGCCTACCTGTAGACTGACTAGTTTTCCATGGGTGAGACCTGGAAAGTCTTGTGTAGATGCTAATCTTCATAGACATTAGGATGATAAAATATGCTGTTTGTGCTGTCATCGTAGAGCTGTACAGAATGATGTTAGAATATGGTTGAGCATTACATAACTTCTTAATGTTTTCATGTTAAAAGTATAAATCTTACATTGAACAGAGATGGGGGCTTTTTTCTTAGATACTCAATCTGTTTAGCATCTATGAAATGACATACTATGAACCTGAGTGTATGTTTCTTTTTAAGTTCCACAGTAAACTTTTTTTTTCTATGGCCTCCTCTTCCTACCTCCAATGCTTCTCATTTTGAAACAATTATACTATGAAAAAAACTGAACTCAAACTGAATTTGCGCATCCCAATATATTATACTTGTTCAGCGGGACTAGAGATATTGGACATTTAGCAAGTGCAGATATTCTAAGCCCTGAAGATGAAGCTAGTTTATCAGTGGTCTTTCTGCATATTTTCAGCAGTTGGCAATTATAATTTATAAAAAGCTCAGCTAATAACATGAGTTTCAGATCAGATTTCATGTCACAATAAATCATATGCCATTAATAACATCTGCTAGCAGACTCACCTTGAAATTCATCTATATTTTAAAGAACCTGATGTTTCTAACATTATCTTAAGGAAATTAATTACAAAAATATATAGTTCCAGTCCCTACCTTCTTTGGTACTATATTATTGAAATAATTTGAAAAAAGCAATGGTTCTCTGGGTATTGAATGACTATTCAGAAAGATTATGCTTTTCTAAAAATAATGTAAAGACTTGAGCAAAGTATTGTAATAGAGACTGATGTTTTTAAATGTTTCTTCTTTTGTGTGGTGAGGGAAAAAATGTGGATTTCTATTTCCGTTGAATAGAATTTTCCAAATTATGTTAGTTTGCAAATAGTTTGTTCCACTAGCAGTTATTTGAATGTGGCAACACTCCATAATATGTTGCAGCAGCATTTTCCTGCAATATGTGAAAATAAAACCCTTTTTAAGATGTCTGCTAAACCACAAGATTTAATTCACCATTGTGTGGAATTTTCTGTTCAATCTAAATGACAGGATCAGCAAGTCCAACTTGAGCCACATTCATAGTGGGCTCCATAGTTAATAGCACTTACTCATTTGAAAGTCCTACACTGTCACATGTGAATATCCCTCATGATTTTAAAAAATAATTCTTTGTGGATTTATGTTAGTTTTCTTTTGACAGATTTTCCAAGATTTTGAGCTCCCACAGCTATCGTTCAGTTTTGTAAAGCACATCCTTGCACTGAGCTTCTACTCTGAAAATGAACATGTAAAAAATTTCCTCACTGAAGAGAAACTTTAGGTTTTTACTGTGTGAAGAGGTCTTTTGAAACTCAAGGGTTTCGTATTTGCTTCAGTGAATTAAGTTAGGTTAAGTTTGGGGTTGGAGAATCTTTTGCGTTAAATCCTGCTAATGATCCTTAAATACCTAAGTGCATTTCTTGACATTGATTCCACGTTCCATGTGTGAATAGAGCACACCAATAGGGAAACTCCTGACACTTCATACTTGAGTGTGAAAGCAGAATCTTTCTGTACTTGTTTACCTTCTCAAAATGAAGATGAGAGCATATTACAATGCTTGGAAGGAATTTTTAATGAATACTAGCCAATATTGTAGAATGCTTTGGAAGTAGGTGAGTAACTATTGGCAGCTCTGACATATTTTGAAACTATACAGTGTTCATAGATTTTGGACACAAAGACTTAGTATTACTGACATTAAAACCAGAAAGAAATAAATTAAGGTGTGGATTTCTAAATTGACTAGAGATGCTTAGACATTTAAATCTTTGGAAAATCTAAGTATTTGTAAATGCTCATTAATTAAAAACCCACATTGTCTGTTGTTTCTAAAGTTTTCAAATGACTTGCAAGCTACCTTGCAAGATTTCTTTTCAATAAAGCACCTGCTTGTTTCAGTTTCTTAATAAATTTGAATCAAGTCTGTCGAAAGAGTCTTCTGTGTTCAGAAGCTGAAATTTCACTGAAAAATGCTTAACACTTGACTTAATCACTTGAAAATGTGATACTCGTAGGCTGCAATGTAAAATGCTCCATATCGTTTTCCAAATAAGGGTCAGCATAGATGTCTATACAGCGATTTTATAATATTCATTTAGGAACACTTGTTCCTAAAAAGGGGTCTTCCGGAGAAGGACTTTTCTTCTGGTGATGGTCAAATAGAAAAGAATGGAAGTGAGAACATGGTAGCATCCCCACCTCTGTCTAAAGAATGAATCATAATATACCATTTTCAGAAATAATATTTTATGATCATTAGCATACGTTATCAGAAACCAGTACTGACATTGCATTAAGATTTAAATGCGATCATAAACCCCAGAATCTCAGCTGTCACATTACCCACTCTGCAAGTCTGGAGTGCTGAGAACCCTGTGCTGGAGAAAGCAGAGTTCACTTCCCAGCATCTCCTGCTTAAGAGAAGGGTCAGATTTTCTGATTTCAGTGTAGAAGGGGTGAGTTAACCCCAGGTGGGAGAAAACTTGCAAAAGACAGCATTTCAAGTAACAGTATCATTAACTTAAGACATACTGATGAAATAACGATTCAGTTAGGCCCAAATGCCCTGCACGGAGATCTGTGTAAACATTGTAGACTCAATGCAGGGAATAACAGATGTTTGAGTTATGTGACTGGAATATACACAGGGAAACAAAGAATACGTTCAACAGAAAATAGTTCAAGTTGATATTAACTATTCTAAAATAATACTCGGTTAAATTAGGCATGTTAATTTGACGGTCTGGCACCCCATAGCATAAAAGATGTTTCTTAGCCTGAGTAAAATAAAGTAGGATTTATAAATTACATTTACAGTCTTACATTAAACTAAAGTAGGATTTATAAATTGCATCTACAGTCTTAAGTAGGATTTATAAATTGCATTTACATCATCTTTGAGATTTTAAAACATCAATCTATTTTCCTCTTGTATGAAGAAGAAATCCTAAAGCAGAAAAAGTTCATATTCCTAGTAACTTGATTTGTATCATGTTCCTGACCATGTACTTTTGAGATTACCTCTCAACTTGCTTAATTATGCTTTTATTTTGTGACAGTATTTTGTACACTTAATCTCTAAGGAAACTTTCAGTAATAGAAAGTACTGATTTACTTTGTGCAAGTGATCTCCAGGAGAATAAGTGTTCTTTTCATGAATATGCGTGAAAGGAGTTACACTTTTGTTTTGATCTACATGTTATGTGACACTGGTTTAGTCTGCAAAGGCCACAGAAGGCAAAGGTGGGTGAAATGTCAGGTAAATGAATCTTTAGCAAGTTCTTTTATGTGTCCCAACTTGAGTACTGCTGTCTATAGAATGTAGTTATCATAGTATCATATCTTGACTGACCTAAAAAAACAAACCAAACCAAAACACTATTACTGTATTCAAAATCTTTATTATAAAAGATTTATAATCCAGCCTGTCAACAAAGAAACCAGAACATGGTTGTTCTCTTGAATATTGGAGATTCCCCAAATCAATTCCTGTTGAAAGCAAGTACTAGGTCCAGTTTGGTGACTGAGATTAAAAAAAGATCAATGTAAACTTTCTCCTTTTCTTTTCATAAGGCAACCTCAGTTTAAAAGCGAAATCATTTGTCATGGGATAAATAAAAGGCTCAATTCTCAGATGTGCTTATCCTTTGTTTTAAAGTTGGCTTATTTTAACTTTAAATCAAAAAGTCAAAATATTTCATTCTGAATAGAGCAAAACTATTTTGATATTTTCATTATTCTTACGGGTTTTCAGTTTAAGTGATGGAGTCTCTTGTGTTGAATCACAACTGCATATTTGCAGTGAATATACTAATCATCAACACAAAATTCCAAACTTGAATTGCAGACATTTCAGTTTCTTTCCTTCAACTTCTTCTGCCTTCCTGGTTGTAACTGAGCTGTAAATGCTTAAAAATAAGACACTGGCCCCACAGAGAGACCAGATTGAAGACATCTGTTGCCTGTCCCATTGAACTCACAGGTTTCTTTTCATAAAAGGATAAGACGCCAAGGAACAGTACTTCTCAACTCATGCAGTATTACTGCAACTGTAGTCATCAGAAGAAGCAATGCAAGGCAAAAATATTTATGCTAGAGTGTGAAATATTTTCACATGAAGAAAAGGTGGCTTGTAGTTAAAAAAACCTACTCTGCCTAGCTCTTGGTTATAACATTTGTAGACAGAAAGAAAAAAAAAATCAGCATGTTCTTTTGTGAGACTTCAGACATGTAGTAACTCATCTTTAAACAAAAATGCCTGAAGAGTATAATGCGTGCTTGAGTTTACTGAGCTGGGACAAAAGAAGATAGTTGGAATATAATGCTGATTCAGCCTACATATGTCTGTTGTCTACAGAACAAAATGAGAGAAGTCTGCAACTGCAGTATCTGCAACTTTCTCTGATACAAGATTTAATATTTTTATAATTTCTCTAGAAAGTGCTAACGGGCTAAGGCCCTCTGCTTGAGATCCTTCTTACTGTCTTAAACATTATTCTGTAGTGGGTATCAGGGAGACTGATGTGGTCAGGGAACCTGACGTTCAGATGCATGAGGACTAGAGGCAGCATGCTGTTTAAAATATATTTTAAGTAGTTAACCCTAAGTAATGAGCATCTGTTGTGATTTCAAAGTACATCTCTGAAAGCCGTATCAGACCCAAAGCAGAGCAGTGAATTTATGTTTGTATTCTCAGGGTCCTCAGCTGTCAAATTCTCTACTGGTGTCAGGTTTTGTACTGTTATAATGAGAATGGCTATCTATTTATTGGGCACTTCCATTGGAGGGGATTGTTATGAAACACCTGCCATTCTGCACTTCTGAAAACAAACAAATAACTGAAATATGTGCTGTTAATGTTGACAAGATACGGTAATTTTTTTTCCCTTTAAGGAAAGTTATGTGTTTTAAAGATATGTGATGATATCCAGTTGTTAAAGAAACAGTTGCTTTAGAAATTGTCAAGTAAAATGTATAGCAGTGTTAAAGGGTGAAAATCATTGCATTGTCTAGAAGAAGGGATTGTTTAACATGGTGCACAGTCATACAGAGTGATTGGCCCAGCATGCATTGTGCAAGTAACAAACTTGATTCACAACAGGACTATCCATATGCTGAGGTCAATAAAATCTAATTTTCTTCAGCTGATGTCAGGCTGGTAAAGGAATTTATTGCAGATAATGTTTCATTACTCAGAGTAGGTCATTGAACCTTTTCTATGGATTGAAGTGCCTATTGGATGTTCTACACATTCTTTAATTAATTAAAACTACTGCCTTTAAGTACAACACGTTAAAGGCAAACTTAACTATAGAGAAATTAATTCTTGGTCTCTTCCACTGCTTAGTCACACCATTTGAAATAACAATAACGCAATGATAGAAAAATGTTTCTTATTACTCTCCTTTGTAGTAAATTTACATGTGAAGATAGTCTATAACAGATATGAGAAACACTATAACAAAACTACTGAACTACACCTTGCTGTTTATTGCTTGCTGATAAAATATGGGCAAGTATTTCTATACAAATTAATAAGGTTATTTTCCCTGATTTTCATGAACACACACTAAATAAAATGCATCATAATACAATTATTTTTTATCAAATATCGCTTGCTTTTTCTGGGAGGGGAAGTTATAATCAGAACTAGTGAACTAGCAAGGTATATTTGCAGCTGATTTTCAGTCTTCATTTTGGATCAATTTATCTTAAAATCTCTGAAGTAGATGGCAAATCTTTATGTAAGTTTCATGTGGATATATTTCACATTTTCAACAGATGCTGGGCTTTATAAACAGTTAATCAGCAGCCATTTCTAATATGTATCGCAAAACCAACAAAACCTTCTTTCAAAATCCAGTCAAGGTTGCTAAGTGGCCACAGCGCACTTACATATAACATTATTGACAATATCCAAGCCATTAAAAGCAAAGAAATGAATTGTTAAGGAATAAATTTTACACTTCCTATTTAATAAACACATTATTCTTTAGTACAAAGAAATTAAAATTTAATGACAACATGAAAACCTTTACTCTGAACTGTGGGTGCTTTGTGGGGCTTTTTTTTTTAATCCTTTAATTCCAGTAATTAAGCCCCTATTTTTAGAGAATGTTTTTATCCAGGCATATATAACAGTACCCATAGATAATGAAAAGAGCTCAAATACTCCTTTCATACAGCAAAGACTGACATGATATACATGCGCTTTTACTTGCCATGTGCTTTGTCATGAGAAATGGGTCCTAGGTTTGCTTCACATCCAGAATCTTACAACTAATATACCTCAGGCTTCCAACTTTACACTCTGAAATTGCAAATCAGTTTGTGTTGTATTAGAGACTTAGGCAATTGAAATAAAAAAAATTTTAAAAATTTAGCCAATCCTCCTAACCCTATTTTAGTACTACTGTTCAAAATTCATTTTTAAATAGATTACCTGAAAAGTAATCCTTTCAACCAGTATGCCAGCTCCTGATTAAATAACCTATAGTTCTTATCTTTGCTAATTATATAACTGAAGTGATTTTAAGTACTTAATGTATCTAATAAAGAGCCTGTGTCACCATCTCCATCACTTCAGATAACATTTTCCATTTTCCTCTTTATTCTGTTTCAATGTAGTTTGCCTGCCTCATGTCTATGTATTTTCATGTAAATAAGCAGACTGCTTTCTAATCTGATTTCACATCTCTTGTTTTTATTGCAATGGGTTACATAGCCCTTTCTAAGAAAACTGCAAAGATAGAAGTATTTCCAAATTTACAGTATATAGTAAAGTATAATTTCTATACTTTACAAAATAAGATCAGTCCTGTGGATACCACTCAGGTAAAGTTCTTACTGACTTCTGATGAGCATCTTCATTTTATTAACATAGAATATGTTCTTCCAAAGAAAATATTTTGAAAATACTGTTTTTTTAATAATATAGAGAAATTAATGTAATGCATTTGTATGAAAATTATGTGATAGGTGCAGTTGTATGATAGTACCTATTGTTATAACTTCATTGTTGCTAACATTGCCTTCAGAATAATTTTGGGGTTTAGTTTTACTTGTATTATAATAACTACTACTTCTTTTTATTTCACCTGATAAGAACATATAATCAAAATTCAGAAGTATTTATCTTAGTATTGAATCTCTTTAACATTGATGAACCCAAACTATATTTTCTGGTTTTATTTTTATATTTAATTGTATTTTCTTTTTATGCATATATTTCATTTTATATATTTTGTGTTATATACTTATACCTAAAATATTGGGTTTTTTCAATATCTTTGTGTATGTATGTGTGTATTCGTGTTTGTGAAATTGCTACACATTTTTAAATAGATTATCAGGAAAAAAAGTACAAAAAAACCCCATCACCAGAGAAACATATTGTCTGACTTGGTGATTTAAAGGGGCTGTTGCTTATTCTGATATGTGACACTACTACTATTGAAGCCAAGTTTAGCTAAAAGATAAAAGTTGTTTAAAGTGATATTGCCTGTCTTTTTCCCTCACCTCACTTCATAGTCTGCGTAACAGGAGATCTGATGTGTTTTGGGAATACTGTTTTTGTCATTTATGTCTTTTGAGACTAAATCGTATAATTCCTTATATTCTTGCCCTTCCTAAAACAGGCTTACTCGTATTAGGGTATTTCCGTGTACTAGCATGGCACCTCCCTGGCTTCTCTTGTCATTCTTACTGAATGATTGACAACTATTGATGTAGATCCACTTCTGAAGTAGAAGATTAACAGATGTTTATTTGCTATCTCACCAGTGCTCAGGTTGTTAGTATCCTGCTTTCAACCTGTTCCTTTGTCAGAGAAAGTGTGGGAATTTAAAAAATGTTGCTAACCTGCTCCAACAAAAATTGTTCATGTTTATTTAGGACTCTACTCTGCAGTTTATAAAATACACATTCCATATATGTTACCTGTATCTGTTGAATGTTCTCTGATGCTCAGCTCTGGTTTGGACATAAGGGTTCATATCAACAAGCTATGTGGCAGAGTGATTCTCTTGGGAAACTATCAAAATACAAGACAGGAGAAGACATATTTTGGGAAAAATATAATTTTGGTACTATTTCTCCAAGTTTAAATGAACAGTAATTACAGAATTCTTAATGCATTTACTGATCAGTGATTGCTGGATGCTTGTGGTATTTTCATGTGTTATGGCATAAAATGGATCACAATAGAAAAAGAAGAAAATCATTGGACACAAAAACTGTTACCTAGTAATTGCTTGGAATTTATTAGGCTTGGAAAGCTTTCAATTTCTATCCAGTTTCAATCACTGGAATTGTGCTCAGATAAGCCAACAATTAATATTGTTCCTTAGGTTAAGAAATTAATACGGTATTTTAACATCATATTGAATTCACATTAAATTGTTTTCCTGATGTCTCTAAAATTCAGGACAAGGGTATCATTTGAATCCATGTGACATAAGTAGATGTGGTAAAAGCTGCCTAGGATTTTGATTTAGTAGTCAGAGGAAGAGGCCGTCTGTTAGATTTGCCATTTTTTGTTCAAATTAGACTCAGGGAACAGCTGCAAGTAATATGGTTTCATGGTTCTTGAGAACCTTTCAGTTATGCTGTTTTTAATAAAGATTTGTCCATAGGAGGAACAGCAAGGTCTGTTAACCTTTCTTGCAGCATGCTATTTCTGAGCCAATTATGAAGATGTCTAAAGGCATCGAATGCTCTTTGGAACAGTAACTTGTGATTTGGGAATATAATGGCCAACTGAAAAACTTTCTCTGTGGTTAGAATATTTGTGCTCACAATATATTAAAAACAAGGACAGCATTGATTTTTTTTATGAGCGAAAATACTTCTTGGATTTTTTTCTTTTAGTTATGATGATATATTAATAACTATAGTAGCAGCAGAGGTAGCAGAAGATTCTTAAGTGATTTGGATTTTGATAGTAAAGTCTTAAAGGCTGTGTTAAGCTGTCAATCTAGTTCTGTATCGAGATTTTGTTGATGTTCAAAGAAAGAAAAAAAGTGTGTTAATCAAAGAAATATGTTCTTGCTGGTATGAGGCAGCTGATAACTCTCTCTGAATGAAATCTTCAATATCTGTAGCTGTTTTGATTTCATAGAGAATTGCAGGGTAAATGTTCTGTGAAAGTGATTTGGTAACATAAATTTAATTGTCAAATTGTTGTGGACTTCTAAACCTGAGTAGATTGACCTAACTAAGTAGGGCTTGTGCTTCAAAAAATCCTTGCAGTAGCAAAGCTGCCCAGCAGCCATGCCACTGCAGCCATGAGACTATTTTTATCCTGGCTTCATAGTGAGGGCAGTCATCCAGGAAGAGGGAGATCGGGGTTCAGTTCCCCCCTTCTGACAAGGAGCAATCGGACGCACCGTCATACTTGGAAAGCGCTTAAGTCATTAAACAACAAAATAGCAACTGGACTACAATGCCAAGACAAATGCCATAGTTCACAACTATGGCAGAAATGCAGAAAACAAGTAAGCTCCTGGGAGTTTGACTCTCTCACCTGGTTGCCAGGGTGTTAATCCCGTGAAGAGGCATTTTTTGAATTATTAGAAGTCTGGTGAAAGACTAAGTTTCTAATTATGTTGCTTAAATTGCTAACAATATTTATCCACCACTTCATTCACACGAGCAAAATAATTACGGGAACTGGACACACCTGCTACAAAGGTGATGGCTTATGTCTCCCACATTATACTGGCTTCTTGATCCTTACAAAATGTTTTTTAGCTGTCTCAAGTGAAGAAAGTCTTTGAGATTAAATTTTAACTCATAAATTTGTTCTTGCACATTCATCTTTTGCCCACTTTTTCCTTTCTCTGGCATCTTAAGACTTCTTTTGTTTCGGCTTTTGACTCCTTTTTAACTTGCCTTTCTTGACTTTCCTTTGTTCCTTAACCTTATAAAATAATCAAGGATACAGATTTCAACAAAACTATATTCTTGGTTAAGAAGGATTTCAATTTTTATTATAAAGCTAAATTAGGAACTGCTTAATGCTCACGGTTTAGTGTTTTAATAAAAAGGGAAACGAAGAAGCTGACAGGGCAAGAGGGAACTGCTTTTCAGCCATGTCTCATAGTTGAAGCCCTAAGTGTTGCTTTGTTTGGTCTATTTATTATTTTTTCTGAAGTCTTTGTTATATAATGTCTAACTTTTTCATAACACTTTTCTTCTCTGTGAAATTATAGGATGGTGTACAGCTGCATGTGGTATACACTTCTACCAGAATACTCTTTGACAATATAAAGTTAAATAATCAAACCATAAGTGTGTCCATTTAGTGCCCTGAACTGGGAGCACTCTAAAACCAGTAGCCTGGAAGAGGACATTCTCAATTTCTGTGCCAAGATTTTGGTGTTACAGTGCAAAGTGTGAGAGCACTCTAGAGATTCAGTCTTTTTAAAAAGCATATAGAAATCAAAGCCCAATGCATCATGTAAAAAAATGGGAAAGTGACATTAAGGTTTACAGAAGTGTTCCTTCCTCACTAAATTCTATTCAGAAGTATGAGGCAAAGTATCAATGCCACTTCAGACTAAGTAACTGCTGTCCTATTTTTCTAGAATTAATCACTTTTATGCTTTTTTGAGAGCACTCCGAAATACCTAACTGTGAATATTACCTTGTTCTGTTCTCTAAGAATTTAGATTTGGGAATAAGCCCAAACCTGTTGGAAAAAAATTAGTTCTAATAGGTCAGCCAGTGTTTCACTGCAATCCTGATCTATCCGAGCTTTTATATTTTTCACCTTTTATTACAAGGCATGCTTTTGATCTTCACATTTATAAGTTAAAAAATGCAGAGAAGTAGAATTTATCAAAAAACACCATTGACTTTATGGTTTGTTTCAAGTACTGTCTTGTACATTAAAATTAAGTAGCCTTCCAATATTTCAGACTGATTGTCTTATTTTACAGAGTACTGCTAATGTCCCATGTATAATAATATCACAGAATTTTGAGCATTTTTGATGGCTGGATATACCTTACCCACAAGCCACAGGAGGTTAACATTTAACAGTATCTGATAATACTTAAGGAAAATCAGTATCCTCATAGTTCTTTAATTCATTAAATTCTGGATTGCCTAGAAGGGTGAAGTATCCTGTTTTCTGGAAGGAGGAAAAAATATGTAGCTATTAAAGCTTCCTCAGATGATAGTGCTGGGCAGGAAATAGTTTCCCTGATGTAATAAGGTTTTTCCTATTTAAAGAGAAAGCTAATATGGAATAAAAAATCAGAACCTGCCTAACTGATAGAAAGGGAGCTTTGCCTCTCCTACAGTTGTTGTTCTAAGAGCTGCGGTGCTTGCTTGGAATGAGAAAGTCCCACCTTCAACATCCTGATAAATACCTTCCCTCTGTGCTGCTTTAGTACAAGTTGCCTTATGAAAGGAGGCTTGGGGTTTTGTCTCTTTGTTAAGTCTGCAGTGGTGAATGTTTATTTATACAAAGTAGAGCACCTGGACAGCTTGAAACTGGTGGATACAGTATAGGTCCATCCAAGGGACTTCTTCATTCTGCTGTCCTGCTGCTAAGGTGAAGACTCCAGCAGGTAACATCATTGAAAACTGTGGCTAGAATTGCAAAAGTAAGAGCACTTGCCTGAGATGTTGGAGATTAAGTTCAAACCTTTGGTACAAATGCAGTATACACAAACACTGTCACCTAAATCGCAGGTGATGTACATTGATTCACCAGAGATAGTTAATAAAGGGTAGCTAAGTATGTTTTTATATGTAGCTTTAAGCTGATATTCCATCTGTTAGCTAACAACTACTTCTAGATGAAAATTCCATTAAAATTGGCTTCATTTCATGTAGGTTTTGGTTTCACTGAATAATATAGCCTAATCAAAGATATCTAAAAATAATCCAGGTTAGCTTTTTCATGGAAGCCATAATATGTTTCCAGAGAGGGGAAAAAAATAAAACAAAACAGAGGCAATAACCTGCACCGTATTTTTTTACTACAATGACAAGTGAAATGTAATCTTCCATTACTGGTGAGACCAATAGGAATTCTTCATTACAGGGCAGACAAGTATGACCCTATACTTGCTCATAAACTAGATTCCTGTGTGTATTCACAAACTGACATTCTGTGATTATTGTACAGAAAGCTTTTGCAGATTCGGAGGTGAAATTTTGGTCTTAGGTGGAATGATATTTTAAATGATGAGGTATTAAGTATTTCTGTCAAGATTTCCGCTTTTCATGCTATAGTTCAGTCTGAAGATTTAGTCCAGGGGCATCTTTAGCAACTCTTCAGATTAGATTTGGGTTGGTTTTGCCTTCTGTGTGGAAATATAGAAAGTGAATTGTCTGTTTTACAGAAAACGAGACAGACATAGATAGTTTTGTACCCACAGCTTATGATTTAGATCAAAAAGAAGAAAAAAAAATGCATTATCTACATTGAATTTAATATATACTTTCTACATTGGAAACTAGTGAAAATTGTGTAAATGTTTGCTAAATTATAACTCACTGTAATAAAAAGTACACATAGAACATATTTGTTTCTTACAGTTCTAGAAACAGTTGATATCCTCATTTGTACTTCATAATCCACCACAGTGAAGGCTTAATAGACCATTAAAGGAACGGTGGGAAGTTAATTTTAATATGTAATGGTGTGAGGGATTTTATTTTTTTCTTAATACAATGAAGCTTCTAACAATTTTATTTGCAAAGAAGATGATTATTTAATAAAGTGACAAACTGTCCCACTGATAGGATACATTAATTTTCTTCTAAAGCTGTTCCTTGTACTCCATAAGAAGGTGATAATTAGGTTTGCAGATTAGAATAACATAATCAGACCACTTGTGTGGATGCTTGTTAAAATATATTTTCCTCTTCATATAAGCCTCACAATAATTAAAAACTGTTTAAAAAGAGAACCATTCTTTTTTGGCATGGACTTTTTAAATGAATCCTAATAATATATCAAGTTATTCTTAAGCTAATTCAACTTTTTAAAAGGTTAATATTTGAAAAAGAATATGGGAAGTGATTAACTGATGAGTTTAAGTATTAGCATTAGGTTTTGCAAGAACACCTACAGTATAAAACAGTGCTCATTCATATCCTGATTTAATTTCTTCCACTGTCACTCCTGATTGTTCCATTTAATCTTTCTTAAGTCACATAAAATTATCTTGTATGTGTAAATTAACAATCATTTTCTAATTCCACTGCAAACTTGAAGCACTGTCAGAGAAAAAAAAAAAAAGATATTGGCAGTGATTAATTCTCTATTTTAAACAAAAGTAAATGCAGTTACTATTGAGGTAGAGTGCACACAGACAGGGATTTTTGGTGATTCTAGACTCAAATAAAGGCAATAGAAAAATAACAATGAATACGAAATGAGTGATTCACATCTGAACAATCGGGTCTTGTGTGTATCACATTGGATCAGTCCAATATCCACTGACCTTAAGTTTTAAAACACTGAAGCCAATTTCCTTTGCTTGGGATTCATGCAGTATTAAATGCTTCTTGAAACTAACTTCCTGGCCTAAACCCAAGGTGGGAAGTGTGCAGGCTGAGATCATTTAAAGTGCCTTTAAGTGTTCAATTCCATCACTTTTAATAAGATTGACATTTTTTTTATATATAGTTCAATGAAGTCTTATTCTAGGAAAGAGGGGAAGGGGACTGCTTATTATTTTGTTTTTATTTACCACAGACATGAAGTTAGTCTTATACTGAAGAAGAAAAACTGTTTTCAAAATACATCTTGGTATTTCATCAGTGCATTGCAAACTTTTAAGGCCTGAGATGTTTCATTACAGCAGTTATGATCAGTGTGTTGATAAAAGAGGGCTGATTTAAACGCTAAAAGAACGACATGTACTGGCTAGAAATTATTTCAATTTCAAATAACTAAATACAGAAAAAAAAAAGTGTTACATTAGCAAGGGTTCACTGAGTTATTAAATATTACAGTCATCTAATTTGTACATACGTTCTTGTAAGCCCTACTTTGTGTGCACAGTTCCATATATATATTTGATATACCAGCTTAATCAAATTCACGTTGCTGTGGGGACATTTTTTATGGACAAGTAAAAAATAATCAGTTTCTTTTTATTACCATTATGGAAGAAGTGGAGGAATATTTTTTCTAGTGTGCTAAATATACATACTGAAAAGGACAAATGTTCAGTCATTTACAGAAGGGCATGCAATACTGACTGATTTAACAGCACTAGATTAATATTATATACTCAGTCATGAAGAGATTTATAAAATATATTTTTAATATCGTTAAGTCTTTTTTTTTATCGTCCTTGGATATTAACCAAATTTTCTTATCATGTAAAGTAGACCATATGACAAAGATTATCCTGAGCTCTTGCTCAGAAATTGATCAATAATGGCTCTATAAGCCTATAGGTCAGCAATTTAGAAACAATTGACCACAGTTTTCCCTTTCTAAATAGACTATTCACAACAATCATCGTGGTAAATAGCTACTTTGAATGGCATTTTGTGTAACATTTAATTCTAGATAGTTTTGGTTGGACAATACATGCTTACGAGGCATCCAAAAAATGGTATTTTAAAAAATATCTCTGAACTACATAATTCCTAAGGTAACAGTCACTAGCTGCAAGTCCTTTGTTCATGTTGAGTGAGAAAGTAATATAAGCAAGGTGTTCTAGGGGTAAGTTTTCAAACTTGGTGTCCAGAATCCAAAGCCTTATGAGGTGTGTGCCAAGCTTTCCTCTTAGAACTTTTGGCTTTTAGAAGTGTGCAAACAGCATAAGGACAGCAGGAGTATCCTGTGAAGTCTTGTCTAGTGGTTTCTGAACACAGTCCACCTTCAAAATAAATTAAATGTTACTGGAGAAGCATTATCATAGGATCATAGAATTGTTTAGGTTAGAAAAGACCTTTAAGATCAAGGAGTCCAACTGTTAAGCTAACATTGCCAAATCCACCACTAATCCATGTCCCTAAGCGCCACATTTACACATCTTTTAAACACCTTCAGGGATGGTGAGTCAACCACTTCCCTGGGCAGCTTGTTCCAACACTTGACAACCCTTTCAGACAATATTTTTTTCCTAATACCCAATCTAAACCTTCCCTGGCACAACGTGAGGCCATTTCCTCTTCTCCTATCACTTGTTACTTGGGAGAAGAAACTGATGCCCACCTCCCTACAACCTCTTTTCAGGTAGCTGTAGAGATCAATAAGGTCTCCCCTCAGACTCCTTTTCCCCAGACTAAACAACCCCAGTTCCCTCAGCCACTCCTCCCAGGACTTGTTCTTTAGACCCTTCACCAGCTTTGTTGCCCTTCTTTGGATGTGCTCCAGAACCTCAATGTCTTTTTTGTAGTGAAAGGCCCAAAAGTGGTCTCTCATCAACTTGTAGGCTGCAAGCCTTTCTGTATATAGTAATCTCTCCACAGTTTAAAAGAAGGACCTATAGGTGCGAGTAAGTGAAGAAATCCTGTTACAGCTCTGTGTAGGACTGCCTGTACTGGCTTTCTTTACAGAGGAAATATTGCCATGTTTCAAGTAGATGGTTTATAGATACCCAGCCTCAACTTCAGAGCATTTGTGGGCATTAGGAAGTTGAAAGAGAAAATAATTGCAGGTCTATGGTGTCCTGCCCCGTCTCTAGTTTTAATGTTGCCTTTAGAGGCCAGGCTTTGTCTTTCAAATAATAGTTTGTGTTTAAACACCATAGAAATAATTTCAAAATTACTAAGATAATTAAAATTTCAATTATATTTGCATCATTAGCTCTATGTGTATTTATAATTTCTCTCTCAAAGCCCATGAATATGTTAGACCTTAGATGAGGTCTTCAAGGATAGTGAAACAGGTACATAAAGATGCGATTTTCCAGGGAGTCCAAGACTGAAATGATGTCCTCTGAAATTCAAGGCATGACTATCAAAGGATATTTCATCCTTTTTATGTATGATAGAAACACATACACTAGTGAAAAGTGTGATTAATTTTAGAAGAGGGTTGTTGAAATCAAATATATAGCGAACATTCTCCCTTGTCCCCCTTTGCAACAAACTTACTAATTATTGCAGTGTTTTCTCTGTTTTTTACATTGCTATCCTGAGTTTCCATCTTGCCAGAGAGAGCAAGCAGAGCGTGCTTTAATAAATTGAAAAATACTAAGCATTAGCAAAATTGCTGAGGGACTTTAAATGTTAAAAATGTCTTAGAGAGTAATAAAGGTTACAAAGTTTAGCAGGTCACCACATCTTTTTCTTATTACTCAGATGTTAAAGCATTCAAGTGTTAACCTTTTGAGAACGAGTTTAAAAAAAAAAAAAAAAAAAAAAAAAGAAAAAGAGGCCAGATGATTGGGAGATAGGTAATTACCTGTTTCTTTAAAGAAGACATAGTCAGGTCCAACCTCATTCAGCTGCCAACACTTGCATAAAGCTGCTGGAGAGAGCTCCTGTGAATACCCAATTGCATGGCCCTAATTTGAGATAAAATAATGCATCTAACTATACTGTTATCTATAATTGATAGGCACTTATGAGTGAAATTCATTGAAATCTCACCTCTGGCCCAACCTCTGCCACTCCAGGAAGCAAGATTCATAGCACTTTCCTTTCTGATTTTATCTAAATCATTGTGTGAACTTTATAGGGGGTTTAAGCAGTAAATTGTACACAATAAACATATAGAAGTAGCCTAGCATGAAGTAGAGCCTTTTAATAACAGAGCCTGCATTTGTTTGTTTTCTTTTTCCTCCTTTAAGAATATATATAGAAAAATAAATCATTTTGTTTGGTCCCCTGCTAAGACTAATCTTTTCTTCGAATGTCATCCATTTTCTAGAACTGTAAAAAATTGAAGAGCTTTCCCCTTTTGACCTGCTAATACATCTCAGTCACAGTTCACTGAGAAGCTGAGACAATGTACACACTGATAACAAGACAGACTGTTATGTCCCGATTTTTTTAATCTTGCCTATATGAGCATTACTGTGACACAACTTATCAGATTTGGAATAATGTAATTAATTTATTAAATTTCACATAATTAAACTAGTCACCTCTAAATGTATCCAAAGGGATCTTTTTATGTTGCTAATCTGGATTTTTCATTCCATTTTTGTGTTTAACAAATTATTTAATGGATGATTGCATACAATATTATTTCTAGATTGAGTAACCCTCGTCTCTCACTTATAGAGGGCAACAAATGTGGTGATATACCGGTATGATTCCCTATGCTATGTTCTTCTACCTCTGTTTTGCAGAGTCTAGAAGCCCAAAAAAGCAGCATCAGTGCTGTGGTTCTCTTGCATAAAGGCAAATGTATGAACAAGACCCAAGAAGAGATCTTACATACTATGTGACATTTCTTCTTTTCATGGGTGCACAAAGTTCAGAAGGAACAGGCTTGTGGGTAGTGGTTCAGCTGGCAGTAGTCACTAATCAGAAGTCTTTTAAAGTTGTCTAGATTCAAAAGCCACTTCAGTTTAACTGTTTATTCTATTTTCTACTAATTTAAATTCATATAACCTAACATTTTAATTTTACTTACTAAAAATCAGTTTACCTTGATGTAGTTTGTCCTAACTGAAAAAAAAAAGATCACAGTTACACTACGGGCATTTCCATTGAATCAAAAGAAGTCTTTATGTACTCACTCGCAAAGAAAAGCCCTCTTAAAACAAACACAAAAAATATAGGCTGAGCACTAGTTTAAGTAAAAAGTTGCAAAATCACCTGTCAATAAAATCAAGGCAGTAGCTGTGCAACATATTGTTAAACTTTTTGTTGAACAGCCACCACTTGATCAACTGTTGACAAAGACAGGTGATATGCTTCTGGATCTAGATTGGGGAAAGAGATCCTACCTCTGCCAGACCCTGTTGGTTCAGGTCTTGTTCTTAAGGATTTCCTGAAAATAATCTATTCTTATATCTACCTCACTAAAAATCCATTTTGTATTCCATTTTTTAATTGTATTAGGGTTAGAAAATTTGAGCTTTTTTTGGTTTTCATTTTTCCTAGTCAGTATTAAATATTGAAGGTAATTATTACAAACTCTGTGTGTGAATTTCTTTTGATTCAGCAGGAATAACCTTGATAAAATGCTCAGTTTTGCAAAGATGCCCTTTCAAGATGTAAATTAGCACAATTACATTAGTTGAAAACATATTTTGGAGGTATGCAATCAAAATAATAAACTAGTTAACTAAAGCTTCCATGTGCAATCACATTTGGTAAATAAAAAATATTTTCTAATGAGAAACTTGATAAGATTTGCTTAGTGCAGTTTTTAATTTAGGTTGTACATAGTTTCAGTTTTATGCTATTGTAAAGGTAGGTGGCTTTTCTGCGTGGCGAAGTGGGAGATAAAAAGCAATTCTAGAAGTGGCCTAAACTACATCTGGAGAAGAAAAACATCAATGCATAATATCCAGGTCTTCCCCCACACTCAGCAAAATAATTATATGGGACAGCAGGATATGGGGGGATTAAGTCAGCACTCAGCAAACAACAGATGCACAGCCTCAACTTCGTTCTTCACAATCCCTGGTCTGAGGTGCAGAACAAATAATGATTCTTAGAGAGGGAGAAAGTACATAATTATTGTGATTAACCCCACAGCAGTTCATCTTCAGATGAAGCTAAAGCAGTCAAAGAGTCCACAGTGGGTCCCAGACAGCCATGGGAAGAGGACCATTCCTTCAGATTCGCACACTGTACAGCAGTGGTGCCATGACTGCTTTCTATATGGCTGCCAATCTGTCCCTTTATGCCTTCTGGGGAGTCATAAAGGAATTTGAAAATATAATGAATAAAACACATTTGTTGTGAATTTCCCAGCAAATACTTTAAGCTGTACCAGAAAAACTGTGTGAATACAGTGAATATTCTGTTGTAGGACCTGCTTTGAAGGGTATTTTCTTATTTCTCTTTTTTTTCTTTTTAAGTATAATACTTTGTGACTCAAGTTTTAAGTGATTTTTAAAAATATTCTTACTAACCATCTCATCCCATTTACTTTAAATGGCAATATAGAATATGCATTATTTTGGTGTCACAGACAGATCTGTAATCTAGGTTGCCCTACTTTTCTAACAACATTATCAATGGAATTTATTACTGGTTTAGCTACAGAAAGCTAATTCCTTGTAAACATGGAACAGGAATCCTAATGAAGCTGCTGAAGCTGCAGTTTGAGCTTTGACATTGAAAGTGGGGGCAGAGAGAGTTGATCATATTGAGATAGAAGGAATGTGCATCTTGTAATATCTGATAGACACCACGAGTTGATTAGATTATAGGATAATAAAAACTTTTGTTTGTATGGTATCTTTGTCTGAGTAAGAAATGTAGGATTTCCTGTCTCACTAACCTATGCTGGTTAGGGGATCTGCTTTGTTTGATTATCCCAGATATACACATTCTAATTAAGTATCCATCCAAAGGTTTATTGTGGATAGAAGAGTCAAATCTTTTAGTTTTCAATTTCTTTTTCCTATAGTAATGAAAACATAGTTTTAATAAAATAGGCAGAAAGAATAACCTGAGGGAGTAGTTCAAGCACTCCTGATTTAGAACTGACAATCCTCAGAATGACATAGTGTTTAAGCAAACGGATGGAAGATGGAGATTAAGAGCTACTAAACATTACAGTCTAGTTGCAATTTCCAGTACAGAACATCTGTGAACTACTGATATCCAGAAGCTAGAGGTAAAAATCTAGAAGGGATGTGTTGCTCTGTATTTTTATTTTTTATCAAGATAGGAACTGAAGGAAACATCTGGGACATCAAATACTATCAAGTGCTGTCACAAATGACAATGCAACAGAACTACTCAAAAATGTCCATGGATTATCAGATCCACAGTACTGTTACATACTTCTCTACCCGATACCAGAAATTTAAGATGAATAATGAGACCCAAAATCATACAGTGAAATGGAAAGAATACAGATGTGATCACAGTCACCAGCAGCCCTACATCCATGCAATATGAGGAATTAAAAAAAAAAAAAAAAAAAAAAAAAAACAACAAAATAAGACAAAACAAAAACCGCACAACTAAGGATGAAAAATACCTAAACCCTTCCAGGTGAACCCAGAAGGCAGACCCTGGTCTTTGCTGCTAAGATAGCAAACTCCCAGCTGGCCTTTGTCCTGGAGTAAAAATTCCCAGGTTAGCAATTGATTTAGCTTTTGGTTATGTGAATGGGAGTGCCACTTCAGGTAAGTTAGTGGCACCTGGTGTGCTGGCAAATAACTAATCTAAATATTTATCTATGGCCAATCTATAGTCAGAAAAAGGGAAGGAGCAACTCTCCATCTGAGAAGGGTTACACATGTTATATATCAAGAAGAAAAAAATTCTTCAGAAAAGACCTAGTTGTTATAAACATACCTGAAAGATATTGTGCACATATCACAGATTTCTGTATTTTAAAATTAACTTTTTATTTTTTAAATTAGTGAAATCAGATTTCCATCTATCCTGTTACTTTGAGCTGATGTAGATATTTCACTCTTATGGTAGGAGAAGAAAGTGGGGCTTGCATAAAGGAATTAAAAGGAGGCTTTAATAAAAGTAATTTGTTTTTTGAAATTATGACACAATCAAAACTGAAGGCAGTGGCCAACCTTTCCTGAGAAGAGAAAGGTAACCTGTACTTATTAGATGCTATTAAACAAAACCATAACTGAATTCTGTTCCATTTAATTTCTTAAAAATATTTTGTCAGGTTCAAGATTCTAGAATCCAAGCCAGCCTAATGATAGATCAAGAGTATTGCCTGTGGTTTCTGAATTTGTAGAAATCACCTTTAACTAACACTGTCATATATTCGAAGTTGTATTATTAACTCTGGTAAAATAGAAGGTTTTTCACATCTAACCATGTGTTCATAAACTCAGCCTACAGTCACTGTCAGGTTTTTTGCATGTTGTTTAAATATCTGAGTAGTCTTTCCAATCCTCCAGTGCTGCTTACAGCACCTGTCTACCACAATTGAAGAACTAAATTCTTGTACGTTGGCGCCTCTTTTGGCCTGTATTTGAATTAACCCATACTTACATGTAAATTGATTACATTCCAGATTTACCCATTCAAGACACACTGAACTTTTAGTGAAGAGTGGTTGATTATGTGGATTATGATTTAAAAAAAAAAATAAAGGAACATTCTTTTTCTTCTATATATTATAAGGAAATTTTGATGTATGTTTCTGACACTTTCCCTGTTACAGTCAATCAACAGTATTGATTTTGATGGGGTAATGCTCACTTAAAGCCAGTGAAGATCTTATTTTCCAGTAGTGAAGTTGCAACTGTTTTGACCGTCAGATGGAACATAGCCTCTTTTCCAGTGTTGTAGGGATAAATGCTTTTATTGTCCACTGAGATTTATCAGCCGTAGCCTTTACAAACAGGAAAATGTCAAGATGCTACAAAATACAACATTTGTAAATAATACATCTGATGTTCATTTCTAGTGATTCCTTCATTCCTTAGGCAAGCTACATATATATTGTATTCCGTTTCTGTGAAGTAAATTATAGCTCCATTTTATTAATGATTACATATCCATGGATGAACATAATACTAATAAACTGTTCCATAAATAGCCGAACTAATGAGGACTGATTTCCTACAGATGTATGTCCTGTGACCCTTAGTGTCCTTGCTGTGACAATCCCATTTTCACATATGGTCTACTTCCACATGCTGATCTAGGCTGTGTGTTTCTGATTAACCAATCAGTATTTGCTGATTTCTGGGATTTGTTACAAATGGAAAAAATGCTAGACACTTTCTTTAAACTGCAGTTATCCTGTTTGTGTACAGGCCATGTATCGATGAAAGAAGTAGTTAATTCTTTAAGGGCTCATCAACTATTTGATGCTTTGTAATTTTGACTGTTCCTCCTCCATGCTCCCCAATATAAAGCATTTGTAGCCTTATACAGTCAGATTCAGATAAAATTTGGAATTTGATTGATCCACAGTATTGCATCCAATTTAGACATATTGTATGTGATAAAACTGTAAGGTCTTAGAGTAATTGACTCTTGAACATAATGGGTTATAATGCTGTCATTAAATGACTGATTGGTTGTTCTATGCTATTGCAAAGAAATCCTGTGGAAAAGAACGTCTGGAAAGTGCAGATGTTCATCCATCGCAACTGGGGGTAGATTTGTTTCTTTTGATGTGTAATTGCAACTGATAATTGTATAGAAAAAAAAATCAGGATGTTAATGTTTCAGATCTCTTTCTCTTAACATGCATGACATCTCTATGGTAATGTTGTCTTATCTCTGACTCCTGACACTATCCCTCTCTCTAAGCTACCTTATATGTGCATGTCTACACAGACGTGACCATTTTCAGTAAGTCGTAATTGTGTTGTCCATGCAGCCCCTAATCCCACCTGCTGAAGTTCTGCTGGCTCTCCTTTCCTCTCAGTCCAGCCTAGGATTCAGCATATATCTTACTGTTTGTGTTCCTTCCAGGAAACCAACATCTAAGAATGCCCTCAGGATAACCTCAGGATGGTGAGGGCACAATGCAGTTTATTTTCCAAGCCTCTCCAGGAAACTATTGGTGTTATGTTGCTTAAATCCATTTGAGGAATCCCTATAAGTTTCTTATCTTTTTAATTAATTATTTGAAAGCATAAACTTCATCATGAATCATTCACTGGAAGTGGGCTGTAATTGATTAATAACAAAAAGGGCAAGCAAAATCTCCTACTTCTTAAAATTTTGTTCATGGTCTTGTTAAGCCCTCATTTGTGTCTATGCCTATAGTCCTACATATCTATATCGATGTACATCTGCTTGTGAACTGTAATTTCCTTGTAATGTTTCCTTGTACCAAATATACTTACTGAAATTTGTGTGTGAGCACATGTGAGGACATCTCTATAGTGTGTGTTTCACTTGAAGTACTTCCCTAAACATGGGGGCTTTTATAAAATCAGTAGATTCATGGGTACATTAAATAGGAAATAACATTGCCTGGAAGAGAAGGAAGAAATAATCTTAACATCCTATGATATAAAATAGGATTTCTGTCAATTTGATTGGTTTTACTCCTAATTTAATTTACTAACCATTTTATAAGACACTGTCTTATGATATGCCTTTTTCCCTCCTAAATATATTTAATGTCCTAACTGAAAGATTTCAGTGATTTCCTGTTATTTCTTGTTTCCTTTGACATCTGTCATCATAAATAACTTGTACCCTTTTTTCCTTTGATCAAAAGAGTGTGCCTCAGATTTAATTTGGGCAATGTAAGGTAAAAACCAAAAGCCACCAAGGTAATTTGTAATTTTCCTATGGCTCTATGAAACGATAAACTGCCCTCAGTTATGAACTTCAGTTATGAACTCCAGATCATTCCTGTCCTGTTTTAATTGCTAAATCCTTATAATGCCAGCATTGCAGCTACTCTCTAAGTCTACAAAAATATTCTGTAGCAGTTTTGCTGGTTCTGATATTACCATTTATCTTACAGACCCATATTTCTCATTTGTTTGTTGTGTTTTTGTTCATGTTTCTGACAGTCCATATGCATTTGTGATCTATTAGCTTTAGACAGGAGTAGTATTTTTTCCATGTTAGTAGAGTCTAGCCCACTGATACTTAGTTCATGATGAGAAGTATTAGATACTAAGATGAGAACTAGTATCACAGGTAATATGAAGTGAGCAGTCGTAAGTCAGCTTTGCTGTACCTTCACTAGGACTTTGGGCTTTTTATATTCTGCTTCGAAACAACATATTCAGGAATTAAAACTTAGTAAAATAAAATCAATTACTGAATGAAATTTAATATAAGTTCTCTACTACTTATTCAGATTCAACATCTTTTGTTAGTATGTTCCTGTGAAAATGCACCTGTAAATTAGCTGTTTCCACACAAGAATTAGTAGTTGAACACTTGGTTGGTGTTCTGTGGGCAACTGAGTAAACAGTATCATCTGTTCTCTTTGATTGGACCTGTTCTGGTGGAGTTACCAGGTCATCATCAACAACTTTGATAAAACCCAACTGAATAAATTGTGTGGCTGCCCTGAAAAAATTCTGCTTCAGTGGTATTATTTTATGCTATTTATGTGATCTATAGAAATGCATATGAATTACATATATATAAGAATATGAGTGCATGCACTGGTGCAGTGAGAGAACTTAGAATTCTATTTCACACTTTAAAGATTCAGACATTCACTGCATTCAGGGAAATTCTGGTGACAGTGATAGTGACTATCTTTTGTTTCAGTTGTATTTCATGTATTCTAATTTGTAATATTTTGTTTTCCTCAATATATTCCATTAAATAATTAAATACATTCCATTAAATAATGCTTTACTTTAGTGCAGTTGAGTAGCTGGGTGTGGGTAGTATTTTTTTATCATAATAAAAATTCTGTGTAGTTTTGCAATATCATCTTTTCTTCTCTTTTCATGCAACAGTGCATATTTTGAGTCACCTTTCCAATTTTCAATAGAGTATCACCAAAACTGGGTAGACTCCGTTTTGAGAAAACTTACAGAAGGGAACCCAAACTCTGAATGATATGAACTTAACTAGACTAGAACAAGTCAGATATTGTACATCAGGGTTGTACAATAGTAAAACTATGATTGTTTTCTGTGTGAAGTTTCATAATTGTGATTAGACCTAATCATTCTGTTTTGAGCAGCCAAAATAATTTCAGGTTCTTGTTATAGAGGCATTTTACAGTGTATCCAAAAAATGTATAGAAAAAGGCTTTTGTAAAATTGTGAGAAGCTTTTGCATTTGTAGAGAATGAATTCGGCCCATTTTCTTGCTGTTGACAAAGTACATTCCTTTTAATCTAGTCATTATAGGGAAAGTCAGCAAAAGCAGGGGAGGAAATACAGAGATTATAGGAAATGACTGTTTAAAATACATCTGCAAATGAGTAATGCTGGGCTTGTGTTGCAATACCGCATCAATTTTCCTAGTGTTGTATGCTACAGATATGCTACACTATGCATTTGTGTGTCATCTTTTTACGATCTTAAAGGTGCTCCTCTATTACCAGACATAACCAGAATTCTAGGCATGTGTTTTGAACTTAATTTACCAGGAAAAGTACTGACTTTATAGTTTTATGTATATTGTTTCATTTATCATTGCTTAGAGCTCAAGTTCATTGTGTATTGTGGGGAAAATATGTCTTAGAATGTCCTGGAAGTTTGACCAAATTAAGGATTTAGTTCAGAACTAATGATGATGTAATATGTAGAAATATAGTTTCTTGGGTTTTGATATGTTAGATAGCAATAATGTTGCTCACTTTCACAGTGAGATGACCTTCCAATTTTTGTTTCTACTAGCACTAGCTTAGTGCAACAGAGGGACTACGTCTTCCTACTGATTACCTTATGAAATTGTCATTGAAAAAACTTTGACCTGTTTTTAAGAAGTGACTTGTTCTGTTTTGTTTTGTTTTGTTTTTTTTTTTTTCCAAAGTAACAAATCAATTAGTATCATTTACAAAGTATTTGCCTCTAAAAACCCATTTAAAAATCAATTTTTAAGCTTTAAGTCATTCATTCCTCTGTTTTATTGAAAACGCAAAAATAGATACATATTTTTCATTATTAAATTTTGTAAACAAATTCATCCCTATCCCAACTTTTAGTGGCAAGTTTAAATGTAGAACATATTTTTAAGAGCTAAGAATAAGAATTTATTGATAAGGAAAAGGTAGACAGTAGTGTATCTGGACAAAGTGTACTGTTGTAAGAGTGATAGGTCTAGCTGAAGAAACTGTATGAAAAAGAATATAGACTTCCAGGACAAAATGCCAAATAGCTGTGAAGACTGACTATTTTTAAATAAAAGCAATGTTCACTCTGGCGTCCAAAGCTCCCTCTTTTAAAGCTAGAAATAAACATCTGTTAGTTTTTCCATTGTAAACCTTGATTTTTATGGGTTTATAGTAGGGTCATAAAAAGTCATTCCTTGCTGAAACTTGACATCATAAAAGGCTAGGAAAGTCCTTTGGGTAAGTAATAAATAGATTAAAGGATGATAGAAAGGTATGTTTTCAGTACAAGCACACCAAAACACACACAAAATTTCACCCCATTGTCCATTTGACTTGTACCCTTTAATCATAGTTCAAAGCTAAGCAGAATTTCTTCTTTGAAAAGCGTACTTATGGATTCAGGAGATGCTTTTCCAATTCCATCCCAAAGTAAAGGGAGAAAACTCGAGGGGAGTGAACTTCTATGATGATCTGACTCCATAAGCAGAGGAAGCCTGGAGATCATAAGACCTCTCCCAGAACTTCACCGGTTTTTGGCCACATTCTTGGCCCAATATATCTTCAAAACTTGTATGTCACTTTCTGTCTTCTTTCACAGTTATAGATCATTAAAAGTTGTAGTCATATGAATTTCATTAAAATCTAGAGACTTAGTATCTACCTTAGTAGTAAAATATAGGTTTGCAAAAGTAAATAAAACAAAAATAAGCATTTACAGCACAACAGCCTTGTCACCCAGTTGAGAAAATTTATGATGGTGAGTTTTGTTATGCCCAAAGTGGCAGCATAGGCCATGCTCCCTGGTATTCAATATCAAAGGTTTTTTTTTGTCTTTGATTCTTCTAGTTATGGATGCAAAAGTGAAAAATCCATGCTATTTTCAAGCATTTTTGAGTTCTTTTAAGAAATCACTGGCTATTCCTGGGCTGTTTACCTTAGGTGTGATCTTGCATTCGCTGAAGATCAGTGGAAGAGGGGTGCAAAAGCACGTCACTGGTGCTGCTTTTAAATCTTCAGGCATGATTCTAGCAAGCAGCTACCAAATAACTCAATTAAGTTTTCCCATAAATAAGCTAAGCAAGGTGTGGCAAAAGTCCTTGAGACAATGGTCTGGAATAATTTTTAGGTTCAGTTGCCAAACTACTTAGATCATAAATGGAGACAAATCACTTAGGACTAAATAATGACGAAGTTTAATTTGAAGCATCACTAATGCGAGCAAAAAGAGTAATATATAGAATAAGCTGAAGATAAGGTTCTTATCTGGCTCCTGCTTTATAAGTGATTGAGCTGAGTACTGTTAGTCTCAAAGCCCAGTTCCTGGAAACACAAATAATGGTGGGAGAAGAAGGGAGAATGAACAGTTATTTTAGATGTGTCATAGTTTGTGTCTGCCAAAGAAGAGAAATTAAGCTAAAGATAGAATTAGATTCAGGCTATCTACTCTTGTACAGCTGTCTCAGTGCTTAAGAAGTACACAGTGCCCAGTAGTTGATGGAAGGTGGTCTGAATCATTCTAAAATTAGCATGTTTAAGATCTGCTTAAATAGATTTTAGGTAAAGATAAGAGGTCTCAGTAATATCCATGGCAATTACCAAAACATCCAGCAAAACCAAAGGATTAGTCCTCTGTGTTCATTTGGCTCTGGATCATTTACCTTGCTAGAACATACTTTGTTTTGGAAGAGCCATCCTTGTTAACATGGCCAATTAAGTAAGGAAACCAGGAAAGAGCTCCAGAATTTCATTAGCAAAGCCATAATCTAAACTGAATGCCTAAGTTTTCCGTAATGCAACTGTAAGTAAATGTTATTCATGAAGAATAATTAAGCATTTGCTATCTTTCCTTTTTAGTGCTAAACTTTCTAGGGAATTTACTTTTAGTTAGACAATAGGAGTTTACTTTATATCTTTCATACATGGGAGAATCAGAAATAAAAGATTTATTAAGCAAGCTTCAACATGACCATTTGATGTTTTACTATTACAGTGTGAATTTCTTCATAAGAGATATAGATTAGCTTATCTTCACTTATAGAAGAAGCCGGTTAATGCAATGCCAGATCAGGGTTATTATATCAGTCATATGAATCTTATAAAAAGCCAAAGGCAGGCAATAGTATTTGCATTTAATGAAACAGTGATTTTTGTAATGTAGCTGACTAAGGGAAAGAATCTTATGCCAATAAAAGTCTCATCCCTCCCTCCCTCCCTCCCTCCCTCCCTCCCTCCCTCCCTCCCTCCCTCCCTCCCTCCCTCCCTCCCTCCCTCCCTCCCTCCCTCCCTCCCTCCCTCCCTCCCTCCCTCCCTCCCTCCCTTCTCTTCCTTCCTTCTCTTCCTTCCTTCCTTCCTTCTCTTCCTTCCTCCCTCCCTTCCTCCCTCCCTTCCTCCCTCCCTCCCTCCCTTCCCTCCCTTCTCTCCCTTCCCTCCCTCCCTCCCATGCTGGGATGTTTGGCTGACAGTCCAGATATGCTCCCTCTCTGGGACCTTTGCCATCAAAGTTAAGGAACTGTAGGGTTTATTTCATGGGTAATTTAGGCAAATAATGAAACACATTCCACTGGGTTCCTAGGCATGAGGCACACAAAACTAATATTGCCTTTTGTCTTGACTTGGTATGTCACCAGCTAATCTCTGATAGTAAAGAGAAACACCACCTCTTCTTTTCTTTGTCGAGATGATACCCAACTGGCATTTTCTCTTCACAAATGTGGTTTGAATCTGTCCAGATGCCACATTTTAACTTCTTTTCTAACCCTCTCACACCTCCTTCACCTTGGCTTTCTAAATCTCTTTTCTAAATATTTTCAGTCAGACGTATAGACTCCAACCATTTAGAAATAAACTGAGAAATAAATATGAAATAAATGCAAATTGGATGAGAGTGTTGCCCTTTCAAGTAATACACAATAATAATATTGTTCTCGTCATTTGTGTTCTTCCCTTGTTTTTGTATGAATCTTGGCCTGCTTCTTTGTCTTGGTTTCAGCTGGGTTAAAATTAATTTTTCTTCTTAATAGCTAGAATAGTGCTGTGTTTTGGATTCAGTGTGGGATTTGGTATGAGAAGAATGTTGATAACACACTGATATTTTCAGTTGTTGCTAAGAAATCAAGAACTTTTCAACTCCCCATTTCCTGCTTGTGCGCTGGTACACAAGAAGCTAGGAGGGAGCAGAGCCAGAGCATCAGACCCAAATTATCCAATGAAATATCCCATATAATGTAATGTCATGCTCAGTATATAAAGGAGAGGCGGCCAGGAAAGAGGGGGTTCTCTCTCGCTTCCAGGATTGCGATTTCAGGATCTTGGTATTTCGGGATTGCTAGCCAGGAATGGGCTGGGTATCAGTTGGCAGGTGGTGAGCAACTGCATAGTGCACTACCTGTTTGTACTTTCTATTTTTGTTATTTTTTTCATATTCTAATTATTAAACTTTTTTTATCTCAACCTACGAGTCTTCCTTTAGCCCTCCAGTTCCCTCCCCCATCCCCCAAGCAGGGGGAGGGGAAGCAAGTGGCTGCGTGGTGTTTGGCTGCCATCCGGGTTTAAATCACCCCATCCTTGCAAAAGCTCCCTATGCAAATAGGAGGTCTTACCCAAGGACCTTGCCAGGCTATCCATGAGTTATAGTGACTCACGGAAAACAGGCTTTTTGATTCCAGTATTGACAAATCCTATTGATTTTTTGATTAAAAATGTCGCTGTGTTTGAATATTTCTGGTCTCAATTCTAAATTCTTTATTATTAGAAACGCTTGCTTTCAGTTACAAATGTATTTATTTGTCTTTATTGTGGTAGAGAACATTTTGAAGTTATGGTCTGAACACTCCCTTAGGCAAACTAGCAAAGTACAAATATAAAGTACCCAAATATTTTTTTTTTTCCAAATGATATGCTTTTTGAGGCCTGACACATGATTTTTTAATATTAGAGTTGGCAATACCGCTGTTCCAAATCAGAAAACACTATTATATAAGAAATAATAACATTGGCATACTCTCAGAAATTTTCTATCCTTCCAGAGAATAGAAGCCTCTTATCTGATCAATAATGTGGAAAAAAACCCACATTTCCATTAAATGTGAGGGGTTTCTGATTCACAGACCATTTTTTGTTTCTGTTTTGTTTTTGTTTCTGACACAACTGTGTCCTGCTCCATGACAAGTGTTTCTCATTGCTGTAGGAATAATAATGACAAGAAAAATGTTCCCATAAAAATTACAAATTTGTTGCTATTGTGACCATCTAGTAGTTGCATTTCAATTTTGGAAAATAGGTTCTTAACATTATGCTCATAAATAACTTTAGATAAGCCTACTTGAAGGCTTTAGAGTACCTGGAGTACCTGATCTCTGTAAGACAGCTCTCTTCAAAGTCAGGGCATTTGTTTAGAAGTTGAATGCTTATCTAGTCAGGAAAACTATTTCCAGCATGGGAAATGTAGAGCACAGCGAAGCAAAGCTCCAGTCAGAATTTGAGGACACAACAACAGACCAATAGATGTAGAGGCAACCCTACTGTGTGCACAGCTTTACTATCCAGTCCTGAGAACTAATGTGCACTGGCAGTGACAGCTTCCCATTCTGGACTCAGCTGTGTAATACATGTTCTACTTTCTAGACCACAGATCCTGCCATGGGGTAGATTATACTGTGTCTTGTACACATGCTACTACTGCTCTATACTCCTGTAAATTGTCCAAGTACAGTCTTAACCAAATCTCAGCCCTTTTGAGAAGGCATCTAAGTGACTCATCTGTGAATCCAGCAACGTGAAACAACCACAGCTTTCCCTTGAGCTCTCCCACAGGTGTACCTGTACAACAGTTTGGAAGCAAGGCAGGTGTGGGCTTGAGTGTGGGCTTGAGCTCATATGAAAGAGGTGTTACTGATGTAGTCACAGACTACTGTGCAGCTAGAAGTTACTTAGATCTTAGCAACACATGGCAGTTTGATTGATGCAAGTTACATCAATTAACTTTAAACATAGTGTCTTCTGTAATTTTGTGTAATTAATTCAAATTTTTTATTTTGCACTTAAAGAAGAGGACATCAAAGAATGGTAGGTAACTTCAGAGCTCTAGTTTACAAAGATTTACATTGAGATGCCATGTCATCTTTCTGTTTTTAAATTAGCTTAAAGTATCCACTGTGCAGAGTTTTAACACCAGAAAGAATGAGGTATGAATTTCAAACTAATGTTATTTCTGGTACAAAGCCAAAAGAGGTTACATATTTGCCAGAAAATAACTTTTCTTATTTAGATAAATAATGCAGAATCATTATGTACTTTTAGATTTCTTGCTAATAATTGAACAATATTCAGGGGTGTCCTTGGTCCCTCTTGTGCACAGGCTCTAACAAGTGATTTTTTGTTATATTTTTCTTATAAAAAATGAAAGAGCATTTTTTTACTTGCACTTTATTTTGTTTTTAACAGTACTAAGACCCTGAGAGATTTAGAAAGCAATTTCCCTAAGAAAATACTTTATTTTAGGGTTACGACTTTATAAAGTTGGAAACAACCTAGAGATATATTTTTGGGAAAGTTCTCAGAAATTATCTGATACTCGTGTAATTACTCAACAGTGCAAAAAGATTGAATCTATGGAAAAATGCAAGTTTCCACTAGACTTAAAAATGAGAGCTGATGAATAACGTTCCATAAATGATTTGTCAACTTTATATCAACTTGCAGTATTTTACCCCAACTGGCCACTGGTTTTTCGCAGGCACAAATAGCTACTCCAGAAGAGCAGGCTGGTGGAGGATATGCCGTGCAGCCTCTTCCTACCTTGAAAGATGGAGGCTTTTATAGATTGCTCGCACTGGCACTACAGCACTATCCAACTGCAACTTGCAAACAAAGATATGTGACGTGTATGAATGCACAAGCAAGCATTAATGCTGATAGAAACCGCTAGATCTATATCTTTCTTTGCTGACACGTGAGTTTGAAACAATATGACATAGTCCTCCCTCAGCCTAAATAGCTCACTGAGCTTGACAAGGACTCTAATAGAAGACGAGCAGTTCTGCACCGTAAGGCTTTTGATGGAAAACATAGAAGTACTGCTCTGTCTGACCACTCTCTGAACATGCTAGAAAAATTACAGATTGTCAGAATTAAGTGCCATATTGTTCACATGAAAACAAAGCAAATGCAATGAAAATTTTTAGTGATAGGCACAGGTTTAGTTAAGACCATTTTGCCAGTGCCTTGCAACTATACATTAATAATACTTTGTTCCAACCACTGCTTGTGCATAAAGAAAGAAGATTATTTTCGTAGGCCAAAATTCAATAAGTTCTTTCATAAATGGCTTTTCTTCTCTATAAGCCATGCAGGATAAAGAACTGTTTGTGTTAAAGAAATGGCTGTAAAAGCCAGACTGAATTAGGACACATATATTGAAAGCTCATGGACACTGGCGTTTGGAGCCCTTTGATTACATCAGTGACAGAAACATTCTTTAAGTCTTGTGGTTATGAGAAGAAGTTGGAAAATATGACCTAGCATAACTATTACTATTTCTGTCTTGGTCTGTTGGCAGCTAGGAAACAATTATTCTGAGAACTGTGAATTATCCCATTTTCACTTTGCAAAATAAAAACAGTGCAAAAGGAAAACTATACATTGTGATAAATGCATTTGAATTTTCCAATTTCTTAATTTTTCTACTCCTTGATCTAAAATTTATTTTCTTCTGTAAATCATTTTTGGCCTTCCCATACTTCCTTCTAGGCTTATCTTATATAGTTTTATTTCTGGTTTATGAGTTATTTACGTAATGTTAATTATTTTAAATTCAAATGTCATATGTTTTGTTTCTAATCTTTAACTTAAGGGTTTAATAATAATCCTTTGTTAAAAAGGAATTAGGCTTTTGAATATTTTTAAGTCACACAAGTGTTTTTAGTAAAATCCAGGGCTTGCCTTAGTTGCGAGAGAAGCTGCCAGTTTTTACTGCCATACTAATAATCCCAAATAGGAAAATTTGTAATAAATGCATCCTTTTAGATGAGTGCTGTGTGTCCTTGAGATGTCTGGTTATGTAACTTAGACATTTAGGAACTGTAATAGAATAGGATACATCAGTAGCAAAGCAGAAGTCTGGCTCTGATATTGAAAAAATAGAGGTTTGTGTGCTCCGTAATGGAGAAGAAACAATAGGCCACATTATTATTTTTGTATACTGTTCTTAATCCAGATGTTTACTGCTCTAAAGGTTGTTTGCCTCCTAATGCTTTTTGTATTGATGCTTGATTATATCTCACCTGCAATCTTTTGTTCCAGCTAACCAGAGTTGATAGTGGGAACTGCAAATATTTTGCCATCATAATCATCATCATAAATCATAGGCCATAAAATCTGCTTTGTGTTTAGAGGAATCAGCTTTTTTATTGACTGTCTTCCATAATTAATAGCACTTTACTTTGTAAATCAAATTAGCCCACTTTTTCTATAAAGATTTAGTGTGAGATCATTTTTTAAAACACTAAATGACCTTGACAAAAACAAAGGATCAATAACATGTTGATTAGCAGTTTGTTTTCTGTAATATTGGATGTTTCCCTTGTCGTTAGTTTTTCCTGTTGCAGGACTTGTAGAGGTTGAAGGTCATTGATACCTCCTGGTAATGCTGTTTTCCATAAGTAGTT
The DNA here is from genome assembly GCF_018691265.1 of Tyto alba. Lineage (NCBI taxonomy): Eukaryota > Metazoa > Chordata > Aves > Strigiformes > Tytonidae > Tyto > Tyto alba. The sequence continues at coordinate 10,474,306 of NW_024881313.1, forward strand.
GATTCTCCTCTTGTCTAACACTGATGGATTCACTTAGGCATCTGTGTAGATCTTGCTAAAGTGTCTTTTAATGTACATTTTTTTAATTACAAGATTCTGGGGCTGCTTGTCCGCTATTTTGCCACAAATAAATACAATTTTGTTTTTAATGGGAGAGAATTTAGGTTCTGACTGTTCCCTGAGGTTTACTTCAGTGTTGCCATGGTTAAAAACTGCCAATCTCTAGAAAAACATGTGCTATGATGGTAAGAGCAACAGACTTTGAGGTGTAGATTTGTCTTTCTTAAGAACTGACTTTCCAGGTGTTATTAATTCTTCTATGTCTTAATTCCTCATTTATAAATAAAAACAATACAATTGCTATATGTAAGGGAGGTCAAGGTGCATTCATATTGTAACGGCCTCAGTTAAAATGGTGATTAAGGGAAATAGGAAACTGTAAGATACGTAAATATCAAAGGTAGACTTAAGTACCTACTCTAGTTAATGAGAGACTAGCAATTCTGTCCAGGAGGAAATGGCAATCCTGAGACATTTGTTCCTGTCTCAAGCAGATGTTAAGCATCCATAAATTTCATTGAATGATAAAATTTAAAAAGCAGATCTAGAATATTCCTGACATTTTTCAGTAAAGTTCTTAGGCTCTTAATGTCAATGTTAAATTCAATAAAACTTCCTCAGGCTGTGTTCTCCCATGTTGTTTTCAAAAGTGTTCGGTATATGCCTGTAGTGGGAGCTCTAGGACATCAGAGGTGTTTACAGGGCCTCTGACCCTACCAACACAGAACACAGTGCCTTTCCCAACTCCTATACAAACATCATCTTCACTCACACAAGGATGAACACAGAAGGCCCAGCCCGGTTTCTTCTCTCTGGCTGATCAGTATTGATGTTTTTTAGTGGAATATACACGGGCCCTTACCCTCTTGATTCATAATTCTTCTCAGAGTCACAGAGCTGTCAGATATTATCCTGAACTGCAGATCTCTCACATGTCCATGCCCAGATCCTAGGGGCAGCTGTAAGCCAATCAGGTTGCTCAGTCTGGCCTTGAAAGTCTGAGAGGATGGAGACTACACAACCTCTCTATTTGTTGTGCAGACTTTTCTGGTGCCTTCACGCCTTCTGGTGCCTTCACGTGTCTTTGGTGAAAAAAAATTCCTACGTTCTATCAGATCCTCTCTTATTTTAGTTTATGCCCTCTGCTTCTTTCTACCACCATACACTATTGTGAAGAACCTGGCTTAGTCCTGTAGGCACCAGCAGGCTGTTACTTGTTCCCCCCAAAACTGCCTCTTCTCCAGGTTGAAACAAGACCAGCTCCCTCAGCCTGTCCTCATAGGACAAATGCACCAGCCCTGACCAGCTTGATGGCCTCTGCTGGACATGCTGAACTTGTTCTCCTCTAATGGTATTATTGTCTGTGCTCTGTACTTCACTGATGAGGTGGTGTGGTTCCTCTGCCTGGCGTTACTCCTTACCAGGTCTTTATGGTTGTGTTGATTAGCCTTCAGTCAGATAACCTAAAACAGAACTCCTTATGCCAGAAGCCCATGGTCAACTGAACTTGACACATAGTGTCCTAGAGCGAATATGAGGCCAGGACATTGCATTACATTCAGCAGAGGCCATAATGCCAAAGGAAACCATGCTAAAAGTCATACTCCCAGCTGTGAAAACTTCTTTACTTACTTGAAAACAAAAGCCTGCCACATGACCTGCATAAGCACCTTTTTCTCAATTACACGACATGAACTTGGGAATTTCTTTCAAAAGAGGAATATTAGGAAAATTTAAGAAATCTATCAAGCTCAACAGCTGTCTGCCTGCTCCTAAGTGCTGAATATCTCAAAGGAGTTGTAGTTTAGGTGCTTTTGTCTCATTTTCCTCCATGGTTAAATTTCGTAGCCTGACTACGTCTCCCAAGGTTCCTTAAGGCTGTCAGGAGGCATTGTGTGAGTCTAGCTGGAGGGGTGACTGTCCTGCCAACACCTAGGGCACCTGCCCTCAGAGTACACTGCTTGTCTCATAGAATAAATTCCACTCTCACATTCTCTAAGCACAGCAAAGAAAAACAGGAGCATCTTGAAGCTGGGCTCCCAGCGAGGTCTTTGCACTAGGAAAAGTCTATTTACCTCAACTTTAAAACTGTTTCTTTCCATCAGGAGGATTTGTTGCCACTGCTTCTGATAATTGTTAGCACTTGTAATGCTTCTGTTCTGTTGATGCCATGGTGCTTTATGTACGTTGGTGAGACTGATCATTTTCTCTTTTATCTGTAACACAAAACTTCTACTCTTCTATTCATCAACCAAGAATGGTGATCAGCTCTGAAAATTCAATCGTTGACTTAAACTCTTAACTATGGGTAACTTTGGGTATCTTGTTACACCTCATCAGCAAAGCTCAGAAAAGAGCTTGCTTTCCTGAATCCCAGCATTGGGGGTAAAACATTCAGCTTTAGACCCAAGAGACAGCAGGAACAGATGAGTGAAGAAATAAGAGAATGTTTATATAGAGCTCATTTTCTTAACATAATCACATTTAAAAATATCCAAATTGATTTTTTTTTTTTTTATTTGCTCTCTGGCTAAAACCAAAGGAAAAAAAAAGTTTTACAAACATACGCATTATACAAAATAAAGAACACTGCTAAGATCTGACTTTCAAGAGTGCATTAGATTAATGCTTTGAAAGATCAAGAGTCAGATCCTGATCTCACTGAAGTTGCTGTGAATTTTACTCTTGAATTAGCAAGGTCAGATTTCATTCTAGATACAAGATGTTAGGGTATAAGTTCCCTTACCAGATATTAGGATATGAGAGTATTACAAATGCCTAAAATAATTATCGAATTATGTAGTTTGTGAAGAGCATTTAGTTTCTGCACAAAACTGTTGTTAAATAGCAGTGAGATAAGGATACAAAACTGAACACAGAAGCTATCATTATTTCAAATAAATACCTAAAGGTTTTAGTTTCTTTAACAGCATTTACGTTTCAGCATTTTTTAATGTTACAGGAGATTAAAACAATATTGATTGGAAAGAGCCTATAATATGCTACATCAAAGCCAAACCTCATTTTATGTATATTCTCTTTCTAGTACTTTCTTGTAAGCATATTATGTAAACTGAAAGTGTACAGCCTACACAGGCTAATCCAAAGTTTTAATTATGATTATATATTTTTATGTGCAAAATATTTATACTGAAAAAAGTTATTTCTTGCAGTGTAACGTAATGTCTTTGTCAGAGAGATGTAAGAAAACATTACTACCAAAGTTTTCATCTCATAAAAATTGGAAGAGTGGTAAATAATAATTAAGAAAGGTCAATAACAGTTTTCTGCATGAATTGATCTATGTATGTTTTTAAAGTAGTTAAATGGAGGATCAAGCATCTGGAAATCACAAATGTAAATTGTGTGTGGGGAATGAAGAACTTTATTTTAGAGAACACTGACTCTAGAAAGGATTAGTCATGCCTGGTAATGAGCTGAGCAGGAGCTTTTGAGGGTGATTCTGTGGCCTGGAGAGCAGATGCGATTTTTGGCTTTGTGAGCAGGGGAATGAGGCTTGTATGTAGGAAGGTGATTCTTTAAACTTTATGTCGTGTTTATGAGACCTTTGGTGTGATGTTGTATTCAATTTTAGTGTCCAGTCTTTAAAAAGAACATGGAGAATTGAAATGGCTTCTGAAAAATCTGCAAATATTTTAAAAAGTTAGGAAAAAGACATCAAGCAGTTGAGTCATAATCATTCATCACAAAAAGGAGAAGATTGTTATGAGATGATCATAGCAAGTATCTGCATGAGAGGTCATTTAATGGCAAAAGATTGGTTGAGTAGATTAAGGTATTACAAGGCACAGAAGCTGCAAATAGGTAGATTTGATGTAGGAATGAAGTCTAGAAATGCTCATTAGTAGGCATAATGAACTGTTGAAAGAATTGTCTCGTAAGTCATTGCTGCTACAGTTCCCTGAGAACAAACGTAACAAGGTGAACAGGATCCCACAATAAGAATACCAAAAGCAAACAAATACCCTCTCTTAGAATATCAGTCACATCACTGGTTGTATACAGTGATGTGAACCCCCAAGTCCTATAGAAAAATAGAGGAGAGATTTATTTGAAATTTACTTCTTGCATACCAAAAGAGAAAGGACAAGAACCATTTTCATTAAGTATTTTGGAAGAACACCTTTTCTGATGCTTTTTCAGGTGCTCCATTCTGTGGCTTTGATTTCTTTGACTGGTCTTTTCACCAGACCTCATAGTCTGCCAAAGATTAGTGACATTCAGAAGACTTTAAAGCTCCATTTTTAAGGTGTATAAGCATTATTTCACACAATGTTAATAGCTGTTTTCAAAGTGACATGTACGTAGGAACTTAAGTTCTATTGATTTTCATTACAGTGCTGTGTGCAGTGATCTAAAAAACCTCACAAAATCAGGTGAATTGCTGTAGGAATAGAACAAAGTTGTTAGAGAGAACATCACGGGGGAACTCTGGGTGCTCTCTAGCTGTCACCTAGTGGTGATCCCTGTACCAACAGCAGCTCACCAGAGACTAAAGCTGCATTTGGGAATTTCCAGTGTCATAAAGTTTCATTTGTCCTTCCACACAGCATTGCTGTTTGGACTTAACCTTGGAATTTAGATGATCCATTTTAAGGATCAATTCCTTAATCTTTATTTTGGACTCTGTCAACTCACCTTTTGGTTTGAAGGCTGTCACTCACCTAAATGTGGTTGCAATCTGGATAGTCAATTCTGAAATAAAAAAAAAAAAAAAAGGTTACCTATTATAGAAACTATTGCTCTACAAACCACGTGCCTGAATAGAGCCATAGCCCCCATTTCTTTTACTGTTTCATTCTTCCTAATAATTCTTGAATTAGAGAAAAGAACCTGTGGTAGTGTGGCAGTTGTGGCTGTGACTCTTACGTATATTTGTGTAACCCTTCTGAGGGCTGAGTATTAGGCTGTAGATAAAATACAGCACATTCCCCAGGAGACAGCAGTCTTCATGTGCATAATTTACAGTATGGATCTAGTCACAGCAACTAGTAAGTGTTTGGTTTTTTAAATACCCAGATCATCTAAAGAATAGTTGCTAGTTTGTTTTGGTTTGGGGTTGTTTTTTTTTTTTTTTAGATGTTAAGTGTAAAAGCTGTAAAAGTAATGTTTTGTTTGTCATGTTATGATGGACCGTATACCTTTTTCAGAAAAAAATGTGTGTAGACAATAAAACGGAGTGCTCAGATCAGAGACTGTAACTCTGCTTGGATGAGAGCACAGCACAGATTCCGTGATCCAAGAGTACAGCCTTTTAAAACTTCAGTGTTTAAAAATGGGAGAGCTTTCTTGTGTACTCCTAGGTAGAGGGAGGGAAAATCATTTAGTCCAGCAAACATCTGGTAGCTCAGGAATGAAAAAAAATTACTGATTGGTTCTGACAGCTGCCTGCTTCGCAGCAGTATTTAACCAGAAATATTTGAAACAGATTGATATGAATAATGAAAGACTGCATGATATATGACAGAAATAAGCTTCACCACAATTTAACTCATTAACAAAGAAGCAATGTTACATATATAGGAAAAATCCTTATCTACTGTTTAACTCATTTGTGATATTTCATTTTTAATAACCTGACAACAAATAAAGTTTTTAATAATTTTCTCCATCAGGTATTGCAAGTATTTCACTGTGAAATGGGTTGAATGGGATGTCATTGTCCTTTAACTTTAACAAGTGCTGCTGATGGATGTGGTCCATTTAAATGTACAACAGAGAGCTGAACTAGATAACGAACTTATTATTACTCTCTGAGGATCACAGGTTAGTCCCAAAGGAGTGCAGTAAGCTAGAGAAAATCCATATCTACTGGCTAAACAATAGCCAGAAGGCTGACTGGAGATATTGATTTACTTTCTAGGCCATTTAGACCTTAATGGTGGAGAAAAGCTGAAGTGCTGTTTACTTTTCTGCCAGAATCGACCAAACAACCAGTCCATTTTTTACAGACTTTTGATTGATTTCGCTTAGAGGAATTAGAGGTGATTTATTTTTAAGCTGAAAGCAACTCGTAAATATCTCCCACTACACAGGTTCCCTGAGAGTAAATGTTAAGTGGAAATACTTACTGAGAAATACTTTGCTGCAAATCAATGTGAGCAGGTAATAGTCCTCGGTAGGAACGATCAGGTGTGAAACACCTTTTTCAAGAGTGGTCAAGCCTCTGGTTGTACTATGTGAGACACAGTGCTTTTAAAAGTCCCAACTTTTGCAAATGAGTATGAATCTGATTGCTTGGCTGAATTTGTGCCAACTGTACCCTGCTGACTTAGAAAAGGGCCATGGCTGTCGGAGCGTAAGTGGTGCTCAAGGTCAGTAGTGAGCAGCTTTAATATTTGATGGATGAAAACAGTAATTTATCACATGACAATTGCCCATGATACTTCATACTCACAGAAAATATCTAGCTGTAAGGACCAACACAGAGAAAAAGCAAAGATGCTGGAATGAAGTATTTTCAAAATTAGACAAACTTTAAGAAATGCTCCTGACCATACTGCCACATATAGAGACACAGCTAAAGAAAAATAATATGTTCATTATTTCCTAGAAATAACCTGTCTGGAAAATGACTTTTATTCAAAGGCTGTAGAAAAGAATTGTAAATGTAATAGATGGGTTACCAAAATCATTCTTTGGCATGTTCTTGTGGAACTTACAAAAGTAGAGCTGGTATGTTAATAATATTCCTATGTAGAGATAAAGCCACAATTTTATGTTAATTACAAACTCATAGTCTATAATTACTACTTAGGAAAGTTCTGCCGGAACATATTTTTGAAGTCCACTTGCAAAGATAAGACCCTTTTTCAGAAAGCATTGCATAGTTCTGCCTGAACATAATAGCCTCTGTTGTCTACTGAAAACAGCACTGTTTTCACTAAACAGGCTTGGCCTTTTCCCTCCTCTCCACCCCTTTCTCTGAAGGGAGTTAAACTTGGTTGATGTGCTGCTTATATCTTAACACAGAAACATGTACCTGTTACCTGAAAACTATAATTACAGTCAGCTCTAGGGCTAGCACAAGAATGTGCAAATACGGATCTTTTAAATCTGAAAGTTGTATTTCAAATCCTGTGCATGCCTTATGCCACCTTTCCTACCAGCTAAATCATTAATCCTACGCTGAGACATTTGATTCAGCCTCGGCACTATGCTACATAGCTGAAAACTGATGGGAAGAAGAAATATTCCAGTATCTTCCCTTTCTTTGGCCAAGCCTCTAAACAACAGAAAAATTGCATTACTGTGAGGTAAGACTCATTAGGACTTTGTTATATATTGTACAACGTTAATAATTTCTGCTGCCCCTTTGTACTTGTAGAGTGATGCAAGACAACTACAGAAAAGCTAAGAATTTCAGCGTATACTTCATTCTAGTTCTTCACTCAACATTAAAATGAAAAATGACAGATTACTGTGTGTTCTCAGTAGAAAATCTGAAAAAGTTGGTACATCCTGTTTTTTTTAAAGCATCTCTTTTGTAGTCAGCATGTGAAGCTTTTATTTAAAAATTTAGTATATGCTATTGTGAAGTCCCAGGCAGAAAATTTTACAGACTTGTTTCTTACATGGTTTCTCTGAACTCTTCTGTTTGTTAAGATTTGGAAAAGTTCACTTGCCCTTTCTCAAATGTAATGTTATAGAACTATATTTTATGGTTTTTATTACTTTCCTTCAGCCCTAAAAAGTTTATGGCAGAATACATTTTGAAGACCTGTTTTAGATGCTAGGCTTATATAATTTAATATACTCTTTAAGATTATTATTTTTGAAAGAAAGCCAAGCCTGCAAACTAAATTCTGTGAGCTTTATACAACTACAAGTGTCAGTGGAAGTGTTACGTTCAGTTCTCATGTAACTACAGTGAACTCTGTGAAGCAGCACTTTATGTGCTGATAACTTGTATTTCCTTACTGATATGTTCACAGTTCACAAAAAGGTATGCATGTGTGTTAACAAAAGATGTGAAGCTGATATCTTCTGTATGTCAAATAACCTGTCTATATATATTAAAAAAAAAAAAAAACAAAAAAACAAAAAACCAAAACCAAAAACAAACAAAAAAAAAACTTTGCCAGTTTAATATAGGGTTTGTCTGTTTTGTCTTTTTCTTGCTACTTTTTGAGTTCAATATATAGAATGATTGAACTGGAACAAATGATAGGGTAGATATATTTTAACTTTCATTTAAGAGTGCCTTAATTTGGTTTAGTTTAGATCAGTAAGAGAATTATTCACTAACCTGAAATTATTAAGTTATATACTGAAATAGAGTCCCAATTCTGCAAGCACTGAAGTGCTTCATTTTATCTGTATATATGAGTAGTTCCTTTGATTTCCATTTCTTAGTTTAATAGCATACACCAAACAATCTGTACTTGTTTGTTTAAGTTTGGAAAACCTGCTAAACTGGTGCAATTTTCAAGTCAACCACTCTTTGGAATTCTGCAAATTTGAACAAATCAGATCAATGCCTCCAAATGACAGTATCCTCATTGACTATGTTTGATTTCTTTATCAAGTTTAAGTCCTAAAGTATTACTGACTTCAAAGCTAAGAATGATTGCTTCCATTTGTCTCAGGATCTGAAAAGCAGTAAGGCTGAGGTTCAAAGAAATCTAAATTGGGGGGCGGGGGGGTAGGGGTGGGGTGTTATTTTGTTTTGTTTTTTTTTTTTTTTTTCCTTGCAAGTGAAGTGCATTAGGAAAGAAAACAACAGCTGGTAGCATGGAGCTGTGAGAGATTTTAAAAATCTGGGGTGAAGTAATGATTAGAAATGCAATATGGAGCTGTAGTATAAGAAGTAAAACCGAAAGCACTGAACAAGACAAATATAATTTAGACAGAAGCACTGGTCTAATTACTAGGCTTACTTGGTAGCTTAGAATTATCACCCATAAAGGTTGATTCCTCACCAATTCTCTGGCTGCAGAAAAGAATCCTACTAGACATCAGTGCTAAATTTATCATTCCTGTAGCATATGATTATCCAAAAATTAGAAAGGCAGATTTCTTGAAGTGGTCGTTGTCTATATCCCTGTGAAAAGGGTCTATATCTATAGACTTCCCCGAAGTGGAATGTATATCATCACCAGCACATTCCATAGAAGACACATAGAGAACCATTTTACAGATTTATTTGAAGTATGCTTTTGGAAATTAATTGATTTCTTCTTGATTGCAGGTATTTTAAATTGTAATGGAGCACAGGGATTAAAAAAATAATGTTTTCACTACAACATTCTAATAAATGAAACAATGTCATGTCAGGTACATAGCAGTTATTTGCTGATAATCAAACAAGATTATGGTCACATAGCTTTGTACAGAGGAGCAAAAACATTACGCTGTTCTTAGCTTTACTCTGTACAAGTCATCCTGCCTCATCCTTTTAGGTGCTGTTCAGTGTAGGAAGTTTTCTAAACCTATGTTTTGCAGGGTAAGGTGATAAGTAGTTATAGTAGTAAAATCTATTATTTATACAGCTACCATGTTCATTTTCAATGCTAAGTCCTGATTTCTACTAAGACCTTCTGTCACACTAAAAATGCATTCTGAAGTCTCTGCACATTTACAGAACAGCATTTTTAACCACAGCTGATGACTGCGTTCAGTTTTCAGGGGAAAAAACATTGCCTAAAAATATAGAGTCACAAATATAGCATTAATTTTAATATTTTCAGGTTTCTAAAAAATCAGTGGCCTTTTTAAAAAAAACCTTATCCCACCCTACCCTCCAAAGCAGAAAGGAATGTACTGTTATTTAATAGCTGTGAACTTTTGCATTTAAGGTGCTGCAAGGAACAAAGGTGGACTGGGTTCAGATCTTGGGTTCATCTGTGGTAAGTTACTAAAAGCCTTAGGTATAAGGGTACTTAGATGCCTTGTCCCACCTAAATACTGGTAAGGATATGTTATTTAAATCCTCTTTTAGCAAGTAAAATGAGGAATAATGAGACTTCATTTATCTTGTAGGGTTTGGGGGGAGGGAGGTCTTCTATCTAGGTGTGTTTTGAAACAAGAGAAGTTTTCAGTTTGGGATTAGACAACTCAAAGTAAGACTTGAAAGATGTCTGCATACACATGAACTAGATGTCAGTGCTCTCAGTGTAGTCAGTGGAGAACCAGTTATTTCTCTCAGTGAAGCCTGGAGAGCAATTCTGCCTACTCAGTCCTGCTGAATCACACCTGCAGTTCCACTGAATAGATGCCTTTTGTCTTCAGTGGGAATAAAACTGTCTACTTCACAGGTAGACACATGCATTAACATGCCTAAGTATGGTGTTAAGCTGAATCCCAGGCAAGCCATCTCATTCTTAGAAATGGTCTTTTCATAGGGATGGGATTGGGAGGCAATGAAGCTTGAAGAGGGTGAGGCTTCCTAAACTCATAAATCTGCTCTTTTGGTAAAAAAAAAAAAATGTTAAAATCCTGTGAATCACAGTCAGACGGGCCAAATCTGTCCCCAGTCCTGTCAGGTTTAAATATTTCTGGAGGGATCCTAAGAAGAAAAGATTTTGTCAAAGAGTTTCTCCTACACGGAGTCTGATATTTCTCCTGTGTGTTCACAGAAGAGCTGCTTATTGTTTCCCTTATAACGTTTGATTGCTTACCTTTTTTCTTTTTTTCCATAATATCCTCATTGGGTCCTACTTTAGAATGGTATAAAGCATGGTGTTTCAAGTCTTTTAAGGGAATGAAAGGATTTTTTGGCAAGAACTGAATAGCAGTATTGAGATACTTCAGTTTTTCAGTGGTAGTTAAAATATTGGGTAGAGAAAAAGATTATTTAATTACATATAATCACCTGCATTACAGGGAAACAAAACTGGTTTATGTTTGTTTGTTTTCTAAAACAGAGTTACAGTTGTGCATGTGAAACAGCCAATGAGGAGTTGCTCCTTGCAAACTTGTCCCTGAACTTCTGAACTACCTTAACAATGGTCTCATTAATTTAAGTACTACTCATTGTCATATCTGCTTTTACATATCCATATTAGTGGGTAAGGAAAATTGTTTTATTCATCTGACATAATTTGAAGATGAAATGTGAAGATCTATAACCTTGCTCTGAGATAGTAGGTCTATTATAACATATACAGAGAGGACTCTTTTTTTTTAATTTCAGAAAGAGCTTCATTGGTTCTCTAGTATGACCAAGGCTGGTAAATGTGGAACTGTTTGTAGGCTTTATTTTTGTTCATGATAAAAAACCTCTTCAGATTAATGAGTCATTGGTGCCTCAGCATCTGCTCCCAAGACTGGGGAATTTTGGAAAGAAGCTGAGGAGAAATATGGGGATAAAAATAAGTAAAATGTTAAGAGCAGAAATCCTCATGATGGGGAATGGACACAAAGGATTTAAGAAGTGTTACAGGAATGTTCATTTAGTGGAGCAAAATGACAGATTAAATCACAGATATAATGAAGATAATTTTTAAGTAAACATTTTGATAAGCAAAAATGTGCAGTTTTTTGGTCTTACTAATAACTGTTGTTAAAACATAATATATTCAAAAGCAAGTGTCAGAATTCCTTATTTAAAACAGATATTTCTATTGCAGGTTAGAAACAGTACCCTTTTCCATGGAATATCCTTCTCACATTTTGTAAACTGTACCACTAAAGTATCACACTGTTTTATAATAGCTGGTTTTTAACCTCCTATAATTTGTCTCAGTTAAGTGTACCACTTTTCTATAACTCTAGGAGAAATAAATTATCTTTTTTTCTCATGAACATCCTGTTGCATATTGGCACAAGACATATGCAGCCTGAAGCACAACTCAAAAGTCACTGAGTTTCTTCTGCATTATGGCACCCAGCACATCCTCTGAGACTCTTAAAATTATTGGAGTGTGTTGTTTATATTTCAATGTGAGCATTTTTCCTTGTATTTTAGGGTAAGTTTCTGCTCTGTATGGATGTCAGTAGCAGGCTTCTCTCTGCTGGAGTCTCTAGTGTAAGGACGAGGGTATGTGAGAAAGGCATTGTACTTAATCCAGTGAGAACAGGCTTCATAGCTAATAAATGAAGAGTATGGGTTATGGATATGATTATCATCCTGGGTTTGTTCATGGGTTTTTTTTATAGCCTTTGCAGAGGGAGCGCTTCCAATCAGGAAACTATTTTTCTCAAAAACCTAGAGAACTTACATTCTGCCCAGTAGCCCAACAAAATCAGGGAACAGTGCACAGACCTTCGGTGAATTTGTTGCACCTTTTGTCTGCAAATATAAAGATAATAGATGATATTCAGAAACATTAGTACCTGTCTGGAGTGTGTGAACAGACTGGTAGTCATAACTGGACTGTCTGTACAAATATTTCAATCCAAATGGATACTTGGATCCTGCAACAAGAAGTAGCAGTGGGTGGCAAGACATTTATTGAGAAGAAATAGATAAGCCAGCAAAGACAGTAAGAGAAAAGAGGAAATATGCTTGGGACCAGAAACATAAGAACATTAAAAAATCTATCCAGTGTCAGCTAAAAGATTATCTAGCCAGGTGCTCTTTCTTAGTGCCATCTACCAATAAGTCTAAGAAGAGAAGAACTGGGTAACATGTAGTATATTTCCCCTATTTGTGGTGCTTTTTCTATGTGGAATTCAGTGGCTATTTCTTCCACAAATCCCCCCCAGTAATTTTTGAACTGTTTTAGCATCCTGTTGCAGAGTTTATCATCTTAATTGCATGCTGTGTAAAGAAACATTTTGTTTGTTGTGCCTACTGCCTCCTAGGTCCTCTTCATCTGTCCTAGCTTCTTCCTGGGAGAGATGGTGAATACTCATATGCTATTCATTCTCCCCATGGCATACCTGATTTTGGAGAACTTTGTTCTATCTCTCTGATTCATCACCTTTCTAGGCTGAAGAGTCCAAAAGGTGTTCCAGTATTTTGATTGTTCCCACTTTCTTTCTCCATACTTTTTCCTGGTTTATTATACTCTTTTTTTCTCTTTCTTTCCCCCTCTCCCCCATTTTCCCTTAGGGGGGGAAGAAAACTGAGTATAATATTCAGCATCACAGCACAATTCCTGCAAATGCTATTAAGCACTGCTCCAACCCTTCATTCAGCCATTGTAAGCCCAAGACACTGCCCCTCAGAGCTCATCACTGTTTGTAAAATTTGGATTGTTTTTTATTTTCCTCTATGCATCACTTTACATTTATCCACATGAAATTATTTCTGGTTTTTTATACCCGAGTCACTCAGTACTGCAAGGCCCTTTTGAAGCTCTTCATGATTGATTTGTGTTTATTACTGAAAGTGGTCAGAGCAAGCAGGGTGTTCAGGAGTGGGTTCCTGAACCGTTGTGAGAGCACAGCTGAAGGCAGGACCAGAACTGAACAGGCAAGGGGGAAGGGTGGTAGTTAGAGATGGAAAGAACTGCAGTTGAGAGAAAATTGGGCAGAGATCTGGAAAAGTGGGGCAGGTGGACAGCAGAGATTGCAGACCAACTGCATGCAGAAGTGCGAGCTACAGTGCAAAACTGTATTATAAAGCATGAGAGAAAATGGAGTCAAATACAGCTTTACCACACTACGACTAATAAATGTCAGGAAGAACTATCTCACAGTGTTACTTAATGATAGAAGCTTCTATGGGATAGCTTTCCCACTACAGGTGGTGTTGTATGATAATGTGAAAATGTTATTTATTGTGTAAAACTGGAACTGTTCTTTCAGGATTTTAACTTTCTGCACTTACCTGTACAAACTCTGCTTATGCATTGTGCCATAAGAGATTAACACTTAGATTTACCATAAGTACAGTTGGTAATGGAAAAAGAAAAAATTGACAAAGATGTCTCTATTAAAATCATGCCAGTCACACATAAATCTCTTATGGATGTGCATCTCCACTGGCTATTTCCTTACCTTTGCGTATGATTCATTATAAAGCAGAACAGGAATTATATGATTGTTAAGACAGAAGTAGAAAGAAGAGAAGAACATTAGAAAAAGTCATATATTCTTATTAATATATATTATGTGCTGCAATGAAATCATTTTTACCTAAGTATAAAATTACCTAGATAATAGATTTATGAACAGTAAGAAAAGATGGAAAATATGTTGTCTGTTGAAAACTTCTGTGAGGAATAGAACTTGATAAAAATATTTTTTATAATGAACTGTACAAAACATTAAAATACTTTTTAGCAACTGAAGTTTTATTTATTTTATCAGATATTGAGTATTTAATTAGATAAAATCCAATGTATCAGCACATTTTATTAACAGAAATACAAAGTACAGTCACCGTGACATAAAGTCTGCTGTAAATTTTATTTCACTTACTCTTGAATGTATGTCTCACAGGCCAGGACACAATAAACCAAAAGCAGCAACATCAGACACACCTTAGAAAATGTTTTTTCCCATACAGACTTTGTTTGCCCATACATTAGGAACCAGCACTAGGGTTTCTATATTGTTGGGATTTTTTAATGCAGTAGTAAATTCCAAACTCTTAATAGATACAGCCACTGACTAACATAAACATTTTTTTTTTCTAAAGGGGTAATTTGCTTTCATAAATTTGGCTATTTTTTTTTTTCTTTTTTCACTCTCTCTCTTTTTTTTTTTTTTTCCATATTGCTTTATGATGTAAGTTGCCACAAACTCTCTGAATTAAAATCATAAAATCACCGAATGGTTTGGGTTGGAAGGGACTGTTAAAGATTTAAAGATCACCTAGTTCCAACCCCCCTGCCCCGGGCAGGGCCCCCTTCCCCCAGCCCAGGGTGCTCCCAGCCCCATCCAACCTGGCCTTGAGCCCTTCCAGGGAGGGGGCAGCCACAGCTGCTCTGGGCAACCTGCTCCAGTGTCTCACCACCCTCATTGTAAAAAAAAATTCTTCCTTATATCTATTGTGCATGTACTCTCTTTCAATTTGATAGAATCATAAATAACAATAAACCTTCCTTAAAACTAGATTATTCCCAGCTGTATACTATATAGGGTTTTACACCATTCTCCGAAGTCTGTGGTACTAACCACTCTCAGTGACAGAATATTGGAACAGATGTTCAGCTTTTTTGCCCAGCATGGCATTTCCTATACTCCCAGTTTCATTTTTAGACCTTATTATCTGTATTTTCAGACTTCAGAAATATGGGTTTTAACTTGGGTCTCCTTTATGTTTATTTTATTTTTGTCTCCTTCTCTATTTTACCATCATTCTTCTTGCACCATTGCAGAACTTCAATGCATTTTGAAATTCGGTTCCTATCTTTTCCTCATTCTTCTCTTTCTTGATTCCTCTATTTTCCCTGATGATGATCTCCTTGGTTTTTTTTCGCATATACTTGTCAACCACTTGGACACTTCACAGTTTCTCCTCTGTGGAAATACACCTCTGTCTCACAGCTTCATTTCTATGTGCTTCTCTGGTATTTTTCGTTCCCTGCAGAGGTGGTTCTACACATTATTCAACATTTTCTTGGAACAGAGGACAAAAGAGTGAACAGGGGAGCCAGAGAGACCTATTCCTTTTAAATACTTGCCCTGAATCTGTGGCTCTGAGCACCTTCCAGAAATGTGATGAATGAGATGATAAGCATCCACTGTATATGGCTTCTTTCACACTTTGTTTTCTTTTCCCCATGCATTTTTTTTTAATTCATTAAATTTTGTACAGTCTTGTCACTCACTGACAAACAAACAGTACTTCTGCAACATAATTGGAATAGGTTTAAAAAAAAAAATTCAGAAAGCAGTGTTTAGGGATTATATTTTGGGGAACAGTATAGTTTATGCAGGAAATCAAGTGCTGCTTGCCCATGAGCAGACATTCTTGCATAGATTTGTGGTAGAGGTTGCTTCCTGGCAGTGGACTTTTAAAGGAATTTACCTTTGAAAAATTGAGAATTCTAGTAGTTTCATGGGTAAAAATCTCTATACTTTCTATAGGTTAGAGGATAAAAGATGACAGCACTACAAACTAAAATTTGGTCTTTCTCTGCCATATGAGAATATTGAAAATTCTTTCCAATAGTGTATTTCTAAATGATCATAATATAGTTAAATTCTGTATGTATTTTCATGCAGATGGCCAGAGGCATATTCTTCATGAAAGGCCATCCTTGTGCTAAATTTAAAATCTCTGCTCTGAAAGTGTAGCTGTATTAAAACAGTTCAAAGTGTATGTTATCAAACACACTTAATATAAGCAAATATACGTGTTTTTCTCCAATCATTTTCAAAAATGGTCAAAGTATTTCAGCTGAAATTTTATAAAAATTGCAGTCAGAAATTTTCTGATGTAGAAATTTTTAGCTCAAGTTATTGAAGCTTGACACTGCATAATTAAAATAAAGTGGAAATAAATATAATAAATAGTAAATATAAGAAGTGTAAATAGAATGTGGTAGAAAGTGTGATGAACTTACAAATGTAGCAGTAAGATCTTGCCCCAACTGTAGACCCTTAACACCAGAATATGAATTTGTTTCTTAAGTTTAAAGATACTCCTGTTTTGTTGTCATGACCTTTTATTAGCAGCCCACAGCTGGTCTATTGTTATGCACGTTCTGATAGAGTGTGCATACTGCAGTGATTTAAGTATAGATGCTCTTCAGGTGTAGAATAAAGTATTTACTATTTCCATATTTAGATACAGGACAATTTTTCAGTGACATGCCTTGTAATTGCTTAATCAGAAAGGTTATATAAAATAGTTTTAGCAGTAGGGGGGTTTCTGATTAACTGATAATGGAGCAAACCCATATCACAGACTATTTTGATCATTTTGCCTTGATTACCAAATATTAGCCTGAACTTTTCCAGGAAACATATCCAAGTTCCTAAGTCTGACATCTATTCACAGTACAGAAACACTATAAGAAATGGCAGTGTTAGCCTTCCTATACTGTCTTGCCAATTTGTTTCATCCCTGCTTAGGAAGATTGTTCCACTTATGAGAAAATTGACCAACACTTGAGGGTGTGGAACACCACCAGCCTAAAGAGTGTTCAGGCTCTTGAAGTACAGTTTTGTTTTGTTGTACCTACACCCATAGACTATATATTTTGACATACTGTAATCCAATAGCAGGATTAGTTAGGTCAGGCTTTAATCATGACTGATGTTTTATTTATATTGCATTTCAAACACAAAGTTGTTTAAGAGTTTATCTATGCACTTTGAAGCATATGCAAAAACACTTTCCTGTAAAATAATCTATTCCCTTTCCTACTCCAACAAAACCAGTACTGTAAAGAAAAGTGCTGCTGTATAGCATTTTCTTTTCTCTTACTGAAACAGACTTCATCTTTATTTTGGTCATCTCATTAAAAGTTGGCACAAGTCTAAATTATCAGCTCTTCTAGGAGAGAAACAATAGACATGACAGCAGCCTGTGATTCAGTTTCCTACAATTTTAATGCTGCAAAATTGTTATTAAATATTTATTTATTTACCAATCTAAAATTTATTTATAACAATGTGAAAGAAATTAGAACGGCCATGAGAGTAGTTCATTCATCTTCCAATGGACTCTTCTACTATTTGCTGCTGTCATGATAAGCCGATAAGCTTCACCAGTTTGAAAGAGGAATGTAAGTGGAAGATACTAGTTTAGAGGTTTTTTATCATTAGAAAAATAAGAATATTTACTATAATAATAAGACTGATCTTGCTTATGGAAATTTTAGTATCATTTGCCTTGATTTTTTTTACATTTAACTTCTTTTTCTATATATAAGAAAAGTTCTAATACAATTCTCTGTTCAATAAAAACTATAGTGCATTTGAATAAAAGTATGCAATCTAATCTATTTCCTGGCTGGTAAAGGGAGTTGGTAAATCCTTCTGAAAATGAAGGATAAAATTATTTGTATATACATCTATCTTTGTCCTGGAAACACTATCAATTAGATTGTCTTTCTATCCTTAA
Source organism: Tyto alba (assembly GCF_018691265.1). Classification (NCBI taxonomy): domain Eukaryota; kingdom Metazoa; phylum Chordata; class Aves; order Strigiformes; family Tytonidae; genus Tyto; species Tyto alba. The sequence continues at coordinate 10,492,295 of NW_024881313.1, forward strand.
AAACAGAGATACAGTCAACTAGAGAAAGGAGGACAAGCTCACAAGACTCCATTTTTTGACCTAATAGAATCTTATATGGTATATTAAAATTACAAGAAATAGATCTAACATTAAAACCTACCTGATAAATATACTTAATCTTCTGTCATATAATTCTACAAAGTTTTATTTTATAGATCTAAATTTTCTAGTAAACCTTGAGTGCACTGACAGTGCTGGGTTTTGTTTTGCTGAAATCAAAATACATGAATTTGACACAATATGTTCTGAATAACTGTAAAATATATCTGCCTAATTTATCTTTGTGCAAGTCAAAGAGTTTATTATATACAGTGGTAATAATTTAATAAAAATATTTTAAAGCAGACTTTTCCATAAAAAAAAAAAAAAAAGAAAAAATGCTTCATTTGGGGTAAAAATAACTGAATAGCAAGAGGGAAGGCTCTCAAATGAGAAGATTCAAAGGCTTGTTGATCTTACTCAATAATGGGATCAAAAGAAATGACAAAGTATTTTTCTGAATACTTAACATCAGGTTTTTTTAATTTTCATTATTCAGCATCCCTGTGTTGAAAGTGAACAGAGAAATAGCTGCATCCAGATTTTCCAAAGGAACCCAACAGGAATTCAGGATATTGTTCACATTTGCTTGGAAATTAAAGGACTTTATATTTCTTCATATACATTGGCATAAATAGAGCAGTTGATCCCAGGTCAGCATGTCAGTGTGCTAACTAATCTGAAGGTATAGAAGGAAGGTTCATCAGATCACTTCCACTCACATACTCTTGGAGTCTGGAACCTGCATCTGGTCTGAGCTTTTCTGGCTGGTGGAGCTCTTTTGAGAATATGCCATTTATCCTACAGCAGGTTCTCAAAAATTGTCTCCAAATATTTTGAGATTTTCTGTGCAAAAACCTTTGGAAATGCCTGTAGCTTCTTCATCAGAAGTGGGTCACATCCTTTTTATTCTTCTGTTCCCCATCCCCTGCAAGGTGCCATGTTGGACATCCTTACAGGCCTCGTACTCCACCAGGAATTGCTGGCTCTTGTGCCAGCAGGTTTCTGGGAATGGCCAGTACTGTAGTGCCCCTTCTGCTTTTGTGACCTTAAGAGCCACTAAGAAGACTTTTATGTATAATTTGAAATAAGTATCAAGGGTAGGGTTTGTACTTTTGACAATATGTTTGACAGTCATCTATGTCTGCATTTCACTCTTCACTTCTAGCCTACGCAAACTCAGTCATTTTCAAGTCCCAAGCACACTGTGCTGTGTCTGTGTCAAAGAACAGTTTATACAAGTGGATGAACTGTGTTCATATCTGATTCCTAAGTGTGAATAACGAATCCTAATTCAGTGTCTTTTTTTTTTTTTTTTTTTTTCATTTAGCTTCTTGTTTTGTTGAAGAATAATAATTACTCATGAGAGTTCAACAAAACTGAACATACTTATTTGAAATGGTACTGCTGGTGTCCTGATTGTATTTAACAGTATGCAATAAATCTGGTGAAACGGAAGTGCAGTCTTGATGTATTTAAGAAGAAGAGTAATCTCTGCCTGCTGTCATGATAATCTAAACAATTTACTAGCATTATATCCAGTCTTATTTTTCTGTAGAATCGGTTAATGAACTTCAAGATTCGGGTCCCATCACCCATTTAAAATGTGTTTATGAGTTCATTACCCGGTAATATAGCTCTCCTACTGCAAAATATCTAGAGATTGTTAGATCTGGAATTTTTATTTTGTTCTAATATCTCATCTGTCATTATGAACAATAAGCATTTAGCTTTACCTTTGGCTAACTTAAGTCAAGCTGCATTTTTGTCTTGGCTCTTCTTCATGATGGGATTGCCTTGCTTGCACATTCTAGTACTCTGTGGAATAGAGATTTTAACCATGAATCAGATATCGTATAGTAGATGTAAGACATGGAATAAAATCGATACATTTTTCTGAGGCATGTCACTGGTTAAGTGACAAAAAATATTCTGATAGTCACTGAAAAAGAAAAGTCAAAGGTACATTTGAACCTGTCAGTTCAACACATTTCTGTTATCCCTTTAGGGGATATCATACAACTTGACACCAACATTTAAGCTTTGAAAATTATGAGCTCATCTATTTCAAATGGGATGTCACATGTTCCCAAGCCTTTGCCATTACTTATAATGGAAGACAGGATGATCACTTTTGTCACATATTGATAGTGAATAAGATCTTTCTTTTTTCTTTTCTTTTTTTCTTGTTTCAGAATGAAGAACAAATTTTGGTATTTTGAATTTGGCACTTCGGAAACTTTCTCAGCCACCTGTAAGAAGCTGCATGAATCTGTAGAAATAGAAGTAAGAAACTAATTGTTGCCTTTATCCTTGAAATGTCACTAGTTTGGCTGAAATGCAGGGAGCAAGGGTGCAGAGTGCCTGAATCCAACAAGGCAAAGCAGTGCACATCCTTTCGACCCTATATTCCAAAATATTATTTTTATCGTGTCTATTTGTAGTGTAGCCCTGCACACTGGAACAAAGTTCAGTTTGATGATTAGTGAAGTCTTAATACAGTAGACGAGGTCAAGAGGTGAAATATAACATTAGAAATCAATAGAGAGTGTGGCTAGGTCAGGTGGAAAAATGAAAGACTGTCAGAGGGAGTGAGAGCTGCTGCAGGATTAAAATAAAAAAAAAAAAATCTTATTATTTCTAGGTCCCAAGTTTTTATAACCTTTAAAACTCAATTCCCTAAAATTGTACTTACTTTCCTGAATAAAGGTTAAAGAATATATATTTTTTTGGAATCATTCCCCTTCATTAAATAGCTTTTCTCTCTGCACAAGGGGTCATCTTTCCATTATACATTGAACATTAACTGAAAAGACACAGGGTAGTTACAGACAAAATAGGAATTTAAAATAATGTGCAACTGCTGCTTTGATGGCTGGTAAAATAAGTGGCTACATTACATAAACTGTTTGGGGGGCTGATATTTATAAATAAGTAAATGAAAAATGTGAAGTGAGTGAAGGTATAAACCTGAGATTTTAAGTTAAATAATGAAATCACTTATCAGGAGGATTATGGTGCTTTTCCTTTCCAATAAAAATGAGAAACTTGCACATTTCAATGGAGTATTTGTATAGTAGCATGAGGTACTCAGAGAGGTATGGTGAAAACTGTGAGAGTCTGGTCAAAGCCTCCTGAAAGGCAAAGTTTGAAATGATCTGAAGGGACCATGGATCTGGTAGTGGAACAGTAGCAAAGAATACTGAGACTGAAACTATAAGACCCATGGTGCGACACGCGCCTGTTATGCTGTAATGTTTCTTTTAAGCGTAAACATGCTCAAAACATGTTAGATTAAAAAATAATAATAATAATAATAAAAAAATAAAAAACAAAAAACACAACAACAACCAAACAAACAAAAACCCCAGGAAAAACAAACTGAACAAAAAAACACTTCCTTTCCAAGATATTGCTTCACACATGTGGGTTTAAGTACATGTAGCCTTGAAAAATATGTGACTAATTATTGGAAGAAATTCTTACATGGTTTGATTTAATATGAATATACTGCAAGTTAAATGTACCTTTTAGTTAAATACAAATTAAAGAGCCAGCTTTCCCAAGAAAATATTTCTATCTAGCAAAAATCTTATATAGCTTGATACATATTAAGGTGTGATCTTAAACCATCTAACTGTAACCATTGAAAGTGTGATGAAATGTTAATGTCCCACAGCAAACAAGTATGCATGCAGGTTTTGTGCTGCTGCTGCTACCAGTTTTATAATTATTACCAGTTCATATCAATAATATTATTATTATGAATAAAGTATTACATTGCCAGTATATGATACATGTTTGTTAATATTCACTTCATCTATTCTGGTCATTATCAATAGTGCTATAATTAGAAACAAAAATCATAGGTGAAATAGTTTCCAAAACGTTTACACAAGAAGTGTTAGGAGGTAGTTATATATGGATTTATTTACAATGAGTAAATTACGTTTAAATGAACAATGCTTGTCAACATACTTGTATCTAATGTTTTATGTTTGAATGTTATAAGCACTTGGGAGTAGTGCTAGTTTCATCTGATTTTTTAGCCTGCTGCCCTTTGCTTGGGGATGTTGCTGTAAATGAGAGCTTGATGTACAAAACCACATTTCACTCTGAATAAAATGCACTCCACATCCAAATTTTGAATGAACAAAACCCATGAAGATTAAGGATCCATATCTGTGAACTGGGAGACAATGATCAAACATTCTATGGGAAAATGTTTGTTCAACGCTATATTTGATTTCTACCTTAATTAAGCTTGACTTTCCTGATATACATTCTTGTCTCTTATGTTCTGTATATTTTTTTCTGTGTGAGATGCAGAACAAAATTTGGACACTAAATTCTCTTATCCAAAATAAGATGTGTTTTTATTTCCAAGTTGGAATCCAAGAAGTTGAGGAGAGAAACACAGGTTCTAAAAGGAAAAAAAAAAATACATGGCAAAATTAAGGATTTTTTTTTTTTTAATAATAACGTGCCAGTAAAGGAGGCCTAAGATTTTACAGTTTAGAGCACTTACACTCCATTTCCACTTCAGGAAAAAAATAAAGGTGTGTGAGGGGTATTTAATGAGTATAGGCATAGATGCAGTGTAAGTGGGGATGGCATGGTCCATACCTGCAACACTGGAAAATTTCGTGGGACCAGAGGAAGCCTCCTGTACCACCTGTTATTAATGGGTGGGGGAAAGGAGTTTAAAAAATCATGTAGTCTTGCATGTTACTGCAGTTGGTTACACAGCAAACCCTTAATCTCAGCTGGTTTCACACATGGATATGTATGTTCTCATCTTAGAGATGATCTGAAAGTATTTGATATAATGAATGAAGTGTAAAAGATAATGCCCAAAGTGGGACTGAGGCCAGGAAAACAGGCCAAAAATAACTAGGAGCACTAGTGTTTATTTCTAATCTAGGTAGGCATGCTCCACATTTTAAAAGCAACCTTTTATTTTTAGCGGTATTGTTGCAGTATTTGAAATTAAAAAAAAAAAATAATAAAAAGGAAAAGGAGCAGAACACATCTGTATTTTGTTGTTGTAGCACATGAATGTGTTAGGACAATGCAGAGCTACCTGTAGCGCAGACTTCTTGTCTGTGTATGAACAAAAGAAATCCTCCTTTACTAATTCAGAAAGTTCCTCGTCACTGTGGGATTCTGAGGCCTAGTCAAATAATTGTCTTAGTGTACTACCTGCTGTGTTCAATATTGAGTGAAAATGGAAGCCAGACCCTGCGCCATCCTATTTCACAATTCTTCTTTTATTTAAATAATTCCAGTCAGTTTGGGGGACGCCAGACCTTTATAAATTAACAGCAGGGAAATACCAAAGGTGTCAGATTGCATATTTATCATCTTTCTCGTGTAATACTTAAATATGTATTAAGAAGTGACTGACATAAATTAGGCAGATTTCAGAAGCCACAGGCCGTGGCTTGTAGAGGACCCCCTTCTGCTTGACATTTCATCCTTGTCAAAGATCAAATTATTTTAATTTAGGCTGCAAATTATAAGAAATGAAGACTTCTTTGTGGGAATTCCCTGTGGTAATCTGACTTTTGTTGTTACTGCTGCTTGTCAGTGTGCAAAAGATATAATATGCATGCAAATAAGGTTAAAAAATATGTACTATCTAATTATCCAGCCAGTACATTCCACTTGAAGACAGTGGGAGGCCTGACACACAGTATGTGTTTGATTCATTGAGGCCTGCAGGGTATTTACACAAGATTACTTTTAATTATGAAATTAATATCTGTTTATCTAGAATGTATAGCAGTAAGTGAGCATACACATGAGCAGAATTTTTAGTAAAATAAATCATCTTAATATTTAATACATATAAAATATAGGTGGGAACCATGAATTTGCTTCCCAAATAACAGTGAAGACCCATGCCTATTTTCTCGTAAGAAAAGTGTGATTTAAAAAATTAGACTTTTAATTATAGTCGTTGCCACAACTGCCAACTCACTTCCTGATATGTCTTTTGACTTTAAAGATTTCTCTAAATGAATAAAATACACAGGTTTAGAATTTAATTCTTGAAGAGCAAATATGAAATGGAAATCTTAACGTTGAAATTGTTCTCTCTCTAGATTTAGATTCTTCTTAGAAGAATTAAGAAGATGAAAAGTATGCATTATAATACAGTTCTGTTTTGTGATTGCAGAAAGTTTAAGGGAAAACAAATAATTATGCACAGTTATTTTTGAGTTGTACTTTTCTTTTCTTCTTCAAAGCTGTGATAAAGGTTTAGGCAGAGATGAAAAAATGCCAGTGACCCTCAGAGCAGCAAGCGGCAAGATGTCAGTGGACTATTACTGAAGCATGTTTAATTATTTTTCCAGTTTCCTTCCTGATTATTGTATATTGGAATTACAAAGTAAGACCCTTAAACAGTTTTAAATGCATGACTGGATCCCCTACTGTCTTGCAGCACATTTCAGGAGTAGGATCTAATGTTTTAAAAATATGCTGCTTTACACCGTAGGGAGTGTGTGACTTGCCAGGATAGCTATGTGCTCTAGCTATGTTGTGAGGAATTAAGCTAATCTACCTCTGGCCAAGGTACAAGTATGTGAATCCTGAGAACTTGGGCTGCTTCAGTGATGAACCAGTGATGAAGTAATGAATAAATAGAACTGGATGCTTTGCCTTCCACCTGCAGGTTCAACTGTAGTAATCTGAATCTGTGTCTTTTTTTCTTCTGTGGAGGTTCTTTGGTATTTTGCTATGTTTTATATGGGTTAGGAGCTTCCCCTCATCCTAAAACAATGTGGGTAGGGAGGAAGACTTGGCCAGAGTAAATTACAGTCAGTGAAAGCTAAGTTCATCTCATCCAATGTGTCTCAGGTGAATGGTGTTTACAAGTGTAGGCTTCTGTCAGCTGAGAAGATGCTGCAGTTTGTCACTGAATAGGCTGATAAGTTAAGGTCCCTGAACCATTCTCCTGGAGTGAAAATTGTGATTCAGTTATAAGATAGAATTTAAAGACAGATTTAGCAAAGGAATGTATATCTATAAAACGATTCAGTGTCCAGTTTTGCTGTAGGAAGCATCACTGAAGAGACTATCCCACAGAGTAAGATTTTTTCTGTGTGCTCAGTAAGTCTTGGAAGGCTTTAGAGCACTAATACCTCTTCTTTAGCTCCATATCCTATGTTTTCCTTTGGCAGTGATGTATATTTCAGAGAACCGACTGATGGAGCTTCTGGGATAAGAAATGCTGTAACTGCATCAGCATTTTGCTGTACCCACTTTTACTAATCTTACCTCCCAGTAGGAGTTATTAGTCAAGCATAGCCCTACTCTAACCCCAGTTGTGCTTTTGGATTGAAACTGTCTGTGTGGTGTTCTGTGCTCTCAGGCCTGCTTAGACCATATGCTCTGTATGCAGGGACATTTATATTCAATTTCACATGGAAGGGACTCAGGTGTTACGATGACAAGTATCATTGCAAAATCACAAGACAGACAATTTAGCTGGAATGGAGAACAAAAGCCCTCCAGTTGTTGCTGTTGAAATTTTTGTAGTATAAATGTTTTTCTGCTAATAGCTGTAGTGAAGCTACAAATATATTTCACTGGGGTCAGTGAATTGGTATTGGATAACAACAAGACTCTACCAAATGTTCCCACACTCAAGCAGTCAAGAGCTGAATAAGAATCATATTTTGCCTTCTGAATGAGGATCAGTTCCTATTTCTCACCTCCTTTCCCAATATAAGTATGTATTTTATGTGTAAACATTGAATAAACCACTAACAGTGTTAAGAATGATGAATTGTTGAAGAAAAATATCTGAGAGGTAGAACATTCTGAACACTGTGATTTTTCTTTCTCTTTTATTGCTTTCTCTCTTGCTCTTTTTTTTTTTTTTTTTTTTTTTTTTCCTTTTTCTCTTTGCTAATCAGTGTGATGGAATTCAGCTAGACTTAATCAATATTTCTCTGGAAGGAATTGCCATTCTGAACATCCCAAGCATGCATGGTGGATCAAATCTTTGGGGAGAGACAAAGAAAAGACGTAGCCACCGCCGGACAGAAAAGAAGAGGTCAGATAAAAGAACCACTGTCACAGATGCCAAGGAATTGAAGTTTGTGTGCCAAGGTAAGCTTACAGATTAATATAGGCTATCTGGCTCCATACAATCAACTCAGTTGTATAATTGCCTGTGTATTGCCTCTTGTCAAGAAAAAGAATAGACAGTTCTTAGCTATTTCTTTTTTTTTTTTTTTGCATTTAGCTTTTCTGATGGGAAGCACTGAAGCAAACACATAAACAAAGATGTGCTGACAATTACAGTCTATATACTTGCAAAACTGCCTTGGATGTTACCTGTTAAGCAGACTAAGCACACCATGTGGCACTGTTTGCTACTGTGATATTCAGTCTACAAGCACCTGGAGTTTCTGAGGGCAGAAAATGCTTACTGAGCATTTATAATGCTTCTTAATGTCAGTGTGCATAAACTCTGGGGATAAACATGCCCTGTTTCTAACAAACTTTGGCCAGAGGCTGTGGTAAATTACTTTGGATCAACAAGAGCAAGCTGTCTACACATTTTATGTTACTATGCTGTGATGCCGTATGTAGTTCTTGAATGCATACGCTGTAGCTTGCTTGCATGGGCGTGTTCCATCCTTTCAGGGCTCTTATACTTTCCTGGTGATTAGGCATATTTACTCCATAACATTTATTATTAATGCTTGACAAAACCTACAGTAAATAGTAATCTCTCTTCTACTTTGTAGAATCTTAATACTATGCATTGTAACACATCACTGCGTATCACAAGTTCTAGTGATTAAGAAATATTCTGTTCACACCAAGGGATGAACAGACCAGACTTTGGAAAAGTTTTGGGGTTTTTTATCTTTTTATCCTGTGGAAGAGAGTATCTTTTGCTTCAGAGTATCTTCCTGCTTCTTCTCCTTATTCAGACTGAATAAAGATCAGGACTTAACTGTTTGAGGTTATTGTGATAGTTTTACTAATCTTGCGTATCCTGTTTTTTCACATTTCATCAGCAGTAATTTTTAAGTCACTAGTTACATCTTAATAAGTATTGTAGTTTTAATCCATCCAATTTATCTGGATGGAAAAGTTTTTGGAACAAAGTAGTTTTCTGTGGTCTGGAGGTTGCAATAGGTACTAGGACTCAAAATTTCTGCGTGTTTTAGCAATTTGACATATTTTCTCAGTATCTCAAAGTAACTTACCAATACACTGTCAGCTGAAGTCTTATCAGCTGCTAAGCTTCTGTGTATGCTACAATTTCTGTATTATCTCCTGATGTTTGAGAGATGGAGGCAGGCTATTGGATAATGCACTCAGAAAAATTTTCCTTTTTGTGTTGCTTCTGAGCATAGGGAAACAGGATATTTTGCCCTTTTGATAGTAGTGAAAAAATGTTATAACCTCTTTAATTATTGAAGTTATGTATGTATTTGTTACATACATAACACTGATTTCAAACTATTGGTTATTTTTGGTGTACTAGAAGGGCATTGCTACACTCCATTTCCATTTTCCTGGACAGGAGAAAATAAAATAATAATAAAAATATTAAAGACTGAACAGAAGATCCTACATTATCTGTCAGAGTGTTCATAATGCAGACATTAAGCACCTTCAGAAAAATTAGTCTCATGACTTAGTTTCTGATCACTTTATATGCACTGTGAATGGAAGTACTTTCAACCAAAAGGCAATTTCAAAGCAGAGATTGTCTTCTCGAAATCATAAGCTAGAGCACCTCTATCTCATCACTGAGCCCATGGACAATATTATTGGTTGCATCTACAGTAGCATTTTAGTGCTTAGAAGGAGTATATTTCTTGGATTTCTGAGTTGTCCAAGTTTATTGCATTCCAGTTGACAACACTGAGCAGTCTTCAAACAGTGGGGGGATTGGGGGCACATGCTCTGACCGCAAGTGCGTGTTCAGTCCATGGAACCAGGTTAAAACAACTCCAAGTAACACTGCAAAATGAATGTGATATGAACATCTGAGAATCAGCTGATTTGCTCCATGGATCCACTCCTATTTTATACTGCAAGGAAAAGTCGCTTAATTCTGCTAGCTAAGATAGCTTCTCAGGTTAGAGTGTGCTTTTTCATCTCAGTATTCAAGATTATTACTGAATAATGGAATTCAATCAGTTTTATGTCTAGGCTTCTCAAATAGTTTTGATAAATATAAATCTACCCACTGTGGAAATAGCTGACTGCCTGTCACTTCTAAAGCACAATGATTCCTTCACTAGCTTTGTATAAGCAAATCCGAGAGACTGATATTGTCTAGCTGGTCATTTTCTTAGTCACATTTGGACTGCACCTTACAGTTCAGAGAAAACATTTTAGAAAATGTTAATGCCTGATGCAGAAATAGGTATTGCTGTATTGCAAACTATGATAAATACATACCTGATAGTTAACTTGTTTGTTTAGTTACTTATTTTGAATAAATATCCTTTCAGTTGATTTTATGTCCAAATAAAGCATCTGACCACTTGATACCTAAATGCGCCACTTTTTAGGAGACAGTAATAAAACATCTTTGTGTTTTCATGATATATATATATATATCAGCTTTTGGTGTTGGGTTTTGTGTGATTTTGTTTTGTTTTGTTTTTTAAAATCTTATATGGAACTTCTGAGTGTCATGCACATTTAGTTTTAGTCTTTCTCAATTGCAGTGCAACTGTATTTTTTCAAAAACTGCATATCAGTCTGTATTCTTGTCTCTGCTTTATGGTTTTATAACTTGACAATAATTACATGAATTGAAGTTTAGTACTCAAAGTCTGAGCCCTTAAATGTGGTACTTGCATGGACTAGTGAAAGCTGTCTCCTTACTCCAGATAGTTTGTTGTCCCTGAGAGATGTTGCATTACTCTTCTCAGAACAGCCCCAGCACTTTACAAACTTCCAAAGAAGAAGAAACTTCCGTGAGGACCTGCTGCTGTCCTCCTCCTGCTCTTGTGTCTATTACCTAACATAAGCCATGTAAATGTAATATGATCATCACTGCAGTAAAAAGGGTCAAAGTTTTGCCAAATCTTTCTTCTTTCTTACGTATCTGTATGATTCAGAGAATGTATATTCATCTGAGCCTACTCCTCTCTTTTCTTTCCCATATTTACTGTTGCCATCCATTGATGCAAAAAGGCTGTATTTTCCTTGCCCTTCTCATTATACACCTCTGCATACTCAATAGCCAGACCACAATTTGGACTTCAAGTAATCAAATGGATATCTGCTTGGAAAAAAATCTGATTATGTGCACGTAGTCTGAAAAACAATATATTGAAATGTAGCAATTTAAAATGTGCATTATTTAAACACATTTCCTGCTTATCTCATTAGGAGCTGTGCAAGTACGCTAAAGAACAAAAATTATCGCTGATAGCATATAGGTATGTCTATGTGTGTATCACTTCTAACTCATAACTGAATTTAATTTGTCAACTGACAATTAATATTTGTCTGATTAACTTATAACTTAGTGGAAAGAAAACTTTATCTGTAATGTACTAAATATTATCTTAATCTTTGTTAATGGAAAAAAATACTACAGTTTTCATTTTGGTTCCTGTGCAGAAGTATAGAGGGCCTTTCAACAAATGTTATTAGGGTAAAAATATGGGTTGTTTTTTTTTTTTCCTAAGTTAATTTTATTTCAATTTCTAATTTATCATTATCATTTCTATTGCACAAAATCAGTGCATTAGGAAAAAATATAACTACAGATATATGTGACAGTTTGTGAGAGTAGGTGATTTACTTAGTATTTTGACTTTATGAATCTGACACTTGCAGTGTTTCCATTTGTTGTTTTGTTTTAAAGTCTTCTAGTATGTACATTTCTGTGATATATCTATCCACAATCAATTTTTTTCTAGGTACAGATTTTAGATGTAACTGTGAACTATCCTTGAACATTATTTGGACAGGATTTTTGTTTGGTTATACACAGATACTGATAAATGCCAAAAATCACTGCTTTAAAAAGATGAACATAATGCATAGAAACTGAAGTATGAGTTGAGAAACATAAATGTAAATAGCTGAGCTACTCGTTGTTTGAAAATTACATCCAAAATGTAAGTTGAATCATGACAACATATCTTACATGAAATATATATGCCACTTTTGCTAAGTGTTAAACAGCAACATTTTCTTCCTCACAGAGATAGTGAATAAAATTTTCAAACCTTTTGTGACAAAAAGGAAATAATTATTTGGAAAATCTCTCTAGTAAAGTTTTTGTTGAGTGGAGTAAGATTCCTTTGGGGTGGATGTTGTTATGCTTTGATTTGCTTTCATTGCTGAAGTTGTTAGAGCCTTGTCCTGAAATGGAATCTCTTTTAAAGTTTAAAGTCTTTTAAGACTTTATTGCAAACATATACATAACTTGTTTTTGCACAAGTAGTACCAGTCACCTCAATGGACTCATTCCTGAAGACAATATGAATTATTAATGGGTGAGTCCTTTAGGCTGTAAATATTTCAGTGCGGTACTTTCTTCCTGCTTATTTTATACATCACCAGGCACATTGATGCTTAACCAAGTACTTACCAAGTTGATCTGTGCATCTTGTTAAGAGCTACAGTGAGCTATTACTCAGCAACATGCCCAACTACTAGACTGATTCAAGGTGATGTGCATTCATGTCACAGCACCTAGGCATAAACCAAGCTTACCAATGTGATTCAATAACTCCATGTGGAAATCTCTGTTAATAACTGCGTTATGACTTTCTGAATGGAAATGCTGAAGTTTTGGAAATAGAATAATGTGTATAAAGACAGTTCACTATAGTTAAAAGCAGGTGACATGCAGAGACTGTGAAGGCCTTAAAACACTTCAAAATATCTATACGTAGTAAGAGAGGAGAAAATCCTTTCTTATTAAATGTTAAATTCCACTCTACAAGGGAGGGGGAGAACCTTATCCCAAGCTTCCCTATAACCAGGGGATTCCTGACAAGAGTTCTCTAAACAACTTATAAACTTTGTGGGCTAGCAGACTAATTTAATTTATGAAGGTCTTTCATAAACTATCCTCTGGCCAGGTGACTTCTTCTTGCTGTTTATAATTCTCTAAATTTAAAATTTTGACACATTATGAATTTTGAGATTTCTAAATATTAATTAATTTCATAAGTTGAAAAAGTTAGGATCTCTGTTCTACATACACTGTGCATATTCAGTGTATATAGTATATATACTGTATATGTTCGGTATTAGTAGACTTTTAGGTTAGTTATGACATGGAACAAGGCATGTATAATGAACTTTCTACAATACTATTTTTATTAAATGCTATGGATAATGTAATGTCTAGATAAGGTAATTGTATTTTGTTTCTTGTTTAGAGAGTTTTGGGCAACATAGACATTAACACATTAACACAGAGAAAAATAACTGTAGCTATTTCATAGCTGATCTGTGTTAAGACATTCAACTTATAGAAACAGTGTTGTTTAGATAGAGTATCTAAGAAAAATCATTGAATTGCTGCCTTGACAATCCTAACTTGGTATTTTTGTGTACATACATATATAGTTTGTTGAAAGCAAATAGTGATATAATCAAGTTCTACCAATTTTAGTAATCAGTGCTGTAGGTTATTTGTGTTACTTTAGAAAAAGAAAGAAAGAAGGTAAATTAAGTTAAGTTAATCACAATATCTGTTTAAGAACTTGAAGTAATACATTTTGTATTCAGAATTCAAGGAAGCAAAAATATGTCTAACTAATGGAAAACAGTGACTAAATCAGTTAAACATCAGAAGAAATAATAATTACACATAAGTTCAAACTCACTAGAATAGATAGCAGGGATGTATAAATACCTTCTCACATTTGGGACAGCTTGCAAAACATTTATGGTCCTTTCTCAGGAACTGTCTACACAAACTGAGGTATCTCTGTCCAAAACAAAGATACAAGCAGGACATATATGTTATAAATACCTTACTGGGTAATATACATAGGCATTTATATTTCTATGGGAAATAATAGGAAAAAAACAGTGAACCTGAGAAAAGAGGAATCAACAAACACCATATTACAAAATCTATTGATGCATTTTGTATAAAAAGTGAAGAGAAAGACAGCCTTCTCAGCCAAAATATGACTATAAAAATGTTAGATAAGCAAAGAGACTGCCTTCTGTTCAAGTCTTCCTACATTTAAGGAGAAAGATCTTTTGTCTCTAATAGTAAGGAAGTATGAAGGGAAGAATGAAAATCTAACATTGGTGTTTTTTCCTGATGAAAGCAACCCAAGAAGACCTGCAACTTGTCCATCACACAGATCAGATAAAGTAAGAAAACAAGTTTTCTTAAAAAACAGTAAAATAAGTTAAATTTAAAAGAGTTATGGCAGATAGTGTATCTCAGTTCCCATAAAAAGGGAGGAGGATCCATATGTGTGCTTGTCTGCCTATTTAAATATGACTAATCATTGATTATATACGTCAAAACATTAAGTGTGTGAAGTTCAGAAAAGCCCATTATTATTTCAATTTGACCATTTCATTCACAAATCCACTTTATTTAGTTATATACCTGAATTTCTTTGCTTGAAAAATAACACAGAATTATCCTTGTATGAGATTTTAATTTCTTTCCTAAATTTTGCTTAATTGCTCTGAAAGCAATAGCATTTTTCATGGGTTTTGGCACTTTATGTATTTGATTGAAAGGAGGAAGGCAGAGAAATCCCCTAAATAAATAGCAAAGTTAACCCTTCTAATCCAGATATTTCTTCAAAGTTTAAACATTAGAAAAAGTTCCTAAATTTATTCAAACACTATTTTTTTCCTGTCTAAGTATGCACCATAGCTATTCTGAACATCTTAAAGCAGAAATTGAAGCTTTAACCTAAACTTCACATATTTTTTTGTGGAATTTCTTGTTAGAATTATGTAAGTGTGTGTTGTTTAAAGTAAATAAAATCCTTGTGAGGCCTGTTAAAGATAGGGTGACATGAACTTCGGTGTCTAAAAATCAACTCTCTAGTCAGTAGTTGGCATCACTGCAAAAGAAGTGTTTATCCAGTGCTCAAATTTAAGGGTCTAAGGTAGGCAGAACAGAATGCTCACTGGAGGTGAATTCCTGCATTGATTTTAAGTGAAGCCTAAGTAATAGGCCGGGTTAGACGCTTCCAGCTGACTACATGGTGAAATGAATTTCTGTAGGTGCTGTGTGTGACAACAGTTCATCAAATACTTGAACAGACCTTGGAGCAGGAATGCAAAATGGGCACCACTCTGCCAGATAAGTCTTGCTGAACTGAACCGTGCTGTCACCTACAGGTCTGGTGCTGATGAGTCCCACGTCTCTCATGAGCACTGTAGTCACTTATCTACTGAGAAGAAAGGACCATGGTAGATCTGTCTTTCCAGTATGCACAAACCCTGCCTGGAGTATAGCTTTCAAGTGCTGGGGACTTGAGCAGGGGAACACCTGTTCAGGGGATTGCAATATAGGCAGTATTGGGAAATAAGGTAGCATTCAGTGGTGTTAAATACTGCCCCATCTTTAGTTTGGACTGCATTATTTTGTTACCTTTTAAACATCTGAATGACATGCTGAATATCTCATTTCCTTCATGTGCATTTGTGTCCCAGCACTTGGCCATTGTGCATTACCTGTTCTATCTGCTCAACAGCAGTAACTGACCACCTCACCGGGCAATTTGCTCCACATCTCACACAAGAACTCAGTAGGCAGTGGGGGCTGCTGTCTCACTAAGTGCAGCTGCAGGATGTAGCTCATCAGCATGCGAGGTGTTGACCTCTGTTTTTGCTGAGGTTGCATATTCAACCAGGGCAAGGAAGCGTTGCCAGTTTGTCCCTGTGGAAGCACTTGTTCCTGAAAATCCAGGACCTGCATAAAGCAGAAGTTGCTTCTACTGATATAATAGTTACCAGGTTTTGGTGGTTCTTCTAGAAATTGTAGAACAGAAGGCTCCATACTGTGATGTGTTACCACTAATCAACAGTACCTTATCTCTGTGGAGGCAGTGATTGGGGGGGGGGGGGGGGGGGGGGGGGGCGGGGAGAGGGGCAGGAAGGAAGTAAGAAATAAACATCATGGGTGGACTTGAATTTTGGCTGTCTGGTTGGTATTCGAATGCCTTTGTCCCACATTATCTACTGAGGATTATATGGCCTTGACTCCTTATTTTTGCTGCATGCACATATTTACAGGAACAGATTCAGATGTCAAGAAGGGGTAAATGGCACTTTGTCCTAATCATTTAGTTAAACTGTGCTTTGCACCCACTAGTTTGTCAGATCTGCATGCAAATATTGATTTTACTAAGCCGTTAAAGATAGTCCAGATTTCCTGATAAGAGAATGTGGACTGGACTGTCATGATTTGATTATGCTATTAAAAAAAACTTTTCCTGTCTTTCCTACACACATAGTAGAAAAGCTTTGTTGTGCACTATTCCCCTCTAGATACCATTATCTTTTCCTCTCTTACCTTTAAGAGGTGTTATGTTCAGCAAGAGCCCTACTCATACAAGTAGGCCTATCAGCCTGGGGAACGGAGTCCATAATTCATAACACAGTTTGAATCTTTTAGAAATATAAATACAATTCTTTGTATTTGTGAAATACTGATTTTATTGTTATTAGGAAGTAGTAGGACCTTGAAAAATGGCTTGAGAGTCTGATTTGATTTTATATATATAAAGCAGGTATGTATGTTTCTGTGCAATATAGATCATAGTAGAAAAACAATTTCCTTTTATTTACAAGGCACTTGAGATTGTCATTGTATTATACCTTTTGGTGCACAGAATGTTCATTTTCTTTCAAACGTTATTCATCGAAAGAAGATAATTACGGTGTATTTCACAGACTGCCAGAAGGAAAATGTATCTTTGAAAAGTTTCATTTCCCTTAAGTTGCTCATTTTCTATAGGAAGACAGAGCTATTAAGTAACATACCCATGACAAAGATTGATTAAAATGGCATAAAGGACTATCTTATCTCTAAGTACAGGGATTTACACGTATAATTCCTATGACATTAAATGCAGTAGGTGAAATTCACTCTAGCTATTGTATAAAAAAAGCACCAGTAAATTGGTTTGTATGGAGAACAAGGTGATGGTGGGAGGGATGGCATGTTAAGTAGCAAGCAAGAAGTATTGTTCTAGGGTACACCTACAATGTAGCATGTAATCAAGCCAAGTTCTGTGCCAGCAACATTAATGCAATATTCTGCTGGGACTGGCTTTGTCTGCTAAATGGTGAAAACATCACCTTGCTCATGTGGCTAAACTTCTTGTATTCAGCCAGCTCCTTAGAGCAGCTCAGGCTCCTCTACAGCATTCCCAGTAAGTTTAGTCAAGGTCTGTCTGACCTGGAACAGGGGATGTGCCCTTATGTACACCTTGTGCAGGTGCTATGGCATACCTCAACACAGGTGTCTGCAGAAGGCTGATGTGATCTGTTCCACCGTACCCCCTCTTTAACAGTGCTTAATTCTGCTTTGCTGGGAGTCCTTCGTGCCTCTTCCACCTTACTAACCCAGGTAAATGAGTACTTACTCATGTATGACAGCCATTAGTTAAGATGTAGTAAACGATAAAGGATGTGAATGGAATTTCCAAAGATTTTTTTTTTTTTTTCCTTACTCACTGCAGAATTAGTAGCAGGTACCATTTTTCATTGTAGCAAAAATGACCTGCTTGCCCAGGTTTTTTCTTGTTTTTTGGGGGTTTAGTTTTTCCATTTCTAGTACTGAATGCAACATCTTTGCTGGTATTTATTTGTGTAAAGAGATGACTTTCACTTGAAAATACACTTTGCAGGATGTAAAACTCTATAATAACTGGCTCTCCTGTACATGACAGAAGCTAAAGTTTGCCTTTCCTGAACTTTTTCCTTGAATCTTTCCCCCATGTTGGTATTTGCTCTGACTATAACTTTGCTCTATGTTTCAGCAGCTCATCCAGCATAGTGTGTTCAGTCTAGAACTCGGGGTTTGCTAATATAGCAGATGAATAGTTGTTATTTAAGATTTATTTTGCCATGCATCAAATGTGGATATTTGTGCAAGAGCATTAGCACATGATAAAACTCCTTTTTGGGATAATTCTACTAAAATTATCAGATTTATATGAAACAATAATAAAATACCATAGCTTAGGGCAGAATTTCACATTTTCTATATATTGAAATGTGGATGAGAAAAAAATAACAAGCTTCAGATAAAAAAAAAAAAAAAAGTGTTTGTGTTTGTGTGTATATTTAAAACCAGTTATGTTTTACTGACATTTTGGGTTTTGTAATCACATAAATATATGCCTTTTCCTCTGCTTCAGCAAGAATTTAATGACAAACAAGTGAATAAATTTTAAAAATTTTTGTTGGCGATATCTTCTACATTGTACATATATTTATTTTTCTTTTACTTTTCACAGAAGCATACATTCTTATATTTTTGTAGGACTTAATTTTTATTTTCTACTGCTATATGGCATGAGTAACAGTTATTGCAGAAGTGTTAAACCCATCTGAGAACAGAAACTAGCCACAGCTTAGTTATAAAATAACCATATCCTATTATGGTTCTTTGATACAGAGTTTTTCTTTAATTAACAAAGTGAAAACATCTGTTACTGTCTCAACATAGTTTTTGAATTGCATACCAGTTTTATAATTCATGTGTTTCTCTGCCTCTGAAGTTTTTCAGATATAAATTATTAGTAAATGTTGCTTTTCTTCCAAAAGCTTACAAAAAGTCAGCAATTAACTACCTACAACAGGTGTTTCCTTTCTTGGGGAAAGGAATGCATATGATTATTGTAATTTATATTCCTGTGTGAGTTAAGGAATTGGCCTGTTATTAGCAAACATTGCAAGCACATGGAAAATGATAAAAATTATGTAGAAAGATTGGGTGAATTTCAGACTGAGACAGTTTTAACCCTTTCAGTGCTCTCTTTACATGTGACTTGTGAGTGATTGCCAATCCCCCTCCTCAAAACCTAAATATGACTTGATATGTGCATATATGGTTTAGATTTACAGTAATATTTTCTGATGCCAAACATATGTTTTCATATTGTGACCTTTGTACAAAAAGCTGCAATAACCATTCTGCAATATTCAATTTGTTTAATGGCAGACAAATATTCCCTAGGAATGTCTGATAGCATATTACTCAGATTGTTTGCTCATTTAACCCTGCCCCAGGTGCCTGAATCTTAAGATTAAAGATATAGAAATAAAAATAGAATAGCCTATCAGAGCATTTTTGGCTGCTGTAACACATAATCATACCCTCTGATCCATTCTAGTTTTCTATTACTTGTTAGTAGAAAATGTCAGGTTCCTTGAGTGTTTGCAAGAGGTGTTGGATTGATAGCAAATTAATTTTGAGTAACAACAGGAGACAGCTTTAGTTAATGTACACATTAGTATTACTAATAAAAAAGTAAAATATTCTACAAATATTGGTGATATGAAGAACCCAGTAAGACCACAGGTTGGGTGTATATGCATTTGCATTACTCACTAGAGGTAAAAGTGGAATTTAGAGGAGAAAAATAGTGTTTGTGTATGAGACAGAAAGAGAGATGCAGAAAAAGAAGCATATATTAAAACAAAAATGTCAGGCTCAGTCTGTTGTATTAAAAAAGCTGAATTTGTTCTGTTGTGTTTTTTTCTTCCTCAGTCTGCAAAGACTTGTGTTAACCAAAGTGTTCAAATATGTGTAACTATAAATATATATTGGAATCATGCAAGTATTCTACTAGTGCCTAATTACTCTGCAAGGAGAGAGTTTGTTTGTTGGGGTTTTTTTCATACTTGCCATTATCATCAATTTAAAGATTTTTTTTTCCTCATTTTCCATTTGTTTTCTTCATATAAGCACCCATGATCTGCTAGCAAATATGCTATTAACAGAATACTGTGTAGCAAAAGCATGTGTCCAACCACACCAACAAATAGCAGTGTTTGGTAGCAGTGTTATTTCAATCACATATTTACAAAGACCAAGTGTAAGTCTGGTGATTTTGTGCACTTGTGCTGATGATAAGTCAAATTAAAAGAGGGGCTGTTCAGTTGGACCATGTCATCTCTGTGACCTGCTCCATTTTTACCTGCTGCCTTTAAATCTTAGTCTTCCTTCTGACACTGTTAAGCATTGCCAGTAAACCACCAGGTTGTTTATAAGAGCACGTTGTAAAGTAGGTTGTATTGGAAAGTATGAGCTGCCCAACAAATTAATGGCATTGTGAGGTGCTGCCTGCTGGGGTGAAAATAAATTGTAAGAAAATATAGGGAGACAGGTAATGGGCACTAGCTATTCTGCACAACACTTTTCAAACTGCTGCTGACTGTGTGCCAATAGATATGGCAATAACTGTCAACAAGATTTACAATACTTTCACATTTACGCAGTGAGAGTAGAAAGGTTGAAAGAGTTCTATAATGTTATTTAAAGTTTAGTGCCAACTATTTCTGGACCTACTATTTCCAGGCAACAGGGTTACAAATACGCTGCTTATCTTTCATATGTGTCAGTGGGAGGGTTTTTTATTACCATCGGAAGTCCTTGAAATTGAACATAAAAAAAATAGCAGTAAAGCAGAGGTATATACTTAATTATAAAATCCAAGTAGGTACAGATTTTGCCATTTATTGTATATGTTGTGATTTCTGATAGCACTAAATCGTGCTACCTATCTATAGCCCCAGTGGGTGGTTCATGCAGGCAATACATTTTCTGGCTGTGCTTCTTTCCCTGATACTGAGAAGGCACAGCTTAAAGCTACTGTGTTGGCTTTGTTGTCCCCTTGGCAATGCGCTCCATAGTGCAGAAATCTGCAAGAGGCTAATTGAACAATTTTAAAGGTCCATTGTGCAAGGTTCAGGAGTTGTCCCATCATCCTCCTTATCAGTATTCAGCCACATGTCTTTACTTACAATAACTTTTAATAGTTGTTAGCACTGCAGAGATGGTAAAATTATGAGTTGGAGCTGAATTTTCTTGTTCTGGTTTGCACATCCTCAATGAAACATTTAAATACCTTCTATGTGCTTTATTTTATAATGAAGACACTGGTTACTAGTTAAATAACTTCTCATCTTGTCCAAAAGGCTTACTTATATTTTTCAGTTGCTTCAGCTGCCAACCAGTAGGAAAGCTTCTTCAAAATATGGACTAGAGCAGACATGGATTTGTAATAAATCACAGACAATGTCTGTGTGCCTTTTTTTTGGAGGGGTGGGAGGGTGGGGACGATGACATGTCTAATATACTATTGAGTACAGGAAAAGAAGTGATATGCATAAGAAGAAATAGCCTTTTTAGAGCCCAGTACATAATCTGAGGCTGACCAAACCATTCCTTGTATTATTTTATATGAACTGTATGAACAAATTGGCAGTTAGTGATTATTATTTATTTGTTCTGCGATAACACCTGAAGGCCTCAGACACTAGACGCTTTATAAACACAGATCAAATGGACGTTTCCTGCTTGAAGAATCACAGAACCAAAGGATAATCTAGGTTGAAAGGGACCTCTAAAGGTCATCTAGACCAACCCTCTCTGCTCAAAGCAGGTCTAATTAGATAAGGTTGCTCAGGCACTTGTCTAGAACTTATACTCTAAAGAGTCTAAGAATTTATGATCTAAAGTTCATTTGCTAAAATCTGAGGGTTTGGTTCTTGAATGCAAGGTTAAGATACTTAACTCATACTGTGCGTATGTGACCCTAATTCAGGCAGTCAGTATGTCATTTGTTTTATTTTTGTCTTTCTTATTCACTTGATCATAGACTTAGCTGACCCAAGAGTCCTACCCCAGACACTTCTACTGCTCTCTTAGAAATAAGAGTTCTGTGCTGGGGACTTCCTTTCTGGAAAGGGCCACAGTATACCCACCCATAATATCTTCTAGAAGGCCTCCCTTCCATTTATTTGGACTCTAAATGTATTTGAGAATATAATTTTCCTTCTTAATTCTTCCAGTTTCTCCTATTGACTTACTTCAGGTATTTTTAAATTTCAGTCTTATTTTGTTCTCAGAAAGTGGCTGAAAGTTTAGGACCTCTGACTCCCAAGGGGCTTACAGACCTGTAAAAATAATGGCAATAAGCTCCCTGGCATGCAGAAGGCCTCATATTAAGATGACCTTCTACAGATAGTCAAAAGTTTCTCATAGGTGGCCATTTTCTCTAGTCTATGTGGAAGAAGCCTATTCAAGACTCAAGTTTTTAAATTTACTCAGTTAAAAATATACTTTGCCAGTCTGGGGATGTTTAGAACCATTACCTAAGAACTGATAAAATGGATGATTAAGTCTGTAGAGCATGAAAAGCTTATGTTAGTAAGAAACAATCAGCAATTTTTGTTATAACATCGGAAATCATATTAAGATGTAGACACTTTGAGAATTACTGAGTAAGACGTAATCAGAAGACATTTAAAACATCAGAAAATAATTGCTGTATAATTAATTTGGGGGTGATGGAGTTGATTAATGTAGCTCTGTCTAAAGCAATTTGTGAAACTACCTTTTTCTACAGGTGAAAATCTATATGGTTAGTCTCATATATAATGACAATGCTTTTCAGCTATAAAATTGACTCAGTTACCAAAATATATAGAGCTCGTTATTTACATATCAATTCATGAGGGTATACATGATGGGATTTTTTAAATATTTTCAGCCTACAGGCCCTTTTTGTAGTGAGAAACAGAGATTTAATTTGAATATCACTGTGATATAGTCACTGTTTTTTAATATATGTGTCCAGGTTTGTTAAAACTTGTCTGATGAGTGCCTAAACTCCATCTCAGTGTAAATACTAATAAGGTGAGGCAACATGCTACTACATTACTTTGCAGTAACTTGTATCTTAAAATGTAACTTGTATATTAAAGGAAGTCATCCTAATATTAACATAAAAAGCAAAGGAAAAAATTTCTAGAATTCAGAAGCCCACTGGAGAGAGTGGAAATCATTATATGTACCTGCAATGTTTATTTTAAAAAAATAAAATTACTCTGTTCAATTGGGGCTTTCAAGCATATGAACTTTCTGATTACATTGTATCAAAAGAATTATTTCGATATAAAGAATGAAGAGGTCACTTTGATCAGACCTTGATGAAATAATTTCTTCCTTCTTGAAGAACACTGAACATGAAGCCTAATATTGCTGGCTGTATGTATTTATAGCATTTGAAATTAAGGTGATCTGCTGATTACTGTGTTGGATGGTGACCCCTACTAAAGTTTTTCACTGTGTTGCTACAGGATTGTCTCAGAGTTATGATTCTTGTATATGTGAAAAAGTCAGTTTAGTAAAAATAAATGAACAAAAAAGATAGCAATGCAGCATATGAAAATCCCAAATATTTTATCCCAACTAGAAAAAACTGCAGATATTTCTTGCACTTTCTTCCCCTTGTACTTTAAACTATATTTATGGAGGAAAGAGAATGCAGTTGCATGACCGACAAGGCTTTCTCACCTGGACATCTCTCTTTGGCCCCACTAAAACTCCTTGGGAAAGGAGTCTTAAACAGCTTCTATTGACCCTCTACTCTAAGCTGCTGAACCCAGTTGCCAGGGTCTGTGTGATACACAGAACGCTGCTAGTGTTTCTTTCTTCAGACATGTTCTTACTACATCAGACATGTTATAAGCATGAAAATTTGACATTGTGTATATAACAGCACTGGTCCAGTGATAATTTTTAAATCGCTTCCTACTCACATGGGTGCATCTTTGTGAAATATTGTCTGCTCTGCTTAATTGTTTTAACATGTTATGTCTTGTATTCTGTGTTGAATTATGAAGTAGCCATGTGTCAGAAAATTCATGGCAATTTGTTGGCAGTACCAGAAAAGTCACAGATCAAAACGGCTTTGTCCATGTTGATCTAGATAAGGTTTCATTTGGTTTTGTGGAGCAGAGGTTTTGTGGGTGGGATGGTGACTGCTTGTTTGAATGACTAGAGGTTCCAGGTCCTAATCAAGTTCACTTTTACATTAATTTGACTCAGCCAGAGTCAAAGGATATCACTGGTGTAAAATTTGTACTATATTTATGAATTCTTTATCTTTCTATTTCTGTGTATCATATTTCTGAGTATAACTTATTTTTGTTATTTTAAAAAAGAAAAAGAGATATTTTATTACACTAATGAGAAAAGAAAGTATGATTAATGGCATATTATCTGTTTAAAGCGTCCTCCAAAACTCTGTTAAGACTGCCTGTACCAATGCAGTAGTATGTCTGTTTAGTACATTGGTGTTCAAAAGTTCTTTCTTTACAGGCTAACTAGAAGATTTTATAAAATATATTTTTAATAACTTTAAAAATGTATTGAATAGTATGTCTTGTGGAAATCTGAAAAAAATCCCCAAATTGTCAGATGTTTCTTGAGAGTAATATCAAGGCTTTGGGTAGATTTGAGAGATAGGTAGTTAAAGAAGATTTCACTTGGCAGTTGGCTCATGGAGAAAGATTTGTTCTGCTGGGGAAATAAAAGGATTGTGTTAAAACAAAAGCTAATAGGAGAGAAGATGGCCTTTTAGCTTTAAAAGCGGAGGAACTACTTGCAACAACTTGAAAGAGAGTGACATTGTGACCAGTGAATTCAAAAAATCACTAGATTCCTTTCATTGTACATGCATTAAATATCTTTTGGTCTAGGCCACATGTTTGATTTATTTTTTTTTTTTTTAAGGGATTTGGGGGTCTTCTTAACATATGTTCCATCATTATAGGAACCTGACAGATCTGTGAAGTTTATGACAAGTTTTGCCAATGTGAGCTGCTAGGTACTTGACAAAATGTTGCTAGATAATTGAAAAAGAAAAATCCATTTAACTAACATATATTACTTGTACAGCATGGTAGATGACAGTGTTACATATCCAGCAACAAAAAAAAAAAAGTGGCCACGTATGTGAAGTAGCATAGCTAGGCTATCTTGGCAGGAATAGGAAGTCAGATGAGTGTGTGTTACTTCCCCTCATTAGAAAATGCTTCACGCTGTGTTATGTCCTCAAAAAGGCATCACATACAGCTTGGACATTGCTATTGCGATGGCTTTGCATGATGATCGTGGTGCTGCAAGATTTATGCTGTAAAGTATATGTGTTTGCTGTTTCTGTGTTTTGAATGTAACCTTGAAGGCTGCCCTAATCTGAAAAGTTAATTAAACCAATAAACAAAGTGGATCTCTTAATTCAGGGTTATGAAGCATATTTGTGTTTGTTGTGCATCAGCTGACAACCTCCCAACAAGTATTTAATAAACACCTGTGCAATCACAGGGTACTTACTAATGAGTATAGTAGCCCATCCTTAGTTGTGTATCAACTTTTGCATGTAAACATTGGTTCCCAGTAGTCTTTATTAATGCAATCTTCTTAGTAATGTAGATTTTGTGTATTAAAACAACTGCATCTTGAGATCACCCAACTTCTTATGTCAGTGGTTACTTTTCCTCCTCTCTGACTTCCTTGACCTCCCACAGCAGCTGTTCGGACAGAGATTATCATCCAGTGGAGCATGCTGCTGTAAAGCAAGCTTGGATTTTAAAAATAGATCTGTTAATTTAGTGTATACTTTCATTTTAAATGAACAAATTTAAAATTTTGAGAGAAGGTCAAGAAAAAAAAAAAGATATTTTAAAGCATTTGTTTCTTTTCTTACAGTATTTATGTATTCCCATTTCACCCATCCATAACAAAATACTTTTTAATTGGCATGAGTTCAGCCTGCTCAGAACTGGTACATGAATACAGAACTGCATAGTTAATAGTTTCATTTAGGGGACCACACACAGTTGCTGCACATGTGAGGGAAGCAAGCTGACAGATGTCCACATCCCCTGGCTCTAAGAATAATAATAACCCTCCAACCTAACAGACTGCGAGCAGGAAAGGCTCTTGGAGCACTGTCACCTTTTCCCCCCACTGAGAACCAAGTACATTCCTGCAACTTTTTACATTAGTTTTCCCCAGTCTACAGATAGAATTACATATCTGAGTGGCATGTAATAAACTCCCCTTATAGGAGGAGATTAATTTGTGTCCCTTTATAATACAAAAATATTGTCACTTTTCTCTACAATAATAAAACCTTGAAGACATCTTTCAGTCTCCTGGAAGCAGGAATAAAAGGAGAGCACTCTTTCACACCAAGACTGATATAATGGTTTAGTAGTCATCTGGAATTAGTAGGTGAGGTACTTGCTGCCTCCCCTCTCCCCTTCAAAGAAGACTGGGCATCTCCTGATTTATTTTGCCCCATATGTAGTCTGCACTGAGATCTCCAGGTCTTCTGAAAAACTCATGTCTTCCAAAAAACTCAGATTTCAGTAAGGAAGGGCTGTTTTTTTGCTGTTCTGGTTGCAGAAAAATACCTGAGTGAAACTCAAAGACTTAAAAACTAGAAGAAAATAATAAAATAATTTTATTTCTTTGGGAGAAAAAAAAATTTCGCAGATATGGGATATTACTCATATGTCCTAACTGCCTGAAACTGGTGTCACTATCAATTTTTGCAGCCTATTATAAGAATAACAAAAGCAGAATTTGAGTATTTGTCTGGATTTTTGTAAGAGAGGCAATGAATTATTTACTACTAAAAATTCCAAGACTCAAAAGTTAGAATTACTGTTGTAAATTGAAAGTTAAGAACATCTAAAAACTGTGTGCTTTTACCTAAGGTATTCCTTCAATTTTTCCGTGACATACCAAATAGATTTTGAAATCTGCATCACTGCACGAGATACTCAGGAAGAAATGTTTGTATAGGAAGAGCCATGGTCTTTTAATTACAGACTGTGTTTATACTAATATCACAGCCATCAGCAACTGCATCCATGCAGTGTCAGCAGTAATTAGCACTGAATATATAGGCTTCTACTCGGGAAGAATTGCTGAATGTATGATTTAACAGCACTGGAATTGCTCTTTCACTGTCCCACAGAACAGCATTTTTAGTATAAACTACAAGTGTCCGAGAAGGAGTTGCTGTTTAAGTACAGATCCCAGCTTACTTTTCAGGGAGGCAGGATCCATGTTAGTGGAAGACTGTAGGTGAGAGATGTATGAGCAGTATAATGCAGCGTGAGCAGGGGCACATCTCATTTGACATGAAAATTTCAGTCCTGGCCCCATTGGCTTTCATACAGTTATGACCATGGTTGTGCTTGTTAAGGAGATAGCCCAGTGTTAAGTCACTGACATAAGAACACTTCAGTGAGCTTCTTTCTGACTTTCAGTGCAGCCTCAGTTACTGTAATGGATGCTTAAATCCTCTACACTGCAGTATATTACAAGTTTATTTTCACAAGTTACTTGGACTAACTTAGTTACACAGATTTACACAAGCATATTCTTCAAAAGTGTATTTTTTTTTTTCCCCTTCAGTACTAAATAGATCTGCAACATCTGTTTACTAGGTCATTGGTATTCAAATCTCAAATTTTTCTTAAACCAAAATCCTTCATCTTCTTAATAGCATGCAGAACATAGTCCCAAAACCACAGGGAGAGTAAATTAATTTTTATTTTATTTTTAAATAATGGGGTCAGTATACATTCTGAAATGAAATTCTGCCTTCAGCTGGAGGCTTCTCTCCTTCTCTCAGTCATGGGGTTTTAGATGCAGAAAGCTCACTGAAAGATGGGTGAAAATTGTAAATAATTGAAAAAAAAAATACCATACATTCTAAAATCTCCTGCTCCTTGCTGAATTTGTTTTGGCATGCAGAGACACTAATGCACCTGTGGAGAGAATGTTCTCTGTAATGGATGACATCTGGTTTGAAGACAAAAGTGGAATGTCAGTAGACATAGTTAAGGGAGTGACAGTGGTGAGAGCCAGTCTTGCTGGCAACTGCAAAGAGGTCTCTGAACAACTGTTTGAGAACACACTCAACTTCCTCAGAAAACTCTGCATATATTTCTAAAATATCTGCAACCTTCTTGCAGACTTTTATTAAAAAAAAAACCAAAACAAAACAAAAAACACACACAAAACCCCAACCTTTTTTTGTTTATTTGTTTTTTTGTTAGAATAATCTGCCTTACATTTCTAAGATGTTTTAGAAGCAGTCTTGCAACAGGCTTTCATTTCCAATACTGTATAGAGCATCAGTACATGTATTCATACAGGCAAAATCCTGCTGCCTGTATTATTTCTTCTTTAGACAAAAGTAAGGATAAACTTGTTTGAGACTTCTAATAAATTTTAAAATTATTTTTTTCTGTTCTTTCTTTTTTAAGTTTAGCCACAGTAAGGTCAAAGAGATGGTCAGCCTTATGTAGCCTCCTTAATTTCTGTTGGATTACTGACTGCATGTATGATTAAACACATGCATAGTCTACTTAAAATTAGTTAGTTAATGAGGTTTGAAAAACTTGGTCAAAATTCATTTAATAGTTTGACCCAAAATTAAGATACAATGTCAGGTTAATTCTTAACTCTTATGAAAAATTCCTGAATTCATTAGCTATCAACATTTTTTTCCATTCATTTTTATAGTGAATGTCATGTAGTTCTTTCAGAAAGCAAGTAGTAAATACCTAGACTATTTTGTTATATGTGATTGCCAGTTCTTTCCTACCACACTGTAAGGATTCCAGCCTTTCAGAGCTAGCAAAAATCTCTTTCGAATTACACTTCATATTCGGGGTAAGACCTAGGTAGAGAAAGACCCGCCAAAAAGTAACAGTGGAAACTGAAGAAGTCAAGTAGACTTTTTTAGTTGTACAGCCTAGATCTTGCAAGCCTTGGCATAGAAATCAGCTCTGATGTTCATCGCACCTACCTTGTGACAGTAGCTTCACAGTAGCTGTCTGCCTAACAAGGGCATGGTTCCTCTTGTGCTCCTGATGTAGATATCTGAAGCAGATCAGATGGATCAAATTATAGTCATGCCTGTCATTCAGAGAGTCAGTTATTGTCATGAATAACTGGGATTAATTATTAACAGGAATATCGTCTTCAGAAATATTTACAAATACATAGTCGATGAAACAAAGATGTCCCTATAGCCCGCCCACCAATGTAGCTGTGACAGGACTGTCTAAAAGGGGCATAAAATAAACCTGAAAGGCTTTCCTGTAGTAATCCTTCTTTCCACTGTCTAACAGTTTCCTTAATATGTCAATATTTCGTTTACATTTGTGTGACTGTACTCTGAAGGGAATGCTAATAAAGCCTCCAGATGCTAAAATCGTTCTGAGTTATTTCTGTGTGTGGGAGTCAATATGATGCAAACCAGGTGAGAGACTCGGTTGAATCAGGCCATGACAGATGCATAGTTATCCGGCAGCTGTCCCACAAATTTCTGCCCTCCCAGCTGTTTATACCCACCCCTACACTGAAGACAGGCCACAAGGAGCAGGTGTGGGCCAAAGCAACTGTAGCTGAGGTAGCCAGACCTGCTCACGCCTTCAATATGCTGCAGAGCTCCTCAGTAATGACTAAGAGATTTTGATGGCTGTGTTGTCAAAGATATCTGTTTCTCCTTCAGAAAGATCAAGAGATTCTCTTCTGTTTTCAAAAGCAACAAATTCTCTGTGCTCCTTTGGAAAACTTTTTTTTTTTTTTTTAATGGAAATTGGCAAGTATAGCCAAGGTATATCCAGACATTCAGTGCAACTATTGTTCCTACAGGTATTGGCTATGTAGATGTAGCTATACTAATGATTTAGGAAAAAAAATGTGCTTTAGGACTGATTGTAGTAATGAGAACAGCATTATGCGAAGGTGGAAGTGGGCATGAGTTTCTTCCTCTCTTCTCTATAGCACCATCAATATATAATTTGTGCAAACAACTATATGAAATATTTAAAAACATAAGACCCAATATAACTGTGAAGCATTCACCATTCAAAACTGAGTTCAGAGTAGAAATAACACTAAGTAAGTGACTATTTTTTTCAGTGGAGATATTTTGTGAATATCATTACTACTGGGCAAATAAAATATTTGCAAGTTTATTTGTCTGCTTCTGGAAAGTTATTCAAGCAGGCCAAGAGCCATCAAGTGTTTGGACTAGGAGAGACAAAGAGCTTGCGTCTGAGTGATGGCAAATTGAATCATTCAACAGCATTCCTTATTTTGTCCCCTTATTAAGTGAAAAAGTATAAAATACATAATAAGCAGCTACATAAGGCAGATTACACCTGAAGTTATTTATGCTATTCATAACCTTTTTAGTAACAGGCAGATTTCCAACACAGTAATTTACAAGTGTTGTTGAAGAAACCTAATCAATATATTATCTCTTGTTTTGAATAAACCTCTGTACAAGCAAACAATGAATAGGCTTTGTTTAGTTTACCTAATTTTCTCTGAGTTCCAAGAAACTTAGAACCCAGATATATAAATATACATCTTGAATTTTAAGGATCAGAAACTTCCAGTTCTTTAACAACCAATATGTGATATTAATGGTCAAATTTCAGAGTATTAATGAGTCTCCTAATATCAGTCAGGAAATTAGACATTAATAATAAACCTGAATCTAACCCAGTGAAATACTCCAGAGCTTTGAGAGCATTCATATTCTGTCCTCAGTAGGAGAGAAACAGCTCATGTCACCGTTCAAACAGTCCAGCTAAGTCACTTATGTATGGGACAACCTGCACATGACAGCCTAATCTTTCAAGTATCCCACAAAGTAAACTTTTTCCACATCCGAGTCCTGCTGACAAGGCAAGGCAGGTAACTTTCCAGATGTTTTCAGACCCATATGTCTCACTCTCTAAGAGGAAGGACAAGTGGGAAGGAATGTTTCTGTGCAAAACATGTTCTTGAGACCCACCTAAACTGAGCAGGTAACTGAAACAGTACCATATATACTTTTGGTTTTGCATGTGTTGTTAGTCATGGAAGATATTTATAGACAAAAAAAATATGTTGTCCTGAAGGCCTTGTGAATAAACCTCTGTATCAAACTATTTGAACTGGGAGCTTCTCCATTATTTACCATCAAGAGCCACAGTGCATTCTCATTTTCATGATAGCATCTAATTTTTATTATTTTACAAAGACTCCAGTGCATAAAAACCCCAGGAGAGTGATAGCAGGCTTGAATTCAGTAGTAGTTATAAAATATAGTGGAAATAACTATTTCCTCTAATTGAATATATTGCCTTCAGCTTTGGGTACCAAAACACAGTCTTAAGAAAACTGTTTTCCTCCAGGCTGTATTTTACTTTCACCAGTCTCTAAGCTGGTCATATAAAGTAGCTTTCTTTCACATTTTAGCAATTTACAGTAATTGTCTTTTGTTGTTGTTTAAATGATAGACCCCCTAATTCTCAGATACTATATAAAAGCTGTATACCTTCATCAGAATAACACTAAGCCTTTTGAGGAAAATGTGTTTGTTTGAATAGTGCATGGAGGATGGAGAGTGAAGGACTCGATCCAGATCTGAGTATAATGCATAGAGCTCTTCTAGGTCTCGTTCCTGAAGGTAACTATAGCATGTCTATAAGAATTAGCAAAATTAGGTTGCACTTTGACAGAATAAGTTGTGTTTCATACTCTCAAGCGAAAAACCATCCTGTCACAAAGCACTAATGACCCTTACCATTCAAATTAATTCATAAGACACTGATGATCTATTTACCTCTTTATTCTGTATTACATATTGTATTTCCATACCACTCTGATTTTAACTATATCAAGTCCTACAGTAACCAGAATGTTTCTCTGTATATCCAAATGATCTGATTCCATTATCCATTCCACAATTTAGACAGACTCTTTTATAGTTTTTGCATCCCTAGTAATCTTCCATATTGGTAGTTAGAGTAAACAAGTTGTTTTAAGAATGTTATAGGTCCTCATTGGCTATCAGAAAGAAACTTGCCTTAGTAGCAATTAGTTTGGCTTTTTCCCTGTGTTTATTTCAGTAACAAACATTCACAGTGAAGTGAATTGATAAAATGTTTAGATTTTTAGCATGTTTGAGTTTGTGAGAATGTGGAGGTCACCTCAGTTTGCCAGTGATGCAGTGTGGAGAAAAAACTAAAAATATCTTCTGCATGTGAAAGGAATGTGAGTATTACTGGTGCATTTTATGCCTGTTTCAAAGTAAAGTCTTCAAAATCCCAAACTCTAGGTGCTTGGTGGGGTTTGTTTGTTTGTTTTGGTTTGTTTGTTTGTTTTGTTGTTGTTGTTGTTGTTGTTGTTGTTTTGTTTTGTTTCTTTTTGGCACTTTCTACCCCCTTGTCTTACACAGAAAATAAGAAAGGTTTTAGAGACTGAGCCAAATCCTGTGGACATTCAAAGGACAATCTACCCAGTGTTGTAGGTGGTGTGTGGGCTTTGTTAGGTGGAAATTACTTAATACATTAATTTAAAGCTGACAATATATCTCTTAAGCCTTTCCATCTGATTGTACAGATCCATAGTTCTTATGACAATACTGGTTTTTTAACTTTGCAAGCTCTCTTAGTCTCATGGTGTATTCACAGAGAGTAACCAAGAATCCTTTTTTCTTTCCAGAACATCCTAAGAATTCCACTCTCTCCCAGTTAATTGATCTTAACTTATTATTAATTTTAATTGTAATCTTTCTGAGACACAGATGTTTATTCTTCCACGTTTCCTTGATACCTGGAACTGCATTTGTTTTCTCCTGGATGATACCATACTGATGGTTTATAGTTATAAAGAAGTTAGTTAAGATCAAGAATTTTCAGTTTACAGACTGGCTGATGAGAAATACTTTCATTAGGCTGACTAGACCAGGATCACCAGTGAAAAGGACTATGAGAAACACTGTCTGCTCTTTAAAATTTCCTTTATAAATAAGATTCACATTCATGAAACAAAAAACAACCTTACCACACGAGTAAGTGACAAAAGTAGGTCTTTCTTCCTTGTCTGTATAGTGCCTAACATACCCCCTGCCCAGACCCTGAGTAGTGTTCTGTGGCTATGGTAATTTAGATGGGAAATAACCACAATTAATCTTTCTAAATTTTGGTGTAAGGAATATTAAACTTTGTTTACCTGTGTGTGGAATTAAGAGGTGCCTAAGTGTTATGCAAACGTAATAGATTGCAGAAATCTTTGGAGATGATCTCTAGGAACAAGGGGCATTTCCGCTGCTTAACTTAGGTATTGACATTAGGCTGATCTGCACTGCATGCTATTGCTTTTTGGAAAAGGTGATCCTAGGGAGGCACATCTCCTCATTTAGATACTTCATTTAGGTGCTGAACTGTGGGAAGCCTGTTCATATCTGTCCACAACTCCTGTGACTGTTGGTCTCAACTAGTGCATCACCATAGAGTGATATATAATGCTACCAAATGTATAAAGGCATGTGAGCTGCGGACAAAATATGCAGTCTTTTTTTAGTGGTTTTTACTTTTCAACTTTTTTTGGACAAAACTCACTTATTAAGTTAGTTTAAAATTCAACAGCCCTCTACTGAAAAAGGGGATTCCTTTGTCCTACGCCTGACCCTGCAATACAAACTCTTCTCACATCTACCAGGATTCTTCCATACCACTTAGTATTACTCTGCTATATAAAAAATAGATATTAAACAGTAAATCTGCTATGCAACAAGGAAAAAGATATATGACAATACTTAATGTAAGCTAATAGCTGTATATTTTATAGGTGTAAAGTAAGCCTTAATCATAACCCTGTTAGGTGCTAACATTTAGTCTAGCTAAAAAAATGAAGTGTTGCAATAATACCAGGCTATTATATTGGCTGTGCTTACACTGGGGAGTTACTAAAATTAACTGAAAAGAACTACATACCCACTTCTACATGAGCTGCAAACTCACTGCTTATTGTGATGGTTACAGTGTTCAGTGCAAGCAAGGATATAAACTGAATTCACAGTTTATGAACACCTAACATGAGGACTGACGATACAGTGTCCTTCATTTAAAGAGAATTACATTGAAATTTGTAATAGCTGGAAACATCAGTTTAGTACAGCTTCCATGTTTCTCAGTTTGCCCTTTGACTGATTATTAGATTAGTTTAACTTTAAACCTACAAACATAAAACAGTAGCTAAAAAGTAACATGTTGCACTTTCTCCTTAGTAAAATTATGATTAAAGACTGTTCACCTGGGAAAATCCAAATCCTCATCGTAAACATAATGGTGCTTCAAAGGAGAACTAATGATATAGTTTATGAATTTTAATTTCTGTTTCAAAGTCAGCAAGTACGCTTTCTATAAATGTAAACCATCTGTTGGCACCTTCTAAAAGTCTAGAATTTAGTTCATCCAACTATGAATTATTTATTTAGGATTTTTTTCCTAAGTAAACTCTAGGTTTTCTTTTTTTCTCTTTTCCATAATAAACCCTGTTACTGCATGATGTGGAGTTTCAAAATCAGCACATTCATAATAGTAACTTATATACGATGTGAAACATTTTGAATTACAATCCATAAAGATCATGGAGAGTAGTTCCAATTTTTTCTGTTGAAGCATATTTTGTAACATGTCAAATTGTACTGTTTTATATGGGCATTTTTGGCTTCAGGTAGCATCTATTTCAGGAAAAGAGTAAGGCAGTGGTGGAGTTGCTACTGTAAGTCTATCACAGTGCCTTGGAGAAGTATGTTACTTACATAAATTTCTACCAACTTAATGAGAGCATAGATCTCTGCATACCAGTTCAGTATTCATTACGTACAGATTCTTTCATTAATTTAACAACAGCTAGATTTAATCTGTAGGAATACACTTCCAGTATGCATTTTACGTTAAAATCTTGATGCAGGGGTATGTTCATGACTCTGTCTTTGGTGGGAATTCATAGCAAGGCACAGCTCCATAGTCTAAGGAAGCCGTGGTCTGTGCTTGCTGGTTTTCATGACACTTTTAGCTCATGTGATCTATTTATTTATTTATTTCCTGACAGCTGTTCTTCATGAGATATATTTGGACACCTGGGAGAGGAAGCAGAAACAGATGATTTACCTTGTTGCACTTCGCTAATTAGAACAATTCCCAGTGACCTCCATCTGCATAGGTTCAATTTTGCCTTTGAATCATGAATCAACAAACATTTTCCCTATTTGATTACGCACTGTTCCTTGATGCTGTGAACAACTAGTATGTTAGCCTTGTCTGTCTTTTCTATGGGCCCTGAAAGACCCTTTCCCATGCTAGTAATTGGCATTTATTTTAATGAGACCTGCAGAGTCTAGTTTGGTAGCAACAATGACCACATCATCAAACATAAGCCAATTTTATCACAGCACAGTTGGCACTAACAGGCAGAGTTATAAGTACTTTTTAAAATCATCCTTGTTACACACCTTATTTCCATTAGAGCTTTGCACCTGTCAGTTAGCAGCCTTTCACATTCAGTCTCCAACCATTTCTTGTCTTTACTAAAATGAGTCTCTCATTTGCTAATATTTTGCCATTCTCTTGCTAGATTAATGTGAAGTGTTTACTATCCTGTAGGTGTTACTCTCCCTTTTGGTGCTGTTAATTGCAACATGCAAAGGGAGGAGGGGTTATGCTGGAAATACAGATCAGTAAAAATTCCTTTTGGATTGGAAATATGTGTTTATTCATCACTGGCTTCTGAAATCTGTGTGCCCTTCAGCAGTGGTTTCTTCATAAATCTTTAAATTAACATCAGGACTCTTTTTTTCTTCTAATTTCTTTCCCATTCTATATGAGTATAAAAGTTGAACTGAGGTGTGATGACCAGTGTCTTTTGCTGATTGCCTATTTCCTTATACGGTGTGTTGTTTCCTATGTGTCTGCAGACAACCTGTGTTTTCAGGATCGTTAAGGGAATGCTTGGGAAGGCAGAACTGATAAGTATTTAAGCACTTTGAGGCTCATACAGGGTCACCATCTGGAACTGCCCATTTCTTTCCAT
Source organism: Tyto alba (assembly GCF_018691265.1). Lineage (NCBI taxonomy): Eukaryota > Metazoa > Chordata > Aves > Strigiformes > Tytonidae > Tyto > Tyto alba. Next base: position 10,528,284 of record NW_024881313.1, read on the forward strand.
TTGTTGTAGAGAGGACCTAGAGTGACAAACAAACTGACTTCAAGTGTTAAGTGCTTAAAAGTGACTGGAATGAAGGTGCCCTTTCTCCTCTCCACCGCCCCATACTTTAACAGGTTTAATTTCCTGAAATCAAGTGTGTATGTCATATTATGTAATTACTCAGAGCTGTTGTCCTCTAAATTCTTGAAGTACTTTCAAAATTACATTCTCCAACTGAATATGCTTTTTTTTTTTTAATAAAAGCCTTTGTCATCTCATTTCAATTTCAAACCAAATTCAACCCTGTGTAGATCTTGATTTGGTTAAGTAGCTGTGTGTGTCCTTAGCTTTAAGGACATTCCCCTGTTGCATTATTTTCAATTTATGTTCACTGGATTGACCCAGGTGCTAAGTGTTCTCATAAATACTTGCATCATTTTCTCAGACTGTGAGACCCCATCAATTCATTAATGTAATTTAAATGTTGAATTAACTTTATAGTTCAGGAGATCCATTATTGACACAGAACTTGAATTTATATATGTACACTTTTATACAAAACACACACCTTTAAAAGTCCTTAGATATGTGACTCAATGGTTGATCCCTCTTTGTTACAGTAAGAAAAAGGAGGAAGAAAACGATTAGTGTCAGCTGAACCATTTGATAGTACACTGTATGTGAAATAACAGTAATTAACTCTTACTGATTCGTCTCTTTACAAAAACAGTCAGGCTCACAGGTAGGAACACAAAGGTAAAGTACAGGCTTGCTCACTTATTTGCAGGTTTTCCAAGGATTTCAGACCAGAGCTGGCTCACTTGACTGCCTGACAACAGCTCTATGAAATACAATCAACACCAGAGGTAGACCAAGTTCACATAAAAAAATGGCAAAAAGACATTTTATGTGAGAGAATACGTACATAGATAGGTAGGCCCATTATCATCCTCATTCAAGTAAAAACATGAACTTGCCTCATCAGTATTAGGACTCCACTAAATGCACTGACAGATCTCAGCACGTGAAGTAAGTCAAGAAAAACTCAAGATTATCAGCATTTGTAATAAGCATTTGCTGCTTCTTCCCAGCATCACTAGCAAATCTACTATCTTTATTATTAAAAGCAATGAATTAATAGTGCAGGGAAATAGTAGTACTGTTCCATTTAAAAACTTCTCTGCAATATCTTTTTTGCCTGAATTCTCATTTAAAATACATATTATGAAAACTAAATAAGAACTTCAAAGGAAAAAATGAATACAATCTTTTTGACTCTATCACTTTGACAATGTTGAAATTTATTTCTGGTATTTATATTACAATATTTTATAAAAATATATCACGGTTTATATTTATCATTTATATAATAAAACAGACTTGCCAGTTTCAAAGTAAAATGCTTCAGTGTTACTAAAGTAAAATATTTCCATTTGGTTAGAACCAGTTTTGTAATCATTTTAACAAAATTTCAACGTTTTGAATTTTTATTCCAGAAGTACTGAAAACATTCTTTCCTACACAATGGAATTATTAGTTGGCTACTAGCTTTTCAATTTCTTCTCATTTGGGGTTTGGACTCAACACAGGTAAAATCTGCATTTCTTTCAGCTGACAGTTATGTGGGTTTTATCTTTGCTAGCATTCTTTGAAACCACATTTTCACAGCAGAGCAATCTTCTAGATCAAAGTAAATGAGAGAATGACCCAAATTCTATTCTCTTAATTGGTGTGGGTAGTTTTACTTATTTTAGTACTATTGTTCAATGAGTAACAAAGACAAGCCAGAAAACACAGGAGTTAAATAGCTTTTATTTAAGCAATTTTGATCATCCTTTTTTTTTTCATTCTCCTGCCCATTTCTCCGGATGAAAAAAAATGTCAGTGGGGGAAGAGAATTGCAATTTGAGTTTTAAGGAATGATTCTATGTCATATATATAGCAACCACTGAAACAAAATTCGGTGCAACATGCAACATGGTTGTACCAGTTTAGTACAATTCAGCATTTAGATGGGAACAGAGATGCTCCACCCCCACTGGATTCAAGCGTGCTTTCCTGAGATAGCGACTGTGCTTAGGACATCAGGGTTGCTACACCTTTGTAAGAATGGCACATGCATTCTGTCTTCACCTTTCTGCTTGCCCAGATACGCTGCTGGCTGATGCAGAGGGCTGTGGGCCAGCAGAGCCAGAGCTCCACCGTGTCCCCAGTGGGGGAACCACAGAGTGTGTTTTCTCATGAGAGCTCTGCGTACCGTGGCATCTGCTATTATCCTAACTGAGTTTCTACATAAACATTTGAAGTCAGAGGCAGCTTCCGTGTGCTATAGACGTTTAACTTAAACATTTATCGTTACGCTATAGCAACTGTGCAAGGCCAACATCTCTCAGTCTTGTTGGCTCAGGGGCTTGTTTTGTAACACTCTCAGAGCTGCCAGCTCTCAAGACATTTGGTGTTTTTCTTTAGTCCCCAGAGCATGAAATCACGTGACAGTAAGAATATCTTTCATTTTATTTAAAAAAAAAAAAAAAAAGAAAGAAAACCAAAACAACAAAAAAGGCCCTGAAACATAAAAGAACATTTTTAGCCTGTGTGAGCACAAAGGAACACTTGGAAATATTTCTTTCATCGGCACCTAAACCTGAATAAAAGGACTCTTCCTCCAAGCTGTATGTTTGTGTTTTTAAGAAAGTCTCATTCTGAGGGGGCAGATGAATGATTTCTTGAACAACTGAGGATGCCTATTCTACACTCGAGATACATTAGGTGTTCTTGGTACAGAGCCAGAAGACTTTTTTTTTTTTCTTCTGTTTATTGAAGAGCTTTCATGTCTTTGGGTATGAGGTCTCCTTAAAATTTACTGTCACTGACATTTCTATTGAATTTAGAAGGTCTAACTTCATATTCAGACATTATTATTATTGATTTGGGAAGTCATAAGAGGGGTAGTTATATTTTAGGTATTAGCACTCCTCTGAGGTCACCAATTACCTTTTATGGAGAATAGTTTTCCTCCATTCTGTTAGTGAGGTAAGTTTTGAATAGTCCTAAATTATATTTTAAAGGTTTATTTCACATTTTAAGACATTGATGGGTCTGGAATTCTTGTGAAAGCCTGACCTAGATTGCCTAGGATGCAGGCTTGACAGGTCTCTGCCTTGTTTGAAATAATAACCCACACTGAAACAGAAAACCTGGCCAAGGTAGATTTTACCACTGGTTCTGTAAGGACAGCATTCAACTCCACAAATGCAGCCAGACATTGCAGCCAATAATCTGTACCATGGAAGGATGGCCATACTGAGCATGTAGCCTGAATTCTCTCTCCTCTAATGTGGTTGGGCTGGAGATCACTGCTAGCACAGTGTAAGGACTATTTCTTACAACTGTTTTGGCTTGATAATTTATTTGGCCTTATGTCCAAATCTGGATTGCTCAGTAATTTACAGAAACATAATTTTGTAGAAGATCAAGTCAAAATTGGTACCCACCACAGACCAATAATAGTGAGGGAAAATTATGGCAGCCTTCAGGCAGGTCTTTGACTGAGTTAAACAAAATCTATTTAGTTTCTTGCATACTCTGAACTGAAGAATGTAGATTTGCCTCGCACTTGGACTTTTATGTAAATATGTGTGGAAATGCACAAATTACAACTGTTCAATAACCCACTGCAATTTGTTATATTTTTCTGTCTAGTTATATTACAGCTGCTGCTAGTAAAATACCTTGCTGCACAGTATTTTATTTTTATTTCCTTTTTTACCTTACTTTTTATGGTGTTCTTGAAGAAGAGCATTTGACACTCTCTTTCTCAAATATATATGCTTTAGATTTCTCATCTTTTGTAAGTTTTGTATGTGTGATGCCATGTGGTTGTAATAGTTTTCTCAGACAATTAGTGGGCTTATTTTTCCTTTAACATTTTCAGAGACTAGATAGTTGGCTTATGCAACAGTGTTTCCCATTCAATAAATAAAAATATGTACATACAGCTCAAAAATATTTTTTCTAAGAGCTTTTGAGCATAAAAGTAGTGATTTTATATGTATATATATATATATATATATATGGAAAACATAAGAATCTTAGGAGAGTAACAGCAGTATAATCAAACTATGTCACTGACTCATTGATCCAGTTTATCTTTGTCTGAATACCTATGCTGGCTACCTAACAGAGATAGAAAGAATTCCCACAACAGATAAGTATGAACACCTGAAAAGGAAGTTACTTCCTTACCTCACGCAAATTATTGTTGCTTTCTATCTTGAGGCACAAAGTCTGTATTTCCCCTGGAACTGTATTCACAGATCAATTAATATTTCTATTCATTTTATTTATTTAATTTGTTTCAGAATCCTCTTTTACTTGCTCCTTGAATAGTATTTTCTGCTCTGGGTTCAATTGTTTATTACATAAGAAAGCTGGTGCTTTTTTTTTTATTATTATTATTTTTTAATTTTGCTTCCTTTTTGCTGTCTTTGAGTTTTTCCATTTTCTTGCATTATAAACCAGTGTGTTGACCGAGTTAGGAAGCTGTGAAGTCCTGTATTTGGAGGAAGAGTTGAGAACTGATCATGACAGAGAATATAGGACAAACTGGTGCTGATGTTCATATGAAAAAGATTTTTAGTGGAGAGGCTGAAGGATCTCTTTTAGGCTTAGTGATATCTACATAAACTTCTCTTAAATCACCTTTTCCTGTGGAAAATTGTAGGTAAAGAGGAACCATTGCTGTAAGGTGACGCTCGAAGAGTTTTTTGTCCTGTTTGCAGAAGCTCTGTTTTGTTGACTTTACAGAGCAACTCCAGATAGCCTGTAAAGTATTTCATATACCTTGACATCATAAATCTGTTATGATTCCTACATCTTGAATCCCTAGCATTTCTCATTTAAACTTTGTAGCAAACAATTTTTAACGTTACTCTTCTCTGGAATCAGCAATAACCTTGCCTAAGTTGTAAAAGCTTGATGTTCAAAATACACTTTATGTGTTCATACCCTTTCTTGGCTTGATTGCTTACATAAGTTTAAAAAAAACAGCAAGTTGGAAACAAAAGCTGCAAAAATGATATGGAAAGGATGCAGTGGCTGCTGCACTGTTACACTGTGGATGAATAATAGACTAGTATGTAAACAGGTGCAAGCCAAAGATGAATGCAAAATAAATGAGAAGCAAACAGAAAAAGGAGTTAGGAAGTTGTTTCAGTGTATAGAAAAAGTGCTTTGACTTACACAGATTTTTAAGCCTTATATTGTTTCTTTCCGGTTGAGGACTTCCAGGATGGGAAAGTTCATCTAAGTAGGCACTGAATGTGATTCTAGAGAAATGTTCCCGCATCAAAACATATACTGTTCTGTATCTGTTCTTCATAACCTTAATCTTCTCTCCACAATCTTTATAGAAATCGGTGCTGTGTTAATTCTGGAATGGTTTGTAGCCCTTCCTGTAAATCAAATGAGTGCTCTGCTTTCATACCTGGGAAGGTCTAGCAGCTGATGTATCATCTGACCTCAGTAGTATAATATTCAGCAATTTTTAATAGTAAACTATATTATTAAATAACTATATATTTCTCTTTTGCCTTCACTGTAGATCTTTTGAAATGCATTTTTTTTATATTTTGAAAGGTATTGTGCTCTGATGGTCATGTTGAGATTTGAACAATTAAAATCCCATTTTAATGATCTCTTGCTGTCACCACTGGTCCCTCTGACAGCTGCAGGAGTTGGATAAGCATAGAGGCATTCACTGTAGAGTTTCAGACTGAAAAGTACTGTGTGCAGTCATTCAGGGCCCATAGCTAAAAATTAATTGACTCAGCATATTTGTTACCTTAATAATTTTGACACAAAGTTTTTTGTGAAATTAGCACCAATGTAAATTTAATGGGACTGACACTATAAAAGAAAAATAAAACAGGCAGTCTAGAAACATTTCTGTGCAATTTAGGTACATCTCTCATGTTTACTGTCATAAAATTTTATGGCTGCATAGAGCAGCCAAATTATCTACAGGAAGCTAAACATTAATAAATACCTCCTTAAGTATGCAAGAATAGATTATGTCTTTTCAGGAGAGGTGAGAGCGGCATTAGACAAAGGAATCTACAGTCATACATGCACATATCTATCCCCTCCTGTTCCCAGTTTAACCAATGGAGATTTTTTGGTCCGAAGTAGGTGCTGAATCAGAACTACAATCTATATCACTTCTTCAGTCATCCAGTTTTATCTCATTATGGCCCTTCCTACTTGTAGCAAGAGAACACACAGATAGGATGTCAGTGAAGGCTGAGGATGTTTGTCAGTGCTGGGCTGGAGTCTCCCAGTGCTTCCAAAAGGCATAGAGGGAGCAACAGGAGGACACATGCAGTCAGCTGGGCACAATAAATCTATAGCTCTTCTGGCCTTTCCTTTAGTTTTTGTATGAGCTGGGAGTACATCCTCTGTGATCTGTCCAATTGCGTGTGCTTTCGAAGGGTTTATACACACTTGTGAGAACTGATGGCATAAATACAGCTTGTGTGACTTACTTTAGACTGTTCATAGTAACAGAGGATCAGACAGGATGGCGTAAGCCACACAGAGTTTTGTAGTGTTTTCAAGCACCTTTGTCTCATAGCATTTCTACTCAACAAATAGCCAAAAGTCATTTTCGCTAAGCTTGGATCCCTTCCTGTGTCTCAGAGGAGTGTTTCGGGGGGTATGCAAGTTTGCATGAACACAGCATGTACTTTTAAACAAAAGTGTAAGGACACCGTTACTACTGCTGTTGCTTAATGCAATGTTAGAATTTATCAAACACTTTCTACTCTTTGGATATGAAACTTACTTATCTGTAAAAATTTGGGAAGTGGGTTCTTCAGTAATCTGGGTGTCAATTGCTGCTGGGTGTCACTTGGTACCTCTTTGCAGTTCTCCATCTGGCTGCACCTCTGCAACAGTCTCTCACCATTTTTCTTCCATTTGCATGGTCATTCTGGGCTAGCATAGCATGTGCCTTGCTACTTTTATGGCACCGCCCTTGAATCTTCACAGATTTTCTCTAGGATTTTTGAACTACATTGTCTTTCAGATCACTTTTCTCAACAGAAATTAGTAGAACTTGCCCCACTAGCTGACCTGACAGCCTAGCTGCATGATTCCTATGTGATTACACACAACCACAGACTAACAGAGCACAGGGAAGCTCAGCGTTGTGCTGACCTCAGTTCTGATGTTTCAACAGTGGAGATTTACAGAACTAGGATAGGCTAAACAGGCTACTATTAAATCTGTTTTCAGGCACAGTCTGATTTTTAGCATTTTGGCTCTGCCCATGAATAGGATGACTGAGTTGCCAATACCTGTCAGTAATTTTCTTCACATTTCTTATTGTGACAATATATAAGTTACTAACTACAAGTTTACAAACATGCATCCCGCTTGCTATTCCAACGTGAGCATGCTGCTAAGAGATACACCATTCGGAGGAGTTAGAAGGGAGCAGTGGGGCTTCAGCTACCCGGTAGATCTCCCAAAATGACAGTATTTTGTTGCAGAGAGGAGATTAGTGCCTTTTTTCTTTTCCTGATAACTGACCAGCAGTTATGTATTCTTTTTCAGACAAAGGATTTCCTTTGATTATTTTTCTTAAACACAAAAAATCTCTTTTAACATTACAAACAAAATGCAAAGTCTGAATCAGAAATTCCCTGGGTGTCTTATGATTTCTCAGTATTTTCTGGTAATTATAACAATTTGATTTTTTATGGAAATTGTACAGGTCTTTTACAATGGCATAAAAATTCTGCAATGTTGTGGCATGAAACAGAAAAGCAAAGTACTATTATGACATGAACTGTGCAGAGACAGACAATGGATACTGTATTCAGAATCTGATTTTCTGAGAATTTTTCAACTTGAAACAAAAAAATATTTGTATTCTCATGTTTTTCATATATTTCTCAAAATGTTTACCCAGAGTGAGAAAAAAAGAATGGCAAATGGGTCAGTTCACAGTAGCTAATTAGGTTTTTTCTGGATGCACAGTTTGACAGTATGAATTAATCTTGTGTGTTGGGGAAAGAAATTTGCACAAAGTTTGGGCTAAGACACTCTCTTTGCACCCTCCCTTTAGGTATTTATATGCATTAATAAGAGCCCCCTGAGCCTTCTCTTCCTCTGGCTAAACAGTCTCAGCTGTCTTGGCCTTTCTTCATAGGAGAGAAGCTCTAGTTGTTTAATCATCTTCATGGCCCTGCATTGGACTATCTCCAGTGTGCCCATGTCTCTTGCACTGAGGAGCCCAGAAATGGACCCAGTGCTCCAGGTACAGCCTCACCAATGCTGCGTACGGGGAAGCATCACCTCTCTCTGCCTGCTGGCATTATTTTGTCTAATACAGCCCAGGTTACCATTGGCTGCCTTTGCAGCAAGGACACGTTGCTAGCTCATCTTCAACCTGGTGTCCACCAGGAACTCCAGATCCTTTTCTGCCAAGCTGCTTTCCAGCTGGGCAGCCCCCACATGTACTGGAGCCTGGAGTTGTTCCTCCCCAAGTGCAGGACTTCACACTTTTCCCCATTGAACTTCATGGGGTAATTTTGTTTGTTTGTTTCTGATAGCAGAATACCTGGTAGGTTTCGACCAAAATCTAGAAAAGCTAAAAAGGTAATTATTTCTTGTTTTAATGAGTCTCGATATTTCCTCTCCTTAAAGAAAGCATAGATGTTTTTCTTAGCTTGCTTTCCATCTCTAAAATGTATTGTTTAACTGTGGTCTGTGCTCCTGCTTAGAGCAATGATAACTTCGAACTTCAGCTTTATAAGAAGCGATATAGGGAAAAGAAGGTAATTTACTTCAGATAGAGCGAATAGAGAACAATATTTTCAGGAATCAGAAAGAATAATATATCTTAAGAGAATATATCAACTTGAAAATCTTATTTTCTATCTTAAAGAAGTTACCTATTGTATTCACAAGTGACAGCTAAGCTTTCTATCTTGTACAGAGTTACCTACTGCCCATGTTTAATCATATCCTTTTCCTTTAATGTGCCTAATTTGTGCTTGGTTCATTTCAGAGATCCCATATTCCCATATGTTCACAGTTATCTTTAGCCACTCCCCAAAATCACTTTTGTACAAATTTCAGAATGAATTCACTAGAACATTGTGATAAAATACTGTATTAGTAGATACTTACACTAGAGAAATGTGTCCTTGCTGACTTAATTAACAATTTCAATGCATAGTCCTGCCACCAGTATGGTGGCACAAGTTTAACTGAAAACTGAATTTGACTGCTACATATTACAAAAAAGTGTTAACAAAATCATCTGGAGTACGATAAACTGATCAAATGCAATGTTAAATCTTATTTTAGAATACTTTAGAAGTAATAATAATAATAAAAAAAAATTGGGGCGGCAGTATGGAGTGGATTATCTGAGAAAAAGATTAATAGACCTTTTGAGTCTTCAAAAGAGAGGGTTCAAGATTATGACAGCAGCCTGTAGGATCATGAGATTCTTGCAGAGGATGAATGAGAATTACCTGTTCCTTGTCTCTCCTCATAGAGAAGCAAGGGGCTATCAAACAAAGCTGGCAGAAGTGAGGTGCTCACTTTAAAATAAATTTTGTTTAGTTCAAAACATATCAAAGGAAGGTTTTTTATACAACAGTTAGTAAACTTACAGAACTCCTTACCAAAGGAAGATCACAGATGAATCTGATGGAGGCAATTTTAAGAATGTAAGTTGAAGCCAAGATAGTCAACCAGTTTGCTTTTAATACAAATAGAGTATCAAGTTAAGTACCTAAGATGAGCACTGGTCAAGAGTTGAATCTCTGGTAACATTGATAGATGACGAATATCAGTATAAGAAATCAAAGCAGTGGGAATAGCCACAAGTACAAGACAGCGTAAACAATTACAGCTTAGCTAGCTGACCAATGCCTTACTAAATTGTACTACAGTTGTACCGCATGGATGTGGTAGGGCAGGTACAGGAGGTGACTTGCCCTCAATGCAAACGGTAGTTTCTAGAGTCAACAGATAACCACAAGTTGAAGTTTCCTCAGTATCTGGAGCTGTTCAGCTCCTGCATGTCCACTCTTTACAGCCTCTTCTTTGGGTAACACCAACTTCCACAACATCCTCAGCACATTTGGAAAGTACGCCTTTCTACTCTCAGGAGCTGGGAGAGCACAGAAAAGTCAAAGCGCTTCTGATGCAGTTAGAAAATCCTGATGAAGTTAGAAGATTCACATCAGCAAAACCTACCTTAACTTTCTCTGTTAGCCATCCACAGACACCAAGAACTTTCTAACAGTGGAGAAGAGCAACCACCAGCTCCTCAGCTGGTTTATGAAGGCTTCTCAGCCTCTGAACAAATTCTCTCATGGTGTGTCTAATGGAGACTTTGCATGAATATACATACACAGCTTGCTACTTAGGCTAACCTAAAAACGATACCTACAAAGTGGAGAGATGTAAATAGTCTAGTGTTGTAGTATTTATGAAGTAAAACTAGCAGTCTGGAAGTGGCATAAGTGCTTTTTCTGGAGGCTTTTTCTAAGGTGGTAGAGCTAATCTCAGGAACTGAACACAGTATCCTAAAGGATTAGTGGCCATAAACTTCTCCTCTAACATTCTAGGGTCAACATCCTCGGCTACATTTATGGCTGTAAATTAAATGGGGAAAAGCCTCAAGCCCTGGCACATGCTCATTAGCAAAACTACTCCCCAGTGGAAACTAACTTTCCTAGATAATATCTGGGTGCAGGCCAAGGACTGTTCCCAATAGGCAGAACTGACAAAGCTATACTGTTATCCGGGACGAGAGAGTTTAACTATATGGAAGGAAACCATTCTGTGCCAGTTAGCCTCAGGGTCAGAAAACCTGACCTTGTTTAGTTTAGTATTACAGACAGAATACGTCGACTGGAAGACAAGAGGAGGGTAAGACAAAATGCAGATGGAGAACACAGGCGGTCAATCCGTGGGTGTAGGAGGAGGCATCATACTGGGTGTTCTCAACAAAAATGTTGAGATCTGCTTGTGCACATAATATTTATTCTCAGATGATCCAGTAATGCACAGATCCAGTCCTCATGATCCCCTAAGGATGACTTCAGATCTTAGAGGACATTTCTTTAAAAGATCCCTGCACAGTTTGGAAAGCCTGAGAGCAAACTTGAGGACAGCTTCCAACTCCTTAAAGCAGAAGGGAATCATCTGTTCTGTATGTACATGGAGAACAGAACAACGAGTAATGGGCTTAAATTCTGTCAAGAGATTCAGCTAAACTGGAAAAACTTTGTAATGATAATGAGATCAAGGAACAGGAGTAGGCTGCTTGGGGAGGCAGGGGAGGTTTTGTCACAGCAAGGCTGTGAGAATGGCTGAGTGGCATAGCTAAGGGGCTCCTGCAAGTCTCTGCTTTCTTTGTAGGTCTTTACAAATATCTGTATCAGTCATTTTTAAGATTTATTGTAAAAATGTTGGTTACAAGGGAGCATCTGATTCCTCCTGCTGTTGTTGCTCAAAAACAGCATCTTGAAATAGTACAATGCCCACTACTCAAGGTAAATTGGTACAGTGTTGTAGCCTGAAGCCTCCATCCAATAGCTCACCAGCAGAAGCTGTGCAAGTACAAACCTAATTTTACACCAAGGGGGTATATCCATGCTGGTGTTTATACCATGCATCTACATTAACATATATTTATTTAACAGAGATAGGCTCTATTCAATTCCTCTGGTTTACTTCCTTCAAATTGAAGCCCTACATAAGAAAAGAGTGGCTAATGTCAAGTCAGTGAATTGAAGGGCGTAAAGAAGAGGGGCAAAAACAAATAACACTTCTATCATTTGTTTTCTAAATTTACACATTTCCTGCTCTAATTTGATTCCCCCCCCCCCCCCCCCCCCCCGCATCATGGATTGCTAATGTATCTTCTGGTTTTCAAGGGTTATCTTCTGTTTTCTCTAGGAAGACACAATTCTCATTCAGAGGGCAGGACCTCACAGAGTAGGCATTAACTATCATAAGCTCTCTATATTGCTAGAAAGTTATTAATGTTTCTGATAACATCCCAAAAGCAGTTTCCAGAATATTTATATTGGATTTAGTGTCTTTCCATATTAAAAATGTCAGTTTTTACTAAAAAAATAATGAGATTAAAAACTCACCATCATAACAGGCGGGTCCCTATGACTTCTACAGTAATCTATAGTATTAAAATGATAATAGCTACATTTTATGAATTAATTCAGAGCATGCTGCAGTGGACAGTGACTGGTTTTGCCAGAGATGGAAAGCAACAACTTAGCCTTTGTCCTTCAATGTTGTTATCCGCCTGCTTTACTTCCTTTAAATTGAGGAAATAATCAATAATACCAGCTGCAGCTGTTTCTGTCCCTTTGTCTGCCAGCCAATCAGTTTCAATTGCAAAATCAAAATCACAAAGAAGCCTGCAGTCATGGAATTAGTGAAGCCCAGAGACTTATGACATAATACAGTCTCTAAGCTTTTAAAACTAGAAATTCTGCAATGAGAGCTAGGTAAGTCTTTATACCTCTCTGCCTTCTTTCTCCCTTCATGCAAATGAAGATATACCCACATATGCATACACATACCCATATTTACATGTTTTTGGTCTATCAAGCTAATGTACATAATATTTGAAAGTTTGTTTGGGTGGCTTTTTTTTTTTTCTTTTGTTTGCCCCTTTCTTTTTTTTTTTTTTTTTAAGGACTAAAAGGATATCCACAGCCGCAGATGATGTGTAAAGGGGAAATATTTGGATATTGGACTTGCAAATATAGACCTCCAGATATAGACTTCCAAAGCAGAGTTGCATGACAGGATATGTATGCTAGACTGTTACAGAATTAAGTTACTGTAATTTAGACCATATACAGATGCTTATCCACCTGTTCTAGTCAGACAGAAATAGTTCTAAGGATCTTGAAATGCAAGTTTTGTAACCCCAGTATTAATTATGCTAACCTGGGACCACTTACCTTCTATTGATACATTCAACTTAATTTTTGAGACTTTTTTTAGTTGTTGTTGTTTTTAATGTGCTGCTCACCTGGAAGTTAAAATGCTATACTTATGAACATAGTCACAAAAAGGACTTCTACCTGGTTATAATATGTAAGGGGAATACTGGAATAGGTTTTTATGGAGGTTCCCAGAACTTGCACTAGAGGCAAAGAGGTGGCTGGGATCCTCTAGCTGTTAAGGTATGGTTAAGTTCAGCAGAATGAAAGAGAGGTAAATTGATGGCTTATCTCTCTTCATTAAAGTAGTGTCATGAGACGGAATATGTTCATTTCCTACATGGTCAATATAAATTTTCTTCCATTTCACTTGCTTTGCAAAACAATTCTGTCTGAGATAGATTGCCTTCTAAAATTAAAATCTTGATCCTTAATTAGGACAGTATTTTAAAAGAAAATAGCAATAGCATTCCTAATCCAAGAAATCCAAATTGCATGCCATGATGTTCCTCTGCCAGAGCTCATAGAACAGCTTTCATGGTCATCGATGCCACTCTTCTTTGACAGAGAGAACAGAGAAATCTATGCTGTAATATCTGCTCTGAATGCATTTCCTCTTTCCTAGCACTGCTCTGTAATGGTACTCAGGAAACTCAGATCTATACCAGGTGGGGAACTGTGAATCCTGCCTGTGCCTGTACAAAGTTAACCCATGTGAACTCTGTTGTTTTCTGTTTGGTTTTTTTTGGTTGGTTGGTTGGTTGGTTTTTTTGAGTAAATATATATTTATTCATAAATAAAGAGATAAGCAGATGAAATGGCAATATCCAGATCTTTTTGGAAATTATTTTCAGTGATCTGAAAGTGAAAATCCAGTGATGTTTTTTCTTTTCAGGTAGAACTAACAGTATTCACAATTGCTATTCCAAATGAGTGTTGCGGTACATTTATAAACTGAGAGTTTATTTTTGACTGTTAGGGCTCAGACTAAGTTTTAGTGGCTTGTTCTTTGCTAAAATCTTTGATTTTCCTTGGTGTGGCATGGTTTCAGTCACATGTTAGAAGCAATCTAAAATTATAAATTGTTGAAAATAAAAAATACTGTGATCATGATTTATTTCACCATGACTTGGTTCATCTTGATTCAAATATTGAAGTTGGAAATCATGAATATAAAAGCCAAATAGTTCTGAATATTAGTGATGTGTAAAAAATTAGATAGAATAATATATGTAAGTAGCTATTGTTAAAATAATTGCAATATTTTTAGTTCAGATTGTATTTCCTTGAAATTAATAAGTCTTGTGGAAAAGATCTTTTTTTGGCAGGGAGGGGGAAGGGGATTGAAAATACCATTACAAATCAGTAATTATCAAATAATCTATTGAAAACTTTATAGAAATTTTAATACTATCTTGTGAAAACTAGAGAAGCAAGGGAAATTATTTCAAAAATTGAATTTTGATAAATGTGAACAAAACAATTTTCATAACCTTTTCAGAAAAGTATTAACTACCAAAAAAATACTGTTGTGAGGGAAAGTTGTAAATACAAGCAGTGTGAATCCTGTGAAACAGAAAAGCCGTATAGTCCAGAAATTTGGAGGTTACCATCACTTGTGTTGTTATCAGTATATAAACCCCTTTAGCCTTTTGTACATTATTCCTTGAGAGACATCATTACACTATCTTACGAATTTATTGTAGATGGAATTCAACATAGCATACAATAATATTACTGGTACTTTATTCCTACTGAGTCCACAGACTGTGGATCTGTTCAGCAAAGTGCTGTACTTACTCTGTGTGGGGAAAGTCTTAGAGAGCATCAGAGAACACTCTCATCATTATCAGTGTGCCCTGCTACAGCCATCACCACTATTCCTGTATCTTCTTTTGTTGCAGCACTAAGAAGCAGGTTCTTTTCCCAATTCTAAAGACATAATCTACTCTGTCTGACTGGAAATGTATCTTTTACCATGAATATAACCTTCAGTTACATTACAGACCTTTAACACTTTATCACTCTTTAAGAAATGTTTGACTTGGGCCGAGGAATAATGTTTCAAAGTGGTAAAAATAACATTGTGCCATATTTCATTCTCCTAATTATTTTAGATTTTTTTTTGTTTATATGCATTAGTGCAGATATTTAAAAATAAAATACAATAAAATGCATGTTTCAGCTTTTTAGTTTGGGTAGGATAGAAACTAATAAAAGTTACATCCACTCTCTAGCAAATGCGGGATTTCTGACCAGTTCCACACATGACCCAACTGAAGTTTGGTTAGCCAAGCTAGCAAAGTGATAGCAGTTAAATCTGAGCCAAATTTGTCTTTGAATGCATACAAATTCTATAGTTAATGTAACCAAAATTCTAGAACCTGAGGTCCTTTAATCCCCCATGACATTTGCTAAATGACCCCTTGTAAGGTTGATTTTCCCTGGGGGAGAAGAGGTGGAGGGAAGCATTCACATACATATACACAATCTAATTCTACAATTGCAAATGCAAACTAACTTAAGCAAATCAGGAAGGGAGATCTGGCATGTTGATTATTTTAATTGAATTGTTTCCTGGATCAGTCAAGAGATCAGAACTTGTTTATTTATTTTTCTCAAATGCTTTTTTTTATGCAAGTGTAATATGAGTATTTATGCTTTTACTTCCTCTCTGCCCCTCTTTACATTACTTTTCTTTGGGAGAAAAATTCTTCAGTTCTTCCCTCTGTGAAACTATACACTCCTGCTGCAAAAGCTTCCTTCAGCCAGGTTTCCATCCCTATGAAATGTCTGCTCTTTAAAAATAGAGGTCTGTATACTGTAGTTTGGAACATATTACTATGTGTCTTATTGATTTTATTTATTTTGATAGGCATTCTGTTCATTAATTTACACATGCTTTTTCTTCTGAACACATGACACACATCAATTTGGGAAGAGAAAAATTTGATACTATCATAGCATGTACTGAGGTAGAACTTTTTAGTCCTTATTGGACCCAAAACACAGTATTAACAAACAGTACATATTATAGAAAGGAACAGCATAAAACATGTCATTTATATGTTACTACTTTGAAATCAAATTTAAAACTGGTTTGCTGCCCACTACCACAGGATACTGTTTTCCAGCATGATTCTCTGTGTCCCTCGGATCGGTGTAATTTATAATTTATTGTTTTCATTCGATATTTCCTGAAGGAGTGGTTTTGTTTCCACCATAAGTTGAAGTGTTCTTTCAGATCAGTAGAGTATTATATTGTTACTGTTTATGACACAATAATTCAGTGTTTTCGTCACTCTACCAAGAGTTTACAATCCATCTACAGAAGTTCTCCAGGTCAAAACATGAAATTCAGGGATTTTCAAGGACAAACAACATATTTTAAATCTCATCCTAATGTTCAATTTGTAAAAGTATAATTTGCACATATAAAACTCTCAGAGTTTGATTGTATTTAATTTAGGAACTGTTTCATTTTCAAGATAAACTTTGACTTTCAAGAAGTTACAGGCAAAATTCTTGGGCATGGAGCATTCAAATTAGTTCATATGTAGCATAATTAATTCGTATGTAGCATAACACTTCACTGCGCATCACAGCATTTGGTAAGATCTGCAGGAGGAAGCTGTCCAATCAATTATGTGAAATAAATTTTAATATCAAAATATTAGTATTTAGATAGATGGGAGCCCATTAATCTAAATACAATGTAATTTATGAATGAGGTGCCAGAAATCCATCTAAACCACGGACAAAGATTCCGTACTTTTAATTTCTCCCACTGGGTAGACCCTCCAGGTACTGAAATGGATTAGGCACTGCTCAGTTGCCTGAAACTACCTGATTGGTTGGCTACTAATAATGCCTGTGACTTCTAATATTAGTCTTGGAAGATAGGAGTGTATTTCCTACCTCAAGCTCTGCTGGAACTCAGTTCAGACATGGAGATACCTAAGTGCCATACTAGTCAGGAGCACAGATAATGCTTTCTGGTCCTTCATCTCTTCCATTAAGTACTGCCAGTTAGAGTCCTCATCCAGGAGAGGATGTCTGAGTTGTGCACTCTCAGCTTGCATGTAGCTGAATCCATGTTTCCTGCTTTCAGGAATACTTCTTCTTGCTTTCCTTGTAATCCCATTACAATTATCCTTCTGCTTACATAATGACAGTCTCCCAACATGCTGTGAAAACTAGTAGCACACTTCTGTATGGCTTAAACCCTGAGGGTATCACCTAGTCCCAGGATCTGATCAGTAAATTCTGCTGCTGTGGCTATAATTCTCTTTCCTAATAAAAGGCAACCTCGATCTATCAGTGCCCACCCTGTAATGTTGCTGGAAGGATTAGATCCTAGGTGGAACGGACTGTTTGACACTTGGTACTTCCCTATTCAGCTAATGATGAGAGAGACAGACCTAATTTGGTCATCTTGAGACTTAATTGAGCTAGATCTCTCTGTTGACGAGACAATGAACTTAGGTGTGTGTTAGTAGAAGGGCTGGATATGCTTATCTCTGCAGTATCTTCCTCCTCCAGCCTTCCAGTGCCCCCTGAACAAGTTGCTAGAATTTAGATGGAGTGGATCACAATCTCTTGTAATAGTGAATAAACTTGTTAAGTTTAAACAAAATTAAAATATACTGCATTTTAAAAGAAGATACTGTGACATTAAAAGAATCAGTGTGCCAGGATCCAGTAAGCAGTGTTAGTAAGAGGTGACAGGACATGGAAGATGACATAGAATGGATGATACAATAATAAAGCCACAGCAGATGGCAGTTCTGGTACAAGGAGTACCGGCATGGTTCTCCGTAAACTGAGAGAATGAAGGAATTAAAATGAAATAAGAGAAAAATGAAAAGACCAGTAAGTACATATTGCAAATTTTGCTAACAGAAAATACTAGGCCAGAAAATACTGGCACTTTCCAGAGGAAGCAAAAGACAGTGATATAAGATATCTGACATAAATAGTAGACTATAAAAAAGATAATGCACACTTTAGCATAGGAAATGGTCATTGTTATTAAGAGTTTGGGTTGGGAGAAGTTGGTTGGTCATTCTGAATCTTCCTACCCTGTTTTTTGCTGTGTAAATCATGGCTACAGTTGCATGTCTGGTACTTAAGAAACTATCAGTACTATTTCTGGATTATTTCTCCTGAGAGTAATTTGTGGGCATGAAAGGAGAAGGGAAGGGGATAGTGAGTGCTCCATATTCCCTCAGTTCTTGGCAAATGTGGCTGTAACTGCTAAATAAGAGTAGTCACTTTTCTCTGTCAGATGTCATATCCATGCATCTGCATCCATTTATCGTGTTTTGGTACTAACCAAGAAGAAACAGAGAACTTTCAGTTTTTGGAAATATTCATCAAGATGTGTTTTGAGGGTTTTGCAGGATTTTTTTGTTTTTTTTCCTCTCCTTCCTCACCCTGTGTTCAGTTTGTTTTCTTTTTCAGTATGAAAACATAGAAGAACAGTGAGTTAATGTTTAATGAGGATCATTTTAAATGAGTGATAAGGAAGTAAAAGAAGACCTAGAAAAACTAAATATATACATAAACCAGCGGGGCCAGATGATGTTCAGTCAAGGGTTCTTAAAGAACTGTCAAAATAAATTGTGGATCTACTTGCCATAATTCTGACAAGTCATTAAGAGCAGGTGATGTACCAGGGGTCTGAAGAAGAGCAAATGGTTTGCCAATTAGTTGCAAACTGGCAGATTGGACCACCTGGTCCAGCTGTATCTGAAATGCATTTCCCTTAAAGTTTTCCTCCCAGGTCTTTATTCCTAGGCTCCTGGGTTCATGGTTTGTAACAAAGAGAAATAATGGAAGATTTTATATAACATAGAAAAGGAAAGAATACACAAACAAAAACAAGCCCCACAAGGTTGATTTGGTCTTTAAACCTTAGTTTAAAACTCATAGTTGCTTCTTGTGAAGCTCTCTCTCTTCAGGTATTTTTCTTTTTCATTTTCAAAGGATCTTTTTATACCTTTTCTAACTTATTTGTGAGCCTCAGCTGTGCTTTCAGCACAGAGTCAAGTTGGAGAGATTTAAAAATACAAACGGTCAAAAGATACTAATATCAATGTTCAGTTCTGGACATCACATAAAAGTAAAATGCTAAATAAAATGCCTTCAGTTTTTAAATAAGAGGACAATAAGTATGGGAAGTATTATTACTACTGTTCATTTTCAAACATGATGTTTATTTTATTTCTACAAGCAAGCATAAATACTCATAATTTCATGTGTTAAGTTGAAGTGTCTTACACTAAATGTGAACTTAGATTGTAACAGTCAAGTGT
The DNA here is from genome assembly GCF_018691265.1 of Tyto alba. Taxonomy (NCBI): domain Eukaryota; kingdom Metazoa; phylum Chordata; class Aves; order Strigiformes; family Tytonidae; genus Tyto; species Tyto alba. The sequence goes on from NW_024881313.1 coordinate 10,547,581, forward strand.
CTGTCTAATAATTCTTAGGGTTTTATCAATGGTTAAGACTGTTTTACAGATTTTTAATTTATATATTTAATTTGGTATGGACAAAAATTGTGTTGGGATGAAAATAAAATGTATCAAGCCAAACATAATCTGTAGATTTATCACCTGTTGTTGCATGGTATGAAAATAAAAATTCACTGTTTGTCCAAAATGCTTCCATATCCATTCAAGTATATACTTTAAAATGACCAGACAGAGGTTTCTGTTTATCTGTGAAAGCTATAAAATATCACACCAAACAGCTAACTGGACTTTAATTTTTTTTATCATCAGCAGCACAAGAAACTATATGGAGGAGTATGTAAATATTAGTTTATATAAGTACTAATGGAAGATAGGAGGATTTTTTTTTTTTTTAATTACAAAAGTTTTCATCTACATGCTTTGTGTATGGCAAAAAGCCACTAAAAAAAAAAAGCCTGGATGTCTGAGCAGCTGATGTTTGTAGCAGGAGGAAGAGCAAGGACAGACTTAATTCTGCAACCAGTATTCACATTGAGTAACATCTGTTCACGTGAATAGTCCTATTGAGCTGCAGGCACACTCACAAGCCCAGAGAAAAGCCATGCTGCTGTACACAAGTGGCTTTATGATGGTCAGCCTAGAACGAGATAGTTGGCGTTGTCCAAATGAGCAAGGACTAGTCAGCTTGAAAAAGATGTGAAGCCTGTGTGCACAATTAATAACTGAATTTCAGGGTTTTCCTTTATACTGTGAATTTCCTTCATAACTGTCCTCATTCACTCATTCATGCCTATTAAAATCTCCATGGATGGAAAAAATAGTTGTGAACAATAAGCTGGCATTTGCAAGAAGGCTGAGTGACTGAGCTAAAGTGAGGAACACTTCAAGTCAGCCAGGGAAAATACAAAGTAAATCATCAGTCTGCACTGGGGTGGAATTTCTGCTGAACTGGGGAGGGAGTGCTGTTCAGTGACACTGCCTTATGTCTTTGACGAATGTCCTTTGGGAGTCTGCAGTGCAATACAAAGTGTGCAGTTTACATCTTAATCTCTTAGATTAATAGTAGCAATTATTATTTTTTTAATTGTCTCCTCTTGCTTATCATTTATGTATATTCCAGTACCTCCTAAGGAGCCTAATCAGATAGCAGAGTTACAGGGAGTGGAGTACTGCACAAACAAAAAAAAAACAATCCATGCCCTGGAGAGTTCACAGTCTGCTCTGTGCTTTGTTGATGATCACGCCTGATCACAGATTTCATGTGTGAAAACAGAGCTATTGGAAAATTTTGAGGGAATATATATAAATTAAGGTTTCCCTATTTCAATGAGATCCAGAAGAATCCAGACCTATAGGAACTCTAAACAGTTCTATTGATTCAATAGGTACAATCAGACCAGGTTCATAAATGGGATATCGTGGCTTCCCTGAAGTTACATAACATTACATGGTTGAGCTGAATAGAATTCAAAACCCCTAACTTTTCTCTCCATGCCTTTGTCACTCTGCAATTAATATTTAGATAAAAAGAAAATGAAAGTGTTTAAGTGATAATTTCTTACACAACTCATCTGACATTATATCCATTTAGGAAGTTAAGATACCAAATACATGGTGGTTATTTTATTCCCACAGAACTGGCAGGCTTTGGAGCAGATCCCAAATAAAGTTCTATGCTTCATATTATTAGCAGTAGTCATGATTCCTGTGATACAACCTCAAAATATGGTCCTGTTTTGTGAAACAGGAAAAGCAATAGGCAGTCTTTGTCTTAGTCTTTACAGCTGAAGAGTTGCAGCAAAAAAATCTGCGTGATGGAGGCTTAGCAAAAAAGTAATTTGTTTGATAAAGCTTTAATTAAATTTTTAACCAATAGCTTTTTCCAATTAAAAAAATAAATATGTAATTGAAAAGAAATGACAAGTAGTCAGATTAGATAAAAATAAAAATATTATTAAAAGATTATTGTATATGCATGTGGAAAATTCTGTAAATTTATGAAGTGTTTTATGTACACTAACCATAAAAAGTAAGTTAAAAGAACAATCTTAAGGCTACAAAGTTAGAACTCAAAACATAGAATGTGCCAATATTCAAACAGTCTAACCTTACTCAACCCTCTTGTGAAGACCACACTTTTCTGGACTCCATATACTGTTGTACATTGTGTTTTCCATGATAAGTGCCATGAGCTTCAGTGTGTATACTGTGCTTTGATGATATAAAGTACTCTTTAAGCACTGGGAATTAGTATTGGCAATGTCATATTCCAGGATATTTTGGAAGAAAACATATGATGGAAAAAAATATCTCAAAACTTAGCAATTAACTCTGTTCTCGCTCACTACTCTCCTTTTATCTTCCTCTTTGTTTTGGTTTGATTGTTTTTCATGCTATATCCAAAATAGCATTGATTAATTTTATTTTATTCTGAGAGGATACTTCTCCATTTATTCAACAGATTTAGGACTGTGTCCCTTTCTTGTTATATCTGAATATGAGTTGAGTCAAACTTTTGTTGAACTTTCTCTGTGCTTGCTATCGAGAGAAAACTTGTTCTTAGAGTTTGATTTTGTTTGATATTTCCTTGCATAAATCAGGACAAGGAATCTTAGTTGGGTTTTTCAGATATTAACTGTATAGGGATGTTTCTGCTCTTGCTTTTTTATTATTTTGTGTATCTGTTGAATTTAACAATATGTTTCATGTTAATTAAAATAAAATACCTGGAATATTCAATTGGTATTAGGTTTTGCAACAGCTTGGGGCTTTGTTTCTGTTTTTTTACAAGTTCAAAAATAAATAAAATAAAAATAACACAAACCCCTGAATTTTAAGCTCAGATTGACTTGGCAGTTCCCTTTATATTAATTGTATACAAAACAGTTTCTTACAAGTAGTCAAAACACTAATGTTTTTACTCGCACTTTTTAAAGCCTTTTTAACTGAGCATTGCCAAAATTGCAAGAAGCTGATAACTGCCATATACTGTTACAGATGTTTCAGCTTCTGCAGTAAGAACTCAAATAAGATTTTCAAGAACGCTGATATTTTTAGCATTTTGTAACTCTCGTGACCATTATCTAGTAAAGGCCGTGAGAAATTAGATATTTTAAAAGTAGCAAATGGTAGGTTTTACAGTTATTAAATAAAGCTTTGATTCATGTGGGTTGATGGCACAATTACAGCATGTTCAACCCAACTCTTGAAATATGATTAACATAAGCTGATATTGTAGTTAAATATTTAGGTGATGCACAAGACATTTTTTTCTTATTGATTCCTGATACTGTTGTCATTTTCTGGAAATATCACAAGCTGTATCACGCATACCTATAAACCTGGATGAACTCCCTTTTCCTTTAATTTCTCCTATTCATATAGGGGAGGATTAAAATTACGCTAAATTTTTCATAAGTCTAATATCAATAAATGAATATTTAATGAAAGACAAAAACAGGCATACAGAATAAACTGGTTTCAACATCTGTGAACAGGTTTTCATTTAGTGCATGGCACACTTACCTAGGACTCTTGACTCAAAGAAATTAGATATGTTATAAATGAATGAAAAGAGGACTATGACTATTCATGCTTTATAAGGAAGTCTTTTTTTCCATATAATCCATCAGTTGGGAGATCTTCTTTCACAACCCCCAAAGCATTGTTCCTTTTCATTTTAGTCAGCCAAAGCAGCTGGGTCTTTATAGCTGCAAAATGTTTGCTCACAACCAACTGCTGTTTTGTATACCACTTTTCATCACTAGCAAATATTTTATTTTTCACTATTACTTCATGCTTGTCATAACTTATCAAGGAGTAATGTTGTAACACGTATCCAATTAATCAATCACTTCTTTGTCTCTTCTGGCCTGATTCCTCCCATGATGTATGCCTAGGGAGGTGTGCACACTGCAGAAGATCCCCCAGACTAACAAATGAGACTGTATGGGCACAAAAGTCCATCTGTAGGACTCCAGCAATAGGATGATCTCTTCAGACCTTGACAGCTTTATGGTAGTAGATTGAAAGTAATTAGTTGGGCAAAATTATTCTAAATATGTTTTGAAGTGTGATTGAGATATCTCACGACAGGGACACCTGATCCACTTTTGAAATGGCTCCTGAATAACCACAGCCATTTGGCCTATTATAAGATAACATTAGCCATATGGTTTGTAATCTGTTGCTGCAGATCTATCAGGACACTTAGGCTGTGATCTCTTCCTACAGGGCAGTGATTCTGATGAGTCTGTGGTGCTGACCTTGTCTAACAGTAATAGCAATAATAATAATAATGCATACAGTATATACACATGAAACATATGGACATACGCATCTGATACCGTATGACTGTGGAAGCTCATCAGGCTCATAACTGCCTAGCACTAGATGTAAGACTGCCTGGGAATCCCAGGTCCTCAAAGCACACAAAAAGTCATAGCTCAGAAATGGAATTAAGTGAGTTTTGCTAATGTATAATAATACTTATTTATGAAATGTATTTTAAAGCAGCCATCCAATTATTTCATTTATGTAGAATTGCAACATGCTTTTGCCAGATGGTGTTTCATATCAGGTCAAAAAATAATGAACGAATTTGGCATTAGAACTGAAGTAACAAGAAAAGATGAGTAACTAGGGATTGCAAATTTGTTATAGCTTTTTTTTTTTCCCCCTAATATCAAGCTTTTGTAATGTTTTCTGAGTCTCTTCCCTGTGGATTTATTTGTATTTATTACATTTTTGTCACACCTTGTTAGAAGTTAGGAAAGATATTTTACAGTGTGGTGAAACAAACTCCCAATTCCCAGAGAAGTGTAGATTTAAAATAATTTGTACTTTCCATTTTTAGATTATTTATTAGACATATTCAAGAGGTTTAATCAGTGGCTGGGGATGAAAGAAGTGATTTGAAATCGCCAGCAGAAATAAATCATTTTCCACAAACATTTGTGAAATTTCTTCAAAGCTCAGTATGTCCAGTTATACTATTGATGACATTTGTTCCTGTCTTGAATAGAAATGTAGGTCTTGTTAAAAGTGTTGTACAAATAAAACATGGAGAGCTGTGGTTCAGACACATTAACAGTGCACCAACATGAGTAGGCTTTGTTGTCCCAGAATACAAGCACTATTCTTACATTTCCATATTTGTTTTTAATTTTTAATTTTATTTTCTCTTCCCAATCCTTTCTTGGGAACTTTCTTGGGAACAGCTTTTATTGATGTCATGGTAATGTTCATCAGGCCATTGACTTCCACCTGAACTAACGTAATCTGTGGTAGTTTTTGTAAGTTTTCACCTTTATACAGCGATTGATTCTTGAAGTCTTTGCCTAAATAATAAAAGATTGAGCCTGAACCACTTAATACAGTAGGTCCTGTCTGAATGGACTCTGTCAGAATTTCACATATTTCAAAGATTATTAGGATTGGACTTCAATGAGTACATCACAAGTAACTGGTTTTGCATCTCCTAGCGCTCATTTCAGACAGCTGTCTCATTCTGTCAAGTATTTTAAGTCTCCTACCAAATACCATCAATATTTCTATGTCACTTGGACTTGAAATTAAAATTTTCATTTTATTATGAAGGTTGATTTTTAAAGGTGACTCCACCTGAAAATTTAGAATTTCTCAGAAGAGTGGACATTCTCAGAGAAATGTGAAGTTTTAGTCCAACGTTAGTATCTTAGAAAGGAAAAGCTTTCTCTACAGGCATTTTGATCACCTTTAAATAAATCAAAGTTACAATTCTTCCTTTAATGTTCCTTTTTTCCCAGGGAAAAATGTTAATTTTCCTTAATCATGCATCTAGAAAATAATATTAACTCTGGCCTTATGCTACTATGAAAAGCAAGACCAAAAAAAAAAAAAAAAAAAACAAACAAAAAAACCCAACCCAACAAGGGCAAAGATCCAGGAATGGATAGATCAGGACCTGTCTTTTGCTATGCTAGAATCTAAAGCCAGATGTATAATACAAATACTCTAGTGGAATATGGAGGGAAGAGGAGAGATAATCCAATATATACACATGCTAGCAGTCAAAATTACTCAAGCTGTATTGAAATTTCCTTTGCACCTGGCACTGGAGGTGTTAGCCATGCCAGTTCAGTCCCCCAACACAGATGTTCTTGTTGTGCCACTTTTATGTGTAGCATTTAGGTTTCTGTTTAGCTCGACGTAGCACACATAAATACTGTAATGGAAAGGCCACCCATTTATTAGTGCACCTGCATCTTCTACTTTCTTTAATTCCTTTACTATATTGCAGTCCCTTTGTGCTGCTGATCCTGGTACAAAGTAGTGTTATGGAAAAGAAAATTCAGCAACTGTTACCATGCATGAATTACAATGATGAAAACTATTTTTCAAAATCAATCACACATTATATTATACAAGTAAGGCTGAATTATCAAATGCCTCAAATATGTAAATGCAAACCTGTTTGTTGTACACAACCTTATTTATATTGCTTTATAATTAGTATTCTGAAATCACGTACCATAAAGTAGTTACCATAGAGATAGGCCTGAAAAAGCAGAGCACTTAACAGTCATGCTTGAAACATGCATGTAGTCCATTTGGTATCACTGAATATCCATAATTAAACAATTTGTTGGGCAGAGACCAAAATTAAGGTGCTTTAAAAATTGTCTCATAGCCATTTGTTGAAATTAATCTAGAAGGTGAAAATTCCAAAATATTAATAAACAATCTCCTGTCCTTCCAGATTAATTTCCATTTGTAACCAAAAAGCGAATCTCCCACCCTTACTTTCTAGTGTGTAATTGATTAGTAAAATGAAAACATACCCAGGATGATTGTTCCAAACTCAAATGCATTTTGAGGTCTGCTCCTTCTGTTTTGGACTGGAGGCAGGACTTGTCAGCCTGCAAGGTATCTTTTCCTTCTGTATCTGTTGGCATGATGAAGAATTTTAACTCTCCCTGCAAGTATTGCCAAACAATATATGACATATACTGTACAATTGGCACATACAATAGAACAAACAACACAACAGCATGGCCCACCTAGAATCCCACTCACTAAATTAACCCCAGGAACTTCTCCAGTTCATGTGTCCAAACTGAAAAAGAATAATCCTATATAAGTATTATTTCAGTTTTGGTCCTGATGCCTCAAAGGAATTTAAACAAAGATACACAATGAAGATGAATTAGTGAAGTTGGAAAGTAAGAAAACTTTCCTGAAGTGCTGTCCTATCACAATGCCAGTAAGTAACCAGGAGGTTTGTCCACCGTCAGGAGCTGTCTGAACATAGCTGATAAGGAATTACAGAAGAACTTCTTTCAGAAATTCCAGATGTGATGACTACTCTTCAGAGTAGGACTGCCATATTCAGATTTAGCATAGTCTAGTCTGAAAACAACTAAAATTCACATGTATTCATACAACTCTGATCTCCTTATCTGTTTCTCATGCACTTTCACTTACTATCCGTCATTCAGAACAAAAATGAGAGTGAAAAATGAGAATGAAAATAAGATGAGAATCATTCCCTTAGCTTTCTAGGTCTCCTATTTTGTATTAAACTCCATGAGGGTATTTTTTTTTCTTACCATGTCAAATCTCTCTAAATACAAATTCAGTAAGGCTCCACATTTTAGTATAGATTTTCAGCTCAGGATCTCAGAATGAATTAACTCTTGACAAGGACTTGCTTCTGTATTTCTCCAATACCTGAAACATCATGAGTGGTGTTATAGCTGAACAGTGTGTGTTCAGATAATTTTTTTAGTAAAAGATGATGGCTTTCATTTTGTGACAGAACATCATAACCAAAAAAATATGACCAGATCCAGTTTTGTTTATAAATCATCTTTTCTTGTTTGGAATGAGATAAAGTTGTGGGTTTGTTTTTTTTTGTTGTTGTTTTTTTTTTTTTTTTTTCTATTCTATACTGTTCAGGACCAGAGCACTGAATATAACTTGAGTCTTGCTACTGTGGTACTTGTAGCTGACTGGTCTTTTTCTCCTTGCAAAGAAATTTTGAACTGTTCTGTGGTTGTCTTGATCATGGTTATGAAAATACCTTTTCTACCTATGTGTGTTGTAAATAACTGTTGAGAAAGCTATTGAAAAAATAGCTTGATGTCAGTCATTAATACTTAAAATATTGAAAGGCATAATAAGAAATTTAGTTTTTCTTTCTTTGTGATCCTTTGAAATGTCTGTCCATGTAAAGAACATCAAAGCAGTCATTTATTTTTCTTGCAACACTATTTGAGGTAACTTTCCCCTTTGGTTTCTCTAATAACAAACGTTTCTGCGTATCCTGGACCTGTCTTCTTGTAAACCAGTAATAGTACAAAAAATACTGATTTTTTAGAAATGCGTGCTGTTCTGATGGAAATAAAAATATCTGCAGTTGCTTGTATGTAACTAGATCAGACAGCAGAGACCAAAACCCACAGTGACAAATTATGAGAACAGAACAAATTCAAGGAAAGTAAGCATTGGGAAAATCTGCTTGCATTACTTGGAGCTCAGTCCTGGAGGAAACAAGCACACTTGTGTCTCATCAAAGAATGTATAAATAGAGGTGTATCACTTCTGCAGGCCTTAGCCTCTGCAAAGGAGCCAACACATGTGGTAACATTGGGGTGGTAGATTTAGCAGAAAGTTAGCTTTAGACATGCTACGAAGTTGACCAAGCATGCTAGCTTGTCTCCCAAGTTTCCTCTTGGTGACAACAGAGAAAAACAGGCTCCTCTAGAAAACCAGACCTCTTACCTGCATCCTCTGAATTACTATCTGGAGAAAACTCTGAGCTTTCTTCAGTTCTCCATATATAAGATCCTAACTCCATTAGAGTTCCTCTCAAGATAGCATCCTTTCATCTGCTCCTTCCATTGCTCCTGTGTCCAACTTGTCAGCCCTTTGTGAATGACCTGGAAATCCTCAGTGACCTCAGACAACATCAAACACATTTAGTTTAGTGGGAAACTAAATCAAAGCTTCTTTATGTTCAATGACTGCAGGAAGTTTAGGAATATTATCTGATCTACTTAGACAATATGAATACCTGCCCCAGAGTTCACTGGACTTGACTTCATTCAGTTGTCTGATGCTGCTTCTGTACAAAGAGATAGCATGGACAGTGTAATTGAAACTGCAATCCGAAGTGTGATTGTAGCATTTATTTAATTAAATTAACCCAGGTACTGAGAGAGTGAGGGCACAGAACCTTAAGGGGTCAACCAGCCACTGAGCCATCACTGCTGTGTTTTCTTTCTCGTTAGTGCCTATCCAAATAATGACCTTGGATATCTCTACCATGCTGAAGACTCTCCACTCAGCTGTAGTAGAAATACATAACCTTCAGTACTTCAACGCAGGCATTCTAGACCATCAGAAATGGCTAAAAGTGATCTATGGTACATATGACTGATTTTCAGAATGTTTTCCTGGTGTTAACGCTTTTGATTAATAACTAAAAATTGCTGTTGTTCAAACCAGTATACAGAATGTGATCTCCAAACACTATGGAATACTAACAAGGTAGAGAATGCAAATAGAATTGGTCATCATGAAGAGGAAGAGGAATTAAAATCATCTTGGGGAGGTTTCTGAGCTTCTGGACCAAAGTCGCTACCATTTTAATCAAAAGGAGTTTTAATACTCTAAATGGAATGAAGATTTCTTTCTGGCAGATAAGTAGAAAACTCTTTGGTGGATAAATATAGGGATAATGCCATTATTAGAGTTTGCTATCCTTCAGAAAGGGAACATTTATCCCCTGTTAGTGCTAGTCCTATTAGAAATGTACAAATCAAAGCTGGTTTTCATTGATCAGATTTCTACATTTCCATCAATATTACTGTATTTTTCTTTTCTAGGCTGTGGCATTTTTATAGGCTAATCAAATATCCAATATTACCAGGAGCCATTTAAAGTGAATGCCAGAACTACTAAGGAGTAATTTGAGAATTAGATCTATTTTTGTTAGTTGAAATGATCTTGACTTGCTCATATTGTATTGTACCTGATGCTCAGTAATATGATAGTACCAATACAAATAGAAAGATATCCGGTTTGAAGTTCTTAAATATCTGTTAAAAGTGGTGAGCAGTCCAAGCACATTAAAATTCCATTTTCCCCCATACAAGTGTTTGCTGCAGATGACCCCCACTGATCTTAAATATATTTCTGTATCTGTAACTGAATAGAGGTTTTCCGTACAGCATGTTCTAATGGTACTCTGGCCTTTAGCCAACAAGGCACTGAATAAGGCTATTTTTAAAATACAGAAACTGGGAACAGCTGCAGCAATCAAATTTGATAAAAACAGAGAGGAACTTTGCTTTTTTTTTTTTTTTTTACGGTTTGTCCAAGTTTAGACTCCTTTCATAGAACGGCTTTTGTTCTGTTGGATGAAGGGGGTATAAGAGTAACACAGTGAAATCCTTTTGAACAAATAACTTTTAAAAGAATATAGATTAAAATAAAAGGGGGCTTTTTGGTGCAGCAGCATGTTCAATGCAATTGTACCTCAAACTATTAAAAGAATAAATCTATAAAAAAGAATACATTTTGTCTGCCAAGCTTTACCATAAAAGACTTATCCATAATGATCTCCCAAACTGAAAGATGAAACCTCTTGTTTCAAATGTTGAACATCTGAACACTGGTATTTGGGAGTAGGTTTTGGGTGGAAGTGATTTAATTTGAATGCTCTAGGGTGGATTGTTTTTTTTTGTTGTTTTTTCTTCTTTTACTATTAATCAGAAAAGTTTCTGTGAAGAACTCTCCTCTCTTTCCCCCTGGTAAGCTGGAAAAAAAAGTTCACTTAAGGAAAAGTTTTACAAAGGCCTTCTGTGCACTTTAAAAAGTTTCATAAAATATTTAATTATAAGGACTGATTCTTCTTTGTTTGCCCTCTTATTTTTTTGGGAAACTTGTCATTCAGTGATTAATGAGAGTCGGGAGACAATTATATACACAAAAAAAAAATCCATTACACAGTAGTAGGCTGAGATGTATCTGTTAAATGATTCCATCTGAGGACAAAGTCTGTGCTAGACTAATGCAAGACACAAGATGCTGGGTGAAATCTGGTCTCCACTGAAGTCAGTAAGAGTTTTGCCACTGAAGTTGGCAGAGGGATAATTTTATTGATTGCATTCATTTTAAGTGTCAAAAATAGCACCCTTGCATTCTTACCCCATTAAAGCTATTTAGTGCATCATCAATTGAAATGGTGGATCAAAAATGTACTGAATTTCTCACATATACATAAATATGGGTATATATCATATGTGTGTATGTCCACATATAAAATGTGTATAAATGTTTGTGCATTATTGTGTGTGTTTCTATATAAAAATATCTGCTTAATTTATTATCACTGTATCTGATTATCTCACCGGGGTGAAAATTACAGATGTGGCATATCTTCCTTTCTTCACACTGAGAGTCAGGCTTAGCTTGTTTTGTTTTGTTTTGTTTTAAAAACTGGACAAAATGTGAAGATAAGACTAAAGACTTGAGTTGAAAATCAAGACTGGTATGAAATAGATGTATGGAGCCACCTGAGATTTTTAAAGTTTACAAGCAAACTCAGAAATCCAAAATACTCAAAACTGGGTCAAATACTGTAGATGCAGGACTTGATATATATCCTCAAAGTCAGTATTAAGAGGGAGAACAGAATTTTTAAAACAGAAGGTTGAAATTCAGGAGTTGCTGATTTATTTCCTGTCTCTGCCACAAACTTCACGTGTGATCTTGACCAGGTCAGTTTTGCAAACTCATGTGCTTAACTTTACATGGTAGAAATAATATTATGACTCTTGTGGGTCTACACACAATATATCTAGCTGAATATGAGAACAAACCTTTTGCAAGACCTAAACTTGTCTGTGTACAATTTTCACTTTGTAAAATGGATACGATAATATTATTTTTCCCCTATGATTTGTCTATTTGTCTATATTATAAATTCTTGGAGACAAAAGCTGTCTTCTGTTATATGTCTGTGAATCAGTAACAAAACAGAGCCTTGACATCATCTGGACCTCCAGGTACAACTCAGATATAAACAATTATAAATGTTGAAGCATATGTTACTTGAGGTAGTTTCTTTAAAGCAAAATATAACAAAAAACAGAATGTACAGATTGCTCTTAATTTACTGATTTCTTGTAACCAGGAATCTAGAAAAAGCCATTCATTTGAAATCAGGAGAATACTGTAAAATTAAACACATTTTTAGCATTTTATACAACAGCAGTCCCCATCCCTGCATATGGAAGCGACCCCACATTCCTTCATATTGGGTAACTGTAAATTTAATACACGTCGTGTTCTAGGAAAATACTGAAGCATTCATGTGGTACAGAGCACTGAGCTCAGGAATTTATCAAGGATCCTCTGGCATCATACCAGTTTTCAAATTCTTATCCAGTATTTTAACTGGAACCAAAAAATTTCCAGTGTGTTGATTACTAGGGTTTGATTACATTTAGTAAGCCATGGAGCCCCTTCTCTTCGAAGACAAACTGCTGCCAGAGACAGATTTACCACTGACCAACAGTGTTTTTATGCAAATGTGCCTGAGTGAGTGCAGTAACCCCAAGTTATAATAGAGTCATTCAATCTCTTGCCAGGACAGCAATATTTATATATTGCAAAGATAAATTGGATATCAGAACCAGTTCCATTACGGAGGGAAAGTTCTCTATGTAAATCAGTATTTCTAATCACACCATGCTTCTTCCCACCCCCTACCCCATTTTGCTTTCCTTGCTTTATCATCATAGATGAATTCCAAATGTGTTTTTCTCTTGTGTGTTCACTTTGAATATTGAAGCGTTCAGCTAATGCCAAGCTAATGGATAACATAAACTCCTCACTATGAAACTTTAAAGTCTCCAAGGGTGTTTCTTCATGCCTTGGGGAAGTGCTATAAAGGGCTTACATTCACATACAGTGTTTTGTCTGCTACTTGTGAAAGTTTCTGTTTGGACTTCTCTTTCTACTGCTGCCTGATGGGAAGAAATGGGCAGACATCTCCCTAGTGACTTTATCTCCTCATCAGGAATGAGTGCAAGAGGTCAGATGCCCCTCTGCATGCTAGTCACCATCTGCTGACAGCAGCGCTCTCCCGGGAGAGCTGGCTTTGTTTACTGACAGGGCTAATATGAGGAGACACGTGAAGTACTTTGGTTTGTGGAAGAGGGCAGGAGAGGCATGATGCTGTGAAAACATTCCCACACACTCTAATGGCTCATTCACATAGAAAACAAGCGAGAGCCTTCAGCTCTTTCACAGAGCTCAAAGTAGAACAAACGGACTTCAGAACCCCAAGGCACCAGTCAAAAAACACTTTCCTAATGCACTAATACTGAAATGCTCTCCATGATAGCTTACCTAGGAGACTTCAGCTCTCATTTAGGCAGCTAAATGACCTGGCTAGATTGAAAAGCTGCTCAGCATCTGGTAGTTGCTGTTGTTCGCTGCTAGCTGCTAAATTCTTTTTGAAAATCTAACCTTCAGTTTCTTAAACCTAAACCTCCTAAAACAGGTTATAATGGGTGAAGGATGCATTGGAGAATTTTATCAGTACTGTCACCAATTGATTATTTTCTCTTTAGAATAAAATCTGTAGAACACAGAGGAAATGCAACATGCCTAAAAGGAGATACGTTTTTTGCTCTGTAGTTGGTAGAGACACACACATGTGTGTAAGGTTAGAATATCATTTGAGGATCAAAAAGAAGTGACTTTCTGAATTAAGTCTCAAACACAGTTGAAGTACATATCATGGAAAAGTGCACATTATAAGTTGTTTTAAGTGATGAATGATGTTCAGTGAACAACAGCATTCATTATTCTGGTCTACAATTTATAAGACGTATAAGAAGACAACACAAACAGGGATACTAGGTCAACCCACCAGTTTGGGTAGCTCAGAATCTGATCTCTAACACCAACCTGAATTGCATGATTAGAAATAGAGCATGAGAGCAAACTTGCAGTGATTCTTCTGTTAAGATACCCAGAGTCTAGTATGGCAACATGGTATAACAGCGTATTATGTAAAAAGTATTTCCTGCTCATTTTAGAAGTGCTGTGAAAATCCTTAGTTCTTGCATTTTGAGAAATACAATTGCAATACTGTCTTCACCTACTCCACGACACTCATTATTTTCTCATCTTTCCTCCATTCATCTCTATATTTCCTGAAGGGACCTAGTCTAATTTCTTTCATACAGAAGCTGCTCCATACTTGTTATCATGTTTGTTGCTTTGTCATTTCCAGTCATTTTATATTTTCCTGTGCGTTGATGAGTGGACCAGAACTATGAAGCCCATAATGTATGGATGTACCCATTATAATATTTGATGATATTTTATCACTATTGCGCATTGAGCTGGTATTTTTACATAAGTAGCCACAGTAATTCTATAATCTTAATATCTGCATGACAGTATTAATTGTAGCCCAGCAAAATAAATATGCATATATATAGGGACATGTACACACAGACACACACACACTATTTCTTTTCAAATGTATTATATATGTATATAACAGTTTACATATCTTTAGTTAGCTCCGTTATATGTAGCTAGATCTGTTTCCCCTCATGGGCATTAAGTTGCATGTATTGAATTTTCTGCCTTCGTATAGCCCCATTAGTCAGTACTATAAAATTTCTAAACTTTTTTTTATACTTGTCTTTTGTCTTTATTTTGTTGAATCCTCAGTAACTCACTGTCTACTTCTATTTCCAGATTATTTAGGGGTATATGTTGAGCAGTACAGAGTCCAGCACAGATCTTTCTGAGAAATCAGTGGTAACCTTTCACCAGAATGAAGAATGACTTCCCCTTTCCTATCTTTTAATTTAATAGAAGACCTGATCTCTTTTAATAGAGCTTATTCTCTTTTGGAGTCTTTGGTGGGGACCCTTTAAGAACAAATGTAATCCGTTCACTGATGTCTTGACCCTTTATATTCAACCAGTGTACCTATAGCCATGTAACACCTTTGAAGAATGGGACTGAAATATGCACACTTCCTTTCCCACTTTTGCTCATTCTGAGTTCTTGTCAAAGTCAATATAGCTTAAAGATTTGTTGGAATGGGTATGACTATGCAAATGCATCAAGTCAAATATATTAGCAAGGGCAGGAAAGTGAACTAACCCTAAGTTGATAACTGCATGTTACATTTGCTTTAGTTTTTACTGCTTCTGAAGAGAAGTTATGTCCAATTTAAGCTCAATTCTAAAAATATTCATAATTGGCCTAAAATAACCTCACTTTGGGAATGTGCCACTGCAAATGTGAAGTTTCTGAAAAGGCTTCACTTTTTTGATAGGTAAGAGTGTTGTTTAGTTCCATCTTCCCATGTTTAACATACCATATTTTTTTGAGATGTGTAGTATAGATTAAAGGGCAGGATTTGGCCCTTAGTTACCTGCTGTTACTGGCACTAATCTCACAGCTATTGAAAAATGATGCATCAAATTTATACCACTGCAAATGTCACTATTCTGAATCTTGCATATGTTGCCTGAGCTGTCAGTAATAAAAATCTGTTCTTAATTATTCTCCCTTTTAAAAAATAATAATTTTCTAATAACCCAGTGAATAGAAATTTGATGTTTTCTTTGGCTGGAAACATTTTAATGATATAGTACATCTATAAAGTTCTGTGTGCTTTTATAATATAATAGCTTTTGCAAATGAGTAGGACTTTCCCATTTAAATCCCTGTGGCTATCAAGAAAAGCAGAATTGATTTAAATCTGAGTTAAGTTTAAAAGTAAATAACTTAAGGAAAACACTCTAAGAGGAAAAACAATTCAGCAGAAAGCCAGACCTACATAATCAAGTTTACATGTGTTACAGGGATACAAACTATAAAAATTTATGGTTAACTTAATTGTATTACATATTCTAATCTTTTGTTCATCTTATCATTTTTCTTAATAGGAGAGTATAGGGTTGATTTTTGCTTCATTGATATTGTATAGAACTGATTTCACTGTGATGAGAAAATGAAAATAGCAAAGAATATTAAGAAAGTAAAAGAAGAAAAATTAAGGATTTGGATAGTATGAGATTTTTCTGGTTGGAAGCCGAATAATCCAGACCATAAATCCTATTTGCTTTTAATACTTCCCCCTCCCCCCCACCCCATCACAGTACTTCTTTCAGTTAATTACCTTCGTTCAAAGCCCAAATAAGTGAACAGAAAAGACTCCCTTTGGACTAGTCTCATAGATATGATAATTAGCATCAAATTCTACCTTCATTAAAGGTTGAATGGTTTCAAATATACAAAGAATAATGTGCTCTCCATTCTTCAGGTTTTTTCAGTGTGATGGTAGACTCTAGCATTTTAGCTCATTGCCTGCTTCACCAAATAGTGTACCTTTCAGAAACATGGATATTAACAGCCAATCTATAAAACACACATAATATACAGCTAAAAAAAATGTTTCTTTTTCTTGTCCATCTGTTCTTGGCAACATGTATTTAAACAGGAACATATAAAACATTTCATACAAAACACTCTATTTGATTCTGGATAATATTTCATTACCTTGCTTAGTTGTTTCTCAAACCAGACTGCTATATTACTGTTCAGGTTTCTAGTTGTATCTCTGTATCTGAAATTCTAGACAGAATTTGCCCTTGCTCCTTGAAGTCAAGCAAACTGATACTTATTTTGCCAGAGACATTATTTATTTAACTATTTTTTGAAGTTTAGTGCCAAAATACTATGCCATCAAAAAGTGACATGAAACAAAAATATATAACTGGGTGCAAGCAAGTACTACAAAGTTTAGAAAAGCTAGATGTATAGTTGCTGATATAAAGGGGTTTTCTACCCTTTTTTCATTAAATCAGTGCACTAACTGAGAGAAAGATCCAATGCAAAAATAAATAGTGGTTTCATAATTAAAGACAATAATAATGTATGCACACAAAGGCTGAATTAGACTTGTACACATCATCTGAAAAGAATTACATAGAAGAGAATTCAATAGGGTCTGGAGCAATGACTTTTCCCTTACAGATTTTACATATCTGTTCAAACAATGGTCAGCATCAATTTATAAACTGCAAATGTCTCGTTCTATGAGTGTGTGGTAACCTAAATGAAGGAGTCTCTATTTTCTCATATAGTAAGATTATTTGTTCAGTACGTATCCATTAAAACAAACCATGGAGTTTATTATTGTATTTTAGAATCATTTTGGTCAGGATTTTTTAGAATGCTATGACAACAGGCCCAGATATGTCCAGCATTAAAGTTGCAATCACTTCTTAGGATTCATTATTTTTACCAGTTCTGTTCCCCACATCTTTTACTGTAAGCTGGTCTTCTTACAATTATTGGTAGCCAGGATGACCACTGTCAAAATACTGTCTAGACAACATGTGTTTTTTTCAACTTTTGCAGACCTAAGTGACCAGCTTATGGAAGTGGTTGGTCTGGAAGGAGCCATGGAGATGGGACAGATATACACAGGTCTGAAAAGTGCTGGAAGACGGCTTGCCCAGTGCTCCTCTGTTGTCATCAGGTATTGGCAGCTTTAATTTGCACTGCACTGTTTTAGTGAAACAGCAAAGTTTTATATATTATCAGCTCACTTTCTTTGGTAGTTTAATAGTCATAATTACTGTATTTATTTCTTGTGAAAGTATCATTGCTGTATATAAATTATGTCCATTCCATCCATATTCTATGGCCATACATCTTCCTTTCTTTATGTGTCAAAAAAAAAAATAGAAAAAGGGTGTTTACATTCAGTTTTCACATGTTGTATTCAGCTGTCATTTCATCCTATGAAGAAATATTGTCAAGCAGTTGGAGCAGGAGGAGTAAGGCATGAACATCTTGGGTTTTATTATTGACATACACTCAGTGCACTTTTGAGCAAAAAGTCATTTAACATTACTTTGACATATTTTAACCCATTTATAATTAATAACACACCAGGGAATAGTAGCATGTAATTAGTATTTGTAGAGCATTTTTTTGATCTGTAGAAGTCAAAGTGTTCTGGTTTTAATTTATTAGTTATTTACTGAACACTGACAAGTCACTATTAATAAATGTGTTGGTATGTGTAAAATGCTAATGGTGGAGCACGCTAATTTAGTTGTGTTTTATCGTTTACTATGCTAAAAATGACCAGAATATTCACAATAGAGGAAACTTGGATTAGGACTCAAGGAGACAATAATTATTCTAATTTTTGAGTTAGATAAGGACTGGAAAAGAGAGAGGTAGTCAACTCTTCTTCAGTGAAGAATTTTGCAGAAAGAATTTTCCAAAATCTTAATAAAATCATAAGCTATCCAGTTGTAAACCCCAAAAGCCTAAAATGAGCATAAATCAGAAGAACAGCAATAAACCCCTTAAGAAAATAAGTAGGATTTGCTAAAGTGTCTGGCATATTTTTGAGTCTCTCCTCAAGGACTGGGTGATGTTGACTTCAGAAGCACTCTCTGGTGGATGAGGAAGAGAAATAAGATCACAGAGGCATCCCAACATTCTCTGAATACCAATAGATATTTTTTATATTCCCACATCAGAGGACCACAACTGCAAAAGATTTAGAACCCATTCCAAGCCTATATAGTCAAAGCTCATTGAACATTCTTCCCTTCCTCCACTTATGGCCATAGATGACACTGAATAATCTCATGAACTGTTAGTCATTTTCAAGTAATGTCCAAGCCAGAATTTCCACTGACCACCATGAGTGCTCAGTGGACTTATTTTTCCATTATTAGATTTATCTATTCCATGTTATTTCTAATAGCCTTGTAAGCAAACTATTATAATGCAGAAATAAATGGAACCAAAACTACACAGGGAACACTGTAGCTTTATGTTAAAAGCAGTGCCCCTTTACTAATTTAAATTCATAATATGGTATGTTAAAACCTCTGAATATGGTACAGCTGTCATGTTATGTGAGTTCTCTGTCTAACCCACAGTTAGGCACAAGCATAAATAGCGTAAATACACCTTTTATGGTTCTAATAAATGGTGATGATAGAGCTAAAAATTGTTTCTTCTTTCCTTTATAGTAGTCAATCTAAATTATAAAAAATAGCAGAGGTACCTTTGTCTTTTCAGTTAATAAGATTTATTCCTGAAGTTCTTGAATAATTCATTCTTTATTTCACAAATTATAGACTGTTCTCCTATGAGAGGGTTGCACATTACTAGCAAGATGTGTAAATGTTTACAATGTTTTTGTTCTGTTTGTTGAAAATAGTACTAAGCCTACAAAGTGACTAGGTTACTTTAGTAATCATGTTGAGTCATACTGGAGATTGCATAGATGTTTAGGGCTAAATCAGGATGATATCTGTGTGCCATTACATATCTCTCCTTAATAAATACATTTATCAATTTTGTATAGTTATTTCTACTTATATTATGAAATATATCACTTTAGGACCAGCAAGTCTCTGCCTATGCAGATAGATGGGGAACCTTGGATGCAAACCCCTTGCACGGTAAGCACACTGGGAACATTGGTGATACTGGGATACTCTGGGAAGAGTGCTGAACAAAAAATTTAGGAACTTTTTAAATAAATAACAAAAATTACAACAGTCAGAAATATTAACTGATTTATTTACTTTCACATCTTCAATGATAGAAACAGAAGCTTTCTGTTTAAGAGAAAACCACTCTCATCAGCATTAACTCAATTTACTTAAGTAACATCCTCACACGCTGTTATTACATAGTTCAACACCCACAGCGTTTTCAATTTATCATGCTGTTTGGGTTTTTTTCCCCCATAGGTTAGGATGGAATAAAAAGGCATTTATTTCAAAAGATTGGAAAATACTCAATGGGTGCAGTCCCAGCACCCCTTTACCCAATGTGATCATTTATTTAAGATGATGTATCAGATTTATAGTCTCTGTTACTGAGAAAGAGACAATGTTAGTTTTGATGCTAAATTGTATAAAGTAACAATTTATTCTTCAAAAATTTAGGAAGATTTTCCATTGTGCTTTTGAGAGGTCAGATCAAGGACATTTTGCTGAAATCTGAAGTCTTGACTCTGTTGATTGAATTATACAATAAAACTAATATTAGCCTCTTGTTTCAGTGCCCACGTGTATGAAGTGAGGGCAGGTAAACAACAATTAGTCTAGGATAAGATAAGATAGGTTAGGGAGGAGCTTGCTCAGAGGAGGTTCTCTGAGTATCTGTTTACAGACAAAACGAGAAAGGTGTAGCTCTAAGAACTCTCAATTTTCATCTCTCTCCGATAAATTATAGAGACTAACCGAGCATTTGGAGATGTTGAAGAAATTTAAGTTTTTTATTGTTGAATTTGTCTTAGTAACATGCTTTAATATACAGTTTTACTTGTGTTTTTTTTTTTTTTTTTTCCCTAAAGACAACCTGTGTTTTTAAGTAGATGAAATACTGTAGCCTTGCAGCTTGCAAGTATGACAAAACAGTAATGTGACAAGGAAGAAATCCCACTGCAGATGGGAGTAATTCCCCAAACAATGGTACTGGATCACTTTAATGAACTTTATGTCTGTAGTAAAATTGAAAGCTACACAAAAAGGGGAGAGCCTTCAGAAAGGTGCTGACAGGTATGGCAGCTGATAACGTATGGGTTAGGATGAAATAAAGGGGTTGTGATAATTCATGTTTGCCAGATACACCATAGTGTACAGCTGAACAGCGGGGAGAGTGCCTGAACTCTAATTCTCTATGTTAAGTGTTCAGATGCTGCAATGAGAGGAGAACCATGTGAACACACACTGTGTGAAGGCAGAACAGTAGGGATTTTATTAGATTTATTCCAGGAAACCTTTTGGAGTTAAGAGATGTCATTATCTTTATGTCTTCTACAGCTATGGCTCAGTGCAGAGCAACAGTACTGAAACCCACAGTTACTTGTTCAAGAAAAAGACATGTAATTTTTCAGTTGCCAGATTACAGAAGAGAACTTATGGAAGGATGCTGGCAATAACATGTGGGTTTTTTTGTCTTGATTGCTTGCTCTGTGCAAAATCCCTGCTATCTGATTGATAATGCTAGCAGAAGCTGCCTGCACGATTGAGGACAAACCTGGAAAAAGAGACAGTTCTTACGTTTCAATTACTGCCTTGAGGAAACAGCAAATTATTACTGATAATTACTGCTGTCCAGCTGAAGTACCATTTTAAAGGGGATAGAAATGGCATACACTTTTCTGTGGAACCCATCCTTTTTGCTGTACCATCAAGAGAATAGACTTTGTGTTATATGAGAAAACCATACGGTTGAATGTATTTATTTCCTCTGAGAAGTAAATACATGAACTGTTTGTCTAGACTACTGCACCTCTATGAATTCAGATATAGATATTTTTTTTTTATGTTATATTATGCCTTTTTCAGGAAACTTTTTTTTATATTCTGGCGAGCTTAATGTATTTATTGCAATAGCTCCTTGCATTATTATTCATCTACCCCACTCTGTTTTCTACTCCTTACAAAGGAAAAAGCATGTGTGGTCCAACTCCCTCCCCACTAATTCTAACTACAGTACAGTTTTTCCTTGAAGTTCTCTGCAAAGTAGCTAGGAATTCCTCTTGAGACAATGACAAAAGTAGGTGTTAGCTTTCTCTCAACTGAAGTTTAAGATCTGATTTCTAAGTATGTGTTTCAGAGGGCTCTTTGTTTGGAAGCCAAAGTGTATGTGATTACATAAGTATCAGGGTGATATCTCAGTGATATGTATCCAAAACTGGAGTCTGAGAAACAACACAAAATCAGAATAAATTCTTCTGTGTAGACAACTATGTGGCCAATTATTTGAACCTGCAAGAGCTCAAATTCCAGAAAAAAAAATATGAGATCAATACAAGAATCATGAGCTTTTGTCTTCTCAAGAGGCAAAACTGCAGCTTTCTCCCCAAATTACCTGAAAGCAAATGATTAATGACCAGTTTTTTAATGGAAAAAAAAATTATGATCAGATAAAGAGATCAATGAGCTTAGATCCTTAGGAAAGATATGAGTTTGGTTTTCCTTTTATTTCCCCCCTCCCCTTAGGAAATTTCTTTCCCTAGCTCTTACAAGGAACTGAGGCTCATACAAAGATGCTGGCACTCCTACATCATGCACTGAGTGAGACATGGGGGGACATTCCCATGCTACCTCTTGTTTTACATTAGGTTGCTGAGGGAAGGCATTTATTAGTTTACTAGCTATATGGGTTTAAGGACAGAAACTATTGTTTCCACACAGTACTGGCCTGCTTGGATATACCGCCTCACTAGTTCTAGGGGAGAGACGGATGCACCTTGTTCTATTGCACAGATCGTGTACATCAGTTAGACACAGCAGCTGAGTCTCGGGGTTTTGGCTCTTTGGTGCTCCAGCTAGAAAGCCATTGTTAAAAGGAAATCTGCTATCCCTCCTTCTCCAACTGTCATTGTTTGGAATAATATTTATTTTATTTTGGTATGGTCATCTCAGGAACTTTAGTGTCATCTAAATAGAGTAGATTTATGGACTGACCTATAAAAATGACAGACTAAGTGAGAAAGAAATTCATATGATCACCAGGTATTGAATCAACCCTGGCCCAAGGTGTAAGTGGTTAAGCTCAGAAGTCCTCTGTTTCTGCTTCAGACTTTGATACAAATGAGAGTATTTTGCAATTGATTTTTCAAGAAAATGAGTTCAACTTGATGAAAATTCTGCTATCCCATTATGCATATTAAGGAAAACAAGTTCTGCATCAAATCCCTGTTATGTGTGGGATGCAGGCTGCACATGCAGACTTGGAAATTTATTTCCTGTTGAAGGAATCAACAAGTTTATCTTTGCTACTTCTCCTTCCTGGCTGGAAAAAAGTTTTATACAAGTAGCATGAGTTGCTGACAGCTGTCCCTTCTCATGCATATAGAGATCGTGTTCCCCCATTATGACAGTGTGAGATCTGAGAAAATACTATGGGATGCAATAGACAATGCAGTGATTCTGCAGAAGCTGTGATCTTTGATTTTTCACCCCTGCTATCAGTTTTAGTAATAAAGAAATTGCCGTGTGCTTCTTTTAACATCTTTTATGGTCTTCTATTGCACATACACCTAGCATCCCTAGACAAGAGCAGGAGTGTGTTCCTGTAGGTCCTGTGCATACATAAATATGTGAGGGGCTTGGCCTAAAGATCTGTCATCCAGAATTATTCAGTCGAACACATGCAGACTGCAGTGTCTGACAAAGTCACTCTGCTCTGCTGTAATAGGATGCAGAATCTGAGCATCAGATTGTATTGTTTTAACTGTTTTTTATAGAGGAGTCTTTGGAAGAAGGAAAAGATGATAATGTTACATTAAACATCTTGTCTGATTAGCTGAAGAGGAAATTCTATCAGAGCTCTCCCAGACAAATATAGCAACATAAAAGATATCTATGATTTCACCTGATCTCCAAACAGGTCATTAATAGTAATGAAACTTCAAAGACTCTCAAGTTAATTCAATAAACTTCTAGCTTTAGCCATCAGGACTTTTTTTAAGAAAAGTAATCCTTCAATTTAGGTACATGAATTATTAGCATTGTTTTTTTAAAAAAATCATAAGAATATTACATCTTAATTAGAAATAACTGTGATTTCAATTCTTTCATCTATTCCTGACTTGGTTGGTATCATATCTGAAAGAGTGTCAAGCTGCTAGCAACATCAGATTAAAAGTAGAAGACAGAAATGTCTATAGAAGATGCAAGAATATTGCCTAAATGAAGGAACGAAAATGAAAGTCTATAGTCAGAGCCTACCTAATGGTATGCCAGAAATATAGTTCCACAGACATCTGAAACACATAGTATTTTTAGAATTACTTACTGATAAGAATACTTGAGGTAAGCCATTTAATAATTAAACTCAAAAATAATATTTGAAAATATCATAATTTGAATGCACCTTAAAAATAAGTTATGAACGAATGGTTCCTCTCTAGCCTTCCCTTTAGTCCCTAGGGATGTGATGAGCCTGAGCACAGAGGTCCTAGTGAATTCCTACCTTTGTAGTTAAATCCAGAGAGAAATAAGAACTAAAAACAAAATGAAACAAAAAGCTTTCACTAGTAATCACTATATGCCAGGGCTGGGTGAGAAAAATAAAAGAGTCACAGATTTCCTTTCATGTAGATCCATTGGCTCCGACACCCCATAGATCACATGAAGAAGCTGCAGCTGTATTCTGGACTCTGTAAAGCATCTTCTTTCCATGTCACTGAATGTAGTAATATTTTCTTACCAGTTGTTTATAACGGAAGAATTTAAACTTTTGTGTCTGCTTCTTTAGAGCAAAGAGGTACTGGGTCCTAGATATGGTGGCTGATTTTAGTAGAATATTAGTCAATTATTACATAGTTAACCCATAAATGGAGGTCAACAGCTAGAAAAAGTTTTGGTGTTATTCTAAAATACTACATTTTTTGCCCTTTTGAGCAACAATGTGCATACTTTTCTGTTTCAAGGCCAAAGTGATTTATTGAGTTTCTAACACTTTATTTTGCAGCTGGGCATTATTTATTGTGCTCACAGGTACACTGCATGTTAATTAATTTTGTTTACCTATGCATATTTTTTTCTTAATTTCACAACAGTAGTTTTTGTAATTGACAAAGCAATTTACTGCATGTGTGCTTTCTGCACCCCAGACAAATACTTTAGCATGTAATGCACCTTTCTTTCCACTTCAGATTGTTAAGAGAAGAATTGGTTGTGACTAATTGCCAATTAATTTGCAGTGGTTTTAGGGAGGAGGGGGGAAAAACAATTGCACCTACTAATTAAAATTTAAAATATTCCGAAGTGTCATCTTTAGGTGTCTGTGGAATACATAATTTCCATTTTAGTTCTGCACTGGATCTGTGACAACCCTGAGCTTGACAGCTCTATTAATTTAAAACCTCAGTGATACCTATTAGTACAAAACATGAAAAAAATGCCATTAATCATTTATTTTAATTTTGCAGCTCTGTCATTTTCTCAGTATGTTTAAAAATTATGATGACACCGTAATGTTTTCCAATCTACCTGTGTGAAGGGGAAACGGATCACACTACTTAGGAGAGAGACTAGAGTATATTATTAGAGCTTAATTAATGCCAAACTGATTAGATTTGATTGCACTTTGCACAATAATATTGTTAAGAAATCTATTTAAAAGATGCATTGCATAATGCTATATTTAAAACAACCGGTCTAGATGCAAAGAGATTTTGACCAAAATGCCACATAAAGCAAGTCACAGGTTAATTTTGTTTAGCACTGCCTACATTCTGTAGGTCTTATTCATATCAACATACCCAGTACAGCTCTTGGTCACCTGTGGGAAGATGAAAGTATTTGGTACTCCTGTGATACAGAGGTGTTGCATCCCTCCCTTTCCTGTAAGGGGAATAGCATATGGGCCTCTAGACTGTGGGAAAACCCTCCTTCCCTCAAAACTACTGGCATCCAAATCCTGCTGAGAGCATGGAACAAAGTGACTGTAAACTAATAGATCCAACTTGATAAGATTTTTCTGTCAGTTTTTTCCCTCTGTCCTTAAAACACAGGGGTTCTTTCTTTAACATTAATTGAAATATTATAAGCAGAGCTGATTATCTCTGTTTCCAGTTTTCTGTTGTCATCTAGCACTGTAGCTGGTACCTGCATTTATAGAACCATGTTCTCTGTTAATTGCAAACATTTGGTCATTTTGTGAAGTCAGGAATACTTAGATAACCAGCACATACTGTAGAAAAAGGAATGTGAAAGCAAAAATTATTGATGTAAAAAATATAGTTATCACATTAAAATTACTGATGCTGGCTGCATTTCATTTAGTGGATCCATTGTATTAATGTGGCTTCAAGGCATATTTTGAAACTCTGACCTGCTCCTGGAACAAATAAACTTCTCATTTATGCATTTATAAATATCTTTAGTATCACAGATTCAGGCTTCTCCTTTATCAGAAAATTTACTATTGACGAATAGGGAGCAATTACCATCTCTTCTTTTAAGAAATATGCTTTTTTTTTTTTAATTAGGTCTGGTGTTCCTTGCCATGAATACATGATTGGACACACTTTCTATTGCTGGAAAGGTGATTTCGAAATTGCAAATGCAGTATTTTTCTTCTAAACCTATTTTCTAGATATACCAGCCCTTTAAATTTGTGTGATCGTGAACTCATAGGATAAAGTCTTGGCTTCAGTTAGAGAATGAGAGTTTTGCCATTGGCTTCAACAGTATGAGTTTAGCCTATAATGTTGTGCATCAGACTTACAACAAAAATCCACAATATCTTAGCAACTCCTGTGGCTATCTACTTTTACCCTAAATGCAATTTTGTTATTTCCTCATTTTACCTATTTTTAAATATAAATTTGTGGCAAATATGCCAAATAGAAGTGTTCTCCAGCAGCACTTCAAGCACTCCACTAATTTATGTTTAAAATGTCCTCCATACTTTCTGTAAGTTATTATAGATTTTCAATAAAACTGAGTAAGTTATCTCAATAATTATTTTCCAGAATACTGTAATAATTTGCACAAGTATGTTTGTCAGGGTATCATCAGTTCCTAAAAATATGTTACATTAGAGTTTGAGCATTTGGGATTTTTGTCCAAGCAATCTCTTTTCCTCTTTTGTGTGTGTGTTTGTGTAAATCACAGATTCACCTAGGAAAAATTAAAAACAAAAAAAAAATAGGTCTTATTTAAATATTTTATAATTGTGATTCTACTAAAAAAGCCATGAGGCTGCTTGCTGAATGAAAGAGAAAATGAATGGTAAAAGTCTTTAGACACTCCATGTGCACTCACTCACACAGGGTTTATATACAGCTATAAGTAGCAATTTCTTTATTTTTAACTAAACTAAATCTTGGTTGCTTGTAATTAAAGATTTTTTTTTCCTTTTTTTATTTTTTTTAAATCCATTTCAGTCTCCCATACAGCACTTTCAGTGTTCAGTCCTACTTTGACCTACAACACTGTTTCTCTTTCTGAGACCCTTAGTGCTGTTTCCCATCTCAAAGTGTGTACTGTCACTTGTCACCCACACTCACAGCACCAACTCTGGCAATGCTGCCAGTATGAAAACAGAAGCAGAAGTGAGAGTCCAGGGCAGAAATTAAGTGCCCGAAAGTCTTGAAAAAGACAAAATTAGCCTATTTCAGGCAAGGTAGTGCAGTGGTCCAGCGTGTATTACAAACATACTGATCTCTTTTTAACACCCAAATATAAGATTTTTTTAATCTTTGTTTTTTTCAGTAGGAAAATAAGGCATCAGTTGTTATCATTTTTAGCCAAAGTAATGTTAACATACACTACCATGCATAAGTAAAAAAAATATACTTTAAGTTTACATTTTATTTTTGTATTTTCAGAATGTAAAATATATCTTGCATCCTGGCACGGTGCCAGTTTATAACAGTTGAAAATATGTCATAGATAAACGCATATAGGACTCCATCCCCATGCACATGAGTGGTTAATCATGTTCAGGCATTTTAGCTGATCTCAACTGATAGGATACAACATACTGAAGAGGTCATGGTCTCTGAAACAAATGGCTCAAGCCAAAAAAGAACATTACAAATGATAAACATTTTCCTAATATGTAATTGCATTCATTCTCAGCAGCATTGAACAACCCCAATCCAACATGCAATCTGTATGGAGTCTCAGGATTACCTCACCTCTTCATACTAAAGCCATCTTTTGAGCTCTGCTCTTTTATTCACTGTAAAATGGAATTAATATGATTTACCTCTGAAAGGAAACTCTGAGGCCATTCTTACTGCCACATCACGTCTAAATCTTGCAATAAGATGAACCCTTTTGACTCGAAAAATCACAGCAGCTGCAGATTACTTCATGTATTGATCCTCAGGATCAGGTTGATGTCATCACTGTTCCCGAGCCCCAAAATATGTCTTATAAAGTATGTGAAAGTTACAGAAATCCTTGAGGCAAATTTCCAGGACCAGATCATCAGCTGGTATTACCCCAGCTACAGATTTGGCTTTGAAAGTGGTGCCTGAAGCAGTATTTCTTGTGTGAAAATATGTCGATGCCAGTCTTTGAAAGCCACAGTTATTATTATCCATGTGAAATTAATCTAAGTTGCCAAAAACCCCCCGTATGCTAAATTTGATACTAATGAACAATGTTGACAAAAAGAGGTCATGTATGAAATTTGGGACTAACGAACTAAGGTGGTGTGGAAATGAGCATTTGGAGAGTAAAGGCTCTAATAGAGTTAAACCAACCCACTCATTCTGCTGAGATTTTTATGTTTCTGTCTCCTTATATTGTAAAGTAAATTTCCACCCCAAGAAATGTCCTGATCTATATTTTAATGAGCGTCTGCATGTGACATACATTTTTTGTTTCATTACTATTAGTGAATGACAAGTGAAGGATATTCATTTTAACTTGAAAATGTCAGGTATGCACTTCAAGAGATATATTTTTCCAGTTTTTAATGAGGTGGTGTTTCTTTTTGAAAGAAATACCCATCTCTGATGTGGGTACTATACAGGTGACAACTGATATTTAATAAGTGATGGTTCTTGTATTAGTCGTAGTTCACTAAAGAAAATGTCTCGGATTGCTTTTGAAAAACTCTTAGCGTCACTAGCCCAAAGGCAAGATGTGACCTTTTTATTACATAATGAGAATCATTTATTACCTTACAATGTATCTTAAAGTCACAGACAAAATGCCACTTTGATAATTGCTTTCAATTAGCTTTGAGCATAGCATACATTCATAAAATGTCTTCTCTAATTTAGACTTGAATTAGAGAAAATTGCAGACATAATCTACTTTAAGGTTGTCTCATTTAAGGTGATTCCTAGTTTTATATCACAGAAATCAAAACGGGTGGCTTTAGAGCAGTCTTACAAAGTGTTTTAAATAGTCTTCAATATTTGAGTCTATTCTATTAACAATTAAATAACAAATTAGAATGCTAGCTCATCTTTTCTGATCTTTTTTTGCGTATTAACTTTTTAGTTTAATTCAAATGGTTATTTTGAAATTAAGCAGTGTCCTGTGTTAAAAGAGAAGTACAGTTTGATTAGATTTATAAATAAAGCATACAAAGACATAGCTTATATCTTAATAATAGGCCACAGCTTGGTCTGTCAGAATGTATGTCCTTTCCAACTTTTATATTCTTATTCATCTTGTAGATATGTAAAATATTCAACATCAAGCAATAAATCCTGCACTCAAAAAGTAAGATCACATATTGGCATGTATTTTATTGCATATGATTTTTAATATTGATTGCGTGTATATTGATTGTGTGTATAATTTAAAGTAGTTGTGGAAACAGTGATTACACATAGATTGGTTTACTGCATATGTAATATCATTCATTAAAAATACAGGTATTTTCCTTTCATCTTTGATTAAATGAAGAAGGTTTGGATGTCGCATATAGAGATAATCCAGGCATCTCAGATACTTGGAATTGAACTAGCTCAAGGGATAACTCTGTCTTTTTTCTTTCTTCCCCCAGATAAAAATTACTCACAAGAACCAAGCCCCCATGTTGATGGGACCTCCTCCGAAAACCGGTCTTTTCTCTTCTATCATCAAAAGAACAAGGAACCACAGCAAGGAATAAGCCTGTGTAGTTTAGTTTTTAGAAAACCAATTAGCTTTGTTGGGCTTTGGAATATTTATGCTGGAAATCTTTCAAGAATTTTAGAATATCTTCTACTTGCAAAATCATGGATTTTGGTTTAACAGTTTCCTTAACTGAGCTAATGTAAAACTATGCTACTAGAAAAAAAAATATTGTCACCATTTTGTAGGCATTTTGCATGATGAAAGCAGATGTTTACATAAAGTGATACAGCATATTTTTTGTTGCATGCGTTACCATTTACTAATCTGTGGGCTAATTCTGCCATGGAATATGGGAAGAGAATGCCATGGGTAATATGATTTTCTATTTTTTCCATTTCAACTTTTTCTACTACAGTGATCATATGCCATAGGTTCAATAGTATCTCTTGAATCAAACATCTTCACATCAATAGCCAATTAGACCTGTTTCAGAGTAGAGTTTATTACAGGTCTCATTAACAGGTACTTTTAGTTTATCATTTCTTTCTACCCTGAGAATATTTTTATTCAGCTAAGCATTAAAATCTTATATCTTATTCTGATAACTCCTGTGTGAGTAACTGTACCTGCTGAAAACATCTAACAATGTGTGCAGAATTCAAATGATCATGATTACTCTTGTGTAAGTTTTCATAAGATTGGAAGTTAAAGCAAGTTTGAGCAAAAACTATAAGGCTAAGGAGATCATACTAAGAGTAAAAATAATAATACTTGCAAAACTAGGCATCGGTGTTGTTTGTTGAAACACTGGAATTATTTTCACGAGCAATACATCTCTGTAACATTGCAAACTTTAAATCATTCTGCATATTGACTGATAGCATAGTGCATATGCACACAAAAAACCAAAGCTCATGCCTAATAAAGTGCATTTCCCACCAAAGATTTAGTGAAGGATGCTTCAGAGAAATGGCTTAATGCATAATTAATCAAGCTCACTGGAGTAGACTTCTGAAAATTTACAGTTCTTTTGATTACATTGGCAATGTCCAGACAAATGTTGGAGTAGGAAAAAACATTAAATTAATTGCAAGTAAATATTCACTTTTCATTTGTTTCATAAGTTGGTAGACATAGACACATACTCTAAATATTGAGACATAGACATGTACTTTAAATATTGGAGAAAAAAAATGGAACGTTAAACTTATATCTAATTTTGTTGTCATTATTATTTATAAATTTATGCCATCCATAATTTACTCATCCCCTAAATTAATCTCTTAAGGGAAGGATAAACTGTTATCTATTCCCCTTTTGTAGTCTGCTGTCTGGCATCAAAACATTTCTCGTCATAAATTTTGGGAAGGCGGTTGCTCAGGTTTTTACTTTCTTAGCCCTCTGAGAGACTTCCTAACAGCTTAGAAATAATAATACAGGGATTTGTCTGAGGTTTGCACAGCACTGTCTAATGTTGAAGGGAAGTCCAAGAATGGCAACTTTTTTCAGTCTTGCATATAAACAGTCTCAATAAAAACTTTTTGTGCAGTCTTAACATTGTTCTTTGTTCAGAGTGAGCTGCTTCTCAGCTCTGCATGTCTTAAGTTCTCAGAGATTTCATCAAAAAAACAAACAACAAAAAAAACTTTGCTTGAAATGCATGATTTCCCATTTTTATCTAGACTTTAAAATGTTAATGATTTATTAAATCTATTTTTCTATTGATTCATTCAACCATTAAAAGAATAGTACATCATCATTCTGTAGTGCACGGTACTGTGCATGTATTTAAATAAAGTTACTATCATTCATTCCTCAGTTAAGAACTCAACAGAGTCCTAATTTATATAATAGACACTGAAATAAAAGTCAGTATAGAGTCGGTAAGGATTATGTCTTTGAAATATACAGTCTGTGTTCTGTAAACATTAGGAGGTAAATACTAATTAACGTTATTTTCAGCATTAGGTAGAAAAATATGAGAGCAATTATTTGCTAAAATTAACATCCTGTAATTCCCCATTCTTGGGTCCAGTGGTGTTGATAATTACAGTTGCTGTGGGAGTAAACTAATATTTTTCTTGTGCATTGCAAACACACACACAGAAGCACTTGATGCACTTCTTAACTGCAAACATACATAAGTATAGAGCAAAAGATATTTGCAAAAAGAAGGAACTTGCTGACATATTACATAAGGTGTACATCAGTTTTATGAAATTATGGTTACAGGTGATAAACATTTTCACATTACTTGCCATAGGATTTTCTACCAATGCTCTCAACTTTTTGTGGCAAAAAATGTGTTTAACAATAATATATAATGTGCTCTCTATGATTATCTCATGAACATTGTAACTCTGAAAACAAATAAAATTATACATAAACTATTATTTAATAATGTATGCAATTTTAAATGTGCCAGTGTGTGATAGCAAGTTGTTCACAATGCACTTTTTCACATAAAGAGGGATAGATGGGTTCATGTAATCACAATTGCATACAATTCTGACTAGATGTATAAAAGATAAATCAGATCTGTTTGTCAGTATGTATCAAATTCTCAATGTAGCAAAATATAATAGAACAGCCATTTTACTATATTGGCACTTATCATAGCAGTGACAGTCTGTCTTTCTATTAATCTTGGTTGGTTGGTTTTTTTAGCATGGCCTCTAATAATTTAAAACCATGCTCAGGTTGAAAGTATTGATGATGAAGAGAAAATTTTAGAGTACATAAAACGTGATGTGAAGGGAAAACGCTTGATTTAATGGAAGAGAACTTCAGAGGGTGGTCCTTTTTTCGCTTCAGTACTAACATTGTGAAATTATACATTGGTGTATGAAGTGAAACAAAGAATAAATGCATGTATCTTCATACAGCTGAAATAGATGCACTGTTCTTACATTGACTGAATAGTAGCCGTAAAGCTTCCATAGTTTATAATGAAGCATTCTTTAAGGCCTCATTACTGACATTTGCAATATAAATGGAAATTAAAAATATGTAGGAATTATATCTGACACTAAATTTGCAAATTTTTCATCTCCCTACTAGAGCATTGCAGTTGGGCAATGTGCTGAGGAAGGAACATGACATCTCAGGAAGAAACCTTAACTTCTGAAATTGGTTAGCATCACTCACTTTGCATGAGTTCCTGTTAAAAGTGGGTGGAAGCAGAATTTCTTGCAGAGACAAATACAGAATTACTGTTTCCAGTACTTGCAAGATATTTGTATGCATATCATCATGATTATTTAAGGCTGGGGGGTTAGACTTTGTGATTTCGGCTTATTGGTGTGTGTACGTGTATGTGCATGCTAGATCAAATAACATGCTGATATGCTTAGGACTTTAATGAGCTAGGAAGAACTAAATATTTGTTTCTGAAGCAGATGTTCTATAACATTTCCTCACTCTTATCAGCTCTTTGGTATTGGATGTAAATCACAACAATGTTTAGCTAATATCCAAAATTGTTTAAGACAGATAAAGTCACAGACTTCAATGTGTTTCAGGTTATCAGTGTAAAACATAATATAGTCAAAGAGTGTGTGAGTTTGATATAACTATTGTTAGAAAGGGAGAAAAAATATTTTTTTTTTAATCTCTAGGTTAATATTTGTTTGCTGAGACTATAGCTATTCAGTGATTATTAGTGATTTAGGGTACCAATGCTATTCTGTAACTTACTGCCTTCAACCCAAACTGGCTTCTGGGGTCTGTAATTCTGAGGTGGATCCTAGCAAGACCAAGACTTTCTGGGAAGCAGTCACTTCAGAAAAACGTTGTCCCTCACCTCTCTGGAAGAGTGACTAGAGAGAATGGTTACAATACTGGAAAAAAAAATTTGGAATAATTATCTCTAGACAAGGAGGCAGGAGATGATCTGAGAATTCTGCTAAGGAATGACAAAACAGATGCTCAAAGTGACGTGTGAAAGGGGTGGGTCACTCCAAGGCAGCCCTCAGAAATGGTGGTGTGGGGCCTGGGAGGCCAGATGAAGGCATTCAGGGCGAAGGAGCAGTGATGTGCCAAGTGAATTAATTAGATTGATCTAGAGACTTCCATTCATGTAGGGCTGAAGGACTTGGGTAGCATTTCTTTCCTTCATGGGGAGTGATTGTCTGAGAGGAGTTAGCCCCAAGAAGAGGAACAACTGAGCTTTTCACTTGAAGGGAGAAGGACTTGCAAACAAAGGAAAACTGAAGAATGGTCCAAGGAAAGATAAAGGACCTGCCAGGGCTTTGTTTATTTCTGAGGACTTTCATACCTTGAAAAAAAGTAAGGCATTTGTCCTTGCTGTTAAATATCAGTTTGCCAAGCTGCTAAGCAGTTAGCATAAAAATAAATAAATTTAGAAAGCACAGGTGGGCTTAAGAAGCACTGCTCAATGTTTTATGCAAGAGTGGTGAAGAACATGCCAGCCTTGTTAGATAATTTCTACCTGTCTCCAGCTCTGTCTTCCTTCTCTCCTCTGTCCCTAAGGAAGGAAACTTTGTGTGGTCCTGCTGAGATGAGTAAAAGCCTTACTGTACTCCTGACTAGAAAATAAAAAAAATTGTGGGTGAGATCTTGAAGCTGAATCTGTTAATGAGATGTAACGTAATAGGTTAAAACCTATTGCCTAAAAATGGCATGCGAGGCTCTGAGGGTGTGCTGTGCAGCAATGACTGATGGTACAAACTCTCTTCAAGTCTGTTAAGATTTGGTATGGTGTCTTCCCAATTTGGGCTTGTGCCATGGGGAGCCTCCTGGATCTTATAGCCCATTTATACTCAGACTACGGATTTTTCAGTTGATTTTTAAATGAGGTTTGACCTTTCCTGTTTTGATTTGTGTGTCCATGGCATGGATATGGATAGAGCTTTCCCATTATCAGGTTCTCTTAATTTTACAAATACAGCTGAAGCAGAGAAGCCTCTGTGACCATTGACTTCCATTATGTGAAACTACCCGACAGCTTGAAACTATAAATAGGCAATGATACATTCTAGGCATCTAGAGTCTGGGCATGTTGATATTTCAGAGGCTGCTTTTTTTCCTTTCTGATTCATGATTCAAAGAAACTACCTGAGAAGCACCTCAGGGCTCTCTTTAAATATGACTCATAGAAGAGTAAGTGATAATCATCAGCCTTTGTTATTTATAGAAAGGTGATAGCTGTGTTGATGGTAAAGTAGCAGTTTCATAGTGAGGTGCCCATTTCTAATAAATGTGGAAATGATTTGCTGAGTCTGAGTGAGAAGCAAAGATTTTGAATTTTCAGGTCAATTTTTAGTCTAAGGTTGATAATGACTGAAAACACTTAGCTGCTGGTTGGCCTATTTGAAATAAACTTTTGGTTGGTTGTTTTTTTTTTTTTTTTTACCTAGGGTCAAACTCACGTGCTGTGAAGGAACATAGCAATCTGCATTAATAAGTAGCTTTTCTGGACAGGGAAGTGAACACTTCCTGCTCTTTTGGTGAAGCTCATATTTATGGGGCAAGTTCTGCCTGCTAATAAGAAAATACAAATTGTCGATCTTCAGGCCTGTTGGTCTACATTAAGTACAAAAATCAACACACAATAACAATTCTTCTTAGAACTATTTGTATCTGCAGGAAGATAGCAGTGATTTGTATAGCCCTCAGTAAGGCAATGAACTTTACAAAATAAGCATCAGCCCTGTAATTTCTGCCCAGCCATAAGGTTGGCCGTTGCAAAGGATACGGTGGGTTTGAGAGTGTAATGGTTTGTTGTGTTGGAGTTGTTTTTTTGGCATGGTTTGGTTTTGTTGTTTTTTTTTTTTAGT
Organism: Tyto alba; assembly: GCF_018691265.1. Lineage (NCBI taxonomy): Eukaryota > Metazoa > Chordata > Aves > Strigiformes > Tytonidae > Tyto > Tyto alba. The sequence goes on from NW_024881313.1 coordinate 10,583,006, forward strand.
AAATATGAGTTCCAAACTTCTCTTTTTTTTTACCCCACACATTTTATATGTCTATGGTGTACACATAAGTAAGCAAGCAAGCAAATGCAGGAAGATATATTCAATTTGAGCTTCCATATGTTTAAATTCAGTCCTATTCCTGAAGGAAAATCCAACAAATTGTTAATTTTTGGTAGCTTGGTAGAATCTGGGGGGAAAATGGGTGTGTTGGGTCTTTCTCTTGAGTACCACGACCTTGTTACAACAATATATACAGTAGACTAAGGAATTTTCATCTTATTGACATCAATCACTGTTTTCTGTGGTGATATTCTGAACAGTGGTTTGGTTGGGTTTTTTTTTGTTGTTGGGTTGCTTGTTTGATTTGTGGTTTTTTGTTTTTTTTTTTTAATCATTCTAAACTATCTCTTAATGGTTCAATATAATTAGTTTACAAGAAGAAGTTTTGAAAGATTTTTTCCAACTGTCTATTCTACAAAGTCAAGCCTTGCATTAATATGCAAATAGAGGCCTTTATACTTTGTCACTAGTTCTAGTCAAAAATTCCTTAGCCTCTGTTCCATCAAAATATACAAAACTTTGGGGAGGAGCCTACCTTCCCTGATCAATCTATTTTTAAACTGGATTACCACTTCAGAGCAAAATCAGACTTACCTTTTTTAATGTCAAAATATTTTGTGCTTGAATGTCAAAAGGAAATGTAAGGTTTTAATTTCATTCATTAATTCTGTCATTAATGTTGTGATTAACTAATATTGTAGTATAACTGATTTCTCACTTTGAAAAGCAAAAAGTGAATGAAATTATGCTCTTTTTTCAATATGATCATAATTCTTACTCCTTTTAGGAGAATTTTAAATTTTTAATACTTGTTCAAGATTCTGAAGTGAAACTTTCAAACTTTGTGCTGCTGCAGTTGTCACCAAGCTAAAAGCCTGCAGATCAAATTCTAGTCTTTATGTAATATCTCTGCATTTTTATTATTCCAATAGCTGCACAGGTCCTAAGAGTTATCTTCAAGGAGTTGGGTTTTGATTCATAGTTCCTTCTGTTTCAGACTAGTTTGTCAGTACAGGTCTACCTTGTCACCGAAGAAAGACAGAGATAACTGAATAATGTTAAACAAAAAGTATTTCACGTAGCCTAAAAGTTTACCAAATATCTTGATAGTTTTCTCAAAAACCAGCAATGGACTCTAGTTTTAAATTAAAATAGAACAGGCAGAGAGCTAAAGAATCAAAATCCAATTATTAAGTTATCCTAATTATTATAAGTGAATAACAGAAGAATATCTTAAACTAGGTATGGTAGAATAAATTACTGACAAGGCAGATATAATGCTTGTAAATGTATCTTCTAAGGTACTGAATACATTGTACCTCAGTTGACAATAATAATTCAATTTCATTGTTAAGGCATTTGTGCCTCACTGTAATTCACAAAACCCTGTGGTCCTTAATGTCTGTCTCCATCTTTGGGGTGAATTATCAGCTAATACTGTGTGATAGCTAACCTGTGAACACTTCACCTCCCAGTTACCCAAAACATGTATGTGGTCTGAAGTTTCGTTATTCCTCTTTTAGTAGCTGTACCTTTATCACTAAGTAATGTTAGGGTGTCTAACCCAATTGATGTCTTGTTAAAATCCTTGCTGTGACAATCATCAGTCTTATTTTTATGGTCTTGGGACAAGAGGTGAGTGGACTCGCATGAGGTTAATGGGGCTTTAAGAAAATGTTATGCTCCTTTGTCACACGATAAGGTTCTCTTCTGATGGGAATCCTGTCACTTTATCAGATATAACAGCTTTCTCTGCCACAGAGTTGAGATATTAGTCTGTGTGAAATGACTTATAGTTTTCATTGGCTTGCCGGCTGAATCTTGGACAAAAATTAAATCTCATGGCAGATGCCAATTGTTTCCTGTTGGTCTGTGTGTAGAAATATGTACTACCATGAGAGCTAGTCAAAGCATTCAAATACAACCCGAACAGTTGTGCTGACAACTGACAGCAGAATTCCTGGGGTCAGGCTCACACAAGCAGCAGTTGAAACAAACTGTTAGAAGTTCAGAAAAGAGTTAAACTTCCTTTACTCATTTCTAGACTGTTGTCTGTCTAAAAATGTAAGAGTACAAATAGGTAATAAATAGGCCTGTAACTTATTACTGATAGCAGTCATTCGTCTGTGCAATATTTGTGCTATTTCCTTATCTCAGATATAGCACGAATGGTAATTTTAAACTATTTCTACTGTGTGCTCCCTCCACAAAACACAGTGCAATAGCATAACACATAAAATCTGATTTTAACTAGTGCAATAAAATAGCATTTTAAAAAACCCAAGGTATCTTCTGGTCCAACATCACAGGGCAGCAAAGGGAGGAAAAATTACATAATGCCATTTCCATCTCTTCTCAGTAAAAATTTATAAAAGAGGAGAGTTCTGGCCAAATTACAACCTCACTTATTCTTTCATTCTAACTTGTTTATAAATTAATTTGGAGAGTTTCTGTGATAAGAACCTCATCAGAATATGCAGCCACAACTGTGTAAGCAAGGATTGAGAATATTTTGCCAGATCTGGTTCCCCTTACATACAGAATATCATATAAATTTTCCTTGATTAGAAGCAACCTGCTTGCAAGGTACAGAAATACAGAGGTAGTCATTATTTGTTTAATTACTTGGTTCCTTTAAGCTGTTAAAGCTTTTTTATTTATTTATTTTTAGCACATCTTTGCAATAGCTACTGTGAATATTCTTTGTCAAGAATAATCAACCTTGAAGAGTAACTTATATAGGAGATGGCAGCATACAATATAGATAATGTGTGCAATGCTACTTCTGCTACACTGATGTGGATCTCCTTGAGAGCATTTAAAGTCCTAATGTAGAATGTGATACTAAGTCATAGCTTTGGAGGTTATGATTGCAATATAGCCTTCTCTGAGACAATTTTAAAGTGATGTAGGGATGTGGAAGTGAAATCCGAACTCAGCTGAAATCATTGGTTTGTCATTGCAGTCACCGAGTCACGGGTTTTATTCCTGCTATTTTGTGGTAAAGCTCGGAACATCTTTCCTGCCTCAAGTAAAACTTCTGCAAAGAAGTCTAAGAAAGAGATTGAGAAGTTTTGTACATACACACATCTGTAAGAACCTACCACATGCTTGCACCTGCAAAGTTTACCCACACTATTGGCCTTGAAACGAGGTCTCTTCTTTTCAGCTGAGTACTCATGTCTTCCTCTTTCCCACTCTTCTCCCATGTCCTTAGGAATCTTGTATTTCTGTCTCAAAAAGCTTTAGCTTCAACATGCTGTATTGCAATATGTTTTCATCAACATGGTTCTATCAGTTGGTGGTTAGATATTATGCTGAGAAATGCGAATTTGGATTTTCTCAGATTAAGGAGGAAATCAAAGACTTCAACTTTCTGGCAAATACTGTAGCTGCTACAACCAATGTTATAAGTGAGTCCTGCTCAGTTAAGGACCTGTCCTTAAACTCCACCCTCTGAATCTCAAAGGCATGAGAACACTGAAGCTCCAAGTAGCTGGAGTTCACACATAGTGTTTTATTTTGCATTTGCCAGTTCACATGTAAATTTTATGGTTTATATGTGTATATGTCCCTCTCTTCTCACTATTCAGAGCCTTAAAAATCTACCCTTAGTGCTTTGAATCACCCTGCTGCGGTTGGGTACGAATATAGTTGCTTTGAGCATAGTTTTCAGGACTTGCTTGTTCAACAGAATATTGACTTGGTATCAAATTCTGTACTGTTGCCTTAAGAGGCCTCAACATACTGTTGCAAAACTACGTCTATGTACAGCATAACACAACCCACTCCTAATTATTTCTGCCTAGATTAGCTGCTGCTGTTGGATTTCTTGTGTTTTATGCTTAAAACAGCAGTGACGCAGTAGTGAGTCAGGCCTTTGCCAGTGCCGAAATACCCAGTGCTAGGTGCTATATAAAAACATTTAAAAAAAAAAAAATTAAAGATGACGCATGTGTGCAAATGTTGATTAGCATGTCATATGTCAGAGGTATGCAAACTGTGTACAGTGTACATATTCAATCTCTTGCATTTACATACAGCTTTTTGTTTGCAGTATTGTTTAATGTCTGTGTAATCTGACTGCTGTTTTGTCATTTCTGGCAGCCATTGTGCACCTTCAAGCTAGTGTTGTCCTAAGGTATAAAACTAATCTCATAGCTCATTTGTTTCAGTGTTATTAGATTGTTAATCAACAGTTAGCTTAAAGCAACATAGTAACACATAACAACAAAACGTATTTTGTGGCTTATTTTTCTCCAGAACTATAATCTGAGAAAGAACAGTGGTTACTTGCCATGAGACCCCCTCCCACCCAAAAAAAAAAAAAAAAAAAAAAAAAAAGAAAAAATTCCTAATGACTAGTCTTGTTCCTTATGAAAATGTTGCATGTAGGATTATGAAAATTTTTTGAAGTTGTGATTGCTCTAATCCACTGGTGAAGGAGTGAGAATATTTATTTAAAGTAACCCCTTTAAATTGTCACATGGTTTACTGAATCTAGGGAAGTTACAGGGTTCTTTGCCTTATTTCTTTGCTTTCTGTTATTACTTAGTATCAATCAGCTATTCGCATGCATGTTATTATTCGGTACTGCTACTTAGTATTACTCTGACTTCTGGCTCGTTGGTGTTGTATCTTCAGTCATAAAATAATAACTGATTGTCTTCGTTCTCAATCTTTAAAGTTTTTGTTGGTTTTTCCATCACTTTGTTTTCCCTCTGCTAGTTTGCTTCCTTTGCTTTGTTCATACGCTTGTAATTAAAGTATGTTCTATTTTGTTCAGAGTCTACAGCCCTTATAAATTCTCTTTCCTATTCAGAGTTCACCTCTGAAAGATTCCTGGTCTGTCAGTTCACAATCTTATCTTCTCTCGAGAACCACGTTCAGACTTACCCGCTCCCCCCCCAACTCCACACACACAGATCCCTCCACTCCCGTCTTCCCTTCTGGTTACATTAGGCACAGGCTATTTGTCTTCACTTACGAGGCCTTTAGTGGCTTATGCCTACCTTAACAAAAGGTATTTTTATATCTATACCTAAAATCATTCTATGTTTAGAGCTCTCATTTTGTGTAATCTGTTTGATACAAAGGCAAGTACTTATTTATATGATCTATATCTAATCAAGACAGACATTCTGTAATGTGTAGTTTTAGATATTAAACTGAAGATTTTTGGATTTTACCACATAATGCTCCTATATTTGATTCAAATTCATCTGGAAACATATACAAAGCTATTCCATTACCTTCTTTAAAATCTTTCTTTCAACTATCTACGACAAGACCACGATTCATCAATTACCACAGAAATCAGAACCTGTTTTCTTGCATATTCCTGCATATCTGTACTTTGTTGTCTTTAAATTACAAGCATTCTTTTAGGGGTGGGGAGGAAGGGAGCTCCATGGTGTTAGGGCATCTAGCACAATAGGGGTTCTGGTCCACAGAGCCATCATTTAAATGTTATAGCAACCCAAATATGACCGTGTAGTTTTATGTTGGCAGGTGCATTTATAGCCCACTGAAGATTACATTGCAAGTCCCATCTGCACATGATTTACAGGGAACAAGAACCCAGCTAGAGGATTTACTTTTCAGAGTTTCAGCTTCTTGTCCCGAAACTTCTTAATTCATTCCGTCTTCTGTTGGCAAAGACAACTGTGACATATAGTGGGATTTCGCTTAATTCTCCCCCTTGTCCCCCCAACCCTATCTTCTTCCCTACCCCCCCACCCCCCCCCAAGAAAAATAAAAAGTGGGGGGGAAGCAAAAAAACCTAATCACAAATCAAGCAACCTCAGGGGATTTTTGTAGAGCTGATGAATAGACCAGGATCAAATCCTTCCTTTCTCTCCTGTGTACGTAACACAGAAAAACTGGCTTTGTGAAATTTTTAGACATTTAATTTTTGGCCAGTGACATGATCCAGAATCAGGAAGAAAGAGGCAAAAAATCCTACAGTCTGGATTTTGACTTGAGTTTTCAGGTAAATATATAAGGACCTTTACCCTAACTGTGATATGGGCATGCAAAATTGGACCTTGAACACTAGATATGACTACCTGAGGCCATAAAGAAAGGTTCATTGCTTAGACTGGCTCCCTTAGCCTACAGGGTGGCACAGTAGTGCTGATTTCTGGAACAGAATATATATTCCTCTCAATATGCTTCACCTACTCTTTTACCTCTGTGACTGCTTTGTTTTCATTCCTCCACTGAGAAGTTGCATTGTTAAGGCTCACTCCATAAATTTAGTGGGGGAAGTCTGCAAGAATCAAGTAGTATATATATTAAAAATAAAGATAAATAACAAAATGCAGTTTGTCATAACTTCCAGTAAGCTACCTCAGTTTTGTTGCTCCCACCTATTATTTCCCATTGGTGCTCACCCAGGCAAGATGTGTTCAGGGATAAAAGAGAGAAAGTAAGATTACTTGGAGTCAGGGGAAATTAATGTGTTATTTGCAACAGAGCTGAAGTGCAGTGCATTGTATAGAAGGTAGCTTTAATTAAAACTTTTATTTCAGAAATAAAAGAAGTAGGTTGAAAGTCCACATGAAAGAAAGGAGGGTGAAGAAAAGTTGCATTGTCTTGCATTTTTCTGTTTTAAAGACTGCCTATAAACTGAAGACACTCTCTGTGCCAGGCTGAGCCTGGTACTTCACAGGCTCTGCAGCCAGGTTAAGGGTACACTTGCCAGTTGTAGCCTCCTGATTTGAGTGCCTATGAAATAGCCTGAGTTTATGCAATTCTCTCAGCCTGCTTTATAAAGGAAGCACAATCTTAAATCTAGTACTAATACACAATACTAATTATTCCATCCCCCTCTCTGCTTTGCTCTCCTGCCCTGACACCTTTTATTAAAACTTAGGAAAAATATTTCAGAGCAGTTTAAGAGTTGCTCTTGGGATTTCATGTTTTCTTGGACAAAGACTTTCAGGGTTGATATAGTCTGAGCCTGGTTGGCAGCCAAACATCATGCAGCCACTCTCTCCCTCTTCTCTTCTGGCAATAAGAAGGCACAGAGAGCCAGGCTTGGGGTTCAAGATAGGACTGAGATGGAGAAAAAAATCCCCCTTTATGGTCACAAGCAAAAGGCAGACTCATTAGGGGAAGAAAAAAAGAACATACGTTTATTACAGACACTAAAAACACTTAACAGAGTAGGACAGTGAGAAGCATTGCCACATCTTGAGAACACCTTCCCCCCACCCCTCCCTTCTTCCCCGGCTCAGCTCTGCTCCCGATATCTCTACCTCCTCCCGCAGTGGCGCAGGGGCAGGGAATGGGGGGTGCAGTCAGTGCTGCCACTTCCTTCATGTTCGGTGAGGGGAGTGTCCGAAACTTGTTCCTCCTGCTCCATCGTGGTCCCCCTCTCACAGGAGACAGTCCTCCACAAACTTCTTCTGACATGAGTCCCTCCCACGGGCTGCTGCATTTCCTTACACTGCTCCAGCATGGATCACCAACTTTCTCCAAGTGGAGTCCCTCCCACTGCTGCAGCCCTTCCCGAGCTGCTCTGGTGTGGGACACCCCCGCATGCTGCAATCCTCCCAGTGCTGAATTACAGCAGTGGGGCTACCTTTTCCCACAAGACCCCAGTCTTCTTTGGGCACAGCACCTTGATCATCCAGGTGAAAAACACAGGCCATAAATCAGTGTCTGCTCCACCGTAGATCTCCATGGGTGGCAGGCGGGCCGCCCTGCCATCTCACCACAGGATACAGGGGGGTCTCTGCTCCGGCACACCTCCCCCCTCCTTTCTTCCTCCGTTCCTCCACTGACCTTGGTGTTCATGCAGCTGCAGCAACTCCTCCTCACAAGTCCCACTGCTCCTCACCCTTCTTAAATACGTTATCACAAAGGCGCAGCTGATTGGCTCAGTTTCTGAGCAGAGGTGGAGTTGACTTGGAGCTGGGGGAGCTTCGAAAAGCTTCTCACAAGGGTCCACCCCTATAGCCCTCTCCCCTGCCACCAAAAAAACCCCACCACTCATTCAAACCCAGGACAAAGGTGTTCTGCATCATTGTATGTAGCTGCAGTCCCTGCTTCTCTACGTTTTCCTTCAAGGATAATTCTTCCTCTCCTAGACCCTCTTAACACAGGAACTAAAATTTCAGAGAAGAACTTCTTGTAGAGTATTACTTTTTCATGCCCAAAGCCATATGGCAATGGACATGTTTCACTTTCCACTCATTTGCTGGACAGATAGTATACACAGAGGAAGCTAAGTACTAAAGGGTTAAATATTTCCCTTCTCTCAAGATTACCAAGATAATTTTTTATTTCTTACCTTCTGTTCCCTGAATGAAAGTATGGAAGAAATGTCACTATTGCTGCCTTGTGCATTTCCTTTACAGAAATTACATTTGGACTGGAATCTTATCCACTGTAATGTAAGTCCACAGCAATCAGCTAAATTGTTCTAGATTTTACATGTGATTGGAATCTGACCCGGAATGTTAGTTAAGTAAAATCAGGATAAAGAATTGTTCTGAAAAATATTTCAGACTGCATCTAGCCATCTCGATTGATTCTACCGCCATCAATGTGTTTTGCAGATGTGAGAAGAAATTCCAGATTCTGCTAGCTGTACTGGGGGTGGTGGTGTTACTGTCTTGAGTGGTCCTTCCTTTCAGCAGTAGTATGAGTTGCAGTCTGGCTCCCAGCCCCAAGGTAACCTACCTGGTTTAGGAGACACCTTTTGTTCAGCAGACCTGTCTTCCTTGAGGAGCAAAGCTTGTTCAGCTCCATAGATAATTATTTATCGGTTATGTCCGAAATGCTTTAGTAAAGTGAAACAGTGTTAAATACATGTCTTGTGTTTTTTAAACTAGGAAAAATAGCTTGCTCTTACAAAAAGGTTTTCATCTTGTATGTTGGGGAAGAGAAAAGCCAAATGAAACTTCCAGTATAAGGGTCTTCAAAATGAACGTAAGCAATTTTTTTTTTTTTTTTTTACATTACATTAAAAGTATAAAATTGCTTGCCTTTGACTCTAGAAAATGAACTTTTGAGACACCTCTCAAATCCTCGTTGAGAAATTACCTAGCTCTTACTTGGGTAAAGTTCCTGTTGGGCAATGTTGTGATCTCACCACTACTACATTTTTAGTGTCAGTTTATTTCAAAGAGGAACTCCTTGTGGATGTACACAGAGTGCAAGCTTATTTAAGGTTTGCTTGAGGGAGGGATACAAAAACTTGACTGAAGATCTTGAAATTTGTCATGTTATAGTTTTACAGAAAAGACATTTTCAAGTAAACTCATTTTAATAAAAGAACAAGAAGCAATAGCCTGCAAAACCCACAAGACAAGGCTGATTTTGCCAATTAAACACCTACTTCACCACAGTCAACTAGGACTCAGAACCTAAACTGAGATGTGTGGCTTTGCTTGTTCTTTCACTCCCTGTGAGCATTTGTTCATTTACTGCCATGCAGATAATTCATTGCATTTCACAGCACAGCAAGTTTAATCAGGACATGTCATCATTAATTTGTACTGATATGCACTGATGGACAGGGTTTTCCAAGAGCATGACTAGCTGTTTATCAAATGATCGTCAATTCTGGAGAAGAAATAGTGCAATCCCCCTGTTGTTTTACAGCATCTGCTTTATCACCTGCTCACAGGAGCACTTTTTTTTTTCCCTCCCGTCTCTGGGTTTCCCTTTGTAGCTGTCACTTGTAGACAGCTTCATTTATTTCTGCTGATTTATAATTCCTTTAGGAGAGATACCTAAAAGACACACTTGATTTATTGAAGCATGTTGTGGAACTGAAATGGTTAACAATGGCAAGACAAGACTAAATACCACAAGCTGCATTTGATTTCTGATGCTTTCCTGTTATTTACAAAGTGTCTCACTGAGTATCATAAATAATTTACAGTTCAAAGTGAATATTTCTAAGTGCTAGAAAGCCAAATTCACATTTATTTCATTTGCTAATGTTTCCACAATGTAATACAAAACATTAAAAAAAATCTCTTGTTGCTCTATGGTTTAACAACAGAGCTAATATATTTGCTCAGAAACTCAAAAGGAGTCTTATAACAACGGGTTAAGGAGAGGTGTCAGTTGTTCAGTTTTGCAGTCCCTACTACGGTAAAATTCTAACTCCAAGCACAGAGGATTTTACCTGACTAAGGACATCAGGTTTAACCTTTTAGCATGCAAAACTTATTATCTCACAAGTGTATTTTTTTATTGCTTTGGAGAGTGACACAGTGGGAATAACTGAAAACTAGTCCTAGAGAATTATTTCATTTTATTGGACATACTATGAATTGCTTGTAACAGGTAGAAGTAACACACGTGACTTCCAAACTGAAATCATAATTTCAACTACTTGCAGAAATAAGTTGTCACAGAAATCAAAATTGTTGTCACTGATATGCAGTAAGGCACATTGCCTTTAAACTCTTTCTGTTCTTGTTACTATTGCATAGTCTAAGCCAAGTTCAGGGATCTTGTAGAAGCAGTGACTACTTGAAAACTTTCGTTACTTTACCTATAAAATAAAGACTTATGTTTTAACGCCTAGCTCTTTTTGAAGTTAAACATTCCAAGTATTACTGGCATAGAGGGAGGAAGAAGGGGATTAAAAAAAAAAAAAAAAAGCCATTAATCTTGGGGGCAGAAAACAAAAACATAAATTAAAAAAGAACATAGAAAGCTTACTCTTAAATTGAACTTAATGTCTGTACAGTAATTATCCCATCTCAAGATAAGTCACCTCACTGGAAGATTTGCTAAAGGAGATCAAACCCCACCCCTTATTTTGGGGGAAAAATAAATATAAACTCCGTCCCATATGCACAGACCAAACAAATCACTCCAATGGACATCACATTTCAGCTGAAATAAGATATGAGCTAGATCTGTAAATTTTATCTAATATTTGAAATTATATATTTTTTTGATACCACATTGATTTTATATTATCAAATATTGAAAGAAATAATCAAATATCTTAAGAATATTTGTGAAGATAGGGAAGATATTAAGTATGTTCAGTTTATTCTAACAACATGGTCTCAGCATTGCTTTCAATGTCTTTTGAAAAACTTGATCAATCAGTTGTATTTATCTGTCATTATTTTTATACTATCTTTTCATTTGGAACAATCAACGTTTACTTTGCCCATCAAAGCCTATATAAAAGGATCATTACATTACATTCACTGTTAAAATTAACCTCCGATGCTTAAAGTTGCCTAACAACTTCACAGAATAGTGTAAAGGGGGAAGGAGAAAACAATCAATGCCCAGAAGGAATTTTAGGGAAATAGATACTAACTTATCAAATCGATGTTTCGATGTTTCGGCACTGGGGACAGGTTCTTAGCTGAGGTAAATAGGAGTAGTTGCCTCAGAGTCAGTGGAGTTGATTTATTACCCGCTGAAAGCTTAGCACTAGACCAACAATGTCCCAGCCCCTGTGAAAGGATATGTACTATTCTCAGTGAATACAAATGGGGTGGGCCTTTTAAACGGTCCTGAGTGGAGGTTTTGTAGTCTATGTGATTTGGCAAGTGGTCCATTTTCTGAAGCCTGAAACGATTTGCAAATTTGGAGAAAGAATTCAGCTAGAGGAGGGGAGAGGGAAAGTAAAAGACAAGATTTCTGGTAAATGAAACTGTAAGGACAGGGAGCCTGTGCAACCCTTCTATTAAGTGGGATGGAGCTAAGGGCACTTCCATGGTGAGAGTCAGTCTCAAACCCTGTCCGCCTGAAGGGACTTGTGCCCTCATCCTCTAGTTTCTACAAGAAATCTCTCTCACGAGGCCTGATGTATGGGGGTGGAGGGTATAATTTCCTTTCAGAGATGCACTTTAAATATACTTTGGAGCAAGCCTAGAGTATGTTTTTTTGGGAAGGAATTAGTACATAGAGTGTCTGTTTCATGGGGAATAATAAATGCCTCGGGGCATGGAATTTGATTTCTCTCTGAATTGATGGGTTTCACTGAAATTGTAATTGACAACTGAAGAAATTAGGAACTTACTAATTTGTGGCAGGCTAAGAAGGTGTTTTGTACCAAGCTGCCAGCCTTACCTCCTACGGCCTCTGTTCCCTTCAAGATGGTCAAGCAAGAGGGCACAGGGGTGCAGGAGAAGAGCAAAATGGCTGTGGCACATTGGACACTTAGGCTGTGAGTGCTCAGCTGTAGTTAAACTTCCCTAGTGCATTGAATGAGGTTCTTAAGTAGTATATTTGATGTAGATATTGACAAATTCTAAGTTTTCTCAAGTACATTTGATGCCATTGTCCTTCATAATACTTTAATAACAGAAGCCACAGTGTGTGAAGTGTGGAAGCATTGTTTATGAAACATTTAATTTCTTCAACTGTTTAAATGAGTAGTTATTTGTCAGCATTTCACAAGACATGCAGATTATTGAATCTGGTCCTTACTTCAGATGACAGCATTTAGCAAAAGAATAATATTTTATGAAATATAAATATATAGCTATATATATGCATATTTAAGAACTGAAAAGTTGTAATTATAAGGTTAAATGTAACAACTAATTAAGCAGTGCAGTTTCAATTACTAGAGCTATGGGTCTGGTCTTTAAATGCAATTTTTTCCTCCCTTTAAAATAATCTTGACTGTACTGATATTGTCTTCATAACTAAGGGTGCAAAGCATTGCTCTTACCAAAAAAAAAAAAAAAGAGAGAGAGAGGGAAGGTGTAAAATGCCAGAAATCCTTGAGCTGTATATTCATAATCTGAAATGTAGTTAGAACTGCAAGCAGCTTTAATGATAATGTTAATTTCCCCCCATCCCGCCCTCCATCTCTGCTAACATTCAGATCCACTATTTCTTCTAGATTTGGTTTGGCAGTCACATCCCACTCAATATGAAGGCGTGTGAGAGAGAAAAATCAGTCTGCTAGCATACTATATTGGACCCAATTTCTTACTCATCTCATGGCACTAAGACTTCTTTTATCTGCAGGAATGCCAGCTGATAGAGCAAATGACAGATGAAGCAGTCACTTGTAACAGTTTGGCTACAGAATTTAAGATACATTTTTTCCCCATTGTGAAATGCCCTTTGATACTGGCAAAAAAAAAATCCCAAACCAACCCAACAAAAAAGAAAAAAGCTTGAAAAAAACAGTCACGTTTTCAAAGTCACCCAAATGAGTTGGCATCTGAGTCTCAGATTCCTTTGTACCATTGAATGAGAGATCCACATATAATTTTCCTACATACAGAAATAGTTGAAAGCTATCAATAAATGACTTGTTAAAGGAAAAGAGTGGAGTATCTTTAGTGTCTGAGACACTTGGGTTACTCTTATTAATTGACAGGATTTTTTGTCTAGTTCACCAACATCTTGAACACCATGAGAATTATACTGCAACATAGAGAAAACATATTACTTTTTTTTTTTTTTTTTTAAAAAAAAAAAAAAAAGGCATTAGGACTGTAGCTCGATCTTTTCCTCTTATAAATTCTTTTAAATTTATTCAAAAGGTTTCCCCCTTACCACTTTTAGGACTTCTGGTCTTCTCAAAAAGAAATTGTTCATTTAAAAGCTTTCATAGTAACCTTAGTTTTCATTTTTGATAGTAATGTACTTCTTGCTAATTTTTATGAAATATTCTTGCACAAAATCAAAAATTAGAACCATATAATAATTTAGATAGATATGTCTGGAGATCATCTGGAGATCATCTGGTTTTAGCCTCTTGTTTAAAACAGGCCTGAAGGCTTAATATCTCTGAGGTTAGACCAAGGCTTCATCCAGTTGAGTTTTGAATATCTCCAAGGATAGAAATTCTACTGTCTCTCCTGCAGTGTCTGACCACCTTCTTTGGGAAGATCTCTTCCTAGTGTATAACTGGAATTTTCCTTCATGCACATTATATCTATGGGCTAAACTGGTCAGCCTCTAGTTCACTACATCTGTCCTTCCTGAAAAGAAAGTGTGATATCCGCCTGTCTCCAGTCCTCAGAGAGATCCCACATATGCTAGTCCATTCAGAGATTGCAGAAGAGTGTGTCTCAATGAAACGTGTTGGCTCCCTCAGCAGCCTCTGAGACCGTTCAGTCTGGTTTCATGGATTTGTATGTCCAATTTGTTTTGAGTCTTTCACTCTTCATTTTAACACAGATAATACATTTCCCAACATTGTTCCCCAGGACTGAGAAGGCAGATCTGAAAGAAGCCTTTACAAGTTAAAGAAAAGCAAAGAAGACATTGTGTTCCTCATAATTTTATTGTCTTCCATCATTAACTTCTCTGCCCCATTCAGCATTGCGCCCACACTTAGTGTTTCTTCCAAGATAACAAAAAGGTCTTATTGCTTTTTGCATCTTTTGGTATCTGAGGTTTGGCTTTCCTAATGTTACTACTGAATGCCCAGCAAATGTTTTTTATAAAGTTTTGGGGTAGCCCAACATTGTTTCCACTTTCTGTGCAATTCTTTTGAGCATTTGATCTCAGTCAGGAGTTCCCCATTCAGCCAAACTGGCTTCCTCTGCTTGAATTTTAACACATTGGAATGGACAATTCTTGTACTTTGAGGAGACTGTCGTTGAAGGTCAGCCAGCTCTCCTGGGCCTCTTTGTCCTTCAAAGCTCTCACCCATGTGATTCTGCCCAGGAGTTTGACTTGACTGACTTCCTCGTGTCTCTCAAGATCTTACACTCTACTGTCTCTTGCTCAGTTCTGCCAGGGTTACCCTTGACTACCACATTCCCAACCAGTTCTTTCTTATTTATGAGTAGCAGGTATGCCAGAAAGGCATATGCTTCCTGAATCTACACCACCTGTGCAAAAAATTGCCCCTGACATACTCCATAAATCTTGTTGATTCTTTGTGTCTTGATGTCCTCATTCTAGCAGTTATCAGTGTGATTCAAGTCCTCCTTGATAAACAGGGCCTGCAGTTACAAGGCTTCTCCCAGGTTTTTTGCGAAGGCTTTGTCCACAACTACTTTATCAAATAGTCTGTCATCCATCCATTGCAGTCTTCCAGTCATGGTGTCATCTCCTGTCATGTCAAAGTGTAATCTTTGACTATCTCCATATCTTTTTTTCGGTCACTGAAATGTAGAGCACAAAATACTTATTTGTTGGTTTGTTTATATGTTTACCTTCCTTATGCTTTTGGAAAAACAGCTTACTCGGATTGGGACTTTCTTTAAACATTAAAATCTATGCACTTAGCTGTCTGGGATGCAGGTTAAAACACAGTTTTTCTATGGTCTGAATGTCCTGAGTTTGTAGAAAGATACAGTCTAAATTTTCTGAATTATTAGAATTCTGCAGTGACTCTAGATTTCCCTAAAAGGACCTATACGTAACTAATGCAAGACTGGGAAAGAATACAACAACAACTTATTTCAGAGAGCCACAGGGTTCACCAGGTTCATTAGTGAGCACAGAGACAATGACAATATAAGAACCAGGATATCACATTGCAGTAGGGCTCTTGCACCAGGCTAGCCCCAGGTTCCAGTAAACTAATTATACCATGCAGGTAAAACATTTGTGTTTTATAAAGTATGGCTATATTATATCTTGAAAAATAATATCCTGTCTCATGTCGTGAAAACATAAGTTGTAAAGATATTATTTTGATTTACTGGAATTTGTTCTTCATCTTCACGGGGGAAAAAAGCTACTCCAGGTTGTTTCACAAAACAAAATGAGACCAAAATGTTGGTTCTGTCTTGAAGGAACCAAAATACTTTCATATACAAGTTCACAGTAGAATAAATTAATTTTGAAGAAACAAACAAATGGCAGTTCATAATCCTGTGTTTATATTCCTCTTACCTATTCTGTTTCTCGAAGTTTTCACCTAGCAGTTGCTGAACATCTAGAAAAACCTGTGCCATCTCTTGCAGTAGCAAAAAGGTGGAGTTATTCAATTACATTTCAAAGACTGGCAGAGGTCTAAGGGCAAGAGTTGACTCAGCAAATCTTAACAAGTGTAAGACTCACTTGTGAGCCTCTAAATATACAGACCTCATAGACGATATTACCAGTGGATTCTTGAACTCCGGAAACAGTCCTGACAAGACAGTATCCTTGTCACTTTTCTTCACTGAATGGAAAATTCTGCTTCTCTTGGAGAAAACTCCCCTTTGTTGGGATTATATTTTCTCTTAAATACTTCAAATAATGATAAATGCTTCCTCAGCTTGCTAAAATTAACGCAAGCTGGTTGCTAGCTATGGAGATGGTAGCTTGATAGATAATTTTTAAAAAATCATTGAAGTATGTGAATGCTTTCATTGAAGACAGTGGGTCTTTCACCATTCTTAAAGTTCAATTTGTTCTTAGGTATTTTGCTATAATGGGGCGGTTCTTTTTAGATTAATTTCATGACCCAAATTTTTGTAAGTAATCAGAAGGTACTCAGCTACTACAGATAAAAATAGCAATAATTCTTTCTTCCTCTTCTGCAGAGGAAATAGCTCAATTAGCTATTTTTATTTGTTTGCTTGTATGCATGAGAGAGTAGTTACCATCCATGTGGAAGTCAGATCTGTCCAAGACAGTGAGTCTAGTGAAGTTCATCATTAAATCTCTCAATGTCTTAAGATGGATTTTGATATCTAGGAACTTATGGATTGGTGAATTTTTGCTAAAGTTAATTTTGTCTCCAGTTTTACAGCTTAAAGGAGTCTGAGGCCTTTGTTTGGAAAAAAATTTCCTTGCATTTCAACTGAAAAACAGCCCTTTATATATCTATATATACCCATATATATCTATATATCTTTCTAGCCTTCATCTCCATGGATTAGGTTCACAGCATGAAAAGGAATACACGTTAACTGGCTGAGCAAAGTTAAGGCAGATCAAATGGGGATAAGCCAGATCAAACGGGGTTATTAGATACAGATAGGACAGGCAGGTTAAACTCATCTAGCATCAATCAAATGAAGCTGGGACCTTGGACGTTTATATGTTGATAAATAACTGCTAGGGGAAAAAATAAAAAAACGTTAATCATTAGACAAATTTAGTGTTCTTACCTCAATGCTGTGCCTTTGACATAGGTCTTCTGTTTACTAACTCTTTGATGGCAGTGATGACTTATTTCATCCTATTTTTGACTTTGAACAGGAATGTATGTTGGTTCAATCAGAAATGTGGGTAACATGCAGCAAATTTTATGTATATAATGTAAAATTCTTCCAGTTTTCTGAAACCTAAAGCAAAACTGAATAGTGAGAAAACTGGAAAACAAGCCCCTCAGAAGGTGCACAAGAGACCTCAGGGACAATTTCTGAGTTGTCTGGAAGCCCATATAATTAAAAAATTAAACAAGCAACCTATGAAAACAGTAAGGCAAAGATCAGAAAGAAAACTGAGGCATAGACTCAGGACAGAAACAAACTACTTCACTATTCTTGTTCTCATTTCTATAGCTGCTTGTCTGGTGTCATGTCTGGAACCCTTTACTTCACAAACATCTGGCAATAAAACTTGGAGATTACCTTTCAAGTTTTTATCACTTTCAGCCTCTATGTCTTTGAGCACTCTGCTTCCTAGTGTTTCCAAGAATAAATCTAAGGCTTTTTGAAATTTTTTGCAAAAGTTCATGGAATTGGATTTCACTTTTGTGTAACAACACAGATATTTAATCACTGCAAATGAGTTCCAGGTGCTGCAATTGTCACCGCTCAGGCTAAGAATATCTTTCTGGAATAAGTGCACCTCATAGTTTTTGCTAGTATATTGTATTTGTTCCTATGAAAAAATGTTAATTTTATTTCTCACCCCTTGTCAATTGGTGGTAGCATTTAACTATTCTGATTTTTTTCATCGAAGGTGTCTGGCTCTTCTTCATACAAAACTGTGTTAGTTGCTTATGGATCCAGTAAAATTAATGATACTTTGTGTTTCTTTAGAATATTATTTAATTTTGTCAATTTAATAAATGAAGCCTTACAGTTTCAAATATGTTGAAATTATTTGAGAATACAAATCTATAAAAATTACATTGGGAAGAAATAGCTGCTTTCTAATAAGAAAAGGTAGTCTTTGACCCAGTGTCTGTATATTTTAAAATTTAATGCTCCTTTAAAATAAAAGTATTACAGTTTTGGAAACTGTTGGGGTGGATGTATGTTCTCTACTTTTTAAATTGAGTCTTAGCACTACTGAATAGGCACATTCATCCTTAGAATTATCTGTTATTTATCTCATCCCTTTTGTTTCAGAATCAGCTGCAGATTATTCTTTTTCTCAAGCAAATTTTTAAGAACTGTGTTGATTAGCTTGTTTATTATATGACTCAGTATTGTTTCTGCTCTGAATTTTAGCAGTTTTCTTTGGTCACTGGAAGAGAGCTAAGCCCTGTAGTGCAGTCCAGCTGCTGTCTCACCATTTTGTACACTACATGCTCCACAAACCGGAGGTTAATCCTAAAAAGGAGCAGTGCTCTGACAGAATTGATAGACTTCTGGCATGGAATAGATTGAGGATCTGTGGGATTTGATTCTCTTCTGTGTAAGTTTTTTTTCTTCTCTTTTTTTTTTTTTCCTCTTTTTTTTTATTTTTTATTTTTTTCTAGATACAAATTACAATTTGACCAACATAAGGAGCATCTTAGCTCACAGCAAATTAGGAAACAAACTGCAGCCCATAATTTTTCTTCCTACTCCCACATCCAATGAGAAAGGAAAACATTACGTTGTCTCTTTGTGTGAACAGGTTTCTCTCTGATGTACTTGGCCCACTGCTCAAGGCAGTGAGAAGTGAAGCCAAAGTCATTCCTTTTCTTTGCTTCATTTGGTCCTTTCCCAGCTTTTTGTTACTGGATTCACAAATTAATGCTGCTGAGGGAGGAGAGCACTATTTCCCTGGATAACATAATAAAAGCAATTACAACCTCCCTCTCTGTTATAAAGAGACAGTGGACTTGCATTTGTAACTATTCAACAAGAATCTGGGAAGGGTAGGAAAAGGACCTGTGGAAACAAAGAACTTGGGGTTTTTCCCTGAGCTTCTGTCAGGTCAGGAGCATTAATAGTATTTCAACAAGGGAGTACAATAAAAACAGTACTCTGTTCACTATGTGATCCTTGAGATACTCAGATACGCATGTTGTTTACCTTTTGAAGTGTGTGCGTGGCATGTGTGAGGAGTTTTTTTGAGGGGGGAGGAACCACAAAGGTGGCTTTTTTCTCAGTGAATAATTGGAAGTTTGACTGGTCACATCCTGGGCTCAGGGAGAGGACAGACATGGGCGCTGTGGGAGTGGCAGTGATTGCTGCTGTCAGCGTGGCTGTGATACCACAGGCAGGTACCCTCAGCCGGGTGGCGTTACTAAAATATTTTCTGGTGTTCCAGCAGAATGGGCTTGTCTATTCACCTTACTTCATGTTAGGAGTAGCAAATAAGTTTGTATTAGATTTATATATATATATATTTTTTTTTTTTTTAATACATCAATGTTTTAAATATTTTGTTACCAATCTAATCTAACATCTATTACTGAATTTTCAGTTTCCAAATCTGATCTCTATTCTTTCTCAAATTTTTCTTTCAATGTGTTTAACACACAAGAAAAGTACATGTTCACTCATCTCTGTCTTAATTTAGAACACCGTGTACTTTTGTTCTTGATTTGTTCCTTTTCTTGACTTAGAAAAAAGTTAACATTTTATTCTCATTTTTCTTTCTGGTTCATTTGTTCTGTTTGTTTTGTTTGCTTGGTTTGGTTTGGGTTTTGTTTGTGGTTTGTTTTTTTGTTTTGTTTTGTTTTCTTTTGTTTGTTTGTTTGTTTGTTTGTTTGTTTTATCTGTCTGTAAGCAGCATTTTTTGTTCTCATGACCTAAAACACATCATACTGTGATACTGTTTGTTTTCTGTCATCTTCTGTGTATGCATTTAGGGCTTGTGAAAAGTAACAAATAGACCATCCTGTGGAAGTGAAGGTATCTGGTAATCCATAAAGAAGATACTCATAAGCAACAACAGAAACCCTCATTCTATTGCATATCATTTAAGAGTTAGTTGTTGGGATATTTCTAAGGTTTTCCCTTTACCATGCTTGTGGACGTCAGATATACAAATGATGGCTACTTTGACTGAGGCAAACTAACATACTTGACTCATATTTATAACAAAGTCTTACCTATCAAAAGGAATTTGGATTTTTTTCATGCCAGCCAACTGATCTAAGTTCATCTGGTGTAATTACATTCAGCATTTCAGGAAAAGATCATCGATTACTGAATCTTTAAAAATTCACTCTTGTGCTACTTCTAATAGTTTCCACCTTGACATTTTTTTGGATTCAAGGAACTATTCCTAGTTCTAATATAAATACTGTATTACTGGAAGCTTAGTGTCTTTTTCTTTTTTTTTAACTTTTTTCTGGCTTTTACAAGAGAAAAAGAGAGAAATGTCTATATGTGTGTGTATTTTGCACTCTAATATATGCACCCAGAGAGCTAATAGTGCAACCTACTGTATAAGACTAAGAAGCGGTAAGAAACTGTAAAAGACAGCCAGCAGCTTTATAGAGCGAAACCTGGAGTTAATGGTGGATAATAAGTTGATGACAACTCTGATAAAAGGATCCTAGTATTTTACCCTTAATCAAAATTAGAATGCAATACCAATTAGGCTGGTTTTAGACACCTTATCTTTCTTGGTTTGCTTTGTAATATAACTCCGCTTTTCACAGTCCTAAATTCTACAGTACACTGCAGTATCCAACTAAATTATTTGTATATGAATAGGAAATAAAATGGTGTTTATCAGCAGCTGACTAGAATTATTCCTAAAGCTTTTTACTCCTTCAAACAGCATAATGATCACCATTTAACTTTTAGTTTGAAAGCATATACCCTACATTAAAATAAGCATGGGGAATTTCTGCAGTTATATGTCTGGTTTGAATTAAATCATTCCAAAAGGTTACGTTCTTTAATGATAATTTCTGATATCTGTCTTACTATATTAACATTTCTCCTTTTTAGAGCATTTATAACAACGTATTGTATATTTAAGTTTCTAAAGCAGCTTTGCACAATGTATGAATGCTCTTTTCCAATTCAACAGGTGTACTGTACATTTTTATTTACTAAGAAAGTACTTATTTATTTAACTGGTAGGGACTGAGGGACTGCCTTAATGTATTTATTACTATGTAGTGGTATTAACTGGCTTCCTTCCTGCTTTCTACATCAATAGAACCATTAGCCAAATTCAGTTTTTACTTTCCTTTTTAGGTGATGATGATAACCAAGGAGGACATAGTCTGACTTTTGGATTACTGGAATACTCTGTGGCATCTGTTTTTCTTTGAGTCAGGTACATGTGATGTGCAAAGGACTACACAAAAAAGAACTTATTATTGAGACCTTCAGAATCCTTGGGTTTCAGACTTAAATATAATTTCTCTCAAATTTGGGTGATATTTGTCATCTTGCTGAAAAAAATAGCCATACTAAGATAATAGCTGTTACTTAGAGGGTCAGAAGGAAGAAAGATCTTCCAATCTATGCCTTAAAGTGGTTGAATCTTAAGTATCCTGAATACAGAGTTAAATGTTTCCTAAAGTCACTGGAAAGAAACATTTTGACCTGAGGATGAGTTAGATCTAGTGGGTTCTTTGTTTTGAAACAAGCACAAGGAAGATCACCTTCTCAGCCTGCAGACTAAACATTTTCCACTGGATGTCTAAATCTCCTGTACAATTAAGCTAGTAGACTGCACAGATACAGCTCACCTATTCCTTGTTTGCATAGGTCATATGATAACCTAGCAAGATCTGTTGTAGTCTGCTTTAGTTCTGGAATGTTACCAACGAGACTAATATTTCTGAGAATAGAAAAGTACTACATGAGTATATCTTCTATTGATCCCCTCCCTGAAAGAGGGTAAGAACATGCCCTTGGACAGCGCTGACTCTAGTATCTGCTATAGTGGATCACCTAATAGTAAGGAAAAGATAACAGGACTTGTGTGAGTAAGGATGCAAGTTCCCTGGACACACAGAAGTCTGTGCATGTCTCACCATAGTAAACATCATTTTCACACAGTTTGGTTCCATTTCTTATGCCAGTGAACCTGCTGCTAGTGTTGATCAAATATAATATATAAACCAGCTGAGGAAACTGTTCCTTAAAGCAGAATATCACTTATGTTGTTTGTCTGTGGAGGATTTTGGAGAAGATCTTGTGTTGCCAGCAACACAGAGGAAGGGAGATTTCTTTTTGGAAAGGAAAATATGCTTTCCTGAGATGTGTCTTGCAATGCACTGAACTATAGCTAGACTTCAATGAAAATTTCAGCCACAAGATTTCTGGATGAACTATGGTATTGCCAAGAAAGTTAATTACGTTACAAAACTGTACCTATTATAAACAAGTTATGTTGTTCTTGTTATAAAAATGACACATATATTTGTAATACATATTCATACAGCACGAGAACACGATGGGCCCAGAAACTTCATGGACATAACAGTGACTGCCTTTAAAGTTTTTTACACCATTTGGCAAATTTTATACTCCAGGAGCTGGGAAAATAGGTATTGGTTCAGTTGAAGTTGTTGGTCTTGGGTACAAACTGACCACTAATAATTAAATGTTAAGCATGTCAAGACCCATGTTAATATTGCCAAAAAAGAAATAAAAATGTAATAAAACATGAGCTTTTAAAGTAACAAAAAAACCCAAACAAACCAAAGAAGAAAACCCTTGGAGAAAAAATTTAAAATTATGCTATCTTACTAGATGAGGAATAGAAGAAAAAAAAATTTTTTTATTCTTAGATATTCTTCTAAGTACTTGTCCTTAGTGACTGGAAACTGTCTCAGATATTGCTTCTCTATAATAAGCTAAGAAAATTACTTTGAAAATTAATGAGTAAAGCACAACTGAGTACTTATGTAACATGATATGTATAACTTGCTACAGGCAATTGCTGTCCTAAAACTAAACTAAATACCTCTAGAAGTATTCCAGTTTAGAAACAGTTTCACCTAACATTTCAAATGTCTAACAATGTATCTAAACATTTAAACAAGATCTAAGTGAAAATCAAATTTAAAAAGCTTAAAAGATAATAACAACAACTGTGTGTGTTTTTCTACATCACTTTGTTATGTTGTCAATGCCTCTGTGGAGTTGGGTGCTATGAAGCAGTGGGATACCCGTACAGGACTGGGGGATGTGGTCGAGAGAGCCTATCTAGTAGCAGTGGAAAGGCATGCCTTAAAAACAAATGCTTAATTTACTTACCATCAGACTGTGACACATACTTCAACTCTGTTTTTATGAACTCCCCATATGTTTTGGTTGTTGTCACTTAACTGTCCACATTTGGTACCTCAAAACAGAAAGTGCTCAAACCTCAGAATATATGCACTATATGAAACTTCATTTTCAGAAAAGCTTTTTCTTTTTTCCTTCCTTATCTTTTAAACCTACCACTTCTGGATGTGCAGATTATTTCACTACTTGTGCAAGATTTATTTTGTTGAGTTAGAAACTTAGCAACAAGCTAGCATGATTGGTTTTTGCTTTTTTAATTTCTTTTAATGTTTTTTGTTCAGACATAAACATGTTTTACTGGAATATTTTTTTTTTTTCCACTGTGGTATAGAAGATGAATCCAGGTACCTTTTTGCTCTTATGGGTTTTGCGACTTATAAAGCAGAAGAGTCATTGCCTATACTGTTATTTTGTCTATATTTCATGATCTTTGATCTTTCAACCTTTACCCCATTGCAAATAGAGTTTTCTCTAGTACAAGCAGTTCCTGAAGCATCCACTTTGGCCATATTCAACCTACACAGGTTTCTTGAGGATGTTCACCCTGTGGTTTTACAGATTCTGAAACAGGAAGCAATTTAGTGAACTCAATTCACTGGAAGGGTCAAATGCCCTCTGCTTGGAAAAAGACAACTGACCTAACACACATTACCATCCAAATGGAAATAACTCCTTGGGCCTGCTGCTCAGTAACTTTTATTGTCTTTGTCATAGTATTAAATATGCTGTCTTATTTTCTGCTGGTCCTTTACATTTTTCACAACACTACTCCTTTCAATATGTATTTTATATGAACAAAGTTGAA
This sequence comes from Tyto alba, assembly GCF_018691265.1. Taxonomy (NCBI): domain Eukaryota; kingdom Metazoa; phylum Chordata; class Aves; order Strigiformes; family Tytonidae; genus Tyto; species Tyto alba. The sequence goes on from NW_024881313.1 coordinate 10,607,147, forward strand.
ATTTTTATTTAAAATCTATATTCAATTTATACTTGAATATGGATACATATGCTTAATGCAGTACTTGTTCTCATTCTCTGTGCATTGGTGAAAGGAGGTATGGTAAATTAAGTGTGCAGTTCCAATTAACAAGCTCAGGAGTCATAATCTCGAAGTTACTATTTAAGCTATGTGAATTATGACAATATACCCAACTTTGAAAATAAAAGTAGTTGTTTTCAAATGAGCTTTTTTTCTTATCACTGAAGTAGAAAGAATAAAGCTTGAGGTTTTTTTCAGAAAGGCATATGTACATTTTCCCCCTGCTAGAGACAGGAACAGAAGTTGCAGAGGTTCGTAACTATTGCTTCATCACTATACTTTTCAGTGAATAAATACTGCTCATCGATAAAACCGCAGGCAGACAGTCAATAATGGTTGAATATTAGGTAAGGCTACAATGAATGTCTTGATAAATTTATAGGGTGGTGGTAAAGACAACAAAAAAAATCTGAAGGCTAGAGAGAAGGTTTTTAAGCATTCTGTAGAGATTAGAGGCAAGTCATTCACTGGAAATCAGGTAGTTGCCTACCCCATTGGGAGACCTAATATTAAAATACCACATAGCTCTTAGAAATGTTAAAGACCAGTTAAGTCAACAGCATTATCTTGTCTTAAAGATTCTTACTTAGTTCTATATACAACTTTATTTTCATTTGTTAGTCCCATTGAAAAGCAAGATAAATGTCTAGCAAATATACAACTTTAACGATTTACACCTTGCAGCAGAGGAAGTTTCTTTTAAAAATTCCAAATGTTACACATGGTACCTTAGAGCTAGACATATATGACAAGTTGCACTTTAACAGATTGCGACCCTAGTACATGAGAAAGTAGGGTAACAGCAGAAGTCACCTTCTGAGGTGAGTTTACACCATGTAGAACCCTTTGTTTCTATTTCTGTACTTTAAACTTAAAATCTTTTTTCCTCTATGGTAGTGGACATACATTAAAGCTATTTTTTTTCTTTATGGTGCCTAACAGGCAGATTATCTATTTCTTCACAGAGCTGAGTGCAAGTTAGACAATTAAAGAAAAAATCTAAACTTACATGTTTGAAAATCTAGGTAAGAAAGAGAATTTCTGTTTTGTCCTCCTGTAGTATAGGGTCACACTTGAGAGCTTTGTTATCATACTGGATTTTTTTTTTTCTCCTTTTGTGTTTGCAGCCATTTGATCTTGTTGCCAAGAGTATTGGAGAATCCTTATTTATCCTCTGTCTATAACGGGTAACAAATATAACATTGTCTAAAGCTCATCTCTGTTTTTCTTGGAAAGTTAGCAGCACAACAAATCTAATGCAGAACAGCCTTTCTGTCCATCTCAAATGTTTGCAGAAACTTCTTATTTTTCACCTGTTTTGACTTCCTTCTCATCAAGTTGTGGATAGCAGAATATGAAGTAGTGTTGTTTTGTGCCTGAGCAGCCTTCTTGACTGATGCCCTTTATGTGGTTTCATCAGGAAGTTGTGAATGATTTGTGTAAAATAGCATTTTCAAGTGTAGAAAGGTCCTGAAACCTGCTTGTACACCAGCACCAAGATAAAACTTTAATCCAGGTGCTGTAAAATGGATAACAGAAAACCATGTTGGAGATTTCTTTATAGTTATAATTACCATTAAAAATTATCATGATCCTTGACTCATAGCCACCAGGATCCCTAAGATACAAGGTATCATTCCTAGGAATGGAGAAAAAAGGTGTATGCTCACTTTTTTAGTAGGAAAGGAGTGTGTTTATAAGTCTAAAGATCCCTGAACCTACATAAATAGAATATCCAAATATCATTTAGTCATAAATTACTGAAGTCTTCGTAAATATGAAGAACTGGAGTCCTATTCATTACCATTCTCTGTTTGCATAATCTTCAGGGGATATAAAGGGTCTCTTTCGGGGCGAAAAATCCTAGAGAGGAAGGCAATTTAGAGAGATGATAACTTGTGTTAAAAGGCAAGTATTTGTATCACTTATAATAGGCCATCTAAGAATATGATGAGGTTGTTTTTATCTGTTTTGCACATCTTTATTAACCATTATCAACCAGTTGTTTCTGTATATTTTTTTTTACTTGAGCCTAGAGATGGTTTAATGAAATATATTCATGCTCATTTTCTTGAATACTCAGGATTACTTTACAAGGATATAAGTAGAGGTATCTACCTTAGAGGGTAGTGGAGGAAACATGGGAATGTCCACATTCCAGCATATAAAAATAATGAACCTGTTAGAGGCATCATTTTGGAGTCTGTCCACAATAAGATTATGTTTATTTGATAGAGAAGTTCATGGCTATTTGCATTGCTTCGTTTATCTCTCTCTTTCTCTCCCTTTTATCTACCCCCCAACCCCCCCCCCCTTTTTTTTTTTTTTTTTTAATTTATTCTTTTTCCTCTTAGTGTTTTTGAAAGGTAGCAATATATTACAGAATTTTCTGGTATGATGACGCTACTCTGAATCAATAAATGAAACCTCATGTTACACAGATGATACTGAGCAATTTTATTTTATAATAGGTTGCAGAAAGCAACCACACTTTGCATTTCCTGCCCTTACAGTGGTTTTTGGCTTTCAAAGTTTCCATCAATATAAAGAAAGTAAGAGTCAAGTGAGATACAGCAGTGAAGAGACATGAAAACTAACGGTAAGGTAGGAAGCAGACAGATCTATACCAAGGTTCAGGTTACAGTCATACCTCTGTCTCCATGTATGTTGTCACACCACCCCCAAATGCTGGAGGCTGGTGCGTGCTGAAGTGGCTATTGGCATCTGAGAGACAGGTGCTCTATCTGAAGAAGAGTACTCACAAAAGTTCTCCATCAGGCTCTGCATTACCACCTTGCATTTGACTAACTAGCAAAACACTCTGAAGTAAAATTAAATTAAAGGTCTTACTTAAGTGAAGGAAGGTGAGGAGTTTCAGAGTTAATTTGCCGCACAGTATTTCATTATTTCAAAAGTGATCTGCAGCTCTTACATAAGATCAGTTATGTCTAGCTTGGTCCTTGACATTGTGGAAGCCTTGAGTGGGTCTGTGCCTTAAGCAGAATTTTTTCTCTTTTAGCCAAAGTAAATTCACATAATTTACAAAGAGTTTGTACCCCAATTCCATATTGGCTGAGAGGCATTATGTATGGTATTCTGGGAGCAGCAAACAGACTCACTGTTTCTCCTTATTTGAATGAATGAGATAACAGTTGTGAAGTTCTCTCTTCCCCTTTAGTTTCGGAAAATCTTAGCAAAGATGTAGGAAGTTTATACTTACCTTCTTTCTTTTCTTAATAGATTTTTTTTTCTTTTTGGTGTGTGTGTATAATCCAAATCACAATCTACCGCTCCAGTTTTCTACTACAGAAGCAAAAAAAGCCCTTTTTCTGCAAAAAAATCCACACCAGCTACCTGATCATAACTGAGAATAAATTGGAAATATACAGTTTTCATACTGAACCTCTCCATTTCTGTAGTTTAGATAGCTAGTAACATAGCCTATCTAAATATGTTAGATATTTACATTTTAACTATGAAAGATGATGTTAAAAATGTCATTTGTATTTTTCCTTTCAGTAGCCAAAGTAGGTATGGACTTTTTCCATTGACATCATAATGATTGAGAAGTCAAAGGATGTGTAGGAGACACTGATCTACTACAATATCAGAGGAAGTATACGAACTCTGCAATTAGCGGCCTCAGTGGAAGTTTAAAAGTCAGTTTTAAGAAGTGTAAGATACATTCATTAACATGTGTGGAATACATCTATGGCTAAACTTGGTGCAATGTAATTTTGAATCATTCCTGCATGTCTTTGACAATTAAATCATATAATGGATAAAAGGTCGTAAAAATACAGTACATATACATTAGCTTTCTTTAAAATGTTCACTTTTTACAATATATATATTTTGTACCTGTTATAGAACTTTATCTTAATACATTCAGTTGCATGAAGAGTGCTGTGGACCTTAACTAGACTATTCACATGAGCAAAGCTACTGACATAGTACAAGATCAAATCCTAAGGACAGTAAGCAATGGTTATTCCGTATGGTTAAAAGATGAAGAAATTAAGTGAGGAAAGAAAAAATGTATTTTTTTTTCAAAAGGCATTTGACTGCCCTACGGTTGGAAAGATGTCAATAGAAAACAATCGTAATTAGAAGAAAATCCTATTTCTGGCTAACAGTCATCATGTCAGACTTTTGCTTCTTGGAATTTAAAGCAACTGCCATATGAAAAACAAAATGTCTGTTGAAGATGATGAGGGTAATGCTGACACAAAATCCCATGGAATGTCTAATTATGTGTACTGTTAAGGGGCTTCTAGTAAATACTAGTTTATGACTTCAAGTCGTCATTTCTTTTATATGGTTCACAGCTGCAATAACCTGATTCATTTACATTATTACATCTCAAATGTTTTGATCTAAAAAAAAATTTTAGGATGTAGCTTGTATCTATGTGCTACTTCATTTAAAATCCCATATGCAGTTAATGCTGATCTTCATTTGAATACCAGTATCTATAAATACCTATATGTGAAAAAAGCTATGGTCATTGTACCTTATTTTAACTTCTGTAGTAAGATGATGTCTGCATAAATAATAAGAAAATATGGTGAAGATTTTAAGACTATTAGATAAATTTGCATTTGCCTTCATGGAAGAACCTTTACCCAGATAATTATGGTCTCCTTTCATTACTATTCTCAATACATGACTGCAGACTATTGATATTAACATTGGAATGAGTACTGTTTTATATTTCTATCTGCAATATCTTCCCTAGTGTTTTACCCAGCCACTTTTACTTTGAAGGCTAAAGGATGAGTTGTGTGCAAAGATGGAAGAATTGAGGCTGTTTAGTACAGAAAACAGAAGATTCCAGAGAAATGTTGGGGCTTCTGTATGTAAAATTGATGCTAAAAGAGTAAGAATAAGCTCTTTGTCTCTGGATAGTGCAAGAAGTGATGTGATTAGTCTGACCATTAAGAACAATCTTACTGTAAAGGACAGTTAAGCACAGGAGTAGTTTGCCTGGGGAGATTGTGGAGTCTCTGTTGCTGGAGGGTTTTGGGAACTGTTTAGACAAATGTGTTAGGAGTGGGTTTTGTGCCCTGTGTGGCTTGGGTCTGAGGATGGACTAGATGGCCTCCTAAGGTGTATTTCAGCCCTATTTTTCCATTTCTTCTATAAGCTTCCAGGACCCTTGCTAAAAACTATTAAAACAATTACAATCACTTTACCCATCAAACCACCTCTTTTAATTTTTTTCAGAGATAGCTTATGTTTATTGTGGCCCGATAGTTTTTTTTTTTTTTTTTTTTTTTAAATTGCTCCTTGTCATTTATCATTCACCATCTGATTCTCTCTTAAGTGTTTACATATCGATTCTTTTGTTACTGAAATTTAACTGCGTAAGAAGCAAAAGTAGTCAACGTCTTCAGTTCCCAGAGCAACAAAAAAAGGTAACTGACACCTGTAGCACATCCTTCCATTCCTATCATGTTTTTATGTTGATGGATCCTTTCAGCATTTTTAGTGGTCTAGTCAGTGCTGCATTGTTGGTCTGAGTAACCCCTCAAATCTTACAGTATGGAGGATTTGTGGTATGCAGTTGACATCGGATGTCCTTTGAAAGGATTTACATAACCTCCACAACCCCTGAGAGGAGAGTGCTTTGATTTAGCTACACTTGAGGCCCTTAAAAATCAGAAGTTTTAGTCCTTTTACTCACACAGTAATTTGCTATCTGTAACGTTAATGTTAACTTCTTAAAAACAGAAATTATATTGTACAGTATTGTACATATTATATTGTACAGTAACCCTATGAAAATAAAGAAAAATCCAAGAACAATTTGTCTCAGCTAGCTACAAACATTTGAAAATAGCAGAAAAATCTCAATTGAAATATGCTTTTAGATTTTATAAATCTGTGATTCGAAGGTCATTTCTTAAGGATCCCTCATATAATAATTTTTTCCACATGGAGACTGTGATAAACATTTTACACTAAAAAGGGTGAAAACATTCTGTTCTGAAAAGAAAAATATAATTTAAAAGACAATTTAATAAAAACTTATCAGAATTTTATGATATTATTTTATTTTGGCAGTCCTTGTCTCTTACAGCTTGAGTATCTGTTCTCTAAGATTAGCACCTTCAGTCCTGAAATCAAATCCAAGCACTAAGAGTTATTTGTTTCTCCCATTAGAAAGTCAGATGTATTTTAGGGTTTTGCCTGAATTAGGCACAACTTGCATCATATGTTTACAATAGCAGTATGTAATTACACTAGCAATATTTGCATTAGCAATAAAATTTCACTTGGTAAGATTTTATTTTTGCAAGGTGTGGAGACTGTAGAAGCCCATTACCATCAGTCAGTCATGCAACTGAAAACTGAGTGTACCCTGTTACAGATCCTGTAAAGAATTAAAGAAATTCTTGTGGATTAGTTATTTACCGTTAGCAAGTCCTATTAGCCCAAACAGGTATTTTACAGGCATTTGATTGTTCTAACACAGCATAACCTTCCAGGAAAACTTGTTATTCTGAATTGAATTACTGAAAGTTCAAATGTTAACTAATAATGCAGCTTTGCTTTAAAAATTACCATGGTACATTTCTATAGAGCCATTCATTGGAGTGTATTATATCTACACGAAAATCAACTCTATTTTGTTTACCTGTATGCCACTATATTGCATATTTCCTGAAGGCTTTCCTTTGGAATAACTGACGCAAAGCAGAAAAATGTATCAAGATTAGCGGTATTGAAACTTGCATTGAAGTGTATTGACATGATATAATCTGTAGTGTTTATTAGTTTGCAACATGATGAGACATCCTCGAGGTAAAAAATATGTATGTTTAACACATCTATGACATTTTCATGACACCACATTATTTTTGCAACAGAATCCAATTCACTTCCCTCAGCATATCCTTGGCAATTCACTATAGACATGCCCAGTGAAACAGAGGGCCATAAGGCTTTGAAGCCAGCCTGAGAGAGAGCATCTTCAGAGCAAAAACTTCGCAAAATTGCCTGGCATCCCTTCATTTTAGCCCTGTCCTCCAGAGAAACAGTACTAAACTGGATTCTTAGAATGGAAATGCCTCTCTGTCACAGTGTGTGTACTCAGTGAAACAGTTACAAGCTTCTTATTGTGACTAGTTTATGCTAAATATTAACAATTACTGGAAGCACATTTATGATATGACAAAAGCTGATGTAGTTGAATATTCAAAGCTAATTCTTATGCTCTCCTCTTTGGCTTATGATTTTTTTGGGGGGGTGGGTTTGGAGGCAGAATACAAATTAAACACAGCGTGAAACTTAAATGGATGATCCTTTATGCCAAATTGCTAATATACTATTAGAGCTAAATATTCTCAGGGAATATATCTTCCATTCCAGTTAGGTTTAAAAGAAGCAGCTCCCCACCTTCAGCTACACAATGCTACAAATGTTGAACTCACTTAAGAAGGCAAGTTTTACTCTAGTTCCTTCACAAAAGTTAATGTAGCAGTAAAGTGTATGATTTGTATATAAACATTTTATATGTGACATTAGGGTAAATATTCTTTAGAAAAGATGTACTGGAAGGGTGAAAAAAAAATGAATGTATGAAGGTTTCTTTTCATCGTGATCACTCTTCTGAAAACAGAAACGTTTCCATCAACTTAATGTGGCTTTACATGAAGATCTAAGGGACAGAGCAAATAAAGTTGATAACTTAAAGAGAGTGTTGGTAGATTTGTTGCCAAAATTGCAAATTACAAATTCCTACTTCTCTGCTCTGTTTCACTAAAGGAAATCAATAGAATAGGCATCTTCTTTCCTTCTTATATTCAAGTTACCCAAAATTAGGTATCAGTGAATGTGTAGAATTGAAAGGACAGAGCAGCTAGAGTCACTGTGCAACGAAGATTAACTGGAGACCAGAAACTTTTTTCTGCCAAAGTAGCAACATGCAATTAGTCTAGTAAACCTTCTTAAAGCCTTCTCTAGAGAGGTAGGAGTCATGTCTACACCACTGCTTGTTACAGCTGGTTATGTCCCACATGTTGGCAAAATGCACACAACATTTGACTTCAACCTGCATGTGTCTAAAAACTACGACACTAAGATTAAAACAAGTTACAGTGGTCTGCAGTGGACCAATTTCCATGTATTTGGATGCCATGTGTTGACTACAGTGTAATGAATTACACTAATTTTTGAGAACCTTAGTCTTCTATAGAATTAGACTTGAAATATATGGGGATTATATTGTTTCTGAAAGCAATACATGAAAATTTTCCATGTGTCTGTGTATCCAGAAGCTACAGGGAAATTTTAGCCATTCAACAAGGAACGCTATTTTGGTATGCAATAACTATACATGGAAGTACACTATTTGCTCCATATGCAATTATTATGCAATTATTTTTAAGATGAAGAAGTGTTTTAATGCTGAAGGTGAGAGGAGTTACACCTTCTCAAGTATTACACAATGACCTTTTTTTAAAGTCCTCTTAAACCATCACTAGAGAGTTGATGATGCTCATACAAAACACTCAATTATTGATTTTTAAGCACTTCTAAGATTCTCAAGATGCAGTTTATATGCTTGTATAGTTTAGAAGATGCACCACAGCTCATGCTTTGGAAAAGGTGCCAGATATTTATGGTTGTATGTCACACATGACCTCCCAAGGAAGTACTCATATAGTTGAAGTGCAGTCAAATCAAAAGAACAAAAAAGAGTGAAATGCTTTAGCAATAATTAACAGTATCTAAAAACATCAGTCTCTAAAAACCAATAGATGTGACAACGTGAAGCACAAATGGCACTCTTCTTTCCAAGTAATTTCTTTCTTAAAATGTTTCTCAAAATCCTTAGAAGTTTTGGCAGACAATTCCCTTTTAACTCATCCATGTAGACAGATGCCAAACCAGAAAAAGGTGTTTTGCCTGTAGCATACTATGAAGTGTTTTTGTTGTTACTGATGGTGGTTTTCTTAGGGTAGAGTTTTTTAGGGCTTTTTTGTTTGTTTCTTTCTTTCTTCTTGCATTAAGGAATTTAGTATACAGCACTTTTTCAAGCAGGTAGTAGAGCTGCAGTTTAAGATGAGCTGAAGTTTGCATATGGTCTATTGGAAAATCCATAGGAAGGAGTGCCTTTTTTACTCACTTGAGCAGATGTGTCTTAAATTCCCAAAATAGGGAACACAATCTCATTTACATACTTGATAATAATGCTTTATTCCAAATTGTTGACATTTAGGACTAGATTTATGTTTGTCTTTAGGCTTCTGAATAGGTTGATAATGCAGAGCCCATATTGATTTCGGTATGGGTTAGGAGCTACACATCCATCTGTTTTTAGACACCTTTATATCTGTCAAACCCACAGGTTTAACCTTCTCAATGCAAAGTATTTACTTTCAAAAATATGGGTATTAAATCAGTTTGCTAAAGCGTTATAAGAATGAATGCTCTAAACAAAAAACTTTTTTTGTAAGTAAATATAGATCTAAATTTTTTTTAATAATTTTGAAGTATGTCTCAACTTCATTTTTAGACTGAAATTTCGAGAGTATAGAAAGATAAACTTTTATTAATTTATATTTTGTAACAAAATTTTTAAAACCTATCATTTATAATCAAACACATATAAGACGTACTTATTAATTCTATTTTCAATGTCTGTCTGTAGTACGCTATCAGAAATAGTTTAATAAGTTTCTATTTCTTGATTAACAATTGAGTGTTTAATAGAATTTTAAATAGTTAATTGTAGTTTCTATGTGAGAAAGACATTTGTTCAGAGCCAGGACTGAGGTAAAATCTTTTATTCACTAATTTTATTTTTATGATCAATGAGAATTTAAAAATTATGCCAATGGTTCTGCATGATTACTGTAAACTCCAAATCATGGGCTAACTTTATTATTGTTATTAAATCTGCTAGTTCTGTTAGAATATTTTAAAAGTCACAATTGTCATTTTTCATCAATTAATTATACTAATATTTTTATAAATATTTATGTAAATAAATATTTTTGCATTGCTTCTTTTTAGTAGAGGATAGGTTCCACAATATATCCAGGCCAATAAAGATGATAGCTCAAGGACAGATAATCCCACTTTATGTTCCCAGACAGAACTGTCCGTTTCAAGTCCATATATGTATAAAACTGAATGTTTCTTCAGAGATTTTGGGAGAAAAAACAGCCATATGTGAGATTTCATGACTGAGAACTTTCCCTCACAGGATCTTCGTCTACTTTGTTTCTTTGCAGCCCCTGTGTTGCAGACTGTTAAAAGCCATGCAGTCTGGAAAAGGGATACTTGTGTGCTTTGGCAAGGCTGCTGGATACTGAGGGCAAATCTTCCAGAAGAAAGGGGAGATTAGACCTTTCCCAGGAGCAAGTGATCATGCACAGTTGGTGGAACCTTCTGGGGTGCAGAATCGTGTAGCTGAAGTGCTCACTTTAAAGAATATTACTTATTCTGAAAAAATCCACCTTTGGAAATGTAAAGTTTTTCATTTTCAAAGAGGAGAAATGAAAAGCACTCATTTTGATGAAAAGTTGCAGAAAGTTCCCCTGAAGATGTTGGCAAACTTGGGATGCCATTGTGTAGACAAATAACAGACCATTTTGTCAAATACCATTTTACAGTTGGCTGTGCTCTAAAAAGTTGCTCTACTGTTTAAGGATGGTACTTTAAAAAGTAAAATTTATCTAAACCTTTACCCAGGTCTTAAAAAAAAAAAAAAAAAAAAACAAACAAAAACCCAACAACACACCCGCCTCCCCCTCCACCAGCCCCTACCCCCATTCAGTTGCAAACAGCACAGATTGAATATATGATGCTACCAAGTTGTTGATCTCTGTTCTTAGGGACAGACACAGGTGCAGTGTTGGAGGGCAGAGGGAGGGGTGCTATGTAGTACTCTAACTGTTCTATTATATGAAAAGGAAAATGTATAATGCTGAATAGTGTTGTTGGGCATGGGTGACACTCATCACCCTCCTGCTTTTATGTCATCTGTCCCCTGTAAATCCCCCTCTAATCTGTATTAGAACTCCAAGATTTGCAGTCTTGTTGAATCTGTGTGGAATACTGGTTTATCACCTACAGAAATGAAGTACTGGCTCAAGTGAAGATTATAACTGAATGCAGTGGATGCTTGTTAAAATTATCTATTCCACTCTATTGCAGTTTCATAGCAGAGAACGGATGGATTAAAATGTGTGCTGATTACTATACAGCTGGGACTTTTTAACAAAACGGCTGCATACTTGTGGTATGCCAAAGAGCTAAACTATGTTCTCAGAAGCACTTAAACTGTGAATCTATGAGGACTCTTACTTGTGGGGATGAGGTCTCAGCTCCAGTCCCGCGGCATGCTGGGCTGTCTTCCTTGTGTGGATGATGTTTCTGGGAAGCACGGGAAAGTTCTGGGAGTCTCTTTGGTTTGATATGGTCAAGAGAAATAGAATGATCTCTGCTGTTTTTGCCTCTGTTTATTCCTACACACTGCTTCTGTTCAAATACAGCAAAAGGAAAACACATCATCTTGCACAAAAACCTCACAAACGTTCGAATTGCATTCTCTTTTCACTTTAAGGAATTAATTTACTCCAAATGCTAGGCAAATTAGGTGAACTGGAACACACAATTAACACGGCTTTCTAAGCTGAACCAAGCTCAACTCTAAATACAGTAATTGCTACCACCTTGTCAGTAGTGTGTGGTGTGTGTGAGCTGAGATCTAACATCAAAATTAATTTTGACTTGAAATGTGAGAATGTTTCCTGTCATCTCCATCAACATTTTTCAAAAATTTTTACTGAAGTTCTGAAGTATATATGAAAGTCTTAAACAGATTTTTTGATTGTAGAAATATCAAGTACCTGTTATTTTGATGACAGTGTATTTTACTGAGTGTGCTCTTTGTTTTGCTCATCTCCCTGGGGAAAAAAAAAAAAAAAAAGTACTTCCTGTAAATCAGACTCCTCAGGTGATATTCTACTTTTCCTCCCTTGTCCCACCCTTTCAGGAGAATATTCTTCCTCTTCCCAGTTTTGGTGAACATAAAGGCTATGGAAAATTTGAAGACTTGTCATCTGTCCTTTGGTACAAAACTAAATGTATATGACAAGTATGTGCTTTCCTAGTCCCATCTCAAGACCGCTAGACCACACTAGTATTCATTACACTGGGCATTAGCAAGGACAGCCCTCTAGTTGTCATAGTAGACAAAAAAGTCTTGAGCTTATTCTGCATAATTACCATCTCTACGAAAATTTTAGTCAGAACAAGAATATTAATATGTGTTAGGCTAGAAAATTGGACTATGAAAATAAAACCTGTTGTATCAAATTTGCACTGACAGGAATAATTTTGATTTAGAGTTAGTGAAATATGCTCTGACCAATTAAAGCAAAAACTTTATTTTTTTTTTTTTTTTTTTAAAAAAAAGCAAAAGCAGAAGTGAAACTGAGATGATCCTTTCAGGTCATGCCAAAAGTCATGCAGCTGATGACTGTGGAGTGAATTGGTTAGCTCTTGTGGTTTTACAAATCTCCTCTTTAGGCTTGCTGGTTATGGCTCATTTGATAATTAACATTTTTGATAGCTCTTTCTCTTTTACTATAACAGTTACTATATCACTGTTTAAAAAAACTCCTGCTATTAATAAACAACATATGACACTATCATCAGTCTAAGCAAGCAAGCTACATTTTTTTGTACTTGTCATTCTGATATTTACTAAATTATCTTACCAGTGATAAATACGATGAATGTGGTTTTGTATTCATGCTGAGGTGAATTATGTTTAGTGTTTTACTCTAAAGCTATGTGTAGTATTTTTATAATAGTTGATTCTGGAAATGTTTGTACAGATAAGAGAGGGCTTCTGAACATGTTTCTATATACTTATATTGCATCATTAAACATTCAGAACAGCAGATGATATCCATATGGAAAGCATGACAAATATAAGAAATGCTATATTCAGACAGAAAAAAAAAAAAAAGCGTTTAGTGGTCTTGCAAAAGCACCACTACAGTTGGCAAGAATACTTTTCTTGTTGACAGTCTTTACGCAGAAGCTTAAGCCTAAATGCTCATCAAGACTCAACTGCACTCTTGCCTTAGACGTGTTCCCCTTGGAAAAATTGAAGGATGTTTGTCAGACAGTACTGGCAGCACAGATTTCTCTGCTATATTAAACCTGATATAACACTGATACTTTTAAAATGCACAATGCGGGTACTTCTTTGAGTTGCCATTCCAGCATTTTCCCAAAGCGCTAAGTTCCCTACAAGATGATGTGTTCTTGTTGTTGTTTGCTTTGGTTTGGTGTTTTGTTTTTTTTTTTCTTTTAATTGGTGGTGGTAGGTTTTTTTAAGTAAATGCCAAAAGTATTTGGTTTCTCTTAGCTCTGACCAGGGAGGTGCTTGTGCTTTCAAGAGAACTCTGAATTTAAGCTCTGATAAGGGCTTCTGAGTGAGCTTGCAAAATTTCATGGGCTGCACAAGCCCATAAAATATATTTAGCTGAATGTCTCACATATAATAAAGGATTGTTATTGCTAAAAGCAACCACAGAATAAATGAGAAATATTTATAAGTTATAGTAAATTATCTTTAATAGTCTTGACTTACTATGCTGTTACAACAAAATCACATGGAAAGACTATTGAAGTCTAAAGTAGTTTACACAGAAACTACTTCTGTAAGATCAGGTGCCTTCTGAAGAAACAAAAGTCACTAGGAAGCAACCACTAGTTGGAAAATGGTGAAATGACATCTCTTTTCTAAAGCTGTCAAGGAATTTTACGAACAGTCTCAGTATTTTGTGACCTGAGATTAAGTCCTTTCTTCAGCTCTGACGAAATCTGCAGTCTACAGTTGCTCTTTTCTAGTAAGGAATGCTAAAACAATTATAGAAATACTAGTTCAATCATCCTTCTTTACTGTACCTTATACTGGAAATTACTCCAGCATCCTTCTTCATAGCCACTGGTCATTCCAAATTAAATCTACATGAATAGTTGAATTTTCTTGGGGCAGTTTCAAAAACCTGAAAGGTGAGTTTGTCTCAGAACAGCTAAAATATTGTTTAAAATTCAATCAAAAATATCTATGAACTTAAAACCTATCTTTTAGGGTAATTTGAAATATTTCTACCTACTATTTTCAAACATTTTTTAAAAGTTTCAAAGGCATTTATAAAAGAAACTTAGTATTTTTTTAAATGTCAAAACCTTTTTTTTTTTGTTTTGTTTTAATAAGAGGAAATCAGGAATACTTAAAAAACATATTAGTGATATATTTTGGTATACCTGAAAGTGTAGTACTCAGCTGAAAAAAAAAATAAAAAAGCCTCATCTAATAAATTTAACTGAGAACCAGTATACCAAAATACTTCTGGTGAAAATAGAAAAACATGATGTAGGCACCAGAATGCATGCTACATGGAGTATACAATCTACCGCCTTTAAAAATGAAGCTGCATCTCAACAATCCATCCAACATTTTCCGTTGGCTTACTTAAATCAAATATGTGACAGCACACAGGAAATGTACGATTTTGTGAAGGATGATTTAAAAACGACAAAAATGTATCTGCTTAATGGCTGTGGAATGGTTTTAAAGTCGTGATGGTAACTATGAGAATTTCGCAGATGAATTACTATTAGAGAAGAAAGAGGATCATATTTAGAGTCGTGGACTGAGTAGCTTTAATATCCCCCTAGTTCTCCACAGTACACAATATACAAAGATACAGAGAATGAATTGAACTAATAAAAAATTGGAGTAAAGCAGTAATAGAAGTTATATGCATGAGCTAAGGTCTCACATGTATCTCAAATTTGTGCTGAGGAGTTGCCCCACACCCAACAGGTAAGACAAATTCAGGATTAGAGGTGCCAGACAGTCCTGGTTAAACCATTAAAGCAAATGAGATAGTGACAAATTTCTCAATGTTTAGCATCATACTTAGATAATCTATCCAATTTTCTTCAGTAACTGGTAATACTCAGGGCCAAGTTAAATGGTCTGCAGTCAATTCATAACAGCTTCTAACAGGTTGTGATCATGGAGATACCCACAGTAAGAAACCAAGCATTCATCTTTCCATGATCTATTACAGAAGCAAAAAGCTAGAGATAAGGATAATAGATCTGGAAAAACTAGCCAGGAATGCAAACATAAAGCTTGAAGAAATTTGCAACATTTATTAACAAAATATCTTTGAACATCTGGGAAGTCTTCTACTTTGTGAACTTACAAATTTTTTTTTTATATAAAAAAGGAAGAAAATAAAAGGAAGCCATTGATTTCTCAACTTACCTTCTCTTTTCTTCGTATTTCTTCTTATTTCCTCTTGATGAGGAAAAAGACTGTATGTACATAATCCTACTAAAGAAGTAGTGGAAGAATGCCTTGGCAAACCCATAAGTCTTTGGCTTCTATGTGTTGGTACAAGACAGAAGGAGAAAGGGGAGGACTTCTAGTCCTATTTTCAAACTCAGGATGATCTCCTAGGATCCTTGTAAAGCCCTTTTAAGTAATAATTTTATTTATAAATGCCTTTTCTGAAATTCAGTTTTGATTCTCTGATTTCTCTGGAGAAGCAAAATTTCAGTTAAGTCTTCAAGCTGAGTCGGAAATCATAGTTCAGAAAGCAAATCTAGGCAAAGTTCCCCACAGAAGAGACGATATACATAGAATGATTACTCCTATAGACCAACAGATTCTCTCATGATCCTCTTTAGACTGTGAGAGGAAACGAGCTAGTGCAAAGGGCTTTAAGTATAGACAAATCTTTCTATATTCGTATCTGTGAAAATGAGCACAAACACATGGAGATTTCAAGTGCCTAGGAGATATCAAGTAGGTGAATAGAAAACATTTGATTTGTGTATGTGTAAAAAGTTTGTGTAGTGAAAGTTTCTTTAAAGAGGACACCGAGCTGGTGCTTAGTTAGCTATATCTGGTTTAAGAATAATTACTCTTTGAATGTTGAAGGGATTTTTGACATACTCAAATGCAGACTTTTGGCAAAGTGGATTCATCTTGCTTTTGATCAAGGTAAGAGAACATGCTTTGATCAGGATAAATGATGTAAATCATAAATATGAAATTTGAATGACCTCATAATGAATCATGGTGACTGTTACTAACATTTTGTTACAGATTTCGGGGATTGTGGAAAAAAGGTGAAAAGAGTCCTTTTAATTATGCATTTTATAAGCAGACCTTAGAAAGATGGAAAAATGCTTTTACAGAATCTAACAAAATAAATCTCATGGTATGTATTATAAGGTTGGTGACTGATATCTTTGAGGGAACAAAGTATTTTTGTCTGAAATGATAGGATCTATGGAAGATGATTTCTTGAGCCTAAACAACAGTGTCTTCTTTCTCTCTTTTTTTTTTTTTTTTTTTTTTTTTTAAATTTTCAGTGGTGTATTTGAAATAGAAATGCTTTTAAATTGTTTATCAGTTTTGAACATCTAGAATTTCTGGATATTTGCTTCCTTGTTTAAGGTTGCTCTTCTTTTCCCTCTTATATTCTGTAAAGATATATGGAGCACAAATCAGGAAATATTAATTTTAGATATATTCATTCTAATTACTTAGGGGAAACTTTCAGCTCCATTTAATAATAAAAAGGTGTTAATATATTCCTGTATGAATAAATGTGGGAAAATATTAAATGAGGCAGGGGGGAGCATTGTCCCCTGCTTTTGTAACAAATATTTATCTGACATTGTTTGTCTTTAAGCGGTGACACCTATTTTAGAGAAATTATTTCTAATTTAGCTTTCTTTAATTTTTCAAGCTGTCAGCTTCAAGGCTTAGTTTACTCTCTATCTGCTTTTGCTGGTCTGGATTCAATATTTAATTCTGGAATATGGATATGTACTTCACGGACATGCATAATTTTACTGTGTGATTCAGTCAAAATATGTAGACGTTTTGTCATTTTTTTCATTGTAATTCATTGATGGCTTTTTGAACTAATTTGATTTAATGTATCATGGCATCCTTGTTGTCAGTAGTTTGAACTGAGTTGTGTTATGCCATGGCTTTAACAATTTAGTCATTGCTTAAGCTTTTGAGCATTGTCCAAGAATATCCTTACAAACTGACCAGTATCTGTCAAGTACACCTTTTTTACTATCCTAAGGGTAGAATTGTGAAAGGAATATTTAGTCTTTGAATAATTTTAAGTATGTCTGTGTGTAGGTGCTTCTTTGTGTATAGTACTGTTCCCTTGTATCTATGTTATCCAAGGAACGTGTACCAAAGATGACATCTTTATGACGATGACATGAACCTCCCTGGAAGGCAAGGATAATTTTCATCCTGTGTCTTTCAGTTTTTGAAATTAGTATTTTGACACCCTATGAAAAGAACTTGAGAGTAAAGAATGGCATCCAGCCCAGACAATGAAACAACTAAATCCTTGTATCAACTTAGATTTTCAAGTCCTCCTTGGAAGGTTTTTCTTTGACTTGTAGTCCAGTGCTGGCCCTCAAACCATTCATACATGGTTTTGCCATGAATTACTTTTAGAAAATGTAATTTAGTAATATGAGTTAATAAAGCAAATCAACATTAAGAGAAAGCAAGCAAGGAAGTTCCATAATTCAGGTGTTTTCCTTTGTATCTTCCCTGTGTGGAGAAAAAAAAAAAAAAAATCACAATGACTCAGGGAATTGAGCTTAGTAAATCTGAGTTTTCCTTTGTAAAATGTGAATAGAAGCCAACTTTCTTCCTTAGGCCATCATAGAAAGCATAGTGATGACAATAGAAAGAATCAACAGAGTTTGTAACAGGAACATTCTGAATAAAGTACCAAATTTCAGAGATTGTAACTTTAGGTATAAGAAGTCTTACATTCTTAAGGTTTTCCTGAGGCAAGCCTACAAACTGAGGACTTTTATGTCGTTCTGAGCTTCTGTTCTTATTTGCACTGGATTCTAACTGAATGAGAATTTTTTTTTTTTTTTAAATATAGCCTGGCCCTGTTCACAATGGGATTCCAACATTTCCTGTTAGAATGTGATTTACCAGGAATTTAATTAATCTGCAGTTCAAACTGTACTGCAGGCCTCTAAAATTAAAAAGAAAAATAAACATAGCAATTAACTTTGAAAGAGAGCTAAACTTAGCACTTGAAACTAAAATTACAATAAATAAAGATGAACCCAAACCAAAATTGAAAAAATGAATGCCAGTGAAGCTTATTATGTTCAAAAGCCAAATATGATTACTATATTTTAAATCTTAGGTTAAGAAGTAAAATGGATCATGATATGAATGGCATAATGTAATTACATAATCTGCGTCCTAGCAAACATAAACTGTACCTTTTGCATTGCTGTTTTTTCTTAGAGATGTTTATTTCTTCTTCTTCCTTCTTTCTCAACCAAGATGTGATTTCGAAACACTAGCAAATAAATGTCAAATCCTTCTGCCTCTGTTCTGCCATTCCATTTCTGAAATTCTGCCAAACAGAAAATTTCCATTCAGACTGACTGGCATTTGTTGAACTGAATTTTTTTCCTTATTATTATTATTTTATTTTAACACTCTTTTTCAAAAGTAGTGGAAACTTTGTGCAACCCTTGCTGTGTCTATGCATGACATTTTAAGAGCAGCTGTTTCTGCAGATCCTTTTCACAATAGCACATTTTTTCCCTCAGACACTCTGAAAACCCTTCACAAAAAAACTTCGGTTACTTGTAACTCTTGGTCTATGGTGTTTCCAAACTCCTATGTAGAGCAGGTCCCCCCAGGTTTAACACCATGCCAACCTAAGAAATACAGAGACCAAATGAAAAGCTACAGTAAAGAGTAAATAAGAGTAGTGGAAAATTTATTAAAATCTCTACCCCCCTCCTCCTCCTTCAAAACAAAACATGAGATTGTACAGACTTTGGCTTCAAAATGTCTACTCTACTACTCAGTTACGCTTTTTTAATGATAAAACTGAATAGATAGAATAATATGCACAAGGAAATAGATGGAGCAGAGTGGCTTATGAGGAATTCCTTATGTAAAAAAGGCTTTCCACATTTACAGTAGAGTAATTTCTCCAGCCTGCAACATGTCAGAAAGAAATGTAAGACCATGAAATGTCACTATGCTGCAAGAATCTTTCTCGCTCTTTGTGGATGGTACACACTCTGTTTGCTTATTAAGTCAGCAGGCAGTTCTCAGAATATGTACTATTTTAGTTACAGAACCAAATTTTTTTTTAATATACAATAATGGAAAGTCACTGGTGAATTCTTCTGTGGTTGTTTAGGCTTGAAAAGACTAAAACTGTGGATCCAGAGCAAGATATTTCAGAGAGCAAGATGCTCCTTTTCTGGGCAGCTTCCTTTAAGCTGCAGTCAGCTTGTTTACTTCCCTATGGTGAACCTGTAGCTGTAACAGCAGCAGTAGAAGGTGGGGCTAGACCATATTTGCCTTGTTTAGCCCTTGTTGCATATAATGGAGCTTCAATTCCACCTTTCAGTTCCAGCTTTCAGTTCCTCTTTTTATTTGTTTGTTTGTTTGCTTGAATGCAGATTTAAAAATATAATTTATTCTTCAAAATGGGCAAAAAAATCCTCATGACAAAATAACATCCAATGCTAGCCAGTAACTTAAAGAATGCCCTATTAAAACATGATAGCTTAAAAAATGGAATTCCTAACATTCAAAGATTGCATGTTCTTGCTTTCTCCCCTCTTTTTCAAATACTGAAAACTAATGAATTGCAAAGTTGCGAATGATGGTAACCTTGTGCACTCTATGTGGAAGGAGCCTCTAAAATCAGAGCTGAGTTTGGTGACCCAATATAGCTAGGTCAAAGAAGCAATGAAGTCCTTGAATATGACTGAAATCCTCCCAGCATGCAACATTTGTCCCTCTTATTGATCCTTGGTATACTCTCAAGACCCTAATTTTCCTTTTTCAAAAACCAGGGGTAATTATGCTTTCCTAACAGATTTTGGGAGGTGCAAATGAAAGTTTTTAAGCACATTACATTCACTAAATGAAAAGATCACTTCCTGCTTCTAAATGTTCTGTGCATGTTATGTTTTATAATTATGCGGGTTCAAATGTTACTGTGTTGGTATATTCTCTGTGACATTTATTATTTCTGTGAAGACTTACACGATTCATTTGGGGGAGTCTCTGGCCTGCAGTTCCTGTTCATCCTATTCCATCTGTACATATAATTTTAGGCCCCTTTTTCAGGTGATTTCTTCCCACCTGGAATTTCTTCTCAGTGAGGAATTTACTTACCACATGACTAAAATGGTTGGTTTAGTCCTCAATCCAAACCTAGCTAACATCATCTTATCCTAGTCACTGCATACCTGCAATTTTCTTATCTCTGAACTTCACTTTCTCTTTTGGCACTTCTGCCTTCACGGGCCCTGTAGTGCTATCAAGGACTAGCTCCTTGTCTGTATTGCCATCCTCCCCCTGGTTTCCGTGCTCTCTTCAACCATCTTTCATAGAAACACTCTGCCTTTGGCTCTTTGCAACGCAGTTTAACCTAACTCTCATATTGTCTTCTGTAGGTAGCTGTCTAACAGCTGTAACAGCCATACAAGCAGTAACGGAAGCCTACAGTACCCCACATTTGCTACTTACTTTCTGCTTTGTATGGGAAAAGTTCCTATGGAAAGCTTAGGAACCTCATGCATTGCTTTCTTCAAATACTGCCTTAAAACCTCTGATTTAAAAATGCCTGTCTGGCACAGGTAGAAGCCATATGTAGCTACTGCCTATTTTGTTACCTCTGCCTCTCAAAGATACTGGTTTGGGGTGGAAGGGAGGATACGTTTTTGTTTCTGTTTGATTAACAAACATATGCTCTCTAGGGCAGAGACTGGTATCTTTATTCAGCACCTTCACAGGCACAACAGAGCCCTGGTGCAAGGCTGGCATTCTCAACAACTAAAAATTGCAGAATATATTAAATATGGCAAAATTGGGAACATAATATATATGATTGGATTTTCCTCATAGAATTTAACATAGTTTTCTTCTCCTACATTAGCTACTCTATAAGGAATACATGCTCCCTACCGCCAGTGGACACAAATAATCAATTCCTCACCTGAACACAAATGGCAACACATACCTCTCCAGCCTCTTGCCATCAAATCAGCTTTCTAATCAACTGGAGATTGGGGCAGGTTTTGTCTCTAAAACAGCATTTACAACAAATATACTCTTCAACTAATGTCATGGTTTACCTAGGTATTTATTATTTGTTTCTGCTACTAAGAGAGATCTTTACTATTTAGAAGAGCATTAAGAAATACTATTCATGGTCTTTTAACTTTTTATTTCTATAAGTATATCTGCTTTTCAGTGTTTTGTTATTTGTGTGCTTGGAGCTGGGCTTAGATTTTTATCATATAACAGTTTGAGTTGGAAGGGACCTTAAAGATCTAGTTCCAACCCCCCTGCCGTGGACAGGGACACCTTCCACTAGACCAGATTGCTTAAAGCCCTGTCCAACCTGGCCTAGAACACTTCCAGGGACAGGACAGCCACAGCTTCTCTGGGAAACCTATGCCAGTGTCTCCCCACCGTCACAGTAAAAAATTTCTTCCTCATATCTAACCTCAATCTGCCTTCTTTCAGTTTAAAACTGTTACCCCTCATCCTATCCCTGTGCTCCCAGATAAAGAGTCCCTCCTCATCTTTCTTGTAGGCCCCCTTTAAGTACTGGAAGGCCACTATAAGGTCTCCCCAGAGCCTGTCCTTATAGGGTAGGTGCTCCAGCCCCCCAGTCATCTTCATGGCCTCCTCTGGACCTGCTCAAGCAGGTCCGTGTCCTTCTTCTATTGGGGCCCCAGATCCGAGCACAGTATTCCAGGTGGGGTCTCATGAGAGTGGGGTAGAGGGGGAGAATCCCCTCCCTCGACTTGCTGGACACACTTCACTTGATGCAGTCCAAGATACAGTTGGCTTTCTGGTCTGTGAGTGCATATTGCTGGCTCATAGTCGCTTTTCAATCCAGTACTACCCCCAAGTCCTCCTCCACAGGGCTGCTTTCAATCCACCCTTTGCCCAGCCTGTATCTGGGCTTGGGATTGCCCCGACCCACGGGCAGGACCTTGCCCTTGGCCTTGTTGAACTCCATGAGGTTCACACAGCCCCACCTGTCCAGCCTGTCCAGGCCCCTCTGGATGCATCCCTGCCCTCCAGCACGGCGACCGCACCGCACAGCTCGGGGTCACCAGCAAACTTGCTGAGGGTGCACTCAGTCCCGCTGTCTGTGACTCTGACAAAGATGTTAAACAGCGCTGGTCCCGACACCAACCGCTGAGGAACACCATTCATGACTGCTCTCCACTTGGACATTGAGTCATTAACCACAACTCTTTGAGTCTTCTTTCTTTGAGTTTAGTATTGTTTCTCTTGGAATAATCACATGATGTCAGACATCTGTGTTTAAGGATGGTAGGCATATGAAAAGAGATGGTTAGGTCTTAATGTTTATAGGTGCTGATGTTTTCACATGTGTATATGTAGCTCCAGATGGGAAGACTACAATATAAAGAGAAAAGAGTCACAGATATTTAACATATTAATAGTGCAGGCATGATAATGCCAATAGTATGATGTAGTATCAATATAGCCATTGGCTGTTAATAGTAATAGTTTTGATCATTGCTGTAACTGCTAAAATTCATAAAGGAACATTTGTAGAGCGAGGTCATATTTTTTACTAGCCCAGTTAATGCAGTTACTAAAAAAGTGCAGAGAAACTTAAGGCCCTTCTTTGAGTCCAAAAGCTTGTTTGTTTTTTTGTCATTATAGCCACCCGTTTAATAAATAGCATTGCTTTTTCCTACAGACCTCTTGCTGCTATACCAATATCTGTGTTCAAGCTCTGAGCATGTCCAATAGTGATCCTGAGTGAGAGTATGTGATTCTGAAAGGGGACTTTGTATCACCTTTGTGTCTTCTGGATTTCAGGCTGTCAGGAGGGCTTAAATCATGACCAAAGCCATTTAATGTGTACTGAACAACTTCTAAACAACAGATTTTCCAGCAAATTTGGTAAACACAATCTTTAAGCATTTCTCTTCCTTTTCCTTTCTACGTGTTTGTCTTAGACTATAATTGCATCAGAAGATTTGATGCTTTCTACAGCCTCTATGAACTATAATGGGGCAGAAAACTCACACACTTTATGTGAAGGATTCTGAAGTGTTTACATGATTCTCTCTTGGTATTCATAGGGAAGGACATGCAAATTAAAGCCATCTGTGAGATTAGGGGTTGTGCACAAATTCTTTGACTGGCCTGATATCCAAATGACTTCTAGGTTACTTCATTATCACTTAATCATGGCTGGCCATTTTGTGGGCGTAATTGCAAGGAGAGCAAACTGGGAACTTCACTGATCCTGCAAGAACCTATTACAATTTACAATGTTTTTATTTCTTTTGTTCTTCCAGTGATTCATATATTGCTATGTTAGGTCCTGGGCTAGTGCCTTTTTTTATTTTATTTTGATTTGCTTAGTTGGTCAGGAAATGAGCATTGTTGAGATGGGATAGTGATGATTTATATGAGTCAATCAAACTGTCATTTAATTTGTTCTCTGGTAGTTTGTGGTAGAGGACTGCTTGCTGCTTTGGTTGTGACAATATGCAGAACTGAGAGCTCTTTCCTGAACATCAATTCACAGGTCTAGATGATCCACTCCTGTGTTGCAGCAACTGTTATTGAAGCTACTGTGCATGTGTAGCACAATTTTTGCCCTTCACGGATTCCGAAGGAGCTAGATTAGGACAATCCAAGGAGCCAGGTGCAGCCGGGATCTCCACAATAAAAAGTAACAGACTTTCTATTATTTTCACCAGTACTTCTGAAGAGAAGAAAATATCATTGTCTCACCATATAGGCAGAAAAAAAACAGTGAGATGACATGGATTGCCTGTGCAGGGATTACCCAAAAGACTACTAGCAGAGCCAGAACCATGTAAAGGTCACATTGCCCCAACAAATGGGCCAGCGCCCTAAGAGGGTTGACAGGCCTTCTCCTTTCTAAAGTTTTAACAGTCAACCCTAAGTTTGAAGTCCTATTTATGATAAAGGCTGAAACTGCTATTAAACTAAATTTACTTTTCACCTTTCTACAATAGAAGATTTGTTTGGGCTTTTGGTTTCTTGCACTGTTTGTGGAATATCTTAATTTTAGTTTTCCTGGCTATCATAATTCTCTAGTACATAAATGTTTACTGAAAATTGCCTTACATTGCATTATCAGGTAAATGGACATTTAAATGGAGGCCTCTAGGTTTGTGCAATGCTAGTTCTAAATTACAATGATACATGCATTGTGTTATTAATCCATATGTTAAAAACAGTCAAACTGGGATTACTTCTTTGTTTCCCTTCCTTCTTTCTTTGAAGATACTTGTTTGCATGTACTTTTAATTCCACATCTGATAGTTTAGCATATGGATATAATCATCATGTGTTTTCTTCCTACTGGTACTTTCCTAATTTAAAGTTCAGTCCTGGATGCTGCATTTGAATGACAGATTTTACAAAAAAAAAAAAAAAAAACATCCTGTCGGGCAAGTTTCTGACCTATTAATTTCTCTGGTTTTTCTTTTTAATTTTGCTACTATACATTACTTTGTTGTATGCCAGTAGCATCATGATAAAATAAGCACCGTTAACCTGCTGAAAGAATCAGCATCGGGAGGTTAAGGGTTAATTTACCAGACAGAAATCTCATTAGGTTTTCATGATTTTGCTGTAGTCAGCCACATACTTAGCTGTTATTTTATTGAGTCTGCTATAGACTATGTTTTAAAAGTTGCTGCTCAACAGTTGTTTGGATTGACAGCATCCCTTTTGTTGTATAGCAGGCCCACAAGTACATCCCATTTACTGGGGAAATGCCTGGAAGGAATAGTTAGGGTAAATAATTTCAGAAAAACAAGTAGGATTTTTTTCTTAACTTAATATTGTTTTGAAATATACTTGCCTATTAAATTTCAATTGTAACTATCCTTTTTTCTGATGGATTTTCTTTGGTGTAAGCATAATTTTATGAAGGTGTCCAAAAGGTTTATTTTTTCAGCATAAAGCATTTTTGAGTGTAATTCTCTGTCTTGTTATCAAGTCAGTTCGTGCTTTGTTTTGGTTTGTTTTTTTTTTTCCATATTGACTTTATATCTTATCATACTGGATTATGATGGTTTATTTCTTTATTTGAAAATGTGGTTAAATTCTTCTTTTATTTTCTGGGAGAAACCGGTGTTTATAAAATCTTCTTTTTGTTCTGTCTGTTGGGATTTACTTTTGTTCCTTATGTTACAGTAATTATTTGTAGCTCCAGAGTGTGTCAAATCAAGCAAGAAATATATATTTCATTGCCCTCTTTCAGGTGAGTGAATTATATATTGCCATTATGAAATGGAAATTATATATAATTTTCAATATGTAGTAAAGCTTTATAGCTTAATTGAACGTGTCTATTTCTAAAACAAGTATCTCACTTCTAAACTAGTTCAATTAGGAAAGTTGGATTGTTTTAAGCAATTTTTTCTAGTAAAATAAATTCAGCACATCTTTTTTAGAATATTTTCAATTTAGTAAAAACCATTCAGTCTTTTCAACTAAAAAGTAAAATTATTTTGAGGTTACTTTTTAGTTTTCTAAAAGGATTATTTTTTAAAAAAAGGTAAGAGTACTGTTTTCTGAAAACAGTAGTTAAAACAAAAAATGTGTAGAAAAAATACAAAACAACGTTGCAAGAATTTTGGACAAAAATGCAAAATTACAAAATAATTGCTGTGGCCACAACAGTTTACATGTACAGGTACATGTACAGGTATGACCGGTGATGGTACAAGACTGCATTTCTGCACACAGACCTTGGAGAGGGTTGCCAGTAGATATGTGGGTTGTGGGTTGTTTTGTGTTTTTTTTTTGTGTTTCGTTTTGTTTTGTTTTGTTTTGGGGTGGTTTTTTTTTTTTTGTTGTTGTTGGTTGATTATTTTTTTTTTTTTCCCCCTGTGAGCATCTATCTCTTAATAGTTAATGAAGTTTCCCTGAGTACCACTCAGCACAGTGGATGAACAGAGATGAGGACAAAGAGGGCATCAGAATAGCTTTACTTTTCCTTCCCAGCACATGTGGAAGGGTCAGCTAGGGAGAGGAGGGAGGGAAGAGGCGTGCGGTGTGGGGAGTAACAGCAAGCAATACAGTGTGTCTCCTGCCACAACACGTTTAATGCACGGCTTCCCTCGGAGTTACAGCCCAACTGGGAGCACAGAGGGCTCGGCTGTTGCAGAGTGCCAACCTCCTCTGGCTACGTAAACCAGGGTGCCAAACCTGTGGCCGTGGGGGTGTGTGGGCTGGAAGGTGGCCACAGTGCCGTGCCAGCTGCCTGTGAGGCGCGGGCTATGGTGTAGGGAAGCGCAAGGTGGGATCCAGCAGTGCAAATTTCACAGGCAGTACTGAACACCTGATGGGTCTGAGGTCCCTCCGAAACTTCAGTTGAGGCTGGTTTAATTAGCTCGTCTGAATGACACACCAACAATTTTTAGTGCACGGTTTAGAAGAGTACGTGGTAAAGTCCTGCCCTTCGGGAGTGGGTTGATGGGTGGCTCAGACATCCGCTCAGCAGGGTGGGTTGGACAACTGGAGATGGTAACTTCATCAGCTCCGCCGGTCCAGGGGTTAAAGCGGCCATGTGCTCCCCATGGACTGCTCTCTAGCCACAGGCTCCCCACAAGACCATCATCCCAGGCTCAGCAGCTCTCTAGTCTGGGTACGGGTATAAATAAGAAAATGATGGCCTTACTATCCAGAAAATTTCATTTATAGCTGGAGCATTTTGTAGAGTTTTATTCCCCTATTATAACACAAAAGTGGCTTACAGGAGCAGCAACTGAGACACTTGGCCAAGAACACAATAAAATGGTTATAGGTTTATTCAACATTTAGCATATCATTACTTTTTTTATAATTCCAGGTGTGCTGGGGTGTGCGCGGTGGAAACAGAAGCACCAAGAACACTGAAAACAAGCTGCTGGTGGTGGAAATTTTCCCTGACAAGGCAGTATGGGAAGGACAGAAGTGGCGGGAACATGGTGCTTCCCTCTTCCCTGGCTTGAGAGGACAAGTGGCAAGTGAGTATGAACAGTGAGATCAGAAATGAGAAGGAAGGAAATAAAAAAAAAAAAAAAGGAAAAAGGTTGTGGCAGAAAGTAATATGCTCCCTAATAGAGTGCAGCAAAACAATTGTAAATTTCAAAGCAAAGTAGTACAGAAGAAGTAACCTGAATATTGTTGATACCACTGCAGGCAATTTATGCAAAGGCAGGTTTCTTTGGTTGTCTTTACACCCTTAGCTATAAAGCAAGCCCTCAGAAAGGGCTGAGGGCAAAGCTGGACCTGCTAGCTTGGGGCTCTGCTTGTTAATTGCTGAACTACATCAGATCACAAAAATCTGAAACTTTGTATCTCGCAGCAAGACCGAGTCATGAATACCTAAATTTACCACCTGATCCCTGTGATACCTGGAATTCAGTGCTCAAAGAGAGGACAAATATAGCTGTTATGAAACCACACAATCTGCTTTGGTACATTTTGGCAGTTCAGAAAGGGAAGAGTTTTTGGACGCAGCCCTCCAACAGCTACTCTATACAGAGAAAAGAAAGCTCACTTTCTTTGAGAAGTCCTCAGAAAAATCCTGAGCTTGATAGGTCCTGGCATCGCTGCACCAAAAAAACCCCTAGATCCGGAGCCTGAATGCTGCCAAATTCTGTCCACAAAACCTAGAAATTATGTCATCCTAGTAGACATAACAATTGCTTTCTATGATTCAGCTGAAGAAAAAAAAAAAAAAAAAAAAGGAAACAAACCCCAAAAGACAGTAAAACCCTAACCCAACAGCCCTGGGATGGCACCAGCTCCTGACAGAGCAGTGCAAAACCTCCGCCGGTGCGGTGTGAGCCTTCGCCACCGCGCTCACCTCTTCCTCACCTCCGGGCTCCGGCCAAGTCCTGCGGGACTGCTCTGCCACGGGGAAAGGCGCTTCTGTGTGAGTGCGCGTGTGTGTGTGGGGGCTGTTATTTTTACTTCTCGGAGTCAGGGAGGCTAAACTTTTTTTTTTTTTTTTTTTTTTTTTTTTTTTTTTTTTTTTTTTTTTAAAGTAAATCATGTGAGGGGAGGGAGTTGCCTTGCTACCCGGGGCTGTGCGTGTAGGGGACACGGTGTGACCGCACCGGGATCCCGGGACCCGCGTGGCGGGCCCCGCCGCGCATCCGAGTTGTGATTTCCGACACCAACACCGCCCCCCCCCCCCAACCCCCCCCCCCAATCCCAAACCACCCCCCCCCCAACCCCCCAACCCCCCCGCCCACCCCCGGCAGAGAAGCCGGGGGGGGGGGGGATCGCAGAGTCGCCCCCCGCGCTGGCGGCGGGGGCCGGGGCCGAGGGGGCCGGGGCCGAGGGGGCCGGGGCCGAGGGGGCCGGGGCCGAGGGGGCCGGGGCCGAGGGGGCCGGGGCCGAGGGGGCCGGGGCGGCGCGGCGATCCGGCGATCCGGCGGGGGGCGCGGGGAGCCAATGGGCGGCGGGGATCCGCCGGCGCGGCTCGGGGGCCCCTGGAGGAGGAGGAGAGGAAAAACCACGGGATTGAGCTCTGTCAGTGGCGCTCGCCGCTTCCAAGGGGGGAAGTGCCGGGGAATAATTAATGTTTTTATTAAATTTGGAGGGAATTTTTTGCAGCCGATCGCCGCGCGTGGCCTTCAGGTGGGTCTTCCCCGCAACTTTGTCCGCCGCCCCGCAGGATTTGCGTGGCGGTGGGTTGCAGGAGCGAGCCCTGTGGGTGGGGGGGGTGGGGTGGGGGGAGAAGGTGGCTGGGTGCGTGGGGGGGGGGGGGGTGGGGTGCGTGGGGGGGTGGTTGGGTGCGTGTGAGTGTGTGTGCGTGTGCGTGTGCGTGGCTGCGGCTGGCGGGCGCTGCCGCCGTGAGGTGCGCGGCGAGCCCCGCCGTTCGCCATTACGAGTTGAGCACACGTTTTGCGAGAGTCGGGGCTGCCACTTGCGCCGATCGCCCGGGGGATACGGCGGGGAGTGTAAATAAAACCCTGCCTCTCGCCCTGCTTGCTGCCGCTGCCTCGAAGTGCTTTTGCTCCGTGTTTTCCTGGCAGAAGCGTGTAACCCAGGTGAAGGCAGAGAAGGGAGGGTTGTTTTTTATGAATGGGACTCTTTGAGGTTAATTAGCTATGCAAATTCAAGCAGTTCATTCATGATTTTTTTTTTTTTTTTTTTTTAAATCTAAAAGCCATCTTGTATTCCCCTCTAGGCTGATTGGAGTCCAGATCCCGAGGAAATCTCCAGATCAAATGCCCAGTAAATAAAACACTGAGCTAAGACTTGTGGAAGAGCTGCAGAATGGATGGATTTTATGACCAGCAAGTGCCTTACATGGTCACCAATGTGAGTGATCAGTTCAAAGTTGGTGTTTATAAACTTGACTCCGACTTATTTCTGTGGGGGAGTTTTGCAGAGTATCTGCTTTGTTCCTGCTGTAGGGGTGACTCTTCATCTGGGAGCTTTGCCTGCAAGATGAGCCTATCTTCCTAGTTATTTCAATAAAGCATCATGTTCTTTTAAAGACAGTTTTGGGATGATTAAAAAATCATGCACACGATTAGCGGATGAGAGAAGCAAGAGCAGCAGCAGCTGCATTCAAAGTTTCTGGCTGCGTTTGCCTGCAGCGCTCAGAAGAATGAAGTTGAGGCAAACGTTAACATTTTTTTTTTTTCTTTTTCAGGACTTTTCAAACAATGTTATAAGTAGCACAGGGAAACAAAGCAGTCTATTATAATCTCAAATCTGGGTTCTCCTGTGTAGCATATGCAGAGGGGATTTATGTGCTATTGTGTAGGTTTGTGTACTTTAGATGCTAAAAATACATAGTTGGTATTGTGTTGCTGTTTGAACACATCCTATATGTATCTGTACAAATAGATGTCTACATAGGTAGATAGAAATGTGTTGCATTTAGACACAGGAATCTTTTGGAGGATGTTAGGTGCCCAGAAATATCTTCTGCCACAAAGTGGAGGCTGCAAGAGGATCATTTCCCTGTTTGAAAATGTAAAGAATTCACGTCGGCTTTGAGTATTCTTGATTAAATGAAAGAAAAAAAAAAAAAAAAAAAAAAAAGAAGAAACCCTCAGATTTCTAAAGTAACTGATCTTTCCTGTTTATAGAATCCGCGTGGGCGAAACTGTAATGAGAGACCGACAAATGTCAGGAAAAGAAAATTCATTAACAGAGACCTGGCTCATGATTCAGAAGGTGAGGGCTTGTTGTTTCCCTCCTCCCTCCTCCCCCCCCCCCCCCCCCCTTACTTACTAATGCAGAGAAGCATTTTCAGAGCTATTTATTTATTTTGGAGATAAATATATCTAGATCAATCCGAATAAACAAGACAAGAAAATTTCATTTACTACTGCAAAACAAGCTGTTAAAAAGTAAACTGATAAAGTTGATATTCTTTACTTACCCTGTTGCATTTTAGGTGCTGCTGCACATGTGGCACACAGGTGTCGTGTACTGAAGCCAAGCCTTTGCTGCATCTGACACAAGTCATGGCACCTGGCTTTTTCACCTTCAGGCCTCTTGAGGTTCAGGGCTTTCCTCATTCCTCTCATCTTTTAACATCCTTTTCACTGGTGGTAGCAGGAGCAAAAATGCTGGTGTGGAGACTGTTGGTTTTCACTCTAGTTTTGCTGTAGAGCTAATAGTCAGGCTCCTGATGTCTGGCAGCCTGTTTCTATTGATGGTAGGGTTAAAAATCCCGGGAAATACAGTTAAGGAAGTCTAGAGTGGACAAAGTTTTGGAAGGCCTAAGATTTGTTACTTAGTCTTATCAGTAGCCACTCACATGATTGTAGCTTGAGAACTGTAGTCTAGCAATAGCTGTTAACACTTGTTCAGGTTGCAAGGTCAGTATAGGTGCTATGCCTACACCCCTGTAAGTATATAAGACATATAGGAAGGTATATAGGGGCCTACAACTTGCCCCTATATAAATATTACTAGGGTGAGGACACACTTTGCAAAATCCCTACTTACTTGTTTGGAAAAGTTTATTCTAGGGTAGATTGAAAAGAAAACAACTTACTGATTTTCAGTTAAATGATTTCCTAACATGAACATGAGGTATCAGTCCGCAGGATAAATGGATAGCCTCCGTAATTTAAGTGTATGTAAATAGTTATCTGTCAGCATTCATAAAAGAGGAAGTCTCTCTCAAAATACAGTAAATTAAAAATAAACCATTTGTCAGTTCAAATATTCTACTTGGTAAACAGAATTTTCATAACTGAGTTTCTGAGCTTTACAAGCTGAATGCTGCTCTCGTTTACACCCATTATGAGCAACTGATTTCAGTGAACTGCAAAAAAAGATAAGCTGCTGCAAAACTCAGTCCATGGAGAAAGTGGTTTCACTTTAAAGAAGTACAGTGAGTATAGCATAGAGAAAATAGTGATGATTCTCTTGTCATACAAAGTAAAACGTAAGGGGAAGCACAAAAGATTTCCCATTTCTGTTTGATATGGTAGCATCTCAGGTCTTTGCTTCAGAATTTTTCTATGACCCTACTAATAAAAATACTCAGTCATTGCTCAGGCAGAACTCCTGTTGAAGTCCGAGAGAGCTTTATCTGGGGCAGATAGTGCAGGAGGAGGCCTGAATTGTATAAGGAGAAATAGTTCACCTGTAAGAAGGATTATAATTTGAAACTTCTATGTATTGCTGAATGAGCCTTTTACACTACAGAGCTTGGTTAAGATTCTGGTTATTATTTCAAAGGTTAATAAAGTAATAGAGTAAGTACTTCTTTTTTATTAATAGGCGTGGAAAAATCATTAACTGCAACCCGAAAATACCTACTTTGTATGTTTGACTGCCAAATTAGAATTGATGTACATTGTTCTTCAGGAAAAATACATTTTCGAACATATTTTAATCTTACGAAGAGATTAAAGGTGTGAGTCTTTTATCCCTGTCTTCATCTTTTTGCAGAACTCTTTCAAGATCTGAGCCAATTACAGGAGACATGGCTTGCAGAAGGTAAGGGAAAAAACTGCTTGTAAAAAGAGGAAAAACAACTCTGGAGGGGGAAGAAAAAAAAAAAAAAAAAGTCCTGAACTTGCTGTCTTAATGTTCAGCCCAATTAATTGAGCTCTAAAAGAGCCACCTCATGTGTCATGCATACATTAGAGCCTCTGATGAGTTTGTCTTTGGGGACTCTGGGGCTGCTCTACCCAGTGTCATCACAAATTACCAGGAGAAATTGCTTCCAGCTCACAATCACATCTGCTTTTGGCAAGAACTAATGCACCAAGACTTGAAGTTCTAAGCCTCTGTTCAGATTTTAATTGCAATTGATCAGGTTTATATTATTGTACCTCGAGAGACTACATACAGCCAGAACTGGGCTTGCTGTTTCCTTTAGAGCAGCACGTATAATTATTTGGTGTTCTGGTGGAGTACTTTTCTGATGGCAGAAATTAGTTTCTCTGGGTTCATCGGGACGGGATGCTTCAAGATTTAAGTGCAAGTGTCTTCTTTCCACCTTGTTCACAACACAGAACATTAGGTGTGTATGGAATACTTAAAAAGTACTATTTCTTTCTTCTTTTTTTTTTTTTTTCCCTCAGAAACCTTTAAATATTTTGCATGTTATTTTTGTCTTCATATTTGTAGTTGTGAGATTGTGTACTGGGTGATTAGAAAACTGACATTGGTCTGTTTTACACCTGCTTGTGCTTTTAAGTATTTCAAATAATCTTGCAGAGCACATTCTGCTGAAGAGAGAAGGTTTAAGAACAATAATGCAGAAATCTGAATTTAGAGTAGCTGTTGAGAGATTAATTTAACAACAAAATGAGCTGCTGCATTAAGAGAACTTTAACAAAATGCAAGGTAGCTTTCTGCTTGTTGAAGTGTATTTGTTTTCTTCAGCAATATTTTCTGTTTTTTTTTTTTTTCCTTTGATATTTACAGTACTGTTTATTTGAAGCATAAAGATTTTTATGCATTGTTCTTAATATTTATGGTTGAAGTTTTTATGTAAACTTCTGCATCTGAAATAGACATGATTTTGATGCATGTTAACATAATCTCTCCAAATTTATCCTGATTTAAATAAATGTAAGTATTCACATGTTTATTTTTTATCATGTATTGGACTATGCACAGATGTTTATAGAATAGATGTTCTTTGTTTTTGGAAAGGAGGGATGTTGGGGTGAAATGCTTGCTGTTGGTTTTCTTAGAAAGAGGGAAATATTGCTGATGACTACTTACCTACATACTGATTCTGTTTTAACAGCTTTATATGTAGTTAGTCAAGTTCTTAACCTATAAGTTGTGGGGTATTGTTTATTTTGCTGACACGTTTATTCTCCTGGCATTATTTTTAGCATGTGGTTATTCTGTATATAATCAAAAAGTCCTCTTTAAATTAACAGAAGATATATTTTTCTGAATTAACATGATTCTTTCATAATTATTGAAAACAGGATGTCCTGTACTAAGATCATTTTTGTAGGATAATGATCAGATACAACTGTAGCTGTCTCCCTGTGGTAATTTTCCAAAGGATCTCTTTTTTTTTTTTTTTTTTTTTTTTTTTGTATTATTCATTCTAACAAGCCAGAAGTATTTTAACATACTACTCGAAAGATGCTATTTTTTGATGGAGAGGAGAACTTTTAGTTTGATTTTTCGCAGGCATGGATGTTTTTGTTTCTGAAAATGATTGAATTTCTTTAATCAGAAGTCAGAAAAATACAGTCAGATTCATAATGCATGTGCAGATAATGTAAGTTTGAAAAATAATATGAAATTTAAAACTGATTTAATCATTTCTGTAGGTACATAAATTACTGTAATGGGCTGTAATGGCAGTTTTTATTCTGGAGGCACCGCTTATTTTAGACTAAAAAGAATTGTTT
The DNA here is from genome assembly GCF_018691265.1 of Tyto alba. NCBI lineage: Eukaryota > Metazoa > Chordata > Aves > Strigiformes > Tytonidae > Tyto > Tyto alba. The sequence goes on from NW_024881313.1 coordinate 10,641,227, forward strand.
GAGAGCCTTTTTTTTCCTCTTCATCTGAGTCTATTTCACTGAATAAATTTAGATATGTTTTGAGAGAGAAAGGTGTCTATTCCTGTGTCAGCTAGGTCAAGGAACCTTTGTAAAAAGCAGATAGCATCGTCTGGTAAGTATTTAAAAATGCATAAAAAAAAAGCTGCCTTTTCATCTAGCAGAGGATAATAAAGCCAAATAATGTTATATTTTTCCCACAGCATATTACAACTAAATATTACAGATTTTCCAGTGTTCTAGAAATACTTTAAGGCATCTATGTGTTTCAGGCCATGCCATGGTTTTAGCTGTTCCATAAAACACAAACTTTTCACAGCTTTTCTAAAGGCTAACTAAAACTGAAATAAGTCAAGATGAGAAAATCAAATATTGAGCTATTAACTTGATCCCAAATCTTTATTAAGCAAATGCACTCAATACAACTTCTGGTAGTCTTTATAATATACTAGTGTTTGAGGATATTGTAGCTCTGCTCAAATGTCTAAATGGATGAGCTTAGCCAGGAAACAGATTTTGAAATCAGACTTGTTTACCCATTGCTAGATGTGTCCATTTATGTTCTTCTGGACCTTCATAGGCTAGAAGTCTGCCAATTTGGCAGCATCAGTAATGTTTACATATTTCTCTTCATAATGCTCTGGAGCCAGGGAAATGACCATGAAATTTTAAAACATCTTGACCCGTTTTAAGAAAAGCAGTGGCAGCTGACCAGGTTTCTCCCACGAGTTCAGATCCCCACTGGGGAGTAACCAGGTCAAAAATCTACTTACTAGTTAGGAGAAGAAAGTGAATTGCATTTTTTGACACACAAAAAATGCTTGTGGATTTTTTTGTTCTGTTTTTCCTGAAGCTATCCTTACTACATCACATAGTTCAGCCTGGAGATTTTTACAGTTAGTGTCACCTGTGACAAGTTGGTGGTAAACACGTAAATAGAGAGGAAAGGCATTCTCTTCCTATTGAAAATGGTGGGAGGTTCACATGTATTAAAGCGCTAATCCAAAATGTAAACAATTCAGTTACCTCTTTAATATTTTATTACTCCATAATTAACAAGCTGAATACCACTTACAGAAAACTTACAAATGTGTTCCACTAGCTGCATACTGGATTTTTATGGAAATGAATTTTGCTTCTTACTCTGTGTAGTATTAAATAAGTAAGAAAGAATTTAAATTATTTTGTTGTAAAACTTACTCTGAATAAAGTTCCCTCATGTCAGTTGTTATGCAGGACAGAAGATAGACTATAACTGTTTCCTGATGCTAGAAATTGAAAGTGGGAAGCTTTTAATAATTGTTTTAACCTTCAAACTTGAGAGGAAATAGTTAAAATTGCCTATTGCTAAACAAGGAAAATATTATTCAGGTATTACCTTTTGTTTTATATTTAAATAATTTGATGGCAACATTTTGTCATGATAATATTATAAAATGCCTTTATTGATTCTGTATATTTGGAATCAGATTGGTTTTGGCAGATAGCAATTGTTCAGTGACTTGAAAAAAATGGTTCAAATGTTAATCTAATGTTATCCTGTCATGGTAGCTCTTCCTTCTTATTCTGGAATAAAATGAAGAGAGAGAACAAATTCTTAGTGGGTGAGTGGCTCCTTTCCATGGTGAAAGCATTGGGTTTTGGGAGAATAATAGGTTAACAAACCCCCATATTTTTATTTAAAATGACTTTCAGATACTAGTTCCTCCTATAGCTTGTTAAAAGATACATAAAAGTTATCCCAAGCAAAGACAGATGATGAATTTATGCACTGAATCTGCTTCGTAGAGCAATAAATAAATGCTTCTCAGATGGTAATAAACTGAAAAATAAAATATAATGTTCTTTGGGTGACTTGAAAAAATATAAACCAATTAAGTGAACAGTAAGTGGTTTGAAACAACAGCTACAGGTAACGGGTTCATGCTTCTTCTGCAGCGTAGCTAAATTGAATGTATGGCTACTACAAGCTACCAGTATATAAAATCCAGTTCTCGGTATCTGAAAGTAAGTTATTTCTCTTAAATAATTAATACCCAAATTTGTAATGAACTTTAGGAAATAAGTTTCTGCGCTCTGTCTTCCTGTTGTGAAGGATGCACCAGTGTTGAGGTGATGCCTAGGCTAGTGTTGACTTCTAGTTTATTTCTTAAATGATGAGATATGAAAATTAGTTTCTAGTTCTCAATTGGTTATTCTTAATAAAAGAAAGTACTAGATATTCAAATATTAGTCTAGTTAGAGTGGCTTCACTTAAATCAGTGAAGATATGTAGCAGCTTACGCTGGCTAACTAGCTTGTTTCTGCCAAAAAAAAAAAAAAGATGAAAAATTTACCCAGTGTAAGGCAAATGCTATGTAACCATATTCAAGAACTATCCACATTGTTATAGGAGCAAAAATAGTCAATGAATGATAATTTAATACCTCCATGGGTAAAATCTGTTTTACGGAGACTGCCCTAAAAAGCTGTGAAAATTTTCATTTTGGAATTTGTAGTACAGAGAATAGCTTTTTTTTTTTTTTTTTTTTTTGTTCTAGTGCTCTGACGGATTTGGCTTTCACATATTCTTATCTCTTGATTTTAAATATCTGTGCACAAAAAGAGAAGAAAAAGTTAGACTAGGCAAAAGGGGGGGGCAGAATGGGAGGAGAGGAGGGGGATGTTCTTTTAAAACGAAATAAACGCATTAGAAATCTAGAAATCTGAGTCTGTGTAGTAATAAACTTTCTAACATTTTCCTTGTTTGCTGGAAAAGTAAATGCCTTTTACTCAAAAATTTTCAAAGGCATAGTGGGGTTTGCAAACCATGAGGGATGTAGCAAAATGTTAAATATGAGTGTTCCTTTTAAGCTAACTTTTTTTCTCCTTTTTAGTATAGCAGCAAATGAAGAGCAGATTCTGCAAACCCATCTTCATATTCTTAGGGATTATTCACATAAGTAAGAATTTTGAGATCTGGAGCTAGTTTTGAACTGCATTTAAGTTTATTAGTCAGAGCTTCTCACGTTATGTAAAAAGGGGTTTAGGTTGTTTTGACAGCATATCCAGTGCTTATGGGAAATAATATTTTTTACCATCTTGAAATTTGTCACTGTTTTGCCATCTGAATGCTCCTTTGTTAGAAACAGTTGCTCCCGTGGAAGAAAAACCAACAACCAGCCCCCCTCCCCCCTCACCCCCCAGCTCTTTCAGGAATACTTACAATTTATACAATCTTTCAGATATTCAGAAGTGACAATGAATCAAAGAAAACTCAATAGAGTCATTACTGTTGAGGCCTGAAGTCTTATTTTAGCTGAAGCCAAAATACTACCGTTCATATATAATTTCCTGTGAATTTCAGTTTCTTTTGCCACTTTGAATAAATGATTGATATTTTAAAATGTATTGCTCTTAGCTCTAAAAGTGAAGTGTGAGGTCAGAGAACACAGTACTGCAGGAAGTGTTCTGCTACCCAAAATACAGTTTTGTGAAGCGAGGAGGTTTGCAGCTTCTTGTTTTTCTGGAAAGTTTCCGTTTTTTAACAGGAACACCTTTCCCTGGAGTGCAGCTGAGTTTTTGGAAGCAGTTTGTGGTTGGGAGAAGGAAGAGTTAAATTTAAGCCCTTTATAGTTCGCTTAACTTTTCATTTATTAAATAACGTTCCTCAGCAGGTCTGTGCTGCATCTTGAGACAAAGCAGTGAAATCAGTGTGTTTATGCCTAAAGTTCAAGTTTACTTTGCTGTAGCTTTCTGGAAGGGTGTGACATGAAAAGCTTGTGGTTGGGGCCACATGGTTCATGCTGGACTGTGTTTTTGTGAATGGAGGCAGAACTCCAGTTCTGACTGCTTGTCTTGAGGAATTGCTTCGGAGATCAGCTGTCTCATTCACTGGCAGAAAGAATGACTCATACATCTTCTGCCTTGTTTGGCTCCAGGTCATTGTTACAGTGGATAGAGCTGGTTTTAATTAAATATTAACTCCTTTTGTCCTGGATGCTTGTTAATGGGGACTTTTCATTTTTGTTTACTTGCAATGAAAGCAAGCTAACAGGCCCTAGTTCTAAGCTTCCCCCCCTCCTTCCCCCCCCCCCCCCCCCAAATTGCTTTCCCTTTGCAAAATAAGCTGTCAGTTCAGCTTTTCAAAGGCTTTTTAAAGCTCCAAAAACTACAAACAAGTATTAAGTATTTTTGTGCTGTGAATGTTTGCTTTTGTCAAACTGATTTTAACTCAGTAGGTTGTGAAACTGTAAAATCTAAACTGATAACATCCTCAATATGATCATTAACATTTCTGTACACTTCCCAAATCCTCTTGAGACATTATAGCTATAATCAGAAGAAAAAGAAAACTTTTGGTAATAATCTAGGCTGTGCTGGATAGTTTATGCTGCAGATGTTGTCTGCTTCAGGAGTCTGAGACTTGATGGCTCTGAATGTGGAATGAACTAATGTAGCTGCTTCTGCTATTAGCAGTAAAAGCCACGTGCTTAATATCCTTCAAAACCTTTTATTAGTCTTTTGGAATATACTTGCCTTCTCAAACCCCCATAATTAAGTAGCTCAGGGAAATATTCTCATTCAGTTAGATGATCTTTTCAGATATCTTTTTCAATTTTCCTCTGAATGGCAAAGAAAAAAAAAGTTTTGGTGATTTATGCATTGTTGAGTATGTTAACAGAAGACCAATGAAGATTTTATAGCAGCCTTGCTGAATTGCAGTATTTGTGAATAAAAGGAAAGGGGAAATGAATGGCATATATATATAAATACGCAGACAGTTGCAACACTGAAAGTTGTATTTTCCTTTTGGACGTTCAGGCGGAAGAGTCTTTACCTGTCTGTTTAATTTGCTGCAGAGTTGTGTTTGTAATTACCCAAACTCAAGGTACTCTCTTCCCTTTGAGTAGTGGGATGATGCATCCCGATTATTTGCGCTCTCACAGCAGGATTCCGGTGGAAGAAGTCTGTTGATGGTTGCTTGCATTTCTGCAGTATGATCATGTGCAAGTCTCAGTTCTGCTAGTTTAAAAATAATGCCAGATTATACAAAGGAATAATTCAAGTTCTCGTTTCCAACATTTAGCAGTTCTTTTAATTTCTTTGTATAGGCTTGTGGGCTCGTTTCTAAGGTACTGATGCTACTAAAATTGGACTCCAGTAGGAAATACATGTTCCTGGGTTGAACAGTTTGGATGTTGTTATTTGTTTTGTTTATATTTGGCAGGGTTTTAAACACTTCTTAACTTGCTGTATTTTTCCTACAGAGGCTTTTAAGGCTATGTCAATATTATATTTAAAATACATTTTGACAGCGTAGTCTCCACCTATTTCTAGAGTACTGATAAAGTGATGTGCTTTGATCTCTATAAAATATGCCTTCATAGATTTTGGGGATCCGTGAATGGACTATATTTTTTCTTGTTTACTCCAGACCAAATCACGGATAATGAAGGAATTTCTAAAGTAATATACTGGTTTTCTGTGACAGTTCAGTCAGATGTATTTTATTTTTTCTTACTATGTAATTAGAAAAAAAAGAACCTCATTTACTGCTATATACATATATCGCTACAACAGGTATGTTACGGAGTAAGTCAAGTTAAACTGCTAACACCAGAATAAAGCATCGGTGAAGCAGTCTAGTGCACAGAGTACACTCTAGAAAGTTATATAAGATTGCTGTCCCAGTTCTGCAATCACTGAATGTAGCCTCCTGATTTTGACAGGAGGGTTTTTGTTTTCTTTTAGCCTTTCTCAGATATCCCGGATTCACAGATTAACAGATATATATATATATATATATATGTATGTATGTATGTATGTATAAAAAATGTATGTGTGTGTATAAAAAAACAGTCATACTAGCCTCCTTGCTGCATTTGATAATGATAGCTGGCTTAAGAAAAATGTGTGGGATGTGTCTTCTGTAAACAAGAAATTACTTGATACAGTTACTTTTAACTCTGAATGTACTCATAGACCTTTCAAAAAGAATAGGAAATGTAAGAAATCCTTAGGAACTGATTTTTAAGTAGGATACCTTGATTTCATACTTGGATTCTTTTGTGGCAATCAAATATTTGGCATTTTTGTAAGAAAAATGCCTAACATTCGCATGCAGTGAATTGCAGCGTGTTAGCATTTGGGCTCATGTTGTCTCTGAGTTAATTTCTGGTAAAAGTCCTGTGGTTTCTCTGGAGAAAAGAGAAATTTAATGCATCAAAAATACTGGTAAAATTTGGTTGGTAAAATACATGTTTTATACAGCTTCAAACTTTGAGGAGCTAACGTGTCCTCAGAGGTACTGGCTTCTTCTAGAAGGGTAGGTTATTAAAAAAATTGAACAATAAAGCCACAATAACTAGGCTTTTTTTTTCAGAGTAGTGCTAATTATACCTTATGTATTTATCTTACACTTCTTTTCAAATCTGTGTTTGGTTTCTCAAGGTCATTTGTTCTTAAGGGGTATTTGATGCAATCAAGACAGTAGGACTTTAAACATTTATTTTAAAGCTGACAACAAATTTTTTGATATAATGAGCCTGATTCTTAACTTTTTACCTAGGAAAAAACCTCTCGGTTAAGTCATTAGAAATATTTCCATAGTAAGGAGTGGAGATCTGGTCCATGAAGGGTACTGTAGTGCATATTCAAAATAATAGTAATTACATTTAAATAGGTCTTTTTATTTTGAGCAAATTCTGTTAAAACTAGTAGCAATTGCACATATATAAAGGGGAATGTATGCTTCTTAAACTTAGAAAGTGTTCTGAGTGGCATTAAAGTTACATTTTAGAATTTAACGTATAATGTATTTAATGGTGTGATAGTCACTGTTTCGCTAAATGATGATATAACCAGCATTTGCCTCTCAAATTTTGTTGGGTAACCAGATCATGGCAGATGTTAACTTTTAATTAAGATCATATAAATTATTTGCTTGTCTTTAGACAAGAACTGTGTAAATTAAAATTTTTTCAATCAGATAATTTTATGCAGCTTTGCTGTGGTGATTCTAGTTAGTGTACATTGAGAACAAGCTGACAAAGTTCAGAGACGGCAAGCTGGATCTCTCTTGAGAGGTACCCAGAACCAGTCATGCTCCTAGGATGCTGCTTCTCAGCATAATGATCTGCAGTTATTGGAATGTATTCACCTATAATACAGTATTTTTTCAGCTTAAATGATTTAAATGAGTTTACAACGCAGTATGAGAGATGGCTAATATCTTAGATATACAATGAAAAGGAACTGTGGTACCACAGATGCAAAATTATGTATCATCAGACTGTGAAATGATTATATTATATAGCTCAGGTTTGTGATGAAAGTTTCCTAAAAGGGAAGATGATCTTACAGAGGGTGAATGGATGTTAATAATTACCCTTGCCTTAAGTAAATCTTTTTTTTCAATGTCTGAAATGTTGTCATTGAACAGGAATTCTCTGGCCTGGTAAAATAGTTCTTTTTGAGTATTTAAAACAATAACAAAAATCCATACTGTGTTGGCTGACTGCCATGAAAAATTGCAATCGCTTTTAAGTAAGCCGAAGGTGTGGTAGTTTGGGGTTAAACATGCATAAGCGTGAAATGCTAGGATTTGATTTTATGCAGACTTTCCGTGCAGATACTTTGCAAATGAGCACTGATGGGTTTTACCAGTGGCATGGTAGGTCCAGACCCTCGTGCAGGGGGTGAGGCAGGGCCAGTGCCAGTGTCAGCCGTCACATCCTCCTGTCCCCATCGCCCTGTACCGCAGCTGCTCTGGACTCGCACCGCACAGCTTCACCCCAGGGTTTATCTGATATTAAAATGATGCACTTGCCTGATTTTCATACTCAACAATGAGAAAAAAAATTATAGCTTTAATCTTGGCTGTGCTTCAAATTAAGCACAAGAGTCTTTATTTATGCTTTAATGGCTTTTTTTAATTCTTTCCTTGTTTTTCTTGTTTGTTTTTTGTTTTTGTTTTCCTTTCTTCAGCTCAGGTACCTGACAATGACGAGCAGTTTGTGCCAGACTATCAGGCTGAAAGTTGTAAGTACAGTATAAATCAACACTTCCTTAAAAATGTATATTTATATTTGGGTCTTCATATTTGTTATTTATTGTGTCCTCTGTGGTCATGTGATAGCTCCTTTCGCCGATTGGTGACATCAGCACGATGAATAGATAAAGCAAGTGGCGTTTTGACATGCAGCCAAAAGAAATTGTTTAGGCTGAAGGTATAACTTTTAGCGGGGGGCCCTCTCTTGTAATTCCTACCCCCCCAGCCCCAGGGAGGCAAAGAAAAACTCACCTTGCGGAGGTGGAGGGAGTTCTGCTGTCCGTGGAGCAAGGAGCATGTTGAGCCTATAGAGATCAGATACTATGGGACATAGGAGGTAGCTCTGCCGAGCAGAAATCGGGCTGCTCAGTGAGTTTTGTGTATAAATAAAAAAATTAAAATTCTCCACATAATCAATCGAATACAGCCACTGCCGAAGCATTTTTAAGTCATCTTAGCATGTGTCATTTGATTGCTCAAACAAAATTTCCCTTTGAATTAATGGGAGGAAACAGGAGCTGTGTTAGGCTTGGATGCTTTGCATTGTTTGCTACTTTACTTAACGTGTGCCCAAACTTATTTTTTCAGCATGTACCCCTCAAATCTTGCCTTTATCTGCTGAAGGGCTACTTTTCTGTTAAACACTGGCTCCCCTTTGCTGTACCTGCTGTTCTGTGGTTTTGGGGGGGTTGCAAGAGTAGTAAAGAAGTGGCACGAGAAACATTATATGACAGCGTCACAGACTTCTTGGAACTACTTTATGCATCTTTCTTCCTCATTGCAAGGCTTCTCTCCATCATTACAGGTCTCTTCTAAACAGTGTCGGCTGATCGTAGCAGAGTGCATGGTAGCTTTTCGGTTTTGCTAAATAACTTAAGTAATTTATCCTATTGGAGTGAATTACTGCAGTTCGCTAAACCAGACAGCTGTTAAATACAGCATTCATGTACTGAAATGTTAAGATTAAAATTAGATTAAAAAGAATTTCATTAAAATACCCAAAAAACAAATTCAGACTTGTTGCATTTTTTTACAAATCATTTAGAGGATTTTTTCCAGTTATTCAGAAACTGTTTCAAGAAAAATTTATTGAGAGAATTCATAACAACATTTTCTGTGGAAAAAAGAAAGAAAAAAAGGTATTTTTGTCCCCTGGACTCTGATAGTATACTTGCACAGCAACAATTTATTTTGTTTTTGTCTTGAACTTCTGGTATATATACCAACCAACAATCTTGGTCACTTTTAAAGGTGCCCTTTGTAACAGATTTGGCTTTTTTCTTTTTTTCTTTTCCACATCTGACTTTAAAGACTTTTTTTTTTTTTTTAAAGTTAAATTATATGAAAGCCAAAACTGTTCTATAAGTTGAAAGTCTGATACTTTATCCTACATATGTAGCTGTGTCCAAATATAGTCATGTATGCATACATCCTTTGTGTAAGAGTACAAAGTTCAGTTAGGGCTTCTATTAACCCACAATTATCGTTGCACAACAAGTCAATGATTCTTGGAAAATAATTTGTGAACTGTGAATGAAAAGCCTTATTGAAGCTGGTCACTGGTTTTGGTGATAAAGAAATTCTCCTAATATGGCTATTTTATTAATGCTGTTGTATTTCAAAGTTCCTTAGCCACAGCTTACACAGTATTATCAAAGGAACATTTATTTCTTCATTTCAGTTGGTTTCTTTATCTTAAGTAAAGGTCAGGAGAGCTTCCTGGAGAGTTACTCTGGCAAAGGTTATGGAGTTTCAGACATGTACTTGGATATAATGTATGTAGCTGTGGGCTCTGCGAAACAAGAACGGAGATCAACATAACCAAAGCCACGGGGAAATTACTGCTGCAGAAGTAGCACAATTGTGACTGTTTTCTCTAGGATGCAAACCTGCCTTCGAACTCTATTATAATTACTTACTATATATAATCTATAAGTCTGTACAGTACTCACCCTGTTACTGGCAGCAGACTGGCAGGAGCACTTGGCTTTTTTTTTTTTTTTTTTTGATATTTTTTTTTTTAAACACGGGAGAGGGTGGGGAAGCTTCCATAGGTTCATTGTTTAATAGATTTAATTGAGCCGAAAATGGTGAAGGACAGAAGCATAAACCAGTGAAAGAGGCCACAGCCACTTTTGGTCAGAGGCAACCAAACAGTGATTTTTCCTGCACAAATTTAATTTATGGAGCTGTATATAGGTAGGGGTGTGTGCGTGTGATATTCTGAGTATGTAAAGAAAATTGAAGTGCTCCACTGAAACAGTTAGAGTCTGCAGTCCAGGTACAAACATTAGTGACATTTTATTCCTAGCTTCAGTGCTTGAGAAGTGGGCTTTAAACCTGAGGTAGATTGTGGTCTTAAACTGAAACTTGTAACATTGAAGAGTTGTAAGAAACCTCAGTAACCGGAGCAGTGATGGAAAGCTGTGGTTAAAACTTTCTTGCCTAGATATCACCAACTTCCTCAACTCTTGAAGCAAAGATGTGAAAGGTGATGGAGGAGCTGATATTGCTGAGATCACGTGTGGTGTCCTAGTGCTGAGCAGGACTAAATGCCCCTTAAAGCGCTGAGGGTTTTGCATTTTTTTTCTGTAACGTTAACTAGTGAAACTGCACTGGTATTAGTAACTAAGGGAAACATTTAGTTTAGATTAGATATACAGTCCATTTTATCCACTTAGGGATTTAACTTCAAAGCTAGCTTGGGACCATGAATATTTCAATTATGAGTTGCTATTAAACTTAAATCAGTTTTCAAAAAGCAAATATAACATATATATATATTTATAGTTAGGTGTGGGCTTTGGATATTATGAGATCAACAGCTAGCATAACTTCATGTGATACTGACATTGCTGGAATCGCGCCTATCTCTACTAGCCTAAGGATCCATCATGACAAGCTTCCCCTTAATGCTTTAAACTTCAGTGCACCAGTTTAAAGTTGAATTTATTTTGTTACTCCATTATGTCTTCTGGAAAGAGGTCCTTCCTACATAATGTTCTTAGAAATGTCTGTGCTTCCAAACCTTTCTTTTCTGTCACAGCATCCAAAGCTCCATCTTGTATTACCTTTTTATTAAATGTTTTTTTAACTTTGCATACCTATCACAAAGAATGTTTCTGTAGTTTAGCTCAGAGAGTGCAATGAAGAGTAGTTAACAACTAACCTGTTCAGAAGAAATTTGAAAAATCGCAGTTTAGTTTCTTGTAACCTGCTTTCTGCAACAACTGAACTTTTTGAGTTCTAAGGGAGAAAAATATATATCGAAAATACTATTTTTTTTTTTTGCCTGCAATTATACTGGAAAAATATCACAATTGCATATTAAACTGTGTAATTTTCTTACTCTCATTTCTGTTCTCATAAGAAACAAAAATTTCACAGGAAGAGGGAGGAATCACTTTTACAGACGTTTACTTGGAAATTCTGTGTTAGGCAGGTTGGTTTGCCCCATTCTGAATCTGATTCTACACTTTACCTGACCCGTTTGCTGTATATTCAAGTTAATTCCTCATTACTCTTGTTCTAACAATTACATAAAAAGTTGTATAAAGCAAAAATTCAAAACCTGTTTCTCCAAAAAGGTGAATGCTTTTTTTTTTTTTTTTTAAAAAAAAAAATCAGCATTCTTTTTGTGATTCCAAATTCTTACCTAATTCATAAGACTTAGTTAAGCTGTTTTTCTGTCCGTACAAAGTCAGTGTTCACATGTCGAGAAGGGTGACCTGTGTTAACTTCCTCAGATAAGGTTTCCTATTGTTTCAAGTCCATTTTCATATACTGAGGAGGAGCCAGATCCTGAACTGGTTGTAATCAGTGGTGAGACTTTCAGATACTGTAGAACAGCAAGGACTTTCCAATCTAGGAGTAAAAATGAATGTTAAGTTTGCTCGAAGTCAATAGCTATTGAGGTGAAGATTGCTTGCTCCCATTGTTTGGATGGTTTCTTTGACAGACATGAGGAAGTAGGTAGGATTTGCTGATGTTTAAAGGATGTAGTTGTCAAAGAAAACTTGGTATTGTCAATAATACGCTGATTTGTAATTTGACCTTGGTACAGTTGGTTATAAATGGGGATTAATTACCCTGCACGAAACCAGATTGCCTGGTGTCTTAATAGCATAATCATGTTTTGTTTTGTTTTAATAATATGTATTTACATTGGACTGTTCTTCCAGAGTTTGTTTGTTTGTTTGCTGTTTTCTTTCTTCTTTTGCTCTGTAATGTAGGTTATCCGTTTAAAATTCATTATAAACTCTAGCTTTTTTGCTTTTTATTTGTTGTTGAATTTCTGCTAATGAGGATTTGTATTGTGCTTCACCTCCTTGATCGGTTTCCTTTCTTCTCTTTCATTTCGTTCCTGTATTGTTTCCCTGACCATCACAGCCGCAGCCTTAACTTAACACTGCCAAGGGGTAAATGTTAATGTTAGACCACAGCTGTTGACAGTAAATGGGAAGGGCTGGCTGTAAAATCTGTGCTCCTCAATGTCTGATTAAACTTTTAAGATAGGAAAAATACTTTTTTAGTAGTGATTTTGTCACTGATCTTTCACGACCTTTATTTTTTCTCTTACCTCTGTTTTTTTTTCCTCCAGGTTTAGCAGAGGAGCTCTTTCAATGTAGATGCCAGGAGCCTTAAATTATTCAGAGATGTGCTTTTTAGATGCTCTGGCTTGCAACCTTTAAAAGCCTGTTAAAGAGATTCTTTACATAGGCTTCAGGTAGCTGTATTCTTCTGTCATTTTAACTAATGGCTTAGGATATTGCGAATGCAGTTAAAATGAGGAGAAGCTTTAATATTTATTTACATGTTTATAGCCTACAAAATCATGGTGCTTGTTTGTTTTGTTTTGTTTTGTTTTGTTTTTTCCCACTGTCAGGTGAAAAATGCTCTGTTTGTTTTTATTTCTCTCGCTTTCTGTGACTTAAGTTTCAAAAGTGAATTTCAGAACCAGAAGAGTATTTCCTGTTTGCTTTAGTATAGCAAGAGCTGGTGAGCAATTGATAGAGGTTAATTGTCACTTATTTTGACATATTTTGGAGAAAAAACCCCACACAATTAAAACAAAGTAGAAAACACCATAATAATGTAAGTTCTGGTGGGCCTACTGAAGTCAAAAGGAGATCTGTTTAGTGGGTTTATTTTTGTTTATGATGCAGAATAGTTTAATTTTGCAGCTTCTAGAAAAAATTTCAGTGGTCTGAAAAAAATGACATTTTTTAACGTGATGATTCACTACATAGGCAGCTGGTAGTCATGTCTTGGTAGTGCACAATGTACTAGAAATTGCAGTTGGTAGTGTTTTGGGTTTCTCTGTGTGGCAAGTTGCACACCCTAGTGTGTTTTCAGGTTGGTTTGTTTTTTTCTTTTTTTAAACTTCCTTTTTTTTTTTTTTTGTTAGAGTCTGTGTGGCTGGAATCACCTTTTCTGTAAGTGTAGCTCTGTGACTGTGGTACTGCAGCAGGCAGTCTGACAAATGTCCTACAAGGTGGTGATAGTTATTCTTAGTGCTTAGCTATTCCCTTTCTGCTGCAGCTGTGTTTTGTTTCTTGCCACTTGTCTTGAAACTACTTCCTTTCATAGGTCAGACATTGTCAAATACAGAGTAATTTACTTATTTATTTTAGTGAATGCCTGACTGTGATGGATCCTTTCTAAAGGTCTGTGAGAGTCTGGGGCTCTGTGGTTTGTTCCTGCCCTTAGCTGTGCATGACCTTGGGCATGTTGCTTAACATCTTTGTTTCTCGGTTTGAAGTAGGTACAGAAATGCATGTATCACTCTGCTGTGAGATATACAGCTTTCTTAACGATCACTTATCTAGAGATCTCAAAAGCATTTTACAAAGAGAATCCAACGAAATTGCTGTTGTAAGAGCTGGAGAGGTCAGACTTGAGGAGTCCATGCTGACCACCTTATCTCCCTTCATAGTTGTCTTAGCCTCACTTCTTTCATTGTGTCCCTGAACACTTGTTTCCTTTGTTTAAAGCAGGACTGAAACTGTTACCAGCTGTTAACTTTCTTTTTTCTTTTTCTTTTTTTTTTTTTTTTAATTCACATTCAAAAGAAATTAGGAATTGGTCTTTCAGAGAACTTTGTGGGCTCATTTTGTGGTTCATAGCAGGGCATTAGCTTGTGCTAATATGGATTTTTTTCCTCCTCCTTCCTCTAGAGGATTTTTGGAAATATTTAAATCTGCCATAGACGCAACCTTTTCCATAATTGCAAGATTTAATTCTTGAAAAAGTTTTACCAAGAGGCAGACTGTTGACCATAATGCCTTTAACTTGTGATCTTAACAGTAGAGAATTTGTGGGTTTGCTTGATTTTAATAAGCAGTTTCTGTTTAATTGCTTTTTTGCTTGTATTTTTATACTAAATTTCCAGCTTTGAATGTGCAAGGACTTTAGGTTCTGCTGATTGTTTTAGTGGTAGTGGCTCACAGATTGTGTAAATACTGATAGTGGCAATAGCACTGTGAAGCAAATGACAGGACTCCATCGAGGACCTAGCTTTTGATTTTGAAAACTTTTAAAGTGGAAACTTTTCCTTTCAGAGCGCCCTGCATGCTGTGATGTGAATTTTATTGGTAACGAAAAGGTACCTCTGGGCATCCCAGCAGAGACAGCAGCCACATTATGCAGATGTGGTTTAACTGCACAGTGCCGTTGTGAACCTGATGGTCTCCAGCTCTCTGGGGCATGCAGGAGCCCAAGCAGCTGGACAAGGCTGCACTTGGGGGTGTTTGTCTCCCTTTCTCCCCCCTGGCCTTCCCCTGGCATGGCGCTGCTCAGCCAAGCTGACTTAGTTTCCTTTCCTCAGAGCCCCAGCCTCATTTGCTGTTTTATTGCAGATTAAAGGCGTGGGTTGCATGTGGAGGTTATCAGCTAATGAATAAACTTCACTCATCCTGTCCTGTGATAAATCTGTCTAGTAGATCAAAGATGAAGCATGTAGACCTTTTTTCTTTCAAATGGTAATTTCTTAAGGCTGTCAGATCACTTCCTAAGGTCTGTTTACATAAAAACAAAAACATTAAACATATTTTATTCAAAATGTTGAATTATCAGTTTTGAAAAAAACTTCTATTTCCTCTCCGAGGAAGCCTCCCCTCCTCCCTTCCCCATAAGGATTCTGTGAAGATCCCATCTGTGGAAATACAGGCGAGCCTCACATTGTAACTTGTAGTCACGGCAGTATTTTCTTAACACTACAGTTATTTCTGTTTTAAAACAGATAGTTGTTTAGTTAATTTCATCAGGAGTATGTATATGTATTAGAGCATCTGTTCGGTTCCAGTTGTATTAAACAAAGTATGCAGAAATTAGTTTCAACTGTATTTTCACACAGAAACCAAACAAGGCAGATTGAAGGGTCCTAGTGATTCTATTTTGATACAAAACTGTTATTCTTCTTAAACTGCTTTCCATGCAGTGTTTTTACAAAATGTATTTTGTATTCCAAGAGCAGCCTAAATAATGATTTGAAAATCCGTAAGCTCTGGGATGGTGTAAAATAAGGAGGCAGTCTGCAAGTTGAGTCCATCTACTTCTATTTATTTCACATATTTCTTCAGGTAGAATGTATGTACAGTCTGTATAATTTTTGTTTTGTCTTTTTTCTTCTGCTTGCTGCCTCAGCAACTGAAGACAGAAGTCAGGCTCTCCCACAGACTGCCGTGAAGTTTTCAAAGGGTATAGCAGGAAAAAAAGGGAGGAGAGAGTGACCGTCCTCAAAACATCAGTTAAGCATCGGAGTCTGTGACACATTCATGTCATGCAGGACTGGAATTGCTAGCCCTCTGTAAGCATACAGGAAAAATAGCCCTTGTTTTCAGGTTCTGTGTCCTTTTGTTTCAGTCCTATGCATTTCAGTACTGGGAAGTAATGACAGTGGAGCCATTTATAAGTTGATAAATATGCATAAATGATGACATTTATTTTTTTTTTTGAGTTTTAGAACTTGTCAGTGTTTTTTTCTAGGAATGATCTAAACCTAGTCTAAACTGGTAAATGGAAAACTGATTACTTTTTCAAGGCGTGTGGTCCAGTGTTTTCCCTGAGAAGGATTCTTTTCCTTTCACTTATTCTTCATGTTCTCCCTGTCTTCGATGCATTACCCTTACCCATTCCTGGATTATAGTTTGACCTTGATGAGGTGAATAGAGACGTGAACTGTCTTGGTAAAGGATATCTTTATTCTTACATATCTATTTGTTCTGTAAGCTGAGGATTATGCATGTTAGAAAAGAGTGAATCATTAGCAGCTTTATTTCTGGTTGTCCTTTTTTCCTGTGGCTGTTTATGAACTTATTCAGCAAATGTGGTTGCCAGTAAGTTAATGTAGTGAAATATTTTTTAGCAGTGACATTTACTGCCAAGTTCTGCAGTCACTGAATAGGAAGGTTACTGACTGGCCAGGTTTTTGTCTTTAAATTTATATATTATGAGTCGTCATCAAGGACAATTGAAAAATAATGTGTGCAAAAACAATTCCCAGTCTTGCTAATTTGATCCTCTTTGCTCAAATGTTGTTTCCTTTCTGCTTCTAATGTGTACCTAAAAAAGATAAACAGTTTAATTTTTTTTTAATACTCTGTCTTCATGCTGAAGCTGAGTGCAATGTTTTCTTATTAACCTGTCTGTAAATAAAATTTCACATGACCAGAGCGCTAACATAAATGGAGATAAAAGCAACTTTGAAAAGTGTCAGCATTCATTGAAGACCAAAAGTTTCAAGTGTTTGGGATTAAAATTTGGGAGCTGGATTTATTCAAATGTGTGTGTATATACACCGTGTGTACTCAGTGTGTATGTATACATATTTTGTATAAGCATGTATGCTTATATATATGTATGCATACTTGCATATAAGAATGTAATTTAATTGTCAGTCTTACTGACTGCGTGCACCTGTAAAATAATCATACAACTTCAGGAACAATTTGTTTCAGAAAAAAATGTGCAGTCGCTGTGTTGGTAATGCACGTTCAGTGGTGAGTCTTGTATACAGTAAGAATTCTTTAAGTAGCGGCAGAAGCCTTAAATACCTGTGCTGAGAACTGGAGCCTGGTTGCAGGTAGTCAAAATTCCACCGGCTCCAGAAAGAGCACTTTGCTATAAGCCTTTGAATATCGGGCTCTGACTTTATGTTCCCAGACGTAACCACTTCTGACAATGGCTTCTTTGTTTCCATGTTGAATCAGTGATAAAAATTGTGAGCTTAATTTTATTGTTGACTTACTTCGATGGCCTGCACCTTTTGCAGTGGAGACTGCAGTTTTTGCAGTGGTTTCTGGTAGTGAACTAAAGATGTAGATTTCAGCCCTGCTTTAATGAACTATAAATTAGATCTGTTAGAGTTGCCTTACTGATGAGCATTTGTGACAGTTTAACATTGAAGCATGAAGAACACATGTATTTAGGGTGGTGAGTCTCGTTTTTCCAACAAAGTCAACAAAAATCCTATTAGCTACCCCCAGTTAGTGTATACTTGTTTTATGAATGTATACATATTTTTATTGTTAAAGGCAAAATCAAATTACAAATAATCTCAAAATATAATTTTGTTCCTTTTAGTGCCTATCATTGAGAGCTGCTAAAATAAAAACAAATTGTAAATAATCTTTTAAAGTAGTTGTTTAGTTCATGCTAGTGTAGTCCATTTCATTATTTATTGGCTTCTCTTGCTTTCAAGTGTTCCTGAGTAGCTAACTGACAGACAGGCATGATTATCCTTAAGGATAATCTTTTATGATGATGCTCTTTTATTATGATGATATTCCTATTTTTATAGAGAAGCAAACTGACACACTGGTTATGAATCTCTGAAGGTAGACTCCTAAGGCTGTGCTACTTCAAACTAGAATCAACTTTCTGACACCAGTTGTTTAGGTCATGATCAACAAATGGCAGAGCCAGAGATTAAATCCAGTTTTACATTTTGTCCAACTGTAAGTACAAGATCAGGAGCCTTCTCATCTATAGCTGGCTATTAGCTTATTAACAACAAAAAAATAATAACTAGATTGATGTAACTTGAAACTTTACAGTAAGAGGGGAAATGAGGCAGACTCAGTTCCTGTTTGTTTTCTGCTGTGGGCATGCTTTCCTAAATATCAAGTTGATGATGCCTTTAAAACAATAAATACAAAAAATATGAAATAGTTTTATTTTAAAGTTTATAGTTACTTCTTGCAAAAATACTTGTAATTTCCAAAGTTTTATTCATAATTCTGTTTCTACAGAAACTCGAAACCCTCAAACTGCAAATTTACCTGAAGTGGAAAGTGTGTGTGCGTGTGTATAAAACACTGGGATATTATCTCACTTGGATATTTTAGTAATGGAAGTTACGTCTTACAATTTAAATTAAATTTTGGAAATTGCTGCAAATGGAAATCCTGTCCTCAGAAAAGCACACAGACCTTGATTTAGTGGCCAGTTCTTCTCTTTGCATTTAACTTTACTGATAATGCCCAGGCAGGAATACAATTTAAGTTTTCTCCCAGGCTTGGTTTTACGTTAAGACCTTCCTCTTTGGCAGGAGCTCTAAAGATGGATCTCCTCTCCTAGCACCCTGCCTGGGAGCCTTTGGAGCCACATACACTATAAGTAACTGTAGGAACAAATGCCCCATATGTCTTCCTAGGATTTGAACACGGAAAGCTAATGCAGGTAAAGAGCAACCCTGTTTCTCTGTGGGGTCCTGGAGGTTGCAGATGCAGTATAGAGGGATTAAAAATTCTTTAGATTTTTTTTTTTTTTTCCACCTGCAATTATCTTATGCTGTCCACAGTTTTTTAGATCAATTGCTACAGAACCCAGCTGGTTTAATTTTTATTAGGTTACTGCTTCCTCCTCCAGAGAGCCCTAAGCCTCTGTTTATTTTGGGGGCAGGGGGAGAGGGAGAGCTCTTCCTCCTGCCTCACCTACTCTCCTCAGACATCAAAGCAAGCCAGTTTGCTTCTCGCTTAATCCTCCCTTTCTCCTTCCCACCAATGTTCTGCAAATTTCCTTCTGTTCTTCTCGGAGGTATCCAGTGTCTGTGGTATTTGTCAGCACGTTAACTTTTGCCCTGGAGGTACTTGCTGGGAGGCAGAGCCCCTCTGGCAGTGCTTTCCCCCAGCCAGACAGGTAACTGGAAAGGAAGGAGAGCACTGCATGAAGGGGACATAAATCAGAATAAAACAGTGCCTGTGACAGCATTTCTTTGAGATTGCTGCTTTCAGTGGCTAAGAAACTCTGCCATTAACTGCAGCTCCCACTGCATGAAAATACCTTCTAAACAATTCTTAGCTAGAAGCTGAAATCTTTTGAGGGTGAAGGAGGAGAGGGGTCAGCTAACCAAAATCGTGTCAAACCGTTCCTTTGCTTGGGGGTAGAAGAGGAGAGACAGCTTTCTAATACCATGTGGCAGTTTAGCCAGTTAGCAGCTGCCCAAATATAATTTCAGTTTAGTCCAGAGGACCTATAGTGTCCTAACAAGGTGTTGACTAGCAACCTCTTGAAAAGTTTGCCTTGCAATTGCTCCATCTTTGGGTTTAGGGAGTAGGTTAACTTTTATTGGTATGTAGTGAAATACCCCATCCTCCTCCCCTACTCCTTTAGCCAGGTGGCTTACCCTTTTGGTGGGTGGGCTTTTTAATTTTTGCTATGCTGAACATAGTTGCAGACTTAAATTTTCAACCAGCATGATCCTTTTAAACGAGAAGCCAAGTGGCAACAAATATCTGAATTATCTCAGTTGTGCCTTCAGCACTTCCAGCATCAGAAAGCTGCAGGTGTACCCCTCAGTAATTCTAATGAATATTTCAGAAATTGCAACTGTACAGACAAGCAAATGAGGGATATCTTGCAGTAAAAATGGGGATTTATAACACTGAACCAGTTATTAAGCTGTATGGCTGCAACGTCTAATATTGTGCACCCTCTTCCACAGTGGCTGTCAACCTCTCCACCTCTCGGGAAGGCTGCATCCGTCATGGCAGGGGGGTCCTGGGTTAGCTGCCCAGAAACAGCTAAACTGGCAAAAATTTTTACTGTCTTAGCACACAAGCTTTAGAAAAGCACATTTCAGTTAAAGAATGACATTTATTTCTATTTGTGAAGAAACATCTCAAAGAATTTCTTTGCTGAACAGGGGCAGGAGCATCACGTTTAGGAGTCAGATAAGCTGTGCTGAAGGGAAGTGGCATATGTCTGTGTTATAATGATGATTTTGTTGGTCGCTTTTCCCCATGTACGAATGCTCGCATATAAACTTGCTTTATGGATAGTGATGCAACTTTGATGGGCTCGAGGTACAGTGAAGTCATCTCTGTTCTCTACTTCAACCTTCTTTTTGGCCATACCTGTTATTCTCAAAGGCTTTATATTAATGCCAGATCATAGTAAAGATAGGGAAAAATTATGATGGATATATAGAATTAACATAACATAGAGATGAACAGGTGGTTAAATTAATTTAAAATTTACTTTTATCAGTACTTGTTTTTTGTGTTTTAGTAATTAATCTGTAATGCTTTTTGCTGAAAAACAACAAAAAAACCCAAGGATAGAAAAAACTTCTTATACTCCAAAGCAAGAGAAACAAACTGCTTGTTAATATGGATGCATTACTGCAGATTTTAAGGTCCAGAATTTCCCAATATTGGTTGTAGGAAAATCTGCAGTTACTTTCCATCCTGAAACTCTGTAGTAATAAACAGGAATAAATGCCAGCTTTTAGTGTATCTTCACCTTCAGGTTCATCTTAACCTGCTTGCTGCTTTTTCCTAATTCAAATTCAGAATCAATATTTTTTACCATGTCATCTGAGAACAGACCACGCAGACTTTGAGGACAAAATCCCACAATTTTGGGCCACCTCTTATTCTTCTCCCCACCCCCTGAGGATTTTAAAGACTATACTATTATGTAGCATTCGTGCAATGCACTATTCAAGTAGACCATTAATTGACATGCACAGTATTATATGCTTTAGGCTGGAAGAGAAAATAAGCAATTTGCTTTATTTTGCAGAGTGAGTTCTAACTGTTATTAAAGTGCATTTGTAGTTGCATATTTTCCTGTAAAGGTGACAGATTACTTCAAAGCTGGTATTTTCTTTTTGTTAAACAAGGTTCTCAAATAGATCCATCTTGCCCACGTATTCTATTCTTGCCAGTTGGCTTTGAAAGCTGGTGCTTGGGCTCATCGTTCAGAACTAGCTTCCAAAAAAATGAGGTCCCATGCTGTTTCTATCTATTGAGCTGGTAGGGGCTGGAAGGATCTGATCTGAAGCCAAGGTGAAGACTGAATTGATGGAATCATATCTAACGGGTTTGCCAAGTACTGCCCAGTCATGAAGTCCTACTTTCTGGGAAAGAGCACTGAGACGAGAGGTGGCAGAGCATTTGCCATGATACCGGCTATCCTCAGATTTCCTTCCCTGGACCTAGACCCAGGCCACCACGTAGGAGAGAAGTACCTTTTTGTTGAATGCATTTTTACACATTTACATCTTGTTCCTCTCTTCTGCATGCTGCTTCCTCATTTTCTCCCTAGTTACACACATGTATTTGAAGAGGAAAAGGTTTACTGCGCTTTATTATGGTATTACACATATTTTGATAATTTGTATCATTGCAGAGGCTTGCTTACTCATTTGGTATGCTTATTTCTGTTTGACTCTGCATACACACACACAAACATCCTCACAGACTGTTTCAGGTGAACAGTCACCACTCAGTGGGACTAGATGGAGACAATTTTCTTTAGCAAGTTCTAGTTTTCTAGAGGCAACCATAAGATGGAGAATAATACCAAGATCATGTACTTCTTCAAAAAACTACTTGACAGGTTTGCTTTGATTTCCCCTTGCCCGCCTCACTTCCCCACCCCCACCCCCCCCCCCATCCCCCCCTCCTTTCTGGCAGCTTTCATTTATGAGATACTGAAAGCTCAGGTCTCTTTTCTGTGTTCAGTTTTTGTATAAACTGCCTGGATAGTCTCTGAAGCCACAGTGGTGATACATATCTTTGTGTTAGATATTCAATTTGTCACCAGCCTTTTCCAATATCTGGCAGAGAGCAGCACCTGAATGAAATCCAGTTGACTGGAGCTCAGCTAAGATCTGATAGAGGTGACTTTGATAGATCAGATGGTTGAAGAACTTGGTGGAGTCTGTGTAGATGTAATCTGTTCAGTTACTTTTCCATCAGTCCAGTCTTCCAGTCTTGCTCATCTTTGCAGCTGTTGCAGTGGTCAGAAACAAAGGGGTTTTTTTACCATTGTTTAGGCAAGAGATTGCCTAGGGTGAAAACAATTGCAGGTCTTGCTTCAGTCATCCATGCTTGCAGTCACTTCTGTCTTCAGCTGTTGCAATGGTCTGTGTGCGTAGGCTTTAATTCAAAATTATTTGGAATAGTTTAGTTGCGGAGACTTGGTTACCAGCCTTTACTGTCTTTCCCTCCTCCTACCTCTCTTCATCTGTCACCTCTCTAACATGATGATTTTATTTCAGTTTTTGTTAGTATACTAGTTACATATGCCACATTCAGCTGCAGTAGCAGTAACCTCCAGAATATGAAGGAATGGTCAGCTGCGTCTAGTAGCTGCTTCAGCTAATTCCTCCTGTGCATCCCAGAGATTACCGGTAAAGTTCTTCATTTTAACGTATAGTGGAATTAAATGGAAAGAGCACCCTGCTTTGGCATTCCATTGTCTCTAATCAGAGGCCTATTAAATGGTTGTTGAAATTCAGAGTGCAGCTATCTGCACAGGTCTGTAACTCAAATCATAATGAGAAGTAAATAATCAGTAAATAGCCTCCAGAATGCAGAACTTTATATTTCTGTAAGTTAAATACACATTTTAAAGCATCTTCAGAAAATATGTATAAATCCTGGCATTCCCACCTAGAAGGTCATATAGAAAGTATTTAATTTTGTAGTCATTGCATCAGATATCCAAATACCTATACTGAATGTATGGTTCAAATGGTGAGTAACTGTTGCAGAAATAGAGCATTTCAGGCCTCATATGAACCCATAATGTTGTGTTTAGATTTTTTTTTAAATGTCTACTGATAAGAGCACCTAGGTCATTACTATCACCTGAGGGCTAACCAGGACTTTACCCTCCTTGATGAACCATTCAATAAACTGTGCCTTTATTAAAAGTAGATTTTTTATTATTATTATTATTAAAATGTCTACCTGTTGTACTTATAAATAATTTGTTTGAATCATCAGGTGAGTGCTGTTAAGTTATAGTGAGCAAGGAAAATTGCAAAAACACGAATTAGGGTCCCTGTCCTTAAGTGTATTTCAGTTTGCATTTTGATAGCAGTTTAGAAATGTTATCGCCTGTTTTGTCACAGACATAATTCACATCTTTCTTCAGGCACTGTAAACAAGAGAAATGGTTTAATGGCTCCATAAAAGGCACTCTGTGCTGATAGCTGAGATTAGACCCTTTAGTAATGGATTTTTGTGTGTTGGGGGAAGGGGAGGGCTTGGCAGAGGTAAATGTACTGGAAAAGAATCTTGTAGAGACTCTGATGTATCTGAAGTGCCTGCTGAATTTCTGTGTATATTGGGAGATAGATTTAAAGTGTGACAGTGTTGGCTTTATCGGTAAAGGGGCCTTCTCTTCTTGCTTTTGAAATTTTACCAAGTACTAACTTGGGTCATCTCAATCAGTCTAGCACCTGGAATTGTAGTGGTATTAACTTAAATATTCTTGCATCTTCTGTCTTTTCATCTTGCTGTTAAGAAAGTCAAATCTCTGTTCAAATGTGTTCAAGAAATCTCTCTAAACTTACATTGCACATTAACAGTTTGACCTCAATCGAGTGTAAAGATGAGTGAGTTTATTTAAATTGGGTTTAGAGGGTGATTTGCGAGCATAAATGTGAAAAGCAGTTCAGAAACGTGCAGCAGAAATGTTTAGGGCATGACTTACTGTGACTTTGCAGTTACTTCCTTTTCTCTGCAGGTATACAAAGTCTTCAAACTTAATACATGAATGTAGTATTACTTAGGAGACATTGGAGTTCACTAGTACAAGCAAGGTTGCTGCTGTCAGGTTTTTTATACCATATGGTAAATGATCTTGCCCTGCACGTGTTGATAATAAGACATCTTTGTCTCTTTGGTCAGTGGAGTCAAGATTCCCTGCTGTTAGCCAGTGTCATTGAATTACCAGTAATACCTCATGCCTTTTAAAAATATGTGTAACTCTACTTCAGAAAATGAAATCAGATTTTATTTTGTGTTCTGGGCAAGAATCTGAAGTTTGAAAATTATAACTTCTTGCTCAAAGGAGAAATGACTTGTAATTTCATGTGAAATGTTCCTCATTTCTTCTTTATTTTGAATAATCATCTCTTGAGTTGAAAAATATTTTAGACCACTGCTTTTATATTTGATGCAGTGCATTTCTGGGGCTTTCTCAAAAGAAGTGATTCAGTTCTACCAGTAGAGAGGTGGTACATTTTCTGATTCTTAGGCTAGAAAGTATACCGGTCAGTCTCCTCTGAGACAAACCAATTCCTCCTTTAATTTCAGAGTTCTTAATAAAATTCTTCTTCATTTGAGTCTTAAACTGGGTGTTGTTATGAACAAAATGTTTGGGGATTAGGCTGTTGACAGATAGTAAAAGAGAACAGCACTTCAAAATGAGGGGTAGCAGGTTTCACCCTGTGGTTTTGCATGTTCTGTCCAAGTTTACTTTGTGGTGAAATTATTATTGTTTTGTATAAAATCTAGATCTGTGCAACAACACATTATGTATAACATGCAAGCTCTCTTACTTTGCAGATATAGATAGATATATTTATGCACAGAGAATATGCGTACAGTAACGTATTATACCTTAATCAATTTGCTACAGATGGCAGCAGTCCTTCTGCTTGCCTTGTATCTGCATGTTGGCTTCGGAGGAGCTCCAGACAGGGTCTGCGGATTGAGTCCATTCTGATACCGATAAGCCTGACTTTCCCCTGTAGTTGAGGTGACGTGTTGAAGCCATCCATCTAAATACACGTTGTAAGATTGTTTGCCTTTCAAGTTCAGAGGTAGTTATCTGTAAGTAACCACTCGGGATGAAATCTTGGCCCTGGTCACTTCTTAATAAGATCGTTATTAAAGCAGAGTGCCCGTTACTTTAATAGGGTTGAGACTCTGTTCTGGGGTTAAATAAAATGAATTTGCCATCAGGAGGAAAGAAGTGGCGAGGAGCTGGTTGTTTGAAATGTCATTTTGTTAATTTGGATATGTTGGTAGCTTGGTATGCTGCACTAAAATTAGATTGTATAAATAAGCAACTTTGCTCTCCTCAAAAGAAAACGAATTGAAAACATGATATAAAATCCAGCTTAACAAAACAGTGTATGTTTGAAATCTGTTTTAGTAGGTGCACTATAAAATGAGTGTCACGCTAAAATGAATTGTGACGGGTTGAGGGTGTCAGTGATGATATGAGAACTGTTTTGAATGTTTGAAATTTTATTGTTGGAATAAGTCTGTCATCTTCAGCCACACTTAAGATGTGGTTTGAAAGGTCAAGTAGCCTTCAAGAAAGCCCCCCCCCAAAGGCAGTATTTTTCTTAGACTTTTTTCCTTTCTGCCTCTAAAAGTGTATGCTTAAGGAGTTACAGATAAAGCTTAACACGGTGACTGTGTCAGGCAACTGCCTGAGGAAGGCTTTAAATTTTACAGCTACATTATCTTTCTGGCCGTAGTTAAGATAAAGATCTAATATAAAATCACTTTGGACTGTAATGCTTTCCCTAAATGAAATGAAGGCGTTAACCTACTTGATTTGATACACTTTACCCTAGCTTATAAAGCTGGGAGGAAAGTGAGGTAAACTTTAATTAAAACTACAGCACAGATGCCTTCTAGCACTGTGCCCTGTACCTTGCTAGGACTGTACAGTAAGCAAAATAAAATGTACCTCGCAGCCGAGGCAGCAGGCTGGAGCCGTGTTCAGTGAAAGTAATTTAATTAGTGTTGATCATGACTCCAGATGATGGTGATTTGATAAGGAATAATTTAGTACTTAACAGCCTTTTACATGCACCAACTCCATGTGGGAAGGTAAAGCAAATTGCACAAAATGAATGTGCTGCTTTCACTTGTGCCTGTGCCAGTGAGCTGGAAAACTGCCTGTTAGCAGACGTTCAGGCTCTCAGCGCTGTGATGAAATACCCAGCCAGTTCTCCGCACAGGGCTGTGGTGTGGGAGTTTCTGTACTCCCGTTATTTAAAAATAAATAAGGGAAGTAATTTTTCATAACAGATTAACTCCGAGGAAGCAGCAAAGTTAAAATAAAAAAATAAAATAATGAAAAAAAAAAAAATAGAGCAGCATGTGGCCTTTGTGCGAATATGTGATACTGGCTTTAAAAAGAGTCTTGTTGCAGTTGTGTTTTAATTCTCTGATTCAAGTCAAAGAGGTTGCCTACCTTTGCGTCGGAGCCACTGTCCTGAAGTTGTGGGGCTCATCATATGCATTAAATGTGTGGTGTGCATTATCTGACCAAGACATGCAAGTAGAGTCAGCAGTAAAAGTTCACAACAAGAACCCGAAACAGACTACTAGATGTCAGCCTGCTTTACGATTACAGGGGAAAGCTGACTGGGCTGCATTTTGCTGTATTATTAAATTTGAGAGTCTTTATTCAAGAAGTCCATATGGTTTTCTATTTTAGTGAAAGTTCAGGCAGTTTTATTCAGGAGTTCATTCCTTATTGTGATGTTCACTTTTCTTCTCTGTTTCTTAAGTTACTGTGGTGTGCGTATGTATTTGTGTCCCTGTTTCACTGTCTGCATTTCCTTTGTAATCTTTCCAGATAATTGACTATTAGCCACCAAATATAATAGCTGGATAGCAGTTTTAGAGTCAATTCATGTGAGTTCTGTGAAAATACGTGATAAAAAAACATAGTGCTATCTTGCAGATGTCTCAGCTGAAAGGCAATAGTAGAAGCTGTCACGTAATAGGGTATGAGAGGACCTGTTTGTAAAAGAGCTCTCTGAATGTTGCCCAACCGTGGGAAAACTCGTCATGAGAATCTGGAATCCAGATCATACTCACAGATACTTATAAATCAAAGTTTATTGGTTCTGATGCTTACTTCTTAGACAGCATTTCATTTGCCTCCCACTCCCCACTGAACACATGTGTGTGTATGCAGGTGCATTAGTATTAGAAAATACATAGTGTGTAACAAACTGTCTTTCCTAAGTTCAAGTGTGAGGGAAAGGGCAAGATGCTACTTGATGGTATATAATAACGGCCAGGCTTTGTGCTGAGGTTCTCTAACAGGGACTGCTTCACATATGTGGATTTCCACAGAGGCGCAGGTGTTTGTGTCAGGCTGGAATGTGATGTTCAAACTATGGTGTTTTGGTGACAACATCAAAAAATGGTGATAAAATTGATCTCCGAACTCGAGGCTTCTCAGAGTTCAAAAAAGTATTTACAACCTCATTTTATTTAAAACTTGACAGGTGTGCTTTCAAGGTGTTATATACCTGTCTTTTAGTCCTTTGTGCTCCTAGCCGTTTACTTTAGATTTGTCTATGTCAGGTGAACATTGATTATTATTCTGCTTTAATTTTGGTTAAGGTTAGATATGAAATAGGAAAGTTGACTGGCTTAAACTAATATGCTGGTTAACCTTGTCTTTACCTTTGGCCTTTTTCTTAATCCAAACCAACTTGTGCTTCTAATTAATACTGCATTTCTGTTCTTTTTACCTTTTAAAAAAGTATGATTATTTTTTTTTTTCTCAGTTTGTATCTATATCACATTTACTTTTGACTTTGGTGAGGCCAGGATTTTATCTTGTATATTTTTGAGAAAAATTACTGAAGTAATTTCCTGTATATTTTTTTCAGACATTACTTATAACTAAAGATGCATGTAATCATTCAGTTTCATAAGTTTCACTGCAAACTTCATGCATTCTGTGGGACAAAAAGATTGCTGATCATATAGTTGGGGCTGATACATGAGAAATTTATTTTAGAGTCATTTGTGTGGCATTCTTTGAAGTGAACTACTATTGCATTTATAGCTAAAAGCTACCTCACTAATATTACTTAGAAACATTTGGTGCCTGGGAAGTATTTTGCCTCTGACAACATTTACAGTAGTTAAGCCAAATATAAGTGGGCTGTTATTTTCCTGCTAATGAGATGGGATCCTGGCCATCGTTCTATTAAACAATAAAAGTGCTAATAGCCATTGCGAAGGATCTCTGGTGTCTATTTTTCAGTTGCCACCTGAAGAAATACTTGAAATGTTTATTTCCTATATTGTTTTTAGTATTCCAGTGGTTTAATTAATCATGTGTTTAATTAGCAGTGTCTAGCTTACTTGAGAAGGCTCATTGTTAATATTGTACTTGGGTTTTAATTACATTTTCTTTCTCTTTACAGTGGCTTTTCATGGTCTCCCTGTGAAAATCAAGAAGGAACCCCATAGCCCATGTTCGGAACTTGGCTCCACTTGCAGTCAAGAGCAACCATTCAAGTTCAGTTATGGGGAAAAGTGCCTGTACAATGTCAGGTAAAGCTATCAGGAGCATGTTTGCAGTGAGAACTGCTGATTTAAATGAGGACTGACTAAAGAGTAATAAAACCATAATAGAGATCTTATAAAAGTTACCTCTTCAGCAGATAACAGACTGATGAGATAATGCATTTAGCTGATGAACACTGATGGAGTTGTTTACAGTCATATCAAACACTTACATAACCTTTTTAAAGCAGTGTTTCTCATCAAAATGCATATTCTCCATTCCTTCTCCGTGGGAGATAGCTAGAGTTAAAAAACCCAGGGTGCAAGCGTGAAATAGAAGGAAGGAGTGTCTTGTTTTCTGTGAGTTGTGTTGAAAGTACTTTCAAAATGCATTACACACATTAGGAAAGAGAGAGAGATCTGTGAAACAGTCAAGGGATTGGCAGGCCTGA
Source organism: Tyto alba (assembly GCF_018691265.1). Taxonomy (NCBI): domain Eukaryota; kingdom Metazoa; phylum Chordata; class Aves; order Strigiformes; family Tytonidae; genus Tyto; species Tyto alba. The sequence continues at coordinate 10,670,248 of NW_024881313.1, forward strand.
ATGACAGGTTAGGTACTTGATAAGTTTTGCACATGTTATATGTGTGTATTCATGGGTGATTACAATTTAAAATGGTATTTCATTAGGCTCTGCATCTTTGTTACCTATTCAAAAGCAAGTTGTCTGCTTTTATAGGGATAGATAATAAAAGCTTTATTTATTTGTGGGGGTGGAAGGGCTTGATGCTACTGCATTCTGTATTGACTTTCTTTTGGTTTGCCCTTACATGTCACTCCTTCCTTTAGTGTCAGCAGTGAAGGGTTTCTTATTGACATTTCAGTCTATTTTAGAATCTTTCATCTAGCTTGTGAGTTTTTATTCTCATTAATGTACTACCAAAACTGTTAGCACTTAAAACATTTGCATTTAACTTCTTGGATATGAAAAAAAAAAAAAAAAATACTGGCACCTTTGCCAGTCGTAGAGGACTGATTTTGATTTAAAAAATTAAATGCATGCATTGATAGATTGGATGGGTGCTAGTGGACCTGACATAAGAAAGTATGCAAGTTAGTGCTTACTGTCTGCCTAACATCTGCATTTTTCCTGTTTATAAAGAGGGATGATCAAAGTATCAAGCCCTTTCCTGATTTGGGACACCTTTGAAAATAGCATCTATGTATTTGTAGGACCAGCACTTTATTTTTGAGGGGGGCGGGGGGGGGAATAAACCCTGTTGGGAGAGGCTTCTGACATTCTAGTGTGGGTAGCTAAGCCAACATACCATTGTTTTTCTGGGTCAGATCCCTTCCCTCTAGCTGTATTGTTTTACTGTCTCACTTTGCGGTTTATGCAAGCTCTAAAAAAGAGTCTTGACGGGCACTGCTGGCTCTTTGTGTTCTAGTCCAGGAGCTTCTACTTTTATGTATTTTGTGTACCTCCTGTTAGAAAGTCACTGTAAGACTAAATCCTTTAAAAATACATTTCTGTGCCCCAGAGAAGAAAACGCTGTGTTCAGGCACTTGCCTCTAACATGATTTTTTCTGTACTCTTCACAATGTGGAGAATTCTTCTGCCCCAGACTGATTAATAAGGTAACTGTAACAAAAAGTTTATAAATGTGACACCTTTTTTTTTTTTTCTGGATGTAGATGCTACTTTTTTCTTTTTTTTTTTTTTTTTTTTTTCCTTCAGAGAAAATAACCTAACCTTCTTTCCCTTTGCCTTACTGATAGTGCCTATGATCAGAAGCCACAAGTGGGAATGAGGCCCTCCAACCCACCGACGCCATCCAGCACTCCTGTGTCACCGCTGCACCATGCCTCCCCAAACTCCGCTCAGACTCCTAAACCTGACCGAGTTTTCCCTACACATCTCCCTCCATCCCAGTCCATTCAAGACAACAGCTTCCCTATGGACCACAGGTAAAACACAAAACACGCGAGAGACCTGTGAAGAAAGTATTTCAGTTGTAGCTGTAAGTCTCTCATATAGGGTAGCACTGCCTTCCTGCCCACAACTAGTCCCTTTTGGGTTGGGGGACCAAGGTGAAAACCAGCAAGGTTCAGAGGGCCAGAAGTATGTTTGTGCTTTATGAAAGGCTGGCACCCAGCTTGGTGCACTTCAGTAGGAGTTCATACTGGCAGTGACAGAGTTTTAATGACCTGCTGCTTCTTTCTTGTGAGGGTGATTACAGGGTGCTAGATAATCTCAACCAGGCTCCCTTTCTCATGAAAGATTGGACCAGGTGGTCTTTCAAGGTCCCTTCCAACCTGGGCTATTCTATGATTCTGTGATTCATTTGAGGCTAGTAAGTCCTAAAAGGTAGTGAAGTCACTAGCAGGCATGATCATGGCTATAAATATCTGGCCTCTTGCTAAGCAATTTGCCTATCTAAGTGGCCATGTTAACGGTGTTACTGCTTCAGAATATTCTTTGGAAGGGTGGATCATTTTTCCAACCCCTTTTGAAATACAGCATTTCAAACAAACTAAGATGCCAACATAAACTGTGCTTAAATAACATTAGTCTGAGTAAAAGCCACAAGAGCTAGAGACTAGAATTAAAGCTTAAACTGTCCTTAAGTCACCCTGTTTTGTTTTGATATGTTAGAAATCCCCAGGCAAGTGACTGTCTTTCTTAGCTCAGTTTTGCGACAGATACGCTCAGTGGATTTACCTGATTTTTGAGACCAAACACTTCTTTGTGGAATTCTGTTTATCCTAACCTTTATTGCAAGAATCTGTTTTTGTCTGCTGTGTTGTGTGATTGCTCTGAACATTTGAAATTTCAGCTGTATATAAAGAGATCTATATGTTCAGAAACTTGAGTTAGCTCTTAAACATAAGCAAATTATGAAACACCTGAAAAGAAAATTGCAGTTGTTGGGAGCATGATTTGCATTCTTCTGCTCTAATAAAGACCATTATCTCCAGGGGTTTGTGCGGATCACTTCTGAAGGGGGGTTGCTAAGGTTTATATTTCTGTTTCGTGCTCTGCTGAGATAGTTTTAAATAGCACATGAGGTTCTCTACAAGCCCTTCTGGGGGTGAAGGAACACTGAATTGGCCCCTTCATCTGCTGTAGTCACCGTCTTTTCCCCCTCCGTGGACTGTGGTCTAACCACACAGGCCCCCAGTGAAGCCAGGCAGTGGTTTTGATTACAGGACGGTGGATGAATGTGTTTCTGTGTATACACCAAAGTCAAGTTGTCAGGAGACTGAAATCTCCAGAAGCTAAATGGCTTCTGTCAGAGAGCAGCAGTAAGATTTTTCAGATGAAAAAATCTTTTGTTTTAGAGCAACTTGTAAACGGAGTACTGAAGCTGTGTGTCAGCCCTAATTGGAGAATTTATAGAGATTCTGCATATACCATAGTATATTTTTCTATACACATAACACTTGCTCTGCACAAGCTTTGTAAGCTCTTTACATGATTCCCACCCTCACCTCTGTCTTTGATATTCATGTTCTTCAGGGCATTTTGCACTAATGCTTCACTTCCGTACTAGAACATCCTGTGTTCTAGTGAAGTCCAAATAGCAGACTCGGGCCAAAAAAATCGAGTTTTCCTCCTTTTTTAAAGAAAAGTAAAATTGTAGTGGAAGATATTTTTTTCCCCATTTTCTTACTTATTTTGAATCCTTTCACTTCCAGTTGTTTGAAGCGAATGTGTAGTTCATATTTTTGTGAAATTCAAATCTTCCTGATTTACAAGGTGATATGCTACTACAGTGAGTGTATTCAGAAAATGTCATTTGAACAAATAACTTACCTACATAAGTTCATATATAAATCTATAACTCAAGGCATATTTATTTGGAACATGAATTGGTGGCATAAGATAGTGCTAGTATCTAGAACATAGAGCCCATACATCTTCATACAGGGCATGAATATATGAACGATAAGTGGTCCTAACAAGTACCAACAGGAATCAAATCCACTTGTATAAACAAATGGCTTGATTCCATACAAAGCTTCCAGTACAACAAGTATTATTAACTTCCTTTGAGGCTTTGTGAGTGAGCCTGTTTCTTATTTTAACTTCAAGTTGCAATTTTCTGATTCACTCCTTGACAGTTCTTAATGATAATTTCTGCTTCTTTTTTTGGCTAATGAAAAAAGGAAAAGAGGGAAATGAATGCAGTGCCAGTCAGCCTAACTGTTTCATAATACATTTGAGTTTCTAAGTTTATTTTCTGCAGGTGTAGGTGGAATTGCAAAACCCAGTGTTAGTGCAGTACTCTTTCTACTGCAAAATATAATATTTACAGCAGCATTAAAAAAACTAATTTTGTCTCCTGTGCTACATTGTAATAGTTTCTATCTCAGTAGCTCCCACCATATTTGTAATTAAGCTATGACAGTAAATATTTGTCAGACCAAGTTCACAGCAGTATTATGACAGACGTTAGTGGAGTTTAAATTGTTTAAGAAATATGTACTACATATGAGTTGATAGTCAAGGATTGTATTGACTGAGCAATCAAACCCCTGCATTCTTCTTTGCTCACCCAGTTTTCTCTTAGAGAGAATGTCTGCCTTTGCTGAGTTTAACCAAAGTCGGTTCAGACCCAGAGTATAGGAAGCTGAAGAATGACTAGTTCTTGATTTTTTTAGTGTGACAGTGAGAAACTCACAGAGAAAGGCACAGTTTTCTTTTTTTTTTTCTTTATTTTTTTTTAATTTTAAAAAGCGTCTTGTTCATGATGAGCGGTAACAGGACTAGTAAGCAGTTTGTTGCAAGAACGTTTCATCTTCTGTGGATTAATGCAGACACAGTATTACTATAGTGGTAGTTACCACTGCTGTGGTAAACTGCAGTAGATGACAGGAAGACTTTGTGCAGTTCATCAGGGCATGGTGGGAAAATAGCGTCCTTGTATTCTTCTCTATGCTTCTGAACCTGCACATGCCCAAGTAATTCCACTCAGGCCTTCTAGTTCAGGTAGATAGGTTTTATGGAAGGAACAAGAATAGGTTCTTGAGTAGTGTTGCATGTAAATGAAGTTAATTTAAAACTCAGTTCTCAGATTTTATGCCTACTGAAGAGCATTTGGGAATAGTGAATGGCAGCATGGCTTGTATGGATGACTTTTTTCATGTAGTAAGGTGCAGGAAAACAAAAGGCAGGAGGGGAATTCTTAGGCACCGTTTCTCTGAGCAAAAATTTGCACCCTGTCCTTTTTCTGGGGTGCTTCCCCTTCCCATTAGAGCTGGAGTGCAGTGCCAGCATTGCGGGTAGGTCTCTCACAGCGCTATCCCCAAGAGGACAGAACTGTGGACTTTTACCCTGGAATGATTCCAGATGTTACGGCAGACAATACTCTTTATTCAAAATGTTTGTGTTTGTTATGGTCAGAATGTTTTCCATGTAACAGTAAGAATGGTAAGAGTATATTTGAGTACAAGAAATATGTCGCTTATACATGTGAAAGAACAGAGAACTCTACCTAAGCCTCCTCCGTGTTACTACGGTAGGATGTCAGTCTTTCTATTGGTCTGAAGCTGGTTCGTTTCCTTTTTGCCTCTTCTGTTGAGAGAAGATACTGAAAGCAAAGAGGATGGTGGTGGGAGCAGGACTTAAAGCTGGCATTAATAGGTGTGGTTTTTTGTTTCTTTGCTTGTTGCTGTTCTACAGTGCAGTTGATTCTGATGGGAGCACTTGGCATGATCCTAAGCAAAATGTTTGCTATTGAGAAAATGATACAGCCACTAATCATGACCTGTAATGGAATGTAGCTCAAGTCCTTTACATGGCCTCTCTAACTTGTGTCCTAGATTTCGCCGCCAGCTCTCTGAACCTTGCAACTCTTTCCCACCTTTGCCTGCAATGCCAAGGGAAGGACGTCCAATATATCAGCGCCAGATGTCTGAGCCAAACATCCCTTTCCCGCCTCAAGGTTTTAAGCAGGAGTACCATGATCCAGTTTATGAACACAACGCTATGGTTGGCAGTGCAGCCAGTCAAAATTTTCCCCCTCCTCTGATGATTAAACAGGAACCTAGAGATTTTGCATATGATTCAGGTAGGTGAGACTCTCCTTTAGTTCTGCACAGTAAAGTAATAAATGAGTTCAAGCCAGTGCTACTGATGTTTTGATGGTATGAATTGAAACTTGCTCTTTTAGTTTTGAAGTCTCCCAAAGTAATTTATGTCTGAGATAGCTTAGAAAGTAGTAAGATTGCTACATGGTACAGTGTGACTCGTGCCACCGTTGCTTGCTCTGTAAAGGATTTAATTTTCCAGAACACTCTGGACAGAAAGTACACAGGTTAAAGAAGCAGGAGAAGAAAAAATCATGGGTGCAAAATTGAGCTCTGCTTAAGAAGGGTTTGTTCTGTAGTATCTCATCTTTGACCTCTGAATTTCTGTGCTCCATTTTACGAGCTCTTTCATTTGTCTGCCAGAAATAGAGGACTGTTTCTCCTCTTGCTTGCACTACTTTAAATCAGGAGTAACTCCGCTGAAGTGGGGTTTATACAGCTATAAAACCAATGAGGGAGAAGAATCAGCCAAATTGGTGTCAGCTTCTCAGTTTGTGCATACTGCTGTGTTTTGTGGACATACATAATCTGTGATGCCAGGTTGCTGATGTAGAGAATACGCTGTTGCTATTAATAATGTTTATTATGATTGTGCTTATAGGGCAACTGGAATGGAGCCTTATTGCTCTATGGACAGTATAAGACAGAGGAGGTAGTGGCAGAGCCTGCTCTCAGTAGCTTCTGGTCAAAATAGAAAAGATAAGTGATAGAAAGGATAAAAACATAAGGGAATAACATTGTAAATGTTTGCCATGATTTAAACATAATATTTATATTATGCTTGGGAAAAGAGAGAGAGAATTAGGAAAGCAAAAGAGAAATTTAGTAAGGAGTACCAAGTATCATTGAGCGGGAAGCTGGAAGGGTGGTATGGAGAGAAGCTGAGGTTAAAACAGCATAGAGTGGGCTAGGTGGGGTAAACAGTTGATTAGTATGGAGTCAAGAAAATGTAATCAAAACACATTTTTCAGTTTCAGTGTAAGTGTTTTCTGCAGCTCCTCTCCAGTCTCTGCCTCTGTTCTGCTTTGTGTATGCCACACTGTTGAAAAGGCGGGATTTCAATGAGTCCATACCGTGCTTCTGGAGGAGGGTATTTTTCTTTCATACACATGCACACTGAGTTGGGCTGGGGGAATGGGTGGCCCTGTCTGTCTTCAGTCTAACTCTTTCTTCTTCTGGGTGCTCCAGTACCCGCAGTGCTTTCCTGCTGGTTCAGTCTCTGACTAGATCCTTTTGCAGTTTGTTTCCCAAAGGCTACATGGCAGCTGAGCTGAAGTCTCCTCTGAAAGTTCAGCCTTTGACAACCTATTGTGCAATTTGATACAGTGTAGGACTAGTTTTTATTGTCTTTTCTGTAGCTAACTCAACATTGTCTATTTAGTGGGGTATTTTGTGGTATCGCTAATCTAAAGTGCTTGTTTTGTAATTGATCTTTATGTTAGAACAGGGGAATTTGGAAAGTAGAGCTGCCTTCTTTCTTACTCTTGAGAAGCAAAAAAATCAATTCTTAGGGAAATTTGAGTTAGGCCTATCCAGGGGTGAAATACTTTTCCAAGTTGAAATATAAGACAAGATGAAAATGAGTTCAGATTACAAGGATCAGGTCTAAAACTACCCGTTCATTGACGAAGATTCTGAGCTACGTGGCTTTGGTAGTTGTGTATCCTTAGTCTTACAGAGCAGCATGGGAAAGACTGTCTGCATCGTTAATGTGGCAGTGGATAATAAATGGAGGACTGCAGCTTCAGGCACTGCCAGTCCCTTGCAACCTTCACAAGCATCGTTATTCATCCTGCTAAATTAAAGGCTGAAAAAAGGCCCTTTTGTAAGCATGCTTCATATTTGGCTAGGAAATGGGATCTCCTTATTGCATACTATTACTTTAAATCTGGGTTGGCTGCTCGCATTCATCTTTCTTTGGAATATTCTTTATGGAAAAAAGCAGGAAATTTTATTCTGAGAGGAAGATGTACAAACTTGCATCCAATCCTGTCATGCCTTTTTTTCGGTGCTAGCAAGAACAACATTCCACTTTATAGTAATGACGTTCAAACAAAATTGTTGTTTCTTTTGTAGATGAATAATTAGTTTTTAAAAATGTAATAGCTGTGTAACCAGTGGTCATGAAAAATTAATCTGCTGGTATCAGGAAGTACTTTTATTGGCCTCAGAATCACTGCATTTAAGTTGACACATCTGTACACTCCATAAATTGCAGTCAACAACTGTGGTCTGTTGATATTTTTTCTTGTTACCATCTGTTCTCTAGAAACCATCATTTCCACCCTTGCTAAGAGTACATTAAATAACCCCTTAGGAAACATAATGTATTTGTCACTGAATCATTGATTTCATTTTTCACCTATGGATGTTCAGGGAAGGAGGAGTGCCGGAGTGAAAAGTCTTTTTTTGCATGGTATTTTATTGCAGCTCAGATAAGAATATAGAAACATATTTAAAAAGTTCATTGTAATACACTGAGATGTTCCTTTTGGGATGTTTTTGAAAGAGCCTCATAAAAGTTCATTGCTTTTGTGCACTATACTTTTATACTTTGTGGGAAGCTGGTGAATGAAAAGCATTATTATGGAATGATTATAACTCTATTAAAACATGACATTAATTATGACATGGGAAATGGCAGATCAATTAGTTGTAATTGTAATTGCAGGTATGCAGTTTCTACTGCAGAATGTTTGAGATAATGGAAAAAGAAAAATGTCAACAGAATAGAAGCTCTTACTTATCCATCCACACTTCTAGAAGTCACAGTGCATCATACATGTTCAATCAATCAGACCTTATTTTCTACCACAGATTGATTCCCCCCCCCCCCCATGGCTGCCAGTCAGATGTATTCAGTATTTGATGCTATATCTAGCAACTTTAAGCACACAGATACAGCCAAAGACACATAGAGCTTTGAGACTTTGAATCATTAATGAATATACTTCAGAATACTTCCCAAGACCTTTGTTTACAAGGCCTAATAGTGGATATTCCTGTATAGTTAGCACTTCTAGAATTCAGTTCATGTATTCAGGTACTTAAACAAAAAGGCGAAACTTGAGATACCTCATCTATTCTGGGCTTAATTTTTAAGCAGGATCTTTACAGGCTTGATCCTCCTTACTTAATGTAGTATATTTGCAAATATACTAAGTAATGACTCTACCTATGCATGTGTCAATTAATACTAAAAATCTAGTTTTAAAATGACAGGTAACTAAGTTTAAATCTCATATTTTGTTTTGCCCAATTGGAATAGTTATTTTGGTTGGAAAGTTCTTTTGTGACCATGTCTTTGGGAATTTTGAAATTTGTCACATGGTGGTGTTAAGAGATAAGTAGAGGAGGAATTGATGCTTGCGTATACTTATTACTGATTATCAGGAGCTTATCTGTTGAGATACAGATAGATTCAGTCTTTCTTGAGCAGGCTAGAGGCATTAGCAGGGATATTCTCACAGTTACATTTCAGGGTAGCCTCACGATTAATACGCTTGAATGGACTTTAGATAATTTGAATTCTCTCCCAGTCGCTTCCAAAGTTTTCTTCCAAGATACTAGTCACATCACTTAAAGAATGAACTATCCAGACAGAATTATTAGCCTCCATGTCTTGCTTTCCAAGTTGCTCATCCCTTTAATTCCCGAGGCCTCACAAGCAATAAATACCTTGTGTTGGCATGTGAGAACGGATGGGGAACTGCCCCTCTGTTAAGAGAGATGAGCGGAGGCAGAGAGACACATCAGATATATATACCTGTTTATTTTGGGTACTCAGTCAGGACTGGATAATTTTTAAAGAACATTATGTATTACATATGTTCAAAGCTTAGCTCCTAGGGATGGACTTTGTATTTCTAGGCGAGGAAGTACGGGAACGTCAGATTAGAGTCCCTGTGTAAGCACTGCACAAAGAGGAAATACATAATATGAAAAATCCATCAGAAGTGACGTGACTACTGTGGAAAACTTCACTGGGGCTGGAATGGGCTTCGTTGGGGCCTAAAATTGACCGTTCAGCTGTATTAATCTTGACGTCATCTTTTCCTTTCTTGAAATGTTCTGCCTCATTAAGTACACAACTTCCAGCCCCTGTAACAAATGAAGCAGGGGCTCCACCTGCAAAGCTGTTTATAACATGGCTCTCCCTCCCCCCAAACAGTTTTGACCTGTGCACTCAAGAGAGAAGAGTGTGGAGGCAAAAGGCTGTATCATAATTCATTTGCAACAAAGGAGCTGTATCAAGGTTGCTCAGGAAGTTGTAACTGTGACACTTCTAAACTCCTAAGTTTGCTCTTACAGGTGTAGGATGTTGTTAGCATTCTACCAACCATGTTATAAACGTGTTTTTACCTAAGGACTGGGAACAGAATAAAAAGCAAGAATCATTTCAAATACCTGATGTGGTGTTTTTTGAAAAGCAAATCAATCTGAGTTAACGTGGAAGAAGATCCCTATTAGCACATTCTTCCCTAGAGACCAGCTGACATGTCCTTAAATTTGGGAGATTGCAGAATAGCAAAAGAGAATATATTGAATTAAAATTTCAAGAGGAAAAAAGTTAAAATTTATTTATTGAAGTATACTTATTTCAAAATTTGCCTTGTTTTTTTTTCCTTTCTTTTTTGAAACAACAGTTGGATATTTTATTGTACTTATTGGAGGTAAAGTTTAGACATTTGGAGATGCCAGTATGAAGGAAAAAAGGAAATCTTAGCTGTCAGTCAGAGTCAGTGCAGGTTTGCGTTTTCCAGGATATTCTCTAGTGGAGTATTTAAAATGACACAACTCATGGTGCTTCTACTACTGTCTTTAATTATTTTGGCTAATTTTCGTACAGCGCTTTGAAAATGTAAAGCACTGTATGAGTGCTAAGTATTATTACTACAATTATTCCCCTGGGAGATTATTTCACAGACTAATAGACTTCACAGTTAAGAAATATTTCTTGATCATAAGCCCAAATTTTCCCTTTGATCGGTTCCATTCCCTTGCTCATAGCTACACCTCTTTTGGCTCATCCTAAACAATTCCTTGGTATTAACGTACCAAATCTAAATCTCTGTAGACAGTTTACATGTATACTTCTGGTCTGTCTGTGTGACTTGTTGAGATCTTGCTTCGTAAATCCGCCAGCTGCTTAATCTTTTCTCTTTTTCTCAAATTCTCTCTAGGTTTTATTTTTATTTTCTTTCCTTCCCCCCCCCCCCCCCCCCCTTTTTTTTTTTTTTTTTTCTGTTAAGGATGCAAATATTTGCAGTGTTTTTGAACACAGTTTTATAAAATACTCTCTGAAACAGAACTGACTCCATCCTTTTTCCTGTGTATGGTGCTTTGGTACACGCATCTCAAAACTACATCTCCTTGTGGCCCTAAAGAAATTCTTTTACACAGCAGTATAATTGTTCTCAATGAAAATCCGGCTGGCATAAAGGCAAGAGGGGAGAAGGGAATAGGGTGTTGCTCTTGAGTTCAGTAGGTTTAAGAAGTCCCCTCCTCGTTTTGGTTTTGCAGTTTTCCTGAGTCTCACTTCTGTGGTTTAAAATATTTCACTCCCTTGTTTCAGGAGCTTGTCTTTGCTGTGTTGCTTTAGTGAATGGATGTGGATTTAGTTCAGTAGTTAAGCCGTGCTGCACACTGTACTTGCTCTTAAAACACATAAACACAAAACTGCTGTTCGATGGGGTAACAGTAGAAAATAAGAGTGTCTGAGGGGGGAAACTTGGGAAACCTGGACTTCAGAAGATTGCTACGAAAGGCAGAATTTTAACTTTTCACTTGCTTCCCATCTAGATGATTTCCTCTATTCACTAATTCTGCCTGAAAGAAATCTGTAGTTAGAATAGAATTAATTCTGTAGTGTCATCTTGGTGAACAAAGGAAAACCTGAATACTAAGTTAATGTGAGCATATAGACAGATCATACATCTATTTTCCTTTCAAAGACAATAAGATCTGAAAAATTGTCCTGCAGTCCCTGTTTTTCAAAGAAATGGATAAATATCCTCTAAATCTACAGTTACAGTAAGTGGCACTGGCTAATGATTTGATTTGAGGATTGAGAGCGCAGTCTGGATTTACTCTTTGTGCATTAACGCAGGTCAAATGGACACAGGCTGCATTTTAAATCAGTAATGGAAGACTGAAGCCTGCCTTAAACCAATCACATCAGCCTTACCCAAGACCGATTGATCCCGAGAGACTGAGCCCTGTGAGCATAGCTTTTATATGAATGGACTCTGTGCAGCCTGAAGTTTCATTCATAAAATGGATGCTGAAGGGGAAAAAAAAAAAAAAAAAAACAACCAACCCACACGCCAAACCCTGGAATGTCCATTTATGCGGAGCTGAAGGGTGTAGTGTTCCCTCAGCTGCTGCTTTTGCCAGTTGCCTTAAAGTAATGATTAATGCTCCTTGGCCCTGCCTGCCTGTAACCTGACACCATTTATGGCCTTGGTGTGTTTCTAATGTATAGTGAATGAGAAGGCTACATTCTCAAATCAGAAACATAAACAGGAACTGGTTGGTCTGAATTCCATTCAAATATGTCACTTCAGCCGTGCAGTGTTTGTCCAACTTCGATTTTACAGGCAGGGGATGGGGCGGGGGAGAAAAAGCAACACAGACATTTTTGCAGTAAGATTACCAACAAAAGGAGCGAGGGAGAGAGAAAATACTGCTGTCTTTTGTTGAATTCAAAGGGAAGTGATGTTTAAAATACATTTTACAGTTACTGAGGTTAATAAAAGCAAACACATGATTTTAAAGTATGCTCAAAAGATCAGCTCCATGTGGAATTTCAATTCAGAGCTGAATGTATGAGCCTTTGTTTTCCTGTTCTGCTGTATAAAAAGTTACACATCGCTTAGACAGGCTGTTGACATCTGGTCTCAGAAAATGCATTAGATGTTGTCATAGATCTAAAAACCAAAGTTGTGGAAAGGAAGCTGTTTGCTTAAGGTTTTTTTTTCCTGTATGTGTGTAATAATTCCACTTAGACATGAGCTGGTGGGGCCGAATCTAGTTTTCCAGTAGGTCTTTGTCAAGTGAGATATAAGAAATTAAATCTAACAAATTTTAATTAGCTATTTTTTAGAAGGGAATGTATGTGTATCTATGAGTGGACATACTTGTAAATTTATTTTTTCCCTAATTGCTGCTAAGAAGGCTAGTGACAGACAAAATGATGAATCAAACCTTACATTCTAAATGTTTTTAAATTGCATAATGATTGGGGAAAAGAATGCTTATTTTTTTGGTTGATTTTTAGAGAAGATAGTGACTCTTTTCACCCATGTAACTTCAGTGCACCTATATTTTTCATCCTGACCCTGCTAATGAAAAAATAATGCTGACTTCTGTACTGCCAGGATTTTACCAATTTGTAGGACTCTGTTGCAATTACATAGCTTTTGAGAGGATAGTGCTTTTAAAGGCGGTTGAACAAAAACCTGATACACCAGCATTTGAGTTGTGAAATATGCTCAAGCAATTTCTGTATAGGGAGATTGTCAGTAGTTCCAGTATTTCTACCTACATGTCCCTTTTTGGAGAGACATATGAGTTTTGATCTAAATGTGTTCTGCAGGTTATCAGGAGTCTCAGGTTTCATGATCAAAAAGAACCATTTGGTACTTCCTCCTGCAAAACACAGATCATGCATTTTTCTTAGCAGTTCCTGGTACCACCTTAGCCGCTTGTTGTGAGCAAGTCTGAAGAATTGCCTTCCTTACCTAAAAAGCCCTGTCTTGTTTTCCAGTGATTTTAGTGTTGCTCTTCACCCTTGAGCTGGTTGGAGCTTCTTGGTGGTGGTAAACAGCTGCTTTCTACCACGAGGCTGAATGTGTTTCAGTGGTGGATGAAGCGTTCCTTTGTAAACAGCTTGTCCGTGCTCCTGGAAAGCCACGAACAGAAAACTTACTTGCAGTGTGATTGTGATGTTTTAAGTTTGAGGCCAAAAGTATGATGTGTTCTAGCTTGAACAGTTTATTTTAAAAAAGGCTACTGTTGTCTCTGTACTTGGTAGGAATCTCTCCCACTGCATCAGCCACCTCTCCGTGTACCAGAGAAATGCTTGTTTAGCTCAGGCCAGCACTTTGTGAAGGAGGACAAGGGAGGACAAGGGAAGACTGCCGTGCTCACAGTGTGTGTAGCACAGGGTCAGGCTGACACGTGTGAGTGGCACCTGGGTGCCTGAGGTAGGTCCCAGCTTGTGCTGGCCCTTCTGCGCCTGCTAGCACAGAGGGAGAGAATCTGCAGGGGCTGTAGTTCTTGCCTGTGGGAAGACAAGTGGCACAGCACATTTAAGTGTGTCTGTATAGATACACGAACTCTGAATTGCTGAAATAGGAGCCCAAACCCATGTAATTACTCTTCAGACCAAAAGGACAATTGAGGAGGATATGGCTGCATCCACTGCCAGTGGAGTCCCTCCACAGTTTTGGGGAACTGCTCCTTTGGGAACAGTCCCTTTTGGAAACTGTTCTTAGTATGACTTAGCTGGTAATAAACAGTAAATCAGAGTAGTAGACAAGCAAACAGTAAGAAGGTTCCAGTTTTAGCGTCATTGCTTTGTTTCATACCTGTAGGGAAGTAGGCAAGTATCATGTGAGAGTCGAGATGTTTGGTGAATTTGAGTGACTTGTTAGCAGGCTTGCTGCAGCAGGCAACTGCTTGCCGGTGCACTGTGCCATTCACCTGAGGTGCCACACAGAGACCAAGGCCAGGCAGGTAGCTCAACTTCTTCATCTACCCTGTTTCAGATTGTACACACCTTTCCAAGCCTCGGTTTCCCCATCTGTCTGTCTCTCTCTGAACATACATGTGCGTAATGCAATACCTCTGTATCACAGTGTGCTTTGTCACATGCACATGGGAGTGCCCTGGGCCTCCAAATCTTCAGATGATGTTGATAAAGTGAACCAAAAAGTAACTCAGAGGTAGAGTATAACCTAACAACGTGTTCTTTAGTTAGGAAGGCTATTTAAGGTCAGAAACAGGAACAGCCTAAGAATAAATTCTGGTTCAGGTTTCCAGTTCCTGCTTTGCTCTGCTTCATTCAGGAGAAGACAGTCACTTCGTCCTGTTGCCTCCAGAAGCTTCGTCCTCCCCATCTAGCCTGGCTGGGGACCTGGTCTGAAATTCTCTTTGCTTCTGTGCAGGTTGTGACTGTGGGTCTGAAACCTGGTCCTTATATCCGAAAACCAATCAGAAAAGAGGATTTAAAGATTCCTTACTCACTTGGAGTTATACAGGGCTGAGACAACCTAACCCTTTAAATCATGATATGATAATTAGTATAAAATACTTCCTTACCAAGGGACCACTCCAGTGTCTTACTTGATCAGGAAACCTAGAACCTGTGCCTGCTAAATTCAGTAGCAGGTTTTTTCTTGTCCTGAGGAAGTCTGTTTGGGCTTTTTCTGCTTTGATGTAGTTTGATTAAGGCACAGCAGAGGTTATTTCCAGTATTTTTCTCTGTGACAGTCCCAGATGAGAAGGCATTTCACCAGTGTCTAGATTACGTGTAATTTTAAAACAACACCTACTGGGAAAAAATGGTTTCAAACCAACATGATATAAGGCCATATTAATTGTTTTAAGATGACTGCTGTGTTGCTATTAGCAAGAGGAACAGTGACCTCTAAGTATTCCAAATTAATAACAAAATATATATTAATTTTTAATATATCCATATTTTTAGTTATTTTTTTTAAAAGGGACTCGGCTGTTCTTGAGATGATGTAACTTCACAATGTGAATTACTTCATTAAAAGTCTGAAATAAGTTTGTTGTGTGTCCTAAATCCAGGCACATTTTTCTTCAAAGACTAAAAGTTGCTAAAAGGTCATAGAATCAGTCACCTCAAACACTTGGATCTTGCCCTGGAAGTATTTTATACCTACTTCTGTCTTATTTATTTTCTTGAAACAATGCTTTAAAGAGAAGAAAACATATAATTGCTCTGTAATTTCTGCACTAAAATGTTTTCTTTTGAAGTAGCACCGCTTAGCTTGTAAAAATACTTCTGGGTCTTAGTCAAGCATTTAGTACAATTTAAAACTGCAATGCTAAATTTCATTGGTTGGACTTTTTATTAGATAAGGTAGAAATGAAAGCAGCAGGCAATTTAATTAGCAGTAATTTTTCTGGGCAAGTCATTACTTTGATGAACTTCAGAGCAATGTTTATGGCTCCTAATTAACCATGTTAGTCATTTGATTGAATAATCACTTTGGAAATGTTTCTACAATTTGATTAGAGTCTGACCCACTCTGATAGTCATAAATTAACTGATAGCACTTTAGGATAACAAGACTCTAGTTACTTTACGAGAAATAAACTCTTCCTTGCTGTATTTTTCGGTCCTCTGTGGACTGTTTAAGCACAAGCTAACTAGAAGATTAAGTAATGCTGGTACAAACAATGCATGCCTTAAAAAGACTCCAGATGTTAATTATAATTGATTTAGGAGCATGGGAGATGAAACCCCAAATTGGCTAAGACAACTTCTTGGATGTGTACATAATTCTTTATTCCATATACTCTGCTGTATCACTTTGCAAGAGTGGAGTTCATGAGTCAAAAAGGGTTTTGCTGCCAATACTAGTGAATTTTTACCTAAAATAGAAAATAGCATCTGTTTCAGTTCTACAACTTCCTCTTTTTTTTACGCAGATTTTTCCATTCTCCTTAAAATTCAATCTACTTGGTAACATGAGTGAGTGATTCCTTGCAGGTGAACCACTACTTGTAGCCTTGACTTCTAGTCTACAGAGCTGTACTTGACTTGGGTGATCACTGAATCACTGATTCCTGTGGTTGCTCAGAATAGCTGCCTGAGACGTTAGAGATTCTCAAGGCCTGAGGAGGCAGGCGCTGAGCGTTCTGTTGAGAGAGGAGGTAATGAAGGGTTCGGCACAGATGTGCAAGAGAGACCAGGGACTGTTAGAGGAAACTTAGTATTACTGCCCTGTGTTTCACTTGTTTTGTGAAGTCAGTGTAAAACCTCATTTTCTTATCCTACCAAATCTTCGATACTCATCACTAGTCAGTGAACAGTGAAATTTGGAATCACAGTCTGAACGAGTCTGTAGGCAGTGTTGGAAAAATAATGTCTGCTCTTTCGACCTCTGTTTGCATCTCTTAAAGAGTTACAAGTTACTGGTAACAGATTGCATAGTCTAGGGTAGGAGTTTATCACAAGATCAAATAGACTTTGTTAAGCAAGACTTTTGATATCCAAGAAGTGAGTTAAACATGGTCTAGAAGGGCAAACATTTATGGTGTATGTCTGTTTGCAAGTTCCTGTGCACAGGATGTGGCTACTTGGGGACAGTGAAAGACCTGGGGAAAAAACAGACATTTAAAGAACACCATTTTTATTAGTTCTGTTTATTTTTTCTCGTTCTTCTTTCAGATTTAAGTAGAGGTGGGGCACAGCAAATACATGTCTGTATTAGAATGTGCACAGTAATTTTTTTTGGGGGGTAGGGGATGTATTTTTTTGCTTAAGGATGTACAGGTGGAGGGTGAAATTGATGCATCTGAATTCCTAGATTAAATGCTTAACAACTGCAGAAAATTTCATTAACCCTTCAAATCCTTGACTGGAGTCTAAAAAGCAATATCCTACTCTGACATTCCTTGTATTAATGTAGTTTATAAGTCTCCAATGTGATTGGTGGGCTTCTCTGTGTAAATGATTAAAAATATTAGATCAAATTAGTTAAAAAAATAGATATGCAAGCACAGGGTTTAAAATATTCATACTATCTTGTATGGATTTTTTGGTCTGTGAATGGTCTAAAGGGTAGTTGTCATGGGAGTCAGCTTTTAGCAAAGTTGATTACAATAAGAGTTTGAGTTCGAGTCCCTATGTTAGATGGGATCTGTGATCCTCACATTACGATCTTCTCCTCTGCCATGCCTTGTGCGTGCTGCTCGGAAATGCTACTGTGTGTTGACAGGTTCCCCCTTGCTGTAACTTGCATCCTTTTTGTTTCTCTTCTGCCTGCAGCCTGTCTCATTGATAACCTGCACACTTTTAATTCCAGTCTTTTGACTAGCATTGTCGTCTTCTCCTTTCAGAAGTGCCTAGCTGCCATTCCATTTACATGAGGCAAGAAGGCTTCCTGGCTCACCCAAACAGAACAGAAGTTAAGTTTTCTATTATGTATCGCTTTTGTACAAGAGAAATGTAAAAAATTAAAAAGCCTGGAGGGATTTGGGGTTCACTGGTTTAATTCTGCTGCTAGGAAGACTCTCATCATCTTTCTTGCCCTTCCTAGTCTTGAGTTTCTGATGCACTGATTTTTTTCTAGCTTTTCTTAGTACCACAGGTTGATCATGTTAGAAGCAATTTTATTAGAAATTTACTCATTCTGCTTTTTACGGCCTCTAGCAGTTGAAAGGAAGAGACGCTTAAAATTTGTCCATTTCACCAATTCTCCTCAAGTAATGTTTTCCAGGCTATTGGTGTGACAGGCTCAGTTAACTATTAAGTAGTCCACTGTAAAGTATAAAGTCAGTGAAGGTTTCTGGCTTTTCCTTTTGTTATGATTTTTGCAAAGTTTTGGTGGTGTTCAGGTCCAAATTGTATAGCCATGTGATACCTACCAATACTCCCATTGACTTCAGTAAGGCAGAATTTAGATCATTGTCAAACTTAGTAATTCTGAGTAAAAGTACTTTATATGTATTAAAAATAAGAAGCCAAACAGAGCTAATTAAAAATGACCACTGAAAGAGAGTTTGTACCCTCCACTCTCCTGCTTTGGTACCAATAAGTGATTTTTTGTTTGGTTGTTTAGGGTTTAGTTGTTTTTCTTCCAAGGAGCAAATTTCACAAACTTGAAGGAAATTGGTTTTGAGATTGATGAGAATTCAGACAGATTATGACTCGAAGTCCTTTAGTAAGACTTTATTCACTAGTGAAAAGACACAGCTGGAAAGATAACAAATCTGGCTAAAAGCCCAAGTGCTTCTGGGGTCGAATAAAGGCAGAAAATAGAAATAAAAGGTAGTGTTTAATGAAGAGGGTGAAACAGGAGATGGAAATTTATAACAGTCTTGGTATATGAAATTATATGAAGTATAGAAGCTTGATAAGGGAAGTGAAAGATAGCAGGGAAAAATCCACAAACTGCAGGGCTAAGGTCAACAGATTTGAGTTTTAATCACAGCCCAGATTAGGGGAAAAACAATGTTAGCCATGCTACGCACTCATAAGCACTTGGAGGTGGTAAGATTGTTATGAATGACGTAGAAAAAGCCGTGATGTTCGATAAATATTTGTTTTCTGTATTTGGAAATCAGTCAGCATGATTTTATGGAATAAATGTCATGTCAGATCTGATTCTGTTCTTTACTGAGATTAAAAGTTTGATTGATAAAGATACTTGTATTGTATAGTTGGACTTTTTATGGCATTCAGTTTGCCACTGCATTACATTCTGATTAAGAAGTTAGCACAAAGCAGTATCAATAAAGTACACATTAAATACATTAAGACCTGGCCAACTGACGGATCTAAAAGTGGCTGTCACTGGGCAATCAGCTCCGAATGGATTGTTTCTATTATAGTTCTGTAGGAATTGGTATCAGGAGTGTTACTATTCAACATTTTCAGCAAAGATACGGAACAAAGTTAATAGATAACTTCATGGCACATAGGTAGGCAGAGTAGTAAATAATGGGCAGGACAGGGCAGTCACACAAAGTAATTTGAATTGTTTGGTAATCTGGGCACATTAAACGAAATGGGTTTTTTAATATGCTGAATGGCCTATGGCCTATGGAACTGGGAAGCATTATATTGGGAAAAAAATATTTTGAGATGGGCCTCCTCTAGCCTTCACAGTGGGAGACAGCTCAACCAAACGTTGCAACTGTATGGCAAAAAGGCCTCCTGTAATATTTGCACAGTCAAAAGGAAGGTCAAAGGGAGGCAGGAGAGGAGGAGATGTTTTATCTCGCTAAGCAGCAGTGGTGAGGCCGCTACTGGCTTAAAATACAGTTCAGGTTAAACAAAACATTGAAATAATACTGAAAAGTAGGAGTGTGTACAGAATAGAATGCTAGAAAGAATGCAGTGTTTCAGAGAGTGTCTTTTAACGACAAAGATTAAATTTTACAGAGTGATCTTAATTAGAAGAAACATCAAGGGGGAGTGACTTCTGTGAGCGTGAGGAGGAAATACCGAGAAGGACTTTTTAGTCTTGCAGGGAGAAGACCCGCAGGAACTGATGGTTAAAAGTCAAAGCAGTTCTAGTTCAAACAGGAAATGAGACAAACATTTTGGAATAAATCATAGAGAAAAATGGGTGCCTTTTCATTTTTGCAGGTGGAGCTTAATAGTCTTTTGGGAATGTACACATTAATTAAACACCCCTGTACTGAGGCCAAAATGTTGCAATTGGGCGGTGTGTAAAGGATGTGGGATATTAATCTGATTCCTCTATGACTTAGTGTTCCCTCTGGCATTAAGCCTATGATCTCTTCTTTCTCCATGCATCCTTTATATAAACACTTCTCTTTTTAACTTACAGGCTGTATGTATGAAAAGGGACCTAGGCAGTTTTATGATGACACTTGCGTTGTTCCAGAGAAGTTTGACGGTATGTATGACACATCTCTCTTTCTTTTTCTTGTGTGAGGAGATTAAAAAGGAAGAGATGAGGGACTGTTCTCTGTTGCTGATCAAAAAAGCTTGGTAACATTCCAATTTAGGATTCCTTAACACACCATTTGCAGTGCGCCCAACCAAAGCTGACCTTTGTCTCTTGAAACCAAAGTCTTCTCTTCAAGGGGATGTTGTTTGACTTTTGCCAGTGAAGGATGCTGTATCCAGAGTTGTGGCAGAGGAGCTCACTTCCTGTACTGTTGAGAATAGGAGGATTTCCATTGCACTGATGATCACATACTGCTTGTTGTTTGAGATTTAATGAAAGCTGTTCTTATAATTAACAAAACGGCAGAGAAAGCAGCAGCTTTGGTTTTACTGAGGATTAAGCCTCTTGTCTTGCTGTCTGTGAAGTGATGAATGGTGGGGAGTGAGTGTATAGGCCATTTTTGTGTTTGTGTCAATGTATTTGCACTAGGTTAAACATTGTACTAGTGGTTTATTTTTCAGTGGGATTGATAACAAATCAATGATCTTCTCACAACACCACCCATTACAACAGATTTTTTTTTTCAAGAGGGATTCTGAGGTCAATTAAAATAAATGGCCCAAATTATCCTCGGTTACTCTGATGTAAAATCAGTTTCCTGGTGTAACTCAGTTGATTTCAGATTTATTTCATTATAGACAAAGAAGATGGACTCACTATTTCTTGCCGCTGACTCTGTTAGTGTGCAACTTTGGGAAGCAATTTGGAGACCAATTACTTAAATTTACTAGAGTGGCTTCTTTGTGTTAGTGTATGTATGTCCAGCTTTATTTATTTTAGCAGAAAAGATTAGAGACTTTCTGATAAACTTGTGAACAGCTCTCTGACCGTAGCTAAGAGTAGAGCTGGAGAACTCTTGGGAATTTTCTCCTGCTTTATTTTCTTTCTTTCTTTTCCCCTGAAAATCACTTATATGGATTACAAAACTGTTGCGTGTCTAGCAGCATTTGTTGTGTTTGCTGAAGAATGGGAGACTGCAACATAGCAGTAACCCAAAGAATTACATATACCTGACATGGAGGTATCACATGCATTTTGGGGTTGGTGAGGAATAGCAAGAAATAAATAGTTCTTTAAATAATACTAGCCCTAACAGAAGATTGCTCATTCCAGTATTGCATTGTCACTGGATTGACAGGTTCACTTGAGAGGGTGATTTATTTAAAGTCTACTTTATACCCTGGCTTTGGAATGTATGTTTTTTTCCTTCCTCTTTAAAGCATATCGTGTCAGGTTTTTTTTCTTCCACAAAAATGATTGTGGACCTGATTTGTTTTCAGTACCAGTGGCAAATTCATATTCACATTTATGGGAATAGGATCAGACCCTGTAGTCCAAGAAGTTAAAACTCTCCAGGAATAGCATTTCCCTGTGTCTTTCTTGAAAATCCTTTTTGTTTGTTTGGGTTTTGTACAGCGAAGGGAATGAAAATGGAAAAGAAATACAAATAAAGTAAAATAAATAAACGTTTGGAAATATTTGTGTGTTTGCAAAGCAGGCGGTCTGCTGCTAGCTTCTATGACTGTCCACTGAGAGAACACCTTGTACTCTAAAAGATTGATGTTGTGATACAAATAGGTGTGTTTATACTTGTAATATGATGACTTTTGAGGAAGGAACAGCAGATGTGTCATCATGTTTTGGCCAGTAAAGCAAAAGTGGGATAAGACCAGGGCTAGTCTTGATGTTTCAGAAGTAGATTCTCAGCTGTTTCATTTGAAATGAAAGATCGGCAGAGGCGAAGAATCTGATCCTCTGTAATACTTCACTTGCTATTTGCGCATTGCTCAGCTATCATTAAAAGAAAAATCCTGTCCTTGAAAAAGAAGGCCTTTCAGGACTGGTACTTGAACCTCACATAAACAAAAAAGCCTTGTGTTGATTTATTTGTTTTCCACAGCTATTGACTCGATTTTCTTTCCTGATTACAAAAGGAAGTGCTCCATTTTTAATATTATTACTCTTACTTTCACTACACGGAGCTGTTCTGTAATGGCCATCAGAGCATCCTAATGTTGTGGTTGAATGTAAAGTCCTGGCTTTCTGTATTAAACAGGTCACACTGCTTATTGGAGGGTACTGCTGTTCTGTTAGTTGAAATGAGGAGTTTTACCAGCATATGAAGGATTGCTGTCATTGTATGCAGAAAAAAAAAATACTCTTTGCTTCAGCATCAGACCTTTCAGCTGTTGTTGTTTGCAGGAGTTGTTTAGTGTGAATATGATTTAAAAACAACAGAGACACAGTATGGATGTAGCCGGATGGTTTTTCGCCAGCAGTTTGTGGAACAGCTAGCAGAATATTATTATTGTTGTATTTTAAAAGCTTCCTCTGGACTTGAAATTTTAGAAAAATTAACTTAGTGCTTTTCAGGGGGGATACTAATCTAATATGTAGATATGAGTTAAAGTAATATGTGCTTATATGCAAGTCCAATATGCCACAGAGGAACTTGCATATCTGCAGGATTTGCAAATCTATACATAAAGCACATGCTGTTTAAGTCCAAGTCAAATACTTTGTCAAATTTTCCTCAGGAGCATTTGCATGCAAAAGAAGTTTCACTCAACAGGGTTTTGCAGCTTTATGAAGCATACATTACATTTCCAAAACTGGGGCTTGTGCAAAGTATAGTACGCAAACGCAGTTCTTCAGACATCAGAGTTGCTTACAAAAATAGTTCATGCTCTTTCAGATAGAGGATGTTGAAAAATGGTTTGCAAGTGAGATTTGCATGTATCAGAAGTAAATGGGTATAGGCTTAGGGAGACTTCCATAAATCATGACCGAATTTAGGTACTTTTTAGTATATTAATGTTATTGTAAGAGTGTTTACAATTAACAGCAGACAGGGAAATATTGCATTTGTGGGGTGGCTGGGCAGTAAGAATTTTTTTCCCTCTGTTTTATTAACCCTAATGATTGCTTTGCCAATTTATCTGATAAAGTGAGTGATGATGCTTTTTGCACATTGCTCATCTAATGTTGTGATTCTATGCAGGTGATGTTAAACAGGAGCCAGGCATGTACCGTGAGGGACCCACATATCAACGGCGAGGCTCACTTCAGCTGTGGCAGTTCTTGGTAGCTCTTCTTGATGACCCATCAAACTCTCACTTCATAGCGTGGACTGGCCGAGGCATGGAATTCAAACTGATTGAGCCGGAGGAGGTGGGTTAGACGGACAGCATGCCCTGACACCCACTGCCCCATCCTGCAAATTTAATAGTGCTCCTTTGAATGTAGGCCTTACTTTCCTTCAATATTTTGCTTCAGTAGCACTTTAGAAGGGTGACAGAAGAGTCTGGCAAGGGAAGTCCTTCAATTAGAAGTGTGGTTAAGCACAGACTTGATTTCTTAGTCCCGCAAAATAATAAAAATATTGCAAGTACTAGAGTTAAAAAATATTCAGCATTAATTGTGGGGTCCAGATTTTTCAGAACCACTTGATGGATAGAGCTGTGTTCCAAAATCCTTTGAAAACTTTTCCCTGAATAGTCTTTCAACACCAAATATTCTTTAGTGTGAAGATGTGGGAGCTTGGAACTTTTACGCTGTAGAGTGAAAGACCCCAAGTTTGACAGATGGCAAAGGAGGAGGTTAAGATTGTTAGGCAGTAAAATCCCATTAAAATCATATAAATCCCCCTCTTTTTAGAGTATTCTTCAGAGTCTTCCTGCTTATCTGTATCGTTAGCTTGTTTAGTGCAGTCCTAGATCCTAGGCTTGCAAACACTCATGTGCATGCACAGCTCTCCTGAACCATGAAGGACTTGTGGTGCTGATAAAATTACTTGTATTCATGCATATTTTCCGAAGCATGACTTAGTTCACATGTGTGATAAAGAGGAATAAACTGAACATTTTATTACATAAACTTTTTTGGACTAGGTAACATAATCTATCCTGTGTTCTGAACAGCCATGGAAACTTGGAAAATCTGGTGTGCATGAATTTTACTGTAATACTGATGTGGATGATTTGATTAGGGTCATCAGAAAGCAGTATCATGTCTGGTTTACTTTTTTGCCCTTTTTACAGGGTTGGGTAATAGAGGAGAGGGTAGCAAATTTCCCATCAGGATCCCTTCCGAGTTAGAGATGAGTAGGAAGATTCGGGGGTGTAAAGCTGCTTTTGCGTTCCTCCAGCTATTTCTGCTGTTTGCTATCCATCTGCTGGCATAAGCAATCTGAAAGCTTTCTTGCATGTAAGTTACATCGTCTGCCAACAGCCCTAAGGGGGTGATAGAGTAGTTGGGGTTGGCAACAGGACTGATATCCCTTTCCGTCCCGACACGGTCTGTCTGAGGGGCAGGTTGGTGCACGGACCCGTGTGCTGGCTCTCATCTGAGCATCCCCTGCACTAGTGATAGGCACCATGGCAGACTGTGGCATTGTGCATCTGAGATTGTATGCATTTGAGGATTTGCCCACAGAACAGTCTTAGTCAAATTGATACCGAAACTTTGCTGGCAAGCCTGCAGCTTTAGCAAGCTACCCGGCTTCTTAGTTGTGTGACCTGGCCCAGAACAGAGTGAAATCTTTGGAAAGGCTTTTGTTTGATTTTGGTGCATGAGGTATCTAATTCTTTCCCCTGCCCCGATCTTGCTATTTTTTTGCCCTCTTAGTTTTGTCTTGTCTTTAATATATGTGCAAAGTTTTTCAAGATTGAAGAGATTTATTAAAAAATGGTTTCTAGCAGATCGTGTAAAAACATTATAGATTTTATTAGCTAATGAAGGGAAAGTAGCAAAACAAACCCCTAAGCTTTCCTTGTTCTGTAATGCCTTGAAGAATTGGATATTCTGGTTTAAGTTAACCAGTTCATCTGCTTGTCTGACTTTGTAGCAGTTGCTTTGTGTTTCTGAGCAGCACAGCATCCAAGATCTGGCAGAGGCAGGCGGCTTGAAACCTGCCTCACTCTTGTGTGCTCATAGGGAGTACAAAGGAGCCTAAGTTGTTTTCATATGAATGTCAGAGATCTGACAGAAACTGTCAATTAAAATAAGAATAGCCTATGGGAAGTTGCATGCTTCTGTTGGTTGCCAAGTGTAAATTGAAGGCAAGTCAAAGAGCCTGTTAGTTCAGCTGCAGCAGGTTAGGATGTTAATGACATGACCTTTCCATCCCATCCCTTTCTGGAGGTTTATGCCTTTGCAGAAAGGGTGACAACAAAAATGAATATGTATCAGCTCATTGAGCACCGTAGTTCATTCAGAAAGTAGATAGCTCTGAATTATGGAGGCTAAGAATCGGGTGTAGGTCCATTTATTTAGCCTTGTTACAGGGACAACAACCTTCAGCAGGAAGGTGGGGTGGAAGGCTAGAAGCCTGAATCCCTTTCACAGAACAAGACTTGCTAAATGCTGTGCAGCTCAGTGACAGGAAGACTTGCTTACCAAGACTTCTGGACCTCCTTGTTTATGTCAAAATACCACACAATATGTTCTCAACCATTATTTTGTTGTAGTTATCTTTGCTGTATATTTATTTATTCTGCAAGCCTGTTATGTTGGGGACTTTTAGGACTCTGATTAATGCAGAAAAAAACTTGGTAGGAATAAACAAAGAGTAATGTAGGCATGTGTTATAAAGATGAATAGGCGAATCAAGGTTACGCATCTAGGCCAAATCTACAGCTGGAATAAATTGACGTGATTGGAGGTATGTTTCAATACAGCTGTAACATGGCTGAAGCTAGCAGAGCTGTGATAATTTACATAAGCCTGCAAATCCACACCACTGAAAGGAAATAATGCTTTCAAAAGAAATTTTAAAAATTATTGTCCAGATGGAGATCAAAGTCATGGATTTTGCTGCTGTTTAGTCTCCTTCGATTCTCAGTGCTGCATGTCATCTATGGCTTGCATCAAAAGGCTCCAGACACCTATGGGAAAGTTTCACAGAGCAGTGTGCAGGGAAGCTGCTTGGCTGATCTCTCCTTCTTCCAGAGCTGTATGCATATGCACCTCTCAAATACTTTTATAAAATGTACTTTAAAGAGTTCATCAGCTCTGACTTTTTTTCCCTTTGGTGACATGATACTCATTTGTACAGCCAGTAATTGAAATGTCACCAACAGCCAATTATAATTTCAGGTGGGGAAGAAGCAGTTAAGCTCTTTAAACAAAAGGTCTCTTTGTCCAGAACTACCTTTGGCAATAAAAGAGGAAACGTAAAGGCAAGTAGAAATCATAAGTCAGAGCAGAAGGCATATTGTTCTCTATGGAATGGCTTCACGAGTTGCTTGCAACTCCCTTTTTATTATTATCTTTTAAGGGAAATTATACAACTGCAACTATGAAATTTCTGTCCCACTCTTCATACTACCATATAGTTCTTCCAAGCAATTACCCTGTCTCCTCTGATTATTCGTTTTCTTTGATGAAGTAATATTTAAGACTGGGAGTTGGCTTTTGACTTGTATCTCCTAATAATCTCAATATTGCTGTCATTCCAAGTACAGTCTGTATTAGTTCATGAACTAAGTGTGTATGCATGTGTGCTTAATGTAACTTAGTGTTCTGGCAGCAAGGAAAATACAGGAACAGTACAATTATCCAACAGTATGAAACTAAAGAAAAGTTTTAATCTGCCATGAAATTTTTGTGGTGAAACTTCATAAATATTTTTCATGTATTATCTCTTCATATGGCTTTATTTTTTCATTGGTTTTCTTTATTAAAAGCAAACCAAAAAATCCCCAACCCTCCACCACATTTGCAAATAAGTAAGTCTACTTCAAGTTTAATGCACGACTGTGTGTCCAATTAAAAATCATAGTAGTACGTGGGAAATTCAGGTCATGGCAACCTTTTCTCTTGTGTTTATTCGTTGCGCCTGCAGGGTTCCCCCACTTCCATCCCCCAAATAAAGTATCTGATGATAAGATCTGCTTGTTAAATGCATTTAACAAATCAATGCTAATCCATTTTTGTGGCAGGTGGCGCGTCGCTGGGGGATTCAGAAAAATAGGCCAGCTATGAACTATGATAAACTTAGCCGATCACTTCGCTATTATTATGAAAAGGGAATCATGCAAAAGGTGAGTAGCTAGTTTTGTATTCAGTTTCACCAGTGTTGTATGTTAATCCATAAGTCAGTTTATGAGGAGTACTTGTAACTGCATTGCTTAGGTAGGTTTTTCATCTATTTAGGCAAATACTAAGCTTTTTCACCTACCAGGCCCAGTATATTCATCAAGATATTTTTTTCTTAGGTAAAAAATGTCTGGTTTTAGTTCACACAATGCACGTCATGATGATAGGGAAAGAGGTAACATTCAAAAATATCCAAAAGAGCTTCCTGGCACCTGGGAAAGGCAAACAGTAGAGTACGGTATGAATAATGTTTTACAGACCTAAATTAGCTGCCCAGCACTTAGGTACTTTGGTAAGTGCAAGATAGGGGAGAAAAATGATATCTATTAACATACCAAATACTTTAATATTTTACCAATAGGGTTGTAATAATACCATTTTTAAGTGGAATTTAATATTTTATAATAGGCTGAATTATGAGAAATATTTAACAATAATTTATATATAACAGTCTGGTCTTGCTGACAGTATTCAAACCGTCCTTCTGCTGTGGGTTGCTGATTTACATGTACATTTTTAAATCTTGCTAGGTAGTACTATGTAGATCGACTGAGAAATCAATAGGAGACACCTGTCTTCTGCATCTACAAAACTGGCAGGTCTGATCAAAGATTCTAATGAATACCTTGTGCCGTAAAACTTGCTCCATATCTTTTCATATTAGTTTTCTGACCTGCGATGACTAACATGTTTGAACCTGCCATTTGCCAATTCCATGAATGGAAACAATGCTCTCGGCTCAAGTTACTAAGCAACTATTCCAGTAGGTTTTGTGAAGTCTCAGTTTGGAGTGGCCTGTTACGAGTTCTCTGGCTTTGATTATGGGGTCGTTGTCGTGCTCTCGCTTTTCACTGTCCAGGAGTAAACTTGGACAACAGTCTGGGCTGGTGTTGGCTTGCGGTACTTCAGTAGCCTCATCCATTTTTGTGTGTCACATAACTGTGCACTGAGTCTTTGTGAAGTGGACTGGAGGCTGGGTCCGGTCGAGGAGAAGCAGAAACACTTGATTTTGCTGGGCGGTGGTTCAAGCAGAGGAGTTCCTTGTTGCAGGCTACAGCTCAGCTGCGTAGGCAATTGTGCCAGCACAAAGGCAAGAAAAAAGAGTGAAAAATGTTGAAAAGGTGGGAACGGGAATACCATCAGGCTGATAATGCTGCCCAACCCACACATCCATTTAATATGGGAAGTTTACAAGTACTTCTGACAGCTAACTTGCTACTTGTTAGCCTACTACTTTATTATCTACAAGAACGTATTTAATACATATTTTAAAAGCCAGTTTGGATACTTATTTTGCTGACATAGCAATGTTTGAGGTTTGCCCTGGGATCACCCTATCTGGCCAGTTAGTGTATGTTAAAAACTAATGGCGGTTGTAGATTAATAGCAGGTTTCTTTACCGCAAGATTTACATGCGGATTTTTTCCCCTTTTGTTTTAAGTTAAGCAATTGTAACAGGTTATGCAAATGCCCAATTGCTGAATGCAGCCTTCAGTCTGTCAAACTTGCTGACATTAATTGGATGAAAAAAATTCCACTGCAGATGTAGCCTCTACCTAAACTGTACAGTATTTATAGAATAAATAAGCTGAAAATTTAAGGAGATGCTTCAGACTATTTTGCACCCATAAAAATAGAGTTAAGTTTGTAACACTTTTGCCACCTTCCAGTGCCATGCTAGCTGGAGTTGCAAGAAGCAGACAATACGAACTTTATTTTAAAATATTTTAAATAAACTGTGAGCGTGCAACATGGTTCATATTTTTTTTTAATGTCATTCTTTAAATAAGGTGCTTGAGAAGACACTATATTGACTTTTTTTTTTTTTTTTTAAATAAGACAATGATTCTGTATCTCTTTTATCATTCTTTAGCTTTTAGGAAGATGAAGCACAGATATTTAATGCAAATTCTGAATAAGGGAAAATTTCAGGATCTTTGGCGAAATTGCCCCTCCATAAGCAAATCCAGATGTCCCAGCTTTGCATGAGCAGTTGCTAAGTACATATTAGCCTGCGTATTTGCTTAAGCTGTCCCTGTACAATCAACATGCCCTATAACTAAGTGCTTTTATACTTAAGTATGAATCAATCTGCGTAAAGCGAAATTCAGATCTCTATCATGTAATGTGATTCTTTTTTCCACTTTGCACACAGAGTGTTGGACTTAGTCATTTTATTTTGCCGCTGTAGTGACAATTTGTTTGCATTTTCCAATAAGAACAGTTCCATTTGTGGTTAAATATAGGAAACAATCACAAACAAGTGTTTAGCAGTAAAATACCTAGTCCATCTTCCAGCAGAATGCCACATGTGGCAAAATCAAGAGCGTTCTGCAGTCTGCCGCTGCAGATCGCTGTTGTCTCTGCTAGGTCATTGCCTTACCAGTTCTGCTGCCTCATCACTAATTGTGTAGCAAAGGTGAGTTCTTCCCGAGGCTGTTGAATTTGGCGTTGCAAAACCACGAGGCCTTACACTGCACCTTTTCCCCTTTTTCTCCCTTCTGTTGTCCGAAGGTGGCTGGAGAAAGATACGTCTACAAGTTTGTTTGCGACCCTGAAGCGCTTTTCTCCATGGCTTTTCCAGACAACCAGCGCCCCTTGCTGAAGACTGACATGGAGCGCCACATCAATGAGGAGGACACTGTGCCTCTGTCCCACTTCGATGAGAGCATGGTCTACATGCAGGACGGTGGCTGCTGCAACACCCACCCCTATAACGAAGGCTATGTCTATTAACAACACTGACAGTGAAGGGGATGTTTCCCCCCTCCCTTAGGCTTCTCCTCTTTCACAAGACCCAGAGGAAAGCTGAATCGACTTCAGTTTGTTTTTTAAATAGTACACTAAAAGGGGCTTTCCTGTTGCATTACTCCTATGGTCTGCCATGGACAGCGCACTTTATTTGAAAGGGGAGGGTTGGAACCTAAACGTTATTCTGTGTAACAGGAAGAAAAGGGTGGGTTTGCTTTTTACTTAAGTTTGGGAAGGGAACATACAGGTTTTAAGTACAAAAAAAGCTATATCATGTCTGTTTTGTTTCATATCAGCATAAGATATTGTACATTTTCTCTGGGTATCCGTAGTACAGTTAATTCTCATTGTGCAGAATAACCACTTGATGATGGTATCAGCACAGCATGCCTAGGGCATTTGTTTCTTGGCATTCTTAATTGTCTTTCTGCAGTTATAAAAAGAGAAGCAAAGCATATACCACAGCATTTAATTTAGAAGCTTGCAGTGGCAGACCTTGCACCTTGCCTCTGAAAACAACCAGATATCTTCAGGTTTTTCTTTTTTTTTTTTTTTTTTATTTTTATTTTTATTTTTATTTTTGGTATGGCCTCAAAAAAAAAAAAAATCTTGTTTAATGATAGAGTGGTCATAAGTACAGTGACCAAGCCGCAAAATCCCTGACTTCAGGCTGCAAGCCCATTGCTGTATCTGGTGCCATGTTGCTTTACGTATATGGCTCATGCTATGGCTTGGATCTTTCAAGATCCATTTGAGGGTAGTAAATACAGGTGGTAGGCTTTCTGATGATCATGTCAGCATTAAATGCAGGATCGTGATTGGGAGGGAGAAAACATTTTGTATCCTTCCATTTCCTTTGGTACATAAATAAGTTATTTAATCAATAGGAATTAACTGTACTAAGTCACATATCTAATTATGCTGTTTAGACACAGCAAGCACTCCTTGAGAAAAATATCCAATACACTAAATAGGTACTTTAGTAATTTTTAGACACGGTACCCATTAATATGCATTTAAACCTTTTACTGCTGTGTTATGTTGATAACATATATAAATACTAGATAATGCTAATGCTTCTGCTGCTGTCTTTTTCTGTAATATTCTCTTTGATGCTGAATTTACTATGACCATTTATAAGCAATGCTGTAACTACAGGTAGCATTTCAGGACAAAATAGATGACTTGAACCATTTATTGCTTAGAAATTAGCTTACGCCATAGCTGTGCTATAAGCAGCTTTTATGCGCATCCACAAATGACTAGTAAGCTTCAGCTTGCTAAGGAAAACTCTGCAGAACCTTTTGTAATTTTCGGTGGAACGGAGACTTAGACGAACTGTCAAAGAATACCATGAAGTCGCTGTATGACGTTGTAGTGCTGGCACTGATGTTACCAATCGACTTGTTTTGGACACTAAATGTAAATGTGATCAGATATGCTCAGAAGACAATTTAAATTTTGAGGGGGGGGTTTTGTTGTTATTTTTCAAATTGTTTTATTTTTTGAGAGGGATAATCTTGAACACAAGCCACACATGCTATTCTGTATGTAAAATGGAGAAAAAAAAAAAAAAAAAGCCCTGATGAAACCCCAAAAGTTTTAAATATTTATGAGCACCTTTTCTGAAATATAGTATTTCCTAGCTTGAAGGGAGGGAGAGGGGGTAAGATCTGGATTTCTTTTTTTCCCAGTGAAATTTAAATAGGTGTTATATGGAGTACCTCATTTTCCGTTATTACTGAGAAGCAGAAGGAAAATGAATGCACAGCCATAAACCAACAAGAATAATTTTTATCATAATGGATGGATTTCTAAGAAGACAATCCTAGGTGTGGGTTAATTTTCCATCCTCTGTCAGTTAAGACACTAGTTAAGGTATAAATATTTTATTATGTAATTAATCAAAAGTAAAGAAGTAGTGGTCACTAGAAACCACAGGTGCATAAAAAACATTTGGGCAGGTATTTAATTTACTCAAACCCATAAAACAACATATTTTATGGGAGTGTATATATGCCTTAATATGTCACCTAATCCTGTCATCCTTAAATCTCAATGGCACTTAAATTTTAGGTGATCAACCCAGAATCAGAAGTCTAAAATTGCAGAATTAGCAAGAAGGAAAGGGAAAAGGTTGATTAAGAATGTTTAAAAAAAAAAATGTGGTTTCCATTGAAATAAGGTTCAAATGAAACATGCTTTGATGAAAAGTCCTTGGATTGGTTTTGGTTCTTTAATGTCAGCACGGAGCGCCTCTTGCCTGTGGCAGGATGTGAGTGTTTGGGAAAGGGGTTGGACAAAAAAGGAAAAAAAAGAAAAAAAAAAAAAAAAGGAAAAAAAAGCATCAAATGTGTAATATTTAAGAAGAAATATATATATATATCTGTATACGGTAGTGACTCACTGAACAAAACAAGCAATCAGACCAACATTACATGATCTCTCAGCAGAAGATATGAAAGTCTTTCACTGAACTGATTAACCCTTTTTAAATTGTACCTAAGAGGTTTATTTAAAGTCTGTTTTTATTCCACTTTTTGGTTTGTTTGTTTTTTTTTTTTTTTTCCTTTGTTTGGGGTTTCAGGTAGAATAATAAATCTGGCAGCTGATTTCTGCAAGATTGTTGTGTATTGGATTCATAAGCATTTGGACTGGAGAGGCCCCTGCAGTAAGGTTCATCTTTTGGAAGAGGAGATGATGGTCTGTTCCCAGTGCCTAGAATGGCTTCCTGCAAAATGTAACCAAAAGAGGGAAGTGAGGAGTATGTACAATTCATGTGTATGTATATATGATTTATAGCCAGGAGTTAGATTGCCAAAGCATCGTATTTGACTGACAAAAGGGAAGAGGATGGTCTATGTAAATTTAGAGAAGGATTGATTCCAACTAAGAACATGTACACATTTTCACAGAACATTTTAATGCCCTACTGAATTTGAATGTGGGGTGTTTGGGGTTGAAGTGGGGCTGCTGGTTTTTCATTTGGTTGGTCGGGATTTTCTTGGTTTTATTTTCAAGCTCTGCCACAAGTAGAGGGAAAACAGAAGCTTCCCCTCTATTTATAGGAGGAGCTGTAACGGTGTTAGCTTGTGCATGTTTGCATGTGCATCATTTTGCTGGCCAGAGCAGTGGGGAGCCCAGGTTAGTGCTACTAAATTGAGGTAAATCCAGGAGGCATCACTGCAAGACCCACATACGGTGATGCGGCTGTAGGTGCTCAGGTTTCCTCTGCTGTGACAGTGCAGTTGCACCGGGAGCTGAACGGAGGTGAAACTAGATAAGGACTTGGCAGATCCCCTCAGAATCCATTTGAGAGTTAAGATTACAGGTTTAAGGCAACGCACAAATTTTGCTTTAGGGATATGACTTTCCATGACAGAGAGCCTAAGCCCTTTCCAAGGTCACACCAGTCTAACTTTCTGACACCAGCTATGGTGCAAAGCTTAGCGTTACATGCTCTGAAAGCATGAACTTCAAATACTTGTCAGACCAAATCTGCCTGCTTTATTTACAGTTGGCTGCTGTGGTAACTAGGGGAAATTGAGATACAGGAACATTAAGGATCATTTTTTCAGTAATTCCCTGTGAAGAGACCTTTGCTCAGAATCTTTTTGCCTTTGGGAATCTCTGGTACCTGCGACTATTCACCAGGGATTAGTGCTTTAAACTTGCTGCCCTTGACATCTTGACTGGTTTGGGCTGCAAGTCCACCTTCACAGGACAATATAATCTAGTAAATATTTTTGCCTTGTTTGTGGTTTTTTGTTTGTTTGATTTTTAATAGCAGGAAACAGATCAATGTTTGCAAAAGGTATTATGAGCAAATCTTTAAATTGTTAATGACTACTTTCTCTTCTGAAGAGCATTAGCTTCGGTTCATGTACTACAGGTAATAGCACCCATGAACAGCCCTATTCAGTGCTTACATTAATAGCACTGAGGATCTTTCCAAATAATCTCCTTCAAAGATGTTTTGGGAGTCTAATTAATATGGTATTTTACACCCCAAGAATCATCACTCTGAAATACCCCACTTGGATCTATCTGTAAGAGCCTAGGAGATTAATTTCTCAGTTCTCTTTGCTGGTTGGTTGGGGGTTTGTTGTTGTGGGTTTTTGGTTTTGGTTTGGTTTTTTTTTTTTTTTTTTTTTGGTTGTTTTTTTTTTTATCTGAGGCTACTCTGCTTGGAAGGGTGGTAGCAGCTGGGAGCAGGTACCTGTGCCTCAGAAATTTCAAAGTCCCTTGCATTTTGCTAAGTTGACAGGCTGAGAACTGGAGCATCTGCAATACATAACTGAGCCCTGCCCTCCTTGTTCTCTTACGGAAGAGGGAACTGTAGTTCATTGTCTTCTGTTGCTTCTGCTACAAGAATGGTAATCTCTGGCAGAGCAGGTGGATGCAAAGCTATGGGCAGTAGCATTTTAAAACTATAAGACTACACAGAGGATATCTATCAGATCCCTAAGAATCATAAATGCATAAGCAAAGCACTGTACCTTACCACTCAACTTTCACGACTGCGTAGGTAGGTAAAGTTAACTTCATCTTTTACTTCAGGAGGTTGAAATATTGGTTTCCCCCCTGAACACCAATTTAATTTCTGTAGGAAGGAAATATCTGTGCCATCTTCTTATGTAATAGTCTGAAAATGGCTATGAAGAGTCTCTTTGACATTTTCCGAAGGAACTATTTTTGAGTGAAAATGACACAACAAACATCACCAAAAGAAGGGGTAAATAAGCTCCAAGAACGTATCCATACATTATGTTCTCCAAAACGATAGCGTTATTTGCCCTGGAAATGTATCATGTCTTTAATACTGCTGCAGTATTATCCTTATTACGTACTTTCATTGGACCATAAATACACAGCATACCCTGAAGTGTTTTTTTTTTTTTTAAAACGAGCTTCCGGCTGCTAATAGAGGTTACAGGGAGGTACTCCTGAGGCAGGGTCACAATCAAGCATTTTGATCTGGCAAACCATAATTCCATGTCTTTGCTCTTGCAAAGCTCCGTGGGCGTTTCTGCCCATGTCCATGCCTTTTAGTTGCACAGTAGAGGTAATTACAACCATTGGTTAGAGGGTTTTTTTGTTGTTGTTACTTTGTGAGTAGCTATGATTTGTTTTTCAGAAAAAGTCTCTATATATCTCTTTTCACACTCCAGGTAATCAGGTAGTTGTTACTTGAGGTCCAAAATAGCGTTTTTGCTGTGTAATCCACAGTACAGGCTATGGCAGTTCCTTGCTGCTGCCCTAAAAAGGAAAGAGTAGAGGAGATTTCAGTTTTCTTTCTCCCTCCCTTCTGTGATAGGACCCAGCTGATCTATCTGAAGATAGTTTAAACCAATTCTTTGTTCACCCTCATGATATTTTGGTGAACAGTGTGCTCGTTAGTTAGTACAGTGGCACTTTATAGAAGCTTAGGTACAGAGAGTCGAGTGTTTCAGATGTACTGCAGAGGGCTTGCTAAGGTGGCTTTCAGTCAGAGCCTTGCATGGGGAGTGGCATATGGCTACACGACCTAAATAGAAGCAGAAGGAGGTGTTTCTTGCAGAGGTGCCAGCTCCTCAGAGCTTGAGACGTTTGCTGAAATACGCAGTTAAGGCTGCTATGTGGCCGGCTGGGGTGAACCTACCCTGGAAGACGTGGCAAAGTGCTGTGTGCATGTAGAAAGCCAGAGAGTATGATCCCATTGTACTTGGGTGAGGCACAGAGATGGGAAAAAGTCTGTCAGGGGCAGTCTGGCCCTACCAACTAGCTAATCCAGAGCTGATTAGTACATGAAGGAGGAGGTTATATGACCAATACGGTAAATCACAGAGATAATAGTTTGAAAGACATGCTGCAAGAGAATCAAAAGAAATTATGGAAAGTAATAAGCTCTTTAAACACCACTGTTTTTTTTAAGACCCCAGTGCTTGTGGGAGTGCTTCAGGAAAAGGAAGAGAGAAAGTAAAACACAGAAAGGGACAATAATATTAGATGAGAACAACAGGAGTCAAATCATGAACTGCATTAGGGGACCTGGAAGATTGCAGTCGTTTAGATAAGGAAGGGACTAAGATAAGTACAGAGTCAGTAAACTAAGATAAGAGCAAGAGAGAGAAGGTAATTGGAGGCAGTGCACTTTGTGGTCAATGGGCCAAATGTGTTAGGCTAACAGAGCTACACCAAGGATGTGTTTGGCCCCAGTAGTATATCCCCAAGGACAGGAATATCAGAACTGACTTTGGAGTGATTGTTGATAATTTAGTGAAACCATCTGCACAGTGTTTGGTAGCTGTTAAGAGAGCAAGCGATATTGGAGTGCAGAGAGTGTTCTGGGCTATAAATGTAGTAACTTTATTGTCCCACTATATTTAAAAAAAAAATAAAAATAAAAATAAAAATGCCTTACAGGATAATGGGTATGATTTTGAGTTGATGTAAATCAGCTTGATTTCCTCCAAGCCAGCTAAATAGCTCTATGCTAATAGAGTCTGGCCTGTTTTTAGTAATATGTATGCCCATCTAGTATGGTATATACATACAGGACACTTTTACTTGTTAGAGTATTCAGAAAGATACACAAATGATTGAGACCTGGGGCATAACATGAGACCAATAATAAAAGATGAAATTAAACAAAAACGTGTGTCTTCAGAATTCTATCGATGTAGCCAACTCGTTCCAATTTTGCATAAAGCTCTCTGCTGGAGCTCTATATATCCCTTTAATTCTTCCAGTGGTATATTCTGACCAGTGCTGGCAGACTGTGCTAGAGTCCCTGCTATACATATGGCTCAGCATTGGTCTCTGCAAAGCTGGCTTGAATTTGCAGGGTCAGGCTGCCTTTCCAGCTGTTCATGAAGATCATGTGGACATTTAGAAGTCTTACGGAGTGCACTAAGATTCCAGCCATTCTTGGGACTAGCAAATATCAGGTATGTTGCAGATTTAGCCACAAAGGCTAGACTTTCAAAGAAATTTCAGCCACTGCTCTGCTCCATATTACAAGCCTCTGTGAGCCCAGCCATAAGTATTTAGTATATCTAAGGGCCTCCACAAAATCTTTCAAAAGCTGCTCTGCTGAACCAGGTCTCCTCTGCTTCCTGCAGGAATGAAATGTAGGAGAGACAAAATGAGTGAAGACCTAGATCTGCCTCTACAGAGAAATAAAATAAAGAACACTTTCGTATTATTATTTTAGAGTTTCAGCGTGACACTGCAGGAGGGAGTTCATAGGAGCTGAGGCAGTCAAACATTTCCTTGGAGCCCAGAATAGATGCCTACACCCAGAAAGGGACTGAGTGTTTTTTGCAGTGCATACATGTGCCTACTCAGCATTCAAACTCATGGATTTGGTTTTTGGTGTTTAATTCTTTGTAATACGTAGGGAAATATTCTGCTCAGTAACAAGTTTTCTTTTAGACTCTCTAATGCTTTACTTTATGGTAAGTAAAGTTTCTTTGTGAATCTAGCCTTAATGACTGAAGAAGCACTGCCACGTGAGAAAAAGGATAATTCTTGGAACTGTGCAATCCATTAAACTGAGTAGTTTCTGTGATCATGATCTAGTCTTGGGTAAGTGATGTAGCTTGACTGTGTCAAAACCAGACCTTGAACCTCAACTTGGCTTATTAATGCTTTATGCCAGCTAAATGCCAGGAAAGCAACTCTACACAATGCGTAATCTTCTCGTGTCTTTCGACCACTTCTGCAGTTCTGATCCCTACATCTAATGTTATGGGAGACCTAGAAAGATACTGAAAGATGTCATAAGCATAAGCAAGGCAATCAAATGTTTTTTGTATTATCAGAAATTTAAAAGGGTTCAATTTGGGACAGGTAGTGGAGAAGGAGTAAAATCAAGGTCTATAACCATGAATTGTTTGGAGAAGGAAAACAGGGAATCAAAATTTACTAAGTCTCATAACAACAACTTCTGGGGGGAGCAGTAGAAAAAAAAGTTGAGACACTTAAAGGACATTAAGGAAATACTTTATCACCCAGCATAATCATTAATTTGTGAAATTTATTGACGTAAACTTTGGGGGGGGGGGCACAAGTCTTAAATGAATTAAGGAAAATTGCTTAAACAAATTCGTGGAAGAAATGGCTAACAATGATTCTCAACTATGATGATGAAGTTGAACTCTCCAAATCAGGAAGTCCCTAATACAGAGACTGTCAGACCTTCAGAGGACATACCAGAGTCACCCTCTTCCCATTCTCCCTTTCTAAACACCGATGCCGGTCTGTCTTGGGATGGATGGACCTTTGGCTGCAGGTGA
Source organism: Tyto alba (assembly GCF_018691265.1). NCBI lineage: Eukaryota > Metazoa > Chordata > Aves > Strigiformes > Tytonidae > Tyto > Tyto alba. The sequence continues at coordinate 10,708,546 of NW_024881313.1, forward strand.
CTTGGTATCTCCTGAAGGTGAGTATTATTTAAATTTAAAATGAAGGCACATAACTGGTGGCACAAGGTAGTGTTCTGTATCCTGCATTTTGTTTGGGTCCTGTGATTTAAATAAAAAGGATGTAACACAACTAGCTTAAGTACTTTGAGTATTTTAATGTCAAATCTGTAAATTTTAACCTAGAATCCTTTGCTTCTAGGTTTTGTTTTTCTAGCATACAAACATACTCTTTACAAAGAGCTATTGTTGACTTGTGTGTGATTTCTAAACTGCTGACATTGGGATCGGAATTATTTTTAAAGGAAGAAGACAAACATTGCCACATTTGTGTTTAACTGGGAACTGCATGTCTTTCAAAAAAGAAGAAACAAACAAAAAAAAGACAAAATAAGACAAATTAATAATATACCCATTTTATATCCCTGCCACTTAACATGTAACATTTCACCATGATGCTTTCTCTCTGTTTGGCATTTTTGCATACAGCAAGCTAAAGCTACTTAGTAACATACAGGGTTGAAGCAGGACTCAGAAGTTATAATCCCCCAAAATAAGGAGAGGGAGAACACCACACTAATTGATGTCTTTCCCTTCTTATATTGCCTCCAACTCTATCAATAACATATTCCATAATACTCTAAGTTCCATCCTCAACAGATAACATTAAGCAGTACATATCCTAATTTCATCAGACTTGGACTCTTGCTTAAAACCTTAGGTGACTTCATGCATTTATATCAATTGTATCAACAGACCAGTGCATCTGACTCTCTGAAAGCAGGTGTGGATCCGCACAGAGATTTCTCATGACAGGATAGTTTGGATTATGATGGGATGACTATGGCAAACAGACAGCCAGAGACCCAAATATCTCATGTAAAATACTAGAAAAAGCTCTGGAAATACTGTGTACGTGGTGTCTTCAGTCAGTAGTATTTTTGGAAGACAAAAGGCAGGTTTATTTGGCTGATTTGTGTTACTTGGGGATGACCCTGTGCATAAACTGTAATGCAAAGTCAGTATTTCTGAAAATTTATGTAAGAGGAACTAGCCATAGAAGTGTGACCTGCTGACTCATTGTCCCAAAATGGTATCAGTCTAAAATATCACTGCAAGTGTGAGCTGAATTCTCTTGCAAGCCCTAAATAGGACAGACAGCAGTTCCATACATTAGGAGGACAGTGTCACATATGGCTGTATCCAGTAGGGAAGAGCAAAGAAAGAATACTGGGACTATTAAGCATGAGAAAAGATTATAGCTCAGTCTTGCTGCAAATTGGTAACTACAAGATGTAATGTGTAACTCATGAGAAGTAAAATTTAGCTTAGAATAACTTTCTCAGAGACCTTTAATTCTGGGCATATGAGATAAATTCAGCTTCTGTTGGGCTGCACACCCAGGATCCCCCTTCTATCTAGAGACATAAGTAACTCAAGACAATGGATTTTTGCACTATATGAAGTGGTCTCAAATTTGCTAAAAAAAACTCCATCTGGGATGTTCAGCCAGATGTGTTAAAGTCACCACGTTAAAAAAACCGCACATCTATACTGATAAAAAAAAAATGGGAATCAGTACGTAGACAGCAACATTATTGCTTAAGAAAAGGATTCAGAGGAGCTTATGTACATAGCAAAAGGACACCAAGAAAAGCAAGCCAGTCCAATGTATCAGGTTTTTAATGTTAAGCTTCCCCTTAAAAATTTAATAGCTATCAAACTTCCTAATCTTTCTCTTCATTCTTATTGTTGAAAGGTGAAATTCAGATTTAAAGCTGAAGCCTGTAACCCACTCCTTACTGAAAGCAGTTGTTGCTATGCCATAGTTATAGAATACATTATGGAGCAATGTGGTATAATGCTTTTATTGACATGGATGTGAAGGAGATGTATTACCATGCCTGAGCTGCTTGTTATTTTCATGCTGTTTATTTGTGAAGGTAGAAGTACATTTTACAACTCCTCCCCTCAAAATAAAAAAGGCTTTTATAGCAACATTTCCAAGCATCTTTTATTTTCTCTGAGCCACATATTCTGGAAAAAAAAATAATAAAAAGAGAGAGAACTGTTCTTTGAATGTTTAGAAATTTTTGAATAATGGCACGGGCTTCATCATTTGTCTACCTATGAAGTAAATGACTGTGATGGAAAGTCTGAAGTCCTTACAAAAGATTTGAAAGGGAGAGCAAAGTAGAGTATCTTAGAGAAGCAGCTTAGATGTATTAGCTAATGTTTGTGGACTCACACATGTACTCAAGGTGTTTTTTCCAACAAAAGTTAGCAATGGTCTCAGACATTTATAAGATAGAAGTTCATAGAATCATAGAAAGGTTTGGGTTCGAAGGGACCTTAAAGATCATCCAGTTCCAACCCTCCTGCCCTGGGCTAGGGCTCCCTTCCCCCAGCCCAGGGTGCTCCCAGCCCCGTCCAACCTGGCCTTGAGCCCTTCCAGGGAGGGGGCACCCACAGCTGCTCTGGGCACCCTGGGCCAGTGTCTCACCACCATCACAGGAAAGAATTTCTTCCTCATATCTAATCTAAATCTACCCTCTTTCTTTAAAACCATTATCCTTTGTCCTATCCCTACAATCCCTGATGAAGAGTCCCTCCCCACCTTTCCTGTCCCCCCTTTAAGCACTGGCAGGCCGCTATAAGGTCTCCCCGGAGCCTTCTCTTCTGCAAGCTGAACACCCCCAACTCTCAGCCTGTCCTTATAGGGTAGGTGCTCCAGCCCCCCAGTCATCTTCATGGCCTCCTCTGGACCTGCTCAAGCAGGTCCGTGTCCTTCTTCTATTGGGACCCCAGAGCTGAGCACAGTATTCCAGGTGGGGTCTCATGAGAGTGGGATAGAGGGGGAGAATCCCCTCCCTCGACCTGCTGGTCACAAATTGATGGTCCCTGTCTTGCCTAAACTAATTCTAGAAGCTGAGCTAATGCGCTTGAATCTATCTCAAGTTGTTTTCTTGCTCTGTTTTGTTGAAACAATGAAAATTATCTTGACTGTCTCTTGTTATGGATTTCTTTGGGCTTGAGTTGTCTGAGAAAATCTAGAGGTTCCTCAGGCATTAGGCTTGTCCAACCCTTTTGCGGTTGTGTTGAGGCAGTGGAAATCAAGAGAATGACAACAGCAAGGAAGAAACCTTCCACCTGAAAAAAATGGGGCTTTTGAACTTTTTTATATAGTACTGTCATCATCTATTTTCTGTGGAAAGACCCAGGAATTAACCACCTCGTCATAAATTTATCATCATAGTCTATAGGAAGCTCTAAATATGCCTTGAGAATATAGGCTTTGAGGACTTAAAATTGTATTTTCGCTATCTGAAAACCTCAGTGTTAAGATGTCAGTTATCACATTCTGAATGTTTTTCTAGATGTATAAAACTGTTTTTAAGGATGATCTGAGATTTAACAAAATTACTCTATTTTGATTTTTAGTCTGTTGTAATTTTGGAAGGAAACTCCATATTTTGTGGGGAAAAGAGGGAAATGTTATCAGAAAATAAAAGAGTGGAAGATTAAATTTTCCGGAGTGCTGGAATGTGAGGTTACCCAATGGGGCAGGAAAAAGAAAGTTAAAAATGCATGGATAATTACAGTTGACATATAATTTTGTGATTTACTACATGGATACTATTCATGTACATAGACTCTATAGGCACTTTATATAATAGCCATGTAATTAATGCATACATTATTAATATATAAGTGCTTCTATTAAGAGATGTCATTAATGATCCTGCCATCTTGAAGCTGTGAGATACAACTTAGTGCAAACCCCATAAGACATTTGGTCTAGCCTGTCAAAATTAGACAAAAAAAAATGCTTCTCAGTACATAAAATCTACTAATAAAACTACATGATATTTCGGAAGCAGCCAGTCTCATTGCCCTGGGAAGGGAACACACAGGCTTATTTTTGGTGAAGCAGGTAGAAAAGATATAGAAGTGGATCAAGGAGGACTTGAAATAAACTGACAACAGTCAGATGTCTAGAAACAGACTACACGAAGAACTGCACGGATATATAATATATTCAGAGTAAAAAAAAAAAAGAACCAACTTTTTGTTTCTGCTTTGTCCAGTTTCAAAATGAATGCAGAAATTAAAAAAGGACTGTGAAGCAGTTCTGAGGCGAATAACATTTAACAGATTCCTCTTACTGCTGTAAACTAATCCATTATTTGCTGTAAGTTTCTGCATCACAATAGAAATTTTTTCAGCTTCCCCTGAGAACTGTAAAACAGAATGTCTTCACAAGAAAAACAATAATAATTACTGAGCTTAAGGTTAAGTATAATAATTATGACAGGCAACAGAGATTTCAGGATTATAAATATAATTGACTCTGTCAAAAGAAGTCAGAGAGAAGAATATTTAGGCGCAATGTTTTAATGTACACAGTTCAAATGCTTTCTCTGAGTCTGTCTTAAGGTCTACAGATTTGATGTCCCTCTGCCTTTTTATGATGTATGGACATTCTTTGGGAAGGTAGAAGCCTGAACTATGAAGGGACAGAGATTAAGGGCCAAAGTCAATCAGTTTTTGTCAACATTTATGGGCAGCAGAACTTGACATAATGGCTTGGTAAGATCTCCAGCATTTCACAGTGGTGCTATGATTTTTTCTGTATAGTTTAGATAAAAAAAGAACCCTGAAGACTGTTGAATTCAACAGGACTGGGCCAAAGATATCTGTACTCTACCTCGTTATCATATGGATCATATGGATGAAGCTAATTTTGTATGACTTATTGGGGTTGTTTTGTGTTTATTTCCTATGAGGACTGTGATTCATTCTGCCTCTGCCTTTTCTTTATACATTTATTCTTATACAGAGGAATCGAATCAAACAAGGTCAAACCAATCAACACAAATCCAAATTAAGATAAAAAGTAAAGAATGGGGCTGTGACACCCAGTTGTTTGCTGTCTTCTCCATGCAAATTCAAGAATTTTTATTCCTCTGTGGTGTTTTTTGAGGTCTAACAGTCTATTACTTATTTTTATTCTGTATTGCTGTGACCACCAGAACACTGTAATCTGCTGTTTCTTCTCTTCAGATAAGAAAAATTCTTTTTCTTTTTTTTTTTCCCATGTACTTCACTTAGCTTGGGTTCTTCTTCCATGTTCTACACTCTTTCATCGTGAAAATCCCCTTTTCAGGAAGCTAAGGCAGGCATATCAACCTGTTCAGATGGATTAACATATCTTACAGGGAGTCCTGCATCAGAGAAACAATAAAAAATACAGGTACAATATTTAGTCTTAGTGCATTAAATACTTGAGCATGAAGACCACTGTAAGACTATAGAAGGATATTATATATCTTCCGTGTTGAAACATATGGTTAGAACTGTTTCAAACCCTTACTCAGTTTGCCAGATAGGGAGAAAAGATGTTCATTACCAACTTGAGACCCAGGCAGCCTGGGTTGTATTTAAAGCACTGGTGGTGCCCTTTTGTAAAGCTCCCTATTTTTCTGTTACCCATTGTGACAAACAGGGTTCTCCTGCCTTTTGTAAAATGTTTTGAGATCTACAGATAGAAATTTTCTGTGGCAGCCAAGAATTAATGCCATTGACTGGTTATATCAACCTTTGATGTTCAACTTGCAAATTTTCAGTCCTGCCTAATACCTTTGGATCACGGGTTTCTTCTTAAAACAAGAAAACCCCAAAAGATCTAAAACACATTGCATTTCAGGTCTCAGAATTTTGGGGATATAAGGATACCTGCGGTTACATTTGAGAGGAACTGAAGTATTTAGTTCATATATGTAAATAGTTTTACTGAGCCTCACTCAACTCACTTTTTTCCTAGCTACTGATAGAGTCATAACAGTGTTTCTTTATTGAAGCTTGTCCTGCTTACACCTGAAGTATTACTGGGGAGCATCTCCCTAAGGAAATATTAAGTATCTATTTTTGTAACTAATACATTATAAATATTGCAAGAGAAGTATAAAAATGTTTGCATCAGAAATGATGGGAAAAGCCAATTCCTTTCCTATGTACAAAGTTATTTCAGACAACATTACCTCAGTAAAGGTCACTCAACCTCAGCTGAGTCAAGGTCAGTTGTGTACTTTGGAGATACAGCCTCACAAAAAAGATAATCAATTTACTGAGGTTCTCCATATTCCTAAGCAGTTGTGAGGTTCCTAACTGCACTGAGTGCTATACAATTTTTTCTCACAATATTATGCAACCAGAAAGTGTATTTCCTGCTTTATAGGCACATACTGAGATATGGGTGAGGAGTGGTCCCACAAGGATTCATTTGATCTGGAGTTGAATCCAGCTGCATCCAGTTCAGCGACTGTGCACTGGATGCAATTTCCTACTCCTTCACACACAGAGTGTCTAAGGAATTCTTCTGATGGGGACATGTGACCCTCATAAGCAGCACTGCATTCAGGCAAGGCTCCTACAATGAATCCCAACCCCACCTTGGTTGTCTGCTGTGGAATTGAGCAGCCCTGCAGAAGTGGTTTCCCAGACTACAGTTCTATCTTAGATTGGAGGTCAAGATAGATGGCAGGATTTTGGTGTGAAGGCAGAGATACAGGTCTTGTGGAAAGCTCCATGCTGTGTTTTGGCTGAGCAGCAGTTTCATCCAGTGTGTGATGCAAGGAGTTTTGGGAGTCAAGTATTCCACTCATGTTTTGGTCCTACTCCTATTTGAAATTCCCACAAGATGTCTTGTCATCTGACATATGGACCGATCCCTGGTTTCTGCATGAGTGCTGTCAGGACAGGTATCTCCTGCTAACCAGGACCCATAATGGCAGCTCCACTCAACTGAAAAGGATAGAATAAAGTTGATGATTTTGGAGGCTTTGTAGTTTTATTAAGAGAAAAGATCAAGCAGAGTGCTTGTATATCAAATATACTCTGTGTTTACTAGGAGGTTGTTCTGTCCTTGCACAATTCCATCTATCCCTAAGGTATTTTGTAGAGTCAAAGGAATGATAGAGCAATAATGAATAGGTAACATTTTTACTATCATCCTCTCGCTCACAAACCAGGATCTGTCACATTTGCATAGTTTTTATTCATAAAGGAAGGGAATTCAGGACAGTTCTTTGGTTTTCACTCTTAATAAATTGATCAAGTAGTTAATAAAAACAGGGGCTAAAGACATACTGTGTGATCCATGCAATTCACAATGACCTTTCTTTGAACATGAGCTATCAAATGTACAGCATGAGCAAGGCTTGTATGAGACCTCAAAATTTGTTTGCTTTTGCACCTAATGCCAGAAGTTAAACTCTCTTCTCCTAAGGCCAAAAGGCTAATGTACTAATTCATAGTGTCATGCAGCTGCCTATTTGATTGAGTTTTCTTTTCTTCTCACAGAAGGTTAATTTCCATAAAAGGGATTTTGATTTGACTGGGCTTGTTTGGACAAGATTTTATGGGATTTGGTTTCAGTCATGGTGTTTGATGTCTCAATGCATAAAGAAATACAGCACAAGGACAGAGAATACTGTTTAATTATTCACTAAACAAGCCTATCAAATGTCTTTTTGTATTAAATGTGTGTGCAGGTATGTTGTCCTGGGCTAGTAAAGTATTTTCCTGTGTCTAATGCTTAGCAACATTATGTTAACCTAGAGCTCTTGATCACTTTGCAGTGCTTATTTTTAAGGAATATGTAGTAGAAGATAAAACTGATTAAACAAGATAATAGACAGTATTAGACAGTAATAGACAAGTAATTAGACAGTAATAGACAAAATAGTTCCACTTATCAGGTCCTGGGTTCATCTGGGGAAAATATTTGATTGCTAGAAAATAACTGCAGAAAACTTCCACAGCCATGTGCTAAAAGTGTGGTGACAGTCACAAAAGCACCTCAGTGCCTCAGTGAGACAAAGCAAAGTTAAAGTGGTTGGTAGGTATGCATGTGATCAAGGCATACATCTCTTAAAGAAGTTGGTTTGTAATTCGAGATAATAATATTGATTAGTAATAGAAGAAATGCGAAAGAACCTGTTGATTGTCAGTACTCAGATTCCTTTGGTGTTCTGGGCTCTCTAGCATGCAAGAATCAAAACGTAGAATGAAAATTTCCATCAAGAACCTGTAATTTAACTAAAGTAGAGGGAAGAAAAGTCTCAAAGCAGTAAACATTTTCATCCTCTTTAACTCTTCTGGAAAAAATCCAAGTTTAATTCATCCCTCTACAATCTTGCCGGATTTAAAGCCATCTGCAGGGGGGTAAATGATGGCAGCATTTGCCCCTGCAACTCATTTAGAAATACATCTTCATTTGGCACAATCCAGCAGCGATGAAAGGCAGCAGCACTTTGTGAGCTTTACCAAGCAAAAAGGTTTAAAGCAGCTGACAAGCGTCATAAGATATTGTTGTACCAGTTTGTATTGATTGTGCTGGAGGGCACCTCCTTGTGGAAGAAGATTGATTTTTGTGTGTTTTCACAAAGAGATTTTAATAGTCTTTGGACTTGCTGTCATGTCACAAAGGCCCACAGCAAGACATGTCTGATACCACAACTTTAAATGATCAGCCCTTCAGCCTCCAATAAGCATCAATTAATACTGTATAAAAACATCTCCAATGCAGTTACACTGAAAACCAGTTTTTCTAAGTTATAAGGTCAAATTCTGCACTCATGCAATAGCAGAGAAATCACTGACAACCAGGAATTAAATTAGCTCATCTTCAGAGAGAAATTAAAAGAAAGAGTACTCAGTTTTTGATTCTTTGTTAAGAAGGTCAAATTCTTACTTAAACTAATGAAAATGTGAAAGCTGTTAATTGCAATCATTTAAGTCATTGGATAGAAAGTCATTCCTAGAGATTTTTTCTTTTGCTTCTTTACTAAGAAATTTCATGCCTTTATCATTTACTGAGGTAAAAATTCACAGAGAAGAAATTACTAACTGGTTAACTTTTTCAAATTTGAGCAGAAAAAGCATGGAAGAGAGTGTGTGTTTTCATGCCTTATATATGTAGGAATGGTTAAGTGACTATAATATTCCTAAAGGTTTGTCATAGATCAATGACACTACTATCAATACCATAGTAGCTCTCCATCTGGAAAACTCCTGTAGAATTTTACAAGGTTGAAACTATTACATTTCTATTGACTTGAATGTAATATAAAAAAGTTTGAATGTAACAGGACACAAAATATTATGTATAGATTTTTTTTTATTGAAAAATCTTTTCAATACTAGAATAACTATAGTAATTTTCAAAGGGTGTGTCAGAAAACTTCTGTTCACTTGTATTGAGCTTTTCCATAAGATGAGGAAATCCTCTGCAAGTCCACGTCCAACCTACCATCAGGTGTCAGCTCTGTCGTGCTGCAGTGAAACATCTGCTCCAGCAGCACTGAGGCACTGGTTGTTGCAGCTGCTCCAAACAGAAAGTGGTGCATTTATGGCTTCTCATTGCTGGAATTGCTTGGCTGCTGCATCATTCAGTCATGAATGTGTTCATGGTGCATTCCATGAAGTGGTGAGCCCTGAATCCCAACTACATGCCAGTCCAGATATCATATTCTGTTCTACTTCCATTCCTCTTGTAGTTGTAATTCTCACCTTTTACTTCATGTATCTTATTATAGGCCTGGAATAGAAACCAAGGTTTTGCCACAAAGCCAACAGGTAGTGCAATTCTCCTATCTTTGCTGTTCTCATCTGGCTTTTAGAAGCAGCACTGACAATGCACATGCCTAAATTAGTTGCTCAAAGTCAGATAGGGAAAATATTCTCTGCTGCTTTATTTTTTGTTTTGTCTTAGCAGTGCTCACAAAAACCTTTTGAATTTTCTGGAGGTGTATATGTGAGTTGCAGCCATTATGATGTAAATTACAGATTAAGCCCAAATCAACATGGAGGTAAATAAAATTAATAGGACTATTTCCACTGACGTCCACAGTAGGTTGATCTGAATTAATAGAATTTCTGAAGTAAAAGCTTTTTTTTACTGTATATTCATACAGTATTTTGTGAAGTGGGATCTGGAATCTGTTTTTTATTGCTGCTGCATTAAAAATAACAGTGATGTAATGTTCTTTGCAAATACTGAGCTTTATTGTGGAACCTACAGCTGTAGCTTCTAACTTCTAGTTTTTAATTTTTGTTTGTAACTCTCCCTGCATTTTCACATAAGGAAAGCTCAATTGCAAAAGTGTTGGGAAAAGTAAAGAACAAAAAAATGAGAAGATGGAAAATGTTGGATGGTTCTTAAGAAATAAAGATGGCTTCTATTCAAAATAAATCAAATAAACCTTCATTTAGTTGCTTGTTTGTATAGAACATCAAAGATGTAAGTGTGGACAGAAAAAAAAAAGTGTCCTATTTTTACTGAAATACAAATCTGGAATATTTAAAGACAAATCAGACTCTGGTCATTATCAGAACCATCAACACTATTTTTTCCAGAACAAATATGCAAAAAAGAAAAGACTGTTTCTTTTGTACGATACTGATCAGAAAAGTAAAGAGTAGAGAAAATGTGGAAGACAGACAGAGAGAATGAGTAACACAACTTTGTGAATCAGCAAGTATTGGCAGTGCTCCTTAAACTCTTAACCAGCTGGAAAAAGTTGGCTCTGACTGTAAGCATGGATACAGAATATTTATATTCTGCAGGATAGAAGAATAAAAAAGAAAGTGTATTAACTAATTGTTTGAAGATGAAAAGAAATTATAAGATTAACTAATATACATATGAAATTATTTATATACTGTATGTAGTATATTCTATATTTTGCATCTTGTACATGGGGAACAATTACTGTCTCCTCAAAGCATGTGAATCTTGATTTCTGATGTAAGGTGATAGTAGGGCTTCCATTATAGTGCAGTTTTCAGATTTCCTTCAGCAGCTTTTTTGGGGAATGGAAGGATAAATTCATTTGAAAGAGATTAGTTGAACAGTAGAAGAGTGTTGAAGTGGTGAGTTTTTTTCCCATACAAACCCTGCATGAGAACATTCTGCCTCAGAGTTAAGTTTGAAAGCCTGTGTTGTTGTTTTGTGTATATATATAAATGACACAATATAAGAAGGTTTTAAAAGGAAGATGGAATGTAAGAACAATACTGGCATTTGGGGGTTAAAGCAATCAGGTCCAGAGCACTTTACCTAATTAAAATAGTGGATCTTAAAAGTCAGGTTAAGATGTTCAGGATCAAATGCATAGTTCTGTCACTCAAGTAATACATAAGCCTTATAACAGAAGCTTATAATTACAGATAGAAAAATGCTGTACATGGGTTACCTCACCCAGTTCTCTGCTATGTGACTGTTTCTTACAATATACATTCTACTGTTTTAAAAATATCATTATTTAACTTCCAACTCTGCCTTTAAAACCAATGTTGAGTAACTGAGAAAATATTCCCATGCAAATATGATATTTTATTCTTATAATTAGCATGGAATAGGTAATGAGTTGTAGTGGTTGTATAGTTGATATTGTATAGAATTTAACAGCTACTATTGTATGTCTGAGATAGATGTAAAATCTTTTCTTATGCAGTCATCAAACATTTCATGTTTGAACAGAATCAAAGAAATCCCTAGCTATCTCTTTCTAGTCCCTCTGCACCATTAAAGATACAGCTGGATTCTGGTTGTAGGACCTTGCAAAGATCTGTATGTGTATCAGCAGATATATTTGACTGACAGGAAGGTAGAGTGATGGCAATTACAGGTCAACCATCTGAGAAAAAATGAGAAATGAATGAGCCCAAGGGCTCAATTCTTAACCCAGAAACATGAGCATGTATGGTTGGTTTGCTGCGTTTCTTGTCAGTTTGTCCTTTGGTTGCATGATGTTATCAATGATGCAGTAAGATTTCATACTTAACAGTGGAATTGGTTCTTAGATTATGTATTTGCACCTCAGTATGAAAGAATCTAGATAACTGACTTTAATGTTTTTCAGGGGAAAATATGCTTAAAATTTGTTGTCAAATATTTATTATATAAGCTACATGCAGCTAGGAAAAATGAATGAGCCATGGTGTTGTATGCTCAAAGATCTGTCTTTTCATTCTGATCTTTACCTGACCTACTTTACAGGGATGGCCATCATATTCATTTCTCTTTGCTCAAGTTCTCTGCCTGTAAAATGGGAGTAATTGCATTTGATATTCCCAAATTAAGAATATTATTATTAAGCATAGCAATGGACTATACAGCCTTCTATGAAGACTAATGTTTTCCAGAAATGGCTCCAGTGGAGGTCAAGGGAAGAACACCTAAGCATCCACGATGTCCTGAAAACTCAATAACTTTTATTAAGCTGTTGAATGAATTGTTGAACATGGTTGTTGACATCCGTAGCACACGTGAATGTATGACCACAAGGGAAAGGCAGGGGACTGGCAATGAGTGGGTGAACAGAAGAACATATATACTTCCCTAGACATTATCAAGGGGGAAATAAAGAGAAAGAGAAAGTGCAGTGGAGGGAAAGTAAAGAAAAAGAGGAAATGATCATTCTGTGACTAGAAGCATAGGAAGAATAAGAGTTGTTGGAGAAGAAATAAGGTTAGGACAATATTTAGAAAAGAGTAAGAACAGAGAGAACTGAAGAACCATAAGTGAAAAAGAGGCAGACACACAAGAATGAAAACTGCTTATTGATAATTTCTTTCAGATCCATTTAGCCTTGCAACAGTTTGTACACAGAAGTACTTACCTACTGCAGGAGGATGTGATATGGTCATGAAAAAGCAGATGTAGTTCTAGATTAGATCAAGGAAGTTATCGCCATCAGAAACTGAAAACGATCAGTCCCATTGCTGTGTTGTGCTGTGTTGGTTATATACTTCCTAAAGGACCTTTAACTATGATGGATGCACAGAAAGGAATACTCAGAGCCTGTTTTATTCTAGATCAGTCATGTGACTGGAGAGTCTGTTATGTGTCAAAAGAGTTGAATGAATACGGTGGTTACAGCAAAAGGAGAAGTGATTAGCTTCTATACTTTCTGTGGTTCTAGGCATCAGCTAGTGCCTCAAATGGCTCCTTGGTTCTTGGTTCTTGGTTCCTAGATCTGATTCTATGTGGCCTATAGTATCTATTTAGGATGCTGATGGAATAAGTGACATTTTCTAGCTGGTACATCCACTATTCTCCTTGTGACATTGAAAAAAAGCAGTATAATGTGACTCATTTAACGTTAGAAGTCTTTTGGATTTATCATCAGTAAATTTTACTAACTTCCATATATTTAGTTGTACAAAAGCTAAATACAGAGCAAGACAGTGTTGTTAATGATGGAGGAATGCTGCAATCGTGCATGATGTATAGTTTTTCAGATGAGTCAACGACGGTGGAATCCAGTCAGTGAAATTCTGCTGAAAGCTCCCTGAGACAAAAATCTGTTGAAATCACAGAAGTTCAAATACGATTTTAAAAAGGGAAGTATTGAGACTCTGGAAGTTTTTAGAAGTTGCTGCTAGCTAAATGAGATGGATTTGGTCTCTAAAGTATGTATCTGGAAAGTGAAAAGCCATCAACATTAACCTACTTGTTTTTTGCACTTTGAATAACTGTGTAGCATTCTGGGGAAAAAAAGAAAAAAAGAAGTTATATTTAAATGGACCATGGGAACTAATTTGTAACTAAACCACTGATGATATTTTTATGCTTATTAGCTCCTATCATTTCAGAGGAAGATTAAGCTTTCCACAGAACCCATAAACATTTAGTTTGTTGTAACTACAGATTTTAATGGTTGAAAAACAGGCTCATCCATCTGTTGGAGACCAGTAAAGCAAATACCTTGAGTTACCTGTATAAGCTGCTTTCTCAGTAAATGTAGTTCTAAACAGGCACAAGGAGAACTGATAATGCTGCTCATGTTTTAGACAGGATGTCAAATTTAGGGTAAATGATGCTAAAAAATATTGCAAAATGGTCCCTAGCCTCTGTCAGTGCAATAAAATGATCACAGCAGTTTTTTTTTCTCATCAAAGCAGATGGCTTTAATGATTTTTCAAGCCATGCTTAATTCATCTGCAAACAACAGAGATCGGTTTGCAAATGTGTACTGAAAGAGAGAGATGTTACTGTTCATAAATGCTCTGCAAGTTTGTTTTGCCCCATCATTAGTGGCAAATGGTGTTTACTTAAGGTAAATCATTTTTGTGAACCGTCTTAGAGTCAGTGTTGCAGTTGCAATAAATTACCTGTAAAATGAAATGAGTATCACCTGGCTAATGTGGCTAGTACAATTGGCCTGATGGAATATGTAAAATTATCTGTTTTCTTTTGAATTAAAATTGCATTATAGAAATGACTGCCGTCTTTCTGAAATACTTGTTTGCTTTGCACTATAAAACTGAATGTTTTATTTTTTTCATAATTTTCTGTTGTGAGTTTGTTATTGCTGTAATGTTGTTCTTTAACACCAGGCAGAGAAAAACACATGATCTATTCACATATGGGTTTATATTTTAAAAATAGCTTTGTTTTTGTATAGCATCAGAAGTTAGTCAGAGAAGAACAATTGAAGAACTAGCATGTATATGATAACTTATGGGAGGGGAAGTTTTAGAATACACTGAGTAAATAAAAATGTTGATTCTGGCTTCTTTATGTCCCTAGAAGAGGAAATTCAGTCATTCCTAAAATTATATCATTCCTCCTAGTGACTGAAATATAACTGGAAAAACATGTTTGTGGATGTATTTCTAACACTGAAACTTAGTTCCGAAGAGGGTTTCTCCCATTAAAAGCTTTGGATTTATCAATAACAGTGTTGCTCCAGGACATAAAGAAACTGAAAATTTTGTTTCTGTCTATAGATATATACCAAAACTCTGAAAAAAAAGAGTTTTCTTTTCCAGAACAGGCATTTATCACATATAGATGTGAGTAATGTACCCAATTAGGCCATACAAGACTTGTTTTCTTTCTAAACTGATCTTAGTTGAAGTTAAAATACATCTCATGATTTATGATTGATGGCTTGCCAGCTAAACCATTTAAAATGTAGCAAGAATAGACAAAGGTGTTGGGATGACACTGACTATAATAAATAACATGAGATATGTGTTAAGAAAACTGTGAAATTAGATATTGAAGAGCATTGATGCTTGGGGTTGTAGATGTTCTTTATTTCAAACTGGAATTATAAACAAAAGAGTTATATTAAATCATTTAAAAGAAAGTTAGTTGCAGGTGGCATTCCTGATATGAACATGTTTCTCCACAAAGCTAGTCTTGGACACTCTAAACATTTGTACTCAAATCTCATCAAAATGTTGAAGCATTTATGCAATTAATATGAATCATATAGTTTCATTCCATTTCATATTCAGTACTCTTCTGAGTGACTCCCATTTGAGGGTGTTGTAAAAAGCCATGGTCTCCACACTACTTGGGCCAGAAAGGGAAGCTCAGAGCTGTGCCTGCATAGAGAATTTGGGTATGCAGAACAACTAATTTCAGAGGTGAGGACACTTGACTAAATCAGTAGCTACACAAAAAGGATTTATTGATCACCCTAATTTCAATGGGTGGTTATGCAGAAAGTCTTTTCTGGTTTCATAGGGCAGATTTTTCAGACCTTGGCTTGCAGTCCTGATAAGATTGACAGTAAGATATACACAAGGTTTATATGCCAATATAAATTTTTCATTAGGCAGACAATAGAAGTATTTTCTAAATAACCTTCTTGTTTCACTGTTAGAAAGAATTTTTTTTTAATCATCCTTATTTCAAAACCTTGCTGATATATCATTATTTATGATGTCAGTTGTCTGGGAGGAAGATAGCAAGCCCCTACATGCAAAGTTGTGACATTTTTGAGTCACAGCAATTAGTTCAGTTATCTAACACAACACAAGTGAAAGTGAGAAAGAATGGGCCAGAACAGGAATAATCCACAACATGCCTTTCAATTCAGATGGGGGGTCAGGGTTATAAAGATTGCATTCAAGATGTCAGCAACAGTGTTAGGGAACATAATTTAGCAGCGATGTTCATGCCTAGTACCAGGAAAGCAGCTGGCATCCTACAAGAAATACACTTGAATAGAACACAGTTCAAGACATTCAAGACCTTTCTGAGAGGTGAAAACCTAGATGAAAATGCAGCCTCAGTATAAATGGAGGATCTGTCTAGCACTATGCTGTTGGCATTCTGTTAAAAAAAAAAAAAAAAAAAGAAAACCAACAAAAAACAACCCACAACAAAAACCACAGTTGGAAGGTGGGAGGAGGGGATTGCATCCTGCTAAACTGTGAGTTTCAGTAATAAGGCTTCACTAAGAAAAGTGCAGCATAACTAAATTTAACATGCATTCTAGAAGAGCAATCAAATCATATAGCCAGAGCTTCAGTGAATAATTCATGTGAAACCTGATGAGATAAAAGGACTGACATGAGAGAGCACCATAAATAACATACTGTAAAAAGACTGAAGACCAAAGATCTAGTTTTTCATCAGCAGATATAAGGCAACATCCCCCTTTGGAAATTATGGTTCTTTGCTCAATCTAGTCAACTTGAATTTTCACAGTTTTTAGTTGGGAAACTGACAGAAGGCAAATTTCCCAGCAGACAAATTTAGTATTGCTAACTTGCTACTAACTCTAATTCTTGCCAATTCTCTAATTTTCTCAAATTGACATTTTGCTGAACAGTATAATAAATATGGGACCTTCTTTCCATTCCTAGCCACTGCAAACACCACAACAATCTCTCCTGACTGATCTATAATCCACATGACACCTTTAACAACTTCTCTTTGGTCTACACATCTCTGCCTGCTCATCTGAACCTCAGTGCTTTTCTTGATCTGGTCTTCTAGGTTTAGAAAGTGAGATGAAAAGGACACACACATGCACACACTAAAAGACTGAAAATCACTTTGCTGGGAAAAATGAACATATTTTTTTAATATGTCTCTGCTGCAAAAGAAGTGCAGCAACACTTTAAAAATAGTGATAATCTAGTACTGCAATGGAACTAGTGGCTGCAGTATATCTGCTGCATTGTCTAAAAGCCCATCTCTGTCTTTTCCACTGCCACTATGTTGCTCTCATCTGGGAGTTTTTGTTGTGACATTATAATTAGGATAGCCTGTTTTTTTTGCCTTTTCTTTTTTTCCTCATTTTTTTTTTTTTTCCTCCTGGCCTTTGAAAGAACACCTGGGTGACCTTTGTCAATATACACCAAACTGCAGTGGGGACAATCTTCATTATTGTTTTTCCTAATCAAAAAGGACACCTATGATAGTGTAGTTTACTACAAAGCCATGCTGAAGACGGCTGTAAAATTTCTTCATGTTGGAAATAAGTTATGCTATGGTGTGAATGTTCTCTGAGGTGCAAACTTCACTCCTTCCCAAGCATTTGCCTTAGTCTACATACTTCAGACTGCATGTCAGGATGGGGTGCAGGTGTGGTGTCTTGTTTTTTTTATAAAGACATACTGATATACAGGCAATAACAGAGCACCTGTGACTCCAACAGCTTCCTTTGGTGTAAATAATCGGAAGACCAAGATGTGTGGTGGCCCACTGAATATATTTCCACTGGTGGAAAAGGGTCAGCTGGAGACCACAGTGAATTGCGAACTATTCAGGTGCAGTATATGTGCTGAATTGTTTTTGTGTTTAAAGTTAAATATACTTATGTGCTTTACTGGACCAAAGCCAAGATGCTCAGTACTATGCAGACCCAAAGCACTTATAGGATTTAAACTAGATCTAGTCATGATATTTTCCATTAACACGTTCTATTGAAAAATGCAGATGTTACAAAACAAAACAAAACAAAAAGTACTTTTTTTACAGAAGGAAAAAGAATCAAAGTTATATATATCATTATGTTACAATAACTCTTGTAATCTCTTCACACAATTTTATTTTGTTAAATGAAATCAAATTTATTTATTTTTGTATCAGCTTAATATTAAATAGCAGTCTCTGTTTTAGCTTTATGGGAATGGTAGTTCAAGCAACTCACTTTTACATGGTCTTGGTGGTTTAGAGTATTGTCTATGTTGGAAAGTGGAATTCCACTTATCCTAGGTGCTTACACCATCTTTGGGAATTCAAAAAGAGTGAAACAATATCACATAGCTCTGTGAGACATAATCAAACCAGACAGTTTCATAGAAGAAAAAAAATGTCTGCCAGCTTCACTTCTACTTGCTCTAATGAAGTCTCATAATGAAATTAAGTTTGATGCTGAAATGACCAGAAACAAATTGCTTCACCTTTATTACCATGAAAGAAAGTTCTTTGCACTATACTGTATGAGTAGTTCTGTTTCAAGTTGTCACCCCTATTTGGAATCATGATAAGTGTTGACATATGTCTATTGCCTATATAGAATTTCCCCAATAATATTTAGCTCTTAAAACATTTTCTTCCTGGTCTATCAGAGCCATTGCATCTTAGTGAGAAAAATGGCCTCCCACAGCCCATATGGATTGCTGTGGTGGGCCAGTGTCTGGTTCACTGCAATGCAGTTGTAAGCCACAATGTCCCAAGGAATATTGGGCTTTCTGGAATGCAAATCTGGCATTTGTCATTTTATCCTCCTTCTTGGACATTGTGCTAAACAGCTCTGCCAGCCCCAAGGATAAAGGCCAGAAACTAACCTTGATTAACCATTGGGTTCATTCATCTGGTAGTTCTCTCATCTGATAGTTCTTTTTTTGCCTGTGAATTTATTTCCCAGGCTTTCTATTTATAATGCATGTAATGTCCCCTACTGGTGGTTTATTTGTGGAGTATAGTGGTACAAAAATATGTATTAGAAGCAGACAATGTTAGTCCTGGACTTGCTGCTTCTCTCTAAATTTTATTGAGCAATTGTTTCTCTTGCCTGCCGGCACTGATTCATTACAACCCAATCCAAAAAACAACATTGGATTTCAAATAAGTAACTGAGGTCAGAAATTTGGCATGAAGTGCTTAAACCAATAGTAGAGGAAATTACTTTATTACAGAGTTAGGCTGATATTTTCAGGGGCAAGAATAACTCCCATTAACATTGTTGGCAATCACACAGCCTAATCCCAAGCACGTAACTTAGAAAACTTCCCCCTGTGTGGACAAGTGTTCTCAATGAGTTTCTAAATTTATAGAAGCCTCAAAAGCCCACAGTCTCTATGCTTTCTTGTTAGAGTCTACGGTTAACTCCCAAAGGTGGGACTCCAGCATAGCAGCAAGCAGCATTTTTACTAGGCCAACAACATTCAGCAAAGAAACATTAACATGTATATTATACATTCTTATTTTTACACAAAATTTTCATGACTCTTTTTTAGCTCTTTTCCCAATAGATGTCTGAAGCACCATTGCTCTAATCTCTACTGACTAAGAAAACATGCAGTAGATTAGGCAGTAGTAATGATTACCAAGTGCAGGGCCCCTGCTGTTAAACTCAAATGACAAGCTCATCATGAGCTCTGTTTCTGATGTTCAGCTGCTTTACTTCATTATTCTCCAAGAAGCAAAGTTGGCAAGTCACCACTCTGCTCTGAGAATAGAGCGAGAACATAACAAGAAACGTCAAGGCTTAAATCATGATTTTCAGAGCACAAAAGCTTCCAGAAAAATGTCTTCTTGGTTAGTATTTTCTGTTTGTAACTTTCAAGGACAGTATGAAAATTACTTATAAAATAACAGTAACAACACCAACAAGTTGCCATGACCTATAAGCTTGTGTTATAACATCCATTTTCTACAGCTCAAATAATCTGTCTGAAATCTTAATGCAAGTCAGGCTTGTACTACTGCCATGTCTTAGAGTTCATGAAGCAGAAGTTCTTGTTGAACAATTTTTTTCCTGAATAACAGAAAGTTGCAAAAGCTGTTAACATGTCAGAAAGAGAAGAAGCTAGAGCAGGAACCTAACATCTGGATATATCCTGAAGAAGCTCCTTTTCTCAAGGAGGTGAAGATATTAATTTCTTTACTTTTTTGGTACTGTGATTGTTGTTAATATTCTCTGGATAAAAATCAGCACCTTATTCTCCCCACCTTCACAAAGACAGAGCTTCCAAGCTTTCTGTTGAGAAATCTTGAGTCAGAGAAACTGGCAACTCCTCCATGTTTACTGTCTTCTTGTTCTGAGGCCACAGTCTGTATATATTCATATGTAGCTACATTAGGTGCTTTCCAGTGACTCCTGAAACATTGGTCTGCTTGTTGCTGATAGACAGTCCCTGTATTCAATTACCATAATTTCTTCCTGGGAGGGAAAATGTGGAAGAGAGACAGTACCATCTGCAAAATGAATAAATAAATAAATAAATCAAATGCACAGAACAGTCTTCTGAAATCCTCACCTTCCTCTGTTCTGGTTCAAGCGATAAATACTACGTGAGCCATGAATGATGGATGTGCTCCATCTAGTATCTGGCAACATGGTTGCATTCATTTGGCATTGTAATATGAACACCAAGACAAAGATACTGTAACCAGGAGTGCTCAGGATCCCAGCTTCCTCCAAGGGGCTAGAGGTTGCTGCTCACTGATAATGCCTAGGTAGCACCAAATCTCTTGAGGAATTGATGTAAGAGCAGTTCTGAAGCTGTGTGCCCTCTCCTTAGTTGGTGTTTTGGGAAGATAGAATCAGTGACAACAAAGAGCTGATAAAACCTGACAGGAGCAGATCTGGTATGGACTACAGAGCTAACCTGGATGGCAACATGAAGCAGGGGTGGAGACCTACAGGGCTTGACCCAGACTGTGAATGAGACTGGTGGTGTGTTGTTGACTGGGTACGGCCAGGATAACAGAAAGGCTATTTGGTCTTGATAGAGTGAAAGACAAATATTTGGAGTGAGATTATATTTGTCTGAGAAAGACAAATAGAGTGTGGATGATGAGTTACGTATGAAAGAAGATAGATAGG
This sequence comes from Tyto alba, assembly GCF_018691265.1. Classification (NCBI taxonomy): domain Eukaryota; kingdom Metazoa; phylum Chordata; class Aves; order Strigiformes; family Tytonidae; genus Tyto; species Tyto alba. The sequence goes on from NW_024881313.1 coordinate 10,729,413, forward strand.
AAATCTGGGTAAGTCATGCAGGGCAGGTACGTAGACCAGGGAAAGTGGAAGAAAAGCAGTTACCAGTTGGCAGTTGGGAGGACAGAGAAGGTAAAATAGTGGGAAGAAAGTGGGAAGAAGGCAAGTAGAAGTCTTTATAGGGGATAGGATGTGAAGATTCATGATTTTCCAGTATTTTTAACTCAATTGGTAGTAAAAAGGTAACAGTGGCCAGAAAAGGAAGGCATTGTTGTGGCTAATCAAGCTATCTTCCTACAAATTATTTGATAAAAAGATAGACTTCACTCCAGTAATGCTTTTTTTTTTTTTTTTTTTTTTTTTCCCAGAGAAGTCATGTAGAGATGAATTTTCATATTGCTAATCCAAAGAAATTTCATTTTTTGAAGACTCTGGGAAATACAGAAAGTCCATTTTTTGATACACTTATCCTTATACTGGGTTTTAGCGATGTTCTAGAGAGGATGTAATAATTTTAGATTAGAAGAATCAGATGAAAATTCTTCATTAGTTTGATAGCTTCACCCTATACAGAGGTACCTTAAGAAAGAAAAGTATAACCAAAGAAAGTCAGTTCTCTGGCACCACAGTTTGATGAAATATTTACTATATACCTGTGGCAAGAAAGAACCACTTTAGTTATATTGGGTTTTTTTATCTTGTTGTCAGTGTACAGTTTAGATTTTTAAAAAGTGGAATCTATTAACATTGTGCTTCAGCTTTACTATGTTACAAAGAAAGGTGATGTGGAAGGACCGCTCTAGACTGAATACATAGCCCTGCTTGTGACAATTGCCCAGCTTCTTTCTGGCAAGTCCAGTCCTCTCTGTATTCATTTCAAAGCTGATATGTGCAAATTGATTTACAGAGATAGTAAGTATATTTTATTATATTTATTATATGAAAAAGTAAAAGAGACAAAAATAAATTAATTTCCTCTTGAAAGCTGAGGTTGGTGATGAACAGTGCAGGCTTATACAGTAACTTTCTAAATTTTATTGCTTCTAGGAAGGTGATTCAGGACCCATGACTCAATCTTTAAGATAATGTATCCCTAGATTTTTTAATGAGCCTAGTTAAAGAGCATGTACTGATTTGTAAGACATCCCAATAGGTGTGAGCTCAGATGTATAGCTGGAATGAAACAAGGTGTTACGAGTACCACATTTTGAAAACATAGCAGTATCAGAGTATGCATAATTTTCACAAAATCAGAAAGGCTGAGACTGAAAGGGACCTCTGGAGGTCATTTGGTTCAACTCACCTGCTCAAGTGGGACCACCTTGAGCCAGTTGACCGGGACCATGTTCAGGCAGCTTTTGAATATCTCCAAGAATTAAAATATTTAATTAAATTTTAAATTTAACTTTTGAGTTTCTGAAAGTGCTCCTCTCATTCCTCTTTATATCTGTTGTTGAAGCATCAGGCTGTACACTAGCATGTATGATGTATCACTGGGAACTCACAAGTAGACTCAAAAGCTTTGGAGTGAGCATGTACTTACTTACCCCATCACTCAGGCTGTTGTTTCACAGTGGTATACAGCAAGCCGAGGATACAGGCCTTCCTATCTCTCCCCGAGCTAATACAAAGAAAGTGATTTACTGCTGGCTCAGCTCCATGGACTAGCTCACTGTCAGATCACAGAAGCACCAGCATAGGTGAGAAGGAGGGAGTGAAACTCTGTGGCCAGAGCAGAGATGAGGGGGAGATAGAACTGTAGTAGTTTGTTTGTGGGTATGACTTAACGGTCCCACACATTTGACAGAATGGGGAGAACTGAAATACTATGGAAAAAGATGAAATATGGATTATTCTCATCTTGGTATGTGTTGATGAAGAGCTGATTTCTCTCTCAGTCCACAAAGTGCCTCTGACACCTAATCAAAGCAAATATTCAAGTATCCTTACTGAATTTTAAAAATAGCCTATTGCAAATGCAAGGTAAGGTAGAATGCAGTATAAATAACAATGGCAATCATACTGATAGCTAGGTCTTTCCTATCCAAGCTTACTATCTTTGGTCAATACCTTTAGGTTTTTATTGTAAACTGTCAAGTATTTTTCTTTATAAATCATGGACAAATTGAAGCTAAAGTATCTTCTCTCATTCCATGTCATGCTCAGCTACAAGAGTCAAACTAAGTTACTATAGTGACTTCAGAAGTAAGGAATTATGTTATTAATATAAGTGAGCAAACATTGAAAGAATATAAAAATTAATTAGATTGAATTGATTGTAGATTTTGCTGTTTCAGCTCTTTTGGATTTTATCAGAAGAAATTTACGTATCTCTTTCCTCATGCCATGTATATTCCAAATTGTTTTTCCCACCTGTTATTTCTTTATAGAAACATCAATATCTCAACCACATCACTTTTCAATGTAGAGCCCTACATGGGCAGTGATTTGTGAAGGATTACTTGAAAAGCTTACACTATAATTGCCTGAAGTAAAAAAAAAAAAAAAAAAAGATAAAGAAAAAAAAAAAAAGCTTACAGTAAGGTAATGTATACTGGTAATATCAAATTGATTCTACATGCAGACTGTCAAGCCTGCTGTCTTTGCAGCAACAAAATATTGTTTCAGTTACTGTATGTCAAAGAGCAATAATCCATCTGCAACTAAGCATTTGCTTTAAGCTGTGTCTTGTATGTGAAGATTTCATCCAAAAACTGATAACAAAAACAAAATTTATAACTTCCATTGTTATTATTATGTTTAGGGGTAAAGGGACCATTTTGAACCAATGAAACCAATGAAATTTCTTATTATGATTAGCATACAGATAGCACATTTGTCTTTGCATCCCCTTGTATTACCAGATACTTTATAAATCCTGAGGCTTAATCATTCAAGCTATTGTTCACTTTGTGCTTGACCAAGGGTACTGTGTACCACCTTCTTTATATAAGGAAAACAGGTAGAATAATTACACTAGTCTCTTTAGCTATACCATTGTAAGCCCATCAGGTACATCCTACCTGCAATGAACTGAAGCTGGCAGTGCATCAGTTGTGTTCAATGCTGCTCAAGTGCTACACTGTTATAGCTGGAGGAAAAGCACCCCTTTATGCATCATTCCTGCAAATATAGGGGCTGTTAGAAATGTAAAAGAGGAGTACACAGTAAAGCTGATACATGCAACTGGAAAGCATATGTATAGGAGCAATCAGGCTGTTGCAAAAGTTAATGCCACATGAGGAATATAAGATTTGGTCCTCTCACCTCTTCTCCATGCACCATGATGAAACACTGGTGCAACACATAATGTGCTGTTTTGTGCTCTGTCTTCTGTGATGTTAAACTGTCTTTAAGAAGACCAGTGTAATTTCTGTTTGTATGATACTGCAACGTACTGAACTTCACACGCATTTCCTCTCTATGGGACAATCTTTTTTTATTGTAGCTGTGCACTTCTTCATACCAGTGTCCGGACATCACAGGTCTTAGGTAGACTTGTCTTAAGACTTTGTAAACAAAATTAGTATTTACCTCCTCCCTTGATTGTGACAAGGATGAGGAGCAGGGACCTGACAAGGTTCAGGACTCTCCTGCTAGAAGGTCTAAAGGGGAAAACTAACAAGATAAGCTATGGAAAATTTGACTAGCTGCTCATGATGTTTCTGGAGGAATAAGAGGATACGGCGGGGTGTTGTGGTTCTTTGGGATCCCTCTCCTTCGAAAGCCACAACTCATACACTCTAAACTCTTTCTAAGCGGCAAATACAAGCCTGGATTTCTTGGAACTTTGTATAAGTAAAAGAGGCAGTGGAGTCACGGTAGTTTCAGTCTGTTTCTGTAGTTTTATGTCTAGACCTGCTCTCCTCTATTGCATCAGAATTCTGTAATAACAACACCTTTTACAACACCTCTTTTGTATTTCTTGATGCCTTTGATAATTTTGCTGACCTGCTAGTCTTCTTGGCCAGATCCCCAAAGGTCTTTATACACCACCTCACTTTGAATTCCTTTACTGCAAGGTCCGTTCTAGTGAACTTCAAATTGAACATAAAGCAGTTTTCCTATTGACTTCACTTAGATTTAGGTTAGGCCTAGATGTAAGGCGGGGTAGGGGGGCATATACATTTTAAGGATATAGAGTTATGCAAATTCCTGCATTTGAGTAATAAGAAAGTTGGGGATGATCCTTTCAGATAGTTACTTGCCTCTTATGAGTGATGTGAAGGATGCTCTGTGTTCTGCATGCTATTGTACCAAGTACCTGAAGATGTCAGCTGGACTAGGTGGTGGTTTTAGTTCATGAATATGTGTATGTAAGGTGTGTGAGGATGACATTCAGTTTTCACTTCAAATTGTATCATTTGACATGAGTGGAGGTGCCCAAGACAAGAGCTCCAGCTTTCATCCGAAAGATTTAGAGATGGCAAGTGTTTTGACAGAAGGTCCTTCAGTTCAGTGCTGAAATCCCCCTGTTGTTTTCATATTGGCTTTTTTGCATATAACAGTATATCTGTGAACTCTGGATTTCCTTAAAGGAGTGGCCCAGGCCTAGGTATGTTGTCCAGGCAGAGAAAGTCTGGACAAAGGGAGGGAAGGATGGGTAACCTATTGTGAGTGGCTAGCAAATGGAAAGAGACAGGTGTCTAATAACTGAAATTCTTTACAGCTATAAAACCATCTGAAATTCTGAATAAACATTTAAATATTTGCAAAGCTGTTAATGTTACAAGCAGGAATTTGTTACAGTGAAATTGAAGAAAACAAGCCAATCAAATAAATCTCTTCTAAACCTTCATTTTGATCGACAGGTCTGAACTTTTGACAGCTTAAGGATGAAAGTTTCTTCTTTGGAATGAGCGGATCCTTTCTCAAAGAATAGAGAACAGGCTCAAGCTAAAAAAAAAAAAAAAAAAAAAAAAAAAAAAAAAAAAAAAAAAAGGCAGAAATTAAAAGGAAAAATAAGAAAGTAAAGTAAAATAAACCTCAGAATGCAAGCTAAGTCTTTCTGGCTTCTATTCTCTCTCTTTCACTCTCGCCCCTTCTCTCCCTACTTTCTCGCTCCACCACTTGACTGTATCATACTGTGTTGATGGTTGCTGAGGTGCTGCTTCACCTTCTGCAATGTTGCTTGATCTTTGATTTCCTGTGAAGCACAATGAATCTTACATTAGAGTGTGCAGAGTCAGGTGGTGCACCATCTGTTCCCAAGCTCTGAAAACACTGAGTAACAGAGATCAACAGAAAGCAACAGCTACACCAGTTTAATCAGAATATTCATATTCACACAGTAACAAACAAGCAGATGACTCTGTTTTCAAGCACAGAAAAGCATTTTAGTTTTCCAACAGTTACCTATTAAATCTAACATGTTGAGGTGGGTTTTAAAAATTTTATTAAAATACATTTAGTATTCATTATCGTGGTTCAGTCATAACATATGTTAACCAATTCATACTACTTAGGTGATTTGGTGTTATGGAGACCATGTGACATAGGCTGCAAAGCAGTGTTAATTAAACTGTATTTAATAACATCTGTGCATGCAGCGACCAAAAGGTAGCTGGAACAGCTGCAAAACTGTGGTACTAACATAGTGAAGTGCAGGTAATGCAGAAGATTGGTGAATCCCTAGCTGCCAACCTATGATAACACTTTTTTTTTTAATGTACACTAACTTTCTATTAAGAAAGCATTATGTGTACCTGTCTTGCCATTACAAATCTCTATACTACCTTACTAAACACTGATTACAAATCACAAGCTACAACTGTTTTAATTATATGTTTTCTTAACTGTGGTTTAATCAGGTGAAAAAGAAATATCCTGAGTGCCTTACAATATGCTTATTGGTTGAGAACAGTTCAGCTATAGTGTCAAAGTTGCTAAGACATATGCTTCTCATTCTTTCATGTTCTTCTCCATATTAATGCTAGAGTAGTTTAAGTCAGATTTACATGAGCCCCAAATTGCTTTAACGACTTTGCTAAACACTGTGCTTATTATAGAAGAGACTAGAAGAATTGTCATATTTTTAGAAAACATTTAAAAACCTTAATTGATCTTCATGCACTTTAACTTTCCAACATGCTTGTTTTGAAGCACTATATTACAAGGGGAAAAAAAAAAAAAAAAAAAAAAAAAAGTACTTCTGCCAAAAAATGAGGAAATCAGGGAAAGAAGGAAAGAGACTTGTTTGACACTGGTATATCAGTACCCTCTCCAATGCCCTTTGTCTTTCAATATATAGTACTGAAAAAAAAAAAGCGTATCTCATGTATAGGTTTGCCTATTCCCAATTGTGCTCATGATTTGATCAGTGATCTTGAGAAAGTTACTGTGTGCTGTAGTTTATCCAGATATGAATAAGGACAGTGATGATTTTGTATATATGTGATCTTTGACTCAGAAATGATCACATATTTTACAACTATGCATTTATCTTGCTTCATAACTTCCTTGGAGGTTTCCTTATGTCTAGATGGCATCCACATGTAGAGTTGTATAATCATAATAAAAACCTATACTAATATTTGTATCATTTTACATATGTGCATATGCACATATTTGCTATATAGATTATATACCATGTGTATAAATGTAGCTATAGAGATAGACAAATATACAACCCCCCCTCATCATGAAGTAAGGTAACTGCATGGTTGTAAAACATTTGAAGATGTCTGTATAAAAGATATTGGACTAGCACAAATCAAAAAATATCCTGTCTAAAAAAAATGCTGATCCCTTCACTGTTGTAAACAGGGCAATGAGCAAAAAAGTCAGATGACTTAAAAAGCTGACACAAACATAGTCTGTAGGCTTGACAAATGTTGGAAGCAAAATTGATTTTGCATTGTCTGAGTTTGGAATGACTGATGTTGAGATCTAGCAGTTAGTGTGCAGAAAAGCTAGGACTTTTGGCAGATAGGGATAAACACAGAATGTGAAAGTAAAATGCAGTACGGAAAAAAAAAATACAGTTAAATTAGACGTGACTTCTGATTTTCAGCCTGGGCAAAGCTCAATGATGGGCTGGCTCAGGCCTATGCTTCCTGTCTAATCAGGATGATCAATTAAAAGATTTCTCATTGCTTAATGTGCAGGTATGTCCTAGATCAATGAGGCTTAGAAGTCCTGCAGTCAGATGTCCTAAGCTTTTAACCTTTGATAATTGAGCTGTAAGAGATACTTCCTTCTCATTCTTCTCCTTGAAGCCTTCAGGAACGTGTATCAGTTTATTTTTTGTCTGTTAATTCTTTATTTGAATGTAAGAGAGTCTGACCCTACATTCACTGCCCTAAACTCCAATATTTCCATTGAACTCATTGGATTTGACTGCACTGTTGCTGCCTGGGGGTCAGTCCTCTCTGAACAGTGTAAACAGATAGGTGTCATGTATGCTGGAAAAAAGCAAACAGCCAGACAGAGATAAACTGTTAGTACGGGAGTAGGGCTGATGTTTTTCACCAGCCTATGTAGCAATGCTTGTGAATATAGAGCACAATATAGATAAAATTGAGCTACCTCTAAAGGAAAAATTAGGAGCAGCCCAGCTGAAATAGCTTCAAGTTGCATCCTGGATAAATTATTTTGCTCTGAAAAATAAATGAGGGATGTCTGTCTAATCCAGATCTCCTAAAGCTATAACATGGCTGTACATTATATACTCCTTCAGATACGAGGAAGTACAGCCTCTGGTCTAAAAGCAGGCTACTGAGACAGAGCTTGGGCTGTGACATTGTCCATACTCCCACTGGCAGTCTGTGGCAGAGCTAGAAATCAGGGGCAAAATAGTGCTCTATCAAGGTGACTGGAGCCTTATTCCTGTCCTTCACATGTAATGCCAGCTTTAGGCTGGCTAAGGATCCTTGTTGTGTGTTAAGAAATGGATGCACCCCCCCTCTAAATCCCACATTGCTGCACGTAGGTTCACCAAGCAATACTCATTCTGTTCATTTGGGGCCAAGATTTTCATTGATCCTGCTTGTGCCCTTTTTCAGATATGAGAAGGATTTTCTGAAAAACATAGTGATGGTTAGGGCTGCTAAAATTTTCCAATAGCCAGTCTCACAATCAGTCAACTTAAGGTTAGGTGAACTGGTTACTACTTTTTTCTCTTAAAGTGAGAGTAGAAGGGGTGTGTGAAGCTGAACATTAGCCTGAAAGTGAAAAAAGCGGTCCTGTGGATGGAAAAGAGGTTGTCCTTCAGTCCCTTCAAGGTGCTTTGCTAATGAAGCTTCTGTTCAGAAACTCCTGGGACTGTGTTATGTCAGCAATTGTTATGGACTGGCCTGAACCAGGGTGCAGACACATCTGGGGAGGGACTATGTACAAAGACCAGTCAGTTGCGAGGGTATCAGCTCTGGAGGCAGCAGAAAGTGAATATACGCTTCCAGGAGAACATGGAGAGAGTTGGGAGCGGGAGGTGGGATGGTGTGAGATTGGACTTGATGAATATACCTGTTTGGATTTAAAACTTTAACCATATAATCTTTCTCTCTGCTGCTTTTAAAAATTTCATTATCTATTGTAATACAAGCCTAAATTAAAATTAATGCTGACCCACTGACTTGAATAGGTGATGACTCTAAATTTCAGGGAGCTGAATTTGCCTATGTTCACATTTCCTTCAATTACAATGACAGCAGTTTTAATTTAGACTAATATTATCTGGTACATATTTATCTTTCTACTGCCAGCTAGGATCTCCATGGAGAACCTGAGAGATTGTGACATAATTAGTAGAGATAATTTCCAAAATGTCAGAAGTGAATAAAGTTGCAGGCAATCCCTTCTCGAATTTACTTGCCAATTTTTTTGCTAAAATGTGTTGATTCCCATTTGCTTAATATTTATGAAAAACGACAAAGCACTTACCAGTAACTATACTCTGCATTAATCACATTTTTTCTATTATACCTGTTTATGACTTCATTATTTAATTATCATTGATTAATAATTTAAAATAATATTTCTATTTTTTATTTTGTAAATATTTTTATGTATTAAGGGCAGTTTATTAAAGAAAGTGGCAGTGAAACATTTTGAGGCCCACATATCATTGAAATAATGTTGCCCATCTGCCTCTTAAATATACTGTAGAAACTTGCAATGATAGATGCAACCTGAAATTATCCCACAGCTGAAAAGTTGTCATGTAACAGATTTCAGACTGTTGCCTGATACAAAGTGCTAGCAATCTTTATCACTGTGTACCAGGCTATAAGCCCTAGTTGAGATTTCACCAGACTGAATATGTTCAGTCTGAAACATCAGAATGACACTGGATCACAGTTTAGCATATATTATCTTTTATACAAACTACTGAAAGGATCAATCTTTCTCAATATGAGATTTCTGATTGCAGAAATTCATGCTAGGAACTATGCATTAATAACCACCTCAATATAAGCATAGGCTGACAACTGGCTTCTCATTGACAAGAATAGTAGAAAGAATTTTACTTATTTCTTTTGACCAGATTAAGTCAAATGTCCACTATCACCCTTGTATTTTGGAAGGTAAAATAACATCAGTTGTTCATTCTGCTATAGATTGCCCCTTGAAAATTATAACCTAATTTTTTGCTCTACCACCTGTGCTTAAGGAGAAAAGTGCATCTAGATTCAAGCCCAGTTGTGAATATGTATCAGTCAAAGATTTTATACACAGTTGACAAAAAACTTTATTTGTCAAGATATATTTCCTTTATCTCAAGTTAATAACTAGTTTCATTTGCATCAGCTTCAGACAGTATGTGCAAAGCTGACGCTGAGATTTTGGCTTTCCTGACTGAAAACAAGCAGGTAAAAAAAAAGGAAAAAAAATGCCAAACCAGTAGATTTCAGAAAAATCCTAAATGGATGGCATCCATTTCGCTGAAGAAAATTCTTGCTCTATTTGTAAGACAGTTGATCTTGACTTCTGTTTTGACATATCATATGTTTTGAGAAGACACAACATGTTCTGAAATTGATATTGAAGTATAAAAACTATAATACTGCTTTACTGGGGGTTGAGTTAGAACAGCAATTTGCAATACATTAGCAATGCCTAATAACTTCTCACCTAGGTATATTATGCCTTCACATGTGGGTGATAGCTTACCCATCAGCAATAAGGCTACCATATGAGTTAACATGCTTTGTTGCTTAAAGTGCCTACAAAGAAGTTGGACTATTTGGATCTAGCCTGATTATACTTAATGATTACTGTATTTGAATAGTAAGTGGGTGGGGTTTTTTTTGAAAATTAAAACATCTAGATGCCTTTTGGTCCTTGTATGTATTTGTTAGTGACATTTGAAAAATAACTCATTTACACTGCACTTGTCTGATTTATTTTAATGGCTCAGGAATGTGAACTAGTATTTGCAGTCCTCTTAGTAATAAGAACAGTGTTGGATATGAAAAAGGACAAAGAAAAATGATTTTTTCACTCTTTGTTAAAGAGCTACAAAAATGCTTTAAATCCATGTAAATATGATAATTGTATAAATTGAAAAATTTCATGAACATGAGAGTAATTTCGAATTCAAAGAGAGGAATGCGGACTCTCCATTCCCCCGTTCTTACCAGAGCTGAGCTGAATGTTAACTGGAAATGACAGACCCTTCATATTTAAGATACAATGAATAATGGAAGGAAAAGATTGGGCAAACTCTTCAATGTGACAGTGATTCTGTGAACTTGCCCACTGGTTTTCAGGAATGCTGGTGTTACTCAAGTTTCCTTATAAGAAGTGGAGTGACCTGAGTCTTATATATTTGTGTGTACATATATATTTTGTTCAGTATAAACTAGATACAATGTAGGACTTCACAGAACCATTTACCAGATTTTGTATGGCCAGTAAAACAGGTTGATTTAAATTTAAACTGTTTACTCAGCTCTTGACATCTCTACATAACCACCACCAACAACAAAAGAAAACACCCTTCCTCTCAAACACTGTCAAAGTAATACCATTTTTCTGCTTGTCCTCCTGTTGCATGCTATACCTTCCAGATCAGCAAGAAAGTACATTTTCATGTGAAAAATAATTCACAGATTACAACAGATGTTCAGCTAGAAGCATCCTAAGAAATTTGCACCACAGGATACAACCTACTAAGACTCACAGAAAGGGCAAGTCATATCAAAAGTTAAGAGTATCTGAAAAAATAGTGCTGGATTTTTCAGGAATAGTATATTATTGCAGGTCAATACTCCCTAAATTCATAAGCTTTTAACATCTCCACGTGTGCTGCTATACTTTGCCCAATGATGTATTTTTTGTTCTTTGCAGATTATTTTTAATTGGAAAATTGTTTAATAAATCCTCACATTTTATCTCATCAAAGAGAGACATAGTGTGTGTAAATATTCATTACCACTTCATGTTTAAAACCACTTTGATAAATTAACTTCATAACCTTTAGAGAACAGGAAGAGACAGGAAGCCTGGATGTAACAGAGACAGTGCATAAAAAAATGGAATAAAAAAAATGTAACTCAACACAGTCATTTGAAAACGTGCTTAGAAAGATTTTGATTGTGTCTATTAGTAGAAAGGAGATTCACATCAGCTCTCTTAGAGGAGAAGATGAATTATCTGCTTGAGCTGCCAATCTCAGTCTTCTGTCTGTAGAAGTAGCTTCGGCCACTGGCCTAATATAACTTTAAGGTCACTGTGAATCTAACTCCTGTGGATATTTAAGTTCAGCTGTCCTAGACAAGTAGCAGATAACATCTCTGCCTGCTGCCCACTCCTCACACTTGCATACCAAGCACTAGTCATCTAAGACTTTAATGACATCATGTTTTAGTTCAAATTTGACAATGCAGTCTGGTCTCATGTAAAAGATTGTTACAATCATTTTCCTAACTTATTTCTTCAGTCCTTTAAAGGGTCAAATTTGTCCTTTCTCTTCATCCTTCTCCAAGTTTGTTGTGTGAGGTCTGCACTGCTTGCCTTCACCCTTAAGGTTCTCCACAGCCTGTCTCCACCCCTCCATATCCTCCTTATTCACACCTGAGTCTTCACTGTTCACTTCTTGTATCTTCAATCACCTTTATGCTTTCTCTCCCTCTGTTCTTTATGCTAGGGAAAAGCTCCCTGTGTAACTATGTACCCAGCTACTTTATCATCCTCCTTTCACTCCCTCCTTAAAAACCTTTTATTTGGGGCCATAAATCTTAGCAAACAGCTGACAACAATTATGATGTGAATGTGCTTTGACCCCTATCAATCTTAGTCACCAATGTTGTCTCATTTTTTTTTTTTGTATTCCCCCATATGTCTGTATGTATCTACTGTCACTTATCATACACTTCAGATACATCTCCATAATATTTACAAAGCTAGTTGCAGAATAGAGAAAATACCTGAAATAACTTTAAATGAAATGGCTTGGTCATGAGCAGTAGTCTCATGTACAGTATAGACATGTCCTTAAATTATAAGCTTGCTGAAGCAGAGCCTGCTTTTTTGGCAGTAGCGTAGCTTCAGTTTGTAAACAGGTCTCCTAAGTATGAAGGCAATGCAAATAATTACTAATAATGCCAACAAAAAAACATCCTGTTACCAGACAAGCTGATTAGCAGCTGAAGTGAAAGTAGAGGTCTTGTCTGCATGAACTGTTGAGAAACAAGCAAATAAAGTATCCTATATCACTTTGTACCAGCTCTCTTCAAGGTTTGCTTGTGCTAACGCTTAACAGCATATGCACATCATGCAATTTCTTCTGGTTTAATTAGAGATCTGTGAGGAGTGAATTCTCTGGAGATAAAATCTTCTGCTTATCCTATCCACTAATTATCTGCTTTTTCTTTGAACAGATATTTGATATTAGAATCTACTGTTCTTGTGTAGGGAAAAAAGTTATTCTGACCTGTGATGTGACATAATGCATAGTGAATGAATATAGAGAACATGATGAAATGTAGTTAGATTGGTCTTTGGAGTGCTCAGATATACAGCACAAAATTTTTTTTTTTTTTTTTTTTAAAGTACTAATATCAATTTAACTGCAAACCACTAGATGTTGTTATTCACAAACCAGGGAGGTTTGCTTTCCTAGCTAGTTTGTTTCATTTAGTTTATTGCTGAAAAAAATTGCCAGTTGTGTTACAACAGAGTGAGGCATTATTGCTTTTGTATGAGAACAACATTTTGTATGAGATACAACAGCATTGTATGAGAAATATTTCAGATGCTGATGCACCTTGAAAGAATTCTAACAAAAGTTAAGAAGGTTGAAGGGCACAAATAATTTTGTCAAAAAGAATGATCAGTATTAGAAATAAGATAGTTCTGACACAGTAACAATGATTAGCAGCAGCTAGGTTCTGCTGTTCAGATGTTATCTTTCAGTTCTGGAGATGTTAATATTTCCACATTTTTCTTCACAATGTTACTGGATGAATCAGGTTTGACTGTTAAGAAATATGTTTACAGGGATCCTCGCTGCTCTCTAACAGGTAGGTCTATGATGTTGTATTATAAATTCTCCTTCTGAGGAAGTTGAAACAAGGAGGTAATACAAATCGTGGCCAGTCACCACTTTGCTGGTTACAGTCAGGTTAACCAGCCAGCTGTCTGACATTGGTTGTAAAAGCAGTGTTTGCTTTGCCCTCGGCCACACGCTGCTCAGCCGTGTGGGGCATCCAGGGGGGTGGGAGGAAGCAGGCACCCCTTGGGGTCGGTGGCTGGAGAAGCTCCTGGAGCTGCTAATTTGATGCCCCCTCAGGCTGAGGAGGGCATGGTCCCCCTTCACTCTCCTAGGGGAGTGCCTCTAACCTCTAAGCTATTACGTGTGGTTCCTCTTTTGGATTTATTTTTGAAATAAAACAATGAGGTCTGCTCAAAGAGCAATTGCTAAAGCTTCCCTCAGGAGAGGATTTGGGGCTGAGGATCCCAAGTGGGAAGGGAGTGTCTGTCTGCTTACAGCCTGAATGTAGGAATGGAAATTCCAGAGGAGAGAAGGGATTGCAGACATGATTGGCATTTCCTATTAACTAGACATAGGAGATTAGCAGCTCATTAGGAAGCTTCCCTTCACTGTATCATGTTTTTGGGAACATCTTTTGGCAGTGCCTAATTTTTCACCTAAATGGCTCTGAGAGGTTAGTCATCTAACTCAGGTCTCAGGACTCCAGTTGTGGGGTTAGAGGTGCCTGGCATTAACAATAATGTGAATGGTAGCAAGAGAATCTTGCCCTGGGTCATGCTGTCTACCTTCACTCTGATTTATTAATTATCTCAGATGTGATAAAATATGACTCTTTTCAAAGGGCTTATGAACAGGACATTAGGATAGAGGGAACTTTTAGCTTTATTATTAAACTGTCAAGTTGTTCTTACCCTGACAACTGAACTCTACATGGCAGTCACTGACTTCATAAATTTCTGATCTCTCCTTAATATGCAGCACTTATATAAACAAGGCAGAGGACCAAAACTGTAATTTTATGTGTAAGAAGTCTCCAGCCAGGGGCCTGGCACCAGTTTTATGCCAGTGTGACTTCTTTGACTTCCAAGGAGTTACTTCTAAAACATACTGATCAGGTGAGATCTACATCAGGTCTACAATACAGCAGATAGTTCAGTTTGTTACCCTCACTTTGTATTCCAGTCTTTATAATAAAGTTAATGTATTTATGAGGAAGGCATAAATAAAATACTGCAAAAGTACTGGAGAAGGAATATTTTCCTTTAGGCAAATTATATACATATATATATTATATATACATATATATAAAACAGACTTTGCCACTTGAATAAATCCCATGATACTTTCACAGAAGTAGGAGCATTAACCACAAAATCCCAGTGGAATTTCATTCCTCTTTCTTTCCATATAAATAATCTTGCACTTGGAAGTTAGAATTCTTCTTGCCTGCACCTGGAGCCAGGCAGGTCTCCTAGAAGCCCCCACCAGCCAGACTGAATTTTCAGGGTTTACATCATTGACATATACGGAAATCATAGCTCCCAATGAACGGGGACAGTTAATGACATTTGTACAGACAAGGCCACTTCGTCAGATAAATTGTAGATATCTAAATTCAAAAGAGGGAGTCAGAGAGTTTACTTTCCATCACCACCTAACTAATGGCTAGAATTAAAACAGATAAGTGGGACGGCAAATCTTTAGCTTATTGATTAAGTACACAGGCATGGTGTGTGCAAGATCTGGATTTTGATCTGTGTTCACTGGACTGTTTACGCCTTGTTGCATTCAATGGTCTTGGTGAATAACAAACAAACAGACAAATGAGACCAGACTGTGAGAGCAGTCCCTGGTCTTCTGCTTGGATCGACACGGCCAGACACCACCGAGGACCACCACTGCCCTGCATAGCCAAGCTGCTCATCCAGCCCTGTGGCTACTGGCCCCCAGTGGGGCAACACAGCTGCTGTGGGGGGTTCCCGGCACCTTTGGGACCCTTCTATTCTGCATGGAGTCTTCCTTCTGGAGGTAAAAACATACACCTGAACCCCTCAAAGACTGCTGAGGAAAGGGAAACATAACTTCATTGACTTGTTGGCGGGACTGTTATGATGAAAAAGATGTGCTGTGCTGTGAGAAGGGACAGACTTCTCACTAATTTAGCATTAACCAGAAGGGCAGTTCTGAGGGCTGCTGTAACACAGCTGGGCCTGTCCTCTTGAAAGGTTCAAAAAAATAACTTGTTTGAGCCATACCCTTGCACCCAGATCTTGGTTCCATACTGAGTTACAGGAGGATAGTTCCCTGCCTTGTAAACCACCTGCCTGTCTTCAGAAATGATACTGGGGGCTGGGCATCCATATAGGTGCTCTGGCTTACCCTCCTAGGGTGAGGGGACATCTTCTTAGCCAGTGGGATGCCTACATTTTATTTATTATTGTGGTCTTGAGTATCACTTGGTGTTAAACCTGAGGCTACCTCTATATTTCAGTTGGGGTCTAGATAGCTCAGTCCTAGAATAATACTTCATCTTGCTGCTGGAAATGGTGTATCCCATAGTAGGTTTAGGTTAAATTGCCTTGTCTGGTTTACCTAGTGTTTGAGCCACGTTGCTTTAAGCAATCTAAAGGTATCTCTGTATCAGTCTGATGTCTGCAGCATGAGGTGCTTAATTGTGGAATCCTCCACAGACTTAACTAATTCAGTCTTGAACAGCAGATAAGATGAATCATGAATGACTATTTTTGTAATAATGTTTCTGATTAAAAAATTCAAATTTCGGATCACTTTTTTTTTGTGATGCTGGCCCAGCTACTCTCACAAAAAAGTACTTTGAAAGAGAATCTTTTTTAACATGGAAGAAATTTCAGAAGCAGAAAATGTAAGAAAAGCTTGACAGACAAAAAATGCTGACTCTTTGATATCCTTGATTAGAAATCCTGTAATTGGGTATCATGTCAGTTATCATGTTACTGGCAGCAATCATTGGCAATACATCTAAATCTCTTTTCTTTCTCTCTCAAACACTGTCATTCATTTGGGTGCCTATTCATGCATAACGTAATAGCCCTGGGGTGCAATTAATTTTAGCATCTACAGAACTTAGTATGACAAAAAACATTGGCAGTGTCATGTGCTTAACAGAATGTTGTATGAAATCACCTTTATTGAGGGAAAAAAAAAAAAAAAAGGAAATTAGCCATGGACACAAATATATTAACTGACTTAATAATTTACTAATGAAGTCAGTTATATTTTCTGATAATGCATTCTACTATTGTGTCACTGTCCCAGCTGTTTCAAATCTTTGGAGGACTGCCTAGCAGGAGAGGTGTTCAGTTCTGGGGAAGGATGTAGCATAGAAAACTCTCAAAGAAAACTAAGCATAATTGAAGTTGACTGTTACAATGCCTAACATAGGAACTTGATTTCTCTAAGCAGATGTGGAAGAGATATTCTATAACTTAGGCTAATACATGAAGTAGGAGTAACAGTTTTCTCTGTGAAAATAAAGAAAACCCATGTATCATTGCTAGGATTTCAAGTTTTACACTCTCAGCTTAAAAAAGGTTTTATTTTCTTATCTTTCTTTTGATTACCAATGACAGCAAAAAAGGCCTGGCTCACTCAATCCAGAAGTTCCTTGCAAAATAATAAAGCAAAATGATGAATAGGAAATTGATGTAGGAATGATTTCTTCTTCCTGGTTATGGAAAGTGTACCATGGTCACAGTCACCTTTGAAGGTGGTTCTTCCTGACTCAGAAGCTCTAAGATCTTCATTGTTATCCTGTAAAATAAGCAGTTCTGTTTCACGATGTCCTTGTAAGTGTAAGATCCACCTTTCTAACATTTTGCAAAGTATTTTACAAATGTGTCTGGTTTAGGCATTACAAGAGTAGAGGAACAAACAGAGATGAGAACCGTGATCCAAAACATCCGATATTAACTCTCCTGCCTCTTTTCCCAGGAGATGAGAAAAAAGCAAGGTGTCTTCTCACCTCATCCTGTTGTGGGCAATAAAGAGGTAATGTTTATCAGAATTGCTCCCATTTTTCCAGCCTCTATCATAATTTTTAAGGGGAAGGTCCAGCCATATGAATTTCTCTTCTTACTGTCCCAAGCAGATATGCTATGAATAGTGATCTCTTGCTCTGTTAGGTTGTTGTAACAAAACAATTATTTGGAAGGGCATTGGAAAGATATTTAAAAAAGAGGAAAAACCAAGCTGTGTATTGAACTAGTGAAAATACTTTAAAAAATATCATTGTAATAACAATTTTAATTATTTGAAAATGAATTAAGATTCAGTCATCTTTTGAAGGTCTAAGGGCAAAGTAAAGATACCATACAATGTAGTGGTACTTCTAACTCTAATTTTCCTTTTTTTTTTTTTTTTTTTTTAATTTTTTTTTTTTTTATTTTATTTTTTTTTTAATGAAGAAACAATTATTGCATGGTTAGCGCTACTAAAACTGTAAGGGCCAGATGGAGCTCTTCACTTGAAGAAAGTCTGAAATATAAAGACTTAAATAAATGATACAGTAAAAGCTTGTTAATTTTCATTCTGCTAATCTGCCCACTGAATAATTAACACACAAAAAGGTATTCTCTTCTCAGCTTCTCAGCAAGTATTTGATGTTTCAGTATTATAGTATGGTTTTGATTCACAAAGAATTTGTTAGTTCACAAGTTATAATACAGAACATTTGTTATGAGCTAGCATTGTAATTATTATATGGTAATATACATTATATTATTATATTACTATATTATTACACTATATCATTATATATTGTTAAAATTATATGCACACTATATATATGCATATATATATTATTATGAAGAGTAATTGAAATGATAAAGTTATTAAAAAATATAGTTGTTGTTTCTTTTATATAACTATTTCCCTGCCATTAAATGCAGGCATGATGTACTCAGAAACTTCACCTCTTTCCCCATGAATCTCTCTCCGGATTTTATTAATGAAATTGTTAGACCATAGAGATGAAAAAGTGTAGGGGTTAAAGGTGACTAGTCTCTCATGCTTTCTTCTTTATTTTCTTCTGAGAGACATGGGAGGCCACCTAGGAACTATGTTTCCTGTTGCCCTAAACAGATATGGTAGGACTAGTCATTCCTCGCCCTACTTTGTTATTGTTGGTAACTGTGTTTTAGGTCTAGACTACTAGCTAGGATACTGGGGAGATTTTCAGAAGTAAGATAAGAACAACTTAGGATATCTACTGAACTGTCATAGGTAGATTTGAAAATCATACCGTTAAAGTTTGGTAATCTTTTGATGATATAAGGACAATTGATTTATCTATGTAAAATGTAATTACCATGCTGTTATGAGACCTGATTATTACTGGATTTAATCCAGAATATACTTATTTCCAACCTAAATATATTTTGATAATTTTCATTGAAATAGCTCCCTCCAGGGATCAGGTATGTATTCATAGAGCTCATGGTGGCTCAGTTGTTGGACATAGACTTGAGTCCTTCCACTGCATTTATCTGATTTCAGCTGATTATTATTATTTTTAATAAATCAAATAATTTCAAGTGAGGTAAAACCTGAAATATGACTCTGGTTCTTCCATGCCAGTTGCTCACTTGTTCATTATAGTCAGTCTCTTATTTTCTCAAGAATAACTAGAATTGTAGTAAAAAAGTTTTAGAATTGGTCATGACTGTCATAAAGTTAATTTAAGAATATCATACTAAGATAATACATGAGGTAAAAAAATAGGTTTTTATTTTTTTTCAATATCCAGAAAAAAAATCTCTTCAGTACCTCTACTTAAAATTGATGTCAACAGGAGTAACATTCAGTTTGGGCTAAACTGTCTACTTTTCCAATAGGAGTGACATTTTGAAAGCACAAACAGAATATTCAGTGACATAGGGAAGAAATTTGATGAATTACAATGCACCCAGTGATGCAGTTTCAAATGTGTAAGGCCAAAGAATATCAATAAGTCTGAGTGGTCATCATCTCTCCAGAGAACCAAACACTGTTGGCTTGCTGTTAGTATATGCCCTCTGCTAGAGAAGCCATTGACTGACAATGACAATCTTACTCACTACCCACATTTTATACCGAAAGAGATTGTGACAAGACAATCTATTCAGTCCAAATGGCCTAAGCCTCCATACTGATTGGAAATGATTTTGACCATTTTGGTAGAAGATAACATGTCAAATATTATCAGTAACTTTCCACATATGATTGGAAAAAGGAGCCTGAAAAAGTCTGTTCTATTATGTCAGCAAGGTGCATTTTTTTGTTACTGAATCAAAATCAGCTTCTGCTGGTTCCAGGATGGGAAAGTCCCTTCAAGGGCTCCATTGCATATTTCATGCCAAATACTGTAGTGCTCTTAGGGATCTACTATTCAGCTGAAATTATATGCTGGCTTCTACATATCTGGCTTTTGTACCTAGATGAGCCATTCAGCAGAGACCAAATAGGGCAAAAATGCATCTTTGCTGAAAAAAGATGGTGTCTCCCTGGCTGGGCTATATATGTGTACGTATATATATATGTATTATACCTCTATTAGTGATACAGGAATCACAGCATTGCAGAAGAAATAGTGTTCCTAGGTAGCTATAGGAAACATGGCTTAATTTGAAAAAATGAATCTTCTCCTTCATCTAGCTTAATGATGGTATATTCCTTTAACCATTGGCACAGAAGCTCAGCACAGACACTCTCGTTCCCACATACTTGGATGAGAAGCTGACCTATTGTACTCAAACGTGATGCACATACTGATTCTCAGCATGCCAACACTCATGCCCATCTGCTCAGATGGCATTGTGCCCACTGCAAAGGTGGGATGCCATTCTCCAGAGACCTAGGTGCCAATTGCCTATGGATTTAAAAGGATATTTTAGAGAATACAAAAAGTGATGCTTTCTTTGTGGGTGTCATTTATGATGCCACAACCTAGTTCAAACATTGTTTGTTTGCACCAGGCAAAATTTTGCTAATTCTGCCTTACAGCAAGTATCACCAGAAATATGGTCTCTGAAATGATTCATAGACAAAATTCCAGACTGAAAAAAAAAAATCTTAAAAATGTTGCTAGGCAGAGTCAGCAACCATAAGGTAGAAACTCCCCTAAAGTTGTCCCTACTTTTAAAAAGAAACAATTAGAAAATTGCTGAAGGCATAAAAGCCAAGAAACAAGTATCTGGAGGGGAGGGTATCCACCACACCCACTGCTGGGACATGGAGCTTCATACAGCTGTGTCTCTCCCTTCTCAGCTCTCCTTGCTTTATTTTGGAAAATGCAGTTTCTTTCAAATCAAAGTGGTTGCACACAAAGCTCAATATGCAATCAGTCAGATTTGCAAAAAGACTCTGTGTGTACCAAAACAAATGTCCGTATTCCTCTCCGGGAGAAAGAAAAAAGAACTGGAATGGGGGAGGAATAGGATTCTCATATCACTTAAGCTTGTTTCACCTTTTTCTTTTGGCTCAGTCAGCTTTTAAAGATAGGAAATTTTAGTTTACTAAAATTTTTTGGACATCCAAAGACTTCTGAATCTTTCTAGAAGCAAGCAAATACCATGCTCTGATATTAGATATTTGGATATGGATAAACTTGTATCAGAAATGCCCTTCTGTCTGAAACACATGGGTGATGGCAGTAGGAGATCACACAGGTTAAGACTCTGTTGGAGGCATCACAACCTAACACATTAAGGAGCCCTGAAGAAGAAAATGTAGGACAGCAGAACTGGTAAAAAGTGAGGGGAAGCAGAGTTAGATGAATCCTGTTGCTGAGTTTGATGAATAGTTCCTCAAATTGCCATCCAGATCACTGCCTTATCCAGATCGGGATTGATTGGATTTCACACAAAGTGGGTCATTTGTGTTTGACTACACAGTCACTGCTGAGGGAAGAGTGACATCCCACAGAGGGTCACTGTCTGTTGAAAGGGTGCTCACTGCTTCCCAGCAGCACGTCTACCAGGGCGTGGGTGCGTGCTGCCATGTCCACTGCTTGTCACTTTTGTGTGTCACTTCTGAAATCTTAGGGAGTATAGGTCTTTCTCTGTATCACACTGTTGATGAAAGTTATTATTTAAGACCTATTTTGCAATGGATTTTTGACAAATGTGTATGTTACACTTTTCACAATGAATGCAAGAAATGTTGTGATTCCTCAGTTCAGGATTTAGTTTGCACACAGTCACTTACATGTCTGTACATATTTATTTTGCAGTATGTAGAGAAAAAAAAAAAAAAAAAAGAGCTTGTTTCTGTGGTATGGCTTTTAGAATAAATGTTGAAAAGTTTGCACTGAACATTAACAGAACAACATCCTTAAAATTCCAGTACCTTAAGCCTTAGCATTTAATCTTCACTCAAATCTATGCCAGAACATGAAAGCAGAACCCCAAATGGCCCATCTATAAAGATATTTCAGTTACAACTTCAGCAAAGAGGGTGAGGGATCCTTTATCTCCAGATAGGAGTCTTTTACTTGTGACATAGAAAAGGACATAGAAAAGGATAATATGTCTCACACATCTACACCAGCAGGGAATAATTCTACAATGTTTTTATATCTTGCTGAGAACTTAATTCTGCTCAGAAAGTTTCAGGAACAAGCCTAGATTTCTTCTCACTCTCTGCTAATTATGTTGTATGCTTTCCATTTTCCAATTTTGAAAATGACTAGATGTGTTTTTGGAATGGTTGCCATGATCAGACATTAACACACATTATTGAGCTCAATAAAGGGCTAACTGGATGAAGTGTAATGGCTTGTGATTTACAGAGGTCAGACTAATGCTCTCTTCTGGCCATCAAACTTTATGAATCTGATTTTCTCTGAAAGGTTCTGGTCTCCTCAGAACATTATTTATAAAATAAACTAACTGAAATCAGAAACAAGTTTGAAAAGAAACTGCTTACATCTCATTTCTGTTTCTGCTGCCTATCTTGTCCATAGCACAATAGAGATATGGAAAATAATCTGCACATTAAGCATGTATACTTAGCTAATTTTACAAATGGTTTTGAGGTTATAGTTGTTATGTCTACCTTATATATAATGAATGGGTTTATTTTCCTCTCCTTCTTCTTTCTTTTCCTGCAAAGCAGAGACTGTGCAAGTGGCCTATACCCCCAATCAATGGTGTCTGCACAATTAACTACTAGAAAAGAGCCAAGCCCACTAGGTAGCTGACAGCTGCTTGAATTTAGGCTGACACCTTTAAACAGGAATAGAGATAGCAAACATAGCTGATGCTGGGATGTCTCCATGGGGAATACGGTAGATTAGCTAGCTCAGGATGTAACTTCTGTTGCATAAATACAAACTACTGAGCATTTTATGGGCCCAATCCTTTTAAGAACCAGGCTGGCAGCATCTCCATATCCCACTGAATGTGCAGGAAAAGTGAAGATAGCTGTGTTATCTGTAGTGTTTCCTTATAATTTTTGGTTTTGTGGATCAGGTCAATTATTTTTTAAGTCCACTCTATGGAGCTAATAAGAGAAGAGTCTTTTAAGATGCTTAATTACATAGAGAAAGGAAGAAAAACAGACAATGGACAGAAGGAGCATAGAAATTGATCCACTGTCTAACCACAGTGAAGTAGAACAGCAGGACTGAATTGAAGAGCAGTAGTTTGTGACTGGACAAACTCCAGAAGGAATTCAGACATTAGCATGAAGTAATTTAACTTTTAATACGTCCTCCTTCCTTTCTTTCTTCCTTTACTGTCCTTCCTCCCTAGTTCACAGTTTATTCAGGAAAGAGTTCTAGAGCTGAAAACCTTAAGTACAAATGAAGATGGTGTCAGATGTATCTTTTCATGTTATGGTTATTTTTAGCACCTAATGAGAGGTGTAGAGACAGACATTAAAGACAACACACACCTAAAAGGACCAGCCCAAGTCACTGTACTGTCATTTTAATCTTTCTCATAGTTCATTCAAATTAATCTTCTCAAGAAATAGCTAAGATTTCCTAGATTGTTACGATAGATGCAAAGCTGAGTTAGGAACTGGAACATGATTATTTATATTTCAACTGCATGTAACATATCCTACCAAGGATGCAAACATTAAATTGATACAGGGAAAGCAGTCTTTTCCATGAGGGTTTTATGTTCTAAGGAAACAAGATAATCAAAGAAAGAGAGAAAAAGAAATATCATCATCCCTACCTAAGACAATGGAAGGCAAGACACAGAGATTTTGAGCATTTAACACATGGCCATGCAGAAATAAGTGACAGCTGTAGGATTTAAACCAGATCTCCTGACTTTCCATCCAATCCAGCTCTATAATTATTAATTTCATCTGAATAATATACCAGCAAAAAAGTCCCATGCTGCATCTGGAAGTAGACGGAGGAGGTAGATCTTTACAGAAGGTTTGTTATCACTGCTGACATGCAGCATTATTTCAGCAGAGCTATATTCTGAATTTTCTTCAAAATTCCTTAAAAATTAAAGAATGCCATCCATTACTGATGGGCAATCATTTGTCATGGCCTCCAGGTTTAAAGGCTGAATACATTAGCCTTTCAACCCTTACTTGCAGCAAGGGTTACTTGGTTTTCTTCTTTATGATTTTTTTTTTTTAAGTGTGTATGAGAGAAAAAATCTGAATAACTTAGTGGTCAAGGGCATACCTAATATATATATTATAGTTATCCTAGCTGTTCATGGCAATAACTGACCTTGTTAGTCCTCATAACTTTGGGCACAAAATAGTCTTTGACTGATACTGCTCAGTCTGCCCTGGTTTTGGGCACACAAAACAAGTTGGGAGTTTGTAATCAATATTGAAAAAAAATTATTCAAACCAAAACAGCTGGTCCAAATAATTTATTCTTTATTTAACCAACATGCATAATTTTCCCATGCGTCTTACTGTTCTAAAAACTGTAATACCCATATTTAAATGCATTAGTCTTAATTCCATAGTAAATGGAAGTACTATACAAAATCACATCTCACTTTTGGTTTGTAAGTGAAAACCTAGAAACAACTAAATGCTTTGCTGAGTGATAGGAATGAAGAATGTATAGAGGATGAGGGTATTTATTGTGTATGTGGTTGGGTGACTTACTTTCTTACATAGTCACATTTACCTTTGTTGCTTCTAGGTCCTCTTTACCTGCCTCTTTTTGTTGGATTGCAGACCTGCCCTTTTTTCCCTGCACTTCACTACCCCTAGTCTAGAGCCATGAAGATCTTTGAAAGTGTCTGATGCTGGTATTTGCAGTAGATGGCACCCTTCTCTCTTACCCAATAGTGAGAAAAGATTTGGATCATTTTGAAATTGGTGTCATTGAGGGGTATCCAAAACAGAGGCCTGGATCAGTGCTGCTAATTTGAAATCCATTAACATTACCAAAGACAGAAAGAGGTGTTAGGGACAAAGTCTGTTTTGCTATCACTTTGCAATGTCAGCTAGAGATTGTTATTCTTCACTCTCCTTTTTCTACCATGAAGAGACGGTACAAAGGTCTGTTACTTTTCTCTCTTGTATTTCAGTGATAAGTAAATGCTATTACACCTCATTTATTGAGCAATTCTGTGTGTTTCATAAGGGAAAGGTAAAAAGGAAAATTGTGTTTTGTGTCTGCTCTACAGAGCATAGCACAAAGGCAGAAAGTTCCCTGGGTACAGGATTTGGATGAAGCTGGTGTATATGGTCCTGTCCTCAGGGTTACATATAAAGAGTGCCTAAGGGGGTTCCCTGAATGCTATTTTTGTCTTAGAGAGGCAATTTCCATAGTACTGAATGTAATGGTATAATGATTACATCGATATCATCCTGGGTAGTAGAAAGCCATCTCTGCTCCACACTGTGTGGTTGTGCATATGTGCCATACGATATTTAGTTTACAACACATGATAGGCTCTGCTGCTTATTGTGCTCTAAACTGACTCTACTTCTGCTTATAGTGAAGGCCTCCAAGCAACCAAATCAACTTCCATTGCTCTATATTTGTATGGCAAACCAAGACTATTTTTAGAAACTGCCATTTTTTAAAAACCTAAAAACATGTAGCAGAAAAATCTGTGAAAATAAATAAATGCCTATGGGAAAAACTGATCATTAAAGATGTAGAAGATAGTTTTTTAAAGCAGTGAATTTGAAGATGGTGGTAAAACAATAAAAAGGAAGACTCATGTGAGCAGGAAGATTCAATGGGAACTACTGATGGGGCAGTTAGCCTAGGACTTGGGAAAGTTGGACTCAGCTCCCTGCTCTGCTGCTGAGAGCTGATGCGATGCTGGGCAAATTAATTTTCTCTCTGCAATAAAGGTATAATAGCAGGAATTAATGAAAGGGTGAAATACTCAGGTGTCATGGTGATGAGAAAGATCTCGTGTAAAGCCTGACTCAGATACAAATGGATTTGTGTCTGCAGTTTTGGGGGATTCCAGGGCATTCAGCATACCATACAGAAATTGGCCCCTGAACACTGAGAAGTCTATATTTTCCTCCTGAAACTGGTAAAAGAAATTTCCTGGTTCCTGTTCCTTATTGCCTGATCCTGTCCTGAAGGCACACGTAACAGCTGCTAACAGCCTGAATCCCACACTTGTGGCTCAGGAAAGTATGGCAGGAGGGCAGGAAAAATAGGCTGAATAAGGTTGACAGAGGATGGGGGGGACAACTCCCAGGCGCTGTGGTGTAGGGTGGGAGGGTACACAGAGTACATGGCATAGGACTGAAGATGGGATTTGGACAGACACTCAGACCATGGGGCTCCTTATTTGTTCTTACCACAAAATGCAGGACCAGACTTCAATTTTTACTTTGGGAATTATTATGGCTAGCTGTGGGATAATTACCTAAGTGAAAATAATAATTATTATTGCCATCTATTGTCAATAAGAAAGGCATTTCCCTTTCATGCCCTCACACCCCTTAATTGCATCCTTAGCAGTGATACATTGCGGAGGTAGTAGTGGTGAGAAGTGAGAAGCAGCTCTTTTCTAGAAGCTCTTTCTGAGACCTCAAGCAGCTTCCTGGCCTGTTAAATACTGCTCGTTCACTGTCACCCTGTGAGGTTGGTCGTGAATCACAGGACACTTGGCCCCTTCACAGCCAGCAGCACAGCCTGTGTATGGGGCTCTCTCCTGACCTGAATTGTCTGATGAAGAGCCAGCCACATTCACCGGCACCGTGCTGAGAAAAGCACAGGAAATGCTTCGTGTCCATTCTCGGCACTGGTGGAGGGGGAGCAGGCTGATGGAGGAGGAGGAAAGGAGAGGTGGTAGCCAAAGGGGACGAGGGTCCTGGCTCTCCAGTCATCAACTGGTTTATGTGTTTGTTGGAGCTGTAGCTCAGTGTGAGTATAGCAGACTTGAAGGCTGCAAAGAGCGTTCTGTTTCTATAGCCATGAGGAGACACTTGAATTAATTTGTAGATGAAGGAAATGGAGCATGGGGTATTCAAAGGTCATGAGTTGCTAAGTCAGGTTTCTAAAGGTTTGCATCCAAATCTGTTCTAAGTGAACCAAGTAGAGCTGTTACAGCTTGAGTCACTGCTTTCTGCAAAAATTATGGTAGCAGAACATGCCTTAAAATATCACAGGGAATATATTTCCCTGTTAAGATACGTCTTGGGCAAAAAAGCTTATGCTTTCCTTCCAGGATATATTTACAAAGTAGACCAGGATTTCTACCTCTTCAAAATTTATATATTGAGCCAAACCATGGAAAACCTGTTCTCTGGATGTTTGAAAATAATTATAATCCCTAAATATGATATGTCATTGTAATTTCCAATGAATAGTATATTCTATACTTTATGTCTCTTACAAACATTGGAAGCGTGTCTATTTATCTTCCAAAATAGTAGTTAGGTGAAGGAAGGAAAAACACTTTGGGCTTAATTTGAGTTTTATCTTTTTTTTTTTCTGCATTCAGTTTCATCCTCCAAACTTTCCACAAGGAATTTGGACCTTGGACTAATTGAAAGCAAACTGAACTTTTTCTTTGCTGTCTGCAAGAAGGTCTTGATATTTCCTTTTGTTTTGTGGATGAATCTAACTAAAATGTGATTTTACACAGATTTCTTCTGTCAGATATCTCCAGTTTTCTATCTAAACTGATCTGTGCATTCACAGTGAAGCTTCATTAAAGATCAGGCCAAGTAGTCTTTAAAAAGTACAGGGCTTCAATGATAGACAGATGGTGGCTTTCATGATGTCAGGAAGTGTCAAATATTATGGTTGGCTGCAGAATGATGGCTACTTTCCAAACAGATTGAGAAACAGACAGAAAGAGCAAGAACACCATTTGTTGTATTTAGATACATTGTGAACAGAAGGAAGCAAGACAGAGCATACTTTTACACATCTTTTTTCCACTCCTTGTGAAAACAGTTTAGGATTTGTTATGTTATATTAGCCCTATCATTATGCAAAAACATGTGAAAGCCAGAGATGCTGATATATTAAAAAAATGTATCCATTGTGAATTTCTGTAATTGTATTTGCATTTCCATGGGTATTTTTTTAACATTATAGGCAGATAGAAACCTGTCATTTCACTTTTTTTTTAGAAACAAAGCTGTCCTATTAAGATAATTTGCAAGAGATTTTTTTATTATTATTATTATTATTAACTTATATGGTCATCTGAGCTCCTCTTTGGGAAAGCATTCATGTAAGTACTTAAACTTAGAGAATTGATTTGCTGTTGGATTTTATTCAATATTTGTGTTGATGCCTCTGGAGTTGAGATTTCAGAATGGGACAGTTTTGAAATATAATAGGTGTCAACAGATAAGTAGCAAGGATTTTAATAAAAATATCGAGACAAAGGTCATGCAATGGTCTGTATCTAATGGGTGGCTTAAGTTCCACAGAGCCTGAATGGCATCAGCAAATCGGAGATCGCTGGTGTCTGATGGATGGGGCAGATATTGTCCCTAAAAAATAATTAAAAACAATAATCCTTTACTAGAGTGCTTTTTGGCCCCATGGAATTCAGTGTGAAAGATGCTGGAATGCATACCCTTGGTGCATACCATTTTACCTCAGGAGTTTATGTCAGGTCAGCGTTTTGGTAGAGCAAACTGAAAGTTCCTTATGACTGTCATCTTGAAAAGTACGTATCCTATATGGGTTTTATGTGCCTAGCACAATTACTGGAGAGACTGTCTGCCCCTGTGGCTATAAGGGAGAGATGTAAGAATGCTGAGTATACACACACTCATGGATAAACCAAACGACTCTGCAGTTGCTGGTCCCGGGGCAGGACCATGTCTCTGGCGCTGAGGACACGGGTGTGTGTGTCACAGCTTCTCAGGATCTGTGGGGGCAGAGCTCTGCAGGAAAAAACACAGCATACAGACTGGGCAATGGTGGGACAGAGCCCAGAACATGGGGCAAGCCACTGAGGCACAAGTTTGCCTGTGTTTATTTGCAGTCTTGGTTAGGTGGTCTGTCAGATGGCTAAACAATGGTTGATTTAAAGGGAAGAGAAGGAGCTGAGCTAGGTCAGGATGGGAGAGAGGGCCTGTAGGGAAGAGTCATCTAAGAAGCTGGGAACTAGGACAGCTGCACTGTGTGTGATCGTGCTTATTTTATTTATTTATGAGCTTTTCCATGATGCTGTTCACTATCTGATACAATCACTCCTTTCCTCCTCATTGCTCTCACAGAAAATATATTTGTTTCTCCAAACTATCAAAATACTTAGAGAGAAAATACATGCTTATGTTTATAATAATTAAACCCCTGTAAAAATAAATGACCACATTTGGGAATATTCTTTTATTCTTTTTGCTTGTTCTCTATTCAACAGTGGACTAGCTGAATCCATGGAGCCATCATGTGAGAATAATTTTACACTTCCAAATTATATCAACATTTGCAAATAGCATAGCAGTTATGGTCCACAAGGAACCCCCTTAACCAGAATCCTGTTGCTCTGTGGAAAGAAAACAAAAACTGTAGATTGGAGCTTATTCTTGGCTTGTTAAAGTGCAGTTTTTGATAAATGGTGCACTATAGAGGGCTTGAATTTTTCTGTTTTTCTGCTTTTGCCAAATTTTCTGTACAATTCAGCATCCTCCCCTTTGAATACTGGATATATTTATTTTTTATCTTATTTTGGTCCTTTCCTGTGTTTTGTAAGTATGTTATGAGGATTGAAGGCATTTTTTATCTAATTCATTCTTTGTCTATAAACAAGCACAACATGAATAATACAAAAAATGTCCACAAGTAATCATTAAAGCCCTTAAACAAATTCTCTTTGCATATAGTCACACAGAATCCATTCATATTTACTTGAAAACACAATCAACTGAGATTTATTTTTAGCAGAAAGGTTTATAAAAAGCAATAATGCAAATTTTGTTTCACATGAGCATTTATGGAAGACTCATTTTGAGGGGTAATGCACAACTGTGTGCACATGAAATAGTGTTTCTCACACTTCTTCAGTCAGAGAGAACAAATAGTGTAACCTGATTTACCAATCCTACATAAGCAATGCAGATTGAATTTCAAATATTTGTAATCAGATTGCAGGGTAAAAATTCAGATATATTTGTTGAGTACATTTAAATGAGAAAATCATGATCTGCTGATGGATATTCCATGAGAAGAAAAAGAGGCTAATTTAGTCAAAGAAATTACAGGCAGAGAATTACTCACTCAATGCTACTGGCAAATAGTAAATGAGTGGCACCAAGGTTTTAATTCAAACACTTAACAAAGAAAGCAACTAATAGCATCTTCCTTTTTGATCTGAAGTACTATAAAGCAGAGGGCTAGCCCTTCTGCCAAATTACTTTTACAGAAATGTGACTTCCACCTTCATTATTTTTATTTAAATTGCCTTAATTAAGAAACTAACTCTCCAAGCAAGACTTTGATCTTGTTTTCAGACTGGGTGTGTCCAGGTTCATCTTTATGGACTTGCTGATTTGCTGCTGGGTTCAGATCAGAAGTCATAGTCTGCTTGTCTGCAGATGTTCTTCCAAATAATACCTGTCTAGGCAAAAAAGTCCATTTGATTTGATACTTTTCTTAATATTTATAATAAATTAGAAAGTTATTAAACAGCTTCCCATGTTGGGAGATATTGCCCATCCCATTTTTTACTTTTTCTTTGAGACTGTAGCATTACACAGCACAGAATTAAATAGTAATTTCAAATCTCCTCTTCATTTTTTTTTTTTTTTAACATACCATGTATGGAAAAACTCATGTAGAGCTCTTCTTTGTGGACCCCAAAGCTCCTCCTTAGGCAGAATTCCACTATGGACTGACTACTTGTATCATTTGGGCCCTTTGCATAGTGTATGGATATTGATTAAGATTTCACGTTTTTACCTTGGTTCCAAATGGCTAGCAATGGGATGATTTCCTGGTGGCATAAACTCTAAATATGTATTGTGGATAGTAGCTACAGTGGCATGACAATTGATAACACTATTAGATTTTGATTGCCTAAAGAAATATCATAAAGTTTGGGTTAGAATTTGGAAGCCAGTTCAAAAGCATGACTTCATCTCCAGTCTAGTGGTGAAAGTAGCTGAGTCTAGCCTCTTGTCTTGTAAGGGAACTTCTCTCTCAAGCTCTGAGCTCACTGTGATATGAGGCAGAAGAAGAGCTGAATGAGCCTCTGAAAAATGCTAATCAACTAGTAGAAAAAAACAAGTCTTATCCACAGTCTGAAGGGGGGACTTCTTAAGGGTATTCTATTAGCATCCTTGAGTTTTCTCCCTTTCTGAGGCATATGGATACTCATAGGACCTCTCTTACACCTGTTCTCTTCGTTACCTTCCATACCTGGGAAAATAGTCTCTTTTCCATGGGAGACAGGGAATGAAAGATGCTCTAAATCTAGAAATCTTTGCAAGCTGTACGTTGTAGTCCCCATCTCATCAGTGGGTGATAGATGCCTTCATCCATCCTCTGGGAGACATGTAGCTGTTTTGTGCATAAACACATAATAACCTCTGTTTGCATAACCTGTCTAAGTTATTCACTTTCAAGACAAAGTGAGGGACATGGTGTAAAAAAGATCCTCATTTTATGACCAGAAAGCCTAAGAATCCTAATTGCTCATGACTGGAAAGCCCATTGAGAGCAGGGTCAGGAAGTGAATTGACATCTAAATAAATTAGTTTTCTTACAGACCATTTGTGTTCTCCTGTATATTAGCAAGGTCCTCTAGCCATAGAAAATCCAAACTAGCTGTATGCAGCATAATATTAGAGAAGAGTCTTAAGTACACTTGATATCATCTGCTTACAGCACTCGTGTATTCCTCTAGACACTGAGTTCAGCCATTCTGTGAAAGTTGCTCCCTCTTTAGGCTTGTTCCTGATCTGTTGTGATATAGAAGAAATGTTATAGCTTTAAGGCAGTAGCAATATTAAAACAAAGGAAAGGAATTGCCTTATAAAATAGACAGAATCATGGGGGAGGGAGAAAAAGAGACAGTTGCATATTGTAAATATTTGACTTGTGATATTTCATAGGACCTTCAAATATATTTTTTTTTTTTTATAATTCCTATATTCTGCATTGTGGTAACAGGCTACACAAATAGAGAATAGCTGTAGATAACTTTCATAAGGTTTTTTGGCACTGTCTTGCACATTATTTAGACAAGAGATCATAGTCTTGATTTAATTACTAGAGAACAGTTGTAAAACTGAGTGATAAATACACCAACAGAGTAGTCATCAAAGGTTATGAAGATACTTAATGAATTTATTCCTCAAATGTCTGTCTTGGTTATGACTGTGTTCAGTGTTTTCATTAATGGCTTGGATAAAGGACTAGAGCTTATTTTTGACCTTTGTTCATGATACCATGATATGTAGCAATAAGTATACTGAAGTACAGGGTTAGAAACCAAAGCGATCTTGACAAACAGAGAAGCAGCTTGAAAAAGCAACACTTAAGAAATTCATCAGAAGCAACTGGAAGGTATTGCCTGTAGGCAAAAATAATCAACTGTGCAAACAGAGAATGAGGCACTTGTTCAGTAGCAGTTCAAAAAAAGGTCTGGGAACAATAAACTTGGCGTTAGTTGACAGTATCATTCTGCTGAAAAAAAAGGAAAATAACATACTAGACTGTAAATTGTGTTGCCCCTGATATGCAACATATGTAAAGTGAATTCTCCAGCATGGTTAGAACTGTCAGAGTTTCAGCTTTATCCATGTACAGTTTCAGACAATAGGATTCAAATGAGAGGGAGTCCAAATAAGTCCAGACAAGCCGGTTAGAAGTTGGGAACAAAAGAGTGAAAAATTGAGTTCTTCTATCTAGGGAAGTCTGGGGAGAAGGGGACCATGACAAAAATTTTCACATTAATTCAGGGAAGAAAATAATTTATCCTTAGGGAGGATGGGACAAGAAGTAGGTTTAAATTTCAACAAGAAAAACTTAGTTTAAACAAGTTTTTCTAAGTGTTCAGTAAGGACAGTGAAGTACACACAGGTTTCCTGGGGATGCAGCGGTAATGGGTTAATGCTCACCCTTTGGGAATGGTGAAGGTACAAGTGCATCCCTCTCCAAGGGAGTGGAGGGCACTCCATGACCTCCTGAGATCCTCTCAGGCCCTGCTTTTTACTGACTGTGATTAATGTCCTGCCACAGCTTGAATATACCAAAATATATCAATATTACAGAGTTTTGTTAAAAGGGACTATCTGTTTTAACAGATATTTAAGGTTGCTCAGTTTCATGTTGTCAAATTACAAAAGAAATACATTGATTAAACAAATTCAGAGGCTTTCAGTATATCAGCTGCTTTTTCTGAGAGCTTATTTCCTTGCAGACTTTTTCAATAGCTATCAAGTTTGCACAAAATATAAATAAATGGCTAACCATGAAGATGGTGCCATTCTTTATGGAACTGCATCAGTGATAGGTCAAATTTATATTGCTCTGCAGCACGATTTTAATATCATTCTGGCCTGATTTAGGCATAATCAAGTCTTCTGTTGAAAGAGCTCTTGTAAGGAGCAATTAAACATTAGTACTTTAACTAAACCCATATTAAATTATGTCTTGGAATTTAAGTATCTGGGAATCATCTTAAATCTCAGCTTGAATTTTAGGTGGTATTGTATCTGCAATTTATATTGAGGTATAAGACAATCTATTTGCATCTTGATTTAGTATTTATAGCTTGAAATGTTATTTTATTATTAAGTGTTCTATGCAACTGTTAGTAAGGCCACTAATAGATTAAAGTACTATTATTTATGATTACAGCTTCTGCTTTTCAACAAGAAAAGAAGTTGAACATTCAGCAGGCGAATTTTAACATTATTTTTGAAAGCCTTGAAGTAAATCAAAGCTAGCTGGGTACCCTTCAGCAGGCATGAGTAGCAATTCCAGCCCTTCCAGTGAAGACTCATAACCCAGAGGAGGCAAAGGGCTTTGGACTGCTGTAACACCAAGGGCTCAACAGGACCTTTCTTTCAGGAGCGAGCAGGAGAAGATTATCTGGAAAAGATTTCAACTACAATTATCTCATCTTCCCTTTACTGTGGACTGACAGGACTAGCACTGAGCATTCTCATGGACAAGGTGATGTGTGAGTCTGAGCCTTTTGAGGCAGATCATGATAATAAGAACAATAAATGGAAGTTCAACTCCAAAAACAGCCCTGTAATAACAAGTCAGCAAGTAAATACAGTTTAGAATGACACTGGACTGAAAAGGGAGAAAATGGTGCCTTATATCTTGATCAAGGTAGATCAACACTGAACATTTTATTTGAAATTTCTGAAGCCTATGAAAACCTTTATATATGTGATGGTAAGTTTGTTTGTAGATATATTTTAACATTAAATATGTTAATTGTTTTTGTTTTAATTATATGTTCAATTTATGTCAGTGTCATTTTGATCACTAATGGAAGCTTACAGGTTAGTTTCCCTGTCAGCACAAAGATGTCACAAAACATTAGGGAAGTAAATACTTAAAAATCCAAAGGAATAAAGAAAAATAAATTCATGTTATTTACATCATAAGAAAGGCAGGTCATCTATAAATCTCTTGTGTTGAATATGTTATGATTATTTCAGCCAGATTGGATGAGTATGAGCTCCATAATTTCCTTTTTTACTTTCCATGTAGGGCAGTGCAATGGCTTGACAAAGAAAAAGCAAAGTTATACTTGCTATATCATACACATTTTGTTAACATAAAGAGAGGTTACAGTACATGATATTGCCTTAACATCAGTCCTCTGATTATCAGAACTAATTTCTCCATACTGAAGGTCTGTTCTGAAAATTCATTTGTGTTTTCAGAGACACTTCCCCTTCTCCCAGTTTTGAGTTTATCAAGGAAGAAACAGAAATAGGGAAACTAACTTTGTTTCTGTGTGTTTCTACAAGACAATAACACTGATGTTCCCTAAGGTCTAGCTACATTTTTGAGAACAGGGTTGCAAATAAAACCTTTGAAATTCTCCTTCAGCAAGCCACATGAGGACTATTGTTGGCTTCAAGACTTGCCTAAAGACAGCCAGACTTGAACATATAAAATTTGTCTGATATACATAAAAATAGTTTTCAGGAGGTTGGATGGAAACAATGGTCTTAATTTTCCTAAGCACACTATGCTTCTCGATAAAGCTCCTTATTGTATAATCTACTGACCTAAAGAACAAGCACAGTTGTTATTAGATGACATCATAATCATATGTATTAAGATTGTTTCTGATTTGGGAATATTTCATATCAGCTTTCCTGTAATTAGAAAGTTTATGCTAGCTTCTAATGAGATCTTGACAGAAGACAGTGTTACCTACATAATTTTGAAATATGATATAACCAAGCTTGTCACTAGTACCTGTGTCTTGACTAATATATTCAATATGTTTTCTAGTATTTGAGCTACTAATGTTAAGTCATCAAAGTAACGATGTTGCTAGAGGCTATTCTAATTCTGTAGTTTGGAACTACTCCTTTCCCATCCTGTATATTCATCTTTAGATTTTCTTTCTGGGTATCATCCCATTTCTCTTAAATCTATTAATTTTGATACTTTTACATTTTCAATTAAGATACACCAGCATTTTAGCTACCTGGGGACATGGGATTGTGAACAGTGGGGAAAAAAGGACATCTTCCTCGTGGATTTACTATTAGAACAGCTGGAGAGAGACAGAATTACTGTAGTCTATCTAAGCTTAGCACTGCCACAATGCACCAAGGATGGCGTTTAACTGAACCATTCCTCCGTAGACTTTCACTGCTTTACTTTTACTCATAGCTGAAAGCTTAGCCTATAGCAACCTGTGCCACAGGTAATGAAAATTGAAAAATTACTTTATATATTGTCCTTCAGGGTAAAAAAAATAAAACATCAACTTTATCTACAAAGACTGCTTAATTCCAGCTGCTGCATTTATGGAGAGAAGTCCACGCAAGTCATATACATTATCCAAATGTCTCTGTCCCCAAAGAATGGATGAAAGAATGTTTTCTGAACATGAATCTTTGGTTTTTCTTGAGAAATGTTATGATAATTTGTTGTTTGCAGTAGACTACACCATAAGGAGAGTTTTACATCCAGTGTGCAGACTGAGTGATGAAGTAATTCACAAACTCTACTGGAAAGGGATAGGTGGATGGATTCCATTATTGAAGCTGCTTATTACTTGGATGATAGAAAAAGGACAGGATAACGGCAAACAATTTCACTGTCTGTGGGAGCCATCCCTGTCTTTTGTTAAGAAATAAGATACCTTGGATCTGGATCCTAGCTATATCTGGCATCGAGGACACAGCGGTAAGCAGTGGTCCAGGGAGTGAATTGCAACTTCCTGAAGCAATTTCAATCACAGAACAATCCTACATGGTTGGTCCCTGGTCTACTACTCTTTATGTCACTAAAATAAATCCCTGCATACTTACATTAATGGAATGCAGTGTACAGCTGAGCTGACTCCAATGTGAGTTCCTTCCCTTGTTTCTCTTGTCTCAGAGCAAACTTTCTTCCCCCAGTTCTGTGAATATGAAGTTGCAGTGGTAGATAGACTTATTAGTCACCACTTGCTTAAAGTGAATGCAAAAGACAGATTATAGTCTGCATGGAGCTCCTGGGAGTTCTTCTTAACCACCTAAACTCCTCAATGTCCCAGCCATACTTTCTACCAGAAAAACTCAGGCTTAAGTACACTCTGATACAAGTATAAAGCAATGAGAAGGAGCTTAATGAATTGGAGAATAAAGTACATTAATTACTTTTTTAAAAAACTATTATTGTATATCTCAAATCCTTTTTTTGCTATGTGACATGCAGCAGTTTTTTCAGGGCCCCAAGCGTTGCTTTGCTGGCACCTCAGTTCAAGAGGAAGGACTCTAACCTGTACAGTATAGTAGATTTGTTGGCAAGGACTAAATTTCCCAGAGTCAGGGACTTGCAACATAACCTTTATATTCCAGTAGCTGCTTTTTAGTCTGTAGTTTTTCTCTGGTACACCTTTAAAGATCAGCAAGGAGCTCCCTGGAAACAACCTCTACTGTGTTTTCTATTCTCCATGATATCTTGATCAAAGTACAATTCACCTTGAATAACAAGTTAATGTTTCTTTAAAAATCTTAGTCTTTTAGCATAAGATTAGGAAAACAGTGTTATAAGAAAACACTTTTTAAAATGCTGGTAGATCAGACATGTGTACCCCTAAGAATCTCTAAACCAGAATGTGACCATCAGATGCAGATTCGGTGTTTACACCAGTGCTCAATTACCAATTGATAACACCTGAAGGTGTTATCTCAGATGTTATCATTGATACAGCTTACCTCCTTCTTTACCTCTCCCAGAGCTCCTCATTCCATACCAGTTATATTCCTGGGGAATAAGGTTTTAGACTATACTTATAGATTCATCTATATAGAAGTGAAAATGTAGATTGAATAATATGGAGCCAGGTGTTTGTAGAAGAGAAAGTGTATCATTCTTGGTTCACATACATCAAACAGGTTGTTTAAGTTCTGTAACTTTCCTGACTATTTTTCCTGAGACAGAGTATCCTTCATGCTCAAAGACTGTTTTGTCTATAGAAGAACAATTCTGACAAATATTATTGCCGGAGCTGCAAAAAAATATATTGAATTCCAGATGTGGTTATGTGTGGTTTCAAGAAATTGGTGATGCCTGCCGCATTACTAGCTTCCTGTAGGAACCACACATGACATAATATTAACAAAGATGACAAGCCTGGTTATGAATTATGCTGCTGGGATAAGAACAACCTTTTCATCTTCTCAGTTTTAGGGATTTCTGTGCCCTACCTTGTGTCTGCTTTCTTTTTGTACTTCAGCCATGATATCCTTCCATAAAAAGTGAGATACATTTAGGATTCATCCCTGTGCAGTTAGCTTCGTAAAACAAAACAAAACAAAAATC
The DNA here is from genome assembly GCF_018691265.1 of Tyto alba. NCBI lineage: Eukaryota > Metazoa > Chordata > Aves > Strigiformes > Tytonidae > Tyto > Tyto alba. The sequence continues at coordinate 10,767,215 of NW_024881313.1, forward strand.
AGCAAATATACAGGTATAAGACGTATTCAATTCCCGTTAATATTTATCATAACCAAGGTGGCCTTATGATTAAGGAAATGACCTGGCCTTGGGAGACCTAAATTTAAACTCTATCAATGAGTCTCTATTTATTTCTGTTGCAGAAAAACACTTAAACATGTGCTACAAATTAAGGACATGCTCAAGTGATTTGCTGAGTCCCAGGCTATAGACCTTGGGCAAAGCACTTTGTCTCTCAGAGTCAGATTGCAAATCTTTTATTCATCTTGGTGAGCAGTTTCATACACAACTAATGTCATTGATTTTAATATGGTTAGTCATAATAGTAACCACTTGCCAACCTGAGGTTGGTACCTCAGCTCTCCAACTGTAAAATGGGGTAATTAAATTTCCATGCCTCCTAGACGTGGTAGCATGTTACACACAGGTAAGTTTCAAAATTCCTCTCTTTTCAACTGCTCAAAGTATTTTCACCAAATCTTTGCATACGTACTTTGAGTAGATAAAACATTTAATTGTCTTTTATTTCATTTTATTTTATTGAAAAGTTGCATAAAGAATAACATATTACCATACTTAAGAAAATTAATGTAATATGAGAAATTATTAGACAAATAATTTCAGAGGAATATGCTCATACTCTTTACTGGAAGTCTATGGCATATTCAGAGAAAATCTTCCCTGCTTGTTATCCTTTAATACCATCAAGTCAATATGCTTTATATGTCATCTACCTCAGAACAAAGATTGGAGGAAGGTTTTTAAATGGAAAAGAAATAGCCTGCATTACTGTAATTATCTGGGGTGTTTTTGTTTTCTTTTGTTTTGTTTTGTTTTTTTTTTTCCCCTGCATTTTTTATCTATTATGATTTTTTTTTAATCACGCTCAGTAGTGCCAAACCAACTGAGATGTGCAAAATAAGCTATTCTGGGCTCCTTCATTTTCCATAAACTAGGGTATGTTCTTGATTAGGCAGTCTGAAAGAGGGAAGTCACAGGGTAGTTGCACTTAAATGTCAAAAAAGAAAAAAAGAATTATTAAGAAGAAAAAAGGAAAGGTTGGAATCTGAATCACAAGACTTCAATTTCACTTGGCCTAGCCTTATATATCTCAGTAGAAATCAATGGAAAAGGAAAATAATCAGCAAAGAACTATCCATTTATATATATATAGCTATAGATATAAATATGTAGATATGCATGTGCACAAACACATATATATGTATCTATATCTCATATTTGAGTTTCATATTCCCCTTTTTTCATCTCAAAACCAATGGGGAATGTTTGATTGTAGGCTTGTTTTTCAAAATCATTACTAATTCCTTCAGTGCATCTAAAATAAAGGCTTTCCCCCCCCACCCCACTACATCTGGTGGCCCCAGAAAGCAATTTTTGATTTTTGAAACTGTCAGAATAGAGTCAGTCATTAGTCTGTCTAATTAGATACTTCAGTCAAACACAGTAAACACTTGAGTGAACCTGGACAATTATGTCATAGCAAGGCTGGGACTTTAAAGGACAGAAGTACTGTGATGGCATAAAAAGTGTCAAACGTCATGAATGTGTTTTTGTAGTAACCAAATTATCCTTGTGAACTTGACCCATTTCACTAAGCTTTTAAAAATGTTGATCGCACGGCTTGTAATGAAATTTGTTCCACTGTGTGCAATCATGTGTGGCCTTTCAGCTCGAGCCTAGTGGGCTCCTTTGTCAGACTGAGCTCTTGTTCTCTATTAACCTCCCAAACAGAGCCCAGCTCAACTTTACAGCTCTTAATTACATTTGTTCCACTTTGTGCAATTAGGCTCACTCCATGCACCCAGTCCACTGGCTCTCACGTAGGACTCCAGAACGTCACAATTTGTGCATATTTGTCATAAAGGTATGAAAACAATGGAATCCCAGACTGCCCTGACAACCATAAGAAAACGCCAGCCCTTGATACAAACACAGTATCCAGCTCCACAACATTCAGCAATGAGGGAATTTGAGTGCAGAGCAAGAACAAAATGACCAAGGAGATAGGTATGTGCAAAGAAAAGCCTAAAAGAGAAGGTAATAGGAGTCATGGTTACCCCGTGTGTTGGTATTCCTCCTCTGAGCTGATTGCACAGAGAAGGAACAGTGTTAGCACATTGCTTTATGCCAGCCATGCGCCAGCTTCATTAGACTCAGTTGACTTTTGCAAACATTTCTTGTTATATGCCCTGCCTCCTCTTATTTGAGATAAGTAAGATACAGCCTGTGTATTTAGATATATATATCTAGAACATTCAGTATAACAGTCCCTTTTTGGGATCAAGAATGACAGTTTTATTTTGTAACCATGTTGGTATAGGGTCAGATCAATTTCCAAGGTTATGATGTTAAGGAAAGATGAGATATACAGTCACCTTGTCCCTGTGTATCTGCCTGTGGTCTTCTCCTGCCTTTAAATTTCATTGAAATTTAAGTACATTAGTATGGATCTCAACCCTGATCAAGGTTCTTTTCGTTTTTCAGTAAAGGAGACTGGAGTCTAAGGCTTGGCTAGGCAAAACCATAACTGAGATAATCCTGAAAAAAAAAAAAAAAATAGAAGGAAATTTACAATAAGCCATTAACTTGGTGTTATTAGGAAGCCTGTGGGTATCTACACTTTCACACTCAAATTATCTGTAAATGTTATTGTTATATAAATGAAAGTTTTCCAAGCAATACTCATGCAGACACTACAGTTTCCTCAGTCTAGTTGTGTCTGCTTATACCATAGCTGATTGTGCCGTATTCTACTTGATGACATTTTGCCTAACACAGCACATAAAATATAAAATAACATTTATTAATCCTAAACCCAGGCAATACCTGTGAAACTCTTAAATATAAACATTCTTGGTATTGACCTTTCTTCATTCCAGTGGTTAAAACATCATTACTCAGATCCCCCCTCAATTTAAGAATTTAGTTTATTTGGTGAGAATGAGGCAATATTTTTCTACATACAGGTCATAATCTGCTCCTCTGAGCAACAGCCAGTGAAAACCAAAGAGTTCTTGTGACATTAGTTTAAAATTTTCTGCACAGCCTAACCTCTGAAGTGGCACTCAGTGGCCATTTCTCCTTGTTCATTTATCTGACAGATAAGTTTGGCTCTGCCATCTTTGTAGCTATCCTTCATGCTGCCAAAAAAGTGGTTGTAATATATCTGTTTTTAAATACCTTATGCAAAATAAGTATTAGCTAGAGAAGATTTTTTTACCTAATCACTGAGAAAACATGTAAAACTCAGACCTTAACAAGTCAGCATGAAATGCCACTGAGTAAAGCATAAAGTATTTACTGGTTACACTCCCACATTCGTTGTAGCAATATTCTGTATGGTGACAATTCAGAATTCAGTACAGCAGTGCTTGCAGAAGTAATAACCTGTCACCAAACAATATACTTTTAGTAGTTAAAAATAACAAGTCTTTTTGGGGCTAACTAATAAGCTTCTCTGGTGTCCCCTAGAGAATGCACTTCTATGCACGCGTTGGCCTGTTGCCAGAAAATTTTCAGAACCAGTGGCATGACGCCTTTGAAGTCTAAGCCAGAAATAAAGCTTAGAACATTTTTTTCAGCTTTATCAAGGTTCCCCAATGCTTAATGGTGTATGCTGTAACTACACAAGGCTATTTTCTAAACTAACCTAAATGAATAAATGATGAACTTGTTTTAAAACTAGGGATCTTCAGAGAGAAACCACCAGTTCATGTCAGCATAACAAGAAACAACACATTATCAGGTTTCGTAGGTAGGACATGCATAAACCAAATACCATTCTATTACTCTAGTAAAAATCTTGGTTCAGTCTTTTTCCTTTTAAAGAACAATTTAAACAGCCAATAGTCCTCAAAAACTTGTGATGACATCTATTTTTGCAATAAAATCCCTTTCTGGTTATATTTAAGTCTCTTAGATAATGCATGGGAAAGATTTTAGACGACTTATGAAATATCCAGGAGGCTGAAATTTAAAACTTCACACTAACTCCACTGTACTCAGGGGCCTCAGATATATATCTTATCAACTGTTAGAATAATTTCAGTTTACATGACTTCCAGAGCCTGAAAACTCTGCTATTCCTGGATTTATTTCTCTGGTGCCAGTGAGATATCTGTGCCTAACTTTTTTTTTTTTTTTTTTTGTGCCATGGGAATCTATCCCACTCAACTGAAATTAAATATGATGAGTGCAGCCCTTCAGACACCCACTCATGCTTATAGATGAGGCAGTCGGAGGTGGGGTAACTTTTTCCTAAATGAGGACAAAGAAATGTAGTCTGAACTGATGGGAAAATAGTCAGCATAGTAATAAGGCTTTATAACTCTTAACCCGAAAGCCAATAACTTCCCCCCACACCCCTCTAAACCTTATCATATTCTGCACTCACCAATGGCAAGAACTAATTTCTTTTTTTAGGACAGAGACACTTACGGATGGAAGTGTCTCCTTGATGCCTTTTTTTATTCTCTCTCTCAGACAGAGCCTTCCTTTAGCATATTCCTTACTTTCTCTTGTGCCAAGTTTAAACTGGGATGACAGTTTCTAAATCCTTGTTTTTGGTAATTCCACTTCTAGCCACTTTTGGTGCTTATGCCCAAGTATGTCTGCTGTGCTGATGCCAGCTGTCTGTCATCCATTTAATTATTCTTGCACCTTAAAACTAGTCATCTTACCTTATATTCTCTGTTGATTCTGGTCTTTACTTACTGCTGTCCTGTTTCTCTGCTTACAATGTGTGCAACTTTTGCCTTAAGTCTTTTTATTACAAATTTAGCCCATAATTTAGTAATCAAGTATGTAATATGAGATGGGCCAAATTAGGGCATCATAAATGTTCCAGACAGTTATTTTAATGAATATGAATCAAGGTAGAGCATTTGATGGGAATGGTCTGGAAAGTGTTGTGCTCTTGAGAAGAGATGGAGAATGCTATTACTTGCATTGATGAATAAGCATTTCCAAGTGTCTTCTGAGCAAACCATTGCTGGATAGTTTGGGTAAGAATATTTGAAATGGCCCAATGGCCAAGCACATGTTCCATTCCTTCCTGAAAGTGCCAGCATGAGTGGAAAGAGAGAGGGATGTTACCAGTCAGAACTACTCTGACAGGCGAAGTCTGCATGTTGGATTTTTTTTTCACAATTGTTACCAGGTGATGCCGTTCATATGTTATTCCCTAATGAATAAATAACACATATGCTATTTTCAAATGTGTATATAAATATAGTATAATATTTTGATGTTTAGGAATCAACTGTAGTAATAAATGTAGCAGCTTCAAGATGTCTCTCAGTTACCATATTTATCATTTATATGGGGCAAACAAAAACATCACTTCTCTCTCTCAACGTATCAATCAATGAGAAATTTTCCATTACTCAAAGGGTATTTTGATTCTAGCCATCCAACTTTAACACTGTAATCCTTAGGCATCGGTATAAGCTAATTGTATAGATATTTGTATAGATAGTCATGGAGGAAAACGAGCACTTTCAGAGGAAGATTTTTCAAAATTATTTTAAGCAAAAATTTCATAATGTGTTGAAGCCACCCAAGTTTGTATCATTAAGAGAGGCAGTCCTTCTACCACACTCCGGCTTCTTGTTTTCAGCCTTTTGACATCATCTCTTTCATGTTGCTGAATGTAACTGTGGGTTACATCAGGGAACTGATCTGGATTAAAGGCAACCTATTTTGGTCTGAGGCAGTTGCCTGGTCTGTTCATCACATTGATAGCACTAGGAGAAGGATTTACTGCAGGAATGAGCTACTCAAAAAGAGCAACCTTAAAGGGTGATATTAGATACCTTATTTGGATGAGATGAATCACGGTCTGCATGCCACCTTTCTGTTGGGTTACAGTCAGAGCTTGTCCAGTACAAAAGGCACTTTAGATGGCAAACTTAAGTGAGGTTAACTGTACTTGAAATAACTACCACAGTACACACTTCTGTGGACCCCATATTTTCTGAATCAGACAGTTTGACCCTGTGCACTGCAATGCTCAGAGATGCATGCATACCCTACCTGGCACCTTTTGGGAATGCTACAGTTCATTTTCTTAAACTTTGAAATCAAAGAGTTATTTAGAATGATTTCTTAATGGGATCAAAATCAAGCAGATAGCAGGCAGGAAAAAAAGTTCAACTGAATGGGCAAACATTACCCTAAGGCTACAGTTACAGATAGAAATGATCAGTGGGTACTTTCGTAAAATCAAATGCCACCAATAATTAGGTGCTGTTACACAATGTTATGTGTATCTAAAATTGTGACTACTTTACAACTTTCCACTACTGGGCTTATAGATCTGTGTAATATTGACAAATGGTTATGTCAAATTTATGGCTTGTAATGTTCCCTCTTTTTGTAGGAGTTAGATAAACGTGATGCAACATCATTTAGTTCATATATAACTCTGATTCCCGGTACATAGGAAGAATCAAGTGGAAAGAAAATATTTTTGTGAATTTATTTCAACTGTAAGTCAAAAAAGCTTATATACTCTTATTTTCTCAAGATCATTATGTCACTGTTTCTATTGTGCTGCCTGGTGTTTCTTTATTCCCATTTTTTCATTTATCTACTTGCCAAGTCTTTCTTTAATTTTGATGATACTTCCATGTTGTGATTTGAGCTCAGAAGGCATCTGAGCACCATGCAGCCGCTCACTGCCCCTTCCTCTCCAGCATTGAGAAGGAGAAAATAAGCCAGACTTGGGATTTTTAACAACATATGTGGTCTTGAAAAAGATGACTGTGACTGATGTCATGTGGACAATTAAAATTATTTAATCCCTATGCAGATCACTTTCATGTGTATTGTACAGCTCTAACTAGTGTCTTCTCATTTTATCTCTGTGCTACTACCCAGGTGGCTTATAGGTCTAAAGTAATGACAATGTCTTCCCTTAATAAATTCTCTTGTACCCTTAGCCATCATTTTTCTCCTCATTGTTGTCATAGTTTTTTAGAGGGCAACTGGGCACCACACAGCTGCTCACTCCTCCCTTCTCTCCCAGTGATGAGAAGGGATGAATAAGCCAGGCTTGGGAATCGAGATAGGACAGGAAGGGGTAAATCACCCATTATGGTCACGAGCAAAAGACAGACTCGTTAGGGGAAGAAAAAGAGAACATAGATTTATTACAGACACTAGCAACAATACATAACAGAGTAGGACATTGAGAAGCATTGCCACATCTTGAGAACACGTTCTCCCCACCCTTCCCTGCTTCCCGGGCTCAGCTCTGCTCCTGCTATCTCTACCTCCTCCCCGCAGTGGTTCAGAGGACAGGGAATGGGGGGTGCAATCAGTGCTGCTGTTTCTTCCATCTTTGGGACGGGGGAAAACTTCTGGAACTTCTTCCCCCTGCTCCATTATGGTCCCCCTCTCACAGGAGACAGTCCTCAACAAACTTTCTCCGACCTGAGTCCCTCCCACAGGCCACAGTGTTCCCCACACTGCTCAAGCGTGGGACACCAACTTTCTCCAACTGGAATCCCTCCCACAGGCTGCAGCCCTTCCTGAGCTGCTTCGGTGTGGGACACCCCTGCGAGGTGCAACTCTCCCAGTGTTAAACTACAACAGTGGAGGCTGCTTCTTCCCACAGAATCCTGGCCTCCTTCAGGCACAATCACCTTAAGTGGGTATATAAAGTCCCTCGCAGGCCATAAATCAGCGTCTGCTCCATCGTAGATCTTCATGGGTGGCAGGGGGGGCCCTGATGTCTCACCACAAGATACAGGGGGATCTCTGCTCTGGCACACCTCCTCCCTCCTTTCTTCTGCTCTTCCACTGACCTTGGTGTTCATGCAGCTGCCGCAATTCCTCCTCACAAGTCTGACTCCTCCTCACCACGTCCCTTCTTAAATACTCAGAGGCGCAGCTGATTGGCTCAGTTTTGGTGCAGAGGTGGAGCTGACTTGGAGCCGGGGGAGCTTCAAGAAGCTTCTCACAGGGGCCACTGCTGTATCCCCCTCCCCTGGTACTAAAAAACCCCACCACTCACTCAAACCCAGGACATTTCATAAAATCAACATCAGAGGAAATCCCTATATTCACAATATAGATGGAAGCAATGTTACTGTCTTAGTTCCTTGGGTTTAAAATTGACCATAGTCTGTTTCCTTCTCACAAACAAAAACAGTTCTACTCAAGAACTTCAGGAAAGTCCATTTCAACCTAAACCAAGTCATATTATTAATGTCTCTGCTGTGTATATAGAGTTTAACATAACTTACTAATAGTGAATAAGTGCAACTTCTATATAAGTTATCAAACATGTGTATTAGAAAGTTCATTAAAAGCCATAATATGCAGTAGGAAAGATAATGATAATGACAAGTAAATATCACAGAAACTGTAAAATTCTGTAGTCTCTAAGCTTTATAAGCAAGTTAAAGAAATGGAAAAGTGAAAATAAAAACTATTAAAAAATTAAGAAATTTTATTTACTAGTTATTGGAAATTTATCATATGCATTGTGATAACTGATTCTTTTCTGACAGTTCCTGATCCTGCAGTACTTAATTTTTATTTAAAAATTAAGTATATTTCTAGATCTCATAACACAGAAAAGCCTGAAAAAGTAAGCTGAGTTCACCTGAGCATCTCAGAAACCTGAAGTTAGATATGAAAAGAAGAAAGGAGAGTTTAATGTTAATTTTCTGAGTTTTGAAAGGTTCTCTAAAAGTTAAGGTTTATTATATTGAAGTAATATGAATATTTCTTCTGGTTTTAACCTTTAGAATATTGTAATCTTAATGCAGTGTTATCCAACTGCGTTTTTTAAGGCTGAGGGAACACAGAAGGAGAATCATAGGATCATATAAAAATTTAGGTTATAGGGAGCTTTTGGAGGCCATCTGGTCCAGCCTTCTGCTTGGATCAGGGTTAATCTCAAACTGGATCTTGTCACCCAGGGACTTGTCCAACCAAGTTTTGAAAAATCTCCAAGGACAGTTTCCCACAGTTCTCGGACAACCTGTTCCAGGACGTGATCATCCTCGTTGTGCATTTTTTTTATCCTTAAGTCCAATTGCAATTTTCCTTCTGCAAATTGTGACTGTGGCTTCTTTCCTTTCTTTGTGCACCCATGTGAAGCATCTGTCTGCATTTTCTATAACTCCCCTTGAGGCAAGAGGATGCTGCAAACATATACCCTTCCAGCTTTAAGGATGATCAAACCCAGTTTCCTCAGCTTTTACTTGCATGTCAAGTATTCCAGCCCTCTCTAAATCAAGGTTTCTCTCCTCTGGACTTTCACTAGTTTGTGAGTATCTCTTTTGCAGGAGAAAGCCCCAAACTGGTCTATGGACATGACTTCACAAGTGCTGAGCAGTGGGGTGTAATCACTTCCCTTGAACTGCTGGCTATGCTCTGTGTGCATTCTCTGCTTGGGATAGTACATCTTTTTTATAGCTTTGCTGTAGCTATGTGGAGTCTGAGAGCAGACCTTGCCACCAAAGACCAAGGCAAAGAAAGCACTGAGCTCCTCAGCCTTCTCCATGTCCTGCTGCTCCTCATCTTCCCTGTATTTCCCAAAGAGTCTCCAGCTTTCAAACTACTGCAGCTTTCAAACTACTGCAGCTTTAGGGTGTTCCCCCACATTTCTGTAATTCCTATGACACTAAATCTGTGACTACATACAGATGTTACTGCTCCCTGAGCAGTGTCTATTAACATACATGCATTTGAGACGGACCCAGAATGGTCCTGTTTTCTCAACAGTTGTATATGAGCCTTCCCTGTTGCCCTGTCCCATGTCTGATCCCCCCACCCTATGTTCCTATACCTTTGGTCTCCATCCCCTAAAACATCCAGTTTGTGTAGGGTTAAACTCACAGACAGATAAAACCCTGGAACAATAATTGAACAGCATTCTTACCCATGCATGATTAAATGAATTTAACTCATAAAGCATTGAACTTTGATTATGCCTAGCTTTTTAGGACAAATATTATAATCTGATAAAAAGAGACCCAAATTTGTCTTGGATAAGGAGGTAGAATGCTTCTTGATATCAGAACAGCTATGCCAGGTCAGAATCTGACATAATGTATTGAATAAAGAAGAGAAAAAAAAAAAAAAAAAAAAAAGGTAATACATTATATATTAGAAAACATATACTGGAAACCATTATTCCATGCTTGGAAAGCTTTGAGCATTTTTTAAAACGATGAATATCTCTGCCGTTTTGAAAGATGATTTAAAACAAAGTTTACTTGCAAGCTGTAACTTGAGACTGTTGTGAGTTATACCACTATTTTATTATTCTTAATAGCACCAAGTCAATCCAGAGATATTTCATCCTGCAATTTTCTTCTGTTATGAAAATGCATAATGTTAATCTTTGTAATACTTTATAAACTGACCATAAACCAATGTTTATGGTCAGTTAATCATTGTATTACTTTGCTTTAGGTAATTTAGTACATTAGCATAATGTAACAATCTACTTAATATAAATTTTAAAGTGAGCACTGTGCAAGTTGCAGGGCATTAATATATTATGTCTTCTAACCAGAAATTCAGAAACACAGCTAAAGTTTGGATGCAGGTCAGATATTTTCTGCTTTGATTGACTTAGTGTTTTGCCCGAGGAATGCTGTGATTTTATGATAATCACTACATTATTATCTATTATACTATGCCTTACAGTTCATTTAGAAGTCCCAACAGGATTGGAACAAACATTACAGTACTCATGATACAAGAACATCAAATGGGAGCCAGTGTACGGTACTGTTTCTACAAACACTGAAGCATGTAAAGTCCCACTGAATCCCATGGTAATTTAAAAGCTGTTTTTAGTGGGAGTCCAACTAAAAAGCATTAGTGGTGAGACATGATGACATTCATGATTATATGAAACAAATTAATACAGTGGATGGAGGACGATGTAAAATTAGTAAGAACTTGTGCTTTTGGAAGTTAATCATAGGATGACTTATTAAGCATTCTATGCATTGTTAGATGGTGAGTTAAATGTAATGGAAATTGGTGGGTCTCACCACTAGTAACTTCCAGAAACTTTTAGAGACCAGTATGCTCCTTAGAGGAACTTGACAGCTGAAACAAAAGAAACTTCCAGTCAAACCAAAAGATCTTTCACAATCCCCCCCAAAAGTAAATGCTCCTAGCATCACTTAAGAAATTGAATAGTAGGGACAGATAATTTTCATTTGGTATTATCTGCATATTTAAGTGATGTAGAAAAGGGCACAACAGATGCAGACTGCTGTCCTACCTCCCTGAGAGAGGGAAAATATTGTTGTCACAACACAGAGAATATGGACATGAGAAAAAGTAAAAGAAAAAGATTAAGGATTATGTATCATCATGTAAATGATATGGGTCTCATTCCTGTTATGGTTAGAGGAAAAGAAAAAGTACTTTTTTTTTTCTTTTTTTTTTTTTCTATAAAATCACTTTATCACTTTTCAACTGTGTATAGCACAACTCTTAGGCACCTAACCTTGGCTAAGTTCTCTGCTTAAATAAAAAGATTGTATTATACATTTCATGAATACTATTCCTCCCTTATGTAGCCAATAACAACCAGTAATTTTTTTTTTTTTTGATACTTGCTTCTATAGCTTTCTCTCTATATAATCTGATATATAGTGTGCTCACAAGTCTGCATTTTAACTTGAGGTAGCTGCATTTCAATGTGATGGAAGTAATTTGTTCATCTGCAAAGTTAAGCCTCTGCTGAAACTGGAACTGTTTGCAATAAAAGAGAAAGACATGTCAGGAAATGGATCCAATCTCTTCTGACTACTACATGGAAAAGAATTAAGTTTATATATTGGACTTAATTGTTGAAGACACGACACCACCAAAAGCATCGTACTTAATTATGAAGGATAGCACACTGGTATTAACTTAGTCTTTCAAAGAAATACCAATACCACTCATAGAAATCAAACACTTTTCACAGAAATAATTGCTGCAGGGTTTTGACTGCTGTTGAGCCCTGAACAAAGCCAAGCATATTTTTGCATTGCCTTAAAGTAAACGGAGAGGCAAATTGTGGCTCAAAGATACAATGAGTCTCCTGGTTTTCCCTTTCAGTGCCTGAGTTCTTACAAGCTGGTGCAACTAGGTCATGCAGTGCAAGATTCCCTATTGTGGTTATTCTTTTTATTCGCCCCTTGCAGCTCCCCTGGGTATTAGTAATAAAGGAGTGTTTTATTCCTTTATTCTCCCTCCTATCCGGCATAACCATGCAAACTAGGTCACAATTTGGGACTATAATTTGTAAAACATCTGTGGATCCCTGCAACACTTTATAATCTACATATGTTCGACCTGCCCAGAACTGTATAAACTTTGAAAGCATTTTATTTGGGGGCAGGGAGGGAGCAGTGCAAAGAGAATAGCTTTTCCTTTTTTTCTTAATCCTGTAGGAGAACAAAAACCATAAATGGTTTCATTATAATCATATTTACTGCATGTGTGTCACTGCATAGCAACATTAACAAAGCTGAGATAATCAGTATGATTTCATATTTTAATGTAATGAGATTATACTGAAGTTTAACCTCTGTTCTGATTTCCCAGATTCATTAAATTTTATCCTGGGTTATTTACATTGTTTCTGTAATACATTTTACTATAAGTTACTATATGTATCCTGAATGTTAAGCGTAGTTTTTCTCTGGAATGTTATCCACATCTGATTTTATTGATATGACGTGATATAGCTTCCTTAACTGTTTACTGAAACAAATACAATTTTGACAGACACTTAAGTGTATATATACCATAGCCCTTCTGAACTGTTGTTCAGAAAAACTATGTTCAAAATAAATTTTAAATACCCACACGGAAAAAGTTAATTGTAGACCAGGCACTGCTTTATACTTCTCATTTTAATTTAGGACAATCCTCTCCTTCCCCCTCCTCCCCAGATTATACATATTACTAAATAGCATAAAAGGAAAGATTTTGTGAGAATATTAAAATGAAGTGCAACTAGAATGGGATATGAGTCCTAGCTTGAAATATGATGTAACATAGAGTCTAGTCATTCAACGAATAGTAGTAGGAATAGTTCAGATATATCACATAACCCAAGTGAAACCAATATGGATTCAAAATCGAGGACTAAAAATCTATTCCGAGCGTACTTTATTCTTCTTTTGCCTCTTCCTGTCACACATTCATGTCAACATTACTGAAGCCATTGTTAGTCTTCAGCTGACAGGACTTGTACCAATAGACCTTTTTTTTCAAGAGAATCTGATTCCCTTCCACCCAGGATTAATTGACCCATTTTGCTGCTGTGTCTGGGATGCTGGGCTTCCCAGCAGTGGCTGGGAAACTACCACTTTCTTCTCTTTAAGCTGTAGTATGATGCTTCAGGGTCTGCCCACAGCAGGAATTACTGAGCAATAAGAAAGGACTTAGCTGATGTGCTTTTTGGAGACTGAAAATTTATCCCATGGACTTGTAGTAACAAATCTGTTGTTGACCAGGGCCAGATAAAATCCCACATGCCTATGTAACTAGAGAGGTTGGAAATTGAATTGGTTGGGAAAATATAAAAAACCTGAAAAGACATTTTTTGTTTAGAAATAATACAATTCCTCATGGGAGATGCAGATTGAATGACAAAATTTTTGGCTTAAAAAAAAAATCCCCAAGTTTTCCATCAAAAGAGCAGTTTAGACAAAGTCTTGAAGACCAGACAGTACAGTGAACAAGAAAACCAGGCTTAACTCACTTGTCTGTGCAATTATTTGCAGGACACTGCTTATGAAGAATGTACATTATTCTCGAGAAGGCTGTGACAGGCGGCTTTGGAGACTGAGAATCAGTCTTCATTCAGAAGACTGTGTATTGACCTAATCCTGTCACCTCAAGAACTGAACAAAGGGGCAACTGTCCCCTACTTCCTGCACGTGCTGCTGTGAATTAGAAACAAAACTGGCATTTTTTTGGAGCTGCTTTTGGAGCTCCTGAATCCAAGAATTTTATTTTTTTTTAATCCCAAAAGACACCTGAAGATCCTGCAGAAAATATTGTGACAGCTCTGTTTCTAGCAGGAAATGCCAGAGCTGAAGGAGGTCCTGAGGCCTGGGGATGAGAATATGAAGACAGGACTGAAAAGCAAGGTGGTTCTCACAATGAGATAACATAGGCAGTATCTGTAGCTTAAGGAGCCTCAACATATCTCCCTCAGCAGGATGCAGAGGAAGGAACACTGCAGGGCAGCCCCATTTACAGGGGCTAATCTGGCATTCAGATGGCACATACATTTTTACATAGAATTACTGTCATTTAAACACTTCTGATACTGTGGTTTTTTGTTTTTGTTTTTGTTTTTTTAATGGGAAAAGGATACTTAAGGCATGTGACCTAGTCTGTCTGCTACGTACAGAAAATTTGATAGAACATTTTATATTGGTTTCAGAGTTGTTATTGAAAAAGAGGTTAAATCATCTGGATTTTCTTAAAGTAGGAGATACATGAGATAATCAATATATATCAATTTTTTCTCTAGAACATCCTGTATTAAAGTGATAAGAACTTTTTCCATTTTATTCACCCCTCTTTTTACACGTTCTTACTGATACAGGATTCTTCCCCTCTCCCTGAAAATCAGTCTACCCATCTCTTCATCTCCACTCCTGAAACATTTGACAAAAAAAAACCCTGTCTCTTCTCCAAAACATACTAGTGGAATAGTTCAGCAGTTGTTCCCTAGAAAGACCTGCCCAGTCATAGCTGCTGAATGTGGTGTAATCATCTCTCTTTCTGCTGATACCTCTTCCACCTTAGTCTTTCTTGTATAGCCTCAGACACTCAGCTGTGTCACATATGCTTTGTGCTTCATGCTATAGGTTTCTTCTTACATTTGCTTTAAAGTGTTTGGATTGAGCTTTCTGTACTTCTGCTTGTGGGTGAAAATTTCAACTGTAATAGTAATGCCATTTCCAAAAACAAGGTTTACAGAGACAAGGGAAAATTCCTAAAAACATTTGGATGAGAAAATCTAACATCACCTTGTCTTGGAAAAGGCTCTTGAAAGTTTTGCCTCAATGTATTCAAGTGTGAAGCCAGGAAAAACCCAGTTTGTAGATGCTCAGTAGCAATTTGTTAGAGTTTGGCAGCAAAATTATCCTGATTTTCCAATCCCATTGATCCTCCCAGCTCTTGTGTGGTAGATAGTTTGCACATCTTCAAAAAGCTGAGGCATTTTGTTACCCTGAAATAGATTACTTTAAAATACTATCCCTAGAGAAGAGACATTTTACAAACGTGTCACCAATTTCTCTCCTGTAAGGAAAGGTGGCACACTGACTTTAATTTACCTAATAGAATATTATGCCATGATCAGAGTTGTAGCAAAGATAGAATGAAGGAGGAGGTAAAAGACTCCTGTCCTAAACAAGGTGCCAGGTCACTCACTTCTTACCACTGTGCTATGGCAAGGAAATGAGAACAGCATAGCAGCAAAATTAAGATAATTTTTCTTTTTTCCCCTCTTCTTGCAGTACACTTCTTGACAAAAATGATCAAATCCATGGTACAATCTTACTATGCTCAACTGCATAAAGGAATTTGAATGTACAGAACTGTATTGTTGGGTCCTGGGAGTAGGATGAATTGAGTGCGGCCAGCAATGTAGTCATTATCAATAACTTCCAAATAAGAGTGACGACTCTATTCAAAGAATATTCCTCTAGTTCACTTGACAAGATAAAACCCTCCCACCTTAATATAGCAAGGTCTAGGTCCACTTTCTATATTACTCAATGAAAATAGACACAATTTTAATGAAAGGAGGATTTTCCTGCTGTATTTTATAACTGCCACATGCGTCTGTGTGTATGTACATACAATTTCTCAGTGCCCAAGAATTAAATCCTTGCCTCATAATGTTACTATTAATAATAATAGTAGGATCCTTACATTCCATGGAAAATAAAGATGGTCTCTAACTCTCAGTAGGCACTGGTAGGGAGTGTGCACAGGTCACAGTATGTAAGCTATTAAGATTGAAGGCATCTGCACAAACAGCCCTGACTGCTTTTTAAACGCTAAGCTGCACAATTTGTCTTTCATTAAGAGCTGTTGTGCAGTTTTGTGATTTGTAGCCAGCTCAGTTGAGCTTCCAGAGTGTGTACTTCTATTTTGAGATCTTGTCAATAAACAAATAAGACATATGCTTCAGTGAGTCATCTGAGCAGAGCAAACTATCACAAGAATCAGTTGACCTACACTTCCTTCCTGCTACTGAATCTTTCTCTACCTTTTCTTGTTAGCACAAAGTGTGTCCCTGTACACCTCACAAAACAGAGAAGCCAGGGATGGGAAGACAAGGTCTCTTTCATCCATATGGTTTTATTTGTGTTCTGCTGGCACCGTTATAGTCATACAGTAACCAACATAAATTTTTAGTTTTATTATCACCTCTAAAAAGAGACAGAAATGTGAAAATTGAAGCCAGAAGGTTTGTATCACAGGATTAATTAGGCAGGGCCAAGTGGAGTCACACTCCTCCTGGCAGTGAGTGCCTCAAGAAGGTGCCTGACTTCAATTATGGAGCGCACAAAGCAATTAAAAACCCTGTTTCTTTTTCCTGAGGTGTTACTTGTTACTTGATAAATCTCTTTTTTTTTTTTTTTTTTTTTTTTTAAATTCTCTGGAGATCTGAACTGGCTTGAGGTATAATCTACTAGGGTAGATATTCATGAAAAATTGATTTAGCTGGAGCCTAAGTGCAATAGGTTTAAAATAAACCTGAAAGGAATGAACAGTGTGTTTCTTAGCTGACATTTGATTGGCCATTTTTTTTAATACACACACACACACACACACACACACACACAAAGGACCAGATAATTAAGATAGTTAAGAACTCAGATATTATGGATCTCCAGGAAAGAATTTTGTCACGGGGACATACGAATCAAATCAGTCAGCTACCCTATGCATTTCCTTGAGCAGTACAACATTCTTGATTAACCTTTTCCTCAGTACTATATATGGAAGTTTTTGTACCGCAGGGTTGCATGCACGTGTCAGTTTTAAACATGTTTCAGGCAGCCGTCCTCCCTGGCCCATTGGAGATTAGTACTTTGTTTCACCTATACTTAGTTTGTAGGATGTGATAGCCTTTCTCCAGATTTATGAGCCTCTGCTCTCCAGGTATTACCAAGAGCTCTGCCACCATCTCTGACTCTGACCCTTTGTACCAGGACTTGACATCTGATTTTCTGCAGCTGGAACCTCACGTTAATGCTTTTGCCACATTCATTTCAAGCACCCAGCTAACTCCTTCCTCTCCTGTTATTTCCCATGACAGATAAATAATTCAAAATATGATATAAAGTATGGTTTATATCTGGTTTGAATAGTGCTCTATCAAGACATGTGTTTGAGCTATAGCAATGACCTCATACTTCCTGTTGAGGAGGGAGAAGCAAAAGGATATTTAAATCAATAGAATAGGGGAGCCATAGCTGTGGATTTTGCAGTGTGTGTGAGATTTCTTCACAGGTATTATGTGAAAAAACATACAATTTGACATTATAAGGATGTAAATAATGACCATTGGTTTATTATTTTTTCTAATACTGGAATGCCTATATTCCCAGGCTTCCTCATTAATGCTGCCTAAGAAGTAATTGTATTAAAAAAAAAAAAAAAAAGTAATGGGGAATGGAGATTATTTTCTCCCATTGTGCACTGTATTTTTATTATTCCCTAGTTTAAATATAACCCACAGAAGAATGAGAAAATTCTTTATAAAGGTCATTAAATAAATGCTGCTGGAACAAATCTTTAAACAGGATCATCACTAGAATGGGAAGAGTTATGCATATGGAACACTTTTACTTGTAGTACAGATTAAACAGTTGGCAAAATAACGCTTTAGATTGCCAGACATTATGTGTCACTAGAAATCAATTTTGACAGATTTTATTGAGCCCTTTACCCATATTATTGCTGCTATATTTTTTTTTCAGTTAAAAAAAAGGGGGAAGAGGATTGACTTTTTCATTACAGGTCAGCCCACTTGAAGAAGGCTATCCTGTCACATGGCACACTTTTATGCCGATTTTGATCTAATGTGCATAGCATGTTTATCAGAGGCGTATGTCAAAATGACAGTAGTTTCACATTTCTGAGCCATTGCCAGAAGAACTCTGACATGTTCTTGCATGATTATTTCAGGACATTTTAAAAGTTTCAGTAATTGCACCATACACATAAAATAAAACAAAGCAAAAAATCTTTTCTTTCTTTTCCAAAGTTATTTTTCTTTTGGTTTATGAACCCTCGTTAATAATTTCTTAAAATTAACTGGCAACTGGGGGAGAGCAGAGCAATATATATTCTTTCAATCTATCATCTAGTGTATTGTCACTGCTGTAAAACCATTTTGTGCCAGTGGATTTTGGAGTTAAACTGCCATATTATCTATATATTACTTTCTTCACAAGCTTATATCTATTTGTACATACAAAGTACAGTAGTTTTGTAAAGAGCTAGCAATTTTCACACCAGTTAGGAGTTTACTGATATAATTTACTTAAGAGGGGATATATATAAGCACAGTCACAGGAGAAGTACAGAAAATAATGCTTTGTATTCAGATTATAAATATGATCCTGGTATTTACTGTCTTATCACAAGGGCTAGCTAGAATTCAGTTGCAATGCAACACTTTAAGAAATAATTAGGAAGGCTTGTTATATTCTTAGTTCATAGCTACCTTGGACCTTGCTGCCAAAAGATGTGTCTGAGGCCAGAATTTTTTCAGGCTACCAAAAGAGTGAGAATCATTCTATTAGTGAAAATACTTAGACTGAAAACACCCCAAAGAATCAACAGCTTTACAAGTATTTGTTATAGGATATTCACCAAAAAATAAGTTGGAAAATAGGCTGTGGATCCTCTATCAGTAACTTTATTCACAAATGCAGCTGGGTCAAGTCTGAGTTTAAAAAGTAAGAAACTTTTAAAAGTAAGCTTTAAAAAGTAAGAAGCTTTAAAATGTAAGAAACACATTTTTTAGGCATCCTGTTTACTTTTGATCATCTTTCTTCCCCTCCCTAGGTTTTCTTTAGCTAGTCTTCAAGAATTAAGTTCAAAAGGCTCATTTGGTTAGGATAGGAACCATAAAACCGTTAAACTTCTGACGTGGCTCGGTCTTTTTGGTGCAGGCAGAATGCTGAAGTAAACAAATATCTTGTCAAACTTCCTGTGATGCCTCATACTAAAGAGATATTATACGAAATGAAATTACGGACAAAAACTTAATAACATAAACCAAACAAACAGTCTAACTTTTTGGAACTCAGTTCACATTTTTATTGAGGGTTCATGTTTATTTATTGTGACATTTTTCCAGATGTTCAGATTATGCGGAGGCTGTCCCTGGGCATTGCACAGACTACAGAATGACTAGATTGCAGACTGCCAGGCTGGACTTTGCTATGCTGGTTTAAGGCATCAACTCAAGGCCTGCTGCAAGCTGAACTCCTCTGCAGGAACCTCTGATGGGAGCAGAGGATGGAGGTGTTGCTCGAGCCTCCTTGCTGCTCCTTCCTCCATTGCTACATGACACCGAAGCAGAGATCACATTAAGCTACTTAAGGGAAATGTGAATATGCATCAGAATATGCAACTACTCCACGATGTGAATAGCTTCATTTATCTGACAATGCAGGAGAAAGTGTATCTTCACTACCACACACCTACAAAGAGTTACAGTCATTAGTTCTTCCTTTCATACTTAATATTGCATCGTACAGCTTTGCACATTTACAATATTGCATTTATCTACCTAAAGAGAGATTTTTTCTTTTGAATAATGTTAACAAAATCAGGATTCATATAGTAATCTGGTTCATTTGCATGCAGTTGAACTTTATACAGACCTGTTGCAAGACCAAATTTTTTTTAAGAAACATTTTGTTGTGGTTTGGGCCTGATCGGCAACCAACCCCCGCAGCTAATCAACCTCCCTTCCCCCTCCCCACCTGGGAATGATGGGAGGGGATTAGAGGGGTGAAGGGAGACTCGCAGGCTGAGATAAGAACAGTTTAATAATGACAATAAAACGAGAACAATAACAATGATGGGGGGAAAACAAAAAGAAATATATAAACAGGCAATGTACAGCGTAATTGCTCACCAGCCGCTAACCAATACCCAGCCCGTTCCCGGCCAGCGACCCCGAGATACCAAGATCCCACAATTACAACCCCGGAAGCGAGGGAAAGAGAGCTCCTTCCCAACCACCCCTTCTTTATATAGTGAGCATGATATACCATGATATGGAATATTTCACTGGCCAGTTAGGGTCAGGTGCTGTGGCCGTGCTCCCTCCCTGCTCCCTGTGCCCTTGCGCACGGGCAGGACATGGGGAGTCAGAGAGTCCTTGACGTCTCGGCAGCAGCTGAAAACACCAGTGTGCTATCAGCATTCTTCCCATACCAAACCCATAGCTAAATCCAAAACACAGCACTCATCTAGTCCCTGAAAAGGAATATTAACTCTATTTCAGCCCAAACTAAAACACATTTTTTTTAGGTGATGACAATGATGGTGTCATATTTAGCACCTGATATGTTACAAGAAGGAGCTCTGTGTGTGCTTATGGGTGAGAAAGGGATACAAAGAACAGAAAGAAGTTAGAAGTGCAAGACTGGTCAATGAGAGATTCTCCCAGGCTCCTTTATTCCAAATATTGTTGAACTTTAATGGAACTATGGATCCTTAATAATAAAAGAAAGATGCAAGCTTTGGGAACACAGGGGTCCAAATGGAGATCGATAGAGACTTATGGCAGGCAAAAAAGCAAAACTGCAAGGTATTCTGCTTTTAGTAAATGTTTTGGAGAATTAGTAGTGTGCCCATGTCATTTTATGGGCTATTTTAGAATAAAAAAAAAAAGAATTGTTCTTTTGTCTTTCCTATTCTTTCTTAATTTTAATAGATAATTTAAATGTAATTAATTTCTAAGGACAAAACTCAGTCTTGACTTGAGGTATCTATCATCTGATATAGAGGTCATTACGAGCTGAGAATTCTCCTGTTTGTGTGTGAAGAACATCCAAAGCTGTAATTACTTCCAGAAATATTTTTTAAGATTTCACTTGCATGGTAGCTTTTTTCCTGTTTTTTTAAGAAAGGAAAAGCAGCCCTGTGAGAGTATAAAAGGCAGTTTTTATAAGATACATGAATTTACATCAAGCTACAGAGAGATTCTCCTAACAAGGTATTTAATAAGTAAATAATCCATCAGATTAAGACCATATTAGATAATTTATTTCTAGAAATTAGGGTCATTTCAGTAAATACTATTCTATTTCAGAAATATTTGTATTGAGTCAATAAAACATGACAGCTCTACCTATTAAAAAATGGAGGGAGCTCTGCTCCATGGGAAATTTCAACAGTGCTTTTGGAAAATATGCAGCTTTAAGGACTCTCCCACCGATTTCTTAGGGCTTTAACTCCAAGCCTGTCCAGGAAGTTCTAGTAACAAATATGCCAAAGCATAATGACTTTCACACTGTTGATTTGGACAATAATAGTTGCAAATAAGTGCAAGACATGGTGTCTTGTACTATCCCATTCTCCATTCTTAATGTTAATGGATTAATTAAAGAGGCTGGAAGAACACAGCAAATCATGGTGGTTTTGATACACTTAATCACATTTTAAGGGTTTCATTGAACCATTGAACAAAATATCTCAGAAGCTAAATTCTGCATCTTCTGGTAAGTGTTTCCAGTACCGTCTGATAGGTGGAAGAGCCAGATATAGCCCTTATCAGACTCATAGACAGAATGTTTCAATTAGTGACAATGTCTAATAGTGTTTTCAGCTAAAGATCTCTAATCACAAGGAAGTAAACATATCTACTACATACTTTTAATATAGTTTATCTACTTATTCTCCTTATGAAGAACTATTTACATGTTCTTAGTTATTTCTAAGTACAAAACTAAGCTTAGTCTGAAAACGGAGATTTTAAATCTTCTTAAATTAGCCAATAGTAGTCAATGAAAATACAAGGATTATTCAGTTCCTTGATGGATAGGCCAAATATTTTTCAGCTTTTCCTGCTTTTCACTTGTAAAACATGGAATTGAATAAAATTATTTGTTAATAATTCACTTTTAGATTTGTCTTATTATTTTAAGATAAATGTAAAACTTAGACATATCCTGATATCTGTAGAGTCCAATCAGAGCATGTGTTTCTTCCATCATCTACGCCAGTGATCATTTAACAGTGCACTCAGAGGTGTTCACCTAATTCAACCATAGCTCATGATGTTAAGTGGTGACTAACACCACATTTTAACTGTCCATTATCTGTTACCACCAATTTAAATTCTGGGAAAAGTTGCCTTATAAATGAACATCCTTCCTTGGCTTTTATATAAAATACTACTGCTCTAGCAATAAAGCAAGTCCATCTTCTTTAATAAATTAAACAGGACCCTCATTCTCCTTTAATAACAAGACAGGAAGTCCAAAACTTATTCATAAGCCCCTAAATTTAGGAGAACACTAAAGTAGATGGAAATTCTCAAACATAAGAGTATTTCTGGTCAGCTACATAGAAAATTTCACTAAATGGCCAACATAGGAGACCACAGTTTCTAACTAGATCCAGATAGGTCAACACTAGCTAATAAATTTTGATCGACCGATTGTTCTTTGGTGGGGAATGAACAAACCGTAATGCCATGAAAAAGAGACATAAAATAAACTAAAACCATAGCATTGAATGGTTTATTCTCATGTAGTGACTGCCTGATGGATTAAAAAAAAACCCCAACTTTCTTCAAGGTTCTCATCAGAAAAATCAATTTGATGGAGACACAAGGGGTTGTTATTACTATTTTTAAACAAACGTTTTATTGATAGGATTTGCTTTAGAACAAAATAACTTATAAAATTATACTCCACAAAATAAATGTCACAAAGTAAACATTAGTCTTGCATTACATATACTTCTTGAAAAGCAATTACAAAGTCAAGTCATGACACACAAAAAATGGCTACATTTTCTAGTTTCCACAACAGAAAAGTTTTAATGCATTTACTCAATAAATAAAAACTACCAAAATACACAAGTACTTACAACTCATCTGATACATAGCTCTTTATTTTTTGTTTTAAAAATAGAACAGACACACAAAAAAACTCCCCCCAAACACAAAGACTACATGTTTTGGATATCTTGTGTGTCAATGCTACAATTTCCAGTGGGCAGAAAATTAATTCTGTATTAAAGACTTATATATGTTCTTGCAGTTATGGAAGTATGCTTATTATGAAACCATTGTTAAAATAATTATTGGGGGAAAACATACAACCTTGGAAATTCTTCCCACAAGTTTAGTTGGGGAAATGTAAAATTATTATCTATTTGAGGGTAATATCATTAATTTAATGAAGTAAATAAAAATATTACTACTGATTTGATAAGAACAGAACTTTGTAATAATTGTCTGTGAAATAAACCACATGTACATTTTTAGATACCAAAGAAGATGGATATGGAGAGAGATAATACAAATGTATTTAGGAGAGTTTCAACGCCACGAAGCTTTCTAACAAGCCCTGCTTCAAAGGCACAGTCAGTGTTTCCTTCCCTTTCCCATTACCAAGGATTATGGTTTCCGAGGCTAGCTTTGACACCTTGGAAACCCATATAAACAGAACAAAATTACTCAGTATCTCCCTACAACCTCAATGTATAAAAAGTCATGTTTTCCCTTTTTGTTATATATGCTATCTGCAGTTGCAGTGGTGTGATATAGACGTTGAAAACTCTGTTCTTGAAGACTTGGATATTGTTGTCTGATGCCATTTTTTATAATGGTGTGACTGCAATTGAAAGCATTACAGATTTGTGTCATGATGCAGAGAGATCTTGTTATAGAGTTTTGTTGGTTATTCTTCAGCTGACTCTTGACAGGGCTGCACAATCTGCCTGAAGAAGTGTCAGCTTCAGCCAAGTTTTCCCTATACTGGCAATATTTGCATTATCCTTTGAGCACACTTGAACCCCAGCTGCCCTTTCTACCCCACTGCCTGGAAGGCACTAGCTGTGCTACAGGAAAAGATCACAGGGCAGGGGACACCAGCCAGCTCTAGTCCTTTCTCCTTTGACAGTTATACCCTTATTTTAACATGAATTGTGCGCCCCTTGATGTTTCTGCCCAGCAAACTCCTCTCCCAACTTGTGGAACTTCTTTTGCTGATGTGAGGCAGAAAAAAGAATCAGGATCCCTTTTACAAGGCTGTATAGCATAGGAATTATGGGCAAAGGAGCAACAGGTGCTCACACTGCTGAAATAGCAGCATGCTTGACTTTAAGCACAGGTATAAAGTCAGTTATTTGCAAATAAGTGAGTAATAGGCAATGGACATTAGTGTTGTTTACAAGCTACAGAGAAGGAGTTATTTTATGTGTGCTGTGAAATAGTTCTGTTTTATTTCAGGATTTTTTTCTTTTCATGATATTTCATCACTTCTCATTTCCCTCAAAATTAGATTGTAAACTAAATTGTTTATTCTTTATTCCAGTCTCACAGAAAAGAAAAAGAAAAAAAGTAACAAAAAACAACCTCACAAAATAAATATTGTTAGTGTCTACATAATGCATAGACTTCAGTGTACAGTTTATGCTTTTTAGTACATAGTTATGATGTATTGGTAGAAATAAAGCTAGTAATGTTGACAAGAGAAAAGTAATATCATCTATTATGTAAACAGATAAAGCTAGATATGAAGTTTTGAAAAATAATTATAATTTTTTTCAGATAAAAAGTTGGATTTTTCCTTAATTCCCACCCAAAATAAGGAAAATAAAGAAATAAAAAGTAATAGAAGACGAAGTATAAGCTTCTGGAGTGCTGGTATGATCTCATCCAGGAGTGTCTAGATTTTAAGTGAGAATAGGTTACCCGTTTGACTAAAATGTAATTCCCAAACTTCTATTTGCTTCTCATTTTTTCCTACTTTTGAAGACAAATGTATCTGTATACCTTAAGTCACTATTGTGTTGTATGACACAGATGTCACTGAAGGTTTCCAGAATATTTGAGATTACTCTTGTTCTATAGAAAATTGACAAGATTTCTTTCTTGCCCTCTGTAACAATTACAGAAATATTGAACTTTTCAGTGGCAGAAAAACATAAACTTTCATTTTATGTGAGCATGTGCATCCATTTTATCATGTTATTTTCAGATAGGAATTTTTTTTCCCTCCTTTCAAGTTGAAAACTTTCTCTTAGAATGGCTTAATGTCAATGCTCATCTCAAGCTAATAGCAAAAGACCAGAATAAATGCCAGTATTCACCACTAAATCATAGAAAGGAAAAAAAAAAAAAAAAAAAAAGAGAAAAAAAGGTTGAAGTCAGCGATCAATGGAAACATATATTTCAGAACATTTGCTATTTTGCAGTTCACTGGCACCTAGAATATATTTTCTCTTAATCTGCCATAGCACTATCAGAAATTTCATCAAAAACTTGAGGAAAGTGACAACAAAGGCACAGGAACA
The DNA here is from genome assembly GCF_018691265.1 of Tyto alba. Taxonomy (NCBI): domain Eukaryota; kingdom Metazoa; phylum Chordata; class Aves; order Strigiformes; family Tytonidae; genus Tyto; species Tyto alba. The sequence goes on from NW_024881313.1 coordinate 10,792,799, forward strand.
TTGAGATGGAAAAAAGAATAACATATATGTAACATTTAAAAAAACCTGATATAGCCCATATAAGTTGTAGTCTGAACTAACTGCGGCTTTATCTGAACTAATTAACCTACCTTAGCTTCCTGCACTATGTAAATATAATGATACTGTAGGAATGTTAGAGACAAAGGGATGCTTTGGGAACTTGGAACGTGGATATTTAAAGAGATATAGTAACTTTACTTTTAGCTAAGAAAGATCTTTTCTGGAGTACTATGCTGATTAACAAAGCTGTCTGTGAAATTCATGATGTCACCACAAGATCAGACCAGAAGAGGATAAAATGTCCATTTGGAGATCAGAAAATTTACTTTGCTAGCTAGAGGAATGCTTTCCTTCACTGAATAAATGTATTGTGAAATATATTAGAACTGAGTTATATTCTGCAGGCACAGTCTGTTTTTTTTTTTAATAGCAATTAGTATTTCATTTTAACTACATGCCAGTATAACTCCTTGAGAATCTATATGAGCAGGTTTATGGAAAGTTGAGAGAGAGATACTGACAACCACAACTTTAACACAGTGCTGTTGTTATTCAGATTTTTTTTTTTTAAGAATCATATGAAAAGTCCCAAACAACTTGGAAAGTATTAGGAGCAGCTGTCCTCTAACCTCATTTTAAGCTGTTGTGGCTGACATTGATTATCAATGGACAAAAGGTTTTCCTTGTAATCTGAAGCACTAGTTAGTGACCATTTTGCTCTCCTGGCTCATCTAGTTCTCCATCGTATAGTCATCTCCCTGGTAGGTGTTATAAACATGTCTGTTGGAAAATCCTGCAAGGTGAAAACTTCTTACAGATCAAAACAAGAGTCAGTAATAAAATGTAGCAGAAGTATGATGTAATTGCTTGTTTTCCTTGCAAACTGCTTGTGAACTCTTTATATTGAAATCAACTCTAAATTCCAGGCAGAGTTTAGGATCCATTCAAAGATAATTCTTAACTAGAAAGACAGTTAAAAGCAGCCACAGCATTCTGTCAATAATATTGCTAAGAATTATAGCTGGAATTATAGCTTGTTTTATTAGTCCCTAATCAGTGTATATCTTTCTTGCCTGAGGTTTTTTGTTTTGTTTTGTTTTGTTTTTTTTCAACAAGCTTGCCTATCATAACAGATTTTGAAAGGGGGCTGGAAATCTAGAAACAGTATAGTAGAGACAACATTATGTGTACATGTATGTTATTGATTCTGATACTGTTTCCCATTATACAGCCAAATCCATCCTGGCATGAGCAGGGTCCTGCACCGGAGAGGACCAGCTGTATCCCCTTGTGCCAAGACATCTTTTGTCCGAGTCCTCAGATGGCTGGGACTCATTTTTTGCTCTTTCTCTATTAAATACAAGGGGGAAAAACACACTGCTGGTAGAAAGCCAATGATAGAGTATTGACCTTCAATGCTGAGTGAGGAGACTAGGCAGACCTAAGGCTCTGAAAATTAATATACCTCTTGTAACAAACGTTATTTCATAACAGCAGCTAAACTACAAAGCCCTCTAAGATTAAGTCTTCTCTGACAGTGCACTGCCCTGGATGATTTCACAGCTTTTGGAGGCAATTATTTGTGATGCTTTCCTGGTGACAGTGACAAAACCTGTCTGTCTCTTTTTCCATGTGGTGGATGTTACAGAAGGATCTCAGCCCTCAAATGTGTCCTGATATAAATTAGGAGTTACTGGCTCCGATCAAAAGCCTAAAGAGAATCTACTTTCCTAACCATGCAGTGTAATCTCAATTTACAGTACTAAAAAATTTTGAGAAGAGGCCTCTATATATGAAAATGGTGAAGGCTTGGACATAAATTGAATGCTGCTGGGAGGCCTGAATGATATATTTTGGCTGAACCACTGGGTAAACTCAAGTGCTTTTGCATTTGCTGCTTTTAGAGCACAAGGACTCAGCTCAGGGACTAGTTAAAAGTCCTTACAAGCTCAGGACAGGAAAAATGATTGCATCTAGCATGATCATAAGAATGTAGAGGTGACCCAGTACCCTTAAGTTCTGTTTGAAGTCCTTCTTTTTCTGGGCTAGTGGCACAACAATAACCTATTCTTTTAGAAAATGGACAAAATAACGAATGCAAACTTTGCAATAAGCTGTAAAGCTCAAGAAACATCTTAAAAGCAAAATAAAAATAAAACATTATTACTATAAAAGAAAGAAATATATTTATCTGTAGTGATCTCCAAGAACTGCATAATAAAATAGTAGTAAAATGAACTAACTCTCAAACACAATGGTTCATTCTCGGTTACACACATGCTGAGTTTTATGTAAATAAATCTGCAAGAATTTTAATGACTGTCTGTTCTGGAGAATAGGATTTTTTTAATTTTATTTAATCAATGTTGGAGAGTATAAAATGTCAGAACTATTATTTTCTATTAACTGCATCTGGCATTGACATAAACAGTCAACTTTGCCAAACAGTTCAGTGGATAAAGAAGTAAGAAAAAGAGAAGGAAATGTTTGTCAAACTTCAGAATCTATATCTAAAAGACCTCATTTGCTTGCACTTTTTTGTTTAAAAAATATTTTATAAACCCAAAATCCTTTTGATCTTGTTCACCTAAAAAAAAAATAATAAAATCTCACACATGTAAGAGTTTGAATGTCTGGCTCATCACAATTTTAATTGTAAATCCCAGGAAATGCAGAATATGAAAATTAAATTAGGAAGTGCTCAATGGATTGCAGAGTAGTAAATTTTATTAAATTTCTTTACAAAATAACATTTGGAAAATAATTTAATAAAAAGCTGTATGTGCCTTACTAAGAAACAATGGAAAAGGTTCAAGCAGTTTTTAGTATATCTAAAATATTTTTACAATGTCTGTGGGCTTAAGCAAACTGAAGTTCAAGTGAGTGTGAATTGATCAAATCTATGTATCTTTAATCTAATATATGATTTATGTACTGATTATTGAAAATGCAATTTATGATGCATAACATGATGATTCTTTAGAGTTATCTTATACGAACACTCTTTATGATAATATAGTAAATTGTTAACAACTAGTTTCTGAGATTTGCAATCTAGTATTCATCATAGACAACACATTTAATTTAATTTTTTTAAAAACTGTATGATTCTGAAGCTGTATAGACTTGTGTAGTATTCTTAGCAGAAATCATAGCCTGCTGTCTGGAGCTGTTCTGATATAGAAATCCACATTTCAAGAAATGGGCAAAATATTAAATTTATGTATGTTTTTTTTCATATCGAGGTATGTATCTCTCCATAACAAGAATGTCACTAGTTGGTCTCTGGAAAGACAAATGTTCTCAGAGCTATACCTCCAAATCCTCCAAATCTAAAATCTCTTCCACTAGCAATCTGTCAAGTCACCTTGTCGTGCAAGCCTACTGAGCCAACAGCACAACTGTTTTTGACAAGAGTAAAACATACCTGAGACTTTTCCATCAGATAAAAAGAAAATTCGGGTGTTAAATAGCAAAATCCCACTTTGTTTCTACAGGACGCTGTTCAGTACAAGCCATTCAGAGTCCTTCAGCTTTTATTCATGAAACAGCTGGAGCACTGATCAGATTGATCTACTTGATTAATTTAATTAGTATAACTAATACTATTAAGAACAGATAATTGACCAATACTTAATTATTTGCAACACTGTCAGTGAACACACTTCATTAAATATTTTATTAAAAAAAAAAAGAAAGAAAATAAAAAGAACAAGCTTTCTTAAATCTTATAAAATCTTAAGTCCCCTGACATTGACAAGAAAAATAGCATGTGAGACATCTTGCAGATCTCATCATCATGAACTCAGAGTGATAGCTCTGAGGACATTGATGTCATCAGCTCAGGAGCATATGTCACACAGAGGACTCACTCCTCACTGTTCTAGAGCCTTACTTAATGCCTGGATGCTTCTCTTTAATATAGTGAGTTGCCTTACATTCCTGAGGATCAGCAGAGAGTGTAGGAAAGCTTTTATTTCATGCCCCATTTCTTCCAATATCCTTGGAATGACTTACCTTACTCACGTTCTGGCAGTTGTGGAAAAAGAGGAGTTTCAAATGAATTTATATTTCCTGTACATGGGTACGTAGGTGTAAACATCACAGCACCAGGGATACAGCAACACTTTCTAGCCACAAACATTTCGGTGATGAACATGGTTATTTTAGCTAATTAAGAGGCATTTAGCTACCCCAGCTCATACTGACTGAAGGCTGGTGGGGGAGTTTTAGTCAGTATTGATGTGTTTCAAAGAAAAATACTATTGATTTAATTAGGGTTAATTGATGGGTCATCTAGGAGGAAGGTTGCCTGCCTTCTATGCCCCAGACAGGCCAACATGCGGTCCCTGCCTGAGACACCTCTGAATTGCCAACGTGTCACTCAATCAATATCTATATGACATTTAACAACCAGCTATCAAGATGCTTTGAATGTAAGGTCCCCTCTCTCAAATGCAAAGGGGTCATATATGACAATCACATTTGCACCATGAATCTGCCAAATCAGGAGTTTTACCAGAGAATCAGTTGCCAGCCAGTGAAATATACTTCTCTTTATATAGTCACATGGTAAATTGTAATAATTTGGAATTGAGTTTTGCTCAGTTTCAGATTTTATTTTAAGAATTGTACCTGGAAACTACCACCAATGTCCATAATACAAGTAGCCAGTAAAAAAATAATAAATTACATTGCTCTATATCTTTCTTTAATATGAAGTGGGATATTGATCAGTCAGTAAGTATGAGTAATACAGGCATAGAAGAGTTCCACAGTGAGCTTAAATTTAGCAACACACACACACACACACACGCATCTTTTTACTTTAAATAACTTTCAGACATATTCTGTTCTTCCCCCAGCAGTCCATCACAGCTTTTCATTACAAACGGTGGACTGCGAAACCCAAAACTACATCTTTTGCATAGGAAATATTGCTCCATTGCCAAGACCCCTCCATTGTTGAAGGGTCACAGGTTCCATTGGAAAGTGACACTCCTGGCAAGCATTTCTGCTCAACACAGATCATTCCAAAAAGTGAAAAGTGTGATAAAAGGGCAAAAGCTATCATGTCTATTTGACTCTGTTGACATCCCTAGTACAGGTAAGAGATTGGATGCAATTGTCTGTTGCCTTCCTTTTGTTCAGGCAGATGTAGGCTCACCAAATACACACAGAGGTGACCAGATGTGAACCAGTTCTGTATTTAAAACTGCAAAGCTGCAATTCGTGTGAGGTTGCTCTTACACTGCGCATTAGACTTGAACAACATTACCATAGTGTTTAGTCCACAGGAGTGGCAGGGTGATAGGCAAGGGAGATAGACTGAAGCTCATTCTCCTACTGCAGCATTGCATGATATGCCTGAAGTTAACTACAATGTGGAACCTCAACCTTGAGACTTTAACTACAAATTCACAACTCCTGTTAGATAAAAACCTGTAAGGAAAGATTTAAAAGCAAGAAAACAAAAAGGCAAACAAGATGTAAACCAGAACCAGCCCTGTTTTGTTTTGTTTTTTTTTTTATCTCTTCTTCAGCCTTCCACATCCTTTTGTATTCTGTGTTGAAACCAGAATCAACTGTGCAGTATTTATAATGATGTTACTCTCCTGATAAAGTATTACAGAGGCTGTGACAACAATCTAGGGCTCAACAGGGAAGCTGTAAGACAGCTATTTTTGTAATGTTTAAAATTATACTAAATTAATAAAAATAAAATCTCCTGCTGGGCTTCCATTTTTAAATAGCATATTGTGGTGTAAATGATCAGAGCGTCAGGGTTCTGCTAATTTAGTACATATTATAACAGTGAAGACATTAAAAGATTATAGCATTTTTCATTTAAAAAAAAAACCACTCTGTGAACTGGCTGAATAATTTCAATAGTTTATGATAGGAATTACTAATATATGCTCTATGGGATAGAGGGAAATAGGAAACCTGTAAATGAAGGTATAATTGTTTAGAACTCTGCCAGGTATGACTCTGTCTGTTCCCCAGATTGTAACAGTCTAACTTACTAAATTACCACCTCCTAAAATTAGAACAGTACTTAAAAAATAATAACTATTTTTAATCTTTTATTAAAGCAAGATGAAAAATTTCCTAATTAAAAAAAAAAAAAAAAAAAAAAAAGATTGCTTTAGAATTAGAGAATTTCCATTGTCTCATACCTGTCAGGAAAGCTTCTGCAAAGTGGCTTTAAAAATCCTATCCCAAAGCATACAATAGGTTAGATAGTTACCCAGCACGCATCTTTTGGAATCAGCTGGAAAGCTCCCACTAACTTAATTTATACAGTAGACATGAGCTGAAAGCATTTAGTCAAGTGCTAATGTGTGTGCAAGGCCAAGACCTAAGCAAGATAAAAGAGGAAGCTGATGACTTAAGTTTTCATAGAAAGGATTTTAAAAATGCAAATATTCACTTGACAGTAAACCCTGGCTTCTCAGATATTTTTCCCCTAATACTGGAAACCTCTGCTTTCACTGTGGCTGTTCATTCGTGGTAGAAAAGGATCAGAGTGATGGCAAGCAAAATGGGCCACTGGCAACCAAACTGTCTAATAGGCTTTGACAAGGTTGGACAGATGGATAACAGTACTAGCACTTTGCAAGTACATATTGCTACTGCCCGTGGGTGGGGCTACGCCCAGAGTAATGACAACAGGACATTTATAGGGAAAGTGCAAGCAAGATAACACACTGAGACATCTTTTACACATTCCAGTTTTTCTCACTCCAGTTTTAAAATGCCAGAAGCTGTGTTCGAAAGCATGGAAGACTTACTGCTACTTCTGCTAGCATCTGTGTTTTCTCATGCCAGACTATTTTTTTTCACAAGTACTGCTTGTTAAGTACATAAAAGACAATATAATTTTGATAATTATTATGTTTACAGGGAGCTGGAACAAGGTGAAAGTCACTGACATTCTTGTTGAGCTAGCTGATATAATATGACCTGAAATAATGTGTTACTAGTGAAGTCATGCAAAAAATCCCTAAAGCCAATACACTGAGACTGTGTCATCCTTGTGAAGGGAGCAATATTTGTGCTACACTGTGTCAGTCTAATATGTGTGTATCTTAAAATACTGAAGAAACAAATAGAAACCATACGACTGCAACTTCTTGGGATGTATTTCAAACAGCAGTTCATCAAAATGGACACTCAAGGCAGCTCACTTTTCTTAGACAAACTGAGTCTGAAAAAAAACACTTTTCAAGCCAGATCAAGTACTTTTTGGCTCACTCAAGTTTTGATAAAGGGTGAGCTGATTTAACACAGCATTGTATTAAATAAAAATCACAAAATTTAAATATGTCTTGCTGTAATGCAGAAAACAGAGAAAAACTTTATAACAATTCTTAATGTTTTTTTCATCAGAAACTATCAATTCTTCACACAAATTGTATTGTTCGCATAAAAGCTTGGATAATGAGGACTGATTAAAGCAAATTTACACCCCTCTATCCACCATCCTTGTGGCATCTCAGAGGTCCACTTGGCAACCGGGAGACCAACAACTGAATTTCTGATCGGAAGAAGAGACAGAATTTGAATCTGGGTTTCCAATATATTATATCTGTATCATGACTGTGAGCTACAGGGGATTCAGAATCTGAGTTTGAATGTTACTCTTCGTGTACATGAAAGAGCTCTGTCCGACTTTCATTTTTTACTAAACTTCCAAACCCCACTTTTTTCATGAATCCAAATTCTGGTTTACTAGCCAACACCAATAATAGAGGCATAAAACAGTATTTTGGCATCACCTTATGAAAATCCTACTTTTTGGAGCTTCAACACTGTGTCTGCAGAGGTGTTTTCTTCCTACCACTCATCGGTTCTGTGCTTCCCTCCCAGCTGCTAGAGTGACGATAATGTATTTCCACCCCCTTCCCTGGAGGGCTACAGAAAGGGTAAACAGTTTTAGTCCATAAGATATCCCAGGGATAGAGACTATAAAGGTTACATCTGTACCAGTAAGTACATTGGGAGAAAGCCATGCGGCATGGCACGACTGACGCCAGCTTCACTCCTTGCTCTCCGGAGCAGGGAGACTGTGCTCAGCCCAGCTGCTGACGGCAGAGTCCCCAGATGAGAACTCACTCTGCAAGCCATACCATGACAGTATCGTGCCAGTGACTGTGCTAATTATTAAGCAATATTATAAATATAGTGCCTGAGCTGAGCTTGTGCCCCGGCTTTATTAGTACAGTAAACTTAGAAAAGAAAAACAAGCACAAAGGAGGGAAAAAGACACATGTAGATCTCTAAAGTCTTAGCTGGTTAGATATACATCCTCTTGACTCATACATCACTTTTCTTAAGTCTCTGCTGAGCTGTCTTATAAGGTCGTATTTTACTGACCCTCTTCCAGAAAAATCCATGTCTAAATAAGTGCCCACTCAAATTTAACTAATGTTATTATTAAGAAAGTAGTTTTTAGTATTAATTAATAAGTAGTATTTAGAATTGAAATAATATTTGCTACATTTAAGACAACAGCAGGAAGTTAAATATTGATGCAAAGCCATATGCCAAGGTTTAGGCCAAACATATATCAACATAATCAGCTAAAATTAAGAAAGCATAGGGAATAATTTACAACTCTAAAATGAGCAGAAATGCAATCAATGGCAAGTGGTTATCAGTACACTGACTGCTTTGGTTGTGGGTGCTGTCTTTTTCCACTTCCATTTTTCCTCATGGAGATCATAGTCTTTGTGTCCCAAGGCCTCTCCCTCCTACTCACTTGCACAGTGCCTATGATTCTTTGGGTACAGCTGGAAAATAAGTAACTGCAAATAAAACATGCCCTTGTGAACTACACAGGACAAGGGTTTGTGTTTTTTTTAAACCACTCATGTTCAGGTATTCCTAATTCTGACTGTGGAAATGCACAGATGCAAAGAGGAGACAACTTGCACCTTACCTCATGCATTGCAATAACCTGTGCGATGATATATTTTTATTTCTATGAAATCCAACATGGTCCTAAAAAGGCCTTTATCTCAGATTTGTCCTCCAAATCTTTGTGCTGGAGGCTTCTGTTCACCCAAAGACTGATTATCTGAGTCTTCACCATTATTCTGAAGTACTTTTATTCTCTTTTGCAACCCTTTTTTGCCCCTTTTTCATTCCTTGTGCTGGCATGTATTCATATGGATTTTTTTAAAACTGTTATTAATTACAGATGATGTTTCTTCTTCACACTTGACCGCAAAAACAGACTGAAATGGACATTTATTGAATAGAGATGCAATGCACTGCACTACCAGTGCATGTGCTGCTCAGGCAGATTCTGAGGCCTTCCTTCCCCCTCTACTGCCCCCATTTCCTAGTGTCCATAATTTATTAAGCTCAGCAGCTCTGTCAAAAAACTGAAACTATAGCTCAGCAGCACTAATTGCCACTTCCATTATTAAAACTGATCCATGCTCCCTTGATGCAACCTAACTAAGAAGTAGCAAGACAGACAAAGGAATCTTATGCTTCTTCAGACAAATAGCTACCACTTTTATCAAATTCACTCTTTCAAAAGATAAATAAATACAAAAATGCAAATAGCAGCAGAGAGCATTGGCGTATCCTGGGGATGTGAGCGTGCCTGTTTATTCAAAAGAAGATGAAAATTTTGGGAGGAATATCAAGGTGGCCACAATTTACCATTTAGAGAACATTTATTCAAGACACCAGTTTTGCTGCAAGGAGTCTGAGATCAGATGAGTGATGCTAAGAAAACACATAGGATTCTGGAGAATCCATTTTTCTGAAGAACAACAGAAATAAGGTGACAAATGTAGAACTATGATCTTCATGAAGGTAGAAACATATGAGCTATTTATGTGCACAAAACAAAGCACAGAAAAACACAGTTTGTTCTTTTTGACAGAGTGAATAAGAGACAATTCATTTGTGAAGAGCAAATACATGGCTTACACAGGATTATTGCTGCTATGACTCTAGAAGTAAGAATAAAACATCTAGATAGAGCATGGGTAGTAAAATAATATGGAAATCTGAGCCAGCCCACGTTCCCTGTGCTGTCTCTAAAACCTGTTTCCAAATGATAGTATGCTTGCAGAGTTCTTGCCAAGTCCCAAATGATCCCAAAACCTTTGGGACATGGTGATAAAAATGGGTACTTTCTTTCTATATAGTCATATATAGGAGGGAAAATGTCCTACTCTCCCCTGAGCTTTCAAAACTAGGAAAGAGTTGAAACAAACTGTAAATATAAAAGGTCACTTTTCACATTAGAGAGAGGTCACCTCTGGAATTCCACAAGCATCTATGCTAAGATCCATTCTGTTCAACACACTCATAGGTAACACAATGAATGAAGAGAAGACCATGTATATTGGCAATGCAAATACATTAATACAACAGAAGAGAGCATGAAGAATTGAGGAAGGACCTCACAGCAGTAAGTGACATAATGGAGGACGACATTCAGTAAAGATAAAGGTCCAATTAATAAGACACATGGGGAACATAAAAAATAAATCTTTTCAGTCACGTCTGAATGGAAAGGGGAGCAGACCTTCCAAGAGTAGTCTGCCCCAGTTCCTGTTGCCTCTTCTCAACCTCAGGAGGAGAAGCAAGCCCATGGGTTCAGGATGCTTCCCTTCAGCACGAGCCTCCATCCCATCTCCTTCCCTGCCTCAGACTCTGACTTCTGCCCCTCTGACTTCTTGTGCTGGTGAGCCTAGTTGCAATATGTCACATCTGCATTCCTGTGCTGTGCCTCAATCTGGATATTACTATGTAAGTGTGCCATGGAAAATTCACTCTCTCAGGGATGCTCATAATCTGAAAGGTCCTGAGTTTCGTAAATGAAACTGAAGTCCAAAAACCAGATGACAGGGTCGTGACAGTACAATAATTGTCTTTCTAAGGTGGCCAATCACTGGACTAACCTGGTTTGCTTTTCCCAGATGAGTTAACGTTTTCAGTAAGTGTGGATTATGTGAATTGCAGAGATGAATGGGATTTAATTCACTCTGTGGTTTATAAAGCCACAGGAGTCTTGTACTGTGATTCAAAGTTATAAAAAAAAAAAGAAAGCTGTGATCAGAATTTGATGTAAATAACAAAACTTTAAGACTTTAAGACACAGCTATAAACTTGAGTGGGGTGACATATTTTTGTCTTCTGCCCATGGAGGTTTAAATCTACAAGAGCAAAAGTAGGAAGTGCAAACACTGCAGAACCAGAAATAATATTCCAGTGACTAGGCTATAAAAATAATAAATTACAATATTCTGTTCATAGCATGCATTCACAAAAATAAAATAATTTGAAATATCAGCTTTTACCATTTGTTAGAAATGTATACACTCAAACAAAAATCTAAATCTGTAACATGGATAAGAAAGGGAATATCTGCACACGATATTCATAACCAATTCTCTATTCAGTAAAAAAAAGGAATAATATTACACTGGCAGAAAGGTATGTTAGGTAAATGAACATAGTTATCTCAAAGTTATATCTCAAGTTCTGTACCATAGTTAATATCTCAAAATACTAGTGTGCAGATCTGTACTGCTATCATAATTATCTTGCATGACTGCTAATATGACTACCATCTTCCTCAGTGTTTTCTTAGGCTTTTTCTCATTTTTTCTCACAACCTTTTACCATACCTTTAATGTTTATAAATGCAAACATTTTTTATGGCTCTTTAGATTATTGTCTTTAGCCACAACACTGAAAACCTTCATTGACTCAGCTGTTTACTCCTGTGCAATTTACACTCTTCACAATAATTTCCATGAACAAGGATATGTTTCTTTTTTTTTCTTTGGGTTTATCTCCATACTCAGCATCTACTTTTACCAGTTTCTGATTCCTATTTCCAACCTACTTTATTTCATAAAGCAAATTACTTTGAATAAATAATTTATTCAAGATCAGTCTTTTCTTCCTGTTGCAAAATATCCATGAGGTAATTACAGCTTTAATTTATTTGGTTTTGAAAATATTTCTTAATTTTGTATGAAGAATTTTAACCCTATGACACACTTAGGCAAGAACGTTGTCAGTATTTTAAGTTTGATATTGATGGTTTACAGCCAGACAAATGTAGGAGTGTGAACCAAAAGTAAAGTATCCTGCCAGGTAGAATAGTAACTAACTGGGGTAAAATTCTGTTTCATTTAAGCTAATGACGAGACCAAAATTTTGGGGACCAAATTTACATTGTTTGTCCTTTGCAGAAGGAATGAAATATATATGCTACTTTATTAAGATAGATAATGTGATCATAACAACATGGTGATAAAAGAAAGCTGAGTACCAATTTCAACTCTTTTATAACACTGAACAAACTGCAAAAAAGAAAAAAAAAATATATATATTCAAAAATTAATTCCAAATAATTACTGGATTGGAGTTTTATTTCTTCATAAGGTATGCTTTGTGCTGGAGTTAGAACTCTTTGAGTTGGAGCTCATGACTTTTCTTTTATGGTGAGATCCCTAGAGAAGTCCAAAAACATGTTCGACTTCAAATATCTAGATTTTCTGTTAATCTAAAGGAGAACACTACTTCTTTTTTTTTTTTTTTTTTTTTTTTTTTTTCCCCACTTCTTTTTTTTGTTAATATTATTTTAAGTAGTAGAAAACTCAGGGTAACTAGGAAAGACAGAAATAGTAAAAGCTTTATAAAGAAATCTCTGCCAAAATCTTTCCTTGATTACTTTGTCCCTGCATGGAAAGTCCTTTACAGCTTGGTTTCAGTCAACTTGGTGGCTTTTTGATTTGCAGCAAACTGCACGGTATTCTGTGATCCCTGGGAACTTATTGTTTCTGCCACCTCTGAAGCCAGCACTGTTTCATCATTGCTTCTCTCAGCAATCTTCAACTCTCTCCTCGAGATGCAAAGCCTGTGTCCTTGCTGTGACTCTCTCCTGCCTGCCACATCCTCTCATCCAGAAATTTCCATCCTGAGCAGACCCAGTTACTCCTGGAGACAGGAAGAATCTTTTCACCTAACCCATCATGGTTTCTCTTTCCTCCCCATGACTTACACCTACTCAGTTTGCTTCTCTTTTCCCAGAGACCAGTCTCTGATGATGCCCTGGATCTGTCTTATCTACCTGTCTCTTTTAGAGCTTCCTGCTGAGTTTGTCTGAGCAGTGCTGGAGCTACAAACACAGCTGCCTTAAGCACATGGAAGCTTCCAGACACTGGAGGAGGTAAAATTGCTGTGCAGGGAAAGGGTAATTCTTCTTTTAGAACACTAAAATAGGGACAAGGTAGATAAATGACTAGAAAAGGAAAAGGGCAAGACAAGATCATGGTCCCTTTCATACAAGACACTAGTACAAGTCCCTTTCATACAAGAACACCCAAATCTTTACAGAAGTGCAAATATAGTTTCACTAACTATGAATCAGGAGAGGAAAATGAAGTCCATCAGATGCTGTAGTGTTAGACGTTTAGGAAAATCTACTAGGTGGGTTTCTGTAAGCCTTAAAAATATATTAATATATATTAATTTGTCTACCCCAAATATTTGTTTTGAGTTTTTAGTCAACTCCAAACACCCAATAGGGTCAAAAACTGCTTAGAATATCAGTGTTTATTTGAGGACTTAAGGGATCATTCTGTCACTGAGCCACACATGTGCAGCATCACTTTAATGAGCCTATCAAAGGATGCATAAGTGTGGTTTTACATGGGTGTCAGTCAGATCACTGGTGCATTGGGTCACATCGAGTCTGAGCTTAATGAGGTCTGAGCTTAATGTGATCTAGTGAAGACCAGCTAAATGAGTTCCATATGTAGTGGCAAGAGTCAACAGCTATTACTAAAATAGTAACTCTGTTGTTCCAGAAGCAAACAACCCCTCAAGAGTCAGGGAGAGATACTAAGTATTTTGGCAGCATTAAATTCCTAAGGACTACTCTCAATCAATAAATTCACAAAAAGTACACACCTCATTAGATTCCATACAGATTGCAAAGCTAGCTATAATGTAAAAACAGGCAGACAGTCTGTCTCAATATTATTACAGGAAGGCTTGGTTAAATTAATAGCTTCTCATTGATTAAAAAATCTTGCATTTTACATGTTCTTAAGTTGGTTCCCACCATTACCTTTCAATAACAGAATACGAGTCTTTGGAGAAATGTGGTTATATTGAACTACTATATTGAAATGCAAAGGTAGGAAAAATAAGTTGTTTACATTAGCCTATCATTGTTTCCTGTCATAAAGTTCTGTCCACTTGAAAGAAAAAGACAATCCCATCAACGTGTCCTAACTGTTTGCTCTTTTTAATTTTTATCTAACATTCCTAGGCTGTTAAAATATAGTTAGTTTGGAACAGTCACTGAGCATAACTCCACCAAATCTTTTCAGTCACAACTGCAAGTGAAAAATCTTTATGTCCATGTAGCATTTGCCACTGCATACAACTATCAGCTTTTGATCATTTTTATTTACTGTACTAAATCCAGCTAAGAATAATAGCACAATTTGTGATCTACTAAATTGCTTTTGAAATCATCCTAAGGGCCCAAGTTATGATCTTGATTGCACAGAGTACTTTGATAGGGTGAGTTCTTTGATGCCAGTCATATTATGAACACTCCATCAAAAGCTGTTCTGAGAGTTTCTGCAGAAACCTGTTCAAATGTATTTCATTGGCACACAATGTTGGAAGACTTTTCTCAGTGCCACAAGATCATCTAGGCTGAAGTACAAGCCCACAGCATCTTTTTCTTAACGTAAGGTGTTGTGATTGATTGCCCTTGTTCTTTTGTACTTGTGCAAACTCGATCTGCCCCACAACCATTCTTATGGGTCAAGTGTTCTGCCAGTCAAACAGCAAAGGAGGGATCAGATCTCCAAGTATGCCAATATGCTAAGAGCTGTATTTCAAGAATAATGTTACTTTTTGTTTTATTTCAATACATACGTCATCTTCTCCTTTTTCAGCAGAAACACTGAATCAAGCAGTATGTTGGGTGCATGGCAAACAAACGGAAGCTTCCTGAGCTCCTGTGGTGTGACTAGGGTATTGGGGTGTGGAAGGGAACAGACAAGAAGGTTGACTTTATGGGGGCAGGACAGCTGGATGACTTTTTTGTATCTCAGACTTTGGGATATCACTTACAATAGTGCTGTCAAACACTGATTTTGTATACTTTGGGGTTTAGACCATTTTAGGGATTTATTATTATACCAGTTGAAGTGGCTGGCTGCAGGTTTGGTGAGAAGAGACAGTAAGGTAGTAAACTAACACAGAACCACTGCTAGCTGCTCCTTGGATTCCTTATCTGCACAGTTCATGTAACTAGTCTTTGAAAATATAAACTTCAGCATCATCTAGAGATGGTCCATGCTTTTGTCAGTGGAGCCTTCATTATAATAATGTCCAATAGATTAATTTCTCATTGGAAAAAGACAAGCCCCTATGTTAATTCAGTCCATTTTGTCATCTAGTAACTCAGCTTTTGATACATCATGTCATTTTGTAAAACTCTTCAGGGAAACACTCTCTCTTTATGTTGAGTCACTATCCTATTTCTCTCTGTCAACCACAGTGGTGGGCACACTGTGGAAGTGAGTCTTTTCTAAGTTACAGGGGACAAGATACATGTCCACTTCCAGCTACTCACCTCCTTGGCTGTGTTTGCTGACTCTTCTCTTTTCCTTCCTCTGTTTTTAATTCATCAGAGTCCTGCAGTGTAATGAAAAGATGTTGCTTGGTTCTCAATGAATTCTGTGGAAGTACCAAAGGGAAAGAGTAAGCATCTATATTTGGAATAAACACCAACTATTATTAGACAGAGTTTTTGGAAGTAGTTGTAATTTATCTGCTATCAGGAGCAGTAGAAAACCATATGGATGATAAAAAACATAACCAGGGCAAGGTCCTTCCTGTGTCTGTTGACAACTAATATGCACCAGGAGGGCAGTGCCATATGTTTGCATGTACATTACCGCAGGGGGCAGTGACATATGTTCACACGTATGTCACCTCTCTGGCCTGCTGTCATAAGACTATTTCCCAAGGGGCATGTTCCCTTGAAAAACAGAAACAAAACCCACAAATGTGAGTCTCCTACATTCTCTTTGTCAGCAGATTCTGTAAGACTAGCATTGCTGCATTGGCGAGAAATCAGAACAGCTGCCTCAAAACAACAAAACTCTCCAATATCCCTTCAAGGTATTGAATGGCAAAGAAGGAAAATACAGCCACCCCACTGGCACAGTCACACCTGCTAGAACAGTCATACCTGCTGAAATACCAGACCCGCCAAAAACCTTGAGGATGGCAAACACTTGCTCCTCCCAAAATATTTCATGGGCTGTCCTTCACTTCCTTACAGGCCGGACCCAGCTTCACATCAAATCATAAGCAGCTCTTGGATGGATTAAAAAAAAAGTTTTACTATAGAGGAGTTTCAAAGGGAGAGAGAATCAAAAAGTGTTCTTCATGTTACTTTCTGCTGTAGTTTTTGTGGGTTAGAGATGAACAGTACTATTAAATTATCTTGACCATTCCCCTGCCAGTGCAAAATTATTCCATGCAATGTAATTTCTAGTGTTTTGTTCATTCCATTTAGTACTAATCCAAGCAGATAGCCTTTCTGTTGTATCTCTTGGGAGACCATTTATCACTCAATCCACTTATTCCACTATTAGGTAGATTTTTTTCTGAAATTTGCAGTGTATTTTTCTTTGCCCAATTTCCTTCCTCTCTTTAATTATCCCTTTTGGTGCAAATATAGCTCATCTTTATATATTTGCATTCTCTCAGAGGTCATTGAGTCTGGTGAACAGAGAAGGAATGCAAACTGCAGTGTGAAATTTGCTTCTAGAAAAGGGTAACCTGCAGGATATTTTGTGTGGTCTCAGATGACTACAAAACATTTTGTGTGGCTTTGTGGATGTGTATCTTAACTAAGACTTATTTGTTCTAGGTCTGTTACATATTTAGACTTGAATGCTAGCAACCATTCCAGGTACTCCCCATGAAAGTTTTAATAGGAACATACAAATGTTGAATATTCCTATTAAAAATAGGAACATACAATGCTGAATGTCTTCCATTAGGGTGTTAAGCAATATGACTAATGTCTGAAATATGCTACATACTCTGGAAAAATTTTGCTTTGTGTATGGAAAAACAAAACAAATGTACTGGCATGTGGAAAAAATAGAATCAGTGATACATCCCTCACTGTTGAATGGAGCTGGCTGGAAAACAAGTATTCTGTTTTGTGAAAATGTCAAGGTTTTAGAACTTGTGTTCATCCTGCATTAGAACAAAGCTTAAAAAAATAGCAAAAAGAAAATCCACCTTGTGGGTAAGACAATTCTGTACATTGTCTTGGAAGTGGGAGACACAGATGAAATGATGTCCCTCCTCATTGCAGAAAGGATTGGACTAGATGACCTTTAGAGGTCCCTTCCAACCTAAACCATTCTATGACTCCATGATTCTATGAAAAGTCTATATATTAGCTACCAAAGTCTTAAAGTGAAGTATACCGTGGCATCCCATCAGTTTGTTGGTTTTTTTAAGTTCTAGTCTGAGATACGGGCTCTGGGAAAGCATGGTGGAATTGGAACAACCTGTCCTGGGGTCAGTCTGCTCCAGAGGATCTTACCTCCCTTCCCAAATGTCAGCAACACAAACAGAATAAAGAAAGAGCTCAGTCCTCAGTATATATTTAGAAAGGTCATGTTTTATACAGTCTAAAGGTGGATCACATGTTAACTATTTGAATATACTGATTAGTAGGGATACCTTATTTTATTGGTTTTCTAGCACATTTTTGTAACTTTTATCCTAGGCATCATCTAGCTAACTGAAACATAGAATAGAAGAATTACAGTCTGATGTTTAATTTCTCTGATGAAAATTTTAGCTATAAAACAGTTTCTAGTCTTTGAACATTTTTATTTCTGTTTAACAGAAATAAAAAAGAAAAATTTGAGTTTCTAGTGAAAAACAAATTGCTCCTAAAAATATGCTATTCCACATCAACAGGGGAGCTAATGTTAACATGAAATTATTTGAAAGTTGAAAGAATACTTAAGCATGGACTTTATTGTAATCAAAGGATAAATTACATCAAATTCAAAGGCAGTTTTATTGATAACTTCTGGGCCAGAAGTTTACATTTTGATTTGAATGGGACATCTTGGCTGTTTGAAGCTTATGCTTTTAAAGACTGATTAATCAGTACCCAGGTAGTTCATTTAATCTATCTCTCTAATCACAAAGGTAAAATACTTTTTTAAAGTCAGAATAAGCTGTTCTATATTCTGTTACTTGTATGTATCTATACCCATTACTTGCAATCAATTTTAAGTTAAAAAAGGAGAAATAAATCTGTCTGTTAGTGATTTCCAGTCTATAGTCGGTGAAATCCTGAGGTCTCTGAATGTCGTCTAAAGGTCAATATAAAGCTTTTTTGGTTGCAAAAAGTAACGAAGAAAATCAAATGTGATGCCACACTAGGCTACAGTTCAGGATAAAACTCTTCACTTCTACTGTACAACATACAGGGGCCTGCCAATTCATTAAGGTGCAGACTTTAAATCTGCATAATAACTCTTGCAAATTAAAATTTTTATATAATCTGAATCCAAACAATTCCAAAATTTATTCACTGGACTTCCTATTTTTTATGCTGAACTATTATATTCAAACACTTTTAAGAGAACATAAATACACATGTTCAGAATAATTCATTAATCAAAAATATTTTACATATTTGGTGTAGTGCAAAGACTTTACTGAATCTCTTTCGTTAAAGTGAAAACAAAACCAAAACTATAGGAAGACTTCAATAATCACAACAGAAATACATACCAAATAAGAATACAGAAAACATAAGCCAAGATGATGTTTCGTGGGGAAAGGAGACCTAAGGTGACTGGATATGGATATGTAACCACTAGCTAACAGTGTATGAAAAATGAAACATATTTAAGCAGCCTAATTTTCTTTCTGATTTAATAGGATCCAATAAATGGAAACTGTATGGCCAGAATAATGAAAAGAGCACAAAATTTATCTCATTTTGTTGCGTCCTCTCTGTGTTCTTTTGTCCTTTGATTGCACTGGTGGATAATATTATTTTGTTCCCAAGGAAATATGTCCCTTTGATTAGGTTGCAGATATTCTCTCATTTGTCACTGTTCTATCAAGCTATGCCATGTAACAGCAGGAACCCTTGATTATTTAATTGCTTGTAAGAACTCATTAAATCTTACTATCAATCATTGGACATATGGCAAATATCACCCAATGGCATGAGAGGTTTTAACAGTGATCTGTCACTGGGGCATACCCTTTCTTTAGTAGCACAGGCCCTTTGTTTAGTTCTCTGACCATAATAATTTTTAATTAATATTGATTTGCAAAAGAGTGTTCATGCAGTGGCCTTAATCTATGGGTACAAGGATAACCTTCTAACAAGAATGTTTATAATTCCATATAAATATCCAGAAACCCCATTAACAGAGTTTAATCTTTTTACAGTGTTTCATAGATGGTGTTAGTCTGATGATAATCTAATTTAATCTTCAGATTTTATATGGCTCAGTAAGAAAAACATAGAGTAAGAAATCAATAGGCTTTGCATCAACACCTTGATGGGATGTTATGAAATATTTGTGATGATATGAAGGAAAAAGACATTTTTCAAAATACAGAATATTAAGTGTAACTAATAGAGGTAGCTACCTATGCAGTTACTTATTTTGTCTATAGCAAAAAGCAAGTCAAAAAATAGAAAAAAATCACACCGAAAAATGACTAATTTCATCACAGATCCTAAAGGTTTAGAAATTGTATATACACAGATGAATGGACTTAAAATAATGAAAAAATCTGACTACTGCAAAAATCCTACCCTAGATATGTAGAGTCTAACATGAGCAAATTTTAGACTCTGCATTCTTTGAAATCAGAACTTAAGCTGTAGCTAATTTTACCTGAGGATGTTCAAACTGAGCAACGTTCTAAAGAGGAAAAAAATTTCAAAGGTGAAAGTTTACAGCAGTTTTCAGTGGAACTACTCTATATTTGCAATCATAAAAGTTACAGTTACATTTGAATCTCCTCTTGTGGTGATAACTCTTTTGCTCTACTGGACTCACAAACTTTTTACTATACTGTGTTCATTAGCATTACTTGAAGTTCTCAGGAAGAAAAAAACCAAACAAACAAACAAAAAAAAAAAACCAAACAAACAAACAAAAAAAATCCAAACTCAACCACAAAACCCTTCTTTAATGAATGTATTCAACAAAACACTTGCCTCCGTCTTCCTTACTGTTGATATACTCTTATTTGGAGAGAAACCCATGATGTCTAAGCTATTACTCTGTAATAACTTTGTATAAAATCCTTTTTCTTTTGATAATTTTGAGGGGAAAACATAAGAATTGATAAACAGAGCAAAGCAGAAACTGGAGGAATTCCTTCTCTGAGTCAGGCTTCTGTTCATATATGCTGCCTGTGAGGTATTATGTTCCCTACTTGATCTGTGGTTCTGTATCTTTTTAAGATGATATTGGTTTTACCATAGCAACAATTTAGGTTTGGGAAGGATGGGTTAAATTCTAAAATGATATTTGTAGGTTCTTGGAAAAATTTTTGGATATGGATCACAGCTGGTGTCAATTTGGTTTGCGGTTTTGGTTCAGTGGGTGAGCACTACAAAAGAAGTGCAGATTTGAGTATCCATAAATAGTAAAGAGCCACAGACACTTTGCTTTAAAATAGAGTGGAAGAAAAGTAAAAAAGTAAGAAAGAGCAGCAGGACTTAATTATTTGAGATACGAATCTGCTTTTAGGTATGAAAATGATGAAGAAAAAAGGCAGAAAAAGAAAAGGGATTTTGGAGTTGGGTTTGTTTATTTTTTTGGTGTGTATTAGTATTTCAGGCAACATTTTCTTGTTTCATGAACTACTGTTTGTATACATTTCTGTATATTCATCCCTATTCTGGTAATAGCTGTATTTTACCTGACACATGTCCATCATTTATCTTATGATATGACATTTAAGTATTATATCATATTTTTTTGCAATAAAAAATACCAGCTTTGCATTTTTATGAGGATTTATGTTGATACCCACATACTTTTGAACAATTATATTGATACATATTTTTAATCTTAATTTCTTAATGTTTCATCCTCTTCCAAAGAGGATAAATCTATGTCTAAATGACTGTATGCATATATGCAGTCTGAGAACAGATTATTCAGGTGTTTTGTGTTTTCTGTTAAAGTAAACGCTAATTCATTCATGTGGAGGCAGAACTCAATTCTGTAACAAAGGGAAAAACCTTCATGACAGTTATTCAGCTGCATATAATAAGTGCTTAACATCATTATAGCAGTATAAGGGATGTAAAAGAGTAATCTTCCTTTCCTGGAAAATGCCATAAGTCTGTCTTAAAATTTCTCTAAGCAGTACTACATATGAAAAACTATCCCAAGGAACAAACCAGGTACCATGGCTCATGACAGAGTTGTCTGGGAAATGTTTCAATGAATATATTTAATTTAATTACTGTTTTGTTTTGTAGCTTACATAAATACCTTGACAAAACATTACAGGTAGATAAATCACAATTTTTAGTGGTTTTATAAGCATTTCTTTACTAATTTTAGTCCTAATTCTTCCCAGTTTTCCACATTGTGCTACTGTTGAAGTCTTTATTGTGCTTTTTACTTCCATTTTGCTAACATTTACTAATTGTCTAATGTAAGATGATAATAAATACAGATATTCTATTCAAAACTCTGAGCATACGAAGCTTATTTGTAATGTTTTCTCAGAATTCAGAGGAACTAAGAATTTCCACTGTGTTTCCCAAACCTATGCCTTTTTTTCCCTTGCTACACTTTCTATAATGTTGTTTTAGCTAACTGCACGTTCTGAATGTCAAAGGCCAGCAAATGAAATACTGTCTGGTATCATAATATTGTCACAGAAACAATAATGAATAAGCTTTGTTTTAAGTAGAAAAAAATCCCAGCACTACAGGTCTCAGGTATGGACTTGTCATCTCAAAATAATTGTTCATTATTTCTCAACAGTATTCCACTTATTGTATAGACATGGGTCCATCTGGTTTACTTCTGTATAAGATAGTGGAAAAGATCTTTGCCAACTGACTTCAGATTATGCGAGCAAAGTACTGCATTAACTATTCAGAGCAACTGGAAACACCTTGCTTTCCCAATAAAATGTTTTAACTGAAGGACTTCACAGACAGTCTATTAACAAGAACTACAATACATTACAGCAACTTCCTTACTTCCAAGGTAGGCTTGAACCTAGCATGTTATCTCAGGAATAATGAATGATGTTTTAAGGCAACAGACAGCACTATTATTTTTCTCCATAGTGATATTTTGGTGTAAGTGTACCAAAGACACTGTGAGATTATGCCACAAAGTACAGAAAGTCTTCCAGGAAGCAAGTGAATAAGCTTTGCTATGTGAGCATAGAATAAAACCCATTAAAACCCATTAAAGGAACCCAAACTGTAGACTGAAGGTAAAGGAGGATTGATTTGTTGTAGCCGTAAAGGCAATAGAATGTCCATTTATTAATTAAAAGTACATTTTATGTATTGTGATGTGATAAATAGTTTGACTGTTTAGGTTAATTCCCTCAGAAATGCACCTAAGGCTATTAACACTGATAAATTATGCACTACTACTTTTAAAATTTCTAATAGACAGTCTTCACAAGTAAGCTTCACTTTATTTTCAGTTTTAAGCAGCAGTTTTGTGTAATCATATTCGACCTTTATCTATTGCCACTAAAATCTTCTCTAGCCATAAAAGGACAAGCTTTCACAAACAGTTTTAACTCTGCTTTTTTTCCATCTTTTCCTGTCAAATATACATGCATATGAAACACAAAGTTTCTTGTTTTGAAAGATTCAGTTGAAAAGAAATAATATACTTTTAACTATATACTCCCTTGAATTGATACTCCCTTTAACTTGGAAGTGCTAAATCAAGCAACCCCTGCATAAAAGAAATGTTTAAAATATGACAATGACATTTTAAGATATAAATTAATGCAAAGAGAATAATGAAGGTGTATGTGTATAAATAAATCTATATATTCATACACATCAAAGTCCTGCAAAAATAGAGTAATCTCTGTTTCTTCTAGTAGGGTATTAACTAATTCATCTATAGGTGAAAAACACGAAATAATTTCCATAGAAGTTCTGTGTCTTTGAATATATAATGTTTTAAGTTTAATATCTATATTTTGTGCATGTATATGTATAAATACAGTGTCTGTATTCTGATATAGACGTGTATTCTGAATACCTAGCACAGAGCTTATTTCTGAAAATCAGGCATCTATCTAAAACCAAGTTAAAAAGTTCAACTTAATATATTTGTAATTTTCTGTAGATGTGATTATGTGATCATGTATACACATAAGTGAGTGCATATGCTTCTGTAGGTGTGTTCCGAAAAATAGGGGTTTTTTTCACTCTCTGAAAGTGGTGATGGAGGGAGACAAATACCTTTCTCCCACTATAATTTCTAAAGGCATTTAAAGGGTTCAATGTTTCAAATCAAAGAGCTATTCATAATAAGTTCCAATAAAATACAATCCATCACAATTTTACATGAGCAGAAGCTTTCAGCTTGTGCATATTTTGTCAGGAAGGCAATTTAAAGCTTATAAACACAAATCACATCTTTGGGTTTTAACCACAAAACATTTACACAGTACTGACTTACCACCTACACTGTCTCAATATACAGTCAAGACGTAGACCACTCCACCTGCAATAGACAAGACCATGAAGCAAGGACCCAGAGACAGCATTTCTTTTAGAGCAGACTAGGTCTTGAGGCATCAATTCAGGAATTCTCAGAAGATTAGAAGAGAAAAGGACACTTGTTTTCCTTGTGCTTATATCCTTTATCAAAGTGTTTATCAGACACAATAATTAAAGCAGTTCATCAACCATTTTGGTGGGCTAGTGTGTCTTAATGTGCAAACATTACTCTTTTATTCCTTAGTATTTCCTGTTCTGGGAATCTTTAAAAAACAGGGAAGTTTCATTTTGATAGTGAACTGGCATTCATAGACTTATGTATCATAGGATAATCTTAGCTGGACTGGACCTCTGTAGGTTATCTGGTCCAACTCTCTGTCCAAATCAAGGCTAACTTGGAAGTTAGGTTAATTAGGTCATAGTCCAGTCAATTTTTTAAGCCTTATGGAAAGTCCACAGCCTTTCTTGACAGACTGTTCAGCACTTAACTGTTCTCATAGTGAAGAATTTTTTCATTAAGTCCATTTGTAAGGTCTCATGCTGCAACATTGCCCTTTGTCATTTCATTACGAATCTCTGAGAAGAGACTGCCTGTTTTTCTCCACAACCACCCATTATATACTGAAAGACCGAAAATAAATATTCTTTTAATGTTCTTTTTGCCTGGCTAAATAAATACATTCTTTCAGCATGTCGTGTGCTCCAGTCCCTGCCTATCTCAGTAGCCTTTCTCTGGCTTTGCTCCAGTTTGTCAGTATCTCTTGTAGTGGGGAGCCCAACACAGACTGTGGCACTCGAGATGTGAGCACACACATAAGTTCTCAGCTGGAATAAAAACTGCCCATGACCGGCTGGCTGTGCTCTTGCTAATGCTTATTTACCTTTTGTTGTGCATACTGTTGTCTCACGTTCAATTTGCTGTCCACCAGGATCCCAGTGTCCTCTGTAGAGCTAGCTGTTTTCTAGCCAATTGGTCCCCAACTCATATAGATGCAAAACCAGCACTTCCCCCAGAAATAAGGTAACTGAGGGCTATATGAGATGAGATACAGTTAGTCATATTTTAGGAGAAATAAGCTATTCAACACCATCTCAACATAGCACTGCAGTCTGACAATTACTAAATATCCTGCATTTCCCATTAAGAGTAAGGGAACTTTCAGGTCCCAAACCCTTTAGATCTTAAAAATAAAATAACAGGAAAAGATTTATAGAAAACAAAAATCACTTTGCAATAGACAATAGAAAAGTGGATAACTTGCTAGTCATTGTAATGTACAGTGATGTATTCTTTAGCAGCACCATTGTTTTATTGCAGTCACAAGTCAGCAAACTGTTTTAAAAATGACACATATACTGTTACCTATGATTTGATTCTGTTGCCATGTCCCTGGGATTTATAATTCCCTCACTGGATCTTTACCCCCATCCTATCATTAAATTGTTATCTTCTTCCCCCCCCCCGCCTTTTTTTTTTTTTTTTTTTTTTTGTAATTTTGGGTCCACGTACTTTCGTCATTCTTAAGCGGCTGCATATTGATTCTGGAACTGTTAGCTGTTACTGGCTTGTTTGCACAATTGAATCATGGTCCCAAATGAATATTTTGTGTTATAAAATGCTCTTCAGGAGCCAACCAAAAATTAAAGGCAATGGTTATTCTAAAATCTTTTTCTCATTTGATGTTAGCAAATAGTTTCAAAAAATCACATCTTCTTTTCTGTGCACAAACTGCCCACAAAATTGAGTCTGGTGCCAGTTGCAGTGTTTTTAAAGCACATACAACTCTAACCTTTCTTAATCTAATTTACATTTTAAAATGTTTGTGGTTCCAATTCAATTCGTGCTGATTCTGCCATGGAAATGTGGGAAGACAATGTTTAAAATAATAATAATTCTTTCCTCTTTCAGACAGCCAAGCATAGAAGAGTTCAGAGTATGATGGGAGAAGAAAGAAAACAGGCCTGGGTTCACTCATTTTTTTACTAAAGTATAGACACATCCAGAATCAGTGTATTCACAGTAGAGGTTTGACCTGATAAATAGAGGAAAGTACGTAGTGAGAAAAAATCAAGGTACTTCCATGTTGTAGAATATAGCTGTGGACTGGAACAGGGTCTTGTTGCTATGGGAGCAGGGATAAGGATAGTTGGTACTCTGGGGGCAGTGGCTGGGGGACAAGAACAAAAAAGAAAGGGATAAGAACTTGGAACGCTGTCTGTACAGGGCACAGACTCTCCTCCTCAGTGTTTTAGGAAGCCCAAATTGCCTTATTCCCAACCTATGTAATCACAGGTATGCGGGGCCTAGGCCAGAAATGCAAAACTTTGCAAGGGGAATATTAAGAACCTGTTACAGAAGTAGTTGTTTTGTTTTGGTTTTTTTTCTGACCAATATGGAATTCATAGTTCTCTCTTCCTTTTGCACTCACTTAAAAATATACATAATATGTGAGATACAAGGTAAACATGCATGCTTACAGGCTGATATTTTGTGGGTCACTAAGGAAACGACAGAGGTATTTATCCATGGGAACAGAAGATTCACATTTTTTTCCCCTAATATGTAATATATTGGCCCATTGGAGGGCAGTGACAATTCTAATACTATAAGGGTTTGACTTAGGAAGGAATATAATTTTAAAAAACTTTACTAAGTACTTCTACTGATACTTTCCAGTAAAATATAGCACAAAAATTCAAGCAATATCCTGATGCCATGGGACCTAACCATGGTTTAACAGGAAAAAAATTTTCTCTAGGCTTTCACCATGGGTTTTTTAAAGTAAGTTACTTTCAATTAGGTTGCCGTTTACTGTATACAAATCATGTACTGCAGTTTCCCCTTTTCCCAAACAGCAGGTATTTTAAATACAAAAGATCAGCAAAAGGGACTTTGCTCACACTTATTTTCCAGGCACAGAGGGTACAAACGGTTAAATTTTTGTAGCATGGTTAAACTTAAACTTTGGAGACACTGTCTCATGATTTACCTGCAAGATTTTGTTCTCTCTTCCACGTAAATCTGTCTTACGCTGATTTTCTTTCATTCTATGGCATGATCTGATTGTTCAAACTGTGACCAAAACCCCCCACTTTGTAACCTTTTTTGAAAGTGTATATTAATAAACAGAAGCAGGAGTTGTCAGTGCAGCAAAAAAATGAAACTGCCTGTTATATGCAAAGTACATCTTTAATGATGTTTAAAAAGCAGCTAAACATCTCTATGGGAATTCTTAAAACACTTATCTCTTAGGCCCTTCTTTAGTTTTGCAAGTCTTTGTTGTTTAACAAGCTGGAGAAATGGGTCATCTAATGTTATATTAATCAGTAAATTAATATTTTAATTTGATTTTCTTTATAGTTGAGATGCTTGCGGCATCTTCAGTGTTTTCTCTCTCCATATACTGATGTTAAGCAGTATCATTATCATATTGTACCTTGGGGTTGTGAGATAACAGGGTCCAGTGATAGCTCTATTCTTAGGAGAGTGGGAGGTTTATGATGACACTTATACATTTTAAATGGCACATGGAGGCTCTCATGTAATGAAATGTCTTACAGCTGAGTCATAGGCTTTTCTACATTGGGCTTTTCAGTTCATATACTTGAAATCACAGCTTTCAGGTCCAAGTAGGTGATACATTTTGCCAGTCTTTTGATATGATCTTTACAGTGTGCTGGAGTAAAAATCTCACTCATTAATTTTTTCATGAACAGTCTTATTTTGAAGGTTTTTGATAAGTTGCAAGAGACATGACTATCAAAAAATGACAAGGAGAGAAAAGGAAAAAGAATTCATTTTTTTGAAGGTTAAGTTTTAGTTTAATATAATTTTTCAAGTATTTAGTAAATCAAATGCAGAGGAGACACAAACTTTTATTTAATATTATAAGCTCTAATTACGTTTTTGAAATCTGCTTGGAAAATCAGAATATGTGATTAGATCAGGCCAGACTGTCCCTGGCCCTTGTGTGTCTACACAACACCTGACAAAGATTTATCCTTTTTGCTCTCTTATGCATGACCTTGTAACAGGTCAAAATAGTGCTAAGATGGAAATGGTTCACAGGTCATTGTTAGGTGAGTACAAAGGAAGAAACAGCCTTTGTTCCTTTTACCTCCTTAGACAGTCACAATCTGACCTTCTCACCTTATCCTTTCACTTCAGACTCCATAATTGAGGATATTTACTGCATCAAAAGATCCCATGTCTAGTACAGGCCCCCTCCCTCTGTTACAAATACACAAATCACACATCTTAGTGCATATTCTCTCTGGTCCAATGGTAAGTTACATGTCTGAGTGAAAATATATTCTTTGTGATACCCTCACATACCAAGGTCAAAGCAAATCACATTCACATATTCCGTATCACTGGCCATGCTTCAGCACACACACCATAACCATATATGACTGTAAAATATTCAATACTTTATTATTTCTTGAGCTTCACTGGCTTTGTAACACAGCCATTCACAAAACCACATCCAAATGCAAATTCCACTTACACTCACAATTATGCAAGTGCAAAACTGGCCCAGCAGGAATATGGGCATGGTGACAATTTTCTTCTCTCCCTCAATTTATTTTTTTTTCTTTTTTAAATAACTTAATGCCTGGGATGTGAAATGGCATTTAAAACATTGCAGAGATGGCATTCAAGGTTTCAGGAACAAGTCATGTCTGACAACCCTTAGGTACAGCCAGATACTTTTTTTCCCCATCTCAGGATAGCAGGATCAGCTTTCCAAAAGATAAATCCATCTGAAGTCAGTCAGCCTCAAGACCAGAAATTATGTGTGGGCCATTGGCTGGATGATTGCACCAAAATAATTTGAAGTTAAAATGAATGGAAGACTCTAAATGAATGTGCTTGTTATCTTAACATAACAATAACAGAGTTAATAGATAATTTTACATTATGAGATCCATAAAAAATTTTGTGATAGATCATTGAAAACTTGTGTGAATATTGGTTTTGATTGATATTAGTTTCCCCTGAGTGAAGTACTGTATTTCACCCTTTTTTTTTACAAAACCTTATAAATAGGATAACAAACCTCTGAATGGATTTTGAACTAGTATAAAGTTCTGAGACTAATTCAATGTCAAAATCCTTTTGAATTCAAGAATGGTTTACCTCAGTTTTAATATGAGGGACTTTTAGAAAAGTATGAAACTTCAGAGGTGTTTGGCTTTATTGTGAACATTTCACACATCTCTAGCTATCATGTTGTTAAGGTCAGCACTTGCCAGTATCAATAGAATGAGCTTGTGCTGTCAGTTAACTCCTCAGTGAAAGTTTCAGGGACAGATTTGACTGTCTATATGATTTTGAAGTCCCATCTTCTGGAGTCTTTACACACAATAAATAACATCTGTCTTCAAGGACAGTTTCAGCAGCTCCAGAAGGAGCAAGTCAATGGAGTAAATAAGCAGTGACAGCAGGAGGCGTCTTAAAAACGTGGGTGCTCTAGAAGTGAACACATATTAAAAAAAAAGACAGTCCGCTTAAATTAAACCAAATAACCAAAGGGGCCTGGCCCCCATTTTTACAACGCATGCAAAAACAAGTTAGAAATAAGTTGCTTGCTTTAGCTACTTAAAAAATAGATTGAAATTCCAATTTTTCTGTCCCAAAAGCACAGCAACATTTTTTCTCTCTATTGATTATCAGTCCAATTCAGTTGAAACAGTCCTGACTAAGATCAAAATCTCTTTGAAAAGATTGCTTTAAACCTGATGAAGTACCAGTACCACTGCACTATGCTATCAGATGGGTATTTTTGGAAAATGAAAGTAAATCAATATTAATAATATAAACCAGAAATTGATTGATTTTGCCATTAAAATATGTAATGGTGAAAGAGCTCATATCTAATGATTTTTGTTAAAGTCTGTAAGTAACATATTAATTAAACTGGATACATGAAAATATTTCAAGACATTTGTAAGACTTACTTGGGTCAACCAATTTTTAAAAGCAAAAGTTCTACCATTAATAAATTGGAGAAGGATCATAACCATTAAGCAATAAGGATGAAAGTCACATGAAAGGATGATTATGAGAAATTTGAAAAGAGAATTTGCAGTCTTCATCATTCTCTGTCTCTTACAGTCTAATAAGTTAACTTGTACTGACTAGCCAGAGAGGCGATAAAAACTGATAATTCTTTAAATGACACTAATTCCAGGATGTATGCAAAGCCTCACCAATGCCTTAACATCTATCAAGGACATATTAAATAACTCAAGATAGTGGATTAATATTGTGTAACCATCTTCAGAAATTCTAAACCATCCATTCCAACATCCTTACTAGCATTGATTATGAACCATTGAATCAGTACCTTATGTTCATTTCCTTTCATTTGCTTTATTTTACACTGGGGAATATTTGCATTTGTACTGTGTTCCTTCTTCAAGTCAAACACACTTTAAAATTCATACTTGCCTTAATGCAATAGTAACTTTGGTAGCCTGTTATTGTCTTTGACAACTATGTTCCCTTCCTCCACCCAACAGGGGAGAATGAAGAAGGAAAAAAAAAAAAAAAAAAAAGAAATGAAGGCCAGTGATTTGATAACAAAACCAACATAGAAATAGCTAATTGAGAGATTTGAAAATTAACAGTTAACATATGTCAATAAAGTTCTAGTAATGATTTAAAAAAAAAAAGTTAACAAAAGCACCACCAACAAAATGAGGAGTTAGAAAGCACATTACAGCAATCAGTAAATCATTTTGAAAAAGAATCAAAATCACTACACAGAACTGAAAACCACTAAGTCAATCCTTATTGTCAAGACTAATGTGATCCAATGTACTGTAGTGAGGGAATGGGAAGGAAGTGTCTACACCACATGTTGAATTAAAGGGAATCAACCAGCCATTTACTTTCATTTATTTAGTAACCTTCATGATGAGATCATCAAATATATTGTCTCCTCAGGAATCATAGAAGGCTACTACCTTGCTCTTTTTTTTCTAGCCCACCCTTTCCAGTCTGATTTTTCTGTCAGACTATCTGAACTGTTAAATGCACAGGTTTTTTTAGAGGGACAGTTGTCTTTGCTCTGTACCAGGGGAAGAAGATACAAAGATAATATTCTGGCAGATTAATTTTAAGTCACTCTGAAGGATTCACTAATAGACCTCTGAAGATTACAGTATCATGTTTGTAAAAAGTAGTGTTCACAACAGACTATGTTAACTGAGACCAATAGAAAATAATTTTACTGCAAGGGGTAAATAAAAGGACAAAAATGTTCCTGTTCTGCAAAACCAAAATCAAACACAAAAAAAACATATGGATTGTACCACTTAACCTATAAAGCTAGAGATCACTGAGTTAAACAGAGAGGACTTATCTTGTCCCTTTATTTGGTAGGTGAGTCATCTGCTGTTGAAGTAATTTGCTGTCAAAACTGGGTCAGATGAACTGTGTTCATGTTTCTTCTATCCCACTTCTACAATGGGAACCTGAAGCAACAACCCTAGCTGTAGATATTTATCCTGTAGACTCCTAAAGGAAGGTGAAATGGATCATGCAATGAGTGAGAAGACTTCTGTTCCCAAAGGTAGTTAGTACAACCAAAACATCAGTAGGATGCAAGCATCTGAATGACTCAATGGCTCACTGTTGTTCAGGATCGCTCATCTGTGCTACCTATCAGTGACCAGGTAAAACTTACATGAAGTTTGCAAAAGCATCCAGAAATACTTTCTCTGGTCACTGTAGTCCCCTTAGTACTGTTCTCTGTCTAGGCAACACTGCCTCATTCTGGCTAGTTCAGAAATAATTTGAGTATTGTTATAGGGCTTTGTATTGAGTCATATTTATAGTTGTTTATGCTATTTTGAAAGTAACAAATTAAGAGGTTTTAGATTTGGAGTTTCCTTCATCTACTTCAAACCTGCAGAAGTTCTTATGTATTCAAAAATCTGGCGTTTTTTCCCAACTGTAACAGTTGGTCCAATAGCAGATACTACACCACTTTGCAAATCTTGACTCAATGATGACAGAACATTGTAGCAGGCTACTTTGAGAGTTTCCGTGCTCAGGTGTGTACACAGTGTAAAATTAAATTTGCACTTCATGTTACCTTTAATACTCATACTCTCACATAGTTTAAGATGATCTAATAATTGAAATATGAAAGAGATATCAAATAGAAGAGATTTTTATTGATGAAGTGTGGTTAAATTTTCATAGGGGTAAACTGGTTGTATGTGTCCTGTTCCCTACCTGCTTTCATGATAACAGCAACAAAGCCTCAAAGTTAAAATGAAATAAAGACAATACTACTACTACTACTACTACTACTACTACTACTACTACTAAACAGTTAGAAACATACTGTTACATTGTTGAAACCCAAACAACTTGCAAAGGAAGGAAGACACAAGTTAAGTTCTTTGTTGCTTCTTGGAATAATTTCAGAGACTTATTTTTTTCTCTTAAATATCTTCTGCACAATCCCTTGTAGTTCCCACTTAGTAGTGGTGCTGATTGTATATCTCAACAGAGTTGAATTTTGAGAAATATACTGTTCACGGAAATTTCAATTTTTTATCAAACAAGGTCATTTTTTTTTTTTTAAGTAGACTTCCAATTAATGATAGCTGAATTATTCATAATGCATAAATTGTCTAAAACAGTATATTATTTTCTTCTGTTCCAGATTGTCTTGTAAAGAATTTGAGTTCTTATGAAATTATTGTTTTCATTAGATCTGTGAACAGTTTATGTACTGAACTTCAGTACATAGGGTGATATTCTGACAATTTACTTTGACTGTTCACAATTTGTAGAGCATAACTGTTAGCTAAATCATGTGGTTTTGTTTCTGCTTTCTAAATAGATAAATATTTTTAAAATGTAAAAATAACAAATAAGGTTTAGCCAGTAACAAATAAAAAATAATTAACACTCTTTAAGTGATTTCTGACTCCCTTCTTTCTCCCATATTCATGCAACA
The DNA here is from genome assembly GCF_018691265.1 of Tyto alba. NCBI lineage: Eukaryota > Metazoa > Chordata > Aves > Strigiformes > Tytonidae > Tyto > Tyto alba. The sequence continues at coordinate 10,825,619 of NW_024881313.1, forward strand.
AAAGCTCTTTGAGTAAACATTAACAAACACCAGACTGAAAGGACATAGGCACACAGGAAGTATGGCTTTTCAATTGGTTACTTAAAAGTCTTCCATTAGGTGTCAGCTGCTTACATTTCCAAACATTATATCCCACAGTAATGAATAAAAGACTTCCTAATAAAAGGAAGGCTTTTTAGAATGAACGTTATGAGCACCTACTCAAGACTAAGGTTAATTTTTTGCCTTTCATGAGCACTTTGGCTTGCAGATACAGAGCCTGATTTAAGAATGGGTCACACTCCTCAGACATGAAATATCCATCTGTTGTGTGAACAGTCATACTCAAGAGTAAATGAAATTTCTCTGACCAGATCAGAAGAAAGTAACTGAGTATTTTGTGATACCCGATCTCACCCCCAGCTGTGGAAATCTATTGAAGCAGCTCTACTTATAATACATTTGTCAGAATGCTAATTGGAAAAATGACTTCATTGTGTGAGTCATACAGTCACCTCTGTGGACCTCATTAGACTTAAATGAGCAGACTGAAGTCCAAAGCAATCATTCTGAGCACAGCCATATGTTGGTGAGGAAGCTCTCAAACAGGCTCGTGGCCAACTTTGGGTACTTACAAATGACTAGATGGAAGATGGAGGTCTTGGTGGCAGGAAATACACTGGAAACACTCACATATGTAGCATGTTCCCTTTCACAACAAAGGACAATTTAAAAACAAATCTTTTAAAATAGCAGATTCACTAGCTGGTGAATTTTTAAATAGCTTGCAATGCTTTGAGTTAGGACAATGGTATTTTTAGGTAGCAGTAGAGCATGTTTGCATGTAGCTGTGTGGTTCTTTGCAGGACAGGTCATAGCACTGGTTAGAAGTTCTTAAGAACATAAAACTTTTGCTGGGTGATGAAGTCATTCCAGTCTGACTTCACAAATTAGCAGTGACAATCAAATTATTGGTTGAGACTGTGACTTTCCTTAAGAATCTAACCTATATTTGTGGAGCTGCTGCTTATCTAAGTATGAGAATTAGGTAGATCTGGAATGGAGCTTTGGGTAACTTACAAAGCTTGATGAACAAACAGGGAATAAAATTCCATATAACTTTTCAGAGGATTAAAAGGTTAATGATATAGTCATTAAGATTTATGGAATAACCTCACTCAAAACGAAAATATCGAGATATGAGAGTTTTATAATGACAGATGTGTCTTACTTTAAATATGTCTGTTTTGAATTTATAGATTAAGGTGATTCCATGGTTATGAAAATCTCAGTAGTCTGACCTTTATGAATTTTATGTCAACTACTCATATATGTCTGAATTTCAGAAAAGTACATATTTTGCTTCATTTTCTCAGTTGCTATGTACACAGTCCTTCCTCTATCTGACCTTGAAATAAACAAGAATGAAGAAAACATATTTGAAAACTGACAGCTCTCTACAACTAAGCAGAAATAAAATAAGGGGCTTTTAAAAACCTACATTGTTACTACAATGTTTAAACTAGCCGGAGTGCTTCAGAAGGCTATTTTAAGTAAAGCTGTCAACAAGAAGACTGAAAATCTTGACATTTCCATCATCACTTGAGAGGCAGAATTGTATCTACTCAACTCCACCTTCCCGCATGACCAAGTCTGAGACATGGCTTTGAAGTATCAACCCCCCAAAAACTCTGCTCATGCAAGTTATGTTCTTCCAACAGATATGTTTTGTCATGGTTTGAGCCTGGTCGACAACCAACGCCTGCAGCTGGTCACCCTCCCTTCCCCCTAACCGCCTGGGAATGGGAGAGGGGATTAGAGGGGTGAAGGGAGACTCACAGGCTGAGATAGGAACAGTTTAATAATGGCAATAAAACAAGAACAATTATGATGATAGGGAAAAAAAAAATATAAACAGGCAATGTACAGCGTAATTGCTCACCAGCCGCTAACCAATACCCAGCCCATTCCCGGCCAGCAACCCTGAGATACCAAGATCCCGTAATCGCAATCCCGGAAGCGAGAGAGAGAAAGCTCCTTCCCAACCACCCCTCCTCTATACAGTGAGCATGACGTGCCATGATATGGAATATTTCACTGGCCAGTTAGGCTCAGGTGCTGTAGCCATGCTCCCTCCCTGCTCCCTGTGCCCTTGTGCACGGGCAGGACATGGGGAGTCGGAGAGTCCTTGAAGTCTCGGCAACAGCTGAAAACATCAGTATGCTATCAGCATTCTTCTCATACCAAACCCAAAGCTAAATCCAAAACACAGCACTCATCTAGTCCCTGAAAAGGAATATTAACTATATTTCAGACCAAACCAGGACATGTTTCAGCCCAAATCAGGACATGTTTCCATCAGGTTTCTCAGTGTCATAATTGGTAACACAGAGGCGAAAACTGTTTCACAAATATGGTCATAAATTCCTAAGTTCCCATATAAAAAATAACCAAGTCACAATCGGTTTGTAGCAAAGAGGTTAAAAACTATGAAGTAAAACACATTGGTCATTGCAAGAGCCCTCACATCCAAACAACACATGGCACTTTTCCCATTTGCTTCCTTGAGAGACAGTAAACCGGCCCCTAAAGCACAGAATGGAAAAAAAAAAAAAAAAAAAAAAACAACAAACAAAACAACAAAACAAACTAAAAACCCCCCAACTTTTTGAACACACGCAGTAACCTGGGTATCTGCACCAAAAAAACCCTAAAATGTAGAGGTTCCTGCTCTGGTTTCACTAACAGATTTGGGATTCACAGGGTTTACATAGTCTTTATGTTTACTAAAGCTCTATTCAGAAATTATAAACATCTATCAATTTATATACTACTTTTAAAGATATTTCCTAAAGTAAATTTCTACTTATATGGTTGGCCGTAGATTTAGATACTGCTATGTCTCTAATATGAGAAATCATTATTACCCAGGCAGGTACACCTTTCTAGTTATCATCTTCAACTGTAAAAAGTTTCACAACCAAATCACCAAGCCAAAAATTTTTCATTTGTAAAATTCTTTCATCCTTTCTTTGAAGTCCCTTTGCACTTAGAGGTGCTGCCTACAGAACAGAATCTGGCAGGCACAGCTACTTTCACCCTCAGCGTTTCCAATTTTGAATTTTTTCTAGAAAGCCAACCAAGCAACAAACAGAACTGAAGTTTATGTGAACCAATCGTTCTCTGTGTTAGCACTACAGTGTTATGGTGGTATCACTCACTTAACCACAGTCTATGTAATCCATGTGGATAAACACATTCTTTGTCCTTGGTGTACCAACAAATTCCCTTTTTCTCCCTCCCAGTGTCTGACTTCATCCTTAAATTATTAACTCCTACAAAAATGTCTCTTTCTCTGAAAACATTAAAACTATCTGCCAGATGTTGAGTGTTACCATATGAAAAAATGCATTTTTCATAATCATGTTAAAGAAAAATATAAATATCTTCATAGTAAAACTCCACTATTATTAATTGAACATTTTGATTCAAAAGCAGAGCTGTAATTCCTTGAACTGAATGTCCATATTTAATATTAATACTTAAATATTTCTTTCAGTAATCAGCAGAATTCATGGGAAAACTTGTGTTATTGTCTACACATGATTTATCGTTAGTATTGCTTGTAGTTTATAAAGTGAAACTGTAGTCTGAACACTTTAAAACACAGGTTCAAGCATGTTCAATGTTTTGTTCAATTACTCAATTTGTCAATATATCCTCCAATTATATTAACACATTCCAACTGCCTTTTCATGAAGCCATCTTTCTCATTTATCTTTTTTGTCCTCTTGGTAAGAAATATCCATAATGAGGACTGTTTCCTTAACCTTTCAGTATCAGACAGGATAAATAGCAACATCAACCACATGCTTCTCTGAGGTATAGTTTAGTTGTTCCCCTGACTGCGTAACAGATAGAGGTGCAGAAGATACTTTGCAGTTTACTGGCTAGACTATTAGTAACCTTGCATTTTTCTGAAGTTGCCTACTTTTTCATAGATCTGTTGCCCATATGCATTTTCTTCAAACATATTGCCACTTTGCCGTTGCAGAATTCACATTAGAAAATGGCAGGGAGAATTCAGGCCTCCTGCTACAAACACACGAGCCACTGCTCACTGAATCTGTATTTCCAGTTGTCCATCCTTCTGACACTCCATTCCCATATTTGTTTAAAGCTCTTGGACTCAATGAAAACTTCCATTCCATGAGGCAGTAATATTGCCCTCACACTGAATCAACTGTTAGAGACTAGCCTTTATAAATATTTGGGCAAATCTTACGCTGCATCAGACAGAGAACAATTCACATGCGCAAGAGAACTCTGTCTCTGATTTCAGGTTTTCTTCAGCCTTATCACAGTTTTAACAAAATTCAAACAAAAAATGAAATAAAATGCAAGAAGCTAAAAAGTCACACACCATTAAGAAAATTAAATAGTTCTTTCAGAAATGTTATTTTTTTTCACATAGCATATGCTGTGAGTTTAATTTATTATTAGTTATGTTGTTAAATTGACTGAAAAAGTATCATTATACCTTAATAATCCTATTGTAAGTGCGAAGCACATCCTTAACTGGAGATCCACAAGTGATGCTTCCATAATGTAATACCGACATAACCTACAGAATTGATGTATATTTTAAGCATTCATAAAATTTCTAAATGTGTGCAAATTAAGAATTACTAAAATATGATTCTGACAAACAAAAATGTAACCCTCTTCAAAGTTTCACAGATCATATCATATGCTAAATAAAGTTTCTCTGCATAACATTGGCCACATGCGCTCGTTTAATACAATTAATTTTCTCCACTCCATAACTGTTTTGAGTCTGGTAGTCTAACTTCACAAATTGTGAAATTCATCATGTGACTGTGACACACAGATACCACAGATAGTATGATGTAAATATTTTCCTCTTATCTGTCTACCTATTACCTACAGAAGAGACATACAACATATCTGCAAATTAATCTATGGGAGATAAAACCATTCCCTCAGTTCACCCTCTTTACCGCATGGAAATAAAGATCTTCGGTACTGAAAGTTTCTCAGCCCTAGGGCTTACAGAGCGTTGCCATATGACATATGTTTCTGCATGTATTGTTTAAGTGTTGGTTTGGACTAATTTTTAGTAAAGTTTAATTACATAATAATAATAATAATAAATATATTTATATATCAATATATATTTCAAAAGTCTTGGAAATACTTGCCGTAATCACTAAAGAGTGTTTTGCAACAGTTCCTTTCTCTTTTTTATTGTTTCCACATTACAGAGGTGCACCCAATCCATATCCACTTTCCTTAGCTAATGTCAGTTGGTGCACATCCAGGTGGAGGTGGTTTGGTCCCGTTCCCCAACTGGCTGCTAAAACCTGCTCCTTGCAAGCTCCACTCCCCGCGGGCTGCTCGCTCCCCCAGGGCTGCTGTGCCCTTCCTGCAGGGCCAGCGCTTCTCCTCTCCCTTCAGCCACCCACCCAAGCCTGGCCTCAGGCACCAGCGCCCTGGTCCCCCACCCTCAGCCCCCCAGCAGATGCCATCAGTATTTATTTGGCAGAGCAAGGCTTGGCGAGCTCTGTGGCTCTGGAGCTACGGTGCAGGGCTTGGGACTGGCCTTAGCAGGCTGTGAAATTCCACTGAAACCAAGGGGATTTCTTCTCCTGAGTGGAAAGTGTGCAGAAGGGCTGTAAGGATAGGGGTCTTGCGTACTACACGAGTGGAAGAAGGAAAATTGAAATCTTTTCAATCAGCCTGTTTGCTTTGTAATATAAAACCGTATAATGAAAGCACATTCACATCGTTGTAATTTTCTAATGTTTTATACTTTAGTCTTATTTTTCATAGCAGTTTCTCTGATTTATCCATTTCAATTTTTTTTTTTTTTTTTTTTTTTTTTTTGTTGCCTGCTTATTATTGGCATATATTTTTAGTATTTTTCCTTTGGATTTTTTTTTAAATTGACAAGATTTCATCTCTGTTTGTTAAAGAGAACCAGCTGTTTTCTTCAAAGATAATTTTCTGAGGCTGTTGTGCGCCATAATTACACTGCAATTACACAGCAATATCCATAAAAGCAGATGAGGATTCTATGTGTCCTTCTGACTCATTAGAAGTTGCAAAAATGATGGATGCAGTCTTTTCTAGCTTGACTATTGCCCTCTGTTGGCAAACCCAAGTCCTGTCATATCAAGAAAGAACTAAAGTAAGGAATAAGAGAAAACCTTTGACAGGAGATTAATTTCAGTTTTGGTAATGGAAACAGTGAAATAATATTGATGTTGCAAAGTATTTTCTAGGTGCATTTTATGGAGATTGCTTTGAGTGCTTTAGTTAGTGTTTGCAATACATCAACATTATACACATTTTGCATTCCTTTTTCTGATAAATTCTTTCTTTTTTCATATAGTCAAATTACTTCAGCAATTATTCTCTTTTCAGTTGAGTCTCACATTCACATAATTTCCTTACAAAAACCTTCAAACAATTCCTTGTTTTTAAAGTTATGTTCAGATTCTACTCAGTTCTCTTTTATTCAGTTGTTCTGACATGAATTAGTTGAAAAAAGTCAAAATATGATCATATGTCTTTGGAATACCTTAGGTTTTCATATTCTAACTGTGGAGATGGATAAAACCAGAGAGTTTCTTTTTCACACAGAAGAAAGCAGACCAAACCTAATTTGCTCTGAATCAACAGACCAAAAATAATTTCATTCCAGAATCAGTTCTCAAATATTTGACATGACATAACAGAGTAATTTGGATGGAGAGGCAGGGAGACTTGAGGGGCTGGGAGTGAGGTTTTTTCATTAAATATTGACTCAGGTGAGCCATTTCACTTTGTTGCTTCATTTTCTGGTTAGGGTTTAGCTTGGTGACTTCTACAGATCCTGCACAATGAGCCTGAGCCAAAGCTGAGAGACAGTGAGGTTACTTGCACTGACTTCCAGTGGCCTCTTGTTCACTCCTGTCAGAGCAGCCACTGAACTCTCACTGATCTTGATTTGCAAAAGGATTATGGATGGGGCAGAACTTCAGAAAACAAATGAGTTTCATTAAGACCCTGCAAAGTTTAATGTGGGTTGCAAGTCAGGAGATTCCTATCAGCACATCAGTTTCTCCTGCATTCTTTCAGTTTCAATCAGAGTTAGATCCTGATATCCTGATACAGTTTCAAAACATTTATTTTGGCATGGGCAACAGGGAGTATTCTGGTTTTGTAGCCAACTGGTCAACCAAAGCATACAAGGTGATTATTAGTTCTCTAGTGACTTTCAGCAAACACACCCTGTTTAAACAGCAAAGTTAAACAAAACTCAGTTCAGAGAGTCTATTCTGAAAAAAAATGGCACTGGGAAAGGAACATGTGTTTTATTTTCAGTTGTATTTCTAGCTGTCATAGCATATACAATGTGTCTCTCAGCTTGAAGAATTTTTAGATTCTCAGAATTCAAGTGTTTCCTTTAACTCCAGGCAAGGACCAGATTTTGCTAAGGCTAACAAAAGCACAGGAATAAATTTTCTAATGCTCATATTTTTTCAGTATTGATAGGTAAGACAACCTGAGTGAAGCTTCATAGGTCAGTTACTTCTTTAGCATCACCGAGTTGACCTGCAATTATTTTATTTTACCTCTTCCCTCTCTTTTCAGCAACAATCCATTAATATTTCTGATATTTTTTTTTCCCCATGAAACTAGTCTTGCACACCAAGACACCAGGAACGTAATAAGAAACCTACACCAGGAAAAAATGGAAATGTGGAAAGACACCACATTTGTAAAATGAAGAACAGCTGGTTTTGTCCATTGCAAATGCACTGTTAATTTTCTGTTTCTGTATAGGACAGTAGTTCTTTCAGTATATAAAACAATTGCATAATTTCTGGACTTTCAGCTTTTCTTCCATCTAGTGATTGTTGACTGAACTGTGTTGATTAGCTTTCAGTATGTGACTTGACAATGGTTCTGCAATCATTCTACACAGCTCGTACCAAACAACATTTTTTTTTATTGTTATGAGAAACACCTGACGAAGTGTATTGTTGGAGTCACAGCTTTTAATCTGCTGGTCTTGGCTTTTGATGCCAAGCATAAATTTTCTGCAGTTCCTTTGTATTTTGCTTCTACAATCACCTTTCATTCAACATTTGGGAAGTATTCTTTATAGCTTAATTATTTACAGCAATTAAAAAAAAAAAAATCGACCCTGTTTAGTTAAAGTAATGTTAAAACAGTACACTTAATAATTCTATCAAATCTCTAGTAGTAAAACAGTAAGTCACTTATATATGCAAGCTCAGTTTGAATTTTTTGCTACTATATGTGCTTAAAACATCAATGGATAGGAAATTAGAATTCAGCTACCAAAGCAAAGATACATTTTAAAATATTGCGGAGAGAACTAGCACAAAATCCATGAAAAAAATACTCGTGCATGTGTAAGACAAAATATGCAGCAGTTAAAGCTCATACTTTTCACTTTTCTCTACCTTTTTTTTGAGGCATACAATTCTAATGGTGAAATTGTAACTGTATGAACTACATAAAATTAAAACATGAATACTTTCTATCTAGATTCATTAAAATGTAGAGATGAAAAGAGATAGACCTAAAGTCCATTTAATCATCAATCTCTGAAAAGTATGATGTTATAGTTAAATGTAGTTATTAAAAAAAAAAATCTGAATTGTGTTTACTGGTTTCTAAATTTTCCTAAATGCTTATTTTATTTGTGTTGCCAAATCAAAGGTTGCATGCATCTGATTGCAAGAAATATAAGTGAAAGAAGATATAAATTCTGGATATTGCATACAGGAACAACAAAGGTCTTTGTTTCAGAGATGTCAGGACACACTGTCCTGCTGTAAATATAATGGCTATCAGGGAGTGAAAATTCAAGCTTGCTGCCACCATAGGTGATGTTTTACTTTTTTTTTTTTTTTCCCCCCTCAGTGGTTGTTCTGAGATTAATATATAAGCAATGCAGTGTTTCTGCAACTCTTACAGAAAATGCATACTACAATTTAAATATTAGAAACTCATTTTGGAAAAACTGGTCCTGTTTTCCTGTACCTGAAATCCTCAGTGGAAACAGTTTGAAGATGAAAGTGGTAAAATGAAAGTGCCAGATGAATCGCCAATGTATGTCACTGTAATCAACTGACTTGGAACAAGAATATGTCAGTTTTCACCAGATGAAAATGTGGTAAAGATCTTCCCAGATAATTATATTTTTAAAATGTCATTTATATGTATAGATTATCTGGTTATAGATGAAATATGAAAGATGTCTTTTAACCCCTTTTAAAAGATTGTTTTAGTGGGACTAGCAATGACACTTCCAGATGCACAACAATCTGGATGCCATTCAGCAGTTCAAGCTATTCTCTTTTAAATATTTTACTTCTCCCACTGAAAGTATATGATTCATACCAAATCTTTTACTAACCTCTTCCATCAGATTATTTTCAGTCTATTTTAAAACTCTCTGTTGCACTGGTGTTATGTATTCAATGATGCTATATGTACCTACAGTACATTGCTCACAAACACTATTAGTTTCATTATTTCTGATTTAGGATTAAGATTTGTCTTTCAAATTCACAGTTTCTGTCAACTACAGTCATTTTCTGCTTGCCTTTACACATAAGATCAATGGTCTTAGAATTCAGGTTTCTGCGAATGTCATCCTGAAGTTGATGGTATTTCTGGTTCTTTATTGCCTTCTGACATATCAGTACACTTAAGTCCAATTTTTCTCCAGTACCTGAGGCTGAGTTGACTGAAGTGGTCCTTCAGTTGCATTCTGTCATCTGTGTGTTGACCATGACCTTCATGGTTTATTTATCATTAGGAGGTTATGTTGTTCCTTATTTTAGCAATGGTATTTTAGTGTAGTTCTTTACAAAATTTCTTAGTTCTACAAATACCTTATAAATTTGAAGGCTCCACTGCAATAAATTCTGCAATAAATAATAGGAGGCTGGCCTGGACTTTTAGAGAAACATTTCTAGATATATTTCCAGTGTCAGTTTACATTGTCATTCACATTGTCTGCTGTCCTGCAGAATCAAACCAATAATGAATGATCTTTGCCATGTCTGGATCATATCACTGTACTATGAGGTCCTTAATGAATGAAGGGAATCTGCTGGATTATGTATTATCTGCCTGAAATTGAATGTTTCTAGTAGATACTGAAAAGAATCAAGCATGAACAGTTTATGGCAGGATGAGACCTTTATGAGCTTTGAATTTCAACAGTTGATAAAATATGAACTATTTGTCATTAGTGTTTCAGATTATGTATAGTGTTAATTGCATTTGGAATTTCATCTGGGATTTTTAATACTGTTTAAACTTACACTATAAATTGAAGAATGATACTTCCTTGAGCAAAAACCCTCAACGAAATTAATGACATGATTCATGTCAGTAAAGATAATAAGATGATCTTACTTTCTAGCTTATTAGGTAGAACGGTATTGTTCTATCCACATCGGAGAAAATGGATATAAGTCTTGCATCAATAAAACTTGGGCAGATCTACCAGCTGAAAGTTACTTGTCTGCACAATTAAATAACTGAGTAGCTTCTTGCAGACATGTGGATTAAGAAGAAAATCTATATATAAAAAAAAATACCTATGTTGCTGTCCTAGAAACACAGATTTCATTCCAGATAATGTTTGTAAAGCTGTTGGATCATATCTTTCCTAAAGTCACTTCAAAATTGTTGCCTTTACGAGTGTTCAGCTAACACTAGCGCTAAGATCTTCATCTAGGCAATTTTCACATGCAGGTTTTATTGTCCTGATACCCTTTATGCCATGCTTCTTGTAAGTGCTCCGGATTTCCTTCAGCGATTCTGAAAGCAAACTAGTCTTCTAGGTAAACTAAATGAGCCAATCATATGACTGCTATGCTTTATTCTCTGCACTGCTTCTAAGTTCATCGGTGTAATGAATTCTAAGTCTTGCATCTCTACATATCAAGCATTTCATATTACATCCTCTGTAGTGTCCCTAGAGATGTAACTGCTCATGGACTTAAATACTTTGCTGAAAACCTTAGCACATATTTTGATATTATGCTAGATACAGTCCAACTGGAAATCAGTTAAACCCAACATTTTATGTAGGTTTAAGAAGAGAATGTTTCTTGAAGGCAAGAGTACACATTGAGGCCTTGGCCTGGCAGTCTGCATTTACTTATCAAAGCACATAAGCCCATGATTCTATTTTTGGTAAAAATGGAAAATCCTACTAAATGAGATTTAAGCACTTGTTTAAAGAAAAATAAAGGTATGGTTGCATTTTTTAATTGGGCCCAGGGAAATTAAAGCTGCAAATGAAAATACCATGTAGAAGAAACATGCTATCACCTCCATCATCAAATTTGGAAAGAATATTTGAATTCTTTGTTTGTTGTAAAATTATCTTCTCCTCGTCTCCCTCCTTTGCCCTCCTCTACAGCTCAGTAGTAACCAGAAGGATCACTGACAATCCTGTTAGAAGTCTTGGGTGGGTGTGAATATGCTTTTCTGATCATAAAGGCCATACTTCTTTTTGGAGGACCAGTTTCCACACAACATAGATGCTCTTACAAGAGTCCCAGACACAGATATGTTTACCCCAACTCTTAAGTTTTACCCTTCATCTGAATAAACTCATCACTGGTCAAGTGTCTGAGATTAGTATTAGGAAAGATATGTTTATCTATATGGTGGATGCCATTAATAATGCTGACTTAATCTCTTCTATTGTACACACTGAAGTTATAAAAAACCCCCAAACAGCAACCCACCAAAAATGCAGAATCAGTTGATCTAGACACATTTATCACAGATGAATGAAAATGACAGGACACAAGTCCAGTAATGAATATCATAGTCCAAAGTACAAAGTCACGGCTAATTTGTAAAGCTGTTAACATGCATAACATTTACTCTCCTACTTAAAAATCTGAAGTATTCAAAATGCTTAAGGGGAAAAGAAGCCAATAATACTTGATGATTAATTAATTTGAGAGGCATATGTGCTCTTGTTAGGACAATTAAGGCTTTGGTCACAAATCCTTTGCTTTTATTGATTTGCCAGAAATCATAACCCCAGCTCATTTTATACTTAACACTGAAGTGTTCTGAACAAGGGGGAAGATAGGTTAAGCAATTATTCTGTGATATTTGCATTGAATTGATCCTGCAGTTTCAAAACACAGATCAGTGGCCCAATCCTGTATTATGATATAATCTGGCCGCAGCAAGTGTCATTCATCCTGTGCAGAAAGAAAATAGAAGTCTTCTGCATTAATATCTTGAAAAATTGATAGGATAAAATATCAAATATTTTTGTGCAGGTTCCTCAGGGAAGAGCCTTATATCTATAAACACTTGTATGTTAGCCATGTAAATAATACCCTCTGATAGAAGGAAAAGTGTTATTTGCTGAGGGTGCAATTTTACTTCCTTTGTAAACCCCACTCCAAATAAACTGTTGAAATATGCCTTGCAGTCATTAGACTTTCCCTACAAAAGAGTTCTATATTTTAGCTTCTTTAAGCCCTCTGCTCTCTATCAGGTACATTAAAAGCTCATAACAGAGACTTGCCACTCAGTAGAAAGATGACAGAACCATTATGGACAGTTGTATAAAATCATCTGCTCAAAGTCCAACAAGTTCCAAAAAGAAAACTCAACAATTAAGTGGTGGGCATCATCAAGAACATAATTGAGAATGGACAGAAAACATAATACTGTCGCTGTATAACAGGATGAAGTACTGGTCTCCATGCCTGCAGGACACGGTGGAGTCAGAAAAAGTATAGAAAAGAACAAGTAAAATGATTAATGCCATAGTGCAGCCGTCTTGACAGAGAGACAGCGTAACTATCTAGAGCCAGGGTTCCTTGCTGAAACTTGTAGCACCTTGGATTAAACCAATAAAGTATTTCTTTATACAAAGGGTAATGATTGTGTAATTTGGTGTCCAAGATAGATTTGGAGCAAATAGCACATTCAAGAAGAGATTAAAGTAACCGATGGACAACAAGGTTGAAAATACTACAGAAAATAGGTGGGGACACATCCTCTATTGTCCCTCATCTGTTGATTTTGGATATTAGGGGAACACATGATAGTTAGTGACCAGGATCATGCGCTTCTCCTACTGCCATTGCTGAATGATGAGAAAGATGGATTTACACAACAGTTCTGGTCAAAGAACACGTTTCTTTGAGCTATTTTACAGATAAAGCAGGGGTCATGTTACCGCCATGAAGATCCTCCTTAATTGTGGAAAAGTTTATACAAATATTTGTGTTTCCTCTCAAAAAAATAATAAATTAATCTTTACTAAATTTCTTGAAGTGAATATAAACCATGCGTAAGCAAACTTTAAAGATATTTTGGGTTATTTTCTACCATTAAAATGACAAATAAATTACATGAATGCTGAAATATATATATAAAATATAAAATTTCTAATGTATCCCCTTTTTGACTATTATTTTGCCCTTTCATATTAATTTTCCATGTTTTATGTTCACAATATGTTAAAAAATTATTGTCAATCTGTAATACTTTAAGCAAGCATTTGGAATATTTCAGGAAGTTTATCTGCAATTTGTAATTACACATTTTTGCTCTAGAAGCCTGCTTCTAAAGGTTATATTCAGATTACTAAAAACCAGAATAGTGTTGTCTAGTCAAGATAATCTGAATGTTTAAAGTTAATTTGAAATGTTTTTAAACAATCCACATTTTTGTTATTTATAGAAATTGTTTGGCTAAAACCAGAGCACAATATTCAGAAGACAGACGCAGTTCAAAACCAGTAAACATTTACATTCTGTCTCCCAATTTATTCGTCATGGATTATGAATTGAGTTCTAAACTTCTTGCTTTAAAAAAGTTTTGAATAGAGGAAACTGACACTGTTCAAAATGTTTGTCATTAAATGTATGACTTACTTAATTTTGACCCAAACTAAAAATATTCCACACACAAGATAGGGTTTTACTAACTCAAGAAAAATACTATTTAAAACTTGCAATGCTACTCAGCCCTGATATTTTAAAACAATAAGATATGGTAAAGAGCTTGTCAGAAAAAGGTGAGATACTGCAAAATTTAAAACCAAGATGTAAGTAAAAGACACTCCCCTACTTCTCTGTAATGTCACTGTATACCCATATTGATTTGTGCCTACTTAATTCTTGATGCAGGATGCACCAATCCATTGATGCCCTCAATTAATCCTAGCTAGAACCCTTACAAAGAAATGTCCACAGAAGGAGGCTTGACTTAGTAATCAGCCTGATGTGTAATGTGTTAGCATCTCGTGAGATGTCACAGGGATCAGTAATAAATTCAGACTACCTCACAGCTTCATTCATGTTCTGTAAGAAAAGATGAAAGTGCATGTTTGTAAGATTCACAAATAACAGTAATTTGTGAAGACATGATCGTGGCCAATAGTAGAGAAATGTCAAGTTTAGATACCTTTTAGAGAAGTTATGTAATTAAAAAATAAATCTTACAGAGACTGGCACACAAAGAATTTTAATCATAGCACTAATCAAGTTGTGTATTGTGTCAGAGATTTACTCATGTGATCAAATTTTCTTCTAAACACACATCTTGCAGGAATGGCTTTACAGACAGCAGCTAATGTGTGGCAAACTGATGAGCAACTGGGAAATGTGACTGTAGCTGAAAGTATTAGTCTTCATATTTGATGATATTTTCAGGTTTATATTTTCCTATGCTACAGAAGGATGAAGTCATGACCTTTCTGAAATTTCCCATACATACATAAAGCCACTTGCACAAAGGCTGAGGTTCCAGCTTTGCCACTCTGTCACTCCCTCAGCAAGACAAGGTCACTGAGCAGTAAACTACTTAGAATCAAGTCCGTCTGATTCTCCTGCTAGAAATCTGCATGACAAAATTCTCACTGGTGCTGGTATTTGGGCCACCCTGGGTCCTTCAAAGATTACATGAAGTGTTAAATCACTTGGCTAGAGAACAGCTTTTCCTCTTGGTTTCGTATACATAATAGAAATCTCCAATAGGTGCAACTGAAAGAGTCTCACTCAGAATAGCCATCAGTCAAGATACTTTGCTTCGAGAATCACAAACACAGGTTCACAAGTTTGTTTGACTTGGTCAGTGCAAGCACT
The DNA here is from genome assembly GCF_018691265.1 of Tyto alba. NCBI lineage: Eukaryota > Metazoa > Chordata > Aves > Strigiformes > Tytonidae > Tyto > Tyto alba. The sequence continues at coordinate 10,840,786 of NW_024881313.1, forward strand.
TGTGGTATTTATATACATGTTGTACCCACTGGCTACTAATTAATCCAGGTCAGTTAGGTAGAAATTTCCAACATCAGCAAAGTTTTGCAGAATCACCATTTTTTTTTAAATTAAAATATTTCATCTACCTTTTAAAACCAGCTCTAAAGATACCACTATAAGAAGGGATATAAAAAATGCAAAGAGCACATATCTGGTACCACTTAAAGCAAGAATAAAGTAGAGTTATTCAGCAAAATCAGGAAAAAGCGTTATGTCAGGAGAAACAATACATCAAGGTAAGCAGGTAAGAAATGCACACAAAGGGCTTTTGGGGAGTTACTTTTAATATAGGGGGGGTTGTGTGCACTTTGAAGGAAGCAGTACCACTTGTTAAAATGTACTCTTTGGGTTAGTCATATCTTAGGAGTTAATAGAGAATTAATCATTTGTACACCAGGGGAGAGTGGTTTGATCAATACGGAAAGTATAATCTTCACTAAGGCAACACATCTAATAAGTACATCTTGAATAAAATTCCTTCATGCACTGACTCATTTTTCTTAAAACATGAAACCAATAAGCATTAGAATCCTTTTGGAGTGAGGGTGATCTCAGCAACACTTCTGACTGGTCTAACCAAAGTGTACCCATCTATACATCCACAGATATGCAATAAGCACATCTAATACATTATTAACAGAGAGTAAAAATAATAATGGATCGAGAATTAAACTTTCATGAGCAATATGAAGGTCTGGTGTTGTGTATTAAAAAAAAAAAAAAAACAACAACAACAAAAAAAAAAAAAAAAACAAAAAAAAAAAAAACAAACCCAGGACAATCTAAATTAGCAAAGAGTGTTGGAGATTTCCTTCTCAAGCAAATAACTAGGAAAAGGAAAATCATTATAAAATATGAAGCTATTTCACTGTGACAGTAAATACAGTAAATAGTACTGAATAGTTATGATTTTTACAGGATTAAACTAATCGAAGCATTCTGAAAATTGAGTTATTAGATCTAAAAAGTATGATGTAAGTCCAAAGATGTCTTTTGATTCATTCTCCCATTTGTCTTTTATGCTTACTTTTAATAACTGGACAGGGTCTTAAGTTGGAGTAAAAGACTGGCTGTAAAAATCACACTTTATTTAGTATATCCAAATGCACTTTACAAATGTATAGGAAATTATTCCCCAAATAATCTATCCATTAGTCAGAAAAGTTACACTATTGATCTAGTTACCCTGGGACCTACAACTTGTTCTAATAAACTGTATCACCCTCTGATGCACCTTCTGTATTCTGTAATGTCCAGGGAAAAAGATGCTGAAAGTTACATAGAGGTTTACAAATCAGAAAGACAATAAAGCTGCAAGATTTTTAAGCAACTCCCCTACTTTCATGCCTTGTGAAACTATTTCAGTTAACACAGATTGATTTGGTGGGACTGTTTTAGTATCGGCAGGTGATTTTTTCTGTATTTTTTCATGGAATAAGAAACAGAGATAACTAAGAAGAAACCATAAAGTCAGTTTGGAAGTTCAGACCTGATATGCTTCTACCTGCCTCATCAAGACTGAAACACTCTATGCTGCTTCCACAGAAGTAGGTAACGCTTCTATTTCAGAGGAAGCACTTGGCATCTGCTTGGTTTGTTATACCAGTGATGTAGTTTAGAAATACTGCTATATTTACATTTAATTAAATAGTACATCTATTACTACTTCCAGTGTCTTTGTGAGCTCCTGCAGTGCCCCTCCAAACCATTCCAGTGGAAACTCACCACTTCTGCCAGACCTTTGGTGCTGACTACCAGCCAACTATTTCCAAAAGCTTACCAAGAAATTCTGCTCTGAAGAAATTTCCATACAACTTCATTCCCTCACTAGCTCCTGTATTTATTCATCCTTGACACAAACTGTGTGTTACTAGAAATGTACAAACAACAGATGAGTAGGTAGCAATACAAAGACAGGGAACCAATAACAAGAATAATATAGACACAAAAAGGGCATGAGATTTTCCTGTGCCTTGAGATGTTTAAGAAAAAACAAGAGGAAGCAGTCTTGGAGACTGAAATTAAGGTCTCTAATCCATCGCTGGGAATAATTACTTCAGGACAACTGTGGTTCTTGCCCCTGTCTGTTATGCAAGGATAGGTAAAATGCTCATTTAGCAGACAGTGAAACAACAGAGATTGTGGCCTGTGTCTTAAATAAACCAATTAAATTGTTAATTTAACTGAATGAGCTGAATTGTAAATTGTGGTGATTTATCTGCCTCTATATTAACAGCTAAGACAAGGCAGGAAACTCTGAAGATAGAGTGGACAAAAGAAGGAACTACTATGGCTATCTGAAAAGGAAAGATATTCATAGTCATGAGCCAATGCCTATAGGTAGTAAAGAATAAGACTTTGCTCTAACAACACCTCAAACAGCTCATATTTGCTATACAAATGAAAGAATTTTATGCTAGAGAAAAAGTAAGGATATTTGGAATATATGTGTATGAGGAGGGGAATTAGAAAAAAATACTATCGCTGAGCTTTAATGAATGCATACTTCTGGTGAAGTGTAATGAGTGAAAAGAGACTTGAAAACCAAATTGTTTAACATTCCAGAGAAATCCATGCATCAGAACCAAATTACTTCAGACTCTTATTGTATTTTATTGAACATTTTACTACATAATATTCAGATGATCTATGCAATTTGTGTTCCACTTCTTCAAGCATTTATATTTATGAGTTAAACATTTATATTCATCACCATATACTAGTCCTTAAATGTTCAACTGTCCCAGACAAGTTTCTGTAATACACACTTGAGAAGGGCTGTGGCTGGGTTGCACAGGGGGGAGATACCTGGCCAGTGAGTCAAGTCAGCTGCTGCTCATGAGCAATTCAGAGCAGCTTTAGTCCTGTGGCTCTGTGACAGGGCAGGGAAGCTGTGCTGCAGTGGCAGATGCTGGCTAAATTGAATCAGCCAGGAAGAGAGCACTTCCATTGACTCTTTCAGGTACACAGGCATGTACCATGGCTCACAGGCCCTTACTGCTTCCGTTTTCTCAGCAAACAGATGATAAATAGTAATCATCATTTGCTGATAACTCTGAGTGCGTCTCCTTTTAGATCTTGTATCCTCCATAAACTGATTTTGTACTCACAATAGAATTTTCAAGAAATCAGTCTGCCAACATAATATGGTCTTGTTATTGTAATATCTTCGCTTCTAACAAACTTTCCTGTTTTTTTCCCTATTTTAGATGAAGACTGAGTTATGTAAGTAATGTTGGTTTTATGCTTAATAATGAGTTAGATACACAGGGACTTAACCTCTGTTGGAAGGCAAAAGACACTTAAAATTCAAAATCCCTATTTAGAAGGCTACAGAAACTCCTACATCTTTTAAAAATGGGACTGAAGTAATTTATTGATTGTCATGCAATGAAGGCAAGAATAATTAAAAAAAAGAACTCTAATTCGTTGTTTCAGTGTCTACTGTGAGACATTATTTCTCACGTTCATGGTAAAAATAATTTTAATGTAAATGCAGTCAGGTACAACTTAGCATTTAAAAACAGAATATTATGATGACTGGAGCTTGACTTTCACTTTGGACTTATGGAGGGCAAATGTCACTCCGATGTTGGAAGACTGCATCAGGAGGAGAGGCTGAATAATTTTGATAACTGCCAGAAACATGTAGACTGCAGGAGAGATCAGGGTCCTAACCAAGTGTACACTGTACATTCAAATCTGAGCTTTTTTGAGAATACTTAGGCCATGTTTCTCTCCTCCCCTCGAGGAATGAACTAAATACCTTCTACTACTTGTAAGGATAAGAGTATTGAAAAATGTGTTCATTTGCACTCCAAAAACATTATTTTTCTCTCCTTTTTCATCCACAAGCTCAAAAACTTCTCTTTCTTTCAACTACTTTTTTTAAACATTTGAAGGTTGGCAATAAGGTCGGTGCACTTAAGGAAAATACTAAAATGTTAAATCTTCTATTTCAAAGAGGGTCATTTCCATGATGATTAAATTTTCTTTAAATGCAAGTCCCAAAATTGTGGAAAATAAGTCAATATTATACACTGGCAGAAACTGGTTGGGACACCCCCCTCCAACGTTATCATCACAACCTTCTTAATTTATTTCAAATGCAATCTTTAATAAGACATCTCAAGACATCTGTTTGAAACTTGTTCTCTTCATTTTGCAAAATCCGTATGCTTGAATACGTAGAAGTTATGCACTAAACATGATCAAAAGCCCATTCCAGAAATGTATGCTTGCACCAACAAAATATTAGAATGGAACCAAAGAACACACACACACAAACACACCAAATCTCCATTTAGTAACTGACTAGCATTTAATCTCAGTTTAAACTTGGGTCTGCTAGATATCCCCTGAACATGCTTAAACAGCCCAGCTCCACACGACACAGAAGAATAAGAGCAGTCTCTGGTCACAGACCTTGAAATAAAACATCCTCCTTTGCTCACAGAGATTTAACCCTGTCTCTCCCTGAAGTGCCTTAACTATCTCACTCTCTGGTGGCCTACAAGGCAGCTTGTTCACTTTGTAGGCAAACTCCTACAAGGGTGTTCACCGCCTTTCCTGCCAAAGCTGTGAAGAATGAAAAGAACAGTGGTTCAGGACACTGATTTACTGGGGATGCCTAACTTTTATATCTTTTATCCAGTGACACGATGATGTGAAGGACTGAAATATGACTTTGGGAATGGACTCAATGCTGCTTCTTTAAGACAAATTCCCTGACTGCTGGGTTATACCATCAGGCATGCTTTTAGTCCATTCCTATGGCCTAACACATCACTGATTATCTTCTGCAGAAAGAGAATTGAGCAAATAATCTAATCTTTAGGACTCTCTCTAAAAAAAGAATGGCACCACCATGTTATCAGTGTTTGATTGTACTTTAAAAGAAAGGTACAAACCTTAATTTTCAAGAGCAAAGCACAGATAGCCCCTTTCAAGAGAAGGTTTCTGAGACTTCTCGTCTTCAGACAGCATTGTCTTAGAAAGGCAGAGTTTGTCATGCAGCACTGTCGAGTTTCCGTGCAACTCGGTGAAGGGTTGGGTCATTTTTTGGCATGCTGGTTAATCTTAATCCCCATCACCCATTATCCCGCCAAATTGTATAGGGCTCCTGACAGCAAGCTCCTCATTCTTAGGGACACATGCCTGTAAATTTGGCATTACATTATCTGATGCAGCTCGTGTCTCATTCATACTGTAGGATGACATGGCAATAACAGATGCTTAATACTACCCAGCTATAAACTGATACACTTGTATGTATAATACTTTTGAAAATGTTTTAGTGGCTGGCCTTAGTTCAGTTCACCCATCTTCAGGTATCAGCGTCCAGACTTCCAAGTGATACTCTCCAGAACTGTGTAAATCCTGAAACTAAGAAGCAGCAGTTTCTGTCTTTGTCCATTATTACTGCAATATTTTACAGTATGAAATCAGAGCCTGACTTTATTAGATTCTGTCCTTTGCCTCCCATCCCTCCTTCAAAGTGGGAGAGGAGACAGTAATTAAAAACCTCCTAGAAATCAAAAGCATAACACTACCCTTAGTTAACTTTATGAATTTAGACTTTACCAAGCTGAAAAATACATCTAGAAATATATCCAACATTTTTAATTTTAACTCATATTCTAACTTAATTTTGTTTAAAGGTTCTAACTGTAGGCGTTTGGGTTTTTTTCCTCTCCCTTTTTAAGAAGTTGTCTGCTGTATGCTTGTTGCATCAGGCTAACTTTGCCGAGCTACTGAGTTCCATTACACAGACAAAAGTACAGTATCACCTCACAAAGCACTTCCAAGCTTCATCATCTGAGTAAAGATATGACAAGGCTGTTTATCAGTAGGTAATAAGACAGATAATTTAACTGTACAAGCTCTAATTGGTCTAATTCACTAACTGACCTCTCACCACTTGATTCACTAGTACAATTGAGCTCTGATAAAGCCTTTAATTGTAAATTGCACACAGCTGTGAGCTGCTTCTCACGCTGGCACAAAAACACTATCATCGACTGTTTCATCTCTGCGACCTGCTAATTTGGAGCATATGTAACTGTTTTTAATGCTGAAGGCTTGACATACCACAAACAGCAGATGTTGCAGCTGCCCCTGAGACGCTTTATTTAATTCAATTACGTCTTTTGGAGATATGTAAAAAAGCTAGGCGAGATGAGAGAGGGCAGGAGAATGTTAAAAATGGAGCCCCTGGTTGAGGCCCAGGTGGCTCGATAGGCAAATGATTGGGTGAATGTCTAAATGATCTTTTTAATTGAGTAGACTGACGGCTAATCAGGGTCATGAAGTGTTATCACACTGATGAGCTGAGTGGAGCCCTGGGCTGCTCTGCAATTAATGCTGCTTTTGTGAAAGGAGAAAAAAGGAAGATAATGTATACCATCTGGCAATTGTTTATGATAAAAGCAGCAGTTTGCTACAAATTCAAGTTAAATGCTATTCATAACATTATTTCTTCTGCTGCTGTAGAGGGCAAGGACATAGAGCCCAAGCCTTTGTCTGACTTTCTCATTCTCTTTCAACAAGCAAAACATTCATTTGCTTCCACGCGTGTTGTTATTAATTTTTCGCCTGCTTGCTAATGTATGGCCCAAATGATGTGCTCTATGAAATGCCATGAACAAGTCCAGCAATCTACATACATGGATGTTTCATGCCAAAGCATCAATGAAGGAAACACAAAACTAAGATTTCAACTTGTAGGTAAAATCCAGCAAAAGAAAACAAGTCAGTGGTTTTGTTGGTGGGTCCATGTCCTTTTTCTCCCCATTTCACTTTAAAGAGCTTGACTCTTTGAAAGACACATTTGAAAGCTTAGAAAATAGCATATTTTTGAGAAGGAGGTGGAAAATTGAAGTCTGTGAATGCCTATGCAGAGAGTTTTCATTTGGCATAAGAAGGCTGGGTTTTACAAAAGAGAAAAACAGTCAACGAGTGAGTCAGGAATGTTCTTGGGACTTGACTCTCTAGCAAGGTATGGAGAAATAAGCAAATACTAATGACACTGAACTAAATACTAGGATAAGTAGAATACTATTCTGCTACTAGGTAGAAGGACATAACAAGTGAGGAAAAAAAAAATGTGCAAATTGTTCTTTAGGTTTATTAAACCAGTTGCAAGTTGGAAAAATACTTCTGGGGTCCTGCCTAAAAAGCACATCCAGCAGCCAAGATAGGGGAAATTTAACAATATATAGAGTCACTTCTTAGAAGTACCCAGAGGCAAGAAGATGAAGCCTTGGCTTAGATCTTGGATGTTAAGAACTTATTTAATGCTTACAGATTACTTCTGAAAATCAGGTGATTCAGATTCCCTTCCCAGCTGTGTCATGAATATATTGTATGTCCTTAAGAGAGTTACTTAACTTGTGTGTGCTTTGTCTAATAGATATCTAAAACAATAATTCTTTAAAAACAGCAGTCAAGTCAAAGTTGAGCCAAACTAGCAAACAACCGTTTTGACTTTGCTTTAAAACTTAAACAGCTCAAAACAGATCTTCTGACTTTGCTAGTCTAGATGGAAAGAACTGGACATTGTAAAGTTTCTTTAATTCTTGGGTGAGCTGACAGCATATTTGGTGTATCAGTACTTCCATTGTGCTTTACACCTTTTTGCCTTGGGGCTGTATTTCTATCATGTATGTCTTCAAAGGAAGATGTTGCTGGACTGTACTCTAGTAAAAGGAGGCATAGCCTCAAAAGCAAAGGACATCTCAGCATCAACCTCAAGCTTAGATCTTAAGAGTTTTTGTTAGTTTTTAAATTCTGTGGAGTACAGATGAATACACCACTTGCTATCTGTTATCTTGTTACTTTCTGTCTTTACTAACCACTGTGTACTACAGATGCAAGATCGGCAAAGTTTAGAGGCACCATGTGTTTGTATCAACATATAGAAGATAAGAATATCCTGCTTTAAGGATTTCACTCTGCAGTTCTTGTGTTCAAACCATCCTTTCAATCAAACTTCTATCTATGATTAACAGACCTGGGTTATAAATATACATTGCAGACCCCTTAGCGATTTCCTAACTTCTCTATACTGCTCCAAATACTGTAATGTTCAGAAGAGCTGGAAAACTGTTTTCTCACCCAAGGGAAGTTTTACAAGATTCTTTAAGTTTCCTTGCTCTGAACCAGCAGAACAACAACAGTAAAAATTCAAATAAAAAAAAAAATAAAAAAAAAAAAAGAAAGAACTAAAAAGAGTGGGGAGTAGGAAAAGAAAATCAGAGCAGTAAGGTATAGTCCACAGCAGGAGTTTTTCTATACCACTGAAGAGATACTCAGCTATAGCAGATCTGACTGATGTGCACAGTACAGTGACACTATCCCAAACTAATGTAGGCATGAGAGTGGCAGTGCTGGTGATCCAGCATACAGTAGTCCTCAGCACAGGTAAACCGTTCAGGTCCAGCAGCAGACTGACACAACCATACTTCTTCCAGATTTTGATTAGTCCATGCTACTCTGTAGTCTGGCAGTGTCATGGTCTGCTCTACACGTAGACATACAGAGGGCCTCCATGTGTCATCCATTAAACTATGAATTATAGGTACAAGTTTAAAGCATTCTACAATACTTAGTGAAATAAATGCACATCAAATATTGATGTATCACTGGACTCAGTTCATGGATTTAAGTATCCCAAATAAACCAACTGAATAGTGGATCAGGCATCTTTCTGTTTTTCCCTGATCAGAAATCTTTGCCTTATTAAAACAGGTACATACCACCTGGAAAAAAAAAAAATGTTTCATTTTCAACAAACCAGTGTATTCTGAGGAAAACATTCTTAAGAAAATTCCCAGCTGTGTCTCTTCAGCAACAGCTGTTCACAGGGCTACTGGATTACCACTGTAGTGGCAGATACAATAGCTTTTTTTTGTACTGGACAATTGAAATAGAATATTGCCCTACTTTATTTTTCAATAAGGGCAGAAAGGGAAAATACTAGGAAAATGCTGTGATAATAATGTGTTGTGAAGTGTGTTGGGAAGAAGTGCCTGCTGAGGGTGTTTTGACAGTATAGGTAGTTATCAGATATTGTAGCAAGCAGCTACTCTTGTTAAAACTATGGAATCAGACAGAAACGTTACTAACACTATGCTTTAAAAGATAGCTCAGAATAATACTTAAGATAGCCTTTGCAGCACTTTGAAATCATTGCATTAAATTCAGAATTATGGATGAATGCTGCTTTATTTTAGTTTAATAAAGGTAACCTACTCTTTCTCTCAGACTAGTATTAGACACAATAAAAAAGAAACATTCTTTCCAAGATTTAATATGCTATTTGAGTTCTCTTCTGTAATCACAGTTTCCTATTCCCTTTCTGATTTTTCAGATACAGACTAATGTAAAGTCTTCACACATGAAAATGAATTTGTGGTACCACTGCCAGTTATTTCTGGAAAGAGCTGAGGAATCCTGTATTTTATATACATATAATGAGACAGCATATAAATTCTACTGTTTTAATATCATTATGGTGTGACAAAACTTTTTTCAGGATGACTGGGACTGCATGAATAACTGAATTTTCATATTGATGACCAGACCTAAAACAAGTATCATTTTTAGTGAACCAGGTAATTTGTTTTGGCTAAAAAAAAATAAAAAGATGTAGAAAGATTCTGTTGGCACTCTGAGCAGTCCTCTAGAAGTGTAAACCTGAATTCCAGGTCCTGCATTCAGGAATATTTGAATACTTTGTAAAATTATTTCAATAGAAGAGATTAAGAAAACTACTTTGAAATATTCTCTTCCAAAAACTTGATTCAGAATCCTGTGTTTGTCCAAAGAAAGAGGAGTATTATTATTCCTTCCTTCATCTCAGCAAAATGATAAATATTTTTACTATTGGACTAAAAAGTTTTACATAAAAATATTATCCACTTTTCACTAAACTTCCTATTACTAGGTCCTCATGTATGACGTTGTTATATTAAAAGTGAGCTTAGGATATTGTTCTGCCATATAGACTCACCTTTGCCATACTACAAGTATGTCTTCTGGAAAGGAATGCAAAAATCTCATCCAGGCAATTAAATCACTATACATTTTATCAGTAAAAATATGAATACAGATTTACAGGATTTTAAGATTTAATTGAAACAGTATTAACCATTCAATCAGTTCTTAATGCTGTTTCTTTGAAGGCAAGTATCTTAAATCTTTATAAAAATCACAGCTTGGCACAACGACTTACAGTCTCTCTGAAGAAAAAGGGATCTGAAAAGTAATGCTATTTTGTCCTCGGCTCAAAATTCGGTATAGAGTCCATCCTGCTCCATCCACAGACTTCCCATGTGTTCCATAGGTGGTAAAACAAATAAATAACAAAACAGATTAAGGCTTCTGGTTGGTAAGAGTTTTGAGTCTTCCCTGAGTAAGTTTCACTATACTTTGCATACAGCTGGGAGAGAGAGCAGGAATTTGCTTACAACCTACAGAACTGTCCTATGGATCTGGTTCATCAAATGCACTGTTGTGGCCCAAGGGCGGAAGAGAAATCAGTCCTCTGGGAAGGACCCTTTCTCTTTCAGTCTCAGTGTTACCAACAGCTACACGTTCTTTCCGAGTAATGACGTACCAAATATTCTGATCCTAAAACTACCAGTGCATTTGGCTATAGGTAGTGCCAGAACATTTATATCAGCAAGCCATTTCAGCACCACAATGTTCTTACATAAGGGACTGAAATAGAGAGCCACGGTAAACTACATGTGAAATCCTGCGAAATACAGTGTCTAAAAGCACAGGTAAGGAAATGTAAGGTAGACTTACACTGCTAGCCCTCTGAAGGTAATAAAGAAGAATTAAGCTTTTTGCTATGTTTTCTCGCAAATTTACTTAGATATGTGAATATCCAAAATGAACAGTAATGCTAAATGGTGAGAAAATATTTGTCCAAACTCTTTTCAGACATCTAACTTAATTTTGTGTGAATAATATTCTGGAAATGTTTATGTATCTCTGTTTAGTGTAGACACCTAACTTTAGACTACTTTAGGATTCTAAATAGGATGTTATTCAGAACAACTACATTAGATTACATGACTATTTCCCATGGGGTCAAAATTCAAAAGGTAACTTTGAAAAACCTCAGTTGCTAAGTTTATATATTCATCAAATGAATTTAAATTGGATGGAAAAAGGCCAATTATGTTTTGAAATGCAGTGTATAATTCTAAAATAAATCCATGAATAAAAATATCCAAATGTAAACACAGATTGATATAACTCAGAACATCCTAATTGCTCTTGGAAACATGAGTCTCATTCAGTACATATAAACTGTGTCATCATGACAAAAAGCACCCCTGGATCCTGAAGTTTTCTACTGAGTTGTTTCTAAGTTTATGCTAAAATAAAAAAGAACTATTTTCAAAGGAACAACAGATAGTTAAATGTCTAACTCTGGGCAAAGTCAGCACCTGAGATGATATACTATGTTAAAATCTTGGGAAGATTTCGAAAGCCTCTGAAAAGAGATAGGCAGAATTGTACCACTGATAGATAAGTGTGGTTTTGTAACCTGTGTAAGACAATTTAAGATTGTTCTTCTGCCAAAAAGCCTATTCCTGACTTCCCACTACCTCATGGCCATATGTTTTATTGTATCTTTCTTATGCTAGAACTAAGCAAAACACATTTTTTTTTTTTTTGTAGGGGATTATTTTTCAGTTTGTCTGAGGCACAGAAAGGCAAGAATGTGTGGAGGAAGGCAGGAGCACTATGACCTTAAAATACTTATAAAGTTGAAGAAAGCAAAGCAGAAGGTGTACACTGTAGTGACTGCTTACATTTAGAGATCAAGATTTCCTATGTCTCTTGGCTCCCGTTAGTTCTTCAGAGGGGCTATTAAGTATATGTTAGATACTCTAATTAGGTACTAAACATATATAATATCTATTAGATATACTTTGAACTTTCTAGCTATTTCAAGACAATGTGGACAGAGTAATACTTTGAATTTAATTCTTAAAAATCAAGGTATTCAACACAGACATAAGACACTTGCTGAAATTCAAGCAAATGTGGTTTCTAAGTCACTTAGAAAAATGGAAGAGGAGACAGAAGGATCTAAAATGCTGATAGGTACCTACTGAGAAATTCCTAGCTGTTTCTGTGTCTTTCCTCAATTCTCAGATACACTGAAAATATCTTCAAAGTGCCTATTTACATGTTTGTGTGTCATACCTTTTAAGACTGACCTTTATAATATTTTAAAAAGAAATAACAATTGTTAAAAACTTCCCTTTTGATCTTTATCCTATTCTGCAAGGCATGGCAATACTCACATTATCGTTACTTTACAAGACATCTCCTCATAATGGAAATGCAGTTGAAAAGTTTCTCCTCACTATTTTCAAAACAAACATTAATTTTCAGTTCAAACTGACCTAAATTTTAGTTTCCTTCCATATTATTTTTAAAGGCATTTTTTAAAAAGGAAAAAAAAAAAAAAAAAAACAAAGTAGTATCAAAACATAATGTTTTATTTAACCCCAAAGAACATTTTTGCTCCCTCTGATTTCTCATTCAAAACTGCAAGTTGACTAGGACAAAAGAACAATCTGTCTTCCCACAAAACTTAAGCCTAATGTTGTTTGCATAGAATACACTATTTCAAACTGTTTACAATGAATGACAGTTCAGTTCTAAAAAGGCAACTAATTTTTATTAAGTTCTCTTAATAAAATAAATGGTTACAAATCTTCCTTCCCTAAAGGAATTGTGTACATTTTAAGTGCCTGCTGTTCGACACCTCTGTTCTGTGTACTTTTAAATCCAAAATTCCCCTTCATATACCTTAGATGAAGCTCAGATACAGGTTACTTTCTTATACCTTACCAGACAGTTTGGGAAATTTTTATTCATACTGACTAGGCACAAAATTTTAATGTAATAAACCACTACAGTGAATAAATAGAATGTATACACTTCTGACAAGATTGCAAAGTAGCTCCTCTAGACAACTTGTATTTTTAGACAGAAAGGGGAAGTAAGAAACACAGGGCTTGATTCTACTTTACCCTAGCATACAAGACCCCCAGCAATATCTGTTCTCTTTCCAGAAGTGTTGACATTGGATTACAGCAGCAGAAAACAGTATCAACTCATGTTTAGACAGTCTGATGCTCCTTGGAAAAGGAATATAATCAGGGTCTCTGGGGATGCACTTTTCATGATTTACTTCCAGAAGGGACTACTGGTGGAGATTACACAAGATGAAGTCCTGCAAGGTCCACTATACACACACCCAGTATTTGCAGGGGGCAAGCAAGTCCAAAGCTTGTTCTTGTATTGCAGTATTTGTTGTCCAGAAGAAACCAGGAAGTACCCACAATCACATATGGATTTTTTTTTTCCAGACCACAGAAGTTTAAATAAATTTTCAAAAAATACTTTGAAGGAAAACAAGTGAACTTTTAATGATAAACAATTTCTGTGAGCCTCTCTGTATATTTACACTACTCAGTTAGTTCCATGCAGGGTTAATGACAAAGGGCTTAACTGGTCTGCAGCATGCCATGGCCTGCCACCCTGCAAAGGTCACGGTGGGAGCACAGCTCTGCTCCTTGACTTTGCCACCCATTTGGCAAGGGGTTGTCTGGCCGCCTTCCCTCTCCCCTTAGTCATCCTGCAGTCTGAGGATGCATGATTTGCGACGGTGAGAGGGGAGCTTGTGCTAATGAACCTTCCTCATCATGCAGCTCTTTATGCCTAATTCATCAGGCACTTTAAAGAGCGATCAACTCATCAACAGCCACACAGTGAATTTTTTAGCTCAAGGCTGGCGTATGCTCTCTTTTCTGTGCACAACTGTGGTTAAAGAGACTGCAGATGAAGCATATGTTGATAGACTAAATGTTATCAACACCCCTGCTCGCTGACCCACCGCCTGCTAGACTCTTCCGATACTAACAACATTGAAGTTAAAAAAGAGAAAACAAGCAAATAAACAAAAACAAAAAGGAGGAAATTTGAAATACTTCCATGTCCTGATAAACATTTTTTAGAAAAATAATCTCTCCTGTTGTATCTATTTCAATGAATTTAAGATAATGACAGATTTCCTGAACCCTTTCTTATTTTTCTGGAATGTTTTGAGTATGCTACCATTGTGACTGCATATGTCCATTCCCTCCTGTCCATCTTATTATTCTTGCAACCTAGTACCTACTAGTTTGCTGTCTGCTATGCTCTGACTCTCTGAGATTCTTTGGGAAGAGACTCACCATCAGCAACAGGCTGAAGGTGCTGACAAATGCACACATACACATGCACACATACACACTGGAGGAGAACAAATTTTCCCTCGGTTCTCCTTCACCTACTGGCTTTAGATCTCACATATTACTATATTAGTCCTTGAATCTTCTCATTGAATTTTGGAGGCTTAAACATTTCATTTGGTGATTCAGTCTCTTGTCATGATTAGCAAACTTTAGTAACCACTCATTAGGGAATAAGACATTAAAGCACAAATGGGCAATATATATTGTCAATCTGCATTAGGAAACTAATCTGATCAGCAGTAAAACCAATATATGCCTAGAAATAGAAATTATCCCAGTTGTGTGTCCTGTAGACTGTCCAATGATTTCTTGAAGTACAGTAAGAAACTTTGGATTTACATTTGGATTTTGCAGTTCAGCAAAGTGCTTATCAAAAAAAGGGAACAAATCTAGGGCAAATCTCATAAAATACTATCCCTGTCCTGCAAAAAAAGCAACACCCCACCCCATCCCCCCGCCCCCCATAACCCTCACAAGACACCACCAACTTTATCTGTATGAATTGCATTAAGTCCTTGCTTCTTAAGTTTTTCCTGACATGCTCCTACTCCATAGTAGAAGACTAATATATCCTTTGTTGCTGTTGTGGCTTTCAAGAACAGCACGGCTGCAGCTGGATTGGGGATGAATGTTAGGATACACACTTCTCTCAGGGTGCAGATCCACCTCTGATGTTCATACTTTGCTGTTTAGCACTGATGGACAAGGGAAGATTTGAGGTCAAAGATACTCCTAGCTTGCTGCCCCTCCTCTCCTTCTTAATATAAAAGGGTATCTGACACTATGTGGAAGTGCTTCCCATGAGATGGACAGGAGAGTTTAGAACCTGTCTGGCCTGTCTGGGTATATAAGATACATATAAACATATCTTTATATCTATACCTGTACAATTTACAACTTCCTATGTGAAAATATTTTAACACCTTTCTGTCACTGTATTAATTTGAAGAGTTTTCAGTTTGTTAAAACACCCAAAGACCAGTCTGACAGAGAATTGGGTCCCACTGATAAGGTCATGATCTGACTTGGGTTTCTGAAGATGGATGACATGATCAGAGATGCTCACTGCTCCCCCAGAACTCAGGCCCACTCAGGCCACTTTGCGGTCTGGGTACCCAACCTCACCAGTATATTTTTTTCCCTTATTGAGCAGTGCTTGACTTTTCTTGTGTTTGACATCTATTGTGGATGCATGAAAATTTAATTGATACCTTTGCTGAAAGTCTCTCCGAAGTCAAAGGAATGACTTCTTCTGGTCAATCCCAGATGTCTGAATTAAAAAAACAACCAAATAAACAAACATGATCATAGTCTTTTGGAAACTGAAGATTCATAATCCAGTTTTCATTATGAAAGGGTTTTGATTTGGGACACTAAAAAAAAACAAGTGGTTTTCAAAATGTCTATACAAAATTAAATAGTTTCTGTCAGATTTTAATTGGGACCTTATTTTTTTTGTCCAGCATGACCTAGCAGCTACTGATCTATATGAGGTTTGTTTGTTGACTTTGTTTCTTTCACTGAAAAGTTTACATTATGATGTGCTGTC
Source organism: Tyto alba (assembly GCF_018691265.1). Lineage (NCBI taxonomy): Eukaryota > Metazoa > Chordata > Aves > Strigiformes > Tytonidae > Tyto > Tyto alba. The sequence goes on from NW_024881313.1 coordinate 10,856,707, forward strand.
TGTGACATATGCAGGAATCTTCAGGAAGGCATTTCTGAAGAAGATAGCTATAATATTCAAGAATATAGGGGTCTAGAAAGAAAATCTGTTACTAGTTTTGTGTCTCACAGGCCTCTCTCAATATGTTCTCTAAAACTTGAAATAACTTTATATAATTTTGTCTGCAGAAGATCCAAGCAGAAGTACAACTGTTTGCAAAAGTTAAGGAAAAAAATTTAAGTCTACTTGGCATCATTTCATTTCTTTACAAATCTATTACATGAAAAAAATCACAGCTCCAGGGAGCTCAGCTATTGTACCTGAACTGGAAGGTCTGACCCAGATATGGATTGTACCCATTATGTAGAGACCATCAATTGACAAACATTTGAAAGTGTTCAGACTACCAACAAGAATAATATATATAAAAAAAAAAAAATCCGTTGGCACAAAAACATATCATAAAACACCTGAGATCTAACAAAGAAGCTAGTGCTGGTTCATTGTGAACAGATATTTTCAAAAGTCTTGCAGTTTTTACTTTGTTTTGTAACATGCTTAGTGGAATTCAAAAAAGCACCTGGCACTCAGATAAATGCTTCTTTTAAAGAAAATCTAGAAAGTTATGCAATGATTGTGGGTGTGTGATCTGGGAATTTGGAGAACCCTCAACACTCACCATCTGGAGGAGGGGAATGGGGGTTCTTTATTTTTTTAAGTTGTAAATGATGAAGGTTGAGTGAGTTTTTGGACAATGATGGCTGTGTTTGCTACATATGAGCTATCACAAGTATAACAGCAGTGGTGCAAATGAAAACCAGATCTACAGGAGAGTCTCGGGGAGAACTAGGGGATGTGGGCTAAGATGGAAGGGCCAATGCTTTAATCTTTGACAATCAGATTTGGGAAATGGAGCTCAGTCTGTAAGCTAAACTGCTTCATATGTTTTACATGTGTAAACCAGAGGGTCACATGATTAACAGAATACACATACTCTGACCCCTATGCCGATTTAAACCAGGTGAAATTCTGCCTCATACATGGCACTATTGTTAATGCAACTCACCTTGTACTTAGTTTGAACTTTGTGTGACAATCAGTCAGTTTCATATTAAAATAAAAACATTACTCTTAATTTCTTTCAATTCAGGGTGGAGCTAAAAGAGTCAGAGGCGTCTTTCCATTGATTTCAAAACATCCCAGATTTTGTGTTGTGATGTATAAAACAACTTGTTACAAAATACCTCTTTTTGATGATAGTAGCACCGCTGTAAAAAATAATAGAAGAAAATTAAATTTCTGGGAAAAAAAATCTCCTTTAAATTTTCCTCTTTGTAATGTTCTGGTTGCAATCCTAAGCAGAGCAAGAGCTGTGTGCTTTCAATGTGAGCACGATATCAAGCACCGCAAATGTTCAGCTTAGAACTGTCAAGCCACACATAAAATATCGATACCTCACATTGGCAGGGTTAATACAGTGTTATTTTAATTGCAAACACACTGTGGGTGATTAGTCAAACTTGGTGCGTCTTGAATTCTAAGATAAAGATGCCTTCTGGCTGGACCTCCTATGCAATTAGCACTATGACCCTCATGTGCTCTTCTCTGTTATTAATATGATTGGTCTAATATGAGTATTAGATATCATTCATTAACCTGTTGTGAACCACCTTAGAAACCATCTTTGAATAATAGACTACATTCCTTTTTTAAATCCATTTACTAGCAGGGAGAGTGAAAAGGATGAAGACAAGCTTTCTCCATTAGACTGACTGGTATAGTGTTAAGCAATATAAGGTGTATGAAATTATGGAAGAACAAATTAAATAACAGGGCATATCTGGATCATTAGTAATGAATGATCAGGTGCTCATTATGTTGAATTTCCACCCTGTTCAGAAGATGAATGCACATGCCAGAACAGAAATATGCTAACTGACCCTGCCTGAAAAAAAAACTAATGCACATCTGGAAGTTCACTGGTTTGCCAGCTCACTACTGTTTATGCTGGCTTTCTCTCTCTCTCTCTCTCTTTCTTTAATTCTTTCTTTTCATTTTTTAAACCAAGCAGTTTTAATTTTAATCGTTTGCTTGTTTATAAAAGTTAATTTGCCTACACACTACTTATTCAAAAGTTGCAGACTATTATTAGCATTAGGTGAATAGAATTAAAAATAAAAGAAAGTATTTTGGAAGGGAAGCATGCTATTCTGTGGGGACAGATCTTCAGCTGGTAGGAATCAAGTACTCCACTGGCTTCGACGGAGCTCTTCCGTTTACATCAACTGAGGAAAAAGCCCAGTAAAAGAACATTATCTACAGTAAGGAAGATTGGATTGTTACCAGGAACTGATCATAGTTTTACTGACTTTTCAGGTTCAATATTTTGCCTTAATAACACTCTGAACTGAGTACTGTTATATTCCTATGTGAAAGCTTTATTACATTGATTAGATCGTTTACTCACCCCACATAGCAGGACCTCTCAGAATGGGTGAAACACCCATTCTCTGATCCAAAGACAAGGACACACATGTGGCAGGTTGATTGCCTAAGAAAGGTGTTGGGGTTTACCTTATCTGGTGGGAGAGCCCCATCGCAGAGGAAGGGCTGTGGATTTAAATCTCTAAAACAGGAAGAGAGAGGGTAAGATGAATGATGTTCCCTGGTCTCTGTACCCCATTAGGAAGGACACAATCCTGTTTTTGTTAAATTCTACGTGTTCCCTCCTACTTCATGGGGAAGGGGTCAGTAGTGCTTTGTGTGCTGACACAGGTGCTACTGGAGGCTGGGTGCTGGGGTGCTGCCCTGCAAATGTGTGAGGTCCAGGCATGAGAGGGATAAGGATCCTCTCTAATAGGTCTAACTCAAATGGCTGACTCTTAGAAGATCGGTGTATAGAAAAGTAGTCTTCCTGCAAAGGAGAAATTAGTGTTCATGTTTTATAAGCTATATTTGTTTGAAGTAGGACTCTAAGTGTGAGTCCTCATTAATATAGGATTGAAATTTTTATGTTTTTAAGCAGATGAGCTTAAACTCACTGAGTATGTGTTTATTCCAGATATTCCTGTTGGAAAGGAAGTAGAAGGAGGCAGAAGATTTGCTGATTCTTCTTTCTAATATCCAGCATGCTGTTTCATTAAAGCATCATATTTTAAATCATGCTTCTCAATTACTTGAATAAGAGTAGCTCAGAGTGATTGTCTTTGCCATCTGAACAAGAAATATTCACTAAAGAGCTGAACAGTGTGTTGTTCTTAAATGAGTATTGTGGTGTTTTCATGGAGTTTTCCAGGGCTTCTTAGAAAGAAAGTCATATCTATTGCTTAAATTAAACATTGAATTGTATGACTTCTGCAGAGGTCAGCTGCTAAAAACTTAATTTTTAATCATCTGCTAACAACCTGGAGATCGGTTCAATTGTTAGGAATTCTAGCAATACCAAAATTATCACTGTGTTGAATTATTAAAGGTTTGTATCAAAGAATGAGCTTAAGTTGCTTTGGTCTTGTGTAAAAATTCCTCTGATCTTTGGCAATCATAATTTATTTACAGCTTCCATACGTTCTCCCTCTTTCACAAAGAAATAGGGTTGCTTAAGTATGGCCACGAGGCACTGAATTTTCATATGTAGTACTGTCTCTCAGTTAGAAAGACAGGGAAGAACTGTTGGCTTGAAGGTTCAGCAGCCAGCTTTTCTGTGTGAAAGGCAGGTTATCTAAACATTTTCTTCCCCTGAGAGAGATTTTCATAATATTTATTCTAAAATACAAATATTAGGGCTCTTTGCTCCATGTGAATTATCCTTAGGTATAGTAAATACAGTTCAGGTTAAAATAAAATCAGGGCATAGCAACAGCTAATGTTTACATTTATAAAAGTACATGTGGAGATTATTGCAGGAAAATGTTCCAGAATTTATTAAAAAGTCACCCTTTTAGCTAGATAAAGAACACTTTAACATTTGGGCTTGAACCCAAGCTGGCTGTAGCTGTGCACTGTGGCTTCCACAGAGTATCTCTGTTTAATGTGGACATCTTCCCAAAAGTTGTGATTGGTTCATCTTGCAAAAGGCAGATTAATACCAAATGTCCTGGTCCATACACTACACAGGACAGGATTTCTTTTTTTTTTTTTTTTTTTAATTCAGCTTCGATGTATCGACTAATGTCTTGACAATCCTTTAGAGTCAAAAGGAGATAGGATCACCCATTTATTACTTGTCTGTGTCAGACATATAATTACTTGAAGCATCTGGTCAGCTATAGTGAAAATGGAGCAGAGAAACAAATAACATATTTGGTATACCATTGTAGTTCATACTTAAAACTGCAACACAATTTTAAATGGTGCATGACTCTACAAAAAAAGGTATATAGAAATAAAAGCCTAATTTTTTGTTTTTGAAAATGATTGTCAGTACATCATTGCTTTGAAATTACGTCCTTCTGTTGATAATCTGTTGAAGTTCACAACAGATATGCACAAAGGCTTGATTTTCTTCAGAAACAGGATATAGTAAATGTTCCAAGAAAAATGCTTGCCAAATTTTCATACAACAGTTCTCAGTTCTGACAGTTTTTATTTAAATCTGCTTTTACACAAGCAAATAAAAAGAACATGATTTTTAGTTGCTATTCCTTTCAGTCTCTAGAGATCAAACTACGTGGGAGTGGACAAGAAATCCTCGAAATGTGCTTACTAGTTTTGTAAAGTTTAACTGAAGATGGACTCAGATCTCTAGCAGGGTTTTATGGTTCCAGCAGCATGAAAGGGAGAACCATTAGGAGGCTCACCAGTTATTTAGTGAGTGTATGCCATTAGTAAGCCAGAGTAAAATAAAATAAGAGCAGACTCCTTCTTGGACCTTTTTGTAAAATGCTTATGTTTTTTGTCATACAGTTAAGTTCTATCTTCTCTCTATAATAGATTTTCTCACACAGTTGCACAGTCTAATTATACAAGAAGGTTGGTCTTAATTACAACTTCTATTGCAATGATCCTGGCCTGCTTATTTTTACTCTATAACATTCTTTAAGAATAGATTTGACATATAACACATTCAGTTTACTCACTCAAGCGATCTTACCTATGATAAGTCAACCTTGAAAGGGTTCACCTGGTTCTTGGAGGAGAAATCCACTTCTCTGAATATTTGTTTCACTGATTCAACAAATCCTGGCATGGACACATAGGAAAAGCACATCATTAGTAGACAAAAGGCACTGCCTGCTGATAACTCCAGACACCCGTGTAGCATGCGTCTCTATAACCTACTCTCACAGTGAAGTCTTTCCAAAATGCTCAGTGCTAACACAGTGTTATCCCAACTGAAATAGCAGCAATTAAATTTCCATTGCAAAGAAAATATGAACAAAGCTGAACACTTTTGTAAAAAACCACGCTGTTCAGATGGAGAAAGCAGCTCTGAATAGCTGAGAACTCTGTCAAATCAACATCAGTTCTCATCAGAACACTCCAAGGTGCTTCTCTTTGCAATAACATAATGCATTTCAATTTCTGTCACTAGCAGTTTTTCATGCTTAGAAAAACAATGCTACATGATTATTTTCTATCTCTAAAGAGAGTGATTTTTCCCTTTAACTGTCCTAACTAAAAACTAGTAAAATCAAACATACATAATAGCAAAATTAAAACAGTGCGCTAAACAGAAAGTAAACAACAAGGGAGACTGCATCTAAAAACATCCCTTTAAAGACCTTAGAAAGTTAGGGTTGAAAATTTAAGATTAGAATGAAAGCACTTTCGAAATTTTATCTGTAATGGTTATTGCACTGTCCTACAGTACTCAATTACAAACACACTTCTTATATGATTCCCCACCTTAAAGCTGCATTACATATTTAAAACCTCTTGTTCATGCATGCAAGAGATAAAAAGATATTTTTTAAAAAATCCTTACAGAAGAATGATTTTCATGAAGGTAGCTCCCTCAGATGCTGAAAGAAAATTGGAACACCTCTATCTCTTTATTAAAATATGCAGATGTTCAGTGTTTTTTCCTCTGTTCTCAAGAAATACACTTTTTAATATATGCTGTTATATGATCCCATACAAAGAAGCATATTTTATTTTACAATATATAAATACGCTGCATTTATCAAAAGCAATTCTCATAAATTTTTCTTTCATTTGGGAAAATTAAAACATATTTTACGCATAACTGTGCAATATTATTGTATCTAATATGATTTCAGCTGAGGGAAACAAATGAATACAAGTTTGGGGAAAAGGTTTTGAAAAATGACTCCACTCATATTTAGTACAGTGCTTTGTTTGCAATCAAGAAATGTACTCTGGTTAACTGAGAATAAAATAAAATCTTCTCTGTCACTTCAAATAGGATATCCCTGCTTGCAGGTTTCATCCCAACAGCTCAGAGATTCGAGGTGTTTGATCAGAGTCCACTTTCATATATGATGAAATGTTAGATGTCTGGAAATTAATCCAACACAAAAAAACCCAATAATTGGTATTACTGGAAGAGTAATCATGATGTGATCCTCCCCTCACACAAAAAAATTTGAAAGTCTTCAACAGTTTCTGCAGATCACCTGTACAGTCAATCTGTTGTGGGATGCTTTGCACTTGAGTTGTGGTGAGATTTAGTGGACTATCATTTCTACCTGAAGTAAAAATTGTTGTCCTTTCTGAAACTCAGAGATAATATTTTTGTTCTTTTATGGGTATATACTAGTATTTGACTATAAATTAACATATTAATATTGGCATACAAAAGAGAAATCATGTGGAGTTAGTCAATTATCCATGTTAGCAAAGGGACTGGCATGCAGATTAGGGTGAGGAAATACATTTAGGCTTAAATCCCAGTTCTTCTGTGAGCCAGCTATCTTAATTTCTGCCAATTTGAGAATAAATAGTCCAGAACTGGTTCATATTATGTGCTTTAGTCTGACCTCAATTATGATCAATTTATGCCAGGCTAATTGTGGGAAAACTTTGGACCAGAGCTACAGCTTTTTTAACTTTATATTTTGAGATCAAATCTTTGCATCCTGATGCATGTGCCATCACCATATTACTAAAAGTCATCTCATTTTGCTGAAATACAGATTAGTTACCAAGAACAGTCTCGCGTTCTTAGATGTATTCTCTGGAGTGTGGAAACTGAGTATGGCCTCATTCATTTTTCTTAAACTGGCCCAAGTAGAGTACAGTCAACATTAAAGTCTTACCATTCAGGAAAATTAGTGAACACAATTTCCAAGTTTTTTTGTACTGATTAACGACGCAGCAAGCAGGAAGAATTGGTCATGTAAAACACTGAGATATGGAAGTTCACCAAACTCAGAGAAGGAATCCGATTTTTCCCCAGATGCTTTTTCTCCAGTGTATTTTCTATGCCTCAGTTAATAAATGCACAGGAGTTTGACACCATCAAACAGGGCCCCAGTAGTCAAGAATTACCTATATGAAACATTCTCAATACAGGGTAAGAACATCAGGTGACTTCTGTATTAGAAGACCCACAAATGTCAGAATTTATCACAGACCCATTAGAGCAATGGGTATTTTCAGTCTGCTGCTTATGGTTTTACAAATTTTTCCTACTATCATAATTTCTGTGGAGAAGTTTTATTCATCCATTAAAATAAATTAACAGGAAGAAAGTCCAAAAAAACAGTCTATGACAGTCTTTGTAAAATTAATAAGAAATTCCAGGAACCAAAACAAAATGATAAAAACAACCTAAGTAAAAAAAAAAAAAAAAAAAGATAAATTTAATCCAAGCTTTTGATCATTCTTCAGCCATCCCTATTGGGACTGGGCTTAACCAACACGTCTCTCCAGTAGTTACACTGCAAGGCAATATAGCATCACATTTATGATGACAAAGTAAATTATTCAATAAAGAAATTCAGGTTTCAGTAATGTCTTTTTTCCTCTTAAATTTATGCTGCAGTGTATATTCGCACATTGCTGTTTATCTGTCTAGTGAGCTTTTTTAGTATATGAGTGCCTCCTAATGAGTAAATAGCCAAAATCACACTGGGATGATGATATATCCTTCCCTCTACTTTCTCTCAGTTGATTTAACCTTCTCTCCTCTTCCTTCTTTCCGTATCTACCCAATAATTCTTTTTCTCAACTCTTTTTCTAAATGAATTCACTCGTACATGTTTCTTACTTCCTTATTCTTAATTTTATTTACTTTCTAGGGGACTGTAAAAAATAAATCAGAAATAAACTTTTTCTTTCATTTTGAAAACAGTCATACATATGATGGTTTAAATTTCCTATACCAATAGACTGCTTTGAATAGTTGTTGCTCTCTGCACAAACTAGACTTTTGCATTTTTCTACTGAAATAGCTGAAAATGTAACAATCCAACTGGAAGCCAGAAAGTGAAGATCACTGTGCCCAAGTTAGCTGAATGGGTTATCTGAACAGTCTGGAAATTGCCTTCTATCCAGTCACAGAAGACCATCAGCTATTTCCTCTCATACCAATTTGATCATGCAGCAGCAGTATAGAATCCAGACAGACTCTTAGGATATAAATCATTGCACTGAACTAACGGGAGAAAATATTTTAAAAATAATCAAAGTATGTCAGTCTTTTTAAGCATACCTCATTTTATCTTTTTTTGAAAACAGATTCAATAGCTATCTTTACCTGGACAATAATTTCAGGTACATATGGAACTATTAAGTAAGTGGCATTTGCACCAGATGAAGACTAAGGTTTTTGTGGGGCACTAGGATTGGGCAGATATTCTGAAGCTGCAGCATCCTAAAGTTACTGTGAGAAACCTCACCATGGTAATTTAAAAATCAGCTCAAGACTTATGGTGTTCCAGACTTGAGTAAGCATGAAGAAAGAATGAGACCATCCTCAAATCCTGATTTTCAGGGAATGACTGGACTAATTCAGTCAGCCTCCAGTCTTCAGGTATACCTTCATGTTATTGAAAAAGCACAGTGTTACCACATGCTCAAATCATACACATGCAGTATATGCAGAGTTAGAAGTACTTCAGAATGGAGAAGGATCACGCTAAAACTAGTGACCCATCTCTTTTATGACAAGGTTTAAAACAATGATACAAAGATCTTAAAATTTAATTGAAAAAAATAGCAAATATTTATTTTGTTATTATTATCATTATTATCATTATTATTATTATTATTATTATTATTATTATTATTATTATTATTATTATTATTATTATTATTATTTTAAATTTCTCTTACCCCTGTTTAAATTTCAAGCTGCTGGTCCTTCTTTTTTATTTAACTTCCCAGGAGAAAAGGAGTGATGAAATCTCTATTTTTCACCTTTTCCTCATTGGTAAATGGAGACACCTAAAATTAAAATGTAAAGAAAATATTTCTTTTAATCTAAAACTTTTTACTTAAAATAAGGCATAAATTTTATTTGGAAATCAAAGAATCAAAAATCTTATTTATTGTGATTATCTTTAATAAAAGTTCAGCTTTTTTCCCAGCTTCTGCATTCAATTGAGTTGTTACATTAGAGGAGTCAGTCTGTGCTGGGTCGGTGTGGCAGGATTTTTGGTAGCAGGGGAGGGGGATACAGCAGTGGCCCCTGTGAGAAGCTTCTCGAAGCTCCCCTGGCTCCAAGTCAGATCCACCTCTGCACCAAGGCCAAGCCAATCAGCGATGGTGGCTGCGCCTCTGCGATAACGTATTTAAGAAAGGGAACTTGGGAGGGGGTTGGGACTTGTGAGGAGGAGTTAGGAGAAGGACGCCAATGCAAACATTGAGGTCAGTGGAAGGAAGGAGGAGGAAGGGAGGGAGGTGCATCAGAGCAGAGATGCCGCTGTACCCTATGGTGAGACAGCAGGGTCACCCCCCGCTGCCACCCATGGAGGTCCATGGCGGAGCAGAGGCCGACCTGAAGCCTATGGAGGAGCCCACAACAGAGCAGGTGGCTGCACTTAAAGAAGGCCCCACTGTTGTAATTCAGTGCTGGGAGGACTGCAACACATGGGGGTGACCCATGCTGGGGCAGCTCAGGAACGGCTGCATCTTGTGGGGAGGACTCACTGTGGAGAAGGTTTATGGAGGGCTGTCTGCAGTGAGAGGGCAGCCACACGGAGCAGGGGAAGAATGTGCAGGGTTCCCCTCACCTCCTGAGTGAGAAGGAGTGTTGAGCCGACTGTAACCCCTATCCCCTGTCCCCTGAGCTGAGCCTGGGAAGAAGGGAGGGGTGGGGGAAGGTGTTTTTTGGATGTGGTAGTGCTTCTCACTGTCCCACCTTGCCTGCTAAGTGTTATTTCTTTTACTGTTCGAATTAAAGTGATGTTCTTTTCCTTCCCCTAATGAGTCTGTCTTTTGCCTGTGACCATAATGCATGACTCAACCCTCCTTATCTCGATTCGTGAGCCTTTTGTTTAATTTTCTCCTTCCCAGTGCTGGGGGAATAGGGGTGAGTGAACGACTGTGGTGCTCAGTTGCCCTCTGGGCTCAAACCAAAACACAGTCTTAAAGGTCTTCTGGGTTCAGAAATGGCTTATTGCTAATGAATTCTTATAATGTGAGATAATAAACCTTTTTTTCAGCTCTTACAGGGTTGCAAAGCAGGCAGGTACATTCTTATTGAGACAGGTGACAACTAAGAAATCACAGTTCTAGATCTATATGGAGATAGAATTGTGGTAATCCGTGTTGGCATTTATCCTCCAAAAAAGGAGTTAGCTGAAGTAATCACTCAAAAAGAAATATAATAGCTGAAGTAATCACTCCAAAAGAAATAAAAATTCTTTTACTATGACTGACATACAGAATTTTAACTTGCCCTTGTTTTCTGCACAGAACACGAAAGAGTGTTTTGTCTTCTTGAGTGTCAAAAGATATATGTAATCTGTGTATTCAATTTTTATGTTGTTTGGGTTTTTTTTTTGTTTTTTTTTTTTTTTTTTCTGAAACACATCTTGCCTCCAAATATCAGATGATCCTTTTCTGATTTTAAGATCTTGAGGAAATAGTCAGAACAAAGTAACTGTCTTCTGTTCCTTCCTCCTCTTCCTCCACTTGAATATTTTAGAAAGAATAAAGACATGAAAAAACAGTCATGCTGTTACTGTTTATTAAATAATTTCTTAACCTACAAAAAGGCAAGAAATTCACTGGCTTAAAATAATCAGAGTCTCTGCATATACCTCCATGTTACCCTGTCCTCTCTCCCCTATACACTCTGGGAACAGAATAGGAAAACTGAAGAGGTGGCAGTGCAGCAAATTTCTCTTCTCTCCACATTTCCCACTCCTGGGAAAAAAAATCAGATTGGGTTGTTAGCTGATGTGTGCTTATAAGGTCCTCCTGCAGACAATATGTATTTGCTTGGAAGAATGATCTGGACGTGGTTTACTATAATTTTCATCTTTTTGAGCAGAATTTTTTTCTGGTTGGGGATTTTGTAGGTGTAGCACTGGTGATCATGTTACTGTTTCATGTGACAGCAAGCATCTCCCAGTGCTTCCATAAGGTCATACATGTTTTGCTGCAGACTGTGAGACTGAGTTGTGTTTTTTAAGAAATTATTTTCTATAATTATTTAAATGGGATTTTTTTTTTTTTTTTTAACTAAGCAATAAAGCAAAATGTAAACCAGGGGACAAAAAAAAAAAAAAAAAGTCATTCTAGTTTAATCAGATGTCTCCATAATGGACATATTAACGAGTACCTTGTACTAGCTTTCCCTCCCCTCATCCAAAAAATCAATTGAGCAGAAAAATCACACTTTGATCCTCTTGGAAGTCATTTTTATTAAAAGATAGGGGGAGGTGAGGATTTTTATAGCAGCAGAAACAAATGGAAATTATTTTAGGCTTAATTTCAACAGAGGGAGAGAGACCCTCGTGGGACATGTGGGTACAAAATTTCAACGCCATGGTATTCCATAACAGCATTCAGGCAGTCCACCCAGGAGAAGTACCTTTGGAACCCTGCCTAAATAGAGACTCACTTACTACAGAGAGACGATAAATGCAGAGGTTCATTTTTTAAAGTTAGTATCATTTGTTCTCCTGGCACTGAAATTAAAGGCACATTCAAAGCAAACATAAGGGCAACTTTTGTTAGGGGTACACAATCTGAATATATGAAATTTAACTTCATGGTGTTAACTGCCCCTTGAAAAAAATACTGACAGACAGTATCAGAGATGGGACTACAATATACTAAAAAGTAGAAATCTTAGTTCTTTTAGAGGCATAGGGGGTATTTAAATATCTGATTGGGTAACTGGAATTTCATAACTGATTGACTATTTGGAAGTAAAACTTTAACTGCCTCAGTTTTATATAAGCAGCCACAAATTCAAAAATCCCCATTTTTGCATCAAGGCAAACCCAAGGCTTTTTGAACTTTAAATCATAAAAATAAGTAAACAAGGCATCCTGGAAAAAATGGAAGTTGGTAGCAGTAGATTCTGACTCCTGATGTTTCCCTGTCTTGGAGCTCTGACATGAACCCCAAGCTTTCCTACCCAAGTTACACATCCAAAGCACTAGAAAAAGAAGCCTGCAACTTCCATCTGTCTCAGGGAAACTTTTCAGTTTTGTATAGTTGAAAAAAAAAAAAAACAAAACAAAACACCACACTATGAAACAACTACTTATTTCCACACATGTAAATTTCCCAGATATTCAAAATCATCTCAAAACTACTGTTTCTCAACAACAAATACTCAGACACTCACATCTTTAGACAATGTGAAGAAATAATCCCTGAAGGTGTAGTTTTCTTCTAGTCATTACATCACGTGATCAAGCACAGCTAAAACTTTTACCTTTGATCCATCTTCAGGCCTTGTCTTACTCAGAAACTATAAGTTATACTACCCTTCAGGAGGTTGGCATTCGACCTTTGCTTCAAAACAAAAATAAGCTCTGGTTTGTAAATTTTCCGTTGTATTATTTACAAATATCACAAGTGTACTTACCATTTTTTGTTTTCTTTGAGATAAACAACATGCTACATACATGAAAAAAACATCATTAACACAAGTGAAGGAGGATGAAGCTAACTGATAGCTAAGGTTTCTGTCATTCACCTGCACCCCAGATGAAGTTATTTTATTTGAAATATTAAGTTATTTCTAAAAAGTAAATAAAAGAAAATTATTCTAGGTAGTCTAGACATGCAGTGTTTAGGGTCATTTTAGCAATTTGAGAAAAGCAGAGATTTGAAGATGGATTTCTGATATTTGACATCAGCTGCCAAACTATTGTAAAATTGTGACATAGGTTTTTATTCTTCTCCCATTATTCATTAAAAATGTTATCTTGGCACTGAACAGCCTTCTCCAAATCTTTTAGTGGTATTAGTACATTCAATTAGACGTATTAAGAAAGACTGTTCACCAGAAGTATCCCAGTCAGGTTCAATTCTGGGTTGATGTTGATGGCTTTGCACAGTTTGAAATGTTTAAATCTAACTTAGCATAAACAGTTTGCTATGTATATTTTCAAGCATGTGTCAAAAGTGATGACAGTTATTTGAATACACTATCAGATTCCAGAATGGATGAGATACTGTGAGTTGTTACGGCAAGTAGTACATACTGAAAGGCAGTATTGCTACTAGGCTTTATAAAACTTGATCATCCTTTATAAATTCCAAATATCACCTATGGATGACAAAATTTAAACCTTTGATTGAAGGAATGTTGCCAAAACAATCAAAAATTAAAGAAAGTGGCAAAGCATTCATATCTCCTCAATCAGTTTTCAAGGGCCACAGGTAGGTGTATTAGACACCAAGTGGAACCATTAGAAGACCCAACCAGTCAAGTAGGTGAGAAAGAAGAACTTGCAAGAAAATCCTTTATTTACTGATTCTTAGTTCTGTATTAATAAATTATCTGACAAAAGATTTAATTCCAACTACCATATATTTTGAAATTATAAACAAGTCAAAGGGTTTACAGCCCAAGAAAAAAATGTTTTTAGTTCTGAAACTTCCATTGCTTTCATTTTCCATTTTGTATGAATTCACATCCCAAAATGCATTTTTGATTTAAAAGGACAGCCTCACAATGTTAGGTGGTAAAAACAGTGGAAAAACAAAAGAGAGAGTTTAGGGAGATGGGAAATATTATATTTATTTATTTTTGTAGTTCTATGTGTGAATGCTTATTTCCGTGCTGCTTATTCCACAATTCTAAAAGAGCAAAAAGAACTTTTACAGTGCCAGAAGCATTAATGAGTATACCACTAAACTAATCATAGATGTGCTTTAGGATCACTTTCTATGACAGTACCATACTATACTCTTATCAGGGAATGGGCTAGCTGGCTGTTAATTTTTTTATTTATTCAGAAATTAATTATAGCCTTAATTATATTGTGATGAGATCTCATGAGCACCACGACAGTTTAAACTTTGAGTATATACTATTGAGTTACTGCCCATGACAAAGAAATATGACACAAACCCACAGAACTAGCCTCCATGTATGTTAGTCATACAGCTTATCCAAAAGGATTCCTCATTGACACGTCCCCTCCTCTGTGGGGAAGAAGGTACCTGACGCAGTTTAGGCTTTTAAAACATTTTATTATGATGTTACTGTTAATTTAGTCACTCTCCTTGATTGGCAGCATTGCTTGTGATGGAGAGTGTAATTTCTCCTCTGCTAGATCCTGGGAAACTTCCATTTACCTCAGCAGAGCAGTACAGAACATTCACTCAGCTACCTGGCACCTGGCAGAGTTCAGCTAGCAGGTCTGGAGGAAAATCACTACTTGGAGGGATATTTCCTTATCCACCAATATGTAGCAAGAGACCAGCATTTCAAACATATGTTCATGACATAATTTACTTCAGGTAGGGAAAAAGACAAATACGTTTTAGGTATGTAGTTTACTCAGAAAGGACTATTGATTTACAATAATTAGCTTTGCTAGCAAGATTTTAATAATTTCATTTTTTTAATACAAATATTTGGCTAATAGATATGAAAGGTATTTATTTTCTCTTCGGTTGGCTTTCTTTCCTAGGATTAGTATAACATGACAGATGGCTGATGTCATCTTTACTTGGAAGAACTCAGCTGGCAATAATAGCATGGTACATTTCTGGGGATTTGCGGTACTGTATGTCATGAAGCGGTTTTCAACCAAAAAGAGTCCAAAAGGGAATTCCCAGAAGTAAATATCTGCCTATGATATCCTACTGTGTCTTGTTGATGCATCACAAACAGAAGGAAGCATAGAGTCTTTATAAAACTCCATAAATATTTACAATATTGTTGAAAATACATTGGAAATGCTACAGATTGCAAATTGTATGGGCCCCCTTGGCACTGCATCTTTAATTTTGCTGTTGAGTGAGAATAACAAAAACTGGTGCTTTATATATATCAAAATCTGTTATGTATATATTTGAAGTTCAATGATTTTTGTCACATTTGACATTTGTGTGTAATAGAGTGAAAGCATTAATATTATTAGAATGTAGATACCCTGGTTGATTGTTTTTTAATTTTGTTAATGATTGCTGTGATGAGTAGACTAATGTCAGGGTTGGAGGGTTAAAGTTAATGAGAGCTTTCCATTGCACCATTGATTAATGGTGGGTACTGTAGCGAGAGATTTTCATATTCCTCCCATATAAAAACAATGAAGGTAAAAATGGACTGATGCCAATTTAAACACTTTGACTACCTACTGAAACGTTTCTAAACCTTTGTCATAATTACATCTAGGCCTGACAAAATCTGTGAGAAAGTATATAAAATTATATAAATTATATCAGATGCTTGTAATGATATAAAATAAAGCTTGATTTATAAATCCACACTTTTTCCATCTGTATTAGTCTAAACTGTAATAGATTTTATATTCCTCTACCTACATGCATGTTGAAGAGTAGCTTTTTCTATAGGTAGAAGAATAGGACAGATTATAATATAATAGATGTTTTAATATTAGAAAATAGATTCTTGTAATAGCTGATTTTATAATTAGAGTTTAAATATGTTGACCCTTGTTGATATCTGTCCCCCTCTTAATCCAAGAACAGGATTCACTGACTGGATTCCAAAGACAGAGGGCATTCACTAACATCTATAAAGCTCCAACTCTTCTTGAAGAAAATAGATGTAAATGTAAGAAAGCAAATCAATGTCCATAACAAACTGAGCAAATATTTCTGACAATTATTTACCACATTGATGCTTCTTCCTGCTCTATGTAACAATAAGAAGGAAAGCAAGTCTGGGAGATACTGGAAAGATGCATCTTAAAAAGCAAAACGACCAACTCCTCCCCCTTCCCAAAAACCTAACAAATAAACAACCCAAAACTAACCTTACTTTCTAAAGTGTCATCTTGTCAAACAAAATACATAAGTTGTTTTTAAATTTCTACTAAGAGCTTTTCATGATATTTTTTTTTTCTAGGAAAGAAGATAATATTACAGGTAGAGTATGAGAGAACTTAATGACTTAAGAGAAATGTCTTTGCTTGTCGTATTAACTTATCTTTATACACCTGAGAAATGCACAAATAAAATATGACCATGACATTTATATGAATATTTTTATTCCTTTTCCATTTTTTATTAGGAAATAAAATTAAATAGCTGAATGTGCGATGGTTAAGAGAAGTTAAATCTTGATCCATCACCTGAACACTGAACATTATGGCCAATGAATGATAATTGACCCATGATACCTATTAGTACCAATGTAGGCTTTGACCATTATATGAACAGATTTGAAACAGGCCAGCCTTATAATAGGTAGCATAAAGCTGTCATGTTCCACTGCAGTTATGTTGATGGTGCTCTGAAGAGACCATCATACCCTGCAACATAGAAAATAGTGAGCTGGTAGGATTTTTAATGTTTTTCTTTTGTGGTACAGTGTACTTCTTTCCTAAGTGTGATTAAATAATCATAAGAACTCCTCTAAGGGCTAATCTGAGTTATTTCCCAGATTTTCACCTTGGGGACATATTGTCCCTTGTCACTGAAACCTCAGGGACAGAAGGGTACGCCACAGGGTGGCACAGCAGGAAGCTGAGATACTGATGAAACAGTGTTCAGTTAATGAAGGCATGGCCCATGGCCTCTGCTGGTATGCCATATGTTTGAAGAAATGCTAATGACTACAATTCCAATACCTTTTTCATCTTAACTATATGTAAATGTGTTTATAAATGCTCTCTTATAAATATACTATCACATTTTTAAAAGCTAAGTGCTAATGTTGCTTTCAACATCTATAATACACAATAATTAAAACTTTAGCAATTCTGCTTAATTATACCTTATGGGAAACTGTACAGTAATTTATAGAAATTAAACAGAAAAACAAAGATCAATAGAAATAAAGTAGCAGTGGAAGAACTGAATAATAAATCACTTAGATCATTAATTTACAAAACAAGATCATTGTGAAAAGACAACTTAGGGCCCAATTCTCAAACAGCTGAGATCTGCAAGGGGAAGAGCAGTTTAAAAACTCAAGGCATTCTATTAAAAAACCCATTCAGCAAGTTGAACTAATTGTGACTTTTTTTGAACTGTCAGATCACTTAGGAAAAACCAAACAACAGAACTACAGATTTAAGAGCAAAAATTGAGGACATTTTCATTCAGCAGTGGCTCTTTTCTCTTTGCTTTACCTTTGTGAAAACCCTGTAACACTGCAGGTGATCATTAGCCACAAATGGCATTTTGCAGTGAATCATCTCCTCCACAAGTGGCCAAAACAACATCTCCATTACAACAGCAGAAGTGCTGTTCAGGAAGAGCAGTTGGTGACCAGGTTAGACTACATGGGACACTACTGGTTTTGCTTCAAGACAGGACACTCTGTTGCTGTCATAACTATTCCAAAGAAACTCCCTCAAGTTTCAGGTTAAAGCATGGTGCTATTGCTAATCTGTGAATCTATTAGTTGCTTTTTTTTTCCTTAACATAAATTAGAGATCTGACTCATCCATATGCAAATTCTGTGTAACACCGACTACAGAATTTAAATAAACTTCAGATGAAGAAGGGCCACCTATTATAAAATCACTGAGGAAGTCTACTTATATGACATCTCACACAGGCAAACCCATGAAAACTTAACCACCAGCTAACTCCATTTTCTAACCAAAAGTCCAGTTCAAGCAACAAGGAAACTAAACTATAAAATATAACAGCTGCCCGAGGGATCATTAGGACACTTTGGGTATTACAGTAGAACATCTGTATCAAGCTATTTTTACTGATTACTTTTTTTCTCTTGCACCTTAAGAATTAGGATGGAAGTAATTATATGAATGAGCTTTACTAGTCCAAAGAGAATTTGAGAGCATGCTGCACAGTGGTGAATATCCTGATGGTAAACAAAAAAAAAAAAAAAAAAAAAAAAGAAAAAAGGAAAATCACAATATCTCAGTATCTTAGTGGAAGGTACTTCAGGCTGAGTAAACAACCTCTTTATCAACTTTGCCATCTCTCCAAGGTGAATTCATCTTTAGCTGCCTCAGCCAAAGGCAGCTTTCTGCCCTGTGTGACCTCTTCAGCCAGGTAAGACTGTCAGTCAGAGTCAAGAATTTGGCCTTATATATTTGACACATAGGCTCTGAATGTCTCATTTTTTAACCATTAACACTGACTGGTCTGTTAGGGTGTCATTCTCTCCTGTAAGGCTGGTGAGGCATGGGCCTTTTGTTGGCCCTTCATACAGAAGATAATTTCATACTCTGGCTGTACATTATTTTTCATTGACAAAGATGTAAAATATGGAGGACAGGGTAATGGACTAGAGAGTGTGACATTCAGCTTAGCAAATCAGCTCCAGCTTGGAGAGTAGAGAATTATTTTGGCACTTAGAACTTGCCTACTGACATCTGTGAAGAATACGAGTAAAATGATTTTAGGTACCTTCCATTACCACAGGTAATGACCTCTAGCTCTCTGAAAAGGAAAAGGCATTACTTTATTCCTCTTTTACACACAAGGATGTAAGGCAGAAGAGGCAAATGTTTACATTTCTAAAAAGCAGAAGTGGTCAACACACTGATTTTGGCAAGAATCAGAAAACTTTAGAAAGCTGACCCTCAGGTTCAGACTCAACAGATATTTAAACATTAAAAATGGGATTTATGTAGAATTCACTTGCTTCATTGCAAAACTATTAAGCTGGAAGCTCCTATTCTGTCCTGAAGAGCATCAAAATATTCTGTCTCCTCCTATGTTACTGCTTGTGGTTTGTGTATTTATTTATTTATAATTCTTTAAATTAAAAATTTCTAAGTGCTATAAGGAATGATTTAATAACTCTAATACATTCTAGCTGGTTCGATCTAATTCAAAGTAGGGGTAAAGAGAAAGGAATTTTTTGTAACAACCAGATGAATACATAATTTGTTTAGGCTACAGAAATGCAGAATGGGAGTGTCAGTGACAAAGAAAGATTTCTGGATTTAAGTTCCCATTAATAGGATTATCTATCCCACTCTCCTACAAAACACGGAAACAGTCTCAGGGGAAAAGGCTTGACACCAGATCTTCCCCTTTACAAGCCTGTGTTCAGCTACAGAGTTAAATCCCCTCTTCCCTTTTGTTCATACTCAGTAAATCTTCAGTTGTCTTCTGCAGAGCATGTGAGCTTTATGAGGAGCATTTGAAAGTGCTCTGAAGAAGTCAGTGGTTAGAGTACCAATCTAGGACCTGGGTGAGTGGATCTTGGCAGTCCTAATGCAGGTCTCCTGTTCACATTTCAACTAACAACTCTTTCTTCACTTAAGAATTACATACACACAGGACAATGCTTCTCTTCACCATCTTCTTGTATTTTAACAGATATGAGTGAGCACATATTAGGTACCTCAAATATAGGCCTTACCTTACCTATAAGAGAGAATTTTGAGCCTCAGAAGAATACAGCAGATGTGCACTCCTGAAGCTTTGTAAAGTTCGGAGACTTGTCCTTGTCTATTCATTAATTCTGCATCTGCAGGTAGCCTCACACATCTTCAATTTTTTTTTTTCACTTTCTAAGGTGTCTGACTTCCTGTGTACCCTGGGGAAGGAGCCTGGCTGCCTAACCAGGGATTCTGCCATCAGGAGGTATATTTGGCTTCACACCAAACTAGATGTCACCAGTGGGTGAAAAGGTGAAATAGTGACCTAAATCCTCAGTCTTCTGCTTCTTGGTATATTCCAGTAACCTCCTTTATGGTTATTTGTAGAGAGGGGGGAAACTTTGAAAAGTTGTATTCCTTGGGAAAAACAACGGCTACAACAGAGTGATCCTTTGAATGCCTCTAGGATCTTCAGTCAAACATCTAGATATTAATAAGCAAATCCCTTCTGTTTGCTTGTTTTGGAAAAGTAGACTATTCATCAGAGTATTGTTTATTACTCTCTCTCTCTCTCAGTAAGAAATTGATTGTGTGTCATTTCTCCCTTCCCTTCATCACTCACAAGCCATGTCTTCAGGCCTTCTTCAATGGTATATCTTAAGCTTTCAGTGATCTTTGGACCTCTCTATATACCTGATTTTTTCATCACTAACACCCTTTAGAAACCTAATCAAACCTTCTTCCTTTTGAAGGATGATGGTTAAGAAAATTAAAGTCTGAAGATCAAATCAGATGGGCAATATGACCACTGGAAAAGATAACTTCATAAAAGTTCACTTAATTGGTGGGAGCTTTTCAATTTGATTAATACAGTTAAAGATATGTGCAGGCTTACATTTTTGCACAATTAGTGCAGCTAGACCAACTGTTCATGTATCAGAAAAATTATGAAGAGAATCAATTAAATCTGGAATTGCATAGAAAATTTTGGCCTCTCAGAAAAAATTTTGACCAAATAGATTGAAAATAAAATTTGAAGTTTCTTACAAGACAGTTTTTTGGAGAAGAAAAGCATTTAAAGGTCAATAGAAATAATATGCAAATGTTTCAAAAAGACTTCAGTTCTTGAGTGTAGATTATATCATAATTACCAGTGAACTTCAAAATGAAAAATAATTTTGAAATGAACAAAAATATTATACTCCAATAAATGTAGAGAATGCTGCGAGCCTACTGAAATGCATTGTTTCAAATTAAAAAACACCTTTCAAGCAAATTTAATCAAAACTTATACTTTCTTTTAAAAAGTTCAATTTTGTCAAAATGCTGTTTCCTGACAGCTGCAGCTATAACTTATATTTAGAAGCTTCCAAAACATTTTAATTTTGAGGTTATTATACAGATACTTCCAGTGCTAGAAGAGAATATTGTGAACACTGAAGGCTTAGAATAGCTTTTTCAAAGCAGGATCAAAAGCTTTAAAAAGTTGCACATGGTTATGGCTGGGAAATTATTTCATGAAACAAAAAACATTTGGAATATAGTTGGAAAACACTGCTTTCCCTAAATCTACACAAAGAACTGAAGTCTCAAGCATTTGCTAAGGAAAAATACCATGTCATATCCTCCTGATTATTCAGTTGTAATGTATTTTGTCTATTTACTCACACATAGCATACGAAACATGAACTCTGGGGCAGAGGTGAGCAGACTTCAGTAAGGGAGGCTGGTGCCTGCTGAACACCCTTTATTTACACCAGAAGAGCTGCCAAAAGAGGAAAAAACATAAAATTAGAATATAGGAAGCAACGGCAATCCTGATAACAAGGAATAAAAAAAAAAAAAAATAAGGACTTATTTATCTCATTTATTTGTTTGTTTGTTTCTTTGTTTATTTATTTATTTATAATGTAGAAGACACGTAAGCTGTTTTTTAAAGCCACCATTCCTTGCAGTCTTAGAACACAGCATAGCTACTATTGCTAAGCCATAGTTCATTTCAGTAGAGGTATCCAGAAAGCTAATTATCTCCTGAGAACTTGATATAATTTTAAGGGCTATGCACAAGATGTTAACTAATCACACAGCTCCCAGATATTTGTAACATGCAGTGTGACTCTGAGGTTGCATTTAAATGAGAGACAGGCATGACTACTGATGTGTTGTTTGTTAGTGCTGCACAGCAAGCAAAATGCTACATTACACAGTGCCAAATTCACAATACTTTATCGGTTATGCTTCAGAGATAACAGAAAGCATACAACACTTAATCAGTGTTCAGTGTTCCACAGGCTATATTAAATAATAATAATAATAATAAACTGAGAAGTACTTCAGGAAAAAATAGACTACCAAATTAATTACAAATTGCAAATATGATGCAAATGAATGCAAACAAGAAAAACAAAATGTGCATTTTTCTACCAAACTTAGACCCGATTTGGAAAACCCAGGCTCACTGGGAAATGAGAGCTCACAGGTCAGGCCTTGTATTATCCATATGGGCTCAAAACTACAAAAATTTGAGGGTATACAAATACAAAATGTAAAACTCATGTCCTCAAGTTGTTTACATGATTTCTGTTGGTAAACACAATCAAAACATATTCTTAATTTAGAATTGCTACTTTTTAATAAATACTGGAATCAAAACTGCTGCAGACAATTGGACTTTCCCCTTATTTTCAGAAATGGGTGCACTAATTAAATACAGCTTCTTGAATTTGAAAACAATAATGTTGCCCTCTTTGGAAACTATCAATAAAGCTATAGAGTGGTTTTTCCTCCCTGCAAATAGAAGTAAAAACCAACTAACCATTTTATGACAAATCCTCACTTTTAAAAGTTGTAATTGAATGCAAACATTCAGTCAATATCCAAAAGTGAATATACATGTTTTCTAATGTATAAATAAAATATCTACATAAGGACAGCAAAAAGAAAGAAAAATAATTAGAAAATAATAGTATACCATTCCTGCAAGAGTTAACATTTATGACTTGTCATTCATAATTCGAATAAAATTATGATAGGTAAGTATGATAGATAACTGTTACCTCTAAACTTCTGATGTGAATTATTTAATTAATTGTTCCTATTTTATGGTACAACACTAAGCATATTTCAGTAGATCCATACATATTTAAATAGGTGCATCTTTTAAATTTAGGGCTATGTCATCACCAGACTAAATTAGAGACTAGATAATTAATATTTAACTTCTGTTAAAGCATCTTGACACATGTAGGCTTAACCACTGCCCTTCATTAAAGACAACCACATGAAACATCTATTTGTAAATTTCCACTTAATTTTAAAGCAAATGAAATACCAATATAACTTCATAGGTCAAATAAATGGCAAAAATTCAAAGAAGCTAAGGTTTTAGTAACCCCGAGAAAGCCTATATCCATGCGTGTTGCAGAATTTATTCTTTTATGATCAGATAGTTGAGGGGAAAAAGAGGGTGCCTCAGATGAACCAGAAGAAAATCTACAGAGATTTATTTTCAGGGCATATTGAACAACTGATATGAATTTCTAGCTTAAGCACAGTGGAGAAAAAAAAAAAAAAAAAGGTAAAAAAATTTCCAGGAAGCTGTGGTATTTGCCATAGAAATTGTATCTTGCCTTGAAGCAAGAAGCAGCTGTTAATGCAAAACACGGACATAATTTGCCATAAGAGGCAAATGCAAAAAGAGATTCTGATCTGGTTCATGATATTATTGAATTATTAAAACCAAAATTAATGGGAAAAAATGCAAGTTATCAGAGATAAATGTTGACACTCTGGGGAAAAAACATTAAAAGATCACTTAGTTAACTAGAAGACCAGAGTGGAGGGTCTCAGGTGTTCAGTGAAACCTGCCTTACAGTTTAGAGGGAGTCTAGTTTAAAGTAGAGAAAAGAGAGTTGCAGACCTGAGGATAAAAATGCTGTTTACACCCAAAGATAAAATTACAGATCAGAAATGCTGAAGAGCTTAAAAAGTCTGGGATCAAAACCAGAATCTCATAATTAGCTATTCCTATTTAAGAATTGTGCCTACTTAACCTAGATTTCTAATCTGTATTTGAAAATTGAACTAGAGAAGCTAAGGTAGTCAAAATAAAAAGGATGATATTGTGGTATGAGCCTGGTCAGCAGCCAAACACCAAGCAGCCACTCTCTCCCCCTTCTCTTTCGGCACTGAGAAGGGACAGAGAGCCAGTCTTGGGTTTTGAGATAGGACCAGGAGGGGAAAATCACCCTTTATGGTCACAAGCAAAAGGCAGACTTGTTAGAGGAAGAAAATAAGAACATACGTTTATTACAGACACTAACAACATGTAACAGAGTAGGACAGTGAGAAGCATTGCCACATCTTGAGAACACCTTCCCCCACCCCTCCCTTCTTCCCGGGCTCAGCTCTGCTCCCGATATCTCTAACTCCTTCCCCCAGCAGTACAGGGGCAGGGAATGGGGGGGGGTCCAGTCAGTGTTGCTGCTTCTGCCATCTTTGGTGGGGGGAGTTTCTGGAACTTCTTCCCCCTGCTCCATCATGGTCCCCCTCTCACAGAAGACAGTCCTCCACAAACTTCTTCTGACATGAGTCCCTCCCACAGGCCGCAGCATTTCCTTACACTGCTCCACTGTGGGTCACCAACTCTCTCCAACTGGATTCCCTCCCACGGCTGCAGCCCTTCCTGAGCTGCTCTGGCGTGGGACACCCCCGCATGCTGCAGTCCTCCCAGTGCTGAATTACAGCAGCAGGGGTTGCCTTTTCCCACAAGACCCCAGTCTTCTTTGGGCACAGCACCTTGATCAACCAGGCAAAAAACACAGGCCATAAATCAGTGTCTGCTCCACCGCAGATCTTCATGGGTGGCAGGGGGGGCCTCCCTGCCATCTCACTACAGGATACAGGGGGGTCTCTGCTCCGGCACACCTCCCCCCTCCTTTCTTCCTCTGTTCCTCCACTGACCTTGGTGTTCACGCAGTTGCTGCAACTCCTCCTCACAAGTCCAACTGCTCATCACCATGTCCCTTCTTAAATATGTTATCACAGAGGCGCAGCCGATTGGCTTAGTTTTGGTGCAGAGGTGGAGCTGACTTGGAGCTGGAGGATCTTCAAGAACCTTCTCACAGGGAGCCACCCCTATATCCCCCTCCCCTGATACCAAAAAACCCCACCACTCACTCAAACCCAGGGCAACGAACTGATCAGTGACTTGTATTTCACTGCGGCCAAGAGCTGTATCATATGCCAGGAAAAGTACTATAACTTTCAGTGTCTTAGACACCAGACAAAAAAAAAAAAAAAACCAAAAAAAAAATCCACAGAAATAAAGTCTTATTCAATGGCAATATTTTTGCCAGCTCTAGTAGTCAGTTTGAAAAAGTCACTTTGGGGAATAATTAACTTTAAACCCGCCTCTCCCCAAAACAGAGATTTTCAGTATGTTATTTAAAGTCCACAGGCCAAATTGTCTATCAAGTAACTCTGACTTCAAAGAATCAGCAAAAATGCAGCTGCAAAGAGTAGAACTTTGTTAGGATGAAAATTTCTTTCCAACTATGTAGTTTTGAAAGGGCCTAGCCTTTTAAGATCCCATTTTTTAGAAAAGGCAATGATGAACTCTGCATTTCTACTACTAACCAGTCTACATTAATGCTTAAGTACTTGCTAAAACTCACTCACATCACTGAGATTTAAACACAGTTAAATAATTTCATAAGGGTCTATATATACACAACAGTTTTTTATACTTTTTTAGTTGTGATGACTTCACAAGCCATTTTTAAGGTTTTACACGAGAAGCCATTAAGTTCAAGAAAAAAAAAACAGCATCACTTGCTTAAAATTTCCCTAAGTAACCCTATAATTTTTGCTCTACACAACTTTGCCCTGACTTTTTTCATAAGCCTAATCTAGGTCACCACATCATGTCAGAGCCTTCCCATATCATACATAATTTGCCTGAAACCTTTTGGTTTCTGATGTCTTCAGTGTCAGATTAGATCCTCTTATTTGTGCATTCTTTTTGATAATTTCATCTCAGTTCTCTGTATATATATAAAATAACATCTGAAATGCATGTGAATTTGAATGCCATACTAAAATGAATGTAGAAGATGGAGTGAAACATATTAAAAATGCATGTGCAAGACATGAGATTGAAAAGGTTCAATGGGACACTTCAGTGTGTAAAAGAAGCTCAGAATTTTGGATGATTACCTAAATTTTATTCCAAAACCATTTAAATCTCATTTTCAGAAAGAGATCAAGCTCAGCAAGACCCCTAATGGGATTATCACTTCCTAATTCCCTCAAAAAGTTTAGAGCTAGGTAGAAATTAAACTATAGGCGACAGTTCAAATGTGTAATTTTCATTTCGGATGTCTACAGTAATTTAATTAAATGATCATACTAGTGGTAACTTCTCTCTCAAAGTCTTGGCTAATATCTTACAGAGTAGAGTTGATGTCCACTAAGAAATTTCCTTAACGTAGCATCAGGAGAGACAGCTTAAAATGGCAAACAGCCAGAGCAACTGACTGACAATAGGGTATCCACATTCGTTAGAGTGCTGAAAAGTGTGGTAGGGACTAATAGGGAACATCAAGAAAAACGTATGACAAGGTTGAGTGACATTCCACATTTGAGTGGCTAAAGAGCAAAGCTGTAAGAAAAACAAAGTGATTGCCTAGAGTGCAAAGATCCTGTCAACATGAAAACAAGTTAAACAAACAATTTTACTCTTTTAATTCATATTGAAGACTGTGTCACCATGATGTAACTGAACTCTTTAAAATCAAATCAATCAATTGCTGTAGCACTTTGTGGAAGAGCAAGAAGCAGAAAATAGAAACTTGACAGCCTGATCTACCTTTGCCCTGATGTTAACTTGTCAACATTTATAACCCCAGAAGGATAAAGCAGGCAATATATGAATTATTCTTAACGGCAGTGACAGCTGCTGTTCTTTTTTTTCTCAGTGCATGCAAAATTCACTAGTTCTGATTCATTATTATTATTATTATTACTACTTTTTTAAAAAGTCTCCCTAACAACATCTTCAAGACATAGATAAAAATTGCTGTAAATCCAAAAGAAAAACAATTAATACTTTGAAGTGTTGGATCTGTTTTCACTCCAGCAGCAGATAAACCAGTGAAGATGGTTTTGAATGGAAGCACGATCCCCCTCTGCTGGGGTCCAGAGCTTCCCAGAACTGTGATTACAGCTGAACAAAAATGACATCCAGTGCACTGAAAGGACATTCCAAGACTTCTGGACAATGGGAACCTCAAAAGGACCTCAAAAACAATGGTAAACCACTACACCATTCAGGGCAGGAGTGATGCTGCTGACAGCTCTGCTTTGGAAGTGATGCCCTTCCTGGGCACTGCTCATTGGAAAAAGACGAAACAAATTGAACTGTTCTTTGTTCTCCTTCTAGAACTCAGCAAACTCTGAACAACAACCATAAAAAGTTCCCTTATTTTAACAAAACAAAATTCTTCAGTAACATTTGATGAGTTCTGATGTGTTGAAAAGTCAAGAGTTAACTGGAAAAACCCGCAAACATAGCTTGGCTTACCGCAGTATGGATGAAGGATGGAGCCGAGAGTCTCATTTTCTTAAGTCTTTCAGTGTTATTGGCTGAGTGGTCTGAAGCCTGAAAAGAGAGCAAGTCTATAGATTCCCAAAGCAGGCTGGGGCCTTTCAGATCTTTTAGGTCCTTTCAGGTCCTCTGGGAGCTCAGTAAAACCTTCAGTGGTTATAACCTGGAGCATTTGCTTCATTCCTCTTCCTGCAGACTGCAGTTGTCTGTTTTAAGGTTTTGGGCACTTCAGACCAATTTGCGGATCTGTTTTCATTTTGGTGAGCTGCTACTGTTGTCCAAGCACTCAGGTGAATAAAAGGTTTACAGTTTGATTTGTAGTATGTGTAAAGGGGTCTTTTTCTGAGCCTTAAAAAAAAAACATTATGAATTATATTATTATGTCTTTAGAGCTGAAAAGAGCTAAAACAATCAAAGGAGAGAGAGTGTCTAGGCATGCTAAAGAGCAATATCATTTGGAAGCAGAACCAGCATTTTACAATGTCTAAAATATTTGTTGAGGAGGCTGGTAAGAAGTGTGAAACGAGACAAATTTGGAAGGATAATTAGAGAGGATCAAGATGAAAAACTAGCTGTCAAACTGCAGAAAGTATTTTAAACTAGTGTTAGCAGATGCTTCAAACATTACTCAGAACAGACAAAAGGAAAATGTGTGTGTGTGTCTGTGTGTGTAGGACCCTAACCCATGAGACTAAGAAAGGGATTGAGAGATAAGGTATATAAAATACACTGATTATTGATGCAGTTCTTTTGCTTTTCTCTTTGCAGAAGACAGAAATGAAAGCTGTATGCATAGTCTGCAGGTAAAAGGTTAGGTAATTATCCAAATATACCTGAATTGCTAGTCTAGAAAATGTACGGAATGTCTCATCTAGGATTTGCCACCTAGTTCTTCAGTACGAGGACAATGTATTTCCTTAGTGGTAGTTAGTGTCTTAGTGACTGTTTCCACCTCTACTTCCTGTATCTTCCAATTAAATCCCAGGCTGTGCCAAGAAAATGGAGGTAAAATAATCAGCAGTCTGTCAGCAGCTAGAAATAATATGTTTTCCTTTATCTACAGACAGCGAATGGGAAAAAGTAAAAGATAAAGGCTCTTTCTCCCACATATGTCATATTGCTCTCATAGCATGGGACAAACAGAAAACAGTATGACTTTTTTCATAGCAGGGATGGGGCAAACCAGCTAGATCTGCAGCTGTACACAGCGGATAGCTTTGCTCTCTGGAACTGCAGGTATTTCAGTCTCCCACTCCAACTCACCATTGTCTGTAATTTACATGTAATGCTGTTGTCTCCTTCATTCCTTCAGAGCTACGAGGTTACATGGAAGTATGTTTGGGGAAAGCTAACAAATATGAACATCAGCATTTCAAATGGCCACAATATACTGCAGAGTAACAATGGCAAATTCCTTTATCACTTACTTTCAAAGAATAAAAAGCAATCCAGTAATTGCAAGAATAAAAAAGAGAACAAATGCACACAAATTTTCAATATGGGATTGAACAAATGGAAAGATGCAAACAGATGTGATTCATTTTTCAGGTTGAAACACTTATTTATGATGTCTGGTATAATTAAGATTGTGAAAACTTAAAGATCTTTTATACACTTTACACATTTTCAGCTAATCAGAACCATTTCTTTATTGGCTGCTTTATGCAAATGCTGAATAACAGTCCTTTCTTGTGGCTTTTTTCTCCCTACAGCAACTACTGAAGTCTTCATTTACACTGCACAAATTATCTTTAGCAGCAGGTAGGAAGCAATCAGCAAGGTGTAGCTGGCAATAGGTCTATTTTCATTACAAGATGGAGAGAGCCAGGGGACATGACATTTGTCCAACATACTCAGGGAGGACTCTATTAGGAAAATCAACTCTAGAGAATTGTAGTCTTGCTGAGGAGACATTGAAAGTAGGAATGTGGGAAAGAGTGGTTATTTTTGGTTTGTTTGTTTTGCTTTTTTTTTTTTTTTTTTTTCGTTATCTCATTAGGGTAATGAAAAGACAGAAGTAAGAATTAATTTAAATCCTTTAAAAAGTTCCTACAATGCCATAAAATGCATATAATTGTCCTGCTCTTGAGTACTCTGAGCATTTCAAGGTACATCTCTGTGAAATAATTTCATAACCACTCATTAGTGAAACTATCAGTAACAAACTTGGAGGAGGAAAGCATGAGGATTTGGGGGATAAAAGAGAAGCACAGCTAATAGAATTATATCACAGTGGGTACCTTTTTCAAGAAATAGCAGAATAAAACAGGGATGGAAATGGGCAAACTCATAACTACCTTACTTTAGATACCAAATTGAGGAGCACAAGTTCAGAAAACAAATATCCCAGAGTGTCCCTTGAAGGTGATTTCAGTCTCCCAAAGTACTTTATCTTTTAAAGGTAACTGTCTCTCCTCTTGAACTATGATGGCAGAAACTTTTGCCATTATATCTTATTGTTTCTTGTTTCAGTTTTCCTTTGAGTAATCACTCTGGTGCCTCCCTTCAGTAAGAAGGAATGTTGTATGCTTTAAAGTGTTTACTGAATTTCTTACAAGGATTTTTTTTTTTTTTCTAGAACTGTAAATACAAAGAACTCCTTTAAGAAAATGAATGCCCAGCAGGCTGTATTTTGTTTCCTTTTTAAATAATATATACTGTTGCAGCTGGCCTTGGAACTAAACTTCCTACTTTACCATAAAGTAGGAATAAAAGTATCTTGTTAGGTTTCAGAGTAATAACTTATTTTTTCATTCGTAGTCAAGCAAGATTCCTAATATAGTAAACTGTAAACTCAGATTTGAATATAGGCTACAGTGTCTAGATAAAGGTATTAAATAGAGAGACATCTTGAGAAATTCTTATATATGTATATCTTAAACATAATCCTCTTAAGAACATTAATATTTATGTATATTTACCCAAATAAAATCCCTAGAATACAGGTGAATAGATGCCTTTTTCAAAGATGGGGAAATGAAACATAAGATTGCTTGTTCAAGAAGACTGTAACACAGTAGAATATTGAACCTTCTCTTCTGAGTCCTAGGTTAGCATTTGAACCACAGGAGGAGAATGCCACCACCTTCAGTGCAATATACCTTTAATTGAAAATGGAGAGGAAAACATATTAGTCCTCTTCTCTTCACACACCATCCACCTCCCTCAGAACCTGAGCAAGAGGACTCCATCAAGATTCTCAAGGAAATTCTCTCTTGTGGCTTTTTTTCAGGCTATGGAATTCCAGGTCTTTCCAGGCACCTGACAGTTAACACACATGTATGAAGCTAATGAACATTGGGTGGACAAGCTAAGTTGTAGCAAAAGCATTTTTCTAAGCATTTTTATTTTGATTTAAAGTCTAAAGGCTAGAAAATGTAACGGTTAGATCTCAGACAACTGCATAAATTATTAATATCACTTCAGAAATACTCAAATGTGGTCCTTTTCCCGATAGAAAATATAGTATGGCTACATGTTCTATAAAGTAACAGACATGGAGAAGAGCTGCAAAGCTGGGTTGGGGGAAGGAGGGAAGGAAATAATATAGAATAGAACTGACACCATTCTTATTTTAATGGAAAATATCCAAGTTGATGTGACTACCCTGAAGTATCAGCTAAGTTCTGAAATGTTAGTTCAGTTATGATTTTAGAAAGAGTATTCTCAGATATTTAATTTTTTTTAGTATTGGATGACATGTTTTGCAGAGGACACTTGATTACCCTTTCAAGCCTCTCAAATGCCATCCAATGCCAACTACCTGTAGAAATCCATACTGTGTAATATTGGACAATTAAAAAAAAATGAAAGAGGCCTGACACACTGTCTCCATGTGAATCTTTTTTTAAATTGATCCCTTTATCCATATATTTTCCTTTCATTATCCCTTATCACAATTAATCTTATTGCCTATGGTTTTGCATGGTTTTCTTTGGAACAAGCAGGTACCACTCACCTCACTTTGCAAAGATCAAACAAGAATGGCACATAATTGCCATCCCTTCATCCTCAGTCTGCTCATATCTCCAGACTACACTAACTCTTTATGGCTCTATGGAGATACTTCAACAGTATGAGATTATTACAGGATAAAACTTCTTGCTATAGCTATACAACAAAAGATTCCTTCACATTTTCCCATAAATACAGTTGATGCTTCACAGGCTAAATTTACCAAATCTAGAGATCCCAGTCAAAAGCCTTGAAAATAAAGAAATTAAACATGATTATTCTGAAAAAAAGTGTGTTTTTTTTTTTTTAAAAATGCTGCAGCCATAGACAAAGAATATGTGTAGGGAACTTCAGCAGTTTCATTCACTGAGTAATGCTCACTCTGTTCAAGAATCTCCAGCCCAAACTCAAATACTCATTAATACAGGGTATGCATTATCTTCTGTTCTCTCTTTGTTTCATGAAAGAAGGAAAAATAGTAAGAACAGAGGTGTAAGTCAAAGTGGTTTTGAGCTGAACACAGAATTTTCCAGTCCATGATTTTCTTTTAACACTGTATTAATGTTACTCTATGAAATGAACCAATGGCAGAAAACATAACTACAGCTAAAACTGCTAACCTTAATTTCTATTTAAGTCCCAGGGAAAAGGGATTTTATTCTGTACTCCATGTCAACTGACTCAGATTAAATATTCCTTATATTCTTGAGTTGGTGCAGCAAATTTAGCTCTTTGCTTTCATATTTGTTGTGATGTACATCTCTGTTGCACTACAATATACCCTTTGTTGTACCAGTTTAAATACCATCTATACATGAAAGACAGTGAAATTATATCAACAAGTCTTTTCAGAAAGCAAGCAGTGTTGGAACAAAATGAAAGTAGCAAATAAATCCTCTCTGCTCCTCTCCAGCTTTCTAAAACTTTCTCAAGTTCTGGGAGATGGGAGAGAAATGCAATTAAAACAATTCACTAAGTGCTTTATTTGCCACCTGCCATTCGTTGAATACCTGCTGATAAAAGTGAGGTTTTTTACTTGCAGATTTGCCCTGATAGACTGGAATTATGAAAGTTTGTGAGTGCTACAGGAGCCACATGAGGATAAATATAGATTTAATCAAATCAAATCGAATTTGGCAATAAAGAGGTAAAAAGTGAACTACTTTCAGCTTGTCATATTTTTGTTTAACAGAACCAGGATAGTTTATGAAGGCAGTTTTGCCAAAAATGTAGAAACCTTTGTTCTGATCAATTCTTCTATAACTTTGTTTACTATACAAATTGAAATATATCACATTTTTTGAAAGTTATTTTATCCAAAACTTATCATACCTTCAGAGATGCTTATGGAATTTTATCTTCATTAAACCTTTTAACTGTCACTTTTTGGGGTGTTTGTTAAGAAGAAGGTGGACTATACATTTCTGATGTAAATATGCATGAGCTATTCCTATCCTTCTACCAACATACTCATTGGCCAAGTTCAATAAATATGACAGAGAAGCAAAGATCTCAGGGGAGTTGCAGGTGTGTCTATATTAGTGTTTTATATTAGATCATCCCTGAATTTCTTGAGTGAATGTCCCAGCTGTTCCTCTTTACCTTGCTGTGAGTCTCGTAATGGATTTGGCTCCTGAACAAAACTGACTCAGAGATGGAGGTCCAAGAGAGCTCTCAATTCATGATTGGACAAGACCTAACCTGAGGTAACTGTTCTCCCTACATCCTGCTCCATTATTTGTAGTGTGGTCATCAGATTCCCAAGACAGGTCATTTGCCTCACATATTTACTCTTGCTGAGTTGGACTAATAGTGTAAGTCACTAAATGAGGAGGGGAAGAAATCTTTTCCAGTACTACTCCTGCTTAGAAATCTTTTCCAGTACTACTCCTGCTTAGAGATTTCCTTGTGAAGAATCAGTTGGCACAATAAATAGAATAAGGTGATACATATGTGCAAACCCAAGGTATCTGGGAATGCAATATTTGAATATTGAATCCAAATGTAATTGCTAGTACTAGCAACTATTATTACATTTAAATTTTCTTTCTATTTAAATGTATCTTTTTACTTCTTGCTGTTTGCCTCAAAACGTAATTACAGGGAAAAAATTGCATGTCCTCATAATGTGAATATTTTTATCTTAATTAGAGAGCTTTTATAACTAATTCTCACACTGTTTATTAAATTCACCTCATTTTACTGATTAAAGATGTTGGAAGAGCTGTTATGTGAAATATATCTGTATGTCATAAATCCATATGAACAGGTAGGATAAAACAGAAATGCTTTGTAAATGTTGAAGTATGTATACAGCTGACAGTGACTATTCATCTGACCTTGTATGTTAGGTCATAGAATTGGTTCAAATTCAGAAGTCAAATACATGTAAGTTATTTTCAGAACTTACTGTAATTACAGCCTCAAAGATTAGTTATACCAAGAAAAGGCAATTCAACTGCAATAGTCAATTTTCATTGCTTTTAGAACTGGCTTCTTGCAGATCTGTGAGAGAAGAGCTAAAAATACAGACATTATCTGTACCACAGTCATGGTGCATGAAACAGAAGGCTTCTGTATACACATAAAAGCATAGGAACTATTCTTGGTATACACAGATCTCCACCGCTTTTTGAGGACATTAAACGCAGGAATTGTGTGTAGACAGCCATACTGATGCAGAATTTAGTTTTAAGTTCACCTGTATACTTCCAAATTTTAAGACCTCCAACACCCGAGGCTGAAATTAGCAGAAACAGGTACACTTGGCACCATTGACAAAAAGGGATAGTTTGAAAAAAAAAAAGTCAGAATTAGCCAACTAAAGTTTATAAACTAATTTATGTTAGTATTCTTATGAACCAGTTTAACTCACTTAATTTGTAATGCAACATTTTAATTTCAGCAAGTCTTTCCTAGTAAAACAAAGGTCATTATAAAGTCATGCTTTCAACAGACTGATGGGATGGAAATGTAAAATGACCCTGTAAGGATTTTAACTAGCATGTGGTAAAGATATAGTTGGGGTCTAAAATGCATTAATTCCAAGTGGAAGTGAAAATTAGTAATTCTTTAGTTAAATATTTCAGGTCCACGATTAACTCAGTTTCTAAATCTTCCATACTGGATGCTAAATGAATACTGAGTCAAAGACAGAATTGTTGTTAACCCACCAGTAAGATGTTAATTGTTTTTACATGGACCACACCAATGATATCAATACAAAAAGAATGCAAAATAAATATTTTAATGCTACAAGTTTTATTTAAACTTTAAAAAAAAAACCACGTAAAAAGTTTGTGCTTTTTTTTTTTTTTTTTTCCTCTAATGAAATGAGCTCTTTACATATAAATTATATTGTAATAACAGAGTTCCCTGGTGGAAAAGAGTTCCTTCTCCTGCTGGCAAAAATTAAAATAATCACAGATGGCTAATGATCAAAAATACTGACTGACAGCTCTGAAGTACAAGGCATAGATAATATTCTCAGAGCTACAATTTATTTATACTCAGAACTGGCTTTAGGCACCCACAAAATCTGTGTTCATGATGTCCTATTGTAAAAGAAATCTTTCAGCCACCACTGCAGTTTCTACTGCCAGGTTTTTTACTTAAGACTAAATTGTTCTCCATAATAATTTCACCAATACACTTGTGCTTCAGTGTACCACTTATTTGAAACAATCTATAACTAGATGAATTTACTCAAACACATATACTCCATTATTTGTATTTGCATTATACTTAAAATATGTATTTCAAGTTGTAAGAAATAGTGCATTATACTTGAGAATAAATATATTGCAGAAGTCAGTTAGTACAAAGAAAGTGTCCTGAAACACATTTCTTTCTTATATTTGAACAATGGTGTACAAAGTGTCTTGTTTGTTTGGTAGTGTTCAAAAACATGTGAGGAGTTTGGCCTTGTTCCCACTTATGTTAGTTTAAATGTTCAGTTGATTCAGTCAGGATGTAGATGACCTTGTAGGTAACTCTTGTTTTCTCAAATGTTTCTTTTTTATAATTTTATGGCTCCCTTGAAAAGTGTGCTAAACACTTCTTAGAGCATAAAACTATCTCCAATTTCAAAGCACTGTCTGTGTTGTAACCTTGTGATACTTATAACTTTTCAGTGCACATCCAACTTGCAGCATCATATGTTTTCTAAGAGAATGTCTACCCTTTTGAAGTATAATTTCTAGCTTCTGTAGTATAGACAAAAACTGGAGAGATATTCTAGACCTATTTAAAAGGCTTATTATGCAAGTTTTAAATATGTCCAGAAAATTACCATTGGGTATTAGTAGCATTTCCTATGAAAAATGATGTGGGAGTGGATACGTAGAAATGTTTCTACTTCTTTGTCCATTTAACTTTCAGGTACAGATGAGATGATGGCAAAAAGGGCAAGGTGTCTTTGAACTTCACTATTGTTTTTTTTTTAAATTCAGCAACCAGAAAACATTAAAAAGAGGGAGAGTGAGAAAGCGATGTTACTTATGGAAAAGCTACATAAAATTACACATCTCACTGAACACCAGAGAATCCAGAAGGAAGAAACCCTTAAATTCTAAAACTGCAGGAAAACCTACAGTCGGAATTTGCACTTGCTTAAACTCTGCAGTCCATTTCCACAAGCACCACAAACCAGGCTTCATTAATCACAGAGCTCTCCGAAATGCTTGTTTAATAAACCTTTGATTTAAAACTAAGCATGAGTTTTGGACACCAGCTAATCATTTTTGTGATGACAGTAGTAGCCTTGCTTATACGATGAATAACCTCAGGCTGTAATATTGGTTCACATTCTTTGCGTTTAAATATCTGACTGGACCTCTGCTATATGAGCTGGAAGCTCTGGATATAAGGACTGCTGTTTATCAACACAGCTGCTGTTATGCCAGGACAATGTAAATTTTACAGTGGCAGGCATGGTGTTGGAGTAATAATTAGTGTAGGAACTTTTGCCCATGCAGACAGTATTATTGTAGATATATCGAGCTTCATCTTAAACAGGAATCATTTCAGTAAATATTATTTTATCTAAACACAAGTTCAATTTATAAGTAATAGACAGTCTGTGACTTACTAGCATTCCAGCAGTCACAAAGCCTTCATCTACTAGCTAGCTTCATAGTGACTTCTTAGGGTGAAAGCCGGTATACTAAGTTACATTATACAACACAGAAGTAAGTCATCACAAAGAAAAAAAAAAAAAAAAAAAAAAAAAGAGAGAGAGAGAGAGAGAGAGAAATAATTGTTTTTCGATAAAAGAGATGTTAGTAGCTACAGGGGCTTCACAAAACAGCACTTTTAAAGAGCATGCATTCACTCTAGGCCTTCTGAAATTCAGTTACAGCTAAGTGAACTATCATAAGTAAACCATTTCACTGAACTGAACAACAATAAACCAAACGAGTAGAAGTACTAAAAGCATGCCTGAGGCAAAAGAAACTTTGGTGTTAATTTCCATTTCTTTCAAGTGCATTTGATGAATGATGTGACAAAAGAATCCTAATTAAAGTCGAAATCCTGAATACTAAATAAATTAGAAGTGCCACTACATTCATCTTCTACAATGATAATACTGCCACTTCTGCTTCTTCTCTGTGCCCCTTTGCTTACATCTGTGGCAGTAACTCAGCAAAGGGCACTGCCAGCACAGATGGGGGAATGGATACTGTTCCCCCAAATAGAGAGATAATAGGATAGGCTGCTTTGTTTCCCTTCACTGCCTTCAATTTACAGAAAGAAAGCCTATCAGGAGCATTCAAAGTATTTTTAGTTTATTTATTTTTCCTCTTAAATGACTTAAAACTTGACAAGAAACACTGAACTTTCTGGCCTTTAGTAGCACCAGACAATTTATTGTGTTTATGGCCATTAATTTTTTATTTCTTTTATTACTGGAGAATCATTAAGTACATATATACATGGGCTAATATATAATCCTAATGGGTTGGAAAGCAACACCGAAAGGATGAAATTCTATACCTTGTGTCACACAAGCCAGGCAAGACAATCACAAATGATCTTAAAATCTATGAATCTTTCAAGGAGCTGCCCCATTCAATAAGCAGACTGAAACATGAATTATGACTCCCAAGAGACATCCTTTCCCTGCTCCCCTTTTGTTCCAGGGAGCAACTCTGAAATACTTTAGGAGAAGTTTATATCCCCAGTGTGCCCAAGCAGTAGGCTTGTCTTTTTCCATTCTCTTTCCACTCCTTACAGAAAGAGGGCTGGCAGAGGAGGCAGCCCTTCTATTCCCACCACAACTACACTCAAAATCTGCCAATGCAAACAAAAGTGATGCCTCAGTGTCTCCAGGTCCCACTTGTACTAAGATCTGTGAGAAGTCCTAGAAACAGGCTGTAGTCAATCAAGAACTCAAAGAGAGCCCTGTAGTCCAATGTCACAACTTTGTCAGTGACTAATAGTAATTGCCTGTTAGAAAAAGTGTAAAAACATGGCAAGCATGTAATGATATCTCTCCAAATTATTCTCCTAGATCATAGTGATTCATAGAAAGTAATGATTTTTCATAGAAAGTTCATGCCTTTATATTTAATGGCCCATGATGTATTGCACAATACATAGAACACATGACTTGTCTGACATGGTAGAATGCTCCAACCCTACAATAGCACAGAACACAAAACAGAGTATCTTCTTTAATCTTCTCGCAGTGATACAACACTTCTTGGCTCTTTTTAAACAATGTGGTTTCTTTGTATTCTCTAAATGACAAAAGAGCCAGAACTTCTCTGTCCTTCACCCTTTTCATCTGAGGTTTTAAACAAGTTTTCAGATTTGTTCTATGATTTTTTTTTTCAAAGGAAATGAAAGAGAGAATTATCTTAATGAAGAAGATAGATCACTTGCTTATATCTGTCTGATATATTTAAAGATCTGATTTTACTCCTAACCTAGATAGTGAAATGGTAATGGGCTACAGTTTTTAAAGTACTGCAAGTAAAACCGCAGCTTGTGTACACCCGGTATATAATTTTCAGAATTCT
Organism: Tyto alba; assembly: GCF_018691265.1. Lineage (NCBI taxonomy): Eukaryota > Metazoa > Chordata > Aves > Strigiformes > Tytonidae > Tyto > Tyto alba. The sequence goes on from NW_024881313.1 coordinate 10,895,085, forward strand.
TGTCAACCTGTGAATTTTGTAGTCCTAATTTTCTCCTATGAATTTTGGCCAGAGTTTTTAGAAGGGAAATTTCTTGATCCTAACTGTAATAATGATAATTTCAGTGATCATAGTGGGTGGTTGGGCTGATTATTCTATATAAGTAGTTATATATAGATTTAATAAGTTGCCTAAGTAGGAAGGACACGCTGAGACACAGATTGTGTCATATTATTTATTGAAGTGCCTATCTTACACATGCAAAATTGAATATTTACAGCACCAACTGTTAAATTTTAATTTTGCATTCAGCTACTAACAGTGAAATATTTTATTTCAATTTCACTCAGAAAAAAAAAATTTTCACCTCATCTTTAAAAATGCCCAAGAAGAGAACTAATTATCTTACTACTTCTCTCTCACATAAACACCCTGTGATACAGGCATGTAACCTGCATTTTCCTGTATGCTTAAAAAATACTTACAATCTAGTATCAGGCTTCCATTTTTTCCTTTTTTTTTTTTTTTTAATGACTTCATATTTATGTCTAGTGGAGTTGGTTATGGAAGAATAAAATAAGCAGGAGACATTTGAAAATAAATGTTCGACACTTGTGAACTCAGTAATTCAGGTACATGCTTTGTAACAAGAAGGTAAACAGAAGCAAGGAGGATTTCTTAAAGCAAATATAAGAGAGGAAGATGAAGATTTAACTTACCTTTTTTAATATGGTGTCGTACGGTACACTACATAGCTTAATGAAGCCACTGCAAGCTTCTTTTTCTCAGGTCTAGATTAGATTGTATTTGGTCTTCACCATCCCTTTGACTTCATTATCACTGACCTTGATCCTTTCTGCCACTGTCTGCTGTGATCCCTGGGGATTAAGTTCCCAAAGGTTATCAACTTACACACATGTATATGAGTTGCCATCTCTGGATTCTTAATAAGTGATTATCAAAGCACTTTTGCACAATACACCTTGCCTTTTTGGCAGAACAAGTGCCCTTTTTTAACCCAATGTTCAGCTACTCTACTTTGGGGTATGTGTCAACCAGCATGATACAATCTTGTCAGTAATGACCCAGTTGGTAGCGCTCAGAACCGTTGACTAAAAAGACAGAGAAAGTTTTTCCAGCTTCCTGTGCTGTTTTTTTTTTTTTTCTTCTTCTTCCTGGGACTAGTGAAAAATACAGCACAAAGCATTGTTATAAGGAGAAATCTAGATTTGACTGTTAAGTTCAAAGGAAATTATCCTCTTCAAGAGCTAGAGAAGAAAAAGGTATTCTGGTCAATGCTTTCAAAGTTACAAATGATCTGAAATGAATTGTAGAGTTACTATTTAGTCAAAAATATATAATTTTAAAAAATTATACCTATAGTCTCTGTTCTGAGATTTACGTATCCTATAAACATATATATAAGGGGTTTTTTAACCTTGTTCTTTTAAAACCTTTTGTTAATTTTGAAGGTTAGGAAGTGTATTTGCAGGCTGGTAGTTTTGCCAAAGACTCAGTTAAAATTATCTTTGGGGTGTTTTTGTTTGTTTGTTTGAAGTTTATAAACTCCCCTCTCTTCAGTGGTTTTACTGAAAGATAGTTGACTTGAACTACTGAATTCATGTTTAGATCACTGCTGGTAAAGACCAGATTGTGTACAAATAGTGACATTGAATGTTGATCGAGTTTAAAATGCAAGGTTAACTGAACACCATAATTTGTTAAATTTGTTGCGTGCACCAAAAAGTTAATAATTGTTTGCTTAAGACAGTTTCTTTTGTTTCGGTTTTTTTTTGTTGTTTTTTTTTTTGTTTGTTCGTTTGTTTTTGTTTGGTTTGTTTTTTTTTTTTTTTTTTTTTCAGGTGACAGTCTCAGAGACATAGAGGAGCATCTTTTGTTACCAGACAATGTTTTCTGGAGCTATACTGTGTATAGTCACCATAAGATAAATCTGTAATGTACTGGACAGGGTAAACTGTTCCTGTTGTGTAATCATTCCCTATCCCTCTAAAGGCTTATAACTTCTTTTATCACAAGGGGAAATTTGGATCTTTTATCAACTAGCTCAACAAAGCAATCCATTTAAATAATGTGTCTGAAACTGTAGTCTATGGAGATAATCAGTAGCTTATTAACCTTAATCATAACAACACATTATCACTATTTGGTTTCATGTTGACTAATTTGCAGAACAATGGGGAAGAGCACACTCAGCACGTAAGACTGTTTCTAGTTCTTGGCACTGCATAAATACAGTGACCCTCACTTGAAATGTCAGAGACTTAAGAAAAAGCTGTATCATATGATGAAGGAAGAGAGTCAGGGAAAAGAGGATCATGTAATCAGAGAGTTAGTTAAAAAGTAAACACTTGTTAAACCACTGGACAAAGTGAGATCATCATCAAACAGATACCTAGAGCACAGAATAAAGGTCAGTTACCTTTTATCGTGTTTGTGTAGCTTCAGTTAAACTAACAAGCAGCAGCATGTGCTTAAGGTCATAGTTAAACACTTTTGCCTTGATAAATGAGCTGTGTATTCAGTGCTTCCCTTTCAAGAGCATGGCCATATTGGAACTCTGATCTACAAGGAAAAGACAGACATCAGAAAAGGAAGCAATTTACTTGGGGACAGAAATCAGTCATTTCAGATGGAAGAAGGAAATAATAATAAGTCAAATAATAAAAGAATAATAAGTCAAAACATCCAAAATACAGTGGATAAACCTCAAAAATAAAATGTTTTACTTTAATTTTGGGGAGTGAATGTGCAGAATTTTTTTTTCTCCAGATTTATCAAAATCACTAAAAATGCTTTGCCTTGAATTATTTAAATGTTAAAGGTACATTTCCTCATACCTGCAAACTTCTCACGGAAATTTTACTGATCCTGATGAACTTACTATTTCATATGAATGCCACAGATAAACCTACTACTCGGGAAGAAATATGGCCACAAACCTTATGAGAGATTTAGATGGCATGGACTCTCTACTGAAAGGATTGAAGGTGGATGAACAAACTGCACCTTCTAAGACAATGTACCATGTTATATAACAATTCCATGGAATTAATTTGAAAAAGGAAATTTTAGGGGAATTAAAATAATTAATTTCTTAGATAATGTAGGGCCGTAACTTTTTCAGTGGGAAAAAGTGAATAGCAGGAAAACTGAAGCATACATCTGAATAATATTCCAAAATAAAAAATTGAAGAAGTTTTAGGTTCTGTATCATGAAAACAACTTTCCTACAACTGTTAACAAAGTAAAATTCAGGTGACACCTCAAAATTTATTAGAACCAATTCTGCTACAATAAACTGGGAAATCTGAACTACTCAAACTTTTACCTTTTCACTGAATTATACTATGCCACTATATGTCTTTAAGTGCATACTGCAGCTTAATGGTTATTGAGTCACAGGATAGCAACAGTTTCCTTGCATGATTTGCACTTCACAGAAAAATGTTTGAATTTCAATTGGCCAGAATGTTCACACAGAATAAGATTCTGCTACAGGGTAAACTTTTTATGTAGCTGTTTCCCTGATGAAGAGAATGGTAACAATATGTTTATGCTTTGATAAGAGTTCAAAAACTGTTTGTTATAAATCACAGTAGAAAAGTGAATACCACTAACACAGTGATAGTGCTGCTGCAGTCACGAGGGCTAAAAGACAAACAGCAGCAGCAAGGCTTAATATATCAAAAAAATTTTATAAAAAATAGAAGCAGCACATTTTCTTCCTTTATAACACAGGGTTTGCTCTTCTTTTTCTTCTTTGTTTTTCTCAATATTGAACCAGAATAACAAAACATAGGAAAATTTCTTAAAATATCAAATCAGTTTGAAATGCTGCAGTCCGCGTTCTGATATCAGAAGAGTTGGCACAGAGCATAAAGATTTTGTAATGGAAGGATTAAAGGAGGAGGAAGTAAAACAGAATGAGAGGTAAGCATACTGTGAAACTAGGAGCAGTAACTGAGACTGAAGAAAAAGGTCAAATCTGAGGATGCTGGGTAACTAACTGTAAAGTTAAAATGAAGCCTCAGCCAATTATTCTTGACCAAAACCAAAACAGCAAGGTTTTGGAGCAAGAGAATTACTTCAGCGAGACCTCATTATTTCAATGGTACAGATTCATAATTCTGTAAATGAAATTATTGCCATTTTATCTCATAAATGGTGCAGTTAATAAGGCCTCTGCAAAACAAAACTCCTCCACGTTTTCCTGCTAGCATCAAAGCTCTCTGAGAGAGTAACACTGCTTTCTTTCTTCATGTCAGTGCCCTATCAGTCCTAGACCACAACTGTGATATTGTAGTAAAGTATCTGGTAAAGATCTGCGGTGATTTGGGTTCTAAACCTTCTAGGGACTAGACAGAAAAACAAACAAACAAACAAAAAACAAACAAACAAACAAACAAAAAACCCCCAGCAATTCACACAGGCCACAGGATAAGATTGAGACAGAAATGTCTCACATGTACTGTACATGAAAAGACTACGATCTCACAACAAATTTTAGCTTATCCTGGATATATAGTCTTACAGATTCAGGGCTCTGGAAACAAATATCTGTCTACATTTATGTATTTTTATCTTCAAAATGTTTAGTGATACTACTTAGAAATAAACACTGATTCACATTATCTAAAACTGAATCTTCTTCATTTCAAAGCAGTGGTGAAATCTGCAATTCATTTTATAAGGCTGTAGAATTTGAATTTTACTGAAATGAAGTGTGCTGTGAGCAGATTCCACTGTTAATGTACGTATGTTGATCTGATCTGAAATAATGCAGAAAATGTATCTGCTTATGCATTACTCTAGGCAAATATAGCCTATAAACTTAAGCGACTATTTGAGATTATATCTAAATGGCAAGCAGCAAGTATAAAGACTGGAATTAACTTTCTGGGTGTTATTTGGTATCTAACAGTGACAAACTATGAAAACATTTAAGTGTGAAAAAAAAAAGGTGACCTCACTCCTTATCCTCTTGCCTGACTCTCAGTCCTTCATCGTGCATTTTGCTTATGCAGTTGGACAATAGCAGTTCATGATAAAATTGCAACATGTCTTCACTTAATAAAGAAATTATGTTTTTATTCAGTGTTTATGTTGATATCTTAAGTATCATGCACACCACTATGTAGTAACAAGACCAAATGCACTTTGGCTTAGTTTCATTATAAAAATTAGAAGGTGTTGATTTTATTACCATTCTGGCAATATATTTGAAAGCATGTTAATGAGTATTAATGTGTTATGCTTAGCCAAAAGAATTCCTGAAGTCAGAGTGATATTTTATGTGCTTTAAAGCATTTGTAGTAAGGAGCTGAATACATATTTTGGTAAGTATTTTATAGCCTGTTAGCCAATAGTTTGATACAATTGAAAACTCTACCTACTGTACACACAGATATCATGTTGTATTTTGGTAAAATAGTAAAGCTGATGACAAAAGTAACTGAATTCCAATGAAATCTATCAAGAACATCCAGACAAAACCAGAAACAATTATATTATTCAGCTGAAGAATTTTCCAATTGTCAAGATAAACATTCTTGAATTTTTATTTGCATTATTTTAAGAAGTCCCAACCAGTCTGAACAATTAATTACATGGAAATCACTATGAAACTTTTTATGTTTCCTTTAACAGAATGTTTTACATTTTTTTCCTAACAATTCAATCCCATAAGAGATGGAATTCATCAAGGAATTAGATGAGAAATGGAAGCTTCTGTTTCAGAAAACAGAATGGCAGCTAGACAACAGAAAACAGATGCCAATTATTTGCCAATGTCTGCAGTAGAACAAAACATTTTATGACATTTACTTTGCCTTAGCAAAGCTGCTGTTGATGTCGGAGAACTACCAGTGAGCAGGTTCTGAAAGAAGGCTCTATATGATCTAGGGTTGCAAATAATTTCTTATACTTTTGTAAAGATGACAAGATGGAAAATACATAGTATTTTGTAGACAGTAGCAATAAAGTTATCTACATCAGCACAATCTGGAATAATACTGTTTTACACTGTAAAACCAGACTTGCTTAATAAATTAAGTGAAAACAAAATTTGTACTCCTTGGACTTAGTAGCCACATAATAGTATTTATTTTGTCACACGTTGAACAGGTTAGAATTCAAGCTATGCAATAGAAAATAAAACCAAACTTTTGTCGCTATATTAGCTATCTTTAATTGACCTGATTAAGTATTTGTAAGGTAGGCTAGCCTTCAGAGTGTGCCATCTAAGGAATACAGGAGTTGGTGCCACTCTGCTTACTTTTAACAGACCAACCTGACACAGTATTTATTAATGGTAAATATTAAGTCAGGCCAACAGCAATTAAATCTCTTAAACTAGGCTGACACTCAGAACTTCTATTTAGATTATGTAACAACATTTTTTTATCTAGCAAACACTTTAATTAGACGGTTACACTGACCAAGTGTGGCATATTGTTTGTGGTATACCTTATTTTATCAGCATGAACTGTACAGACAAAATGCTTTCTGGAGATGGAAGCTGTATTTCTATTAGGAAACTATGCCTGTACCATTATGCCAGCCAGACCTTTCTAACACTGACTAGGTCTTGGATTAAGGGCAAAGAATGTCCACCCAAAGGAGTATTCCTTGAAGATCAATGCTGACAGTGGGAGGGAACGCAGTTGACTTGTTACTTTTTGCACAGGGCTATGTATACTACAGGCAAATGCATAAGAATTAATGAGAAAAAAAAATGCTCTATTTGTTTACATCAACTTTTTAAAAGAATTACAGATCATATTAGTGTAATTTCATACAGGGAACATCTGCTACCTGTGACAAAACTGCAATATCTCATATGCTCCCTTGACTGGAGAGCTCATTACAATAGTGCAATCAGTGGAGGTTCAGGCGTTGTTCAATAATGGTCAAGAGGTTACATGTAGCCTACCAAACACTATACTTCACAACAATCCTCCTAGGCCTGACTCGTAAAAGAGATGTCTGTAAAGGCCTTTCTAACCACATTGTCCATGTCTTCAGCTCAACTTGTAGTTTTGGAGTCTCTTTTTGCAGTGGGCCCATCAGCACTCTGTCAATGACTACCTCCTACATGTGTGCAGCTTCAGCTCATTTTCCTCTTTCCACTCTTCTTTCTACAATAATGACTTCGAAGTATTATGATATCCCAAGTATACCATACCTCAACCACCTCTCTAGAAGATGATAAGAATAAATCACCAAGTCTCATTCAAGAAACTATTAGTAGAAAGTCTGGTACTCACATTAACAGTTATTGTTTTAGTGGCTGCATTTCAGAGAGGTGGAGGGGAAATAAGTGCTTATGAGATTTTAACATGGCTTTCTCAGGGACAGTATACATTATGAAAGGACTCATGACACAGAGAACAAAATAGCAGTGACCAAAGCAGCTCCAGGATGACATCATTGCAGCACAGTGTCCAAATTCCATTAGTCACTATTTCACAGGGTTAAATTATTCTGCAGTTTTAATTCACGTTTGGGTTTTTTTGTTATTTTTTTGGTGTTTTGTTTTTTTTTTTTTACATGGCAACAAATATCTGCAAAATATACTTTCTGGCGTTTTTTTCTCTCTGAACTTACTTGCTCTCCCATGAAAATAATGATCTTCACAGATATTTTCATTAATGTTTTCTAGAAAGATAAATTATAAACTGAATAATACTGATTTTTTTTTTGTCAAAAAAAGATTCACTTAAGCATGTTGAGCATGTTGAGCTATGACTTTAGTAAGAACAGAACTTTTTGAGAAAAAAAAAAATATAAAAAGTTTGCTTTTCTACTAGTCAGGAATTCAGATTATAAAGAATCATCCTTCAATGAGTACATTTCTTGCAGGCTAAGCAAGGGCTAAGCAGGACTGAACTCATCCTCCCTGGATGATGATGAACCAGCATGTTAAGGAAGAGAGGCTGAGAAGTGGAGGAAGACAGGGAATATACTGTACTTCTATGGCCCAATAGTACAACTTTTACTCCTGTGAATAGTTCCACTGATTTCAGGTGAATAGTCCTGCAGGATTAAGCCACTGACGATTAATAAATGTTTGAAAACAAGGCCAAACCCCCAGTCTTATTTTAAGTCTCAAAGACAGGTTAGTTTCTATCTAACCTAATAGATCAGAACCTTGACTTGCTCATTAGCTGAGAACCTCTGCCCTCTTTATTAGGCCCAATTCTCTCAGATGAACTGTCAGATGGAAACTGCTGCAACTGTACACAGGACAAATTCCATGTCATTAATGGAACAGGTGTTTAATGATTTTGGATGCATCAAGTTTACTCAGTTTCTTAAAAGGTCTCTTCTCCTACATAATAGTGGCTGTGACACCAAGGATCATTTGCAGAAAAGGTTGGCACTTCCCAGTCCATCAAATCATCAGCATTATGTGCTCACATGATGAATTTATTCAGGGAGTTTGTATTAGTTTCTTAAAAGACTGTTTAGGTTTGCTATTAATAATACTGATGAGCCAGTAATTCAGCCTCCACTGAGATCAGTGGGAGCTTTAACTAAGGCCCACAAAGAATTTAGGATTTGGCTCATTAACTATAATATGCAACTTTCACATGAGAAAGGTTACATTTACATTAGAAGTTTCATTTCAAGTAAAAGTTGATAAGCCAATAATGTTTTAAATCATGGATATCTACAAGTAACATTTTTTGTCTATAAAAATATGAACAGATGCAAAATCAAGCTTTATCACAGTGAAAGCCTTGTATTTGTCTGAAGTCACGTACACTATACTTAATACTGGACTTCAGCACATTTTATTACCTGATTTTACCCCAGCTGCCTTATTTTCTATAGTGGAATAAGAGCCAAAGATCTTGGCAGAATGGAACCTGTTAAGTTACATGTCACTCTCCGATAAAGTACAGGGAAGAGGAAGGAAAGATTCCTGTACTGGGATGGGAGAGACTTATTTTAAAGAATTTTTGCTTGAAAATGTAGGGAAAAAGAATAAGAGATTTTCCAAGCAAAATTAGGCCAGCTGTATTTTAAACACTAAACCTCACTCAAAGAGGAAAGAAGAGTTGTCATGTTTCTGTTACAGTTACTAATCTTGGATTTTATTAAGGCTTTTGTATTAGTGTGAGGGATCTTTGCTATGAACAGGCGGTGGAGCCATTTTTAGAAGCCCAGTAGAACAAGTTTCCCTCTCTAATGGAGGCTTTTTGTTCTGTATTATATCATGTTCAAATTACAGTTCATTCAGGATAATGTAAATAGATGCTCTTCATTAGAGGAAAATTGTGCTATGAAATGAAGAAACAGCCTTCTTTATAACAGAACATGATCCAGGTACAAATAGAAGTTTTGAAGGCAACTACTTGAGGTTGCATACCAGTGAAATGCAATGAACATCCATCTCTCAGTGCTTCTTGCAAAGCCTTGCTGCTTAACTGAAGCTGCCAACGACACTTGCCAAGCCACTTTGGTCTTGGGTGATTGAGGTGTCTCTGTTATCTTTTGATCTACCAGATTGGCCATGGGGGCAGTCAAAGATGGCAAGTATTTCAGCTACCATAGCTAGAGTCATTGATATTTAACCTGACAACAACTCAAAAGTTGGTCCAAGAGAGCATCTTACTGGAATTCTAATAGAAGAGACTCCACAGCAGTTAAGTTACATTTTAGACTAACTAGGGTTTTTGATACTTCTGCACAATAATGGCAGATGCAACACAAGATCTAACATGAGAGAGAGCTAAAATGGCACCATAGACTCTTGTCTTGTGTCCTTGGTGGTAGATATATTCTCATGCATCAAGTTGTATCAATGATACCTCTTCCCATATCTCACAATGAGAGAATAATTTTGGTACTAGCCCAACCACCACTTTGCCTATAATGTACCTGTTAATTTAACCAATTCTGCAGAAGTATATGACCTCACTATGTAAGACTGAGCAGTCTGCTTTCTGAGAAACACCAATTGAAAAATATTTTGTCCCTTTTCTCCTTTCAAATGTTGTATATTTTACTTCTGTCTTTGATTTTCTATTGGAGTGTCTGTATAAAGAACTCTTCAAGACAGTTGGGGTTTGTAGGTGAAATAGTTGATGTGGGAGAGTATGTTCTATCAACATCCTTTTACTTTGAGCTTCCCAATATTGCCAATAGTGAAGGAGTTGAGAATATCTGAGAAAGCTCATTATGAAGTGGGTTGAGACCCTCTGCCACCCACAGGCAGTTGGCCATAGCTGCCAGATCTTCTTGCAATACCAGCTCATCAGGAGTGGGGATCCCTCCCACCAGAAAAAATGCATCTGCAACAGGCAGCTATGCTATATGAATTCCTGACCTTGGCAGGAGAAGGTCATGATCCATGCCCTTCACAGTTAAAAGATTCTGCAAAGTGACAGCAGCTAGATCCCACATACTAGCTCCTCTGACATCCTAATTTAATAGAAATTATGAGATCATATATCTAAATTTTCAGTGTGGCAAAATCTTGGCTTTGGTTGACCCAGCCTGAGTTTGTCAAGGTCTGGGCACACTGAGACACTCCTGTGCAAGGAAGCACCTCAGCTGAACTGACAATAAAGCAGGAGCTGGCAGTTCCCATCCAAGTTTGGGTGTTATTTTTCTCCTCAAAGGTAACACACTGCCTCAGAGAAGCTCCCATGAAGTTCTGAATGCAGATACTTGCCTTTTTGCAAAGCCTAGATCCTTGTTACCCTGTATTTTTAATTCACTGGTAGACAGAGTTGCTTCTTACACAGAAATCAAGAACTTGACTCTGTGAGGCAGTAGTTTCCAGCATTCCTCAGTCTACCCTGAAGTCATCGCTGAAGTAATAGGGCAACCTGTGCCATCATATTCTGCATGGACACATTTGGAGCAGTGGTCTTTCCTTCTTAAATACAGTATTCTGCTGATAGGCAGCAACTTGCCTCCACATAGAGCAAAGGGCTTCTTGAAACCATGCTGTAACTTTGTCATTACTGTTGTTTTTTTCCTTGCTTATAAACAAACAGGAGACATGTTTCTTGTACTGTTATTAATTTCATTAGTGTGGAAAACATTTCTACCCACAGCAGTGTACTTTTGAAAATGGAAAAAATATATTTTTTTTGAATACAGATGGTTAGCTCATGTTGTCCTTTTTACCCTGATCATTACCATCCTCTACCCAATTCTTAGCCCATTTTTCATAGCAATCATCTCCACCCTCTCTGAAATTTGTCTTTAGAGAATCCAGGATTCTCTTCTTTCTTTCTTTTTCCAGATCTATGAAATAAAACTTGTTTCACCAAGTTTCTTGGGCTATGGTCTGGTAGCTGCAATATTTTTGATATCAAGACTCTCATTAAATTACAGAAAGAAAAAAAGTTTATATTTCATATTTACCTTTCTAAATCAAATTTTCTCCTTCCTTTTTTAAATAAGAAAATATATTATTTCCAGGTTGCATTTGCCCTGAAGTGTACTTCACCAGAGCAAATCTAAGTGATTATAAACATAGGCCAAACACAGGTCTTCACTCACAGTCTTGTAAATTAGGGTAGAAGAGCAATACCTCATATTCTGTTCATGGGTGCTTGATGTCTGGTTGAAATATGTAACCTCTTCCAAAACACCTCTTTATATGAGGTCAGCATCATCAATCTGGCATCTTCATAAGCAATAAGTTGCATACGAAGGAGGAGAATCACTAATAACAATCCCATTTGTAACTTTCTCAGTGTGACCATCTGTGTTTGCTGGTGTGGGGAGGTATGCAACAGTTTCTTCCTTGTCCATTTCAGTATGGCACTGAATAGAGTTTTCTTTTAACTATGGCACTGATATTAAGAAACAAGTTGATGAATCGTTTTTGGCATATCACCTCTATGCCAGTGTTTTATTTATAGTTCTCTTCTGTGCCAATATTTTATTTATGGTATTAAATATATAAAGAGGTTATAATGCAGAAAAAAAGGCTATTATGGAAAAACAGAAGCTGTTTTGTCCAATAGCCATACTTATGAACAAGGCCTCCTGGCTTAACACACACTAATATTCAACCATATACAGAACTGAGATATTTTCTTTTTTTATTCAGTCAGGTATTTTATCTGTGTCCCACACTGGTGCATAAAATGCAGGACATTTCTTCCTAAGGAACTGACATGAATCAGATCTTATCTTTTAGGAGAGAACAATGTTCTGAGTTTAGTTTTGAAATCAGGTCCCTGAATATCTTTGCTGCTTGCAAGTACATTAGTATTAAACAGAGTCCACAAGTTATTATGTAACCATTGTAACTAATGTATAAATACTGCAACTTTAGCTTAACTTAGCACTAGTTTTAGTACTGAACTCATTTTATTAACACTTTTTATTGGAATTGTTAGTAAATCGATCCCTACCTCCTCTTTAAGGCAGTCAGCTCCTCCTTGTGGCTACTCGCAGCCGGCACCAGCACAGGCTCCGGGAACTCCTGCCTTTGTCCTTGCTCCTTGATAAGCGGAGCAGGGAAGGGGGACCTGTGGATTACTTTTCCTCCTTAAAACACAGAATAGAATAGGAAAATCTTTTGTCATTCAAAGTTATCGATGGAAAAAAGAAACTAAAACAAATGTTTGCACTGTTCCTTTCGTTAGTTTCTCCTACTTTTCACAGCCTGAATCTTACTCGTCATACAAATGTGAGCTGTGTCTATATTACTCAATTACTCACACTCCTGCCTCTGCTGCATCAATACTTTTTGAAGTGCTTTGTAAATCTGAGCAGTAAAAGCCAAACTATTCTATAGACTGAAGGCTGAAAGCCTGAAAAAAATATCTGTAAGAATATTTTTCCTTTTTAGATCTTTCCTTCCCTTAATTTCAGCAATGTCACTCACACGAGTAGTTACTCACATGCTTGCATGCTTGTCGAAGTGGGTCTCTGTCACTCAGCCAGGAACGTATTTCTGACAATCTGCCTGGTTTTCCTTACTCAGTTTTACTGCCTAACTGCCTATTTCTGCCATGATGTTTCACCTGTTGAAACTGCCCAGTAAAACTCTTGAACAGCACCCAACATTGTCACCACAGTTGTCACTTCTCCTTTCTTACATGTGAATATCTATCAAAAAACACAGAAAAAAAAGCACAGTCTCTCTCTCTCCCCTCGTGTCTTCATATCAGACTCGGTGAATGTCCAAATAAAAATACAGCTGCAGAATTGCAAATTATCAGTGCAACAGAAGAACAGCTCACACACTGATACCTATATATTGAATTTATTATATAGGACTACATGCAAAACTTAGTTATCCCTTGATGTGTAAATCTTCTTTCAGAAAAAAATTAAAAACCATTTCAGGGAATGAACATAAGAAGTTTCAATAAAATCCACTGGCAATGAACTATCGGCTGCATGTCAGAATGCTATCCACCCAATTATCAGCAAAGGGCAGAACATCTGCTGCCATTGCTCAAGTTACTGCATGCCACCAGCAATTTCCAGATTTTAGGTCCCTATATTAAGGCAGTACTCTGAGTTAACCAGTAAAGATGTGATTCTGGTGGCCATCTTAAAGTACCAGCTAAAGACCTACTTTTCAGAAGCAGGTATTTAATGCTTTTTTTTGTGAGAAATAAGGTATGGTGCATCATGCCAGGCACCTACAGAGAGAGCCGACCCAAATCAATAGCTAGGATCTTAGCAGGAGGTTAAGAACCCACGCACAGCACAGCAAGCAGACAAGACAAGTTTCATTTCTGATATAAATACAGAATGCACCAAAGAAAGCCTACAGGCATTGAATCTTTTAGAATCAGTGTAATTAGCTTACTCAACTATTTTAATATTGAAAGATACAGCCTTGCGTGCCAAAGCACATAGACAACAATTAGCAAATAAATTTCTGTCTCTAGCCACTGGGAGGGAGAAAATTTTAGATATCAATAAAAATATCAATAAAAGAACACCGTAAAAGCTTTTTGAACCTTCTACTTATGCATCTTGCAAAAAAATGGGAGGGATTATCTTGTGTCCTGAGTCCAGGGTTTTATTGTTACACAAATTTTGAGGATTGGGATTTTAATTTGTGTTGTACATATGAGAGACATCTGACCAATAAATCTTCCTGTAGTTGAGTGTTGAAGATGGCTTCAAGCCAATGCTGAGAATGCTCACCTTAAAGTAACCCCTTTTTATTTCTGTAACATCTTATTTTCAATTGAAATATTATTAGTAGTTATTATACTGGTGCCTTAATCTAAACTGAGATCAGGGAATTACTACTAAGGAACAGTCATTGAAAAACTTAGTTTGTAACTCATAGATTCAAAGGAAATGCATTTCACTTCCTATTGGAAATTGAGGTTCAGGAAACTTGAGTTGAATGGAAATCTTCATTCTTTATCAAAAGGCTTTCCATCTATTAAGTATTATTAATTATATCCCCAGTTACTTGAAACAAGGACAACTTGCATTATTCAGTGTTTTAAGATGACAAAATACGTAATAAGATTACTCAGTGTTTTAAAAAAATACATCTCACATTTGAATGAAAATCTGAAATTTTGTAGTTTTCCACAGAATTCACAATCTGCATGAATTTTGACTTGTTATGATACTGAAAATTATTTTTAATTCCAGTGTGGGCTCTAAAGCCAGCTTTTGACCCCATGTTCTTCTTTTCTGGGGGGGAAAAAAAAAAAAAAAAAAGAGAGGGGAAAAAAAAAAGTAAACTGAACTAAGCAAAATTAATTCTGTAGCTGTCAGGAAAGCCTATAATATATTCTGTTCAGTCCTGGAGTCAGGACAATTTCTAAAATAGTAGAACTACAACTGACTCAGACAGAACCCCATCTAAAGCTCCCCGAATTCAATAGCAATTCTTTCAGTGAGTCTAATGGGCTTTGGGTCATGGCCTCATGCATTAAACTAATTTATATAGAAAAAAATCTATTTCCTTTTACTTTCAATTAATCAGAGGACTGGGTGTGACCTATTGGAGCAATGGTAAATAATACAGAGAACAGGTCAGTATTGTAGAGTGACTTGGATCACTCAGAGAGGTCAGCTCAGATCCAAACATAGGTTTGAAAGCAGCCAAGTGCATGGTCTTCTATCTAGAAACAAGGAGTACTCGTAAGATGAGAAGGCTATTGTTGAGAGCAATGATTCTGTCTCAAGATTGATAACAAATTACTATAATGGTAGATGACCAGATGAACCTGATTTCCTTCAGTGAGCTAACATGATCCTTAATTGATTTGCAGGCAAGGGAACATGATAAAAGTGGTAAGGCAGCATTAATGGCACCATTACTGGAATTCTGCGTCCAGAATTAATATCTATAATTCTAAAAGGATATCAAGTAATTGGAAGCGATTTTGGAAAGATGCAATGATGCAGTCTTCAAAATATTCCTCACTGTGAGAGACAGGAAAAGCACAGCCTATTTGGTTGATCTGTCAAATGACCTGGAGATAATTTGCACATTGGTTATGTGGAAAAAAATATTTCTGATAGTGAGTAGGAGTTTAATCTGGCAGGAAAAGGTATAACAAGATCAAAACAAAATTTGACTAGAAGCTAAGGGAGGATTTGAAATAATGAGGAAAACTAACTTTTGGAGTAAAAGTGATATTACAATTACCCAGCATTGCATCATTTATGTAAGACTTTTTTGTTGTCACCTTTTACCCCAAAAGAATTCTGGTTTGTTAAAGAAATTAATGGATGACAGTAGCATGATGGCTCTGGCATAGGAACCAGAGGCACAAAAGAGCAAGTTGTGTAAGGAGTTTAGGGGTAATGAAGGGTCTTGAAGCTAGCAGATACAGGATCTTATATGCAGTCATTTGCTGATTTCGTATGAGAAGTATGAGTAATAGATAACCTGATACATTGGCTCTACTTACATCTAGAAATGTGTGATTTGATCTGAGTCCATTCAGGCTATGTGTTTGAGCACTGCTGTGTTTAGTGAGGATTGTTATGTATGGTATACCAGTGGAATGGTTCTAGTACGGGTACTGTGATTCATCTGTTGGCCATTAAACTATTAATCCTCTGAAAGTATAGTATGGTTAAGAGTCATATGACTGTCTACATACAAATGGGTATAGTACATATATTGAATGTATTACTTGAGTTAATGTAATATGATGGGGTAGATAGGTTAAGGTTGAAGGTGGTTATAGGTGGCTAGAATGTCTTTTGACTTAAAAATCTATGACTTTGCAATATGAACAAGACAAATACATGATAGTTATTTGCTGAACCACAGGTGGCATTTTTTCCAGGTTGAGTTTGGTAGGTGGCTCATCTGCTTGAGGCCATATTGATGATGATGTCATTGGGTTTGGAATCTGCCATAGATGTTACAATCCCTTATGTATGGAGCTTTGTAGATCCAATGTCACTAATAAATGCCAGAACTTATTCTCCAGTTGCAGATTTATCCCGCCACCCTGAGTCTCTCCATCCTGAGCAGAGAGGTAGTAAGACACAAACAGAAATGAAGCAGATGCAGAGAGCTGAGCAAGCTCAAGCATCTGTGTGAAGAAGCTTTCTCTGCTTTAGTAGGAGGCTAAAGGTTTATATGGTGTGGACTAGAACCACAAAATTAATAGTCCTTTTGGGTACCAAATAGATTAGGATTCCAACAGGAGTTTATGCCTAGGGGACCTCACAGGGTCTGTGCCCTGGGATAGCAACCAACACAGCACAGAAACAGGCCCACCCAAGGGGACCACTGGATAGGCCTCCACCAGCCCCTACCAACTGTGAACTAAAAAATCCCAATAAAACCTACCCCAACCACTCAGTGCAGTAGACACGCCGTGTCATGCACAGCAGGTAGTGTGGGAGTTCATTCCCCACTACAAGACTCATCACAGCACAGTGACAGTTGTTGGGACGTGCCACTAAAACCCTGGAATTTTTGCCATTGAGAAGATGGAGGATGACCAGCAGCTTTTTCATGTGCCTGACGCACATCCACTGCTTTGCTGCCAAGGTGCACAGACCAAACACTTTAACAAGGGAAGGGCAACTACAAGTATGAGTTGCCACCATCACTGCTAGAACAGTTGTGCATTTATTTCCCTGGGTAGGGATATCAAGCCCAGATAGGAATTAAGAGAGTCATGGTTATTCCCATCATAGTCAGACATTTCTGTTCTACTTTACCAATCCTTCTCATAGTAATCACAATGAATCAGAGATGAGTAAATAAAAAGCTAAAACCACTAAACACATAAGAAAATGTAAAGGGCACTTAATAAAACTCTTTTATTTGCTATTTCAATTTTTAATACAGTCTATCATAATTAATTTTTATGATCTTAAGCTAAATTAAAAGCAACAGGTAGCACTGCATGGAAGGAAAAGTATAAGGGCACCTTAATGGGGCCACCCAACATAGTTCCCTGTAGGCAACCATAACTTAATTTAAAAGCACACTTGATATGCAGCAATACACCCAAGTAAAATGGCAGGTGATCCTCACAACAGAATAAGAAGTAGCTGTTGTATCCATCCTCAGCCACAGTAAATCTGTATGAACATGGTGCTTTTCATTAAGCAATCAATAATATATTTTATTAGTTCCAGAACACTGCATACAACCCACTAGAAGTAATCTCACTCCACAGTTTTGAGTGTGAATACCAAAATTAAACCAAGAAAAAATAAATTAGTTTTTCTGAAATCTGGAGGGTTTTGAGTTGTAAAAGTCCAATTACAAATTAGCAAGCTGTGAATAATCAGATTTAAAAAAAAAAAAAAAAAAAAAAACAACACAGTTTCAAAACTGCATGATCTTTATTTATAAAATCCCTAAAGATTTATGAAGTTAAATAGTAATTGGTAATAAATGAGACCACTGATGATAGCTAAAAGAATCACTGCTTTTTACTTCTAGTTTTTGAAGTAATACCTGGCCTTTTGGGAGTACCATGTTCTTTCTGCAACATGGATGTTTGAAATATAAACAAATAATGAGACAGCTTTGTGTGATTCCTGGGTACTGACAAATATATCTGCATTTGAAAACATCTGATCTTCCATTCTCCTTCCAGTAGAGAAGTGGGTAGATTTCCAAATGTGTTCATCCACCTGCTCCCATTAAAGGGAGATATCGGCTCTTTAAAATGTTTGGAAATATGGTTTACTTCATTACAGCACCAGAATGAAGATAACCATGTCTTGAAACTCATCCAGATCTAGATGCTGAGGACTTCTGAAAATCTTCCTGACTTCATATCAGCATGTTAATATCAACTAGCATGTATATGTTTCATATGGATAAGATGCATCTCTTCATCATATCTGTAATTCAATCTTGGCATGGTTATTTTTAAGTTCTAAGGAGGAGATAATTTTGTATACGACTCTCCTTTTAGCATGTGAGAATGTAAAAATCAAACATAGTGATTTTTTCATTCAGTTGCAAACTCTCACTGAAGTGAATGACCCTTTAAAAATGTTAGGAAACCAGGCCACTCAGAATATGAGAGGCACATTTCAATCTGGTTGCATCGGAAATACTCAAGAGTGAATAGTGAGGAATGTATTTTCAGTCTTAGAGAGCACCTGTATTCTGAGGGACTAGCTGAAATTGTGAGAAAATCAGCCACATAAATTGAAAGCATGAAAATAAGAAAAAAAAACCAAACACATCCCAGGGACTTCACAGTCTATTCACTGAATCCTCTAAGTGCTGTTCAGGCAAAACCTTACATATGTATTGCCTAAGAGATGATTATTCAGGGACTTAATGACTAAATTCAGGAATAAATGTCTGTAGATTTAGACCTGTAAAAACAGAGAAAATCTCCTGTATGAAACCACCACAAACAAAAGAAAAGATGTCCCAACAGCTAGGACATTTGCCAAAGACTTAGAAGACTTGGGTTTATACTTTTAATTACTCATAAACTTTTAACAAATGACTTATGTCACAGACCTACCAGCTAATAATAAAATACAACTAAACTCTCTTCTCTCCCACAGCTATTGTCCAAACTATTTACTGGGAACGGTCTACAGTCCAAACTATCTTCCAAACCATGCTTGACAATTGTCTGGGAAAGTATTAGATGATCCAATTGAGAACTGTGCCAAGGAGTGTGCTAATAACGGTTAGACCTCCTGAATGCCATTGCCTAAGCCTGTATCCCATCTCTATTTAGTATACTACTGCAGTTAAATCCATTGTGAACGTGTGAGAAATGCAAGAAAGCACTCTCTATTGTGCAATATTCCAGTACTATGGGCAAGAAATTTCTGTGAAAACAATAAATCCTTTCTGTAAAATAATGAAAAGAATCAGTGATGTAGTCATGCGCTCATGAAGTACAAGAACTTCTCTTAGATGATACTCTTCCAATCACAAACTCTGACTTGAAGTCATGGAGAAAAGTTATATGACTTTGTCAATATAAATGAGCAGATGTGAACCTGATATTGATACATGCACATTGTACAACGAAGCACAAAAGCCCACAATTATATATCACATACACATTCCCAGGTTGGTAGATTTTGTGTTCCTTGAGAAAGGTGATGTATTGTTCAAGCACACACAATTTCACACTGGATCAGCCAAACCCTTCAAAAATTTGTCTTCAAACTATGGTCTGTTTCAAGAATCACAGAACAAATCCCATTCACTACGACTGGGAGGAACTCAATCTCTCTGGAACTGGCTCAAAGAAAGATTTTTTTAATAGAATTTTAGGACCAACTTCTTGAACGTGATGCTTGCATCCTAATTTTTAGCAGAAATGGAAAGGCAAAAAGCAGTCTTCAATGACATAAGTGATATTTCGTATTTCTGAAAAAAAAAAGATAATGGTCACTTGATTTAGAGACTTAAAAGACATAATTCCACTAAGAGTTATTAACACTTACACTGATATATCATTTAGGCAAATTGTCACACATCTAACCCATAGAGTTATATCTATATAGAATAGAGATACGGCTGTTTGAACATTACTAAATTTACCACCAGTTTTCTTTGTGAACTTAGCTGATATTGCAGACAGAATCCATGCAGTGCAAATTATGCTCTATTTCAAAGATACCAGCTTTAAAATGAAGTTCGTTTTCTTGCATAAATAGGATACAATATAAACAAAGGTTCTTAGACAACTCAACATCGAGACTGAAAAATACTTTCAATCTGTGCTAGTTAGCATAAAACAACATTATGTTTCCCTGAATGACTATACTAAACATTTAACAAAAAAAGTCTGCATTTAGAAGCCATAATTTGACTGGTTTCAGTTGCAAAGCCTTCTGATTACTACTATTAAAAAACTTACCATGATTCATGCCTATTTCTGAAGAAAAAAGCTGGCTGGGAACAAAAAAACACAACAATAACTTATACATTTTTCATTAAATTATGTTTTTCCTATGAATTTGGAGGATTTTAAAAGCTTTTTAAATAGAAATTATTTTTAATTTTAATTTTATTCCCACTCTGCAGGCTATTATTTTTATTTAACCAGCAAAATGGAGATGAAAAATAAAATCAGGATTAAAACATAAAGAAAGAAAGGCAGGGCATTAATGGATCTTTATTAAATAAATATTTGTAGGGATAATTTCAGTAAGAGAATAATTTTAAGTGGATGATTCTGCAATTGTGATGAAAATACAGGTGAAACTAAAAGTTATCATGTAAAATTTTTGTAGAAATCTACTTTCTTGCTAGTTTCCAAGGGAAAAAGATGAACAAAAAATAAAACAAACAAATAACACCCTACCCCACTCCTCCAAAACCCCAGCAAAACAAAAACAACACTACAAAGAAACAAATACATTCTCCAGTATGACACAGGAATTTCCAGTGATACTCTGTAGGTATCCAGCTATAGCTTTAGCATCACAGAACTGAGGTTGTTGGAAGAGACAGAGCTTGGGACACCTCTTAGTCAACCTCCTGCTCAAAGCAGGCTCAGCTATGAGTTCAGATGAGGTTGCTTGAGGTTTTTATCCAAGCAGGTCTTAAAAATCACCAAGAACAGAGTCTATCACTGACACTGCAAGAAAGATCTTCCTAAGTCAGCGAGGATACTCTAGTGTGACAAAATCGATTTCTTCCTTCCAGTCATGACATCTAAATAAACACATACGCACACACACATGGGGTTTTGCAGTGGGCCAATTGTTTCTCTTTTCATATTATGAACAGATTAATCATAGTTTAAGCTTTCCAGTGATTCTTAGATCAGCCTTAGTCAAATGCTACATATCAACAACACTAGTTACTTGCAGGCTCCTCTTTCCTAAGGCTCGGCATCTAGTATTGACCGGGATGTGAGAGGCCACAGTGAGAAGAAAGGTAACTCTTGCTGTAGTGTGATTGCATAGGACAACATTATTTAACCTTTTCTTGGATTTACAGAACATAGTTACTGGCTATGTAAGCATCATGCCTTGTTGTGTCAGTCCATCATGGATACTTTCAGCTGTTGTACGTTGAAACATCTTAATATTTTGGTTGCATTTCATCTAGACTGTGGGACCACAAGCAAGTTTTGCTGCCAAAGCTAAGAACATAGCATCTCCAGATGTCAAGAGTTGCTATCTCAGTATTCAAGGACAGCCTCTTTTTCTTGCATGCAAGAGAAAAAGGGATGATATCTGGAACATGTCTGGCTTTGGGCTGCGGGAGTATCATGTCTAATACTTGAGTACAACAAACCCTAGACAACAGCTTGTAAAGGAACCATCTCAGTCTCATGGCTTACACAGTATAATTACCTGTCTGAAGATCATAAATGATATGATCTCCAACTGACATTTTCAAATTAGTTTTAGTATGTATAATAGCCTATTTTAAAACATGTTATTTAAGAGCTGGCTTGTTCTCTGTGAAACTTTCAGCTGGAAAATATTGCAATTTTCAAGTTTTGGCTAGTCCATTTTACACCCATAAATGGAAATATTGAAAAATGTAACAAATTATACGCAGTAGTTTTATGGCAGCATTACATTTAATCAGTCTTATCATACTGTTATATTTCTTGGGATTATATGTATATATGTGTGCATGTATGTATATGTGTCTAGATATATGTATGTATATATATTACATATATATATGTAATTTTCACCCCAGTTCACAATCTGCTTAAGAAAAAAGATTAATGATGAGAAGTGCTGTAGGTGTCATTTCTCAGGTAGTTAACATGGGCATCAATATTAAATTTGATTTACTTATTTCCGAATCAGCAGCCCTTATTAAACTAGCAAAGTATGTTAAGAGAACAAAGTATGGATTGTATTCCCTGGGAATATGAAGAGTTCAGGAAATGAAAAGCGCTTCAATCATATGTAACATATAGAGCATTGTTAGTGCAGAAGCCTTATATCAACTTTGGTGACCTATTTACTGGTTATTCTCTCATTGTTTTAAAGGCATTATGAATTAGAGCTCTGCAGTTTAAATAGTATCAAGTACATGAAATAGAACCTCTGTGCCTCAGTTAACCTTAAACAAGCTTCTAAAAGCAAGAGAGACAGATTTAATAGATGTGATGTCATTATACTATATCATACATGCCAGAAAGAGAGAACAGAATATAATAGAATATCAGGGCAACATAGGAAAGCCATTTTTTAGCTATTTAAAGATTCAGAAAAATGAGCCAAACTTGTGAGGAAGATGCTAAAGTGCATGTAGTAATGCATCCTAAAACACCAAGATACTTAGGTTTTTCCATCCTCTTCAGCATTCTGTATTAAAAATCTGATGCTGTCCAACAATACTGAGAAAAAGTACTTTAAATGCTTCTGCAACCTGATACTGTATCCACTGAAGTTCACAATGAAATCTTCATTTACTTCATTACATTGTTGTGCTCCTCTTTCTAACTGGCTTCAGTAGAATAGGCCTTCAGCTGCAACAAATATTTGCACTCGTTTGCAATATCAACAGTCCCTTCCTGCTCTTTTAGAAATTACTGTTGCCTTAGCTTTAGCTCAAACTGTAAATACAGGAATGACTATGTGATCCAAATGGCCTCAGTACAAGTTCCATGAAGCCAGAGAGAGACTTCCATTGATTTCAGTGGGATCTCACTAGATGATGCTAGAAGTACGTGATCTTTCAATTGGACATTTTCTAATCCAGTGGCTATTTTCCTTTTCTTACTTTCATTTTAAAGCAAAGAGATTCAAAATGATTAGGTGTCGGAGTCTAGTATATGACATCAGGGACATGCTCTTTGGTAGAGAAGTCTATGTGTTATGAGGTTTTAATTTATTTACCTTTTTCATGCAAATCAGACAGATTGCTAAGTGCTCTAAACAGATAAGATAATGAAGCCTGACAGCTAAAAAGTCCTGTCAACATTTAAACAGAGCACCCAGGAAAAGGCCAGCTGCCTTTTGAGAACAGGAGTAGAAACTTTGAAGACTAAGGAAAGAGTTCTGAAATCTCTGCTAACACCACCAACAAGAATGCTTTAATTTTGCCAGATGAGTCCACCTTAGCTTTCATTGTCATTTCCATTATCGAATGATCTCCATTCTGAAAAGGGATAACTAGTTATTGATTCAAATGTCAGCAGCTTAAATGCTATTAGCCAGAAGCAGGATCAAAAAGGAAGGCCACTGCATAAACAATATTGTACACTCCCGCTCTGCAGGACTGTATCTCCTTCTATTCTGTCTAGGCAGGCTTATGGCTCAGCAGAACCATGGATCTCATAATCATTCATATATTTATCCTCACAAAACCTCTGTTGTTCTCACCTTTATTTTAGAAGCAGGCAATACATATCTAGGATGCAGACTGCAGTGGAGCATAAGATTGCCTGAGCTAGCTTTTTCTATCACAGAGGTACCATGAGCAGCAGTGTAGCTGCAGCGGTATGGACACTGGTGCAGGCCAAAATGCCCTTAGCAGAAGGAAGGACACAAGATGCTTCAAGTGCTTGCAATAACTTTTGTAAAGCTAATCAGGTATATCCTAAGATTCCTGACAAAATCACAGTGGATCTAGACTGAACTGAAGCCAAATGATTGGTCAGTGCTTTCATTTTGTGATTAGCTTGAGGTGTCCACACAGAGTTTGTTATGGGTTGTTTCTTTTTACCTCAGGACCAGCTAATAGTGCATGGCCTGCACACAGAAGTAGGCACTCAGGAAGCAGTAAGAATGTACACAGGCTCCTCTCTAAACAGCTAACAGCATAGTATTACAAAGCGACATACGTATCTAATAAATGAGAAGGTTGACTGTGACAAAGTATAGTAATAAATGTGGTTTATGCACATAGTTCTGGGGACTCCTAAGAACTAGCCCTCATTTTTTGGCCTCCAGGAGATTACTAAATCTCTAAACATCAATCTGAATTCCTTAGACATCCACACACATGATCTGGAGCCTGAGCTGTCTGCAAGCCTCCTATTTCATCTCTAATTCAAAAGATCACTTCCTGGAAGCTCTGAAGGGAAAATAGTGAAGCATTTCTTTCCTTTTTCATCTTTAAACCACCTCCTATGGATTGCACCAGTGAAAGGCAAAATCTAGACCTAATTTCCTGCAAAGAACACTATATATTTAGCTTCACTAGAAAGTACTGATCTACACTTTCTCACAGAATTTAGCCCTATCAGAAGGAGACAATAAAAAATAGCAGATTTATGCCTCAATGAATGGAAGTGTTCCTGTCAGAACCAAATGACTGTTTTGCTCATATAACAATCAGAAGGGTTAAAGGTAAAAATTGTTCTTAGTTTTTTGCCATCTAGTCCATCTCCTGAATAAGGGCTTCTTTTGAAATGCTGAGCACAAAAGTGCATCTGGAAAATGTCAACTAATGTATTTTAAAGTTATTAGGTGAAAATAAAACCCCTGAACATATTTTTTTATGAAACCTTCCAAGAAAATTCACTTCCGAGACCTGGCTTGAGAATGAGCAGGAGACATTTTTCAGCCTAAAATAATTTTATGAGAAAGGTTCAAATGTTTGGAAAATATGTTGGAACTGTAATTTCTCCCTCAGTGATGGATTACATGACCAATAGAGTGAATCTATGTGTATACACACACACACACAGATCATTTCATTTGTTTACCTTTAGATCAAAAATAGAATGTTACAGCATTTGTTTTATCATTTTCGATCCCCTTGAGGCATTGTGACATTTGGTACATTTATTTTTCCTGTTAAGAGATGATTCTTTAATTCTTTGAAGCAGGTGGAGGAAATACTTAGCAGAATGTTTAGACTGTGACAACTATACATCAGGAAGGGAAAGGGGGAGTGTTTTGAACATGCACAGAAAGCCAGAAGTTGATTACATTTCTTTCTTCTGCACAGCCCAATGTACAAGCTAGAGAGAATCTTTGTCCCCAGTGGAGCTAATAACAAATATATAGATTTCAAAGGAGCCATAGACATCTTGTCATTAACTTTGGTTCAGCACCTAAGTAAGTTTTGGGTACTTACAAATACAGACAGACTTCCTACTGTCCAGCTTTGAACACTAAGCTTGACGTTCTTCCTCATAGTCAACAGGAAAAGGTGAATTCCTCCAAAATTCCTTTCAGAGGATTAAAAGTAACCCCTCCCCCTCCAGGATCCCCTTACCTTTACTAGTATATGTCAGGAAACTTAAAACAAATTAAAAAACTCTTCTTTGTGCTTTGAATAATGTCTGTACTCTTGTTTGGACATGTTTTATGATTCGCAGAATGCAGAACAAACTGACATATACAGGTGACCTCCTAAGCCTAGGTGTTGTCCCTCCAAACTGGACAAAACTAAAGGAACTGCATTAAAACATGTCTGTGCGTTACAAGCAGGGCACGTTAACCAGGGAAAACCTGGGAAAATGAACTTTGCTTCTGTTAGTGAGGTAGTATTAAAAGGATGTGGTATAAAACTGCAACTCACAGGTTTTAGTCACACAGCTATGGTGGAATCCAGATCCATTTGTTTTTATTGTTCTGTAATGAAAGTTTATGAATGCTCTTTCTGTCTTTTAGTAGATGAGACCTCTGGGTAACTGCATACCTTAAAATCCTAAGGGATTTATCAGGATGACAGTAGGAAGAGACTTACTTCTATCTCGCTTCTCCAAGGCAGTCTTCGTCTATTGACTGTTTTCAGCAAACCCCAGTTTCTTGGGGAAATTCCAAATTCAAATCCACTTGGCACAGGACAGAGCCCTAAATGCCATAACAGAAGTTTTTCTGAACTGTTTTACTTCATAGGCCAGAGAATGGAGCACAGCTTTTGTAAGGCTCAGATAGTTATTCTGGCCATTGGACATTAAAAATATATATTTTTTTATTCCAGGGTCAATTAATATTTAAATATTGATATGGGAACTTCAACACCTTTCATATGAGAGAATGCCATGCAAAATCAGTGACTACAGCGTGACACACAGGATAGCTATTTCTCTCAGAAAGAAGAGGAATTTGGATTTTCAGCTTCTGTGAAAATTATTTGAAACTTTACGATATTAATCTTTCCTATTAAGTACGAGGGCAACATTATTTCCACCAGTAATACAACATATCTGTAACTATGCTTTTCTCTTTGGATATCCTAATACAAATATCACGGTTAGCACAACCTGAAATAATTTAGCTTCTGACTTGAATGAGGAAGAACAGAGACGCTTTTATTTGATCTGAACCAATTATGATTTTTTTGTTGGTTTGTTCAGACACAAAAATAGATTGAATATTCAGCCAATTTGTTACTTACACAAACTTCTTGTTTGAATAATCATTACCAATAGGATCTTTGTCCAGATAGATGACTAACAAGTAAATGGTTAATTGAGTAATACTGTTTTTAAAGCACACACATATGCAAGCCAGGACATACGGCATAGGCATCTACAGAAAGCCAGTTCACAGTATCTATAATGTATAATGGAATTTGCAGCACTTCAAACTCCATTCAGAGGGGTTTTTTTTTTGCCAGTAATATTGCTGAGTTCATAACCTTTTCCATAGTACTTTGCCCTTGTTTACCACTGGGATGATTTGCAGCAGAAGTTACTGTTTAGCAGAAGTAAAGCTGATGCAATCTATCCCAGAATCATTTCCATCTTTTTAAATCAAAGACAAGGATATAAATAAGAACATCCCATATGAATAATTTAGTCTATTCAATGATATGACACATTTTTTGTGACAAAGATTTTTGTGATAGAAATATTCTGACTTGATATAGAGGAGATCATTATAAGTAACATGCAGAGAGCTACTGTGTCACCCATATTTAAAAAGTAAAAGTAATAATTTGCAAGTTATCTAGTTCTTAGCAGAGTCCAGTAGAACTCAATGGATCTACCCTGTCTCCCAAAAGACTCTGTATTGTATCAGATATTATATCACTCTGCTCATTAAGGTGTCAGAAATGTTTCCCTTGAATTAACTTTTTTGCAGAATACACACAGGAAAAGCAGTTTGATTTCATGAAAGAAAAACCTTTTCTTTTTCCTGTGTAGATCTGACTTCTGTTTTATAGCTCACTGGTAGTAAGAAATTTTCCTATGGATATCATGGTATACTCCCCCTTGCTACTGAAAGGATGGAATCTGGAAATTTGCTTTCTGTTTTAGCTAAACATGTGTCTTCTCCAGAAAAATTAAAAAAAAATAATTTTTCCTCCTGTCCGTTCCCCCCCCCCCCCCCCCCCGAAATATTTCTGGAAAGCCTAACTTTTTGACTATCTTTACCTAGTTATTTTGTCATCATTCAAAATCTTTACTTAATATGGCCCCAAAATCTGGTGTGCCTGCTCTGTTTTGAAATACCATTTAACAGAAGGACACATTTAAGTCATAGTATTATGGAGGCTGTGATGTTACCAGATGACAAGACCAAGAATCAGAAACCTGGATTCTGACCTTAGTTTTATCAATGACCAGCTCTGTGATTTTGGATGACTCTGCTTTGTTCTTTGGTCTTCCAGACAATTATCACTTTTATCTACATAAAAAAATAAGCTCTACTGGGAAGGTACAGTTTTCTGCTGGCTACAAGTGCGCAGTGCTAAGCACAGTGGGGCTCTGAGCTCATTTGAGTCCTTTAGACAAGATAGTACTACAAATAAATCATAATAATAATATTCTTTTTTGCAGTTCAGATTAAGCCTAAAGTTACCTTATTGGAGTGTCATCCTGGTTCCTGTGATATTTGTCTGAAACTTTCTTCTTACAGTATAACAAATGTGCTTCAACTCCATTGGCCAGCTTCTTCCTTTAATGCAGACAGCTTAATGGATTTTTCTTAAACCCAGTACAGCTTGTTTCTTAGTATTAATTTCAACTTCAGGTTATTGTGCAAATTATGTCCTGGCTGGAAATTGAACCACGTTGACCACTGAAAAATCCTAATATATGACCTGTATTAGACAAATTTGCCCAGACAGCAAAGTACAGTTGGATTGATTTTCACTCTGTCATAATGATTTTGTTAGACAAGTTCTCCACCCTGTGGCTGCAAGTGTACACGTGAGCAAGGACATGATCCCCAGTACGATATTACAGAAATGGGGGACATGTAAATCCTGCATATATACCTCAGCTGACTCAAAGGAAGACAGGCAAAAGGATGCTTCCTTCATTTAGACCTAAGAAATCTATAAAAAAAAAAAAAAAAAAAATGTATAAGTCATTTAATACAAAATATTCTATTAAGAATGACAAGAGATGTAACTACTGCTCCCCTCCCTCTTGACGCCTAAAAACCTACAGTAGCAATCTTTATATTTTCTGCTTTTTAGAATAATTTATCAACATGGGTTGGGAGCTGGGGGGGGGGGCTGGTTTACTTATTTGCTTTAAGCACAGAACTGTGAGTCAAGCACTCCATTTCCAATCTTCTGTCGACATTTAAGTTTTCCTGAGAGTTACATGCAACGGGATTTAGTACTTGAAAAGAATTGCTTTATACTTACAAAATGTACATACTCTAATACAAATAACTGGTCATCTCCTAAGTATATGAATGTCTTTTCACCATAACACACAAGTGTCACACAAGTTTAAGACTGTGCAACCTAGCTATGCCCAGATAAATTTGGGAAGTAGTAGTAGTTGGGAAGGTTGTTATTCAGAGATGTCTGACAGATGGAAAGACTGTAGTATAATACTGATTTTTACCCATGGCTTATCTCAAGTGAAAAAAATTGCTTTGGCTGAATTTCAGCCAGGTCTAGACAGCTTTCTGTATAACAAAATTTGACAGTCATCCTGTCTCACACAGTGGCAGGACCAGAAAAGCTTTGTTGCATTTCTTCTTCAAGCTAAGTGCAGAAGCAGCAGCACTTATTTCTGACTCTGTTTTTGATAGTAAACAACTGTAAAAATAAAAAAGATAAATAAATAAATAAAAAGAGATTCAGCTGCAGCATTGGTTCACATACATATGTAAAATGAGATTTATCATAGTTAATTTTTTTCTTCATGTAGATCACTCATCTCTACTTTTTCCAGCTCATGCTTTCCCTCTCTCTCCTAGTAGTTTACATGTTTTGAATTTGGCTTTGCCTCTTACTCTGATTTTTGTGGATTCTTTTCAGTTATTTTTATATATATGCAGAGAATATATTATTTGATGAATTTGAAAGTTACTGTAGTTTTATATGAAAATCCTTGTTGATGATATATTTTGGGGACAATTAAAAATTTTTAAATTCATCAAGGTTTTTTTTCTTTTTATTTCACTTTTCAGATTTATAAAATACAAGCTGAATGAATAAACCAAAAAAGACAGCACACATTTCTCACAGGACCGCACATTAGCTGCAACTCTGCTTTTCTCTGGCAGAACTGGGATTTAGTTTTAAAAACAAGTTTTAGCTTTTTTATTTGAGAGGGGAAAAGGCACTGCATACATATATATATAATGGTGTGAATTAAGTATTGCAAAATACAGGAGAGGAAGTTAAAGTTTACAGTTAACAACTAGAATCTAGAAGGAAATATTTAGATACAATCTATTCTCAAAATATTGTTGCTTTCCTTGAAAGCCTATCATGCTTTATAAGATTATTTTTTTTAGGCAGCAAAAATAACTGCTTTTTCTGTTTTGTGCCACTGCTCACCCAGTCATGCAAATATTTCTGCAATTAGCCAACATTTATAATATTCTATCTCCCCTAAAAACAAACCTGAAGCTGAATTCTCACATTTTTTTCCTGTTAAAAACTGCTGTTTTCCCAAAGCTTGTTTTATTAAAAACTGTACTTTGGATGCTCATTCTAGTTATGATTAAAAATGAAAATAAATAGCTTTTTTGTTAAATGCTTGGGAAACTTGAAAAGGAGAAGTGGTGTCTAAAGCATGGTGGGATTTTCATATAATCATAGAATCATTCAGGTTGGAAAAGAGCATTAAGATCATCAAGTCCAACTGGTGACCTAACACTAGCAAAGGATGCAAATATTTCTATACAACACTGAGAATTAACCCTCTCCACCAAAATTCTGCCTTCCTGCGTTCCATTGCCCCCAAACACATAAAATTCAAAATTGTTTTCCCCACGTTTTCTGTTACCATTTTTTGATAAATACAGGGTTAGGGAAGCGGGGGTAATTTGGGGATGGGGTAGCAATTAAACATTTGTTTGTCTCTAAAAATTGAAAAAGTTCCGACAGTTTAGAAAAAGCAGCTAGCATTTAGTTTTGTGTGTGCTATTATACAGTTCTTCTACTTTTTTATTCTTTTTTTTTTTTTTTCAATATGAGAAATTGTGGACAGGAATCTTACAGTACATATTTTAAAGGCAAGAGAGATTTCAGTGAGAGAAGCAGTCTTACTTCAAATCTCCTTTTAATTTTTCCAGTAGAATCTAAATTATGATTAATCTCATGCAAGAAATCTAGAGCCTCTCAAATCATCAGGAAAAAAGTGCAGAAGAAATAACTGGAAGCTGAAGTTTAATTTCGTAAACTTAAGCCCTTTGAAGCATCAGGCTTGCGTTGACTTCCCATGCAGACTGAACTAACTCTTTCGGGGAGAACCAGCCCCAGGTCTGCGGGTCCCCTTCCCCCCCGAGCCAGGAAGGGTCACCCCCCCCGCCTTTGGAGGACGAATCCTCTCCCCACCCAGGAAGGAGCACTGAGTTTGCAAACTGTTAGCCAACTTCTCCACCTAGTGGCACTGCCGCGGAAGGTTTCGGGCTAGGAGTTGCGATTAAGAAAATTGTTACGAAGCATGAATGCTCCGAGATAATACAATGCTGAAATTAGGGCACCATAATCGCAGACAGTCGGCACTTCAGTGCAAGTATCCCCTCCAAAAGCATACAATCATTTCAATAAAAGCAGAGTACAGGACTGCCTGCCCCTCCTGTATCCCCCATGTATTTGACAGATACTAATAGTTCACATTTATTCCCTGCAACAACCAACAAAGTTACTTGACATTCAGATGTCCTTCCTAATTTAACTCCACGTGACAGCATTTTCAACTCACCCATCAAATAAATAGGGTCATAATGCCTAGCAATGCTTTTCAGTGTGCAATAACAAAGAAGTCACTGTATTTTTACAAACCAGTATTCAAAGACACAACCAAGTCATCATTGAGAAAATGCTCTAAGACCTCTATAACACATTAATAAGTTTACAGTCAAATTTGATGTATCACAGCAATATTTAGGCTTATCACTAAGTCCGGTAGCCTCTACCCACAATGAACAACTGTAATACTAATTTATGTTCTTTGATTTACCCTGCAAAGTAGAGTTGGCTGAGATACGGCTTCATGACCTGAAACAGCTTTGTATTTCCATCTACTCTCCTGCTTAAGAACTAAGAAATACTGCCCAGATAATTGTTGATTGGGACAGAGTTAGATGGCCATGATATTAAAGAAGATATCATAGCCTCACGCTTATGATTCTAAAGAAAGAAATCCAAGATGTTTTCCTGAGGTTTTGGTTGTGTTCAAACAGGAAATATAAACGCCTACATTCAAGTTTTCGTTTCTATGCAGAAGAGAGTTCCCCCCAGTAAAAAGTTGACTCTTCTGTAAATTCCAAAGGGTTTCTGTCCATCTCATAAATTTATACATTTCATGTTCTAATATTGTTTTCTTGACTGACAGTTACTGCTTCAGTCTTCAAGGGGTCTGAATAGTTGACCAGTTGCCTCTGCAAATGTCAGGTACTTTCTGTGTAGCTGACTTTGGGCAGTGTGTACCACCAGAGGCATCTGCTGTGCCGTCTTCATTTCCAAAATAGTTTGTGGTGGTGCAGAACTCCAATTTCATAATTTTTCACCTGATTTCTCCTGTTTTTGTAACAAAGAGAATCAGAAACAATGGCTCGACAGATGTGTTAGAAGTTAGCCTGTTGGAGCGCACCTTAACTAACAGGGGACGAAAAAACCTTGGCAGTGAGGTGAACCACCTCTCCATAACATTTTATTATTTAGAATTTCAGATATGCAACTTTTCTGTGTTTGAACGGATTCTCAAATTTATTATTGGGGACAGTTTTCTATTAATACCCTCCACCTTATTATGATTATCAAAGGAAAGGTGTAGTCCTCACAGTTACATGAGAAGCAGGGCTAGCTGAAAAGCATTCAGCTAAAACCTCAAGGAGAGGAGGATATCTATCCTGAAAAGAGAACATCAGATAAAAAATCTGCAATGAAAGTAGACATTTCAGATTGTAATTGTCCCTTTTTTGTTTACTGACTGTACTTTATAAAGCTTTTGTGAGACGTTAATATTTCCATGTTCATGTATCTTTGACCAGTAATGCTGTTAACCTCCTGGTGTCAGTATGGCTCTACTGCAATTCAACTCCCTTTGAAAAGCCCTGAATAGAGATTAAAAGCTCCATGTATGAATATGACAGTTAAATACACTGGTTAGAGACTGGGACTTCAGTATGCTAGATGAGCTTCTTAGCAGGATTAAACAGATTATTTCCTCACACTCAGATCCCTTGTAAAAATGTTTGTTCTACGTACACTCTTAGTACTACTGCCACAGTTCTGCTTATGAAGGTGGCATCTTGATAATGTTGTCTGTACAATACAGCCACTAGTGGGCATGAAATTATTCTAGCAAAAACATGCAATTTTCTACAGTATTTATTTCACTTAACTTGCAAGAATGACAATAGCAGTAAAATAAATGTTTGCATTCACACCAAGCCAGCTGCCCCAGACCCAGTTATTCAAAAGCAGCAGCAGTTGAATCAAGCTGTCCTGAGGTATTGCTTCTCTTTCACTCAAACAGCAGCAACATCCATCAAATTATGAGTTTCACTCATCAGTCACTTCCTAATTGTGACTATTTATGTCCAAACTTCAACCCAGCAGCATAGAGCAGACAACAGAAGGGCATGGAGATTTTGTTTATCTGTAGGAAAGCTGACTTTAATTGTCCTATCACTTACCACTTGACCAGTTTTCTACTTATTCTGTTAGCAAGGGAATATGCAGGAGTGTCATCTTTTCTGTTTTTTACCTTGGCCCACCTCTCTAGCAAAATGATAGACAGAATTTATCTTTTGTCCCTTTACAACATATTGGGAAGCAAATGAAAGAGAGTTGGAGGGGTGTTCTTGCACATTAATTGAAAAGTGTGAGAAGGAAGATAGCTATGTGAAAGAGGAGATAGCTATATAGGAAGTAGAGAGGGATACTGAATCCTGAACAGATATTATTCTAATAATTGAGGGAAAGATAAAAGGGACTGACTTCCATCCTCCTCCTTGAATTCCTGAGCTAGTTCCCACTAGCTCTCCCAGACCTGTTTTTCTTTTGCCCTTTTCCCCGAAACTATCACAATATTAAATTTTACCAACGATACCAAGATTACTTATATCAGCTCTGCGACAGCCAATAGGAATGGGAACATCTTGTGCTTATTCTTCATTGGCATAAATTAGTTTTAAGCTAAGAAATGTTCTTACAAATGTCCTGTCTGAAATTCCATGCAATGAATCAGGCTGTAAAGAATCTTAAGCTGCTTTTAACATAGGAGCACAGCAGACAAGGCTCAAACTTCTGCGGTAATGAGTCTACTACTTCTGGACCTTAACAAGTTCCTCTTTCACATACTGCAGCACTCCACAGTGAATGTGCCAGCATCAGTGCTTTCTGAGATGCTTCTACACTGTTCTCCATGAAGCAATAGTTTAAAATTACCTTTGCATAACTCTCAGAATCCACTTACCAAATAGCATAGAAATAAAGTTCAAGGCCATTGCTCCTGAATAGCAAGTCCTAGGCTGATGCGTCTTGCTGCGTGGGGAGGAGGAGTAGATAGCACTGGAAAGAATATCATGTCTTTTAGCTTTAAAACAAGTTTAGGACCACTTTAAATAAAGCAAGTGGGTAATATGCTTATTCTCAGGAATAATGTGTACAAATAACTATTGTTCTAAACTACTGAGTTGTACCTCAATATTGTTAGCCATCATACAATTGCTGAAGAATTATTTAATTTGATTTCTAAGCATGTTATGGAGAACAATTCTGGTTTGCTTGGTTTTTAGGGGGTTTGTTTTGTTTTTGGTTTTGTTTGTTTGTTTTTTTTCAGTTTTATTACATAGAAAGCAGATGTCATTTTGGCATTTAACAAGTCAGCCAGGGACTTCTGTTGGCAAAACCCACTGATGGTTTTCCCACAGGGATCATGATATACTAAACTGAACTTCCATTACAGAATAGTGTTTCCAATAGGTCAATTTTTCAAAGAGACTTTAATAATGGTTTGAAAGTACATTTATTCATCAGGAGGTTCCTAGATTATCAGAAGATCCTGGAGTCTGGATTATTTTATTGCTTTCCTTTGAAGTAAAACAATAGTAGATGGTTCACTGAAGCATCAATATTGCCTCAGAAGCCACACAGAAATCTTGAATAAAGCTGTACAATAATTGGTAATTCCAAGAGGAAGACGATGAAAGTTTCATGGACGTATGGTCACAGTTGGGTACATTCATTTGGATTTCAAAATAAGTTAAATTTATTTGCTCACTGCAACTAATCCTCCATGATTATGTGGAAATTTTCTCCCTACATAACTCATAGTTAATCTGCTGGGATTTCTGTCAAAACTGCAGGATGCTTAAGTTGATGTCACAAACAATATATGTTATATAGCAAATTTCATGCTCACAAATGTAAGGAAACTTAAGAAAAACTCCACATTGTTTACGCTTAACTGAGAAGTGGCTGGTGGGAGACAAGTGATGTAGGGATTGAAACTGATAAAAGTGTAAGAAGTATTAGTAGGATAGACATAATTGAGGTTGGTAGGAATTTAGATCTTCACTGTTTTTAAACTGGAATTATATGAATTCAGCTCTTCTGAAATTCTTTATAAGCTGAATTTTATCTTCTGTCTCATACTCACTGTCTACATTTGCTTGCAGTTCTTGAAACTCATCCATAATTCTAGGACTGCATATTTAGTTTATCTAAAGTGTCCCATTATAATTTTAAGTAAACATAGATTCAAACATGATCAAAATGAAATTCATTTTTCATTTCCAATCATAAAAAACATCCAATCTAATGGCCTTCCAACCACTCAGCTGGAACCTCTAAATTTCTATAATCATAGTTCATGCTTATTTTCTAAATGAACAGTGTAAGAAATCTGAACATTGCTGGTACAACCTCTCTCTCCATCAGCCTCTAAATTCTTGTCAATGACATTACAGAGATTGTCAGAGATTCCAGTGCAATCAAACAGATTATTATTAAAGAGAGAGAGAGGGAGATGCTGTAATACAGTCCGAGGCTTCAGCACTAATTATAATATGAGCACAAGTGCTGGTATTGCACATCAATATAGCACAGAAACTGCTTGTCTTTAGAAGTCTGTCGATCTTCCTTTAATTCCCATCTCTTTTACTAAGCACCAGGGTCACCTTTAGTATATTGTGTTGTCACCTCACACTTGTCACCCCATTCTTTCCAAATGGAAAAATGTGTTTTATGATACCCTTTAAGTTCATCAGTAGTAATACCATTCTTAGTAGATACAGTCTTTAGTACAAACTCACTCCAATGATCTCTTGCACCTAGCTCTCAGAAAAGGAACTTTAGATTACATTGAGTTCACTGAAAGCAATCAAAGGGTGAAAACTATAGAAGATATTTGGGAATTGAATGTATTTCACCCACTTTACTGTAATGATTCTTGTTTACAAAAGGGTTCACAGTCCCTACTGGATCCCTAGCCCTGAAATCTGATCTACCTCAGGTGGTCATGTCTTAGCCTAGATAGAATAAATGGATCCAAAGAATCCAGAGAGAAAATACCTTTGTATTAATATTAAACAAGGCCTAGAGGCTCTGTCCACAGAGAGACCTTTTAAAGACCAACTTCCCATTAAGCATTTTTTTTCCTTTTTGCATTTTTGCTAATCTTTGCCTACAGCTGTGTAGAATTCTTCTAAGGAAAAAGTCCCATGTGAGACTTTAAACAGTTAATATTATCCTTTCTGGAGAGTTTGGGATTAACTGTCATGCCTGTTGTAAAGTCATTTTATTTCCCTTGAGGAAAATAAGACAAAAGTTGTGCTAAATAGAAGAAAAGAAAACTCAAAGATGATGAAGGTCCTCTTTCTGATGTTGGTGGCCTGGTGTGGTCTCTGGCGTGAACTCACTACAGCACAACACGGCTAGCAAATATACACTAATGTCAAGGTTGCTTTGACCCTTGCTCTGTACCACTCCCAATCACAATATGCTCTCTTGATTAGTTAGCCTAGACCCAACTTAGGGCACGTAAAAGAGGGAAGCAACACACCTCCCCTCATTTAAAAAAAAAAAAAAAGGTGGGAGAACAAAGACAACAACATGTCAAGGATTGCACAGATATTGTCCTCATTTGGGCTAGAATAGAGTTAATGTTTCTTTTTGATAACTAGAATAGTTTTGTATTTTGGATTCAGCATTGGGTTTGGTATGAGAAGAATGCTGATTCTGAAACATGGTTTTGGCTGTTGCTGAGATATCAAGGACTCTCCAACTCCCTATGTCCTGTCCGTGCGCAAGTGCACAAGAGTCAGGGCGGGAGCACAACCAGAGCACCAGACCCAAGCTGGCCAATGAAATATTTCATATCATATAACGTCATGCTAACTGTATGGAGGAGGGTTGATCAGGAAAGGGCTCACTCTCGCTTCTGGGATTGCAATTGCGGGATCTTGGTATTTCGGGATTGCTAGCTGGGAACGGGCTGGGTATTGGTCTGTGGGTGGTAAGCAATTGCATTGTGCATTTCCCATTTATATTTTCTATTGCTGTCATTGTTTTCATTTTATTACCATTATTAAACTGTTTCTATCTCAACCTGCAAGTCTCCCTTTATCACTCCAATTCCCTCCCCTATTCTTAGGTGGGGGGGAGGGTGGGTGAGCGGTTGCGGGGTGTTTGGCTGCTGAACAGGCTCAAACCACGGCAATCCTATATCAGCTATTCTTCAAATCTTTTCTTCTTTGGCTATACAGGTTTGTCACATGGTTCCTCTTTCCAGTTTGATGGTAGTTATGCTTAGTTGAGTGGGATAATAGCCCAGGGAATTCTGTGGTCCAAGAGACTGCAGAGGAATTAACATTTTCAAACCACAAATCAAGTCAAAGCTGGAGAAGAAACTTAAAAGACAGAAAAATGGTGTACATTGTTTTGGTATTTCTTTAACTCTTATTTCCAGTATACTAATTCTGGTCTATCCAGTTCGGGTTCTACAGTCTCCTCAACTGCTTGAAACATTCAGCTCAATCCATGGACTGGGACTGTATTAATAGGTGTTTTGTTTGAATAATCTCTGCTTTTTTCTCATGAACTTTTGCTGAGTTGCATAATCAACTTCATATGAAACAGCTTAAGGTGGACTTCTACTGCATTGGAAATTAGGAGCACAAACCCTAGCCATAAAGACAAGGAGTCTCCATGCAAAAACACAGATCGAACAGTCTTGTTTATATGTACACTTGGGTCTGATGCAATTCCCAACAACTTCATCAGATTGAGAATGATTTGGGAATCTCCAAGAATGCCATTGTTCTCTGGATTCTGTTTCAGAAAGCCCAGATCCTTTTCAGATATTGTGTCCCCTTTCACTTCTGAAACGAAAAATATATCTAATAATCTTCAAAAGGGGGATTTCCAGATTTCAATAGATCTTTCTAAATTGAAAGCTATGAATATAATACCTAAGTGCATTTTTATTCTTCCTATTATGTGCATCTATTTTAAGGATCAAAGGTGTAATGGAGCTGAAGGATAAGTACATACTACAGTGAAAATATTGGCTTGCAAAATATGAGCAGTAGCTCTTCCCTCTCCTGTATAGACAGGGTTGTTATAAATAAAACATCTTTTGCCACTGCAGCATTTCTTCCAGCGTAAAGAAAGCTCACATGAAATTTTTACTGCAGCTTGCATAGTGTCAGAGCTCTGACATAGTGTTCCAAATGAGTAATTTCATTATAATTAGTCCACAAGGGATGTGCTTACTCCAGAACTGCTGGCCTTTTGATATCAAAGAATATAACACTGTTGTACTATGGATGCCTCTAAGGCTACAGTGTTTAAATAATACAGTACTTATGTCTACTGCCTCTTTAAAATCTAAAGACTTGAAAAGTCAGTATTCCAAAGTATTGGAATACATAAAAATAACCAAAATAGTATCTAATAGTAAAAGGAATTCTATAACTGTGTGCTAAAAACACATACACATCGGAATATATGAACTGATTTAAGGTCTTTATTCAAATCAAGACATATTAGGCATTTTGTAAAAATATGTACCTCCTTTCTACAGCCATGAGATGAATACCTTTATTTTAAGCAGCTACACAGAAAACCGCAGTTACTGATCTGACACTAACACATTTATCCTCTTATAAATGTGGCTATTACATCCCTTAGAAATCTGGCCATAAAACTTATTACAGCAAATAAAATTATTACTTCTAAGACAGAGAGCTCTAAAGTTCGATTTGTAGAAGGAAAAATGTCTAGGCTGTCTTAACTACTTTAAATTACTGAAATGTTTCAGAATTATAATGGGCTACAAAAAAAAAAAAAAATCTCTGTGGCCTTCTGTATTAGTGTGTGGGGGGTGGGTTGTTTGCATTTTCTCTTTTTGGAGTAGTGGGACAATCAAAATCCAAAGCAAATACTTCATATAAGAGGAAGGATATTAACTAGAAGCAGTGCTTAGAAGTCTCCTAGCCTTCAAGTTTTTTGAAAGCTTGTGCATGGATTTAGCCTTTGAATCCGTTGTGTTCTTTTGTGGACACCTGTATTTTAATATTTTATTTATTTTATTCTGTTGTTGTCAGTGATATATGATGATAGGAATACATTTTATTAGTGTCTTGCACACTGTACATTAATACACATGAATATACTATTAGTGATACTTTCTGGTTTTGCCATGTTAACATACTTCATCATGCTTTTTTTAAGATGAGCGAACTGATACTACTAAAGTAAACAAGAATATGAGAAGGTAACAATACATCTAATTAAAAAAAAAAAAAAAAAAAGTCTGTCTTGTATCTCTTTTACTAAGAGTCAGAAGTAACTACTGTCCAAACTTTGGATTTTTTTTTAAAAAGTGCTCTTTTGTTCTCCACTTCTGGGAAAACACTAAAAAGGTTTTATCTGGCAAGGACAAATCAACAATGTCAAGAAGACATCACTTGCCTCCCCTTGTAGCCCTGAAACACTGGACAGTTTCTGAAATCTGTTGGGAGAGCTAACACGGAGAGGACACACCAGTACTGAGACAGGGACATCTGTGATGAGACTGGAGCTATTTTGCCCCAGTGAGCTGAGGCATGGATTGCTCTATATAACGCATGTGACTTTTCTATATTGCCTGTATCTGCTTTCCCTTGACTGGTCTTGCCCATGTTCTGAAGACATACATCACACTCAGCATGGCAAAAGCAATTAAATGCTTGGTATTCCCTTTACCTCAGGTTTGGTACCATGGTGCCATAGGTTTGACTTGCACCCCACCTCTGTTCATGTATCTTCCAAGGATACTCTTCAGTAGTTTAAAATTCAATCTGTCTTGAATAATTCATGCTGAGTGCATTGGTGACTACTATATAATTCACCAGTCTAGTCAAACAGTGTTGTTTTAGAGCAGCAGGGAAATGGGGTCAGACTTGCATACAACTACATGTGCTCGATACTCTTTAGAGTACAGGGAGAGCACAAAACTTAGGACAGTACAATATGAAATGATGTTTGCAGCCTGTACCGGGTTTGAGTGAGTGGTGGGGTTTTTGGTAGCTGGGGAGGGGACTACAGCAGTGGCCCCTGTAAGAAGCTCTTCAAAGCTCCCCCCAGCTCCACCTCTGCACCAAGGCTCAGCCAAT
This sequence comes from Tyto alba, assembly GCF_018691265.1. NCBI lineage: Eukaryota > Metazoa > Chordata > Aves > Strigiformes > Tytonidae > Tyto > Tyto alba. Next base: position 10,935,417 of record NW_024881313.1, read on the forward strand.
CAGCTGCACTTCTACAATAACACAATTAAGAAGGGACCTGGGAGGAGGAGTTGGAGTTGTGAGGAGGAGTTGCGGCAGCTGTATGAACACCAAGGTGGAATGGAAGAAGAAAGGGGGGAGACGTGTCAGAGAAGATACCCCCCTATATCCTGAGGTAAGACAGCAGAGCAGCCCCCCTGCCATCCATAGAGATCCACGGTGGAACAGACACCCACATATGGTCTGTGGGGGGCCCCACGTGGACATTTAAGGTGGCTGTGCCTGAAGGCAGCCAGGATCCTGTGGGAAGAAGCAGCCCCCATTGTTGTAGTTTGGCTTTGAGAGGATTGTAACATGTGGGGAGCACTTGGGAAGGGCTGCAGCCCATGGGAGGGACTGAAGTTGGAGAAAAGTTGTGGAGGACTGTCTCCTGTGAGAGGGGGACCATGATGGAGCAGAGGGAAGAAGTTGCAGAAGCTCCCCCCCCCCCCCCCTTTAAAAATAAAGCCTTTTGCTTTATTTTCTACTTCTCAGAACTGGGGAAGGGGGGGGGGGTGGGGAAGGGAGGAGTGAGAAGCTGTGTGGTGGTCAGTGACCCTCTGAGCTGAAACCACAACACACCCAGAGAGCAGGATGAGGTATTATCCATCTCCTTATCCCTCTCCTGAAATAAGATTTCTTGGTTTTCTACTGTCATCAAGAAAATGCAGCTGTGCACAGCATCCAAAAAGGTCCAGTCTGGGACAGAAGGTATTTGATTGACAGCCTATCATGCCAAACTCCCTTTTCAGCAAAAAAGGAACAAATATATTCACTTGACAGACAAAGAGCAGGCAACAGCACTGCAAGTATTTCCCTTATGACTTGTCCATTTGCCACTACTCTAGATTGCAGAAATCATCTCCAGGGTTAAAAGAATAGCTCCAACTCCCAGCACATTAATCCTCTGATGAGCTTAGAGTAAGCATTATCATTTACTGTGTAATTATCTAATTAAACAGACACCTTTAGAGAAAAGGGCCCTTTCAGTCAGCTCAAATACAAAAGTCTATTTAATACAAGCACTGTCTGGTATTCAAGACTTTTTTTCCTCAAATGAGGATACTATTGTAGCAGATTTACAAGTCCTTCCAAAAGGAGATTTGTAGTATAAGTGTGAACATAACTTTACCTGCTGCTATAAAATCCCCATTCTTATAAAAATCAGTACTTACACTTTCAAGGTTCATTTATTATAAAGGAATTCCTTGAAATATTGCTTCCAGTAAAAGAAGCAGGATGTAAAATTCCTCTTAAAGGGCTCAATCTGGCACAATACACAAAATAAACAGCAAAGATATGGCCTGGGAATGGAAAAGTTCCATATTTAACTAATGAGATCTGTTGTCTGGTTATCATTTTATGGGGGATAACTACAAGGCTCAAGAGGATAGCAAACAACTAAGTATCTTGTTAGAACAATACAACAATCCTTTCTTCACCTTGTTAAGACTATAGCAGTCTGCCTACATCCCTACTATATTCTCAGTTCAAATCCATCCTACAAAATTTGTTTATTCTTTGGTTTAAGACTTGAATTATCTAAGCCTTCCTAGTGGTTTGCCTCAAAACCAGACATAGCTGACACTTGCCTCCCAGAAGAATAAAGCTGTTATTTTGACAGTGTCAGCAGTGTTCTCTGGCTTAGAAGATGTAAGGCATTGCTAGGTCATGAGGTCTCAGAAATGCGGGCCAGTTTGTAACCTCCACATAAACCCAAAGAACCATCTGTCTGGAGATATTGATGTTAGCAATTTGCTGTTAGTAACAAGGCCCTTAATTTACATGATCTTCACCAAACATGGCTTGTCCTCCTCCTCACCTCTCTCAGGTGTTACTGAATAATCTCCTCCCTAGTGCTCAGTCCTTCTACATAGTTTTTCAGGGCATGTTGACTATCAGAACACAAGATTGGACATCAAATCTCTGATGTCTCCATCGCCATGACAACAGACACTCCCAAGGCTACCTTTGCCTCCCTCCTAAGATGTTACCTACTCTGCCAAGGGACAACCTCTAACCTACAATTCCCGCTTCTTTTCTGCCTGCATTTTCAAAGTTGTTCTACAGAAATTGTGACACCAGGATGTTTTCTCCCACAAAATTTGTTCTTTTTGTTTGCCCTTATGCCATTCTCTCAGCTAAAGGACATGACTACTCCCACTTACACTGGATCTACACTTTTGGTAGAGGACATTTTCTCCCACCTAAACTGTCTCCCAGCAATGGTACTTTACTTTTTGCCACAAATCTCTTAAATTTCTATCAAGAGAAATATGATCAAATGAATGTAAGTTTCCTTTGTCATTATTCTCTCTTTCTCCCAGAAAAGCATTTTTATTTCCTATTTTATGTTTTCTATATCCCTATTTTCCAAGTTCCCTTACACTCATAGGCTGTTTCTTAGTTTTCCCTCATACATCACTATCTTTGAGTGCTTTACTCTAATTCTGAGCAGAAACATAAAAATTATAAACCCTTGGGGCAGTGAAAAGTCATGTCCTGACTTCTGTTGTATTTCATCCATGTATTTCAAATCCAGAAGAATGCAACATCTCAAGTTATGACAGAAAATAAGCCATGTACTACATAACCACCACACACATGCACTCTTTTGCCCAGGACAGTGTCTGATGTGAAAGTTCATAAAGGAGTAAGAGGATTGGATAAGGTGGGATATTTATTTACTTCTATGGGTTTGAAGGATCTGATAATTAAATGACAATTCAATTTTACCCACTCTTGGATGTGATTTAGATCACCTACAAGCACATGTTCCGTATCATCTAGAGGTCAACTCCAGTTTAGCAGTGTTATTATTTTGATTCTTGCTTCAGTTGTGTAATTCCATAATCACAGAATAGATGTTACTAATCCCGTAGATAAAATCTCTAGTTAACACAATACAAAATGATGTGAATATATAGCTAGTAGTCCATGCAGAGAAGTCATACTAATGCAACCTGAAATAAAGTATCATTTGGCTGAACACAACAGACTCCTGACTTTCAGCTGGAAAATGAAAAAAACAGACTTTATCAAAGCCCTATGTCTCTTCTTTTAAGCAGAGTGTATCATCTTCTTAGCAATGGTGTGACACCTTTAAGAGATTTTAGATCTGTTGATTTAATTTGTAAATTGGCTATAGTAAATCAACTAAGATCAAGATTGATCAGACGCGAGCTGGATAGTTCAATATTAATGTCAGCAACAGGGATGATTAATTAAATAAAATCTCTTAACTAAATAGAGCTATGAACATTGTTTCCACACCCTTTTTTGTGTTATAAAAGTCTCTAGTTTAAGACCAGAGCTGAGGAAGAGAAAATTATTTGTTATAAAGCAACAATTTGTGACAATGCACTGCATTGCATTGCATTTTAAAGGTAGTAAGACAAGGACATTCTCTTAATTGAGTAAAAGCAATATTTAAACACATTCGCTCGCAGGAAGGTGTTGCAAGGCACTGGAAGTTGAATGTGTATCCTCCAAGTCCCAGTCCTGGGTTTTCTCTATGGATTGTCTTAATTATACTTTCTCTTCCTGAAGCTGTCTTTTGGCATTAAAAAGAAAGTGGTTTTGAAGCAGCATTAACAGCATATCCTGTGCTTACTGAGAGAAGTCAGATGGAAGGACTAGAGAAAAACTAGCCAACACTGCTTTAATGAAAAACATACATCCATAATACTAAAATAATTCATTCATTTATTTAGGTTTCATCAAATATTTCACATTGAAAATTAATTTTCCAAACTAAAGCAGACTAGTTTAACATTTTCAATATTTTTTTAAAAAATTTATACTGTATTATAGATGAACTGTCTAATCTTTTAATAAATGTGATAAAAGAAATGTCAAATTTTTAGTTTCATGTGATAAAACATTGAAAACTCTTTGATATGACTTACATATATATTAAAGCCCACATCTTTGTTTAGATTCCTGAGGAATGTTTCTTCCCAGCACAATGTATTTCCAATCTTAACAGATATATTTATTAACCAAACTTCTCCATTTCTCATTTTTTCCACGGCAATTCTACTTATCCATGTTTTCTCTCATATGCTTTGCTCCCTGCCTAAGGCAGTTACACTAGCAGTATCTTCTAATACTATAAAAGTAGTGACTTGCCATTTGTTCAACTAAATGAACAGCTAACTTTAGTGAAAATCTTTGATGTCAGGCTTAGACATGTAAGCTAGTTGGATCCAAATAATGGTATCATATTGCCCCAGAGGACAGACAGCACAAATCTTTACATGGCATATATTTTAAAGGCAGCAAGAAAAGGACATATCTTCGCCGAGAAAAAAAAGTAATATTTAAACTCACTTACTTGCATTAAGTTGTTGCAGTGCACCAGAAGTTGAACCTGTATCCTCCAAGTCCCAGTTCAGTGCTTTCTCTATATATTAACTTAATTTTACTTTCTCTTCCTGAAAGCATCTTTTGCCATTAAAAACCTGAAATGAATAAAGTCCTCTGTGTCATATAAAATGCATAGTGACCCTTCTTTGATTTTCACAGAAAAAAATGTACTTATAATAGTGTTTGTAAATACTGGGGATTGATCTTATCTTTATTTAATTAAACTCCCATCAACTACATTAGACACTTTTACTGCAAACCTGGAGCCTGAACTATTATACCATAAAAGAGGATTTCATTTGAGCTTTGGCTCAGTTTAGGTTTGTGATTCTTTCTGTGTTTCAAAAAAAAATATGACAGGCTGTAATATTTAATTCTTTTACTGTCACTGTTTAATTTCTGGTGGTATTTTAAACACATATCTCATGCAATAACTGAGGTCAAGTTCCAAGACACAAAGGTTCCTTTTACCTGAAGCTTACCATTATGAAGAGACCGGCACCAACAGAATAACATTTAAAAGGCCACTCAGATAACAAACAGAGTTTGTGTTGGAATAAAATATAATTGTTCACCTGATCAAATGTCCAAAATGCTGCAAGCATAACATTGGATTTGGCTTTATTAGTTACATTACTGTAACTGTAGAGTGAAACAGCAGTTCAGGAACACAGCAATTCCCAACCAAAATGATTTTTTTGACTCCCTACTCTAAGATCATCTACTTGAATGCTGATCATTAAATTTCTTGCTGTATGTGAAGAAAGAAACACAATAGAAAAGTAAAGGAACATTCCGCCATGAGAACAGAAATTATAGGTATGTTTCATGCACTGTAGGATAAGCTTTAGTTCCTGTTCCACTTTGCTTCTAGAAGTAGGCTTTACTCTCTAGCTGGTGTGAAATTCAGACACACACATTTACTGAAAGTATCCATAGCACAAGTCTCATGGCATCAGAATTTCTCTACTCCATGATGCATAATAGTAGAATGCTTAGTCAGTCCAGGAGTTTGGATAATAGTACAGCCTGAGTAACTATTAAACTAGTATCTCGATATCTAATTGTTTTGGACTAATTATGTTACACACAGCCAGTGAATTTCTTAACTTTTCAAGAAATGTAGTAAGTTAATTAAGGAATAAAGATCAGAGGCATGTAGCACCTCTCCAATGAGGAAAGACTAAGAGAGTTGGGGTTGTTCATCCCGGAAAAGAGAAGGCTCCAGGGAGACCTTATTGCAGCCTCTCACTGCTTAAAGGGGGCCTACAGGAAAGATGGAGACAAACTTTTTAGCAGGGCCTGTTGCAATAAGACAAGGGGTAATGATTTTAAACTAAAGAGGGTAGATTTAGACTAGATACAAGGAAGAAATTTTTCACAAAGAGGGTGGTGAGACACTGGAACAGGTTGCTGAGAGAGGTGGCAGATGCCCCAATCCTGGAAACATTCAAGGTCAGGTTGGATGGGGCTCTGAGCAACCTGATGTAGTTGAAGATGTCCCTGCTCATTGCAGGGGTGGTTGGACTAGATGAACTTTAAAGGTCCCTTCCAACCCAAATTATTCTATGACTATTATTATATTTAATGTTATAATTTTAATTAATATGACAATTAGGACTATATACTATGCATACAAACTTTCTGTATATGTGTAGATGGATAGGTACACATCAATTTTACTTACATTAATTTTGACTGAGACTGAGTTCATCTTTGATCCAAATAGACAATATGGAAGGTGAAGGAAGATGAGTATCTAACTACATTCCAAGTTTTCTGAAGTTTTAGAAACCTCAAAGTTTTTGTTTAAGTCTTCTAACAAAATCTTTATATCTCCAACACAAACTTCTTTTGACATATTTTCCATGGTTAAATTTATTTTTAGACTATGATCTGAAAAGCCTTTTCAACTGTGATATCTTCATAAGAAGGCATAAACAATATGTGTTTCTTCAGTAGTGTAGTGTTCATGATGGCTGTAGGAGTAAGATGAGGATCCTTTATCATGGACAAAAAGAGCACAAAAACTCAGTCAACATTAGGGACTGTTAACTAGTTTTCTCACAGGTACAGTGAGGAATGAAGGTTTAATGCAATGCTGGTGTATTAGTCAATGTTGCATGCTAATGCAATGGTTGCATACCAATGTTAATTCATATTGTTTAGAAAATGGAACCTGTCAACAATAACACTTAAGCAATTGATATGAAGAATTTAAGAATGAAAAAAATCTCTGTATGCAATTCATATATAAAAATATTAAAAAGGTAGTGTCTATATATACAAATATACTTGTGTGACAAAAGGTACAATGCAGCATATATGAAGTGTTCACAAAACCACAAATGTTACAATTAGGTACTAAGAACTGTCAAATAATTCCATTCTGAAGAACTGTGGAATTATAATTCTAGACACTGAATTTTTACTGTATATTCTAATTTAGATGAAAATGTGTATCTCTTCAGTCTTTTGTGACCCATTTTATTGTAGCTCTCACAAAGTAACAAATACTATGCAAATTTTGCTGAATGTGTATTTCTCCTGTACCTTTAAAAAAAAATGAAAAATATGACCAACAAGTCACTTTTTGGTACATATGACATAGATGATAAATTTACAACTTTGAATAATACATCTTTAAAGAATTTGAATGACCTTATGATCGTTTCACTCTTTTTTGCTTTTAGTAAGTGTTCCTGTCATGATGAAAAAGTGTAAATTTATACATAGTTTATGTAACATGCATTGAGATTTCTGTAAGTTAAATTTAGCACTAAAGAAAAAATACTTAGTTCTTCCATGACATTTATTGTTTTATGATATCAGCATACTAAAAATACACAATTATACTACCTTTCCTCATCTTACTTATGAAGAAAGTACATTAAAATAATGGAAAATTGCATGGAAGACTTTATATTAGTGGGTTTAATTTAATGACATATTTTGAGAAAAGAGATCATAAACAAAAAATCATTGTATAGTTTTGGGAATTTGGAATGTTCAGAGAATTAAGGAGAAAAACTGAATGGAGAGTTTACAAATTAAAAATTTGATGAAAGAAATACATGTGTGAACAATCATAGAATTTTTTCATTCAGTTTGTCAATTCCCCTTTCATTTAAGCACTGCAGGTACATTTTGGGACATCTTTTGAGTCTCAAAGTGTGAGCAATTCGTTTGGATCTGTGTTCGCTCTAAGTCAATAGAAATAAAAGATGGAAATTTGTTGCAGTAATACTTTGTTGATCTTAGAAACATTCACAAGAAATGAATGTGGCTTCAGCGTCCCTAATATACTCTTTTGCCAAGAAAAAAAAAAAAAAGTTGTGGAACAGGTAATGTTAATTATGAAGAAATCCGATGAGAAAAGTTTGTGGACAGACCTATTTGTTTTCTCAGTGGTGTCTGCTCCAAAGAAGTATAATAAATAGAGAAGAATAACTCAGTGGATTGTTCAGGAGACTTTACCAGCCTTTTAAAGTAGGCAAAATGCATAATGCAATGATGGGAGATTATAAACACATATATTTGCACAGCACATATTGTGTAAAATATGTAACTTACACTTACACCCCCCACCCAGGTTTATTTGTGTGCATTGATTCTTATTGTGGAAGCAAAGAAAAAATAACAGCATAGGTATCTGAATTGCTGTTTCTGAGATCAAGAAGTATGAAGGAGATGAAAATCAATCCACTGATTAGTAGAGAGAACATTGTAGAGAGAAATAGGCAGGATATCAAAGTTGCATCTCTGAACACTCTGAATGCCAAGAGAGAGGTGTGAACATTAAGATATCACAAGGTTAATAGAAAAAGAAGGTCACTAAAGAGTACGGTTGAGAATAAAATCCTAATTTACCTGTTTTATACTTATTGATGGAGGAGCTTACCTTTTGACATTTGCTATGAGGATGGTCTAATGTTCAGGTTTATCAGTAATATTATTATGGATTTTACAGAGACAGATTTTCATGCTCTCTGAAAATAATACAGCTTTCAGAAGTGTTTTGTGCTCAGTGATGTTAAAGTTTTTTCTAGTGTTTAGATATGATGATGGATCGAGGCCACTGCAGTTGGAAGTCCCTTCCCACAGCTACCAGTAGCAGTTAAAGAATCTCCCAAATCACAGCACTTTATTATCCCAGAATTCAGATTGCCCACCTGTCACCAGAGTGGTTTGATTTTGTGTCTATGCATCTATAACACAGTCTATTTTTTGAGAGTAAGGGGATGTGCCATAATCCACATGAAAAAGATACGTACTTCATTTGTGCCCACAATTATACATAGATAATCATGCAAGTATCTATGACTGAAGTCTAGTAATTCATATATTGTAAGTATTTCAAAGACTCTTGTGACCATGAGTAGAAAGTGGAATTTTGATAAAGTTTGGTATAGATTCATCTTTTTCTTTCCCAACTGAAGCACAATTTTCATTTGAAGTAATCAAAGAAATGTAGTTTTTAAAAGAAACAGAAAATATTCATTATAACCATTTTTTTGTCACAAAACTATTCACATACATTAACTGCAAGCACACAAGTAAATGTTAAGCAGGAATAAATTAATGAGAAAAGAGGAGAAATTTATCTCTTACTTCTTATTTAGAGAATAGTCAGTTAAAAGCATATTAATTATCAGTTAAAAATCTATTATTCTCCAGTAAAATTTAAACAACTATGAACACTTCTCTCCCTGAATCTTTCCTAAGATCTGTGGCTATTACAGTGCAAAATGCTGGCTGCTGCAACATCACTCTGACAATAGTAATGTTCTTCCAGTGGGAAATTAACAGCCAGGTATTTTCAAACTCCATTAAAAGTGTGCAGTATATATTTTGAAACAGAACATGTCTACACATGGTTAAACGTCCATGAGTAAAACACAAGGCATATTAGTTAAGACACATCATGGATGTGCAAAGTCATTACAGGTTTGCAATGAATTGCAACTACGGTTTGTAAATTGGAGAAGTGGTTCTTTCGCTCTACCTACATTGCTCACAATGGTAACGCTATCAAAGGGCAAAAGACAGTGAATATTGAGCAGAGAAATGATCTGGAGGTGGAGGTACTTCTCCTCTTAGTATAAACAGTGAAAAAAATAAGGCTCTTAAATGTAAGCATATCTTTGTAAAAATCAATTCAGAATAGAATATCACAAGTCAATGAAATCATGCCTCGAGCAGACCATAAGATAGAGATGAGAATGGCTGGAAGACTGGAGAGTTACAATCAGCATCATGCATGGATCTTCAAAAATCTATAGTATTTGCACCAAAACATTTTAAGTAACTCCCTCTCCCTCTTCACATTCACTCTATTACAACCATCATATTTGTCTTCCCATTCTATTCAGTTCACTAGTGTGCATATCACATTTACCATAAGTAGTGCTGTAAATTGTTATATTTATTACAATGTTTTGAGTTAAATGTTTTCACCTCCACATGGTGTTAAGCAACACGTCATGTTAAAGAGCTAGTAATTAAACACACAGAGAACACATTGGTAATATAGATTCTCTGATCTGTCGTAGAAAGACACAGATGTGCAGCACCCCAGTTTCACTTTGAAATTAAATGATCAGCTAGCCTTGAGGGGAAACCACACAAGTAAAAAAAGTAATCTCAGTCAGATATTAATAGAAATTTCTATACCTAAAATCATCTGTGAACAGATGGAGGATGATGAATTTCATTCTCTATTAAATTGTTTCTATAAGACATTCCTGAAAGACCATGAACTCTTCCATAGGGTTTTCATTCTTCACACAGTTCGATAGAGTGGTAAAAATAGAGAAAGTCTTTTGTTATGTTCTGTATGACTTATAAAGGAGAAAAAATTATACCTCTGGAGATGCAAGGGTTTATTGACTGCATAGATAGTGTTGTGACTGCATTATTTTCTGGATGTAAAAAGTAATATTGTCAAATAAAAAAAGAAAAAGCAACCAACTGTATTGGCTCTTTCAGTTTAATACTTTCCCAGTTGAAATCATTAATGGAGCGCACTGTGCAACACATGAAAAGAATTATGTCTTAGTGAAAATAAGGCAACAAAAATAAAACCAAAATAAATCCAGACCAAAGCAAACAAACAAAACATTCCTTTCCAGCTTTTGCTGGCTGTTGAAGTAAGTATGTTTATATGAAATATACTACAGTGGATAGGAAGTTGTAAATTTAGGGTATGAATTACTGGACAAAAAGAAATATTCTATAGACACCTAGGAAGTTGAATATGCTCACTGACCCCACTGGTAACTGAATTATGTTTTGCTGATGAAGATTTACTGTTCAACCCTACTTCACACAGTCACTCGAACCAATGTAGAGAGACCAGCAGCAACATACTGCTAAGATGGCCTTTCTAGTAAAGATCACAATTTTAGATCTGCTTTAACTTACTGTGAAACCACACTCTAAGCCATAGAAAACCATCTTGTAGTCTGAGACAGGCTTCTGTACTCTTGTGAAATACAAATAGGGCAGTTCTGCAGCTGCTGGAAATTGGTGATGCTGCATTAAAATCATGCAATTTATTTATTTTTTGTTTGTGCCTTTTTAGTAGGCTCTCTCAAAGTACCTTAGGAGTCAAACCTGTAAATGTCTCTTATTCTAAAATAAACATCATTCTGCATGACACTAATGACATTATGTGAGGCTCCAGGAGGGAGTAAAGTAGCACTGCCACATGGTTCCTCCTTCCTCTCTAAATGTCATTACACTGTTTGATATAGTAACAAAAATCACTTAGCCAGTTGGACAGCACAGCAGGTCATTCTAGAAGTGATTTTAAACAATTTTAGAAGAAATGTTTCACACACACAAGCACAAAATAAAAAATTAATACAAAACAGTCCCAAATGGTTTCTAATAGTTTAGTTACTCAGCACTTCATTTGCCAAGGTTATTGTATATGTACATAATAAACTTGATTTCATGCTGCAATAGTCTTCAATTATTGGTTCAACCACATGAACTCATTTGGTGTTCATAATTTTTTTGTCCATGTGCTGTACAAAATCCAAACAGTTGAAACAATATTGTGTGCATACTTGGTGCAGTGTTTATGAAGATTATGCTGAAGTTATTTTCTCTTACCTGATTTAGAGCAGAACAAAAATATCTCAAAGAATGCTAAACACACAATGCTGTAGTCTATAAAATTTAAGAGATCTGTTCAACCCTTTGTCAGGTAAAGCAGAAATACAAAATGATCTATGGATACAGATATATATCAACCAGTTGATACCATTCAGAGGCAGAGAGATTGTATCAATCGCTTTAGCTACGCAAGTAATTGCAATCAAAAAATGTCAGATAAACAAAACCAAACCAATTTCCACCATTAATATTCAATAGACACATAAAAAAAAAAAAACTCCAAAAAACATTAACAGAAATTATTTTATGCATAACCTAAATAATGTTATTCATTGACCTGTGTAGCTCTTCCCATTTTATTCACATTGTTCTTCAAGTCTGTCATTTTTTAGTTACTAGGTGATATAAAGAGAAAGAAGACAATATAGCAAACCATTTTCAAGAACTTTTAGAGGAAAAGGAGTTGGACAGAGTGTCAACTGAAAAATAACAAAAATGGATATTTCCTTCCCTGTTGTCTGAGAAAAATGCAGCATGGCAGATTTTCTCACCTCCTATTGCATTCTGATAGCTTTTGTTTTAGATTATCATATCAAAGGACTTTTCCTTCCTGCATGGGATAAGTGTTCCAAAACATCTGCAATATAATTACCTTGGCATCCTACTTAGCCACCTCAAAACTCCACATTCCATGAGAGCTATGAAACATTTGATGTCTAGGCAGTTAGTATGACATTGTTTAAAACATCAGCTGTAACTGTCTGAGTGTCTCCTACATTCCTGTTCTTTTTTGGCTCTGTTCTTGTGTTCATTCTAGATTTGCACTGGGAGCATGAGTGCTTTTGGGACACCATTTCTTACTGATTTCATTAAGTTATATTTTGGAGACCAAACCCGGGCTTGCCTTTATCTGCTACCACAAATATGTTACATGAACACTATTATCTGGTATCTAGTCAATGACACTGTCACTTTTATTTTTTGTTAGGGAAAAAAAAACAAACCTGCAAAGCATTTGGCATTCTTTTTGTTATTTAATGTTCATTACAGTTCACTGCTCATTAAAGCTACTACAGCTAGGAAAATTTAAAGCAATATAGGATAGCTGTGATTCCTGTAACACAGATCATCTAACAAGAGGAATATACTTGTGAAATATTAGTAAACTAAACCAAATATTTCATGTACACATTAATTTCATCTCATAGTTGGGTGAGTGGATCTGGAAAGGGCCTAAAGTTTGCATCTAGGGATTATAAAGCTGGCAGCCACCACATAATCATAAGGATGATGACAATGCCATAAGCAATTAGCCCATTTCGCTGTCCCAGGTGTACTCTCTCAGCCTTCTTTCTGCTCCTATCTCCTCTGCTAGTTTCAGCACATTTAAGAGCATTATTTTCCATCTTAATTTCTGAGCAACTCCTCACAATAAAGAGAAAACAAAATAGCTAAAATCGAGTTATTTTCAGAATAAGGATCTGTATAGACATATTAGGACTCTCCTGCACTTAAATTAATTTCCTGTGATGAGAGGCAGAATTGAATAGTTTTACTAGCAAAGCACATGTTACGGTGCTAGATTTTGGTACTAGAGTTCATATCTTAAGTGGCATTGTGTCAGTTCTCAGGTATCAGTAACAATCTGTTTATTACTGTTTGTTATATGATAAGACAAGATTATGTTTTATTAAAAAGCACTGTTTGCAGTAGGCTGCAACACTGAGATATCATGGTATCATAATGGTATTAAGAAAAATAAAAAGAAAAGATTGATAATATAATCTTTAGTCTCCTAAACTTCCCCTCTTTTCCAGTACTAGACTGCTGTCAGTTTTTTGATGCATTTGTTTTTTCTAATGATGTTGGGTTTGTATCATTTATATTTATTTATTTGTCCTAATAACTACAGGACAAAGATGTCCCCAGAAGAATCTTTCATTTATGTTATTTCAGGTAACTCCCTTTCTATATTGAGCATGGAAATTTTCAAGGCTACAAATTGTATATCATTTTAATGATAACTTTTAATAGTAACATTTACTGAAATACTTTCAGCTCTACTAATTTTACTACAGATAAACTACTGTCTTCTCCTCTAACCAATGTAAAGAATTGTCACCTGGGAAACAGACTAGCAGGGCTACTGTAACACTTTCTGCTGTGTAACTAATGCAGGATGAAAAAGGCTTCTCTTTATTTAGTAATCATAAAAGCTCAGAAAAAAAGCATCAGGAGCACAGATTATTTTCTGTATGCTGTGTAACAATTATGAATCAGTTTTCATTTAATAAATTAAAAATTTCATAGAAGTCAGGAAGTCATTTCCCCCACTTTACTTGTTTTACAGGATTTTAATTTCTCTTACCATGCAGAGTATCTGAAGATGATGGCAGATGGAGATAAGTAATGAGAAGACTAGATCCACTAGTTTTATACATCTGCTGAAAAATTTATCTTGCTGAGAAGAGTTACATATCTATCAACTGCTTAGGCAAAAAAAATGTTGTGACTTCTGCTTTTTATAACCTCTTTCTGAATCCTTCTCTCTCACCCAGTCACATTGTACTAATTTCCTATGGATGCATTTGCTGCAGCAATCCTCCTTACAAGCACTGCACACAGAACCAGCCAGAAATCCCTGGCACTGTTATCCTTTATGTAATGACAAGAGCGCTAAATGGTTTGGCTGTAATTCCTTCCATCTCCTAAATGACAATTCTTATTTTCATAACGAGGGGAACATTGAAATTCCCTTCGCTACACCAGTATTGAGTCTTTTTGTTGAATGACCCTCACAATTCTTATGCCACTGAGGCAAAACATTAGAAAACTGGTACAAGCTTTTTCTTTTACACTATGAGATGGGGAAGAGTATATGACCTAAAGCTGTGCTATTGGCTTCCTGCACACAGTTTTCTCTCCTGCTACTCCTTCTCCAATTTATAAGTGTTAAAATATAGATGGGAACAATTTTTCAATGTGCAGATATAAACAGACATTTAAACAAAGATGACAAAGTCAAGAATGTGAAAACAAAATCTGGTCAGGTCAGTAGTGTTGACATGGACTTGATGTTAAACAATTGTTCATAGATGTATAAATCTCCTGCAGTACATGGTTACACACATGGTTACTTCCGAATTCTCAGTTGTGTGGTAATTTGATAAATGATCCAGTTTGCACCAGAGGTGGTGTCACAATTCAAAACCAGGAAGAAACTCATCAAGCTTTAGGAGTAAGAAGGAATATTTAACAGAACAAATTCACTTTCTGGTTGTCACATCATGACAGCATCTGTTATGGAGTTTGTTAGTAACAGAGTACAGATTGATACCCTGATGAGGAGCTGATAACAAGTAGTGTGTCTTTGAAAAACGATTAGATGACTAAGACTAATCTGGTGTATGCCATGCTCTAATTGCTGCATCAACAGAGAACCTACTAAATTCAGATGGTCACTGCTGGCTCACATCTTCATTTCAGACCTATAAACTTTCCTTTCAGTGCCCTGAAAACCCAGAGCCAGTACTTGTGGTATGAAAGTTGCATTGCACCAAGAGAATACAGAAAGTTCAAAAACTCATCTTCAGTTACACTTTTACAATGCAAATGGCTGCAGTGATTGAGTAGAGTGTGAAGCTCTGGCACAGCCACATTTTTTTTTTATGTGGGTGAAATCCTGTAATTAGAAGTGTAACTACTCTCCTATCTGAAATTCACCAAAGGATGCAAATTTTTAGATGAAAACTGAACCTAAAAAGATCAACATTTCATAAGAAATTGTATTAATTTATGATGAATTTTATTTGAAATAAATTAAAATATTTAGTAACCTTACTTTACAGTGTCATTAGTTTCTCTTGCTGCTAGGTCAATGCAAATATAACCAGGCACTAATAGCTGGGTTCTATTCTTTTATCACCAATAATAATAAGATATTGCTTTCACTGTAGTTTATTAATTACCAAGATGAAAATGGTGTTAATTTACCTTACAGGAGATAATTGCCTTTGAGAACTGCAAGTCAAATACACTATGGGAGCCATGTCTTCACAACACTCCCTTCCACTCAGAAGGAATGATTTTATAATATGGCACAGTTTTGGCCTCGAGTCCAAATTTAATTGCATTTAAAGTCATCTCTTGGAAATAGACCTGTGGAAGTAATGTTCAAAGTGTTAAATGTCTTATGTTTAGGCTGTAAAAGATGACTCTCCACTGAAGTCATGATTGCCAAGGAGACCATTTTCAACCAAACACTTAACAGTAAAAATATGTACTTGAGTTTTAATTATGAGAACTCTGAGCAAAGGTTAATTCCAACTCCATTAACTTCATCTTGAAGTGGAATGATCCACAGACTTCATCAGAAAATACAGCCGAATAACATACGTGGGGTCATTCATCTTATGCATCTTGAAGAGACTATGTATTATGTACTAAATAAGCACTATTTTGGCAATTTGTCTCTTTAGAGAAATGCCCTTTTTGTTATGGCTTAATAAATTTCATATGTAAAATTGATAGAAATATGGGGGTTTTTTGACAGATCTCTCAAAACAAATGGCATATGGAATTTCACCTAAGCAATTTTATATAATAAATTAGAAAAACATCATTGTAAATTTGAGAAACTTTTTTTAAAAACTGGAATTCAATGAAACTGAGGAAACCAGCTGGTCAACCGCATTATTAATTCAATTAACTATGTTCAAATGTGCACAGATATTCTAAATATCACCAGTTCTGCACCGAACATAGAATATTAAAGAGGATATTCAAGTGTACCTCTATCATGCTACTGCAGCAAGAGTGTACCTACCACAAATTACAAGTTTTATCTAGCTTAATTATTACTTTAACACTATTGTGAGAGCTATACTTTCTAGTCTTTACAAACATGTATTGTAGTATTTGATATTTCAGTATCTGATATTTAAATACATTAGTCATACAGAAATGCTAGTGTTGTCTCCAAACTGGCTTCAGTTTCCATGTACAACATATGCTATGCTATCAACGGGTGTAAAAATCAAAACAAAAGAAAACAAAATAAAATCATAGCCACATGATAAAATAACATGGAGATAATTATTTTATTCATAAATAAAAAAGTTAATAAATTCTAACTTTAAGAGGCAGAGCTGATAATATAAATGCAAGGATTGCTTCACTATTATTGAAGTAATAATAATGTAATTTTTTTCCCTTCCATCCGCCAATTACTCATTATGAATCCAATGCTAACTACTACTTTTTGCTTTTTAAAGCAACACATTATGGAGCTATGAAAGTTTACAGCTCAGAGTAATTACACAAGTTTATTAACACAATGGAATTATTGAAATGGAATACAGCAGGCTGTATGCCTCACAGAAAAGACTACACAGAAAGGAGCTTCTTTGAGTACTGCCTTAACAAAACACTCAGGTACACATTTGATCTTAATTCTGCTCTCAGCTCCCACTAACTTGAAGGAAATGAACACACACTTGACGACTTTGCTGCACAATCATAGGATTAGTCAAGTGCTTGAAATAAAGCATGTGTTTATGGGCCATACACAACACGAGTTATGGTTTACCTTAGTACATCAGATTGCAAGCTATGAGAGTTCAGAAGAAACTCAATGAGCTGTGCAGCTGATGACAAGGCAGAAAATGGTAACTTGGCCAAGTGTTGCAATGTAAATTATTTCAACTTATGAGACCAAGCAATTAAAATTCCTGCATGCTTCTTTGCTTGGACTGAAATTCCCTAGGTAGCTGCAACTGTTTCTACACATGCTACACAGACTGCCAACATCTGAGCAGGTTGATAGTGGACTTTTGCTTAAGCCTCATTGAATAAATAGTGGCACCTCAATTCCCCACATGTAAATGTGAGTAGAAGTATTTCCTTATCTTTCATAAGTATTAGAAGATTATTCTCTGATACTTTGCAAAATACAAGGGTTACTGTCAATGCCCATTCTCATCAAGTGGGCTTTACAGAAACTCAATAAAAATTAGAAGACAGGTAGACGAGGACATTGATACTAATATCCGCTAGAAAACTCATATCTTTATCATTTCCTGATGCTTGGAATAATATTAGTAAATGAAATCTGGACTTCACTATAACATCCAGGCATGTATTCATATAGGTAAAATATAACTTGTTAGCAGTTACAGTCTTTCACACCTGAGCAGCAGAAAAAGTTCTAACTCCAGTGTTAGTGAATGATTCACCATTTATTTTCCATTAAACTGTTTAGTAGAAGAGTTTTCTATGTTTTAAGAACTAGAGACATTAAGAAAAACAGTATTGAATTGAAAATGCATAAAACCCTAAGCAAGTTAAGTTTATAAATGAGCAATCAAGAGGAGAATAACTGTATTTGTCATAACTTTCATACAAAATTTGCATGTCTACATTACTGTGAATCCATATATTTGCTTCCTTCTTACTTCATCTAATAATCTATCCTCCAAAATTTCATTGCTGCCACACTATCTTATATTGATTTCTGACATGGTTTACAAAGCTTCAAAGTCTATAACTAAAACATAACTATATAGTCACATGTATGTCCTTGAAACTTGTCCACATGACCAAAGAAAACATCTAATTTCTTTTGGAGTTTTAGCCTATGCAGAAAATTGAATTAAGCAGATACACTCATGCTAAGACTCAGATCCATTTTTAAATTTATGGCCTATTAATATATGGATGTAAGACCAGCTGGTAAAGCATAATCAAAGTATTTTCAAGGCTTCTCTGAGGAAAAGTTACAATTTCAGGTATACCATATTTCCAGAAACAGTGAATACCCTACAATTAAGAGTTATGGTGAGAACATTTAACTGCTTAATCCAAGAAATTCCTGCCAAGCTATCTTTCTCATTTATAATGGCCTTTGTTAATCTTTCATGCAATTAATCTTCCCCGCACAATGTGTGCTTTCAATTTTTACTCCTCACTAGATGTAATTACATTACCACCAGGAAACAGCAAGTTTTCAAATTAAGAGCATGCACAGAATGAAAGCATAACCCACACCAAATATTCTACTAGAGTTTAGAAACCCTAAAAATTCTAATAAAACTCAATTGTTGCTTGTTCTTGGTCACTCATGGATAGCTTTTATAATCTATTCAGTCTGCTGGTTACCATGTTTATTATACCCTACTTTCCTACTTACTTCATCCCTAGTTCACGAAGTGGTATTTGAATTTTGGCATAGCTTCACAGAGAAACTCAGGAGCTGTGGTTCAGTGCACCTATGTGTTTTTTTTTTTCCTCTTGGAAGCACAACATCAACCATATCTTTCAGCAGACACCCTGAATAGCCTGAAGTAAAAGGCACCTCAGAACAGGATGCAAACTAGTCACCCTGCTGAGGAAATCGGCAGCAAGCACTGCAGGTGGTCTGACACTTTTCTGGCTGAATGAATCCTTAAGTCTTCTATGCAGGTACCTACCCTGGCACACCCATTCAGCCTGGCAGGGAGTGATTAGTGGAAAGCGGGAGATTCTACATTACATCAGGGAGAGAAATGAGCCTGTGGATTTTCGGGTAAGTTTCCATACATTCTTGCCACCAAAAAATATGATCATAACCACTGTCTGTGCATACTCTAGTAGGCATACTATGAGCATATTACCAAATCATTCATTCCCTCCTTCTCATAGCAAAATAAATGGAGGAATATCTCATCTGTGAGCTCCACAAATGCTGAAGTCAAGGGCTTCCTTATTCTTCCCATTTCCTAGGCAAGTTCTATGTTCTTTATGTTTGTATATAAGGAGTAGCTAATGCATGATACAATGATGAGTGTATACTCTCTCCTTGGGCAAGCAGTCATCTAGCACTGAAATCTGCAGTTGTTCCAGATTTCTAAGACTGTAGTTTTGCAATACTGAATGCTGTGATAACTCTGGGATATGTAGAGGCACATGAAGGAATCTGGTGACAAAATAGGAGAACTTTAGTCCAATTGCAAGATAGAAACTTACATCTCCCTTGCTTATCATAATTGATAGAGGAGTGGAAATCTGTACAGTGTAAGGAATGATGGAGAGGAAAATTTTGTCATCTGGAATATTTACCCTATTTCATTTAATGCTTTCTGGGTCTCTAATGGAGTAATTTGTCCTTAATAGTTTCTAGAAATGTCTACACATTATTTTATTCTTGTTAGAAAATTAGAAACTGCATGTGTAGTATTTTTATTTAGACTACAGTCTAATCTTGAGCCAAATGTATCACTAGTATAGTTCCACTCACTTCATTTAATTATGCTGAGTCTGAAGCTGGCCTTTTGTAATTGTTTTCTGACAAGACTTTTAGAAGACTAAAGTATGAAGCAGTATTTATAGTGATCACTGCAAGTGCAGAGTCAAAATTATGGTGTTGAGTTAAAAGCTAGAGGCCTCTGGTCGAGTAATCAAATCTCTTTGTTTCAAACATAATTGTTTGTGTCTAACTCACTTTGTTCTATTTAAAGACTAACTGAAGTCTTGACATATTGAGGGCTCATTTCAGTAAGCTGGTATCATACTTTCCATTAAGGAAACAGAGAATGATATTGCACTTCATTGGCACTTTGTAGTGCTAGAAAAATATTTTGTTGGATGCTAAGTGTTATCTGTAATTTCACAATTCAAATCGTTACACAGATATTTCTTTTCATAAAAATGTATCTCTCTATTATTTTACTCCCTCTTTGCAACTTTAAAAATAGATAAAAGATCCAGTCTTCACCCCTCCCCCAATTGCTATAAAGAACCAAGTACAAGCATTGAAAAATCTTAAAAGCTCCTATATGTTGCTGATGACCAATACTGCCATACAATTAGTTAAACCTAAACCATAATAAAAAGGATGAAACAAATAGGTCAGGCTATCCAAACAATAAGAAAACCCTCAGGAAATGTATTTAGTCCACCTGTTTCCTTGATCAGTCAACTCTATTAATCAAAATATTAAAAACAGCACAAGAGTAAAGTATTAAATACAGTCTCTTGAGATGTCCCTCCTCTAAATCAGAACCCCAAGATCTGGACATTCATCCTTGTCTTTGATCCAGAGCTGAAATCAGCCTGTTTTCTAAAAAGCAATCAATGGTGTAAAAAGCTTTTCCTTTCAAAACTCTAGCCAATATCAGTGAACCAATCTTGTTAGATATGACCTATCAGCAGGGTGTCTGCTATGGAGTAAGATAACCATATACTGTTACACCTAGAATAGCATGATTTTAATGCAAAAGAAAAGGAAAATGGAAGAAGTGATAAAAAAAAAATAAGATCATCCACCTAGTGTGAGAAAGTACTGTCTCAAGTAATCCAGTGTAAAGGCACCCACAATACGGCAGCTATCTCCTGATTTTGAGGAGCTTTGTAGCCAAAAGGGTTCAGAAAAAGGGTTTTATACAGTCATATTCAGTGACAGTTGGTGAGGCTGAGTAACTGTATTTTATTTACCTTCAAAAATGTTACCACCTGCACTCAGGTTGTGGAGAGCTAGAAATCACCTTGGTTTTACGAAGATAAAGTAAAAAATACAGTGACAAAATCTTCTGATACTATAAAATCTAGCAACAGTATGGAGTTTTATTGCTTCAAACTATGTTACTTATCAACATTAACAGAATAATTCAACTGCATTTTAAGAAATAAGTAGTGCTTGAAATCTGCACTATTAGACTACTTGCAATTTGAAACATATATACATCGATTAAAATTTTAAATAGATAATTCTTTCAAAAAAATAGTGCACACTGACACAAAGATACTGTGTTCTGCTGTAAAGCAGCTTCAGGAACACTTCAAGAAGTATTTTGCAAGATTTACAAATAACACACAAAAAAGTCTGCAGAGAGAATTACCCCCTCCTGATATAACTCATCCGATAAGTCTGGAATCCACTCTCTTCTATTTCTAAAGGCCTGTAGTTTAGCTGTTGCTGTAGACTCACACTAAGTCTTGACTTAGTCCCTAGTGTTAACCATTACGTGATGTTCATTTTAACCTTTGAAATAAAAAAATCCCATGTGCTTGCCTTGCTAACAAGTATATATTAGAAGGTTTTGGTCTAAACAAAAATTGAAGTGGTGAATTGTAACTATTCCACATGAAGAAATTAGAGATATAGGAGGCTAATGGTGCTCTACCCAAACCATCACAGTAACACATCTGCTTGAACCTCAGCTTAGGACCTGGCAGCCAAATGATCAATAATGGACACAAAACCAAATCAAACACAATAAGTTATTAGGAAAGGAATAGATAACAAAACAAAACACTGTGCCACAATACAAAATCTGCCATGTAAGGGCATCTTGGAAAATACGGGTCTGGTCTCCAGCTCCAAAAGATTCACAGAAGTCACTTTGTCATGGTTTGAGCTCAGAGGGCAACTGAGCACCACACAGCTGCTAATTCCTCCCTTTACCCCCCCAGTGGTAAGAAGAAAATAAACCAGGCTTGGGATTCGAGATAGGACAGGGAGGGGCAAATCACCCATTATGGTCATGGGCAAAAGGCGGACTCATTAGGGAAAGAAAAAAAGAACATACATCTATTGCAGACATTAACACCAACACTTAACAGAGTAGGACAATGTGAAGCATTACCACATCTTGCGAACACTTTCCTCCCACCTCTTCCTTTTTCTCAGGATCAGCTCTGCTCCCAATATCTCTACCTCCTCCCCCCAGCAGCACAGAGGGCAGGGAATGGGGGGGTGCAGTCAGTGCTGCCACTTCTTCCATCTTTGGTGGCGGGAGCTTCTGGAACTTCCCCCTGCTCCAGCGTGGTCCCCCGCCCAAAGGAGACAGTCCTCCACAAACTTTCTCTGATGTGAGTCCCTCCACTGGCTGCAGCATTTCCTTACACTCCTCCGGCGTGGGTCACCAATGTTTTCTGATTGGAGTCCCTCCAGTGGGCTGCAGCCCTTCCTGAGCTGCTCTGGCACGGGACACTCCTGCATGCTGCAATCCTCCCAGAGCTGAACTACAACAGCGGGGGTTGCTTCTTCACACAAGACCCCGGCCTCTTTCAGCCACAATCACCTTAGTCAACTACATGAATCTTCGCACATGCCATAAATCAATGTTTGCTCCACCATAGATCTTCATGGGTGGCAGGGGGGGCCTCCCTGCCATCTCACCACAGGATACAGGGGAGTCTCTGCTCCAGCACACCTCCCCCCTCCTTTCTTCCTCCATTCCTCCACTGATCTTGGTGTTCACACAGCTGCTGCAACTCCTCCTCACAAGTCCAACTGCTCGTCACCATGTCCCTTCTTAAATATGTTATTGTGGTGGCACAGCTGATGGCTAGGCCTTGGTGCAGAGGTGGAGCTGACTTGGAGCTGGGGGAGCTTCAAGAAGCTTCTCACAGTTGCCACCACTGTAGCCCCCTCCCCCGCTACCAAAAAAAAAACCCACCACTCATTGAAACCCATGACACACTTATCAACGGTATGAAATAACATCAGAACAGGAAATATCCAAGCATATTAGAGCTCTCCAGCTTGGAAAATAAAAAAACCCTACCTCTTTGTCTATGTCCACATACATTTATCCCTAGAAATCACCTTTTGGCCGCTGTCTGTGATGGACACCAAACTACCTGGATCTCTTCTTGGTATGCTTTGCTTGTTCTTACAGTGCAGCTGACATAACTGCGTTTTCTGTTCCTCCTGTCTCCCCAAGTACCTACTCTGCTTCTCAAGCAGGTTCTGCTTGCATTACTTCCCTTGCTGAGAAATCTGCAGCCTAAGCTAGCAAGTTTAAAGACAGGCCTTGTAGCACAATTGACTCACATAGCAGAATTGAAGAGACACAGTGGAAGTCAATAGTTTTTTAGAACTGAAAATTCTAGCTTAGTTTAAATTTAAGCATATTTGACAATAGTTTTCCCAATCGAGATATGACACCATGAGTGTTCTGACATAGAGCAACCAAGATGAACCATTGAAGCATTGATGACCATTTGTATATTCAGTGATTTCTGAGACTGTTCTTTGCTGCAATGCTTCTTACTAGTTGGCCCTCTTTGATGTCCTGAAAACAAACCAGAAAGCAGTAATAGGGGCCTCTTCAGGAGTTGTGAATATGTGAAAATTGCCCAGCTAAATACAATTCCCTCGTATTTCTCTCGTGTGCCCAGTATTGCCAAGTGGCACCAGTGTCCATTGTCATGCATTGGGACAACTAAAGGCCACAGAATTCTCAAAAATTGTTTAGACTCCATCCTGTGCAAATTATTACAAAAGCTAAATTAAATACCAAAAAAATAATATTCTCTTATTAGACCTTGGAGAATTGTCTCTGCAGTAAATTGCAAGCAATGACTACATAACAGACTGAGCTGTAACAGCAAAATTCCCCAACATTTTTCCCTGTTACCCACACCCCCTATCACACAGATTGCAACCCTTTCAGGAAAGCTGTAGAAAGAATTAAATGTCTTGGGTGGGCTTTGCATTCTAAATGTAGAATTAAAAATCTCTTTTTCACTGACTAAAGACTCAAAAAGTGCTTTGAAATTGCAAACGCTCATCAGTATTCATCATAACAAAAGCTTTAAAGGCACAGTAGTCATTTTAACACAATCTCAGATATCCTTCTCTTATTCCAAAGGGCAACAGTGGAAGGAGAGAGTATTTGTTTTTTTCATGAGTGGATCATAGAGCTGTGACAATTGGAGTGACATGAGAGCCAGCAGTGTTACCCACCTGTGTACTTGCAAACACCCTGAGTAACATTTACCTACTTTCCAGATGCTTGTTCTTTTTTTACAGAAGAAGAAAAAAGGACCATTCTATCATTAGTCCCCATTATGCTTTATAACTAAATGAGCCAAATTGCACATTTGGTGATTCTACAAAAAGGGAGTAATGAGGTCAAGGAAATCAGCAGGAAAAGTATAACAAAATCAAAATGTGACACAAATCTTCAGGCTCCTGGTCAATTATCTAAGGTGTGATCCTGATGATGCTGAGTTCAGTGGCTCTTCCTTCTGGGTAGTCAAACACTCTCAACTGTGTCCTCTTGTTCAAAGTCATTAAGGATCAAGCTACTACTTTTAAAAAATGCCCTGAATATGGAAGGCCACTGATCCCAGCATTTCAAAAGATATGGACTTCTCTGTGGAAGAAAAAAATATTTTTAAAGTAGGATCTCTCCTCCAAACCTCAGTTGGCTATGAAGATGAAAGAGCAATATAGAGTGTCTACACTAGTTTGAGATTGGTTTCTTTGTGGAGGTTTCCCAAAGATACACACATACAGAGTGTAGGAAATGTGAAAAAGGCAGTCATTTGTGTACTTCTATTGCATAAGTGCTGACTATATGGTTTCTAGTATTCACCAGCCACTATTATAAACCAATACATGACATGAGGGCAACTGGATGGGGGACAAGCTGCTTTGTGACTCTGATGTAGCAAGCCCACTCCCCTCAAATCTCACACACAGATTATGGTGCTTACACCACAGAATTTCAACTTCTATTTCCATGGCCTATCAGCAAATCACTCCCTGGACCTTTCTCCCTTCCTGTCATCACACATACCATCCCCAGCTGGTCAGATTGATGGGCAGCTGTCTGGTGTGGTGTAGTCCAGAGAGCAAGGCAGAAGCTGGGATGCAACACTGGTGCTGTGGAATATTTCAGCTGATAGAACACAGTTCCTTGTTACAGCTTGGCACTTTGGCCTCTCCCCTGTGTGTGTTATACTTATCTTCAGTCACACACTTCACTATGCTGTTGCCTTAGGCAGATACTTCAAAGATCTGCAAATACTGTTAGTAGTATTCTCTTCCAGAGACTATTCCATATCTCCTGCCATTACTCCTCTGGCACTCCCCACACAACTTGACGCACTGCAGACAGCAGCCATGAATATTAGCTAGTTCATGCATACTCACAGGAAAATGATACTAGAAAACTGTCAAAAATGTTTTTTTTAACACTTAATTGAATGCATTTAAACTCCTATGGAGACCTGACCATTGGAGGGTGACATGACCACAAACAAAGACTGATAGAACATAAACTTTCTCTGTAAGTCATCTAAGCGGCAGAATGCAGCCCAGGGTTACAACAAACAATCACAGGTGTCTCTCTGCAAATGGCCAGATGATTGTTCCACTGAAATTTTCACTTTTCTATATATGTGCAATTGCTTCTTTTGAATTAGGAGGCTGAAAAGAACTGATCTATTGTTCTGTAACACAGGCAAATTTAGGTATTAAAGGTGGCTGAGCTATTTTGAAGTCTAACAGTACACCCACACAACTGAAATAAGCTTCTGCAAGAGGATCTAAAATCATCATGACAAGAAACAGAATCTATGGCATGTGATAAGAGAATTGCCCTCTGTAGAGCATCTATATGTTATCAGCAACTCTACATTCCATACACACTTCATAATAGATGCTCAATTTTTGTGAAATGAGAACTAATAAATGGACTCAGGGTTTGTTTGTTTTTTTTTTAATTGCTAATATGATGTTAAAGGAGATACACAGTCCTCAAAGCTTCTGACAATGGAGAAGCAGCATTTACTGTTACGCCTGCACTTGCTTTTTTGAAAATGTGCTAATAAAATCTATCATGGTCTATACCTGTGTCTGGAAAATGTATTAGGCTGATATCAAAGTAATATCTGCAAGTAATAATGTTAAAAAACTTAAATATTGATGAGCATCAAGGCCTTCTTTTTCACTCTGCTGATATATGTGCAGAAGAGTAGAAAATCAATTAAAAATGTCAGTCAGTTTTTAATCACTCTAATAATTAAATAACAGCATTTTACCAGATCTCTGATACACTATTCATAAGTGCACAGTGCACTTCTGTTAAGAAAGATGATAGATCATTTACATTTGACAAGTATTTCTGGAGGGAAAAAGCTCCTGGCAGAAACAGGAAAGTCAAAATTTAGTATGTCAAATGAAAAAGTGATAGTGGTAGTAGAAGAAACACTTTTTTGAAACCACTGGTTACAAATAGCATGATAAGGTGGCACTTACACTCTCCTTTAATTAAGAAAATGTAAATATCAGTGACAAGGAATAGACTGAAGATATTTTGACTTAATCAAAGCTTCACATTTTAGGATCATACAGCTTATTACCCTCAGTCTGACACGAACATGAATAGGAGTTCCATGAATAGCTTTACAACAGCATATGGCTTCATTCCTGCAATAAGCCCACACAGATAGATTCCCTACATAGACAGCCTTAGATAAGTCACTGGCACTTTGTACAGTCTTCTACTGGTATAGAGATCATTGCAGAATAGGACCTGTATGCTTAAAAATCGCCAGTTTGACAGCATATATTGGCAATGTATGTTCCCTGCTCAAAAAACAGGATTGAAAGGTAACACTATGAATGAGATAAAGTTATGCAATGACTTTAATATTACCTTAATACCTGATTTTCTGTGCCATCTGCAGCTTAAGGATTCTAGAGCTTCATCAACACTGTTCATCAGAAATCTCTGGTTCAGTATTTCAGTTAGTATTATCTCAATGATCTCAGATTTTGTGATCTGTGCCATGTTTCAATACAGGAACCAGGCCCTGTATTCCTCTCAGATACAGTGAAAGAGAATGGCTGAACTAACAAATCTTTCTTTAAAAAAATATTATTTAAAAATTAAGCTTTTATATTACTAACAAGTGAAATAAACATCTTCCATAATTGGGAAACTGTAAGTTTGTCCTTACTAGTCACAGCACAGACCACAGGAAATTAAGATTGGCCATCAGTACCCATGTTCTGGAATAAATGGAGGACTTGGGGTGGGAGGGGAGCAGAAGCAGACACAGAAGGACCGCAGCACACTCCCTGTTCCTTCGGGACTTTCCCACCTTGGCACTGTTGGGTTTTTTGCTTCAACTCTTTGTTTCTCTCCTACACTCTCTTTTCCCAAGTCCGACAGTCTTTCATCGCATCTTCATACCTCATCTACTTCTCTTCTTTCCTCACTTGACTCTTCTTCCCTTTTCTCTACTCCATTTTTCCAATTATGCACAATTCCCCTACAGAAGCAGTTTCAATAAATAAGGGAATATTGGTGTAGGTTGTGAACCTATTGGGACATTTGCCATTATCATGCCATGGAATGTATTACATTCCTTCTGTTGTTAAATCTTGTATGTGCTCTTCACAACATGGACTGTCTTATCTCTGTGTTAGCACCGTGCAGTCATAGACATTTTTTGACTCATAGGTATTTCCAGAACCTGATTATTATCATTAATAATGTTGATGAGAAGAACAGCAGTAATATAATCTAATAAAAGCAAAACAGTCTCAAAAAAAAAAAAAAAAAAGGTAAAATTTCAAAATATTTAATTACCAAGAACATCATATGGCTTGAAAAAATTAAGGATGTCTGAGACACAGACAGTTTAGCTTTTATCTTTCCTGAGTCAGGTATATTTCTTAAAGGAGAACACAGGGATTATAGCATTAAGCAAGGGAAATTGTTCTTGTCTGTATCCTCAAAAAAAGTCTGTTAAATACTTCTATAAAATTGTCCTTCATAGTTTAAGTTTCTTAATAGACGTTTAAGTGTTAACCACTTAAATTTTATAGGAAAGCTACACTATTTTCATACTTAGTTGCATGCATATCCCTAAATTAATTCATCACTAGAATGGCAGATTATATTTAGTAAGCAAAGCATCTGTTAAAACTGCACTATAGCTGAAAAATACTTCCGAGTGCAATAGAAACTGATAAATCTGCAAAGGTAAAGATATATTCATAGTGTCATATTTAAGTCTAACTTGACATATGAGGTTCACTGATATGAGCATAAAAGTACTTCCAGATAATGTCTTCACAAACAGTTTTGAGGTCTGCATGTGTATTCTCTCCTCTCAAGTATCCTAGGGAGGTTTTACTAACATAATCCTAAACTTAATTTAATTCATATCATTATTGTCATTCTTAATAAGCAATATCTAGTACATAGACATGAAGCTCATCTCTTTTAACACTTAAACACTGTGTGAATCAGGAAGGATCTTTATTAGGAGACTTTATAAAAATGAATAAATGAAAAATATGCAGCCATTTTTTAATGAGAATTGTATCTCTTGTTTGCCAACTCTTTTTAAAAACAGCAACAATGGAAATAATATGGAAATACTGTTGTATTGAATTCTACTGAATTGTAAACCTACTATTGAAATATTAAGTTTAAATGTATGGAAGAGTGGAAGAGGGGTAGAGCAGAAGTCCAAGAAACAGAAAACATAGTTAATTATGCTGACTCTTATAAAAGAATATTGATTTAGGGTGAATAAAATGATCAACTCTAATCTGTTCCATGTCTTCTGTCACTGTCTGTGCAGTTCTACTGCAGTAAAGTTCCTGAGTTATTATAAAGTTGTACTCTGCAAATTAGAAATATCAGTAAGTATTGGGCAATGACTGAATGACTTTTGAAATGTACAGATACTAAAAAACAGAGATGGTTAATAGAGCAAACCATTTTACATGGTAAATTCAAGAAAAACGCAGTTCTTAAAGAATTCTGCTAAGATTTATTTGGTATGAAATCTTTATAAAAACCAATGATTTTTAGCTTGCTTGCTTTTCCTCTCTTTCTTCACTTTCCCTTTTTCCTCATAACTTTTTAAGCGGAAACAGAAATAATACAAAATATGTTTCTAAGTTCCTATTAAAAACAAACAAACAAACAAACAAAAGAAACACAAAAAAAAAAAAACAAAAGCAAAACAAACCAAAAAATCCCAAGCAAACAAACAAAAAAACCCCAAAACAAAACAACCAAACAAAAAAACAAAACAAAACAAAACAAAAAGAACCTGGATGTTTCCAAAAGTTTTTGGCCATTTCCCTCCTGCCATGGGTTCTTCTCAATGAAAATTAGATTGCATTTAAAAGGAACAAATGAATAAAACTCAACAACAAGCTCCCAGGTTTGAATCCAATCATGTTTATGCTAAAAAGTATTATACCACTATCAGTGAAACCAGGTTTATATCTTTTGGGTTTAGTCAGGTAACTGTATAAAAAAGAAGAGCTTAACAAGGTACATATCCACTGAAA
This sequence comes from Tyto alba, assembly GCF_018691265.1. Lineage (NCBI taxonomy): Eukaryota > Metazoa > Chordata > Aves > Strigiformes > Tytonidae > Tyto > Tyto alba. The sequence goes on from NW_024881313.1 coordinate 10,965,016, forward strand.
ACTGTACTTTCTACATTCTCTGTTCTACTGCTAGTTTAAAAGTGAACTAGTATAGGATACTGAGGCCGTACCAATAACCAACATGTCTTGTGAAATAATAGGGGGAAATGAACAAGGGACTTCACAAGGATTAAATTTTTTCTTTTTATGTTTGCCCACAGTTCTTCTGACCTCCTTTTAGATGGGATACATTTCTCTGATGGTGCACAGGAATCAAATATGACAAAAATCAAGTCCTAGCTGAATAGCTGACTTTGAAAGAAGATGTCCATCATACTAACCATATTTACAATGAGAAGACTGTGTTGTGAACTTTTACTCAATGACACGCTAACTTTATCTTTTAGATACACCAAAGTGGTAACAGGAGAGAAAATAAACAGATGATCTTCTCTAAGGTAATGTAATGACAGTTAGAATTACAGGTTCTACAGGTTTTCTGTAGTATCTTGTTTTTGCTTATGGTAAGAACAAATGAAAAAAAAGTTCAGTGAGAAGTTTTAATCCAAGCTATTATATTTTAGCCTTGTGACAGCCAAGTAGAAAACTGTTAGGAGAAGGGCAGACAATAGGAAGCATTCATCAGAAGTCAGTGTATTATAATCCCTTATCCTATTTTAGGTCAAGACAAAACAGACCGACATTCAGAAGGAAACATGGAACAAGTTTAAACAAAGCAGCAGCAGGATATTACCTCTCAAGATCTCATCTGGTTTAAACAAAACAGAATGAAGCGAGTTGAGAAATATTAGTCAGAAGTGCCAATAAAACCATGACTGCCAAAACATTAAGATTCCTTTTACTGTAAGAATTCTTTGAACTTTTGCACCTTTTGAAGAGCAGGCTAGCCTAAATCTGAAAAAATGGAACCAATTAATCAGTGACAGAACAGTAAGTCAATGTAATTGTACAGTAAAACAATAAATAGTAATGAAGTTCACGATACAAAAATTACATGTAAAGAAGAGCATGAAACAATTTTAAAAGGGGTTTTCACTCCTTTTTTTTTTTAAGAGGCACCTTACAATAGAACTATTGGTTTCTATTACTGAGGAACACCACAGTAGTTTCTTTTTAACGGGAAAACAGTAAGAGTCTGAAATACAAGGAATAAATAGTAAAGTATGATATGTCTTGAAAATTTAACTGTCATGTTTTTTCTTTCACTTAGAAGTCCTGAATGTTTCATCTAATTCTTCTGATGACTCTTTATGCATTACCCAGATTCTAGCAGCTGTTCAAAGTCCCAATGTCCTGTCTTTCCCTATTTGTGTCCATAGCTAAGTATGCTTGAGAGCCATTTGATATATAATCATCCAGAGATCTTAGCTATGGCCAACTGCAGTCTGCACAGAGGATTTTTGGACACACCAGTTATCTACAAACACGGTCAATTCCTTTGACAAGGTCTGTCCAATTATCACTGTAGCTTTTGTGGTTTTCCTGCATTATGTGTCCAAGGATTAACCATAAAGAGACTGTTTCATTCTATTTCTTTCCTCACAGCACAAGACAGTGGGATAAAAATAAAAAAAGAGGAGAAACTTGGGCAAAATCAGCCTTGTACTCTTTGTCTACCTTTGTCTTCTCCCAGAACCTCCTTGTCCCTGGAGTTGGCAGATAGCACACGGTGGCATGGGGAACACACCCTTTCGTATTTGGTCTGCATGTAAAAACAATATATTCCCTCTTTTTGACTCCAATTCTGCCACTACCTAGACTTTCCTTCATCATTACTTTGGCTTTTGATATAAGAAATTTCTCGGTTGCCCACTTTCTGTAGGAACCCATAGGCCTCACTAAGAAGACTAGACCTAACCTGTACCAAGGGGCACAGCCCAAGCTGTCAGGGCATCTCTGGAGTTTTACACACTCTAAGGGAAAAAAGAGAATGATAGTGTTCAGCTGTCGAATAGATCTTTCCCCTTGTCACTGACACAGGAGGTAAGCCATATAGCATGAAACCTCACCTGTGTAATTTCTAGCAAACATTAAAACCCTTATTTGAGTCAATATAAAATATTCCTCTCAAGTGCTTTGACAAAATCATTGAACTAGACCAGATGATTGAAAACTTACACATCATCACATAGCTTACTTATCTTATAGCTTCTGCACTCTTATTCTAACATGGTGATTTTGAAAATATTAACTAGGAAATGGAGCCTGTCCTATTGTACCAGTGAGGCTGAGAGAGATACATTTTTCCATATGAGTTAGGTTTTTTCTCTTTTTCTTTCCCAGCATCAGATCCAGCATTGTTGGATCTCAGGCCCAAGACTGTAAGAAGGGAGGAGAGGGTATAGGGAGAATCACACTATTATTCTAAGTCACGTGCTTAAAGAGCAGTTCTCTGTTGTTAAACATAGGGCAAGCAAACAGTAAGTCCAGTCATGTCTGCTGACATACTTCTCAGTCCCAGTGAGACCATCCTACAGGATTCCCCTATGACTTACAAGCTGTCTGTCCTATCTGGCATGCTGGCATTGATGAGGCAACTCAGTAAATGAAAAGTAATTAGTACCGAGCTTGTTACTGAAGACAGTGTGGCATGGTATGAGGTTATGAAAGTTAGAATATGCCTTTGCAGTAATATCTTGATGGTTATATGTTGGTAATTAATGTTGGTCCAAACTGGGATGCTCCAGAGTGCCATTTCACCTAGATGGCCTATGAGTATGTCCTGTTATCTCTATGACTTGGACATCTCTGGAGTTTCCCACACACTATACCAATCAAGCCACTCTTATAATGCCCTGGGAGTGATCTAATGATAAGGCACCTTTAAAAATTACAGAATATTACCTATGGAGTTTCACAGGGGTACAGTTGCAGTAGTGTAAATTCAGTCATTGGTACACAGATGACTGTTTCTGAATCATGTAATTTTCTTGTCCTCTCTGTAGAATATTCCCATGTACTCTGTACTTAATTTTCAGCAATAATACATATCATATCCAATAGATGGGATGCTCAGTGCCTTATTACTGGTACATTCACAGGATCCAATTTTCAGGCAGCACTTTCAAAGATATTACTTATTTCAGTGGATCGTTGGCAATGAAGACTAAAATTTTCTTTGGGAAGGAAAACAAAACAATGAAGGACAGATTATTAGAACTTCTGAGTGAGTGTAAAATATTCTGTACAGGCAAGGGTACCCAGACACTCTTCAGAGTTCAATGTCTGTCAGGGAAGCGCCTTTCAAAGAAAAGAGTAATGAAACCTAAAAGATCTCATCTATTTTTTTGAGAGAGTGTGTGGTGGAAAGAATACACAGAATCATTAAGTAGTGCCTATCACCACCATCAAGAAAAACAACTGACAAGACTTTTTTCTGAATACACCAGCCTGACAATATGTCACAAAGCATACCAATCCAGCCTCAATAAGATGAAGTTACTCTTTCAATGCTTTAAAACCACACGGTAGAATTCATGATAAAAATATTAAAAAGATACATTAGTTTCAGAGGGCTAAATCTGCTATCATGAATAGCTTTATAAATAAGACTACGTGAGTTCTTTATTTTCTTCAGTTAAACAACATATGTTTTCTTAATCATCTAGTGAAGAGCAACTATAAATACCAGAAAAATCTGCTTTGGTCACATCCATTAATCTTGAGCACACATCCCTAGGGAGTTATTGATTATCTTTTAGTCTAGCAAAGCTGATCATTAGATTTATTACTTGGGAAATCTATCCCACTAACATGTTGTCCTGATTCAAGCTTTTGAACACCCTAAAGTCATTCAATTAGAACTAGTTAACAGAAATTGTCTTTTAAAGAAAAAGAATCATATAAGATTATGTGGTCCAAATTCTAATCCTATTACTTAAGTTTCCTCATAGGAAAGATTTATTCTTACAGTCTTAGAAAAACTCTATTGATAAAACACTTGATTTGGAAAAAAGACAAAAATAAATTGCTTTGCTGGCCCACCTAGGATTAAAGCCTGAGGAATCAATATTTTTGTGTTTTGTATGTTTTGTAGCCTGATTGATAGCCATTTTTCTTTTATGTTACTGAGCTGCATTTTGAAAGCTTTTCAAACTATTAACCCTGAGAAACAGTCCTCTGACTTCTGATACTGCCCAAGGAACCTGATTTCCTCCAGATTTAATATATTGATTTACAAGGCACCACAACACAGAGAGTCCTATTAAAGGAAAACTAATGTAATAAAATTTGTCAATATTCTATCTAGACCAATTTATAAAGAGAAAGTATCTTTTAAAAAGTGTTTCTTAAATGGAGCCTTATAATGGATAAAGAGTCAGATCACTTCCATCTTGAACCTGAACACGAGCATTCTTTTCCTCTTTGGATTGCTTTGAAGCAGTTTGTGTTGTCCATGGCATCTACGTGGCAACACTGACTCAGTTCCATTTAAAATTAATATTAAGTGAATGAATATATCTCAGTGTGTTTTCACACTGTCCAAGCAATTTCTTCACCCCTAAAAGTCCAATATACTCAGTTCAGACTCCTAACCTTTCCTGCACAGGTCTTCATCCAAGAACATCCTGCCAACAGTCCAAAAGGTCATTGAGTTCAATAACTCTATGGATAAAGAAACTTCACAAGATTCAGAAAGTCTAAAAAAAGCAGGAGAATGGGGGCAAAAAAATGGAAGTGATGGAGAATTTTTAGCTACACTGTTAAGGTTTATTAGTCACCCACCTATACTGATGAATATCTTAGATGTACAAAAAGCTTCTAAACCACAGGAAAGAGACATTATTTAAAGAACACGATGTCTTGATCAAAAATTTTTTTCTTTCTTTATTTGGTAAGAGAGATTCTTATGAATCGCACAACATGATCTCCATTTAGCCAGCAAGGCTAATTCTCGGATGAGAAAGAGTTGGGTACTTTTCCATTCTAGAGTTTTCAAAGAGCAGCTAATCCTTTCATGAAATCTATAAAGCACATATAATAAACAACAAAAAAAAATAACAGTCTCTCAAAATCATACATTTCCACTTTGGAAAAATAGCAACACTGCAATTCTAACTTCAGGTTCTGTTTATCCAAAGACTATCTAAAGCACCACAAGAGAAGTTACAGATACTAGGGGTCTTGCATGGAATTTGTCTGAACTTGTTTCTCCTTACACAGCAGGCCTCATAAGACATTTTCAGGTTTGCTAGAGGGGCTTTTCTTCCTACCATGCACTTAACTGGACACCGTTGCAGATCAAATTTTTCAATCTTTAAATTTATTTAATTAATTAATTGTCTGGATTTTACTTATCTGAAGCAACATATAGGTATCATCTCCAATTGTAACACAATCCCAAACCTATCAGCTGAAAGCCCTATTTTATAAATTGTGTAGGGCATAGGCCAGATTCATCCCAGTCAGTTGAAAAATTAAATCTTGCTTTGTTTCTTCCACTAGTTGTACATAAATTCACTCCTGATGCTGATTTTCTTGGTAAAAAAAATCTTCATCTATTGTTTTAATCAATACAAAGGTGAATTGGTAGAAAAACAGGAAATACAAAGTTTTAAAGGCCTGTTAGGAGCTCCAGACTCAATCTCCAAATGATAAGAACTCATGCTAATTTTAACCTGTTAAAGTTATATGTGCATCTTGATTTTCAAAAATGCATAAGCAACTAAAAATTAAGATTTTCAATAATAAAAGTAAGTAATACTACCTTTCAAGTTTTTAATTTATTCTTAGATTTGCCCACAAAGTAGATCAGTAGAAACCTGCTATATTTAATTGATTTTTCTAATCTTCTCACATAATATGCCTCTGTAATTCCTAGTTGGTTAAAAGCAGTTTTGATTGTTAAGCTTCAGTAAAACTGTATGACTTACTATTAAGTCAGCACTTACACTTGTGTGTAAATACAAAAATAGTTACAGAACTGGTCCTGTATTTGCATAAGCCTCAAAACCATAAAATTTCATAACTTGTGATATTATTTGAAATAGAAACTTCTTGAGAATGAAAGGATACTAGTTTGATTCTAAATATTATCTCCATAATTCGTAATGGTGAGACACCATCTCATTTTATTTAGATGGAATAAATTGACACTATGGAAAGCTTCAAACCACCTAAATATGTAAAAGGGTTAAGAAACTAGAGTATCCTAAACTGCTGAGTCCAACTGGCTGACAGGTAAAACTCAATAGATATTGAATGAAGAATACTATGGTTTTGTACTTAAATGTAGAAAAATCACAGGATTATCTGCATCTGTGATTTAACTCCCATGCTGTTTTGAAATGTGTGGAGTATGCCCTTTAACAGAAAACAGAGTATCTCCACACATACTATTTCTTTATGCTACTGGTAAAATAACTTATTTAACTGCTAGCTTTTTACCATCTATTGCATAAATATGATGCTATACTGGCAAAGTGTTTGCCTGTCAAATTATTGAGCAAATACCAGCATATTGCTGGATTTTTCCTTCAAGAATATTCATCAGATTAAAATGTTGCCCAGAAAACAGAGAACTACTAAAAAGTATGTGAAAAGAGCAAAGAAAGAGAATCTATAAATCTAGCTGATTATTTTCTAATTGGTTTTGTTTAATACACCTTGTGTTCTTTAAAGGACAACCACAGTGTCCTAGGCTAAATTATACAGTGTTATTTGAAAATTATAGCACTATGGGACATTGCTGTATTTTTGTTTTCATAAATCATTGTGTTTTAATACAATTGAAAACTTCTTAGACCTTTTGTATGCACAAAATTTTCTGTGACAAACGTACAGGACAAGAACTATAGCTTTACACTTGGCTTCTAATAGAAAAGCTTTGGTATTATCATTGGATTTGTACTACATTAATTTTCCAGTTCTTCTACTCTAGGAATTCAAGTAGCTTAGGTTCCTCATAGGTACCACTGATTCTTGATAAATCAATATGAGGCCTTAAATCTTCTTATGTCTTCCATAACAGTACTGTGTATGTTCCATTACTTCCATGTTTGACATTTATTTTTTAAAATGTCACAATGTGCCCTTTGCAGTTAAGAATCTTTGGCCCAGTCTAACATTAAAAGGTCAGTGTTTAATCTGTCAGTCAGAGACATCACAGTTGTAACTGTGGGACTTATGGTCTCTTTGCTGGACTAGCTTATGTAGAAACAGCCCTCGGCAGGATGGCATGGACACGGAGCCTGAGGAGAAATCCACTGGAGGAGAAACTAGACCTCAAAAAGCAACGCTGAAGCAGCTTGTGTAAGGAAAGCACAAGAGAGGGGAAAATACATGTTTTCCATTTCATATTATAACGCTTACATGGCCCAGTTGCAGTATTGTGCAAAGATACCCAACTACTACAGAAATAAACAACTCAGTGCATCATTCTGCCTAGGCTAACATGACTTCCAGAGAAAGGGTTGCCTTGAACATTTCTGCGTGGCATGTTATGATGCTAGATCATACCAGCTGAGCAGATGTAGTATCATATCCACAGTTAATACATCAGGCTTTATCTAGATATATTATTACATTTTCACTGTAGAAGAACAGTCATCATACAACTATGGACACTACAAAAAACAAAACGCTGAGGGGGCAAACTGGATCATCAGGGCCCTCTCAGTGTCAAGAGCTCCCTTAGTAGCCTTCACACTGGCCTGTCTCAACAAGCTTTCCCCCTAGAAAAATATCCAGGCACAGCTGGGACTGCATACGCTAAAGACAGTTCCCAGTAGTCTGTACAGAAGAGGAAAGACCATGTTTGGGCTCATCTCTCTCTGTGTAATCCTCCAGTGGTATTCCAGCAGTATTTAATACCTTAAACATTCCCATATGCCTGCATACCACATCCCAGAGCATACAACACATATTCTGAGTTTCACACAGTCCACAGATTATTTCACGCTATTGACACCTTAAAATGACCCCCTCCATCCAAATGCACACACAGTTATAATTTTGTCTTGGCCTACTGAGTCTTGGAAGAAAGACAGGGCCAAATGCTATGCATATCAGGGAATGATCACTGGCTCTGTTTTATTAGAAGCACAGGAATAGTGCCAGATACCAGCGTTCAGTAACTATTTGCTCTTTTACCATATAACATTCGTAAGTACAACAGCGCAATACATGTAGGTCAGCCAGACCATACTTTCTGTGTATATACACTTGGGAGGTCAGTCACAAATTTAGAAAAAGGAATTTACTAAGTAGCTTTTGAAACAATTTTAAGAACTATTGAAAAATCTTTTTATGACTATCTAAAGAATAATCCTCCACCTGCTCTCTGATCTTTTGCTGACATACATATAACATCACTATCAGAGAAAGAAAACTATTTTTAAATATTTTTGAAACCTTTTTGCCATGAAGCACAACACAGAATACTAAGGAATGCCTTTACTTTGATGGGATAGCAGAGATGTAGGACTATGTACAGCTGTGTGCTCTTTATGCTAAGGAACTTAAAACATCTCAGCAAAATTTTGCTTCAGAATATGTACTATGACATGCAGCATATCAGAGCCTCACACAGGGTTGAGGGAAACAGGGTAAATCTGAAGTATAGTGCTTATATCAGTAAGCATCCCAGAAGTCAAGTATATCACAACATATGGGTTGCAGTCAACAGCATGACAGCAGTGACAGCCCGTCATGACACCCTCCCTGTAAAGCTGTAGCCAGTGATAATGAAAATGTCTGATACCAGGTACCATTATTTAAAGGATTATAGCTCATGACCAAAGCTACTAGACAAAAATCTCTGATGGTATGATACTTGACACTAATTCTCATAGCTTGTCATTACTGGTTTTAACTATGAAAGGCACATAATGAGTGAATGAGGGCACCAGCTGTGGATGCCAGCTGACTGAACATCTTTTCATGAGAGTGTTTTGGAAATACTACCAGAGTGCCTATATCATTTTTGTCAAGGAGAAATTCCTGGGTAAAGCCAGAGAACAAGTGAGTCCATGATGCTAAAATATCAGTTTAATTACCAGATCACTGACAGAGATGACAACCTTAAACCTCAGTTTCCCATATACTATTTTATATGCTTTATATTTTATATTCTTCCGTAACGGTGTTCTCTCTGTCATCCCTGTTTATAGCCACTGTATTTTTCCATAAGTAATATTAGGAGATATTTCCTTCAGTAGGCCAAATACTAGCAACTGAACTATATAGTCACTTTCTCTGATTTTTTCTGTCAAAAAAATCGAAGGCTAAGCACAACACAGACCAAGAATATGTGAAAGCTCACACACACTTGTAGAGTGGTTACGCTGTCACTTATGCTCTCTGTTTCTCATTTTCAGAGCCCAGGGTTAAGCTTGTCATTATCTTCAGGCTTCACTCAAGACCTCTGTCCTTCTGCTGTCACTCAACTCATGAGTTCACAAAGTCTCTAGTCTGAATTAGATATTGTAAGAGAATTTAACACAAGTTTTTTTATCAAGCTAGTAACATGCAATTCATTTGGCATATACTAGAAAGACATTCAAATGACTGGATAAAGAACTAAAAATCTGCCATCCATCTTCCATCGTAATTGTTTACAGACTCAACTAGGCCACTGATAAACTTTGAAATATTTTGCAATCAGTATCAAATTTTTGATTGCCTAAATCTGAACCAAAATAAAAACAGTCCCTTCAGAGAAACAGACTGTCAAATTTGAGTGCACCATATAAGAAAAATAATTTTCATAAGCTAATACAAAATTTTCCGTAAAGTTGACACACAACTACAAAATAAACCAATTGCCACTATTTGTTTATTTTCATATTGAAAATACAGACCCAAAGCAAGCTCTGAATGTCTCTCTACTTGCTAAAGCATAACCTATTAATTCATAGCGATATTACCTGACTTTATCACAAGGATGGCTGAACAGTCCATTTCATCAGCCAAGGTGACCTTGCCAGCAGCCTGTCTACAGAGACAGGTGGTAGCTGCTTACTCCCAAGGCCTGCCTCTCCCTTCCATATTTTGTGCCTGGAAGCATTTTGGACATGATGAACACTCCTCTGTCTCTCAAGGTTTGATATTAATAAGGTTATATTAAAATCTCTCTGCTACTTTCCCACAACCCACATTTTTTAATGACCTCCCCAGCATTCAGTCAATAAATGAAATTGGAATCTCTCAAAGCGCTCATCCAGAGGCTGACTAGAGTGAGCATGCACACCTAACCTGTACTTTCTAATACATAACTTACAAAATCACATTATCTGTAGTGAGATGTGCTTGTAGCCACATTAACCTTATCACAAGATTAGCTACAGCACTGTGACTAGAGGTCTATCGGAAGTAATTTGTCTTGTTTTGACCTGTCATAAGATCACTTAATAGGATACTAAATAGCCCACAGAGTTTAGCACACTTTTTCAGACAATTCAGCTGTTTGCAGTCACAGCAATGTATCCTTTTGTCTGAGACAATGTCTTCTAAGCACTCCACTTGCTCACCCTTCGGTATGCTTTCATCTTCACTTTAGTATGTTTTTATACATGTGTTATTCCCCCAGGCCTTGAAGGGTCATGAACCTTATTTCTAAAATGAAAAGAGAAACTGATTTGAAATTGCTTTAATTGATTTTGTCTAACAGATGGACATGCAAAACACATTTAAGACTTGAAGCTGTCCAACTGGATGACCTTGGGAAGGAAGACGACTCTGATAATTCATTTGTACATGCCTCATAAAGAAACAGAGACAGTACCAATCCAGACAATCAGAAGTAACAATGGAAGAGGCAGAAATGGCGTCATATCTTGTAGGAGGGACCTCGTATGGAGGGCGAGACCAGAGTTAAGACCTCACACCAATGCGATGAATGTCATTCTCCTCTATTTACCCAAATAGCCTCAAGATATACAGAGCCAGATGGTCACGCGCTCTATGCTTTACAATCTATTGGCTAAAGGCACTAATCACACCCCTGGAAGTGCTGTGATAGGTCTGCATCATTAGTACATGTGTATAAACTAAATCTACTTTGTGGTTAGTGTATCCAGGCATTCAAACAGGAAGGAAGCACTAGCCCGACTTCCTCATTCTTGCCCTTCCAGGTGACCTCAAGGGCAGGATTACCACATGGCAGTTTTCTGCTCAGAGACCCAGCCTGGATTGTCCAAACCCTGTAGGATCAGTGCATGACCCTGATCCCCAAAAAATCCTACCACAATATCTTTCTGTTTACAAGCAAAACACAACTGAAAATTTACCATCATTAAATAGAGATAGTTTACTGGCAATCAGTTATTGTGTTCTCACTCTGACAGATTGGGTGAATATGAACCTGTCTACAATGAAAGAATCCTCTTTCTGTCCTTCTTAACTAGGAGTAGTGCTGCTATACAGTGTCTAAGACTGTTGTAGAGCAACAGTATCCATTTAACCCTAAGAAAACTGCAGAGCAGATAGCGACAACCCTTGTTTTTCCAATCTTTTCCTATCTATTCTCACCCATACTTCTTTTTCCTTAGCAACTGCAATACTAACAAAGGAGTAATTCAGTACCTGTCCCATTTCTATCATCTGTGTTAAGGCCATCAGTGAAGAATCCAGTGTAACTTCCTATAGCAAACTCCATGAGCAAACAACTTACTTCATGTAGCTATGCTATTTTTAAAAGCATTACCACCAGAAATCAGGAAAAGAGTAGCAGCTTTCTCCCAGGTAAAGCTTGTATAACATTGCTGAAATCTAACCTCAATAAAAAATGACAAGACTAACATTTGTCAAGCAGAAGCTAGACCTGTACTGGTAAATTGAACACAACCAGGGCATGTGCTCAAGATGCTGAAAGGTCATTGTTCACAGGATTAAATTTTTGGAACAGCCTTTGGCATGCTTATGATTCACAACTACACTTTTGCACACAATTCCCAGATGACATTTCTCAGGTAATATTTCCAAAATGCATCAGAGATGAAACAATGCCATTTTGGCATACTTCTCTTGCATAGTCTCTGGGCATTATGCCACCAGGGTCACATCTGCACACTGTCCTACCAGCTCCCCAAAACCACAAAAGTCATGGCACTGCGATGTTAAAAAATGTTCAATTTCTAAGATCTCTCATTTTTCTCAGTGTTGTACCTGCAGGCTATCTCTAGTTAATTATAAGACAGGTTTTATGCAGTGAAGAGTGCACCTGTCCAAGCCATGAGCAGACAGTTTCTCCAGGAGAATGCTATGGGAAATGGTGTCAAAGGCTTTACTAAAGTCTAGGTAGACAATATCTGCAGCCTTTCCCTCAACCCCTAGGAGATCAGGTTCATCAAGCAGGACCTGTCTTTCATAAACCCATGTTGACTGTGCCTGATCACCTGGTTGTCATGTACATGTTGCATGATGACACTCAAGATTATATGCTCCATAATATGGTCTGTTTATTGGCATAAGTGACCTCCAACATAACTCAGCCTGCTGTAGACTTGCCAAACCTAAACCTGTTGCCTACTGACCAGTAAGAGTATATAGCAACAAGGCTACAGAGATTGTAATCATCTTCTCCATGGTGATGGTGTTATAGAATATGGTACTTTGGTACTGGATAGCAGGTGCCAGGTTGTTTGGAAAGGGAAAGTGAGCTCCATTCAAAGGTTCAGCACCTTGTACATATTGGAGTACAACCTCCCCTATAACAGGAATCTTGACCTCAAACTCCTTTCCAGGACCAACAACTAAGCTCTGTTTCCTGACACTGTCTTGAGCTGAAATGTCTGCGCACCATCAAAACCCCTTTTCTCTACATAGTTCACTAGCAGAACTAGGTACCTGACTTACATGGCATGAAGACTATCAACATTTCTGGCTGCAGTTTGAAGGAAAAGGTCCCCAGCGTGGTTCTTCTTAGTCTTTCTAGTCCTTTCTAGAGCAGCTGGTATGTTAAAGATGTGAACAAAGTTACAATTGTGCACCTTCTGAATGCAGAATTCTGCCAATTTGAGGGAGAACATGGTCACAGCCCTCTGATACACTTCATCGAAAGACAGAAAGACAGAAAGACAGAAAGACAGAAAGACAGAAAGACAGAAAGACAGAAAGACAGAAAGACAGAAAGACAGACAGACAGACAGAAAGACAGACAGACAGACAGAAAGACAGACAGAAAGACAGACAGAAAGACAGACAGAAAGACAGACAGAAAGACAGACAGAAAGACAGACAGAAAGACAGACAGAAAGACAGACAGACAAGAAAGACAGAAAGACAGACAGACAAGAAAGACAGAAAGACAGACAGACAAGAAAGACAGAAAGAAAGACAGAAAGACAGAAAGACAGACAGACAGAAAGAAAGACAGAAAGACAGAAAGAAAGACAGAAAGACAGAAAGAAAGACAGAAAGACAGAAAGAAAGACAGAAAGACAGACAGAAAGACAGACAGAAAGACAGACAGAAAGACAGAAAGACAGAAAGACAGAAAGACAGAAAGACAGAAAGACAGAAAGACAGAAAGACAGAAAGACAGAAAGACAGAAAGACAGAAAGACAGAAAGACAGAAAGACAGAAAGACAGAAAGACAGAAAGACAGAAAGACAGACAGACAGAAAGACAGACAGAAAGACAGACAGAGAGACAGAGAGACAGAGAGACAGAGAGAAAGAGAAAGAGAGAAAGAGGGAAAGAGGGAAAGAGGGAAACCGCCTAAGTATATTGCATGAAGAAAGTAGCCATGATTCTACAAGCCTCGAGGAAGAATTTAATGGAACAGTCACAGTGGAAGAAGCTTGTGGCATCCCCTTGAGGTGTGGCCTTGCTACATCCACAATGCACAGTTGCACATAATGGGTCTGAACCACCCCATAAAAAAGTACAATGAACATTTTTACAAAATGAAACACACAGATAAAGAGAACCAAGCTAAATAAAACCGTGTTTTCTTTCTTTTCCATTCTACAGTTATCTTATCTTGGTCTCACTTTTGATCATCCTTTCACCACATTTTCTCTGCAGTGATGAATATCAGCAAAGCAATCCAATTTTCTTGCAATCACATTTCCAAATGGATCTTTTGGGGTGGTAGCGGGGGGTGGTGTGTGTCAAATTCTTTTAGCCATGTGTGTTGTTGAGTGCAACAGCCGTCTTTACTTGTGTTATACCACAGGGCAGATGGCCTTTTTCCAAATCACCCCATATGTATTTGACAAATCATGGAGACATTCTTCACATGCCATGAAAAGTAAGCATTAACATATTGAGTACAACTTTGCATCTGATTTTACACAATTAAAGGGTTTACCTTGCACTCTTATAGGCTTTCATCTGTTTTCTATAATTGGAAATTTACACTGTTAACCAGAACATTTGTGTTTTAATCTAGGATAAAAACTGTTACTGGAATGTTATCTTATAAGTAGTGCTATTTATACAGTGGTCTGTACTTATCCAGGGGAAAAGATAGATAGCAAACCAAGAAGAAAAAGCAGTCTAGACAAATATTGATGAATAGAAAATTATCTATGGCCTTGCAGAGGATAAACATGGAATAGAAGGTTAATGAAGTGATAATTTGTACCAATGAAAGATAAACCCCCATTGAGATTACAAAAGTATGAACTTTCTGTAAAACATATCTAATGCTTATAAGAGTGTCAAAAGTTTTTCCTTGGATAACACAAAATAGTTCTATCACTGTCTGCAGCAGTATGTAGTCTAGCTATTTCCAGTAATAGGAATCATGCTATCAAAGGCAAATGTTGAATGAGACATGAAAATCTGGCCATGGTTCTTGGCTTGCAGGGAAGCTGAATGACACAATATTTGGCCATGATTTCTACAGAGTATGCCAGATTTTAGACTACAATATTGTTATGCACTCCCTAGAACAGATTCAGGACTGACTTGAAGGGAAAAGAACCGTACAGATGTGCAACAGACTGATGTCATCTGACAACATATGGCATCCCAATGTAACAAACTTTATAATTATGTTTCCAGTGGCCTTCACTTTCTGAACTGAGTTTCACAGAAGAAACAAGAGTACACTAGTGGGGGACAAATCATTTATCCAAATAAAAAACTGAAGTTGAAGTCCAACCAAAAAGGTTTATGAAATCTTTCTGGATTCACTGGTTTGCTAACCAAATAGTTTCTACATGAATTTTTTTTTTTTTTTTAATGTTTGCACCAAAATATATTGCAATTTACATTTATAGACATTTTAAGAAAAACATCAAAGCTATAATGAACTAAAAGAAAAAATTATTTTCCAGTCTAAGTAAATGAAAATATATTTTCTAGACCTATTTTCTCCAATTCAATTATCCTCTCTTAGACATTATCTTTTTGATTGATATTACACCCTGCAATGCTTATTTCTGTCTGCTGACTAAATAAGTTGAGATATTTTTACCTTTATTTGGTGAAAAGAATTTCTCTCTCTCTGATGTACAAATAGAATTAAATTGCAAAAAAAAAAAAAAAAAAAGTTACAAACACACTAGTAAACATAAGTACGCAGTCTTTTCTTGATATACAAATTATTAGAGAGGTTTTAACCTTTTTCTGTTAGAGACCAAGAAATAATCTCAGTAGAGCTCTGGACCCCTGTGTAGCAAATGTAAACCCATGGGCAATAAACTATTCCTTAGTAACCTTTTACAGATCCCTTGCCTGGAGGTATCTACAGACCACAGCAGACAACTGCTGTATTAGAAAAAATTAAAAGTCATATAAAAACTATATCACAATGAATTACACAATCCTGTTCAAAAAGCACAATTTGGAATGCGATAAGCTCAAAGTACCAGGGTACAAAAGCTTTCAATGTCTGATTACACTGTGAATTTGTTCCCATATGTGCATAAGAGACAGGTGAATAACTGCATTGTGGAGTCAATGTGCTACTAAAAACAGTGTGTTAGAATGTAAGTTTAGTCAGTTAATAGTATTTGAAATAAATCAAAGCTTAGCTTTCTCCAGCACAGTTTCTAGTCTAGGTAAAAGAAAACAAGATTATTCACAACTTGTCCATGTGCACATCTTCTCTGGATATTATGATAGGATATATTATATTTTAATAACCAAAAAAATACTGATTTCTAATTACTGGCATTCCTTATATCTGTAAAACGTTGCTCAAGATAAATAACCTTGGTAGTGTATGTGTATTAAAAATATAATTTCCTTGGAGAGGTTAAGTAGTTTTTGTATCTATATATTTCTCCAGAAACATTGCTAGTTTTAATTAATAAGAATGACAAAGAAAAGGATAAAATCCTTGCCAGAAAGAGAAAGCAATTTAAAGTTAATGGCCTTTTAAAATTTATTGGTGATTTCTTACAAGACCCAGAGGAAATATATTTCAATAATGTTTGTAATTGAGCTGCATGGGTTTGGGGTTTTTGTGTCAGCATATTTTTTATATTTCTTCAGAGCATCAAAATACTTTACAGCTGTTTGTGTATCTCCGTGTTTGTGTAAGTACATACACTGTGATTTTATGTATTTAATTTTGTATATGTTTGTGCTGTCAATTTTCTTATAGCTTTACAGAACTATAGTCAATTTTCTCACAGTTACATATTTCAGCCACAAATGAATTCACAGATGAGACAATCACAAACAAGTAATGGTTACTGAGGGCTACCTTCCTCAAATATAATAGAAATTACTGATGAGATACTAATTTCACACATCTCCGTATCTTCAAGTGTCAGCTCTGCTCTGTATCCTCAGTGGTGTGGCTGCTCTCTTATGTTGATATTGTGGATTATGGCCTCTCTTTGAAGCTTTATAGTAAAAGTGGGGCTAAAGAGCACTTAGTTGAATGAGAACATGTAATGGTATATGATGTGTACGTTTGCTCATAGTTAGGAGTTATCTTGTCTTCAGGGTAATTTATAAACTGATGCTGGCCACAGAGAGAATAACGTACAACTCACAGCAACACCCATGAAAAGAAAAAAGTCTTTAAGTATGGTCAGGCACTTGGAAAAAAAAGAAACAGTGAGATTAAGGTCAACTGCTCCTCAGTGCCTGGATAAGCGGTTGGAAATGGCTAGCACAGGTGAAAGGTGTTTGATTTAGTACCTTGCACCAGAACATTCACAGCAAGCAAAAATATTGTTTCAATGGAAATTCTTGCTCAGTTTCACCTATGTGCGTGATTCTATATAGTGGGGCTTTTTTGTATATACTGTGTGTAGGGTCTGGAGGCTGGATGTAGACTTCAGCTTCAGAAGACAGGATACAGCTGAAAATAAATCTTTACTGACCATATTTAATTTTTCAGGACAAGGACTGACAAAAGTAAATCTGACTGTGACAATCTTTGAGTAAGATATCGAGTCCTTGCAAGAAAGCATGAATGTACCCTATCCCTACCTTCTCAGTTAAATTCATGTGATTTTTCTTATCTTTCAATAGGGGAAACCCAAATATATTCCCTCATCCCCTTTGCTCTTCCTCATGTCAAACAAGAACCATGTAAAATGAGGCATTTCAGGATAAAATCTTTGTGTAGCAAATGTCATCTGTGGGAAATTTTAATCCAAATGGATACTTTTTGGTAACATTAGAAGCATCAGTAAACAACATATTTTAACAGAGAAATGTCAAGTAAATTAAAGCATAAGCAAAGTGCCACCTCAACCTTTATCTGCAATCATCCAAAGAAAAAAAAGACTCACACACAGTTGTGTATTATGAAGTCGTCCATTAGAAAATTGTTTAGCAAATGTCTCAGATTAAGCTTGGTAAACTTGGGTGTGGGAGCCCAGGGTAATTACAACAGTAACAAAGTATATAAATGACAGCTTAAAAGGTCAGAAAAGTAAGCCAAAAGCTCTGGTGAGTTTGAAACAGTCACCTTCCTTTGGGTGGAAGTCAATTTATGATACAAAGTTTCAGCACTGTAGTTTGGAGTGTAAAGTCCTTTTCCTGACCATATGATACAAGTTAGAGAAGGAGTGATCAATCTTCTTCATGAAGAGCCTCTTCCATCGCTTTTCAGAAGACAACAGCCACACAAAACAACTTGCATACCACTAGGGGCCCTGGCAAGGGGAACTCTGGGAATAGTTCACAGAGCTCTCCTGGATCCCAACAGTGCCTTCTTGAGAAAGAATCATAGAATACCAGGTTGGAAAGGACTCTCCCCAGGAGTAACTTGTACCCATTACAGAAGCTGCAACATTTTTGCCAGTCATTTGACCTGTCTTGGAGGAAATAACTGAACAGTTCAGACACATCTGGCTCAGGAGTCATTGGTTGGACTGTTGGACTCTCTCAGTTTGACTGTAGGGATAATTTATTTGTGTTCCGATGGGAAACTTACAAGAAAAAATGATGTGGGGATCAAATTCTGAAGACCCCATTTTGCTGAAATGCACCCAAAGAGAGCTTGTGGATTCTTTCTGTTATTTACAGTATGAAATTTTGTATTCTGACAGTATAAGCCTCAAATAATAAAGGAAAAAATATTACCTTTTAAAATACATAAATACAAAATTACTGTCATTTAAACCATTTCAGATACATTCCAGGATCTCCAAAGTAAATTCTAACTGTTCTAGTAGGATAAAGTAGACACTTATTCTCAAGCATGATATGGATCTCTAAGTCAAGACAGCCCTCCTAGAAATACAATTCTGAAGAATTTAGTTACAACATCCAATATGAGACTGCTATACAGTGTTCTTTATTTGCACAAGCTTTAAAACTACTTCAGAGAGTGATCAGGTCCTTTTCCTGCCTTCCAGACTTTGCCCCTCTTCTTATGCTCTTTCCACAGTGCATCAAGACAGTCATTCTCCTTATTAGTTTCCTTTTTTTAATGAATACTTAACCTTTATGAAATGCAAATACAGCTCATGTATTTACACTTGTTTTTTATTATGATGGCAGAGGGGAATCCCCACTTCAAATCTTAAGTCAATAATCAATGAACAGAACCAACACCGCAGCCTAAGACTAGTAGATTTAGTGATTTTGTCCCTCCAATAAATGAATCAGATTTTTTTTTTACTCAATTTCTATAATGTTATTTCTGTACCTAAAATCAAGAGACAAAGGCAGCAGGGAACCTTTACTGATGTTTGTGTGTAAATATATATTTTTTGGTTTTTTTTTTTCACATATAAAAATACAGAAAACAAAAGTGAAGGACTTTAATTTCTCAAAGCATTGATTATTCTAGTATGCTGAATAATTTGACTTGAATTTGCTTTTTAGTTCTGCTCTGGGATTTAGAGGAAGATCAGATATTAATATCTTATATAGTTCAAGTCTAACATGGTCTAAGTAGGGCAACTCACTTCTCTCCCCACATCATTCTCCCTCTGCACTTGAAAATTACGAAGTCTCTGTTGCTGCCTCACAGGTGGTAAACAGGGTCAGCCATTAAAGGGACACTGACACTTTATACAGTTCATCTTCTGGCAATGAGTGTGAAATTTCTTAATATAGTGACTTCAAACAGAAGAAATGAGCTGAGCTGTAAATCTTGGTGGTTTCTGCGAATCATTACCCTTGAAAGAATTCTCATCATAGCACATCTGACAAAGGTGTTGGAGGCTTTGAGTAAATTCATACTCTAGCTATAAATCTAAACATACAGCCATAGGACAGCTTTTCCTATTCACTGCTGATAGACCTAGAACGAAGTTACAAGAGCCACTGAGATTACAAGAGATGCTGCCATGATATAGTAACCTCAATATTGTAGATCCTTTTAATGTAAAGCACTTTTCTTAAAAACAAAACAAAACAAAAACAAAACCAACAACTTCAGTTCTCTGGTATCAGAAACAACTACAAAGTGATAAAAACCTGAGCAGAAGTGATGGAAAACTTTACAGAATGATCTCACAGATTGATGAAGTTCTGTGTTTAGAATAAATTGCAAATTTTGCCCAGCCTACTTTCTGAAAATCATAAAAGTGAAGAGTTTTTCATTAGGTGTCTGCTGTGAAATATATTTGAAACTGTCACGCACAGTTGAACCAATGACCAAACATCTTTTGTAAGTATGACACTGGTGGACAAGATTACTGAACAAAGAAGTGCTGAGAGTTTGCCTTTTCTGTATAGATAAAAATTTTAGACCTTGTAATGCACTTTTTTTCCTTGTGCAGAGACAAAACCAACCAAAATTCAGGAAGGGTCATTGTAATTGGAAAGGTACATTTCGAACTGCAACCAGTGCAAAGCAAGAGTTCTGTATCATCATCTTGCTACACATATAAAATACGGGGAAGGAAGAACAGCGTGAGAGTTAAGATTTGATTGAAAGGAGGAGTTAAAATGTGAGGGTTTTTTTTCCATCTTTGCCACATAGCCCTATCTCTGGCACTGTCAGAAATGGAAATGCAAGGAAAAGTGTAAGAGCACCGTAAACATTTTGTAACACTTCACTGGATATTGTAACAATCTCCAAAATGTGAAGCTCAGGCTCCTGAAACCCCATGCAAATTCTTCACATGTAGTAACTTTCAATGGATTTACTTCTCATAACACTACCCAACATCTCTTTGAGCCAGTGTAACTACCATGTAACGAAACTGAAAAATCGGGTTCTTGGATTAACATACAATCTGAATTGACCATAAATTTTCCACATGCTAATGATGGAAAATATCACCTAGTTTCTAAAAATCTGATCTTTCATTTCTCCATTTCTCTGTAGTTCTTAAAGTGTGTTCTGAGGTTAAATTAATTTGTGTTTCTTGATAATTTAGTCTCTGAAAATGGAAGGTTCTATAAAAGCAAAGATTTTCTCCCTAATTTGTTGAAGATAAGGATAAAGAAGCCCACAAATTTGTCCCTACATTTTAAATTGAGCAAATAAGCTTTTTAAAGAATTGGGATAATACAAAATAGCATTTGCTTAGTATCACACTAAAACACATTAATACTTAAACACATTCTATAGGCCAGTCTATAGGGCACCTTTCTTCTTAATTTGCCCATTAAGAAATTCAAAGAATGAAAACCAAATCCCCACCTTTCCATACTGATATTTGAATAATTTGTTTTGTCTGTGATTCACAGAAGCATAGAAAGCCATTTGTAAGATCTGGTCTTCTCTCGGACTCTAAGAAGGAAAATAAATGCTTAGTATTTTCCTCATAGAGAAAAAAAAAATTGCATGCTATGATTTATTTGTTTTCAGTTAGTCATTTCTATCTGTCATTATAGATTACTAAAATAAGTTTATATTAAAAAAAAAAAAAAAGTTTTATAAATTGATTACTATTACAAATTCTTTGAAAACTGCTCTTCAATGAAAGACTTCGTGCACCAAATGATACTTAAGTACCTGCGACATTTCAGTCCTTTACACTAATTTTACTGATTTAGCAGATAGCTCACATTCACTCTAAGGTACAGGATTGGAATGCACATAATTATTTTTTTAGCAAGTAGCCTAAGAAATATTCATTAACATGTACAGAAATTATACATTAGCTAATGATAAAGATATAAGCCTTGTATTAAAACCAGACAAGAGATAAAATAAATCTTACTGTTGGAAAGCTGTTATTCAAAGGCTTTATATTATTCTGTGATAAGTTGAAGGCTTTTTTTGTGCATAATTCATAACAGATAAATTGCATTATTTTATCTTTTAATGATGTAAAAAGATAGATGTTTCTCCATTTTGTTCTTTAATTTTCTGCTTTTCTTATTTTTAAATATTTAATAGGTTGACTGAATTTTAAAATCAGCCTAAAAAGTGAAAATCAATTTTTCTTTGAAGTTTATCCTCCCTGTACCCCTCCACTGACAGAACTAAAAGAACTATAATAGGGTGTTTTATTATTTTTTTGTAGCCATTTTATGGCTCAGAGTTTGGACATAATATATTTGATAGACCTGAGAGAAAAAGGAACCAGAGAAAATAATTCTTAAAATAAAACAAGGCAAAAGAGTTCTAAAAAGTGCACTTGCACACATAGCAATGTCATAGTGAAAAGTAGTGTGGGGGTTTGTGTTTTTAAGTTCTGACACATTGGAAATTACAATTGAAACTAAAAGAGCAAACAGTTTAGTTCACATTACAAGCCAAAAATTACTACTTATGTTTTTTAAGACATGAAGGACATTGCCCATGTATCCATGTTCTTCATAACTATAAGGTTATTGGAAAGTTATGTGAATGAATACTTTTCAAAAATCTGTTTTCTTTCATTCACATAATTTAAGGTTTGCTACATGATCATAGAATCATAAAATAATTTGGGTTGAAAGGGACCTTAAAAATCATCCAGTTCCAAACCCCCTACATGAGACACCTTTCACTAGATCAGGTTGCTCCAAGCCTTATCTGACCTGGCCTGTTGTGAAATCATTCAGATAGAAGTACATAAAACAAAGATTACTACGGTGAGATGTGGATGTTAGTATCACTAATGCTATTTTTAAATAATGATACCTAATGATTTGTATAGATTTGCCAGATCTGCAGAGCCAGATTTGATTCTGATCTCTCATTCTCTTACTAGAATCAACCTGAACATGTTAGGTCTTAAACAACTTAAGTGTGTGGCTTAAAGTGCATGGCTAATTCCATTAAATCAAGAGTTTCATTTGCATGCCTGCCATTACGAATGTACTGTGGAATCATGACAAACTGGTAAAGGTATCAGCAAAAAGTGCATATATCCTAAGACACTGTTTTATAAGGGCCTATGAAAGATTTAAGGAGGTAACACAAAACTTCCCCTCCTCCTTCCCTTCCCCCCAAAATTTCCCATGAAATACAGAACCAATGAGATTAAGAGTATAGTCCTTACTTTAGGGATCTGATCTGGTACTAATAAAACAGTTTTTATAGGGAAAATACAAGAAGAAGCAATGATATGATTGCTATAACAGAAGCTGCAAAATCACAGCATCCTAGAACTCATTCAAATATAATTTTCCAAGGACTGTGCAAGAGTAGAGTGAATGATCTCTATATGTGGAAGAGTAACTTGCATTTTTGTGAATTAATTCAGGATAAAGATTCTTGTACAATATTTTCACCCTCTGCCTGTTTCCTTGAACAGGGTCTTAAGCCTAAACAGAGATGTTTGTTCACAAATTCCCAAAGCATGCACAAAACCAGACTGAAATAACCTTTGCAAAGAACATACATATGTTGCAGTATGTTTAAGTCTGTCCATGGAGCCGATGTATTAATACCCTGTCATAACCACATGAAGTGGGACAGGTAATAAAACCAGTCACCATTTATAGCTGGACTACAGAATGACATTTTACTGTTAACATTGAAGGAATATTTCAAATTCCTCCACACTCAGAACCAACATGGAAAAACTTGGTTTCAGCATGTATTATTAAATACCTAATCTTATGAACCCTTCAAAATGCCTTTTACTTTCGATGTTCCGTAAATAAATACTAGAGAGGGAATGGAGGGAGATATTTTACATTGCAGTATAGTACCTGAAGTGGGAGAGTGAGCAAAAATTTAATACTGCAGTTTGTTTTCTTTTTTACAAGATATATAACCCTTGTTTCCAAATGAGTTACCTAAATTCAAGCTTAAATATCTTTCAGAAAACACCAAATGAGACGCAAATGTCTGAGGTTAAGGGATGGATTCTTTTGCATTCAGAATATCTCTTTTTTTCACATATACCTTGTGGTTCTCCTATTTGTTACAGCAATGGACAAAAAGTGAAAGACTCTCACACCTCATCCTCTTGCAGATGACAATGTTTCTGGAGAATGTGATTTCAACCAACCAGCTATGCAAGTTTGATTTATGGAAATACCAGCACTGGGTCCAGATATTTTAGATTTGCCCACAGATTTTAGCGATATGTTGACCACTCCTTTTACTTTGGTTCATCAGATAAGGAACTGAGACGGAATCAGACTGTCTTGGAAATCTTTTGGTCCTGCCTCTGACCAAAGCTGTAAGAACTGACAAGTCATTCCTAGGATTCTACCTTCTCATATTTTGTTGGACTTCTTGAGCAAATAAAAATTTATTATGGTACTAGCAGTCTCTCAGAACATGGAACACAATGATGATTCTGACACAGATTTTCAGAATAAAAAGCAATCTAAAACTAGGGTTGAGAAGAGTTGTAGCATTGTCCAACCATGTATTTCTTCAGATATCTTGAATTCTCATCAGGCCATTGAAACATGTTTTGTGCTACTGGGGTGTGGTGGAAAAAGAGATACAACAAGGATCTGTTTCTAACTTGTTAAGAGACTTGCTTACATGCTCCCAGCGTCATAAACCTCAGAAGTTTATTATTCTGTCTTCTTCTAGCTGGTGTTTTCCATGATGCCAAATCATGATGTTGCAAAGTAAACTGCATTGCTTTCCCTCAGAATAATTTTCATCAATGTCTATTTACTGGTTAATCTGTGATTCATTTTTTTTTTTGCCCTGTAATCCTCATGACAGCATCTGGCCCCAACAGTTTTAATTGCTTCACAAAGTAATGGGTGATGATTGGAAGACAGCATGGTAACTGTACAATAAGGAAACAAAATCACATCTAGCAAATGTGATTTAAGATATTCACTCAGAAACCTAAGGAGCATCCTGTTCTCGGAGTAGAGGATATAGGTCATAGACAGAACACTGATTGGAACTTGGAGAGACAGAAAAAAATACTACTTATTATGGGATGGGTAAAGGTTAAGTGATGTAAATGTTACAGCTTGTGCTTGAAAACAAACATCAGAGATCCCTGGCATATTCTCAAACTCTTCAAGGCTTGTTGGAAATATTTGCTCTGCAGGTATATTTTCCACAATCTTAATTGCTCAAAATGCAGCCTTTTTTCCCATAGTGTTCTAAAAATGTTGTAGTTGTTGACATTACTAAGTGGGGGGGAGAATAAAATATTGGGACATTGGAGCCTGATAGGGATGAAATTTGTTATCTACACCATGAGTATTTGGTGTCAGATCTACTTAGGGTCATCACATATTTTTTCCCAACAGTCTAATGCACATAGGAGAATGCAAATGATTTTTCTGCAGGTACTTGTAAGTCCCATCATAACTATCCTGTCACTTAGAACAATGAGAAAAGAGCAAGGAAATTTTCAGAACTTTTTTTTTTTTTTTTTTAATATAGACATCAATGTAGAATTACAAAATAAAAGTAAAGGAATAAATCTCAGCAAGAGGTTTGAGTAAGCACATGAAAATATGGATGTTTATCTGACCCTTATCTAAATCTACAAAAGACGTCTGGAACCTGAGGAAATCAGGCAAAACCAAACAGTTCAGGAGATTCTAGAAACAGAACAATCCAGTTCAGGAGATTCTAGAAATAGAACTATCTGCTACAGAGTGAAAACAGGTCATATCATTAACGAATTAAATTATTGTTGGATGCATACCACTGCAAGGTACTTCTTTCAAAAAGAGCTAAAGTAGCTAGGAGGTTAACTCCCATCTTTCCAACAGAGATAGACTTCTCAAGTCCCTTTGTCCCATTCATTTTCATTGGAAATGTAACTTAATTCTAAAAATTATACAAAAGCAGGAAATTATTAAAGAGATGTTTCCGAGCTGTACTAGGCAATCTGAGGCTGCTGAAGTGTCCTGTCAGAAAGCAGGGAAATCCCATCCTTTAGTAAGTTACAACATTCATTTAAGATACAGAAGAGTCAAGCTTCTTTTTCCACACAGTTTGATTCAAGCTAGGAGTTAAATACCTGCTCCCAACATCTAACTCCTTTTCCTCATTGCTGCTGGGCTGTTCTTAGGCAAATCTTTATCTGGGTTTGACCAGAAATTGTATTTTTAATATGAGACAAATTTTCTGGCAATTGCTGAAACCAGCACATTTAAATGAAAATTCAAGTTGCAAAATGGAACTGATTTTTGGCAAAAATATTCACAATGCAATGTGATGGGCATAGGACCAGATGCAAGCAACATAACATGTCTGATGTTTTGCAGAAGCTACCAGTTCTTTCCTTTTTCTCCTCTCTCTGTAGTGCAGCACTTCTGCCATCTGCTCCAGTCATTAGTGCAAAGACAGCACCAACACTTTCAATTACTTTGTTCTCGCTAACCTTTTGAAATAATCTGTAATCACCTATAAAATGTGAAAATGTGATAAGTCCTCACCCTGTCCTCTCTTACAGACATATGATTAGAGCATTGAACAGCACACAATTCAGGCACTATCAGAAGTGCACTCCTCCCTTGATCCCTCTCTCAGGCATAACTTGCATGTTTGCCATCAGATTCCCCACCCTGCGTCTGGTAGGTAAGGCTCATTGCAACACCCATACTATCCTTCTCCTGCCCCAGCTGGTTCCCCTTGCCCCACTTCCCCCTCCTCTTCCTCGTTTATCCACAGCCCTGACTGGCAGCTCTATGATACCACATCATACCATCAGGTTTTTCCTACCTTTTGCTTGTGCCAAGCAGACAGGAATCTGGCTGCTTTGGCATGCTCTAAAAACTTTTCCTCTTCTATCTGTCTTTTGTACAATATGATTTCCCTACACCTTCTTCCTCAGTGTATTTATCTCAGTGTATTTTTGAGTCACAGGAGTGACCGAGCTGCATGAGAACAGCATACAATTAATGTCCGGCCAACTCCTAAATACTAATATTCTCAAATACTGTAACTTCAGACAATAATACAAGCAATTTCCATGGTTCTTGAGTTCTGAATTGTTTGTACATATTAGGTGTTATCACAGCCAAAGTTAAAAAGATCTTGGGAATTCCTGGTAATTTTTTCAGTGCCACATACTCTGAATATATAGAAAAGCCAGACAGATTGTTTGAATTCAAGAATTTGATAAGGAGATTTTACTCAAGTAACATCATACAGAAAAGTCTGTGAAAGTGTGTGTCATAAAAGCTTTGACATTCGCAAAGGATCTAAGGAGAGTTAGTCACTTCACAGAGACCCCTATAGAAAAAACAGCATTTTTTTTTCCTTCTACTTTGCTTTGCAAAAGGAAACCACATTGCAATGAAAAAGCTAGCTAGACACACAGAGAAGAAACAGATTGTTTTTCAGAGACTGCCTGCTAAGAAAGAATGGATTTTCTTCAAGGACCTCATTCTAAGACAACCTGAAAAGCCAGTACATCTTAAGTAAACTATAATTTTACTATAATTGTCTATTGAGCTAAAGAATATCCAAAGTGTTAATCATTGAAAAGAATCAGTCTATTCATTAACTAAATATTAAAGAGGAGGCTATTAGTTGTTTTTAGGAAACTTAATATTACTTTGGAATTTGTTTCCTTTATCAAATCTATTGGCATATGAAGATGAATTTGATTTTGTTTTTAAGGTAAGCCTACTAGAATTCTTATCCAGGTATTATAATAATATTACAGTATGATAACACCATTCTCTTCTATCTTAGATCTTTCAGCTTTTTGTGATAATGAGTCCTTTACAATTTATCTGCAGTCTTCTATTTGGCTTATTGCCAATTCTTTATTTCTTCATTGTTTCTCCTTCTTTATCTCTCTTATTCTTCAAAAACAAACATACCCTTTCAGGAGTTAACCCCACTCATCTATGCTGGGGATGTGAGCCTAAAACTCCACCGATTTCCATTTTAACTGTCAGTGATGACACTTTCAACTGCCTACCTGTTTGCTTCCTCCAGATCTATCTCTAGTCTTCCATGCAATATATACATGCAAAAAAAACCCAAACAAACAAAAACCATCTCATAAAATTCAAATATATGAAGCCTCAAGCTCCTCTAAAACTATCCTTTCCTAAGATGTTAGTAAAAATTTTAGATGTTAGAAAATTTACCTGTTTGATAATGACTAGACAGTAAATCTAACATTCTTACCTTGAATGCTAGCATAAGCACTCTGTGTGTGATGTGTTGCTGAAACTTTAGATCCTGCAACAGATAGGATACCTTATGATATCATGCCTGTTATTCAGCACACCTGAAGCCTTTACTTTTAAGATACGGCTGCCATTACATTTTATATCTACAGCTCTAGCTTTCATTGGTTCTCCTTATTGATTATGAGAATAAGGTCAGCATGACAAAACTGATCATCTACCAAATTTCCTGACTTCTTTCCAAAACTACAAGTGAGACTTTAAAATCCATAGATCGTACATTAAACTGGCAGGGAAATCACAAAGTTTCAGATTATGCAAGAATTGAAGGCATATTGTGATACAATGTTTAATGGCAGCATCACAAGAACTCTGTTTTTTCCTGTGTGCTGCTCAAACCCTTCTGTTCTCCCAGAGCCACATATGATGGCTCTCAATGAGAATCCAACAGCCCTGGTAAAATAGGGATTCTATCCAGAGATCTGTTCCCATCTATTTTGGAATATAAAGTATATTACACAAATTTAGGAAAATTATGTATTCTTGTTTGAATTCCTCTTTGGATATAATTTCCCCTCAATCTTAGAACACTTTGATATTATCCTTAGGGCACATTTTTAACATGATAATTTGACTTTCCAGCACACAGTCTGAGTGAAACCCAGGGAACTCTGTACTTTGCTAGCTGAAGTATCACATTACAGAATGGTTAGAAAATGAGAAAATCAGTCACAGTATGGTCAACAGTAAATAAAAACTTAAGCACAGGGAAATAAAATGTTCTGATTACAATAAACTGTTCTCATTTTGCAAGGAAGATTGTTATGGGAAATACTGGTGTAAAAGTTCTTATGGTTTTTGTTGTCTCATTCAGAAAAATACAATGTAATTTGTAGAAATCCAATCAGTTAAGATGTTAGATGTATTTCTACCCTCAGCAATTTCTAACCAGGTAAACAGTACACATACTACATTGAGCTAAGCCATGATATTTCAAAGATGCAGAAATTGCTGCAGTAGTTATTCAGGGTATTATTCATTAGGGCAGTCCTGAATATTATGTAAACTGAGGTGAAATTCCCTGCCTGAGGTAACAGCAAATTCCTTACTGTTTTCAGAAAGTCAAACAAACATTTCTGAGGTACAACATGTGCTTATATTAGAAAGAGACAAATCCATAAAGATTTCTCCTGAGCTGAGCTATCATTCTCATAATCATCTTCCCTCCGGTTATATCCAAAGTAGACTTACATTTCAACAAGATTTAGTTTGTTCTTATGTTGTGATAAGAGAGGTCAGATTTAGTCTGGAAAGTGGATGGAGTCAAAATGTATTTGGATTTCTATTTCTCTGAATGAATTTTTAACATTTTCCTGGACAAAATTTTGTCCAGGTATGACTTGGGGATTTCGATCATTTGGCAGAGATTTCAGCATATCTTCATAGTTACAAAAGGGACATCAGATGTTCAGATGCAAAAATCTGTTTCATAGCTCATGCCCTTAGCCCTGGAAATGACACCTTAAAAAAAAAAAAAAAAGCATCTGGCTTTGCAACAGTAAACAGTATGATATTGCTGTGAATCATTCTGGATTCTAGATCAAAGATTAAAACATGCACCTGATCCAGAAGAGGGAGGAAAAAGGTTCCTTTTTAGGGGTTTAAGTATAACAACCAAAACTATCCAAAAAAAGAGAGACACCTTCTACCTAAATCATTAGTAGTTTTGAGATGATAGGGATTAGTTAATTTTGGCTACCCTTGCCAAATCCCAAGACAAGTGTCTGCTTAGCAAACTGTTAGCCACCCTCACAAAATGACAGCCATTCACTGAGCCTGAAGAGCAGAGAGGCCAGTCTACAGATCAATGTGTGTTCTGGGAATACTGAATTTACCGAGAATCCACAGTAGTTCCCGCCTTCCCTGGGTGCTATCGCGGATTCACTGCTCAGTAGACCAGCAGAAGCTAGTTCTCCCGAGATCATAAGCTAATGGCTGAGGTTCACTCTGGCAAAATTCCCAGGCATTTAAAGGCAATATGCCCTTAAGAGATACCCTTTATCTAGAGATACATTCTCTAGAGAGAATTATGGCTTCCCTACAGCAGATTATAAAATTCTTAAATTTCAGTTTGTCTACAAAATTCAGATAATACTCATTCACCACATCTTTTCAGAGAAATCTGCCTGGTTGAACGTAGAACCCCAATGGTATAGTGAAGGGCAAGCAAAAGTAGGCAGTGTTTAAGCACTTATTATTTAGGCAATATACAGTTTAGTTATACCTAACTGTCCAGATTGCATACATTTTACCTACTTTTTAATTTAACATACTGTACTGTAAAGACCATTATCTCTAATAGGAAGAGAACTAATTTCTTGATCTATATCAGCAATTTAGCATTCTAGACTCTTTCCAAGA
Source organism: Tyto alba (assembly GCF_018691265.1). NCBI lineage: Eukaryota > Metazoa > Chordata > Aves > Strigiformes > Tytonidae > Tyto > Tyto alba. The sequence continues at coordinate 10,995,179 of NW_024881313.1, forward strand.
AACAAATAAATCCATGTGAATCTCTCAGGATGATAAGCATGATATTGTTTCCATGAGTCAGATGCAGATTAAGCAGATTGTGTTAGTCAAATAACCTTGGATGCATGTTTTCTGAATTATGGCATGCATATTACTGAAACATTAGTTGACAGTGTGTCTCATTTTATTGGTTCTATTATCTTCATTTCATTGCATTGTGCTTCCACAGATACTCCAACAAGTCATTTGCAGGGAAGTACCTAATTTTAAGAGTTCAAGGTGACCAACAAGTAGTTTTTGAAATATATGTGGATCTTAAATATCCAAACATAACTTCCGTTATGCATTTATGCCACATGAGAAGCAGTGTTAGGGGTTGATGAGATTTGGTTGAGAAGCCTCAATACCAGCAATAGAAGGAAGTACATTAGCCAGGCCTGATGAGACAAACCTCATGGGACACTCTCAGAAGCTGCTGCACACATTGCCCATCTGTGATATGGGATGTCCTAACAACACCCTAAGAACAACGACATTGTCCTTGAGTAGGCATTGTCACCACTTCTTTGTACACTATTATCAGGGTTGCTGTTTCCTGAGCTATGTAATGTATCTTTTCTGAGTCTGGCTTTTATAAAAAGTCAATGTATGTCCCACAGAGCAAGAAAAGCTGTCTTCATCTGAGTAACTGAAAATATAATCAGCACTGCTTAAAGTGATACTGGATTTTATACATGGAAAACTCTTAGTGGATTATCCAGAAGACATATACACATGTTCCTGCTACTACTACTACCATCACAATTATTTTCAGTGTTCTTCCCTCAGCAGAATGAACTGTGATAAGACTACAACAGAAATAGCAAAATGTGATTCATAAATTAGCCACAGAAGGCCATATTTTTTCTGCCATTTTTTGACTACTACTATAACACTAAATACAACCAGTCCCTGGTCCCAACAGGAAGCATTACAGTCTTTCTGCATCCACATTGAAAAAGCCTGTCTCTCTCAGAATATGGTAGCAACTTCTAAACTGATTATTGAGAATCATACCTGGCATGTCCTTTCCCCCCAGAATTGGACACTGCTTGGGAGAACAACAGCAATTACAGACAAAAACCACACACCAGGGATCCTGCTTCCCACTGAATCATAGGAACAAGTGTGGTACATTGCTCAAGTCCATTAAGCAAGTACTTTGTTCAGGTTAGCAGCAGATGCAGTGTTTAAATGTCAAATTAGATGCTGCAATGTTTGACATTAATTACCTACTTTGTGCACCTTTTTAGGTAGTTAACGAAGATCAGATTAATTATGTAATATTTACTGTTTCTCCCTAAACATATAAACATGCAAAAAGGTCCATATTAGGCTACTTTACAATAAGAGGAACAGACTTTCAGAAAACCTCATCAAGAATAATACAACAGAATCTTCCTAAAGCAAACAGCTTTCATTTGGAAGAAAATACCTGTCTTGATTAATACTACTATAACATTAAATAAAGATAAGTAACAATAAGCCCTTTCATCAGTAGAACTCAAATTGTCTTTCAAAGGAGGTAAGGACAGCTAACTGCCATATTGAGTGACATTAAGCACCTTACTTTAACTTACCCAGTAGGCCAGCGTGCAAGCCAAGAATAGAGTTCAGCTCTCCTGGGATGCAGTCCAGTGACCCAATCATTAGATAATGCTGTCTTGGTTTTGTGTTAGCAAATTATGACTTTCTTACAACCCCAATCACAACAAATTTTCCCCCAGAATGATATAATTTTAGCCACATTTCCACAAGGACTTAAAGAAGGTATATTTGCAAATCTGGCTTCAACCTAATCTGAACGTAATTTGAAAAATAACATTTTTAACAAAATAAGAATTATAACATTTACCAAATAAACTATTTGGGAAGCTTTTAGAATAATTTAATTTTTTTAATCTATTTAATGAAAAACCTTGTAATCAAACCCAGCTGTCAAGAAGACAGACTATGCCACATGAAGTAATTTTCTTTCATAAAACAATTCCCAATCTGCTGTGGATTTGCCTGTCTGTAGATGTTAACGATAGGAAATGTCAACTTAAACATATTTTTCCGCCTTAAATCTGCCAGATGCCAGAATGTGCTTAAATAAAATGAAAACTCTGAAAAGGTAACATTAATTTTAAATTCCCAAATCCATGTTACTTTCATTGAGGCTCTGGGAAAGACAAGCAGTATACATAAATGAACTGATTGATGTTGATAGTTACCAAAAATGGCCACATCATATCTGACTTTTAAAAACTATTTTTTTTTCATAAAAATAATTCAAGTCCTCTCTAGCTGAGGTCATACTGCACTAATAATATTCCACATAGTGATTTGACTGGTTTGTGATCTCTTCAGCTTTACAATGACAAGTCATAACCTCTAGAATATATTGCAGTTATGGAAAAGCAATCTATTCCCTTCAAAGCATGTGAAAGCCATTTAGAAGCACACAGAATATAGTTCCATATGGCAAGGAGATCATTTGTATCAGGTGGAAAATTTTCTTAAATCACTGAAGTTAGCATGCCACATTTACACATCCTTAACAAAGCTGCCTAAAGGAGGCTCTGCAACAGCGCATGGGTCTAACTGTTCACTAATATGTCTATGCTGTTATTATTTAAATTTATGTGTGTTTTAGAGGAATTGTAGGTATGATGCTAGTCATGTAAGTGAAAGACATCACAAACTTTCCATAAACCATCACAGAGTGAAACTCAGTTTAGATACAAAACCATAACCTTCTTGTGGCCTCCTCAGACTCTACAGCTCCTCAGAGCATCACAATGAAGATTTGAGCTAGGACACATTCTACTAATCACAGTATCTGCTATATTCAAGGGTATGCCTATGACACTATACAGTCTGCTTCTGTTCTGAGCTTTCAGAAACATTTGCCCATGTCTTATCTGATCAACACCTCTTCTTCGCAGAGTCATGCTAACAGGTCACTTTTCCATTCTGGACCATTTGGTAACATCTGCAGCACAGGTAACTGAAATATCTACTCCCTTTTCTTCCTCCCGAGCTTCCCCCTCACTTCCTAAGGCTTCCATGTGTTCTTAAAAATTCTTAGACCTTGTTCTTGAAAGTGATTTCCTTTAGAATGGCAATCACAGCTGCTTCCTCTTAGCCATCTTTCCCCTAATGTTGCCGGTTATGACAAAAATGTTCTATTCGGTAGCAGACAGTAATTTAATTAGCTTAGTAAAGTCTGAGACCTTTACAGTGTTGCTTCATCTGATTGCAAAATTTCAGCCTTGGTCCTTTCAAGCAACAACTTTTTAAAAAAACAAGGTCGTCAAAATATTTTCCATTTTTAGTATTCATTGTACTCACTGCTTAGCTTTCACATATTTTTGTTTGGTTTTGTTATGTTTGTACATTGTTTCTTGCTTACCAACATGAATTTATAGTCTTACACAAAATCTGAGAGGGAAAAGAAAAAATCCATAAAGAAAAAATAAATTATACTTTTTTAATCACAGCTAAAAATATTAAATTTTCCAGCTAAATTAGTTTTTCTATTGATCCACCTAAGGCTGAAATAATCAACAATTCTGATCAAAATTTGATTTCAACAAGGTATTTTACATCTATGAACGTTTGTTTGCATTCAAAGTTTAAAAAAAGAAGTCCAAATATTAAGAGTTTCAAATAGGTCAGAAATTTAATTTTCCAGCCATTTTTCCCCAATGATGCATTTAAGCTAGCTTTTAGAGCCCTGAAAAGTTTACTTGAGTTGGTAAGGAACATGAAAGTGTATGCTTCCATACCACTTAGGGAGGAGAAATAATTTTGTTTATTTAAATCTCTGTTCTTATTTATGGGATTTAGTAAAGCTCTGCCTGGACATAAGCAATTCCCCCATTCAGAGCTGAATGTATGAAAGGTTCTGGGCTTAGAAGTTAAATGTGAACTTCAATTCCTTTTCTTTGATTGGTAAAGCATACATCATTCAGTCTTTTTAGTATTTCCTGAAAACTTTTAAAATTGAAACCCTTTGAGTGAGGGAAGGAAGTGCCACTGGGCAGGGGTATAATTCTTGCAAGTGGTAGAAGTGATAAGGCTGGTTTGCAAACCTTAAGATTTAAAGTAAACAAAATATCCTAAGGAGGGCAAAGAACCAAAAAAGCTTCCCAAACAGCTCCTATAATTTGTAGAACACTGTGTTTTCTTTACCTCCACCTTGGGCCACAATCACATGCATTTGACTATTAAGTCAACTTCATCAAGGAATGCTAATTTGAAGACACTGCATGCCACTGTCCAGGCCTGAAAGACATCCACAGAGGCAGCTCAGGAAACATAGCTAGGATACTAATGTAAAGAGGAACCTGCCAGGCATTTTAAAAATAAATAAATAAAGTAGAATAAATAAAACATCTCTTGAAAGACAACACAAGGGTGTCAGATTTAGTGAACTACTGTACCAGTCAGACAACAATTCCAGGAAAGCACAGCTCAAACTGTATTTCCCATTATGCAAAAACAGGTGCAATTATAAATAAACAGTACTTTTCCCCATAGTGATTAAAACATATGTTTTTCTATCACAAAGCCAAAGAAAGTAAACAGACCCATTTTTAATGCAGTACATAGGTATGACTTTATAGTGCAAACAAACTTGCAGTTTCCTTTTAAGATTACAAATGTAAGACAAAACAGATTCAAATTTCACTATGGTTTGACAAAAATAGTCTGAACTACAAGTGTTGAAAAAAAAAATGCATTTTTTCACAGCTTTTAATGGCAGTGATGTCCTGTGTACACAGCTGGCTGAATAATGAATTATACTTGTGAATAATTACACCCCCCCCCACCACCACCACCACCCCCCCCCCCCAAAATTCTCTCACTCTGATGAACTTCTGTTTCAGCTTGAAATAGAAGAAGCAATGTGAATTATTTTCCAGATAGAATGGGAGGGTACTTTCATCGACTGGTGCTAAAAGAACCCAAAATGTCCCAACATACATTTACAGGAAAGATGCTCTTACCTTCCGGGAATACTGAAGAGGGGTTTGAGAAAAAAAGAAATTAATGTTCAGATGGAAACAATTAAGTAATTTTTAAATTGCCTGTTCTTCCCTGCAAGGCAATTTACTACTGGACACAACCAATGCATTGAGTCCTGAATCAGAAAGTTACCATAGGGCAGATGATGTGCAGCTAGTTTCTGCAGCAGCTTAATTCTACTACTTTGTTTGGTGTGTAGCTCTTTATCCAGCCTACAGGTAATACAGGCAATAAGAAAACCTCATTGATTTTTCTGGTCTGTAAGTTGTTGGTAGTTAATTATCTATGTTATTACTCTGTCCCTGAAGTAGTCATACTTGCTATTTTCCTGCTCAGCCTAATGGTCTCTGTGATTCCTATTCTGAGGGTCTCTGCATTGCAGGAGGTGGCAGGACACCTCACTTCTGAAGTTGAGGACTCTACAAAACATTTACATTTGGCAGCTGGAGGCTGACTTTTCTGAGTCCTTATGCACACATTTGTGAAGTCTATGTAACAACAGTCATATTGATATTTACAAGTATCAGGCTGCCAATGTCATGATCACAGCATGTCCATTTCCATATTCCCATATTATTATTGAGCTACATAATTACTGAGCTGCCTATGGTATGGGTTAGAAACTGACTGAAGAGACAGTCCAGAGAAAAGCTAAGCAAAAATATGATTCTTCTTTACATCTCTGTATACCCATCCTGGTACTAATCATTAACAGGACTCTATTTGTGTAAGCCCTAAACATGCTCATCTGTTTACTAGCCTTTGGCAAACTAAGCAGACCTGACACAAACAACTGAAAAAGAATTCTGCAACAACCCCAGGACATAGCAGTCATTACCGAATGTTAATGCATTGGTGACCTTGCAGTGCATATGTTTACAATCAATATTATAAAATGATTCAGTCTTGTTTGCTTTTCCCTTCTTAGTTAAAACCTTTTCACTCTGCTGTGGTTTCAAAACTTCTTACAATAAATTAGTAGATGTGCTTTTTTTCTCATTTTTTAAAAAGTCATCAAACAGATTTTCTTACAAAATAACCTAGAAAATACAGTCCCAACCAGTTTTTTACACCAGGTGATCTGAGTTCTTGGCTAAGACCAGCAACATACCACAAACCAAACCATCACACAGAAGTGAATAAGCAGAAAGGAAACTTGCTTTAATTTGCACTTTATTCATGAGTTGTTTAGCTGTAAGAACTTCTAGAAAATCCTCACTTACTACCTTTTAGCCCTCACATAGATGTGAATAGCGCAATGTTAAGGGCAAACAGAATAAGAGTTACTGGTAGGAAGAATAAGCAGGTGGTTCTGCCTCAGGAAGATAACATCAGGCTATAGTAAGGGTTAAGGTTCGTATACTAAGGACTGATGAGCTATGCTTATTGCTGAATCCTGAAAGCTCCATGGGTTTATGTTGAGGAATGCTATCAAGGGGTTTTTTACAAATTTTCTGATCAATTTCTATTAACGTATGTTTAGGATCAAGATTATACTTCAGCATGGCAGGACCCGAAAAGCTACATATGTTGCTGGATCATGTAAACCATTAAAGCCAATATCAGTAAATACCTATTGTATCTAAGGCATATAACATGTACTTGTGCCCTATAGTTTTTCCTAGACTATGTTGATCGGCAGCAAGAAAAAAAAATGATCCACTTGTTCATAATCCGTCCCAAGTCTACATTTCAGAAAATTATTATAAAGAAAACATCAACGTATCCATCCAACTGGGATTACATGTTAGATAAACACCACAGAAAATAGGTCTTCACAGATACATTACAGAGATGTCTGAGAAGACATCTTAATGGAAATGGTGAGGAGGGTGTTTTTTCATTTGTTTGGTTGTTTTTTAACTGTAAAAAGGACAACTTTCTAAGATGACAGAATACTTTATTCATGTAAACTCTAGATGGTTTGTTTACTCAAAGGAGGAAGGCGGGGGTGGGAGGTGGGGATATTCAGATCAGGATTGACAATTTGTTTCTTTTTTTTTAAATAACTGCACCAATTTACTAGTTCATTCTAGTGCAATTCCACTGACATCAATGCACCTATTCTTGAATAGTAAGGTGCCATCCAGGTTATAAAATACTCTCAACTCTCCTATATATGAAGGAATGATTTATTGAGTTATGCTGAAAAATGAAATAACCACAGTGATACAAGTACTACAGAAATAACGGGAAAGTGTATTACAGAGAACCCCCATGTGGTCATTTGCTGTGGTTTATTAGTTTGGACTTATTACCTAGGTGGGATAATTCTCTCAGATTCACATGAATGTCTTTGTCTCCTGTTTCTCTGTTTTCTTGGTCTCAGGTAGGCTTCTTAGCTCAAGTGCAACCCCAGACTTCTGGGCCCAGTTTCCTGTATCCAAACTAATATATTCTCCTGACATCTGGAGTATTAAAAGGTAATGTACTGATAACTACAGCATACTGATAAATCCATGTTAAATCCAAACAGTGTTCACATGGAGCAACACAGGGGTGTCCCCACACCCTCCACAGCATTTCTGACCTGGATAGCATGGTTCAGAAATGCTCAAGCTGCTAACTTAGACCTAATTGGACTTGCTAAGCTTCAGGTTTGTGCTGTGCAATATTACATAAGCTGCTTTTGGATTTGTTGGTCCTGGGAAAAACATAGACACTTTTGTGAAGGACTATACCTAAATTAATAAGCCTACCTAAACTTAACCTATCTCTGTCTGGAGCCAGCTTGTTTTTTTCTGCATTTACAATTAATCTAGGTCTCATTTAAGCAGCTCACGCATAATGGAGATTATATATTACATACTGTCATATGTTATATGAGGGTATCCAGGCACTAAAAGAATTGGCACTGTGTGAGATTTTATATAACCTAGGAGATTTTATTAAAATATAATTTTACTGGACTGGGATTCAAGTGGACAACAAGTTCACTTCTGGCATGGTCTTACAATTGAAAAATTGCAGCACTGAGTAAAACAGATTACATTTAGCTATTATTTTCAGAGGTGACAAAATTGCTTTACTTCATATTGACAATCCTTTACATAGAAATCCTTTACATTGTCTGTCTCTCTTTGGGATACAGTCTCTCACTATGTGTATGCAAAAATTATTATCTTGAAGGATGTTTATACTGCACAGAAGACCTATTCCTTCACTCATATACATTAGTACACTGAGACAGAAAGCTGAGAAACACTAAAAGGAAAAGAAAGATTATTAATGTATTCTAGACTTTACAGTGCTGTTCCCTCCACAAAAGATGCATTTCTAATACCAAAGGGTAAATGTTTCATTTTAAATGGTTCCTGATCTCAAGTCATCAGTTAGATATACAGTCACAACTTCACCTGAAGTGCCTGAGCAGTGCACATGTGTGTTTTGCTCTGAATTCAGGTCATTTGCTACTTTTCCAGCTCTGCCTTATGCTGAAAACCAAGTTTGAGAATTTATACCAAACAACAGAAATCGACATTTCCCCCATTTTCTTGACTTGCCTTATCAATATGAAAACAAAGATCAAACAAATATTTCAGACTCTTCTCTCCAAGAGATTATTTGGCTCACCTGGCCAAATGGGTTTATATAACAAGACTTTGCAGTACATGATAGTGACTTATTTTCTTTGGAAAGAGGATATGAAAAAGCATTTTAAAAAAGAGATGAGGTTAAGATCTTTTTATTCAAGTAAATATTGAACACATTCCTAAGAATAGCCCTTCAGATCTGGAATAGGTTCAAGAACAATTACTTAACAGTCTGAAGAACAAATAACTAAGATTTGATTTTGTAAGGAAAATGTCAAGAGGCAGATTGGACTTTAATCATAGGATAGCAAATGCTTTGGGGTTTTTTGGTTTTAGTGTTTTCTGGTAGAGGGAGAAATATGGGTAGTGAAGAATACTCAGCAGAAGTTAAATAAAACCAGAAGTGATACCAGTTACTCAGATACTCTGATTTGTTTGTGTTTCTATAAAAACAGTAATTAAAGAGGAGCCCAAACCAAAATTCTTGTTCAGAGTAACACAGAGACAAAGGAACACCAAATCCTGAGATTCTCAGTGGAATTCAGAAACCACACTTCTAATGAGTGCAAGGGAAATTTTGTTCCAGAATTCTTTTGGTCTTTGCTTTCAGACAAAATGCAACTCCTGATCTAAATTTCACTGCTGTCTGAAAGACCTGGACAACATATTGAATACTGGACAGATTACTGGACTCAGATTCCAGCTCTGCAGTCCAACTCTGTCTTTAAAACAAAAGAAGGAAACCAAATATGCAAGCACACCAGTGTACAACAGTATGTTCCTACTAGAAAACAAAGTATACTTCCACAAAAATGATCTGTCACATGTTTTGCATCTCTCCATTCTCAAAATCCTAACATGTACTTTTTCCAACTTACATTTTTGCCTCCCTTATCACCACATCCCAGTTTCTCCTGTAGCAAGTACACACAGTCAACAAGACCAAACAGCATTAAATAGCAATGTCTAAACAGTATCTGATGAATACAATGGCATGCGCTGGCACAGTTCAGCATACAAATCCAACAACATCTCATCCAATATGTGTGTCTATAAGTGTCCTTTCAATCAGTGAGTTTAGATAGTTAATACTAAGATCACTCATACAGTACATGTAATATCTTTATTCCAGCCACAACCTAAACAAAATACCTGAAACAAAAAATACAGTTAATCTCTCCCTTCTCTTTAGTCAGTACAGGGACTACTCAGCTCTAGTTCATGCTGCTCTTTCAGTGATTATCAGAGAGGAAGAACTAAGGGAGCTCAAGTCAGACTACACAGCTTGAGTATTTCATCATGTTCCAAAACGGAACGGAAGTGCTTTCCAAGCTGCTGAAAGAAACAGGGGTCTACATGTTATAGGTCTACCTGGATACCCTCAGCCTTCTCTATAGTCTAGCTTCTTGGCCTCCTCACTCACAAGTCTCCTGTGAACATGAGTGTCTAACTCAGAGGATATGAGTTCTGCAAAGCTACAAGGCTTTTATAGACAGATGTGGCTAGAGTGAATACCTTATGCCTCCTGAAAAATCTTCCTTTGGCAGAGAAAGGGGCTGGCCTGTCTCCACAGTCATTAGTCTCCACTACAGTGGGATAAGAGGCACACAAACCAGGTGGACTGTACGGTTAGCATGGATGCTTTCACTAAGAATGAGTAGCTGGTTGTCATCATTTGAGCCTGGTCAGCAGCTAAATGCCCCACAACCGCTCACCCACCCTCCCCCCACTTGGGAATGGGGAGGGAATCCGAGGAGCAAAGGGAGACTCGCGGGTGGAGATAAAAACAGTTTAATAACAGTAACAGAACAATACGCTGACAGCAGTAACAGCAGGTAATGTACAATACAGCTGCTCACCTCCCACCGACACCCACCTGCTCCCGCTGGTGATCCCAAACACAGAGGCCCCACAGCCACACTCCCAGAAGTGAGAGCCCCTCCCAGCCCACTGCTGCCTTTATATAGTGAGCACAGTGTCACGTGACATGGACTATCGGCCAATCGGGGCCCAGCCCTCCAGCTGTGCTCCCCCCGCCCCCGCACACAGGTGAGGGCACTGGGACCTGGGGAGCCCCTGGGGTCTCAGGGGGCTGCAGCTCCTCCCGCTGCCAGACCAACGGGAGCTCTAGGCCAGCCCCAACCAGGACACTGGTGCCCAGCACATGTTTTTTCTAGAAGTAAAGTACATCTCTAAGGTGATACTTCTAAGAGCAACAGAGCAGCAACAGAAACACCATGGTGAGAGATCCCAGAAGCAGAAAAGGTCTCTTCAGTACTTTAGGTGTCAAAATCAAATACAATTATTTGCAGGTATCTTGACTCAAAGATTCAGAATAGAAGCAGCACTGTGTTTTTATATGATCTTTAAATAAAACTGTGATTCATTAGTGGTGTTTGAAGATAGGAAAGTTGGTAAACACATGCAAGTCTTATCAAGTGAGTTGTAATCTAAAGCAAGTGAGAAATCCTCTACCACTTCATTGGTCACAGAGAGGGCCTGAAGAAGATAATTTTTAATCACAGCAGGTCCTAAACCAAAATGCTTCCCTTAAAGTTAATTTCCTCAAAGCCATACCAAAGCATAGAACAAATGAAGGATATTCATCTAAAGATTTCACTCCAGGTCTTAAAGTGTTTTATTGCAGGCATATATGTCTGTAGATGGTGATGGATTCACTAAATCCAGCTGTCATTTATTCTTTTGTTATTTGTTAATACACTTTAAAAAACAGCCCAGCTTGTCTCTTGAAAAGTTATAGTCTGTCACTGTGATGTGATTTCTCTTTGAAGCAGATTTGTAAAAGCACCATGCTGGTGGACCTAAACTTAAATTATGATGTTGAACATTCAGCTAGTCCAATTGGTCTTGGACTTCTGCTGAAATAATTTCCAAAACCCTACAAATATTTAAACACAGTTGCACATTTGCACATTCTTAGTCTCTCAACTGGATGAACCAGTTCCCTAGTAAATTAATAGTAGCTTTCCCATTCAATTCAGTGGACTCTGGATCAGACCACAAAGAACATGACTAAACCATTCCATGAAGACACTTGTTAAAAGGCCAGAGCACAGCAAGAGACAAGATGCACTAAGCAGAAGGGAAAAAAAAAAAAAAAAAAAAAAAAAAAAAAGGGGGAAAGAAAGAAAAAAGAGAAGCTATTAAAGTAAAAATTACAGGAAAAGCTAGAAATAATAATAGCACAATCCATTGCTAAATTCCAGTTGCATAGGCTTGAAGAAAATGGCTTGGAATCATATAAATTAGATTTAAACCTTTTAAGATATTCTGCAGTGAAACAAACCCACTTCTTTCTCATGACATTACAACTTACTTGAACATACTGTTTATTTTTCCTTTGCTAAATAGGTCATATCCAGCTGTGTTTCCTTCCATCCATTCAGAAGAGTTGGATCCTCAGCTGGGTTAATAACTATACCAATACAGATGTTAACAGAACTAGGTGAGCTGAGTATCTGGCCTATCAACTATTTCCTGTAAAAGTTGAAGACAGAATGACAGGAGCTGTTTCTTTTTCCCATATTCAGAAACATAAGATTTTGAAAGCATGTGTTTTCTGAGAGAGCAGTACATTGCGTCCTCATTCAGACAGATGAAATTATATTCTAGCATAACTACTACCACTTTTGGTTTTAAGCTCAGAAAATCCAAAGAAAGGTTATAAGCTAGTTTAGGTAAAACATTAATTGCTTCCATATGGCTCTGAGATACAATAAACACACTTCATGCATGGAACAGCATTTACCACAGGAATAATAAAACATGAAATAATATTTACTATATAAACATAATTCAGTACTATTAATTACAAGATATATTATGCACTGTCGTGGTTTGGGCCTGGTTGGCAGCCAACCACCACACAGCCACTCTCTCTCCCTTCCCTTCCGGCAATAAGAAGGGACAGAGAGCCAGGCTTGGGGTTCGAGATAGGACTGGGATGGGGAAAAAAAAACCCTTCATGGTCACAAGCAAAAGGCAGACTCATTAGGGGAAGAAAAAAAGAACAAACATTTATTACAGATACTAACAATACATAACAGAGTAGGACAGTGAGAAGCATTGCCACATCTTGAGAACACCTTCCCCCACCCCTCCCTTCTTCTTGGGCTCAGCTCTGCTCCCGATATCTCTACCTCCTCCCCCAGTGGCGCAGGGGCAGGGAATGAGGGGTGCAGTCAGTGCTGCCACTTCCTTTATCTAATGTGAGGGGAGTTTCTGGAATTTCTTCCCCCTGCTCCACTGAGGTCCCCCTCTCACAGGGGACAGTCCTCCACAAACTTTCTCCAGCATGAATTCCTCCCATGGGCCACAGCGTTCCCCACACTGCTCCGTCATGGGTCACTAACTTCCTCCAACTGGATTCTCTCCCACAGCTGCAGCCCTTCCCGAGCTGCTCCGGCGTGGGACTCCCCCGCATGCTGCAATCCTCCCAGTGCTGAATTACAGCAGCGGGGCTACCTTTTCCCATGAGACCCCAGCCTTCTTCGGGCACAGAACCTCGATCATTCAGGCGGAAGCCACAGGCCATAAATCAATGTCTGCTCCACCGTAGATCTCCATGGGTGGCGGGGGGGGGGGGGGGGGGGGGGGGGTGTGTGTGTGTGTGCCCTGCCATCTCACCACAGGATACAGGGGGTGTCTGCTCTGGCACCTCCCCCCTCCTTTCTTCCTCCGTTCCTCCACTGACCTTGGTGTTCACGCAGCTACAGCAACTCCTCCTCACAAGTCCCACTGCCCGTCACCACGTCCCTTCTTAAATACGTTATCGCAGAGGCGCAGCTGATTGGCTCAGTTTTCCAAACAGAAGTGGAGCTGACTTGGAGCTGGGGGAGCTTCAAGAAGCTTCTCACAGGGGGCCGCCCCGATAGCCCCCTCCCCTGCCACCAAAAAACTCCACCACTCACTCAACCCAGGACATAAAACACAAAATCAAGTTTTATTACATGAAATTACTTTTGAAATATCAGATATTTAAACATTAGTAAAGTGAGTAATCAAGAAAGCAAAATTATTTTTTCTTGTCTGTATTAAAATAAAGAACTTTTATTTTCATGACCACAAGTTATTTCAGGGGTCTGCCTCATTTATTGTACTGATGAACTTTGTTTAGCTGGGCAGCTATCCAATATTTTGTTTACACTTGGTTTTGCAAACTTGGTTTATAGCCCACAATTCAAACACTCTTATGAAGTCAGAGCTACTAATTTCAGTGAGTACTTTTCTGTTATTACAATGTGAATATTTCACAAGGAAGGTAAAGGGATATTATACCCATAAAAATAATAACAACAACAAATATTCATATTTGCAACTGAGTGCAAAACCACTAGTACTTAGGATAATTCAGGAAGCCCACTTTAGTATATGTGTAGCCTAATTTTTTTGAGAATACAACATATTTTGTGATCTATATAATCAAAATTCTGAAAAACTAAGTAAACTGAAATTCATGTCCCTTCTTCAAAGCAAAGTAGCATAATTTGACAACTAATCAGTTCTTTAAAAGAAAATTGAACAAAAGTCTGTTAGCAAACCACAGTTAATGAACAATATTTTTTTTTTTGTGAAATAGAGAAGCAGAAAAGCACATTTTAAACCTCAAGTCTGTCTATTCTTTAATTGAATAAAAGAGCTTCTTACAGTAGAAAATGCTAAAAATGCTTTAAATGTGGGAACTTCACTGCTCTAACTGTGGGCATCTGTGCTGTTTATAATGATGGAAAATATCCAGGTATTCTTTGGATTAAACATTAGAGCACTTTAAAGTTCATTTATGATAATCGACTGAGAAAGTCTGTGTTTCCCACTAGCACAAGAAACTAATGCAGACCACAATCTTTTACTTGAGGAACAAAGCATCAGTTTGTATTATATTTAAGTTAAAAGTATCCCTGGAGATGGCTATAGTCACATGAAGCAAGTCAGCTGAAAGAAATGGTAGTAGGCTTTATAAACTACCTTTTTTTTTTTTTTTTTTTTTTTTCCCCCGTCATGGGAATATGAAGTAATATTTCTGAAGCAGAAAGAAACCTTAACGTTTACTATGCTATAAGGAAATATAAGGAAATGTTGGCAACACCCAAGTCCCTTGTTGGAGTAAATGTTACTTGAGCTTTCTGGCAGAATACTTCAGTGGGTGCTATATTTCATGCAGCTGTTTCTCCTGTGAAATAACATATTAACACTAACATTTTTACTATTTCTTTTCAAAGATGAGTCAAGATCTCCACCATCCTTTGATGCATTCAGAGTTATAACTGCTCACTTGAATAAGAAAAAGCTAATGTCACTTTTTTTTTTAAAAAAACTGCTTTCCAGTCATAAAAATAGTAAAGCAGATAAGATGAATAAGGAAGAACAGAATAAAGTAGGTGGATTTGTTACCCTCTCATTTGAAAACACAGTGATCGAGCCAGGGAGCTAATTTGTCACTGAAATCATTAATTAAGGATGTAAAAATCACCCAAAGACTTCCCTACTAGCACAATTTAGACTTCAAATTTGCATGTTTTGTTACAAACATTATTCATGTCAAAACTCCTATTTCTTAAATTCCAACCTAAACTTCTGATTTTTTTTTTTTTTTTTAAAAGAGAATTAAACTTCCTTTCCCCTCCAGTAGTTCTACATGTGCAGACAGGACTTTTGATATTCCATGGTTTTACAATTAAATGAAAAAATGCTACAGCTTTTCAGAATTTGTAATATTGTTTTTGACAAGCTATAGTGTTGATTTTCAAATAATTTTGGTGTAATCTCATCATTTCTACACCTCTGCAGAAGTTCACTTTAACATGTCAAATGTGAGATGGTGTACAAGACCCTGCACACTCATTCAGACATTTTAGTATGGCATGTTTATTTTATAGTGTCATATCACAGGAAATTTAAGGAAACCATCCACATATAAAATACAAATACTTTTGACTAGGTAGACTCTCCCTAAGTGAAATAAGTGATTTGAAATATATTTTTTGCTTTGATCCTTTAAAACACAAACAGATAACTAGTGACAGCTGTTTATAAACTCATGCACTACAACCATGTTGTGCTGAATTTCTAACATTTCACCTATCATTTGAGGTAAATTACAAGGAGTGCTGCCTCTAGCATGCACTCTATAGATTGTATCAATTTCATGCATGCAGGAATGGTGAAATTAAGAAAAATGAACAGCTGGTGGAAGTTAATTCAAATGTAATCAAAAGTGTTGGTTTTGTCTGCAGGCTTCATTGCTTTAACAGCCTAATAGCTTTTTGGAAGTTTCTATCTAAATAAAAAAATGTTCAATATTGTCTAGGTAGATATTGATTGACCACTGCAGTTCAACTAGCTAACCAGATAACTCAGGGTGTGATCTTCTCCTAAGGAACAATATAACAATACAGTTCTTCACTAGACTGCATTATCTATAAGGAATATCTAGGAAAAGACTAAGGCAGTATTGTTTGATTCAGACTATACACTCATTCTTTTAGAGAATCAAACATTTTTAACTTTAAATTGTTTTAACATAGAGCAAGTGTGTGTATCAGAATCTGTTCAGATTGCCAGACTCCTTTGAATTCTTTGAGTCAATACACCATGACTATTACATGCACCCAGTATGCAGAACTGACTGACTTCATTCAGCAAAGTACTACAAAGGAAGTAGACATCATGGTTGAATCCCAAGAGACTGACTGAAAAGCAGTGTCTGGTTGCTATTTATGATTCCTGGCTTGGTAACAAAGAATATTACTTCTCAGAGTATATTGAGATAAACAATACATTTTTGAGATTCTGGGACGTGATATTACAAGATTTGTAAAAAACATAGCAAAATCACATGTTCAGAAAAAAAGAAAGAAAAAGACAAACAGAAGAATGTGGTTTGGAGGACACATGGACAGACATACACACACACACAAAGCCATTGCCATCAAGTGCTAGATATAGGGAATGAGAGACTGCCTTCTAAGTGACTACAGAGAGCAAGGAGCCTGTTTCTTCCCTTGAAAGACAATGCAAAGAAAGAACTGTTGAGAATGAGAGAGGAGATTGCAGGTCTTTGGGCTTTCTTCACCTCAAATATTGATTCTCTAAAGAATTCTTTAAAGAATTACTGGATATCAGTGTGGTTCTGCATAAACACAGTAGACATCTACAAAGTTGTGTTTTAGGATTTGGGGGTTATGTTTCTATTCAGAGACAAATCTCAAATCCATATTTACATAGATAAGAATAAAGAATTATATGGAGAAAGGAAAGAGAAGTTTACACAAAACAATTGTCTTTTGCTTTCTCTTCAGAGTAACAGAAATTAATGGGAAGTTATGAGCCCCTTGTACAGAACTGAACATGGTAAACCACTGGAGCACAGCTCAGGAACACCAGCGAAATGCAGAAAATTAATTCCATTGTGTATTCTCTTTCAGAAAATTAAACTCCAGAGAGGTGTGTAAGCAAGAGAAGTGTGTCTTACTGTTCCTATTAGTACAGGGTGAAAAAGAGTCTGTGTTGTGGCATTAAGGATGTGAATAGCTATTGGATGTTATTCAGAACAGAGCCAGCTAGTCATACAGATCATGCTTTTTATACTTTTAGCTATTAAATTTAATTACAAGACTATATTCACTATTTTCTTAGTATTGTTTTCCTTTGAACTATCTGCTATAATTGTCACATAGTTCCAGTGTCAATGCAAGGGACATCAGCCCTTGAAATGGCACAGGTAAGGCGAAGTTACAAACCAATCTTTTGAGAGGGTCAGTTTGAAGCAGAGAAAAATTTAAAACTCTAGTCTGTAGAAAAACAAATGTATATGTTTCACTTCTAAGAGAATATGCAAAATAAGGGCAAGATTTCCAGAATTAGTAAGTGATTTGGAGTGGTACTATTATGATGGCACCAAAACCTGTACTTTCAAAAAAACAGGCAGATGTGATTTGTATGGGGGATAAAGTTGTGGAAACTTTACTCAATTTCTAGGTCCCATAAATATATATGTATGGAATATTACCTTGGAAGAGCATTTATGATATCTAAGCATTAAAAACGATGGTGTAACATTCTAGTATATTTGTATTTTCCACAAATACTTTCAGAATGGAGGCCCTGCATTGAGCCTTTTTGACAGACATTTTAATACATAATGGTTCATAACTATATAAACATATACAACATAATCAAATACATAATGTAACCATAGTAAAAATAAAGGTTGTCATCATCCATCTGAAATTCCTTGTACATTTAGTCTTGTTCATTTATTGCATTCTCAAAATAATTGCACTTGAAAATTGAAGTTGTCCTTGTTTAGTTATTCCATACCTTCTGCTTGTCAGCTGATTTTCACTGATAAGCATAATGACCAAACTATGCTCCTAGAAATTAAAGATGGAGGATGTCAACTACATTCAGCTGAATAGGGCTCACAAAGCTGGCCACCAGCTCAGCGGGATTCCTCCTTCCATCAAGACCTATGTTCCACGGTGTATGGGTTGGACAGCTGCTGGCAGTGTGGAGTAGATGAGGTGCAAGGTAGATCAGCAGTTTACCTAGAAGCAAGGCTGATCTCTGCAGTGAAAAGGGTAGGTGTTTTGTGACCCCAGGATACATTTACAACTGTTCCTCACTACAGAAAAGTACCGCTAGAAATCAGGCCCTAGTTCTTCTATACTCAGAAATTGCTTGTACTGATACAGATTTGCATGTTGACTGATTTCATACAAATGCATACTGAAGTTCAATGCTTGGTCATCAGTGTATTCAGAAATACATGTGCAAGTGTCCACGTAGAGGGATGGATAGTTGAGAGACACAAGAGTGTGTGTGTGTGTGTATATATATATAAACATGCACCCTTACACTTGCACCACTGACATACATACTTTGAATTCTTCCTACAGAAATTCACCATATAAGATGACAGTCTGGGATTCTGAGTAAGATCTTGTGTATGCCCAGAATAATAAATCACCTGTTCAGAATTTTCTTTGCTTCTTGTTATAACCCTGGTTTCACTGAAACCTACATTTTAGAAGGCTTCCTAGAGAACTAATAAACAAAAAGCCTTAATAGGCCTAGGTGCTATATGTTGCTATCTCCCAGTGTGTTGAATAATAGCAATTACTACTGAGCAGGATTTTGTAGCATTTTATGTGACTTTTTAATTCACTTCTTAATGTAAACAAATATTTAATCTTATTGCCTAGTGAAAGAGAATGAAGGAAAGTCATCCTTTCAAAGCTGTTTTGAAACTGATTTTTCTCTTTTTTTGGGGAGAGAGGGGTGAACTCAGACTATATTTGTGTGAGGATTAATCTTTATCCCTCTTCCTTTTTAGGGGTGTCTAAATAAAACAAATGAAACAGCTATTTATCCTAGAGGCTCCTTGTTTCAAATGAACTAGTCTCATTTTCTAAAAATGGATCCACTTTCTTTGCTTTCACTTAGTTATACATGACACAGTAGGAAGGGAAAGACAGTTTAAGGAATTTCCTCTTACACCCATGATTGCTAGATGTCGTCACAACTTCTGAGTTGTCCCTAAGAGGTAAGTTTCAGCAGTAAGCATGGATAGTTTTCTGTCACCTGCAAGAAGCAATCTGATGCATATGTTTTTCCACATATAGAATTAAAAAAAAAAAAAAAACAAAAAAAACAAACAAACAAACAAAAAAAAAAAAAAACACCCAGTGGTAACAGTGTTGATGTGAATGGGAGTTAACTAAACATTTGGGATGCCTTGGACCAAGAGCCCAAACAGTGCTAGTCTTGATCCCAAGAAGAGAGCAGCAAAGCCAGGATAATGACAAGGTATTTGCATGAGCTCCTCTCAAAAATTCTAGGATTATTTATTAGTTAAAACATGACATTGCTGTTTCTTGACAGACTGCAAGGTGTGTGCAGATATGGTTTTATACTTGTCACTTTGTGCTGCATTCGTCTTTTTAAAAGGGTACAGTGACTACTTAGCAAATTCAGTGTGAAAGAGGAGGACAGGATCCTGTTCTAAGTCATTAGAGGATAAAGAAGAGAAAAGGAGAATCTAAGAGATGATTTCCCATTTTTCTGTCTCAGGAAGAGTTTCTATGGTATAAACATCTGAGATCCTGACTCACACTTAGCATAGTATAATAGACTGCCTCAGATTTCAATGATCCCAGTTTGAATTTTACAATAAATTTTATGAAGTTTCATTAATAGCAGAAAGTGAGGATTGTTAAACTATTTAAACAGTCTTGAGAAGCCAAATGTTGGTGAATGTGGACCAAAACAATAAAAAAAATCCTATCAAAGACAAAACATTTTCCAAATTATACCCTTATAAAGACAGTATAAAGCCATCTACTTGTCCCATGGTTTTCTGATAAAATCTTGGGTCCAGCTATCTGCTCTACCTTGCCTTCCTCCAAAGAGCTGAAGCTTTATGTATACAAATAGCTCTATGTATCTCATGGATAAAAAGATCCACTTACAAAAATTCTGATTTATCTCATAGTTACACTGGACAAGAATTGGCCATTTAAAATCACTGGATGAAATAATATAGTGAAGCTGAATAACCATCTTACAGTGCATGTTTTTCAAACTTTTTTTTTATTATTCTAATTTCACCTGATTGTGCAAGGGAAACTCTCTTAATGCCCAAATGCATTTCACCATTGAAGTTAGATTATTACGATATACAAAGGGTGGAAGAAAGTTTTTCCTTACCATTTACCCCAGAGGATACAAACAAAATGTCATATGGGTCATATTTTTTCTTGCAATGAACAAATTTGTTAAATTAGCACCTTTTAAACCACATGAAGTATCAGCTTTCCCCACAAAGTTAATTTCATGTTTACTTGTGCTAAGAAAAAAAAAACATAACCCGACTGGGTACTGCCAACTCTGATACCCATGTTTAAGGGTTCATATTAATTTCTGATTTGTTCTTTCAATATCAAAGCTTTGGTTTTGCCATCCAGACACAAACCTTTATGACTTGATGATCCTTATGGGTCCCTTCCTACTCAAGATATTTTATGATCTAAGACTACTAAAACAAACAAACCTGTAGGCTACATCATCAAGATTGGCACACGTGGGCTTTGAACTTTAAGAGCAAATGTTAGGCCATACTGACAGGAAAATCAGAACAAAAAATCAAATACACCTTCAATGTAGGGTGCCTGGAGAAGAGGAGGCAGAGCAGTTAGGAAATTGTAACAAGTAGCATGTATAGAGAAAGGAAATCTAGGGTGATGCAGCATGAAAGGGGTGCCAAATATGTAAAATGTGGGAAGCAGTGGACAACATTTTGGGCGAAAGCTGCAAAGAGAGATATTCTTTTTTGTTGAAGAAGAAGATCATTGAATGGTCACATTCTCCAGAATCCAGGAGATAAAAGAAAATGTATAACTTTTCATGCAATAAGAATTTTTCTGTATAGCCTAGATGGAAATTTAAATCTGAAATAATTATAGCCAAATCTGGGACATGAAAGAAAGGGACTGTCAGGCAGAATAAAAACAGAAATTGGGTCAGGAAAAGGTGTGATCTATCATTTCTACATTTTAAATTTATAAGCCATGGCTTTGGAGGATTTTCATAACTGTTGTTTCTGAAGGAGGGAAATGGCCAGCTGAGAAGTGGGTGGGTTTTTTGGAACATGCTTAATCAACCCACCACACACCTAAATATTTAAAAGCTAAGTACACATGAGATAAAAATCATAACATTTACATTGCATAACTTAAAGAAACAAAGACTATAAGCAACTAGATGGGGTGATTATAGAATGAATCAGAAAGCTGAATCAGATACCAAGCTTTCCAGTTGCAGGAGCCCAAAGGTGGAATTCACTATAACTAGTTCTGAATTAAATTTGTTTATACTGAGACCTAAATGTAGGCCTCAGATCTTCAAAGGGTCTTTTCTCAGACTTACAAAATGTACACCCTCACTCCACATCCCAACCTTAGCCCAAAGGAAAAGATGCCAAGAGATCTCTATTTGGAATGATATTCATCTCATATAGCTCTAAAGGTTTAAACATCAGGCATCTAGTCTAAACCACAGTAGTATAGACAAGGGAGACTGACAATATCTAATGTACATGAGTGAATGCATCACCCTTCTATGCCCCAACCCTTTATCAGGTTAAGGCCTGTATCTGAGTTATCACACCTTGTGTGCTTTGTTTCCACAGAAAGCATTCCCAAGTGTGAGGAACAAAAGGGAGAGATAGTATGCTCTGACCAGATCACCTATTTAGACAACCAGGAGATCAGGAGCCCAGCCCACTTCAGAGCAACATCAGTCTGTGTTTAAACACTGCTACAATTGACTCCAAATGGCAATTTAGACCATCTTTATGTGGATAGCGCTCTGCCAGTTTCTCCAACAGAAGACGCCTATGTGACTAACTTTGATCAAGTTTCTAACATTTAGCTATATAAAATTTGATAGACATTATCTAGTTTTATTAGGAACTGCCAGGAGTAGCTTATATTGGTACTCGTGGTTCAGTTATGTT
This sequence comes from Tyto alba, assembly GCF_018691265.1. NCBI lineage: Eukaryota > Metazoa > Chordata > Aves > Strigiformes > Tytonidae > Tyto > Tyto alba. The sequence continues at coordinate 11,017,280 of NW_024881313.1, forward strand.
TTTGAGCTGTCAATGTCTATAATAAATGGATAGGCAACATCCCCCTAAAAAAACCTATAGACAGAAATAAGTTCCTGACTCAGCTCTATCTATATGAATCTATCAGCACTGACACTTCACCTTTTTATAACCTTTATATATTGTATCATGCAAGCATCTCAGAGCATCCACTGTGGACACAAAGTTTCTGTTGCAATGTTACAAGACAAGACAACCTATATTCTTAACAGTCAATGCCAGCTGTTTACTGCTGTGCCTAGTTTTACAGATTTACCCAATGGAGACCAGAGTTTATGCCATCCTCATTCTCAAAAGATGGCACTTAATCCAGGCTATACAATGTTCCTCTATAAATGATAGATTACTGAATACTGATATTTTCTGATACAAAGAAAGAGAGACGTTGGCAAATAAAAGCTAGAGTTAGAGCTTAGACTAATACCACTTAGAAATTAATCATAACATAAACTTGGATTTGGAAAATATCAGGGCTTTGCTTTTAGTAGTCTTTTGCAACTGTTGAATTTTTTTCACCAAGAGACTATGACTATGTGGAATTCTTTATCTTTTTTTACTTCTTTACCACCACATTAGCAACAGTTAATACAAAGCATCATAAATAATCAGTCGTATTCTATGCTGAATAGCTGTATTAAAGACTACTATGGATTGTCCTGACTATATGAGTGATACACTGTTTAAAAGTTCAGGAGTTCTGGAAGAACTGGCTGATAACATTTTGTTTTTTCTTTCTTGCAACCACCCAAAGCATAACCATGAGGTTATCTGAAGTGCTAGAGAACAGGTAGGCTGCAGTACTCTGTTTTACACAGAAGATAAAAGAAACATAAAATGCTTTGTTTTCTCTGCAGAAATCTCACTGCTGGTCTAACTTGCTTTACATTTAATGATGCAAATATTTGAAAGATTGGAAATCTTTGAAGGAAATTCAACTTAACAAAACAAATTGTTATAATATCCTCTGTATCATTTTCTCAGGCACATTTACAAAATAGATATTAAAGAATGTTTGAACATCTTAAAGGAAACAGGAAAAGACAAGCCTAACACACTAACACATACCTATCTTCTGCTAACACAGAGATCAAAAGGAACAGAGTCAGAAACAGAGCAGTATTTTACATAAGTCTTCTCATCGTAATGCTCAACCTTGTGTGGCAGCAGTAATGGCTCTTCTATTGTTCGTTATTCACTTTAAGTCATTACTAACAACTCCTCTGCAAACCAAAATCATTGGAATAACTATTGTGGAATACTAAAAAAACTTCCAGTGTTGAGTTTCAAGTCCTGCTATTGATTCTGGTAGACCCAGATTAGTTTTTGATGAGCAAAGAAATATACTGACACATACCTGCTACTGCTAAATGTGCCTGTTCCCAGTCTACCATTATCTTTAGGAAAAGAACAAAACAAAACAAAAAAATATTTAAATAGATTAAATTGTCTCTAAATATGCTCACATCAAAGCATCTTTAGGAAAACTAGTGGATCTGCCAAATGAGCTTAAACAGTCAGGAATCTTAAACTTATTCCAAACAGCAATACCACAAAGACCTTTATTTCACCACCCTTCATAAGTACTACATCCCTGTCTCCATCAAACATCTAAGTATTCCTTCTTCTTCCCAAAGTATATTTATGAAACTAGTTTTGGTGTCAAGAAATGTAGTAGTATGTTACAAAGCAGTGATTTAGGGTACTGATCTGTGATCTGTGGAGTGGCATGATGAAGCATCAGACATCAAAACTAATAAGGAAGGTAAACAGCTTTATCACCCAAAGATCCACTGTGCAACTAAATTAGTCACCCAGTGGGACTGTCTCTCCATAAAAGAGGAGACAAGCAGCACATCCTCTGTTAAAATATTTGAACTTATTTCTCACTCTGCCAACCTTTCCCTATTCATATCTCTTAATCTAGGCTATTCAGGAAGGAAAGTCTTTTAAAGTAAATTAAAATCTTGTCCTCCATCATGAGTTAAAAGAAAAAAAATAATATTGTCATAATTGTAAGGTGTGGCACACATTTTTAGAGAGGCCAAAGTTTCTTGGAGAAGATCAAAAGCTTTATGCAAGCATATCAAAATTAAATAGCCTTCTTATTTTTCCCTCTAAAACACAGAAAATCCCTAGACTTACATTGTGTAATATGACTAGTGTTCTTAAGTTGAATCCAATGTTAAAACAGTGATGGCTCTTTTAACTATTATAATTAACACAAATTGGGAAGATAAGAAATTTTTACTTTCATTGCACTGGCCCAAATTAATACCTTAGAAAATATTTTAATCAGTGTCATAACAGCAACAAAAAAGAATCTACGTAGCTCTTTCCTCTCTGATTCCGAGGTTTTGTGTTTTTACTCCAGTTGTGTTTATTATAAGATAGCTGATTATTTTTCTTTAGGTCTTATATTGCTGACAAATCTTCCCTATCAAAAGCCATCTTTCCTTATGATTTATAAACATATTTCTATAAATTTCTAACCTTGAAAATTACTATCATAAAAAAAATGAGGTAAAAATTATCACAATTTGTAGGGAGGTATGTACTGTTAAAAAAAAAATCAGAAAAGAGAAAAATTATTATTATTCCAGTCAAACATTGCTAGATTGTTGCTGTCACTCTGCAAGATTCACATCAACTTATCTGTACTGCTTTTAGGAGCTGTGCTTATGCTCGAGTCTAAGTCTGCAAAGCTGGTTGTGTCCATATTGCCTGGGGAGACAGACTTGAAAAGGAATTATCCTTCCTCCCTTCAGCTTTTGCATCCTTTCTGTGACTGAGATTTCTTGGTAGGATTCTCAATACGCTTCAGACTACAGACACCTCATAAGAAAAATGAAAAATAAAGTCATGATGTAGCATGACTGCATAGATGTTGTTGAAGACACATACATCAAATATGTCTGAAGGAAAGTTGTAGAGTTATAATCAGAATGTAATTGGAATGCATAGTTACTTACTATTCAACTGCAGCATTACTGGTATTTTTGAGGTATATTTAGTGCATCCTCTCAGGGACACTAAAATACATACCTCCCAAAGATGTCACTGTTAGAAGAATACAACACTAAACACTGACATACTGAGCTGCATATTTTGTTCTCTGTCATTAGGGTATGACTGCTGAATAAATATAGACATTTCAGTGGCAGCTGCTTCCTTTTTCTAATCTCTTTTGCTAAAATTAAATGCTTTTAAACAAAACATTTCTGCCCCTGTTGGATTAAAAAGCAATGTATCCATTTTGTTTGCTTTACTGTGAAAGCTTTGGGGTCCAGAGGACATAACTGGACAGTGCCACGAGGATTTCTACAATACCAGCTATATTTCATTTCCTTAGGAAGCTTGGAAAGAGAAAGAATAGATAGACATAATTAATGTTCATGAACAAGTTGCAAAATTTTTTACATAGATTGTATAAAACAGAACCATAGAACTGCTCGAATTAAATGTCTAAAAGTTGTCAATATTTTACCTGGCATTCAGCTGATCTAAAACAATGTAGATTAAGTGAAGTCAGTGGTCATGCTTTGATTTTCACTGGTTGAAGCCCTGCTTCAAATTGCAATAAGGTATGTGTGGGGTTATGCATACATGTAACAGCATAAGTGGGTTATCACAAAAATAGCTTAGGTAGCTGTACCTTCTGTGTCTCCAGCAGATCATTTGGCATACTAGGTAAGAAAAGCTTTAGGCCAATTCCATCATAGTCATTTATATTACCAAATTCTCTGAGTCAGCATGTGCAAGCAATAATTTGGTTAGGTCCATGGCCCAAGTATAACAATAATAAAAACAAATGAGATAAGCACAGAGAGAAATTTCTTAACCATAATAAATAAATAGGGAATACAGTGGCAAGAGTGACTTAAGCATCTCCATGAAGTTTCCAAGTTACTGTTTGGAGTCTCGAGCAAGACCTGCAGCCCCCAGCTGATCCAGCAGAAAATCAGCATCTGTTGTTCAGCAGAGAGCCAAAGGACTCCTCCCAGGGTGACATCAGAGCGCTTCGACTTTTTAGCCCAGGAAATCAGTTAGACTTCAGTGAGCCTCTGAATTCCACCTGTTCAGCAATTCACCCTTTATGAATTTGTTCTGCTTACTAAGGATGTTAATCTATAGAGCTTTTGAGAAGGAATCAATAAAGATTAGGACCTTTAGATCTCGAGCATAATCTTGTATGTAAGTTGTGCCATTGCACATGATGGATCTTTCAACCTAATTGAAAAAGTGTTTTTCAGCTGCTTCCATACCCTGAATCAGAATTCAACTAATACATTTCATTAAAAATCCAATAGTACAGAACCGGTTTATATAAACTAAAGATCTGGTGGGTAGCATTTTGGGAGGTAGGCAAAAAATTGTGGAGCAAGAGAATTCTAGGCTTCCCTGAATATTTATAACTACTGCATGAGCTCTTATTTGCAGTTCAGGCTTGTCCTGCTATTTTCAAGTAGGAACTGATAATGGGCATTTTCTTGTCAGCAAATAACTATCATTATCAGAACCAAATGGTGCTAAACACAGGTGCATTTGTATCCCACCCTTTGCGAATGTTGGCAGCTTAGAAGATCAGAACTTGAAGATAACATGGATTTGTGCTGTACTAGGCTATACTATAGTGCAAAATAAGACAAAGGAGTGCACAGCTAAAAACAGCATCATGATGACAACATTTGGCATCCACTCCATACAGATGAGAAGGTTTTCCAAGATGCAGTACAATAAAAAGTCAGAACTCATGAAATCTAGTAGCTAAATGACATACTAGGATACTACTCGAACTCCTGACAACTTCAGAAGCTTAAAGTTTTTTTAATAGACTCCTCTTTCATAGCACCAACACTCAGATTCCACATAACACAGGCCTTCCTAATTATATTAGTTTAATGAAATCAGTAATAAGATTTGATATACCTGGTAGCAGAGGAACATCATATTTGATCAGGAAGAATTTTTAGTAGTGAACCTCACAGAGGGCAATAGAAATTATATTAATCTCTTAAACATAACCAATATAAAATAAAGGACTAGTCAAAACTCAAAAATTAAGTAGAATGAATACTACTGCAAACGTTATCTGCTCAGTTGAGAAAGAGGTATGAAAACGCAAATTACTTCAGCACTGTATTTAACAAAATACACACTATTTTGTGTTGCTCCAATAAAATAAATGCGGGCAAGGTGAAGGGGAAGAAAGAAAGATCTCAATACAAACACTTTTTTCAGCCAACCCCTCTTTTTGGTCAACTGACAAATTTTGTCAACTTTGTTAGCATTTCCTTCTCACAGTGAAAATTAAGTAAAAAGAAAAATAATTTTTAAAAATATTCTCACTCTCCATCCCCTTTTCTCCATGTTTGTACTTGTATTAGGTAAACCTGATAGTTAACCTTCAGAAGTTGCTGTGAGCTTGTTACGTGCTAAACAAGAGAGATGAATTGTGAAAGATCTCTTTGATCTTACTGCCAGGAGTTCCTAATCATTCTGTTGAGCAACTGTATGTATGGATAAAAAACCCCCAGCCATTATTTTTAAGTGATGACTATGAGCAGTACTGTGAGTATCTTGGAAAACAAGCAAGCCACATTACAAAACATGAGCTAGAAGTGAGCAATGGGGAGAAACTCCTGAACATAGACCTAAAGAAAATATTCCCAGTTGTTATTTTTTGCAAACTACCAGGACTTTGCACCTGCCCACATACATAAACCACCAAAATATTTGTTCTGAATAAGTTCAGCTGTTTTTCAAAGATAAAAAAGGTAGATTTTTTTTTTTTTCCTAAATAGGTACAAATTAATCTGTTTTCAGAAGATAGTGTTGATTTGTTTTTTTCTCCTTTCTATCTTACATACTTTGCAACTGAACGAAGAAAATGTTTCTGTATAAAAAAAAAAAAGGCATGATGGGCAGGGGAAGAAACATATATTTGCCACTGATAATACATTTCTAACAGACTCGTACTTTATCTAAGATATGTTTTTTAACACTAAAATTTTCTAACAATCTTTGAATAATGAAAGAATACTGGATCTAAAAGTACTTGAAAGTCTCCATTAACCTGTTTTTATTTCAGGCTGACTGGACCTTAATGTTTTTCAGCTTGATAAGTCAACACAAAGCATAATATACATTTTTTCTATTGTTTATCAATATATTCAAAATTAACACTACATTTCAAATGTTTTATGCACACACAAGGCCAAGGAAATTCCCACAGAAGAATATCAATGTTGATGGCTTTGATGTGGTAAAGGGAGTTCTATATTGCTAAAATTCTGACAGTAAACTGCAGAGACAAATCCAGTTTTCCTCCTCTTTATAGAACTCAGCCTTCTAGCTATTGCTGAAACAGCTCTGACTTCATTGGCTCATCTCTGGGCAGGTAGGGAATATAATCTTTCCATTTCTGAAGTAATATTTTGCTTTCTGAAATAGAGCATAAGCATCTCAAATCTCTGAAGTATTTTGCCAAAAAGATATTGTCAGAGATTCTATACAGTTTTTCATAAAATACTCTCCTAAGCACTATTTTGTCCTTGTGTTTTTCTCAGGATACTTTTCAGAAAGTTAACATAGTATTTCTGGTAAATGTGAATCTTGTATTTATGATTGCCCTAAGGGGAAGGTCCTTTCCTTGGATACAATTATGTGTGGGTTTTGTATATGCAGAAACCTACTCCCTCAATTCCTCTTTCTCAGGCTAGAACTATGGTTTAGTGCAATCTTAATTTAACTCTCAGACAAAAGAAATAGCCACATTTAAAAAAAAAAAAAAAAAAAAAAAAGCTAAATCTTCTACATTTTCTTTCCCCTTGCATTCTATTAAAACAAGTGTTCCACTGGCTCATACACTATTATTTATTATTTGATTTTCTTTTCTCTCCTCAAAGAAATGCAAATGTAGTAATTTACTTAAAATGGTAATCAAATAGCCTAACTTCACCTATCCAAGCTGTGCGTACGCAGTGCAAACCAGGAACTTAGCCTCCCTCTATATGCAATATTAAGAAAAAATACTATCTTCAGGGTTTGTACAAGTATCTCTAGCTCCCGAGGTGATCTTGCAGAGAATCCTGGATCTTTCCTCTGCTTAAATATAATGCAGAAAGTTAACCCAACCGTGAAAGCTCTTCCATGCAAAAATCAGATACAATTTAGATCACTTCTCACAGCAGCTTGTTTACCAGCTTTCCCTTAAGGCTTCTTTCTGACATTTTTCATTACAGGTTTCTCGTTTCTTTGGAGCCCTCTCCCTGCTCTCAGCAATAACTTCCTTTCAGGTGTCTTCCTAGACTGTCTCTCTGTACATAATGCCATTGCTATGTTTTCTGACCTACCTGAACACTTATTCACAGCAGACTACATAGATTTATAAGTATAGATTCTCATGACAATAATCTTAATGACCCACCAACAGAAATACTCTCAGTATTTGCCTTCACTTACATTATTGCAATACACTAATCTGGGAAATTTACATAGGACTCACTCTACGGAAGGGTAGTCCATTGTGTCAGGCCTCTGAGATGATCTGGACATGGTGACACCATGCATGGCTCTTTCCTCCAGGCCTGTCTTCTTTTTTTTTCTACAGTCTTACCACTTATGTAAAAATTAAGGAAACATACTGAATAAAATATGCTTCCAGATCAACAGGACTATCACGATACTAAGCGTTTCCACTCAGTTTATATAAGAGCATCCCATGGGTTTATTCAGCTTGTTAATAGGAAGCATACTGTAAAATCACTACAAAGAAATCCATTTCCAATACCATTTTACATTCTGAACTATGGATCTCATCAGATATTCATATCAAAGTTTATGCAGCTTTTCTGGAGATCAATATAAACATGTAAACATTGGGCCCAGGAATATTAAGGAAAGGTTGACAAGCAAAAAGCCAGCAAAGCTAAACAAGGAAAATCATTATTTCACTTTTAAGATCAGTTTGACAATAGTTTTTGGTTTTAATAGTTATGCCTAGTTAAATCCCTTCAATTAGTAATTATAGAAACTTTATTTTGAATTTTTTAAAAATCATATTACAAAATAATTTAACAATGGTTATTGTCACTTTTGTCTTTCAGATGTGCAGTTATGCAAATCCACCAAGCACAGTTCAGACTATATATTCTTTACTTGGTTGAAATCACTGTTAGAAGAATGAATATACATATTGGCATCTGCTGCTCCTGTTATAATTTGTATTTTTAAAATGAAATATGCATAAGGCAACTTGTACAACAGTTTCACTATTCCTGACTTCAAGTAGTTGGCATTTCAATTTTTTTCTCATTGTTTGGTAAGGATATAAATGAAGGACTGAGAATGAGCAATGAATCAAGAATACAGATTAGGATATTTGCCAGTACTTATTTCATTTCCAAAATGCACTATTTCTGAAATAAGTTTTGTACGTAAATGTTTACTTCTCAGTTTTAAAGGGAAAAAAATCAGCTCTTCTTTTAGAGGTTGTCAGCTCTTTCTGAATTCTGTGATATATGTCCTTTTCTAGAGATATTTACCTTTGTCTCCAACTTCTCCTGCTTTGGGTGACAAAATGAAAATTAGATCAAAGAAAATGAAGTTCAGCATCGCTGCTGTTGACACATTCTTTGTCCTTTTTTCTCATCATTTTCCCCTAAGGTATTTCTTTTAGTTATTCTGTGTTTTCATTAAAACATTTAATTTTTACATATCTGACATATGTCATGTTTTAGTGCTTCTTGCATATGGAAACACTAAAATTTTGTGGGTTTCTTATCTTATGAAACAAAACTCTTAAGTTACTTTAAGAAATATTATCTTAAGAAACATTTCATAAAATAATGTTTCCATTTTCTGGAGCTTTGGAACTTAATATTAAACTTGAAGCAAAGAAATGTCTACTATTCTTCATGTTTCTCAGGAAACAACATAATTGAAGTACTGCACAGACATTCAAGGACTTAAATCCCATGTCAATATATCTTAATAGCACCAATGTTCAGAATGATTCAAAGCCAACTACTAATTGTGTCACATATCTACAGAATGAAATAAGAAGACTCAGTAGGTGATCACTGAATTATTACTAGAAGCGGTGGTAGCAGTGTGTACATACTACTTTGGAAAGTGCCAAGATAATATCTATGCCACAAAGAGTACACAATCTCAACTAGGGAGACAATATAATGAGATATGCATACGCTCTTTGAATAGCACATTTGCAAATAAATGAATTGAAAAAAACAGATATTTCATATAAACGTTTTGTGCTCTTTTTCTGTTAACTGCTCTAAAATGGCACATCTTGCCACATTGAAGCAAGACTGCTAAATTTGCAAAGATATTAACACCAAGAAATACTATGTAGGTGTTTATTCCTGTTTATAGCATATACTTGGGAACTGTGAGACAACAATGAGGCTGGGTTAGATCTCCATTTCTCTGAATTCCATAAATTTCATGTTTTGCTGTATTTGTAAGTAGTTAAAAAATCAAGTTTCCTTAAACACGAGGATGATAACTACCTGTCCTCTTGTCTTTTGCGTTTTAAGCCACACTACTAAATACTTTTTTGATTTTCTACTTTAAATTAAGAACACTTGCATGGGTAATAATAACCCTGGATATCCTTTACTGGTTTTATAATTTCTGTAAGTGTTTTAACTCAGTATATATTGATTTTGTAATGGTAACAAGCACTACATACAGTATGACATCTCGTGAACCAATCACTATTACCATGGTCCTACACTACAATTGAGTCCAAAGGTTTTGTATTCATTGCACAAACTAAATAATATTAATTGCTGAAAAACTACTAACCTCAAGACAAGCATGCTGTGTTATTACATATTTCATTTTAATTTGTGATATGAGACCATTATCAGCATGCTCATCTACTCACTGGTTTTCTAAGGGAGGAAATGGGGGAGTCTCATCATTCTGCCAAAATGAACAATAAGAGATCGTCATTATAGCTAAGTCCACAACAAGATTGACCTTTGCCACCCCTAATTCAAGCAGTTCCTTAAATTCCACTTGGTTTTTAGCCTGAATATTGAACTAGTTATTTTTCTCTCTGACAGGTTAGTACCTTTCCAAATAATTTTTAAGAAACCTGGCAAAAATAACGCTGTTGGTAAACTTGTTCTGTACAATCAGCTTTTTTTTTTTTTTTTTCCAAGACGAACACTCTTTGAACAACAGTCCAATACTTCCTAATATGTAAAAGCAATGAGCTTCTTCTCTGTTAAGTGCATGGCAGAGGCCTCACAGGCTGATTTCTCTAAACAATGTCTAATACTACAGAAATGATGATTACCTGCTTCTGCTGGACTCTGCCTAAATAAAACAAATTAAGCAGGTTTCACTAAGGACAACTGTTAAAGTGGCAATGGGTCCTTCAATATCTGAGACATTAGTATCACATTATATCTTGCACCTAGAAATATCATGTTTATGATAAATTTTATATATATATTGGCTGGGTGAAACCCTGCTTCGAGTAGGTGTCATCTCTTAAAGGCAGGGAATATACAGCAGAAGGAACTAAGCATACAAAAATTAAATGGTGAAGCCACACCAAGAATGAAAATTGTCTTTGACATCAGCTCCCTGTTTTCTAAGCAAGATATCAACATCCTCTTATGTTACTGAACTTTTACCTTTGTAGGGTATTTCTTTCACATTAGGTCATATATGTGCAATATAGACCTCTACATGTCAGCTCATCCTCCTAAGATTGCTCTATAACCAATTGAGGGAAAAAACAGAACAAAACAAAACAGAAACACACCAGACCTATGACTTGAGACATCTAATCACCTTTAGATGTCTGTTCCAGGATAAGATGAATGACAAACTGTAAGTATCTGTTTCTCTCTGTTAACTGTACGAGGAGACCAGGTGATGCAGTAGGTTGTGGGCTTCTACATTCAGTCTGGTAACTAAATTCAGTCTCTTAAGCCTGAAAATTAGAACTGTTATTCATAAAGGTGCTCACCAAAATGGAATGAGATTTGATCTTTTCTAATCTTTCTGGCTGTCAACACTGTAAAAACAGGAAATACTTTATATAATATACTGATCATGTTAAAATAGATAGAAAGACAAAAAAAAAAAAAAAAGGCAGATGAATTATAAAATCAGTTATGAAAGAAAGAAATAGTACTTTACATATGGAAGTTAGTGAATCTGATTAAGAAAAACTGAATTTCTTGGCTGCATGCTCATGACATGGAAAGAGTTGATGTCACAGGTCAATGCTAAGGGCACTTTATGCTGCCAGTATTGAGTCAAGTGGTCCTACTGTAAACAGAATTCATTTTCCAAAGCCAAAATTAAAATGAACCTTCATTTTATACACTAAATATATGTGTGTGTGTAGATGTACACCCATGGGTGCATCTGTGTGTTAACGAGAGTGTGTGTATGCACGTGTATCAGATCACTTTCATATCACATGAAGCTGCTTACGCGTTCTTTGTTTGGGTTACACAACAGTTTGATTAATTTATCATTTAGCTTAAAAGGTCTTATTTCTGACATGGTTATGAATGAACGTGAATGACAGTTCAGGGTGAATAATTCAGACTTTTTCATTGTGCAAAACAGAAAAGGGAAACTAATTAAAAAGTATCTTTGATTAAGACTCTGGTATCTCTTTCTTTTTGACTGGTTGGTTTTGTACTGTGGAAACAATTCTCACCATATGAACAGATGAAAAATTAAAATAACAACAGAGATCACCTTTTCCCAATTTTCTTAACCTACAGAAGACATTCATATTTGTCTGACATCCCAGGCCCAGTTCTTATCTTCCTCAAAATAGTCTGTTCCTCACTTCTCTTATTCACTTATTCTTACATTTTCACATTAGTCCAGCATAACAGATACTTTCAATGGAAATGCTGAGAAATATAGATATCTGCTAGTCTGGCCTAGAATTTGGAAAGAAACTCCATTTAGAAACAAAAGTAATTTAAATGTCTCTGGATCTGGCACTGCTGAAAGAAGCATTGCTGAAGCTCCCAATTTATTCCACCACAAATTTTCAGAATAATATATATTAATGTACTTTTGGTAGGTCTTTAATGCACATTTTATTTGTTTTTCCTAGATACAATTTACATTTAAATTCCAAAGCTGCAGGTGTATCTGAAGAATTCTTAGGTTGATTTAATCATGGCAAATCAACATACATGGGGTTTGAAAGGAGAAGCCAACAGCCCATTTAGAGAAGTAACTACTTGTCAGTGCAAAGGTGGATAAAATAAACTTTTAAAACTTCTGAACAGACTTTTATGCCCAGTAGGCCTGATCCTAGTGCCTAGCCAGTGTAACCTATTACATTCAGCACAATAGCTGAGAGATGAACAAAAGTGAAAAAGCTTGTTTGAAAGCTGTCTTTATACACTCCTGGTGCATTCACAAGCCTGCTCTGATCCTTCTTTGAATTAAAGTAGCTACTGGAGAGGAAGTTAAAGCAAGAATTTCAGCTGCAATGAAAATTGTGTGTACACCAACAGTTCTCCGTGGAGGACTGGTATTTTCTCCTATTTACACAAAGTTTGAACTAGTAGAGGCAGCAGCACACATTGGGACTCTACCATGATAGAGTTCTTTGGCATCCAGCTATCAGAAAAGAGAAAGGAAAGTATAACTACGAGAGTGGAAAGAGATGCTTAACCACAGCAGCCACTGCTAACAACCACCATATGCAGAACACCAATCAAGGAGTGGGACTCAGGAAATATAGTAAGCAATAGAGGGGAATGGGGCTGGTTTTCTGAGGTTTGATTTAGGACTCTTTTTTATGATGACATAAGAGGATTAGTCCACCTTCCCTGCCAACAAGGAAATCTTAAGTCTACTTTATCCTGTGTTTCCTCATCTTCATGCAGCTACTTTTGACAATGCTGACCATTGATCTCACAGTTTTTCAGACATTTCTGCTCAAGAGACAACAAAGTCTTAATAGGGAAAAGTGGCAGCATTCTAAGTGGTCTATGTTTGTTTCTGCAATGTTGTTTTTCCTGGAAAAGTGACAAAACCTATTAAAATAATTTGTCTGGCCTTCACTCTCTATACTAATCTGACTCACTAGCAAGTGATTTTTTTGCAGCTGCAAAATACCTGTCTTCCAAACTGTACTAGTAACACCAATTAACACAGCATGAAATATAAATATTTCTAACATCCAAGTAATTATTGCAAGGCAACCACACTCTTTGTTGACCAGAGTGAATAATGACTCCCAATACCTGTGCAAGTTTCTATTCTTCAGCACTGAAACAGAGAATAGGAGGAATATATTTTTAACCCTTTATCAAGCAAGGACAGCTACAGTCTTAATGGAAAAAAAAATCTGCAAACTGTATTTGTCAGAATATTAAAATGTGTGTGAGGTGTAATGTCTATTAGCTTCTGTTTAGCATCTTCCTCACACCAGGAAACTGTATAATAAGAAACTGCTAAGGAAAGATCAATATTTGCTTCCACAGATGTTCTGTATTCATAGGGATGGTTCCTGATTGATTTGTTGGCAACATGTGATAAAAACAATTTAAATTGAAAAAAAAAAGGAGTAAAAAAAACAAACCTAATGAGGGCCGAAGTCTACAGGAAAGAACAATGTGGGACTAACACCAAAACAAGAAAGAAATCTCTAACAGCTCCTCTGACCTTGCTTTATTAAAGTTTTGTGTGTGTGGACAAGGAAAATGGAAAGACAATGGCTTCTTCCCTAAAATTGACCCCCCAGGGTAAAATAATCAGATCAAAACATGTCAGTCATTGCAGAGTAGAAGAGGGAACATTTGGCTGAAATAGTATCACAGTACCATTTATTCTTCTCATGATTACAAACTAAACAGCTTTATTCTTATTTCTTTGTGCTTATAAGAACATTGCAGAGCTGATTATACAAGCTTCTGCACAGCAGTATTGGAACAATCCAAGAAAGATTATGCAGTAGCAGCAAGTCAATCCAGCACCTGCTACCTTCAGAATATAGTATCTCCAGAAAATAAATGCTTTTCATAAATGTTAAAACACATACAGAATGCTCCTTTCCTACTCCAAATCAAATTACATACACTGTACTATATACCTGCACGCTTCTTAGCAACAGATAATTATCTCAGCAAATGTTAAAACAATAACCTACACCTGAAGGAAACAGAATGGGACCTGGAGCATTCACAGAGGTATAGATGAATGAAGCTTGAAAATGGTATGAGACATAAACCAGGCTGTACATGAACTCAACTCAGTGCCACTCTTCATGTAAAAAACAAGTTACATGGTCATGGTGGACCATCTTTTGATGTATATTTTCTCTCCAGTCAGTGCTGTTCATCTCATACCTGCACCACAGGTCTCTACTGTCTCTCGTGACTGGGTCTAACACCCAGAGAGCCTTTGGAGATCCATGACTGGGCCTAGAAGGGGCAGGGAATGAGCAACAAAAATCCAGGGGGAAGGTAAGAGTCTTAACAATCAAGCTCAAGGAAGGTGAATTTTCCCTGTATGACTGGGTAGAAGATTTATTTCAAGCTGTATACACTGACTAGAAGCCAAAAGGTCCAGAGTTTTACTTACTGTCATTGCTTTCTAAAGAAACACTGAATTGAATTTAGAGCCACCTCATGCAAGCTCTTGAAAACATCTTGAAAACTGCCAGTGATAGGACTCTACTACACCCCTAGGGAAGTTGTCCCAGTGAATGATTGTTCTTACTGTGAAAAATTTCTTTCTCATGTCAAGATGAAATCTCTTCCAATGCAACTTGTACTCATTTCCCTTTGTCTTCTCCCTGTGGCTTTTTTTAAAAGTCTTCTGTCCCTTCTAATGTCCATGCTGATATTTAGGACTGTACACTTCAAAGCTCTGAAAAGTTGGATATTTATGTTTGTGTTCAGATGAACTTTGAACAGATCTTCCCCAAACAGCAGCAGCTCAAACCATTAAAATCCACATTCCATTAATTGCAACATACATAAAGAAAGAGGAAATCCACCATAGCCATGTAAAATTTTCAGCTTAAAGCACTGACTTCTTTTACACCGGTTTCATATATTTCTAAAATATAATTTTTTTCCAAAGTATCGACAAGATCTTTAAGGATTTAGTTAAGGAAGCACATGTGCATTTTTTTTTCCACTTTCTTTGCCAGCCTTCCCATTGAAACACATAAACAGGTTTAAGGAATGATTAAATAGGTAATGGAATGAGACATAATGTGACATCTTACTGAAAGGTAAGAGGGCAAACACAAGTATTTAAACCTTTCTTCTTGCTCTTGATAGATTAAATAAGCATCATTACCTGGAATAGTCGTCATGTTACTTTAAATATCCTGTACATATCCCTTAATGTTTTTGTATAAAATCCTTCCATGCACATATAGAAATTAATCATATCACATTACAGCTGGCTATGCATTCTTCCATAAGCACACTATGTTTTAAATTACAAAATCCATTTTTATTTTCTTTTTCATTTGTCACCTCACCACCGGAAGGAAGGTTTCCTGAAGCTTATTCCATTGCATGTCTGGCAGTATCAAGTCTGCCTTCAATACATTAGTATAAAAATTGAGGATAAATGATTACATTTACATGAAATCAATGAACAAGTACAAGAGATAGAAAGCCTAAGAATTCATTGTATCTTATGCTACAAGCCTGTCAGACTTCTTGATGAGAATACAGATGCACAAAATAAGCAGTTAAGGTGGAAATAACTTATTTTTTTTGTGCTCAGATATATGTCAGATAATCTCATGAATACTGGGGTAAATAAACTTGATATGAATATGTCCTCTTTGCTATGTGCCTTCTCACAATACAGCAACATATTTCATGGTGTTAACCTCTTTTTGTCCTACTATAAATCAGCCACTTTGAGATGAGGCACTAATGGATTTTATCTCTGAGTCATTCTCTAATTCTGAATTACTACATTCCAATCAACGTATACATTCACAACATACTAATTCAATAAAACATTAAAAGCAGTCAGTGCAAACATAGTATAATGCTTTATGTCACTTATATGTGTTTGAAGAAAAGAGGAAAAAGACAAAGAATCTTGTAAAACCTGGATAAAACAGAAAGGCTGAGTATCCTTTCCAGGGCTAAAACACTCTTCAGGTTATCAAGGGAGAAAGCAAGTATTTAACATTACTACAAGCAAAGGCATTACCAAAATAGAGCTCTTTGATCAATACTTGCAGCATCATGTATTATTTTTCAATGGGCATGAACAACAAAATGTTTTTTATTGACTAAAGTATGCTATATATCACTGAAGCTTAATATAAGGGGACATGAAATTCTCTCTTGATCAGGAGTAAGTTGCTAACCTGACCTTAGCTTAACCATTTCTTGCACTGCAGTAACACTTGACAATTCCCACCCTCATGTTTTTATTAGAGCTTTCCAAACCATAGACAAATTCAGTCGCTGAAATCAAGAGATTAAAGTACTAGATAATTTAAGATGAAATTAAGTAAACAGAACAAATGGAAGTATGAACAGTGAGAAGGTAAAAAGCCTGAAAACATTTGGGTTCATCGGCTAATGAGGTGTTCAATTGATATTTATGAATAAGAACCATTTTACTTTTATTTTTCTAACTTATACAAATAATAAGATTTCTGGTAGCTTTTATCCCAGTTTCATTTTATACAGTGTCATGGAAGCCCAAAAAGGACAGCAAATGGGGACACAACAGTCAGACAGAAGTTAGCACTTGTGACAAACCAGGAACCAACCAATCAGACTGATACCCAGTCTGCCTCAGAAAATGTCCTGTATCAGATACGTAAAAAGAAAGTTAAAGAAAGCAAATTGTGGACATCTGTGAAATAAAAGACCTGTAAAAAAAAACATTATTTGTCTTGCCATTCTGAGTGTGTTATTGTATACTTCAGGATTGTCACTCATTAATCTTACTGGACTACATATGAAATTACCCAGTACTACTTGGAAAAAAAAAAATCAATCTGTGAACCTAATTGTGCTCCAGCAACTTGAACCTGCACAGGGGCAACACAGGCAACAGATTTAGAGTCTATATGAATCTCTTTTTTCTCAGTGTTGAAAATCGATGAAATCATCCCATGACAGTATGCACCTGACAATTGTTCTCATCCACTACAGAAGAGACAGGGCAGGGACTTTCTGTGACGGCAAACCCAGCTCCCTCTGGACACACAATCTCCCAGGGCAGATTCCATTTCCCACAGTTCATAACCTATGTTTGACAGTGCTGCACAGTGCTGAATTCAAACCTATACTGCTTTTTCAGAACTAAGTAACTTGAATAAAATTAAATAACTTTTGCTCAGAAAGGACATCTCTCAATTTTCCCTTCACAGCTGCACTATCTGTTACTCAATTTCAAGGAAGCCAAAAGAACAGAACACACCTGACCTAATCTTTTTAAAGGGCTCGTTTATGGCCTTCAATTTATTCCTTGGTGACTGATGCTGTTAGCATATCCTAGCAAGGAGGAGTTTCCCATGCAACCTCTGAATAAACTTTTCCAGAAGGTGTATTTCAACCCTAATTTCTAACAAGCAAAATGTTTAGTCAATAACAGTCTGTATTTCACTTTTCATTTCATATATCATATACCTTTCATGAGGATTTTAAGTGATATATGTCAAAAACAAAATGAGAAAGTCCAAGGAAACCAGGTAGACAAAACCATATACAACTTTACATGAAACGTCATGTATTCCTCAAGAACAAATCATGAAGATAATTCCTTAAATTACCATTTTTTTTTTCTTTTCAAATATAGACCTCCTTTTCATCTCATAACGTTTTGAATTTTCTTAAGGTAATATACTTTTCTGATTCATCAAGTGTTATGATAACACTTCATGATTGTTTTTAACAATTTGGCACCCTTTACTACTATTTTAACCAGGAATCACACATAATCTAAACGCTGACAAGGGATTTTAGAGACAAAATTTCATCAGTGCCACTGAAACAAGAATGCTGACAGATCTCACGTGAAGACAGATCTTCCTGATGCAGACAGGTCTCAGATCTGAAATGTCATGCACAATTACCCCAGAGACCTTGACTCTGAATCTCCAAATAACTCCAAGCATTATGCAAGCTCTCATCTCCCCCCTCCCCCAACAACTTTCAGGACTTGATTTCAAGGAAGTGAACAATTTAACCCTTGGAAGTACTGGAGAAGATAAGAGCCATGACTTAACTTAGGAAAAAACCCCAACATCCATTTTTACAAATTAAGCAGCAGAATACAAACTATTAGGAAACATATACTAAGAATGCCTCTCTATGCAGGTTATCTAAAGACTTACAGACTATTTTTTATTCAATCCATTGTTTGGGATCTCTCTAATCAAGATAAAACATCCCTCTTCCTGACAGTGGAGCATAGAAAGACCGAGTTTGGGAATTAGGTTTATGTAAAGGACTTCATGAACCATGAACAAAAGAGGCTTCTTCTCAATAGCTATGGATCTTTTAATATGGAATTATATTTTCGGTCGCATACAAATAAGTTTCTACTGTATTTCTGATCCCTTATTCAGAGGTCTTGGTTAAGTACTGTAACTTCAATGGTCTCTTGCACACATTTACCACTGGTTACCATTTATCTTTAAGTAAGATGGTGTGTGATTATATCAGTAGCTTTACTCCAATCCCCTGAAGTGAAACATGGATAAGTCCCTTAAATATGTTTTGCATATAGACATAACTGGCGGTACTTCAGAGTCTGGTCCCACTTATTCAATGCGTACACAAAGACAGATAACCTCCAGGATTCTAGACTTAATAGATTGTGATGAATATTAAATGAAAGGCTTACTTTTGATTATAAAATCCTGTCCAACTGGTGTAACAATTTTGCATGAGTTTCCATAGCATGGAAAAACACACCAAAAGTAGAAGCAAATGTAGAAGCAAGAAGAGATTGCTGGTTTCTGCTCAGTAAAGCATGAACTCTGGGTCATTTCACATGCATAAAGTGCTGTCATAGTCCTAAGGAAAATACAAAAATAGACAGAAAAGTTAAAAATTATATGACTGTGGCATCATTTTCCAGGAATTTGTAAACTCTACTTATTTTAAAGGGTCATAATTTTGTTTGTCAAGATGGATATTCATAGCATCAACACACAAATTGCTCTCAGCTAGAACTACTTAAATAAGATAAATACTTTTTACAATTTCTCCTCCCTAAAGAACAGTCTTTGTCCCAGATCATCATGCATGAAGGCAGAACAATGTTTTTCAAGATGATTTAGTATCTTCTAATTTTCTTATCAAGAATTTTGAAAAAAAAAAATAAAATTAGTTTACTAGAATATTTCATTATAGATTAGGATGGTAGGTAAGGATGCATGCAAACACACAGACATCACCACTGATTCAATCTGCTATAAAGTTTCTCATAAGAAACTAAAGATAATACATGCTTACCAATAAAGATAGGCTTATACACTGTGTAGAGGTGATTTTACTCTACGCCACTTACACTTCTGTATCCGCATAGTTACTTTGCTTGATATTGACCCATTGTGTTTACTGTTGCTTTCTGGATTAATTCTGATCAGATGGTTTCAGGGAAAGACAATCTGCATATATTACAAATTACAGCTGTGTCAGTTTCTAATTCTTAAGTTGCTTTATATTGTATTTCCTTCATGAAAAGCATAAAATCAGCATGGCATTATTGTGTTTCAGATTGAAATCTCAAACAAAACCGTTATTTGCACATCTGCAATATATTCCATCTTTCCATTTTTTGCTTCTGGTACACAATTATCATCAGCAAGAGGCCACAAATCCCATTTGATTATTGAATCAGATTTAGGTAAATCTTCCAGACTACAGGACAGCTGGTATATGCACTTAGTCTTAACACCTGTCAGGGGCAAAATAGTCTTAACTAGGGGATTTTTTTTACTTAATTTAATTCATTGCCAGTTAACACCAATTTCTGATTACCGATTCAGGTACTGGGAAAGAATAGAATAGGTTGGGTTGGAATGGACCTTTAAATGTCATCTAACCCAACACCCCTACAGTGAGCAGGAACATCTTCAACTACATTAAGTTGCTCAGAGCCCCATCCAACTTGAACTTGAATGTTTCTAAGAATGGGGCATTTATCACCTCTCCAGGCAGCCTGTTCCAGTGCTTCACCACCTTCATTGTAACAAATTTTTTCCTTATATCTAGTCTAAAGCTGTCCTCTTTTCATTTAAAACCATTATCCCTTGTCCTGTCACAACAGGCCTTGCTAAAATGTTTGTCCCCATCTTTCTTGTGAGCTCCCTTTAAGTACTGGAAGTCTGCTATAAGGTGTCCATGGAGCCTTCTCTTCCCCAGGCTGAACAACCCCAGCTCTCTCAGCCTGTCTTCATGGGAGATGAGCTCCAGCCTCCTGATCATTTTTGTGGCCCTCCTCTGGACCCACTTGAGCAAATCCATATCTTTCTTATGCTGGATGCCACAGAGTTGGACACCACACTCCAGGTAGCCTCTCACCAGAGCAGAGTAGAGGGGCAGAATGACCTCCCTCAACCTGCTGACCACACTTGTTTTGATGCAGCCCAGGATACAGTTGGGCTTCTGGGCTGTGAGCTGACATTGTTGGCTCATGTCTAGCTTTTCATTCCCCAGTACCACCAAGTCCTTCTCTGCAGGGCTGCTCTCAATCCCATCATCCCCAGCCTGTATTGATACCAAGGGTTGCCCTGACCCAGGTGCAGGACCTTGCACCTGGCCTTGTTGTGCCCCATGAGGTTCACATGGGCCCACTTCTCAAGCTTGCCTGGGTCCCTCTGGATGGCATCTTGTCCCTCAGGTGTGTCAATCACACTACTCAGTTTGATGTCATTTGCAAATATGCTGAGGGTGCAATCAATCCCATTGTCTACGTCACTGATGAAGATATTAAACTGTACTGGTCCCAGTATGAACCCCCAGGGACACCACTCATTACTGATCTCCATCTGGACCACCACTCTCTGGATCCAACCAATACTTCATCCACCAAAATCCAACTCTCCAATTTAGAGAGAGGGATGACTTGGGAGACTATGTCAGTGGCCTGAAAGAAGTCCGTATAGATAACATCTGTAGTTCTTCCCTTGTTGATTGATGTAGTCATTGCATCATAGAATGCCACTATGTTGGTCAGACAGGACTTGCCCTTAGTGAAGCCATGCTGGCTGTCTCAAATCACCTCCTTCTCCTCCATGTACCTTATCATAGCTTCTAGGAGGATCTGTTCCATGATCTTCTCAGGCACAGCAGTGAGGCTAACAGGTTGGTAGTTCACAGGGTCCTCCTTTCTACCCTAAAATGTGCACAATGTTTCCCTTTTTCCAGTCACCAGGGACTTCACCTGACTGTCATGACTTTTCAGATATTAGGGCGAGTATCTTGGCAACTACATCAGCCAATTCCCTCAAGACTCTGGAATACATTTCATCAGTTTCCATAGACATATATATGTTCAGGTTCCTCATGTGGTCACAAACCTGATTTTCTTTACAGTGGTAAAGACTTTACTCCCCCAGTCTCCATCTTGCAGTCCATCCACTCAAGAGGTGAGGGGAGAGAGACTGCCATTGAAGATTGAGGTAAAAAGGGTTGTTGAGTACCTCGGTCTTCTCTTCTGTCATTACCAGTTTGACAGTCTTGCTCATCAGGGGGAGTACACTTTCTCTGACATTCCTTTTCTGGATGACATACCTGTAGAAGCCCTTATTATTCTTTACATCCTTTGCCAAGTTCAGCTCCAGCCATACCTTGGCCTTCCTCACCCCATCCCTACACAACCGGACAAAGTTCCTATACTCTTCCCAGGGTACCTGTCCCTGCTTCCACTGCCTACGCATTTCCTTCTTGCCCTTTAGTTCTACTCAGCCATGCTGGTCTCTTGCCTTCCTTTCCTGATTTCTTGCACCTGGGGATCAAGAGCTCTTGTGCTCTATGGAAAGCAACCTTAAAGATCTGCCAGTTCTGTTCTACTCCCTTGTCCCCAAGGACAGTTTCCCATTGGGTCTTATTGACTAATTCTTTGAATAGCTGGAAGTTTGATTTCCTAAAATTCATGGTCCTGACTTTATTCTTTGCCTGGCCCACATCCCTCAGGACTGCAAACTCCACCAGCACATGATCACTGCAATCTTGATACCACCAATTAGCTCAGTTGCATTGGTGACTATCAAGTCCAGTATCACATCGCCTCTGGTAGGGCTATCTATTCCCTGGCTTAAGAAGACATCCTGAATGTATTCCAGGAGTCTTCTGAATTGCCTTTGGCTTGCCCCATGCTACTTTTCCAGCAGATGTTGGAGTATTGAAGTCCCCCAGTAGGATGAGAGCCTGTGAGAGTGGTGTCTCCTGTAGCTGGAGTAAGAAGGCTTCATCATTAAGGTCCCTTTGATCAAGTGGCCTGTAGTAGACACCAATCACAATGGTCTCTTTGTTGCCTTGGTGTCTAATTCTTACCCAAAAAGAACATAAACAATCAAACAGAAACTTAAGTAAACACATTCCTTCCTTCTTCTCCAGGCTCAACTTAAGAAAGATATCTATACTTTCCTCTTAAACATTTCAACTTCTTTTCACTGCAGGTTACAGTCAGTCCATCCTTCTTCCTTTGGAGTATGGCAATAGACAGCTCAGAAGGAGGTTATGTGCCTAGCAGTTTCTCTCTGCTGATCCACCATACTTCCAACTGAGTTTCCTATGCCCCAGTATGGATCTCCCATGGACTGTAGTCTCTCACCTTGTGTGCATTGCTCATGGACCACCGTCCCTCAGGGGTGTCCCTGTCCCCTCCATGACCATAGTCTCACACTCTTCCAGGTTTGTCCAGTGCACACATACAATAAAGGCTAACAAATGTAGGATGCACTAGACTTACAACACATGTACAAGCCAGTTCTACACCACCAATGCCAAGACTCTGACCTTAGTTTCACAGTGTAAGTAGGAAGAATTGACCTCTGTATGTGCACCTCAGTACATGGTAACCACTAAAGTAAAAGCTGATGTGTCCCTCTAGGTCATTTTAGAGCTGTGAGTCTTAATAGAGTCAGTAAGTATATGCAACTATCCTTGTTTAAATATTTCTATCAGATGTTTCAGTAAATGAAGAGTTTGCTGAAGCTGCAGAAGTAGGCAGAGATGCTACTCTCTTTCTATCTGCAGGACCTCAACAGCTTTCACTGGACCTTTTGGGACTGTGGTCCTGCGATGGGTCTGCTTTTCACGGACACACACTTTGCACTTTCATCTGAACTATGGCAGCCTGAGGGAGAAAATCATCAAAAACTTATTCAATCTAATTGAACCTGGAAAAATAGTGTGAATATTGATTTGTGACCCCTTGACCTTTCTGAAATTACATAATTGGCCCTCAGGAAGAAAAATCTGTACACTGCTGATGTAAATAGAGATATTAATTAGGTCCTGACAGGATACATTCAACGTTCTCTTAGTTCTACAAACTAAGTTCCATGGCAAAGAGTATATAGCATAATTTCAGTGTTATTAAACTAATCTATAAAGTGTGTATTGGATTGTGACAAGCAAAGTTGAAATGTTAAAAAAAATTCAAATTGTAACCTGGGTTCAAGTCTTCACATCTGAAATATTTCTCAGATACTCTTACTAGAGAAAATAAAATTTTAAAGATATTCTTATAAGGCAATTTTAGATTTATTATGTACATTAAGGTAAAACAAAAATCAAGTGTTTGATACTACTGAATATGATTTACCATTAACAACAAACTAACAAAGGGGTACATCTGTTCAATTACTTAGAAATGTCTGCATTACATTAGAAAACACCCAAACTTTATACAGGAGTGATTAGAAGACTGTTCCATAATAATAAAAGTTAGATGTATCACCTTCCTTACAAATAAAAAGGTTCTGATTCACTGTTTATATTTGATAACTTCTGATCAAGTGTCAATCAGTAGATTTACTGTCTCCAGAGCCAGGCCTCAGTGACACCACCATGTTATCTCTCTTCAGCAGACAGAACCGTACTCCTCGACTCAATTACTCTGAAAACTGTGCAAAACATTCTTAAAAGTATACAGTTTATAAGTAACTTGTGACTTGTGGCTTTATGAGCGTTGATACCGTAGAAGAGGAACGGGCCTGGAAGCTGTCTGGCGGGCAGCTCTCATCCTGGGGTTCCGCCTCAGGGCGGGGGCAGCTCAGAGCTGGCAGAGCCGAGGGTGCCCTGTGCCGCTGTGACCCTGGGGACAGGCTTCCCGATGCGTGGCAGGGAGCCCGTGGACAGAGCTGATCCCTGGCCCGTGGGAGCTGCTCTCAGCTGAAGCCCCACTGGGATCCTAGCTTGGGTGCCACGTCGCAGCTAAGCCCGGGCCTGCTGTGAGCGCCGCTGAGCCGGACCCCGGCCCCAACGTGCAGGCAGGTGTCCCAGCCTGGCCTCAGCACAGCCTTGTCCTGGGGCCCTGCCCACCCGTCCTGAGACTGTGCCACGCTCTGCTTCCCTTCACCAGGCCTGCGGGACAGTGTCCCAGCCCAGCCTTGGATCCTTCCCGTCCCCAGGGAGGTGCCAGATAGACTGGCCCCAGCCTGCCAGTGAGATGCACCCTGGCCCCAAGGCCCTGCCCTGCCGCCCCTGGCAGCCTCCATGGCTGCCGGTCCACAGCAAACCGGTGATCCTCACTGCATCCTGACACCAAGTCCCTGGAAAGTTTTGCTTGAGCTATTGCCTCTTTCCTCCCTCTCCTCCCCCAGGAGACACTTCCTAACCTTCCACCACGTACCTAACTTGTACATATACATGGCCAAGTAGAATTACCCAGGTCAATCTTATTTACTTCAAAACTACTCAGCTGCCATAGTGCTTACAAAGAGTTTGTAAATCCAAAGATGCACTGTATTAAATGATGGGACAATTTGGCTTCTAACTGAACATCTGCATGAAATTAAAAGGTGAGGTTACAAACTTGCAGAGGTAGAGCTCCATGGGCTGATCATAAAGGGAGTCCCACAAGGAAGATAGAAGGTAGTGCTGTATGTTTCATACATCAGCTGTCTGACAGCAGTGGAAAATTTGAAACAAGGAGAGAATAACTGGAAAGCTGTATGCATTAAATTATGATTAAACTCTACCCTTTTCAATTCACCTCTCACATAAACCATTTCCAGACAAACAGAGGTTGGAAACTTCATGGGAAGCCTTGGGACAACTGAGCCTCAGGTGTGGAATGACAGCTCACAGAAATAGCTCTATTTTCTGGTTTTCTTAGTTTGTAATCCAAAAGATAAAATAATATTTATAAATCGTAACAGCTGTTGCTCCTGTTGTGGTTGCACTCTAAGTCAACATCATCTAGCATCATCACTATTAAAAATGATACGCCTGTCTCCACATACAGCCCAGGATGCAGAACAACTTCTAGAAAACAAAAGCTGTTCTAAGGTTATTATGTCCTTTTAAAGTATGGTCTCTTATAATCACATTCCTTCAAGTGAATGTACTACTGCATGTTCATTCAAGTTTTAAAATCTCATTGAATAAAAATCTAAGTCATAAACTTGCTGTATAATAAGATTTCTTCAGAGACTGTTTTAAATCAGTAGTTCTTCAATACATCAAATGAGTGACATCTTACTTTTTTTCCCTATTCTGTCACTGAGATATGACTTTAAGTAAATAAAGTAACATAAAGACTTATTTATTTTAAGCTTTGTCACATCTTAAGAACACTCATCCTTCACATAAAGCATCTTGCTACAGTTATAACATAAATCCTTTATTAATATGGAAGAATTTCTCACTGTACTTTACAACCATCATTCACACAAATAACATAAAAGCTGCAGTACAAATCTCTTCAGCAGAGAACCATTTAGAAATAGATTTGGACCTTGGAACCCAGACAAGAAGAGTTAAGAGTGAATCACCTAAAGATCTGATCAGAATATATAGGTGGCAGGAAGAGATGCTCACAATTGTAGCACTGAGTTGTTGGCCTGTTGGCTACTGTAGTATCATAAATGATTAAGAAATTTTGCTCTGAGGAAGCAACAAAGGCATTTGAAATTATTATTAAAGCTTAGAGGACTGACAGAGATTGTCCTCAGTAGCACAGCTGCACAGCTGTTCCATGACTGTG
This sequence comes from Tyto alba, assembly GCF_018691265.1. Classification (NCBI taxonomy): domain Eukaryota; kingdom Metazoa; phylum Chordata; class Aves; order Strigiformes; family Tytonidae; genus Tyto; species Tyto alba. Next base: position 11,043,485 of record NW_024881313.1, read on the forward strand.
AAGTATGTGAATACCAGCAAGGCTTTCCTAGATAGAAATAGTGAAAAGATAGTTACAGTTCAGGGTACAAGCAGCAATAATTGAAGTTTAATTCACAAAAAAAAAAAAACAGCCTTGACATGGCAAGGGATTTTTTTATAAGCAACCATTTAACTATTAATTATACTGATCACTCAAGATATTTTGCTGGTTACAAATTTAAAACAATATGTAAGTCGTGATTCAAGGCCATACCTTTTTCTTCAGGAAAAACAAAATCCAAAACATTACTACAGACTTTGTTTACTTTATTAGGCTCAAGACATGTTTTCACTTTCCTTTTGCATTTGCAGATGTTGCTACTATAATGAATACAGTAACTCAGTTATGTCCTATGAAAACCCTTAAGGCTTGTCCTCCTAAATCTGTCCAGCCTTGTTCATGGCCAAAGCACCGGACTGTTACCAAACAGCTAAACAAGCCTTTGAAGTTTTCTGAAACTGCTTCTTATCATAATAGCTTCCAATATTACACTCACTTGATAGGTGAGAGTAGTACTATTGATTAGACCTCTCAATCAACTGCCAGACAAAGAGGAATCTAAGTAAACTCCACCTGAGGGGATATAAATACTGGCATAGCCAGTGTCAGTGTAGTGTAGCAAGCAATCTGGCTGCTGACAGTACTACAGACTTCTGCATTTCCCCTGGGACATGACATTCAGCTCCTCTCAGATCTAAGGGAACGTACAAATCCTAGCCACTTCTTCCAGTGGAAAAAAAATAGTCATGAAAACACAGAGCCACTGTCAGTAACGGAAGAGTTGGTATGTGAGCTATTACAGGAGCCTGACCCTTACAAATTGATGGGCCCTGACATTATCCACCCAAGGGTGTTAAGAAGGCTGGCTGACATCATTGTGAGGCCACTCTTCATAATATCTGAGAAGTCATGGAGATTGGGGGATGTCCCAGAAAACTGGAAGAAAGCTAATATCACTTGCATCTACAGAAGGGTTTAAAGAAAGATCTAGGAAATTATAGATCCATTAGTTTTATTTCAATCCCAGGGAAAGTTATGGAAATAATCCTCCTGGGGACTATCATAACTCAAATGAAGCACATGATGAGGAAAAGCCAGCACGGATTCCCCAAGGGCAAATCACTCTTGAAAAACCTGGTCACATTCTACCACAAAATAACCTGCTCGGTTGATGTGGGATGAGTGGTGGACAGTGTCTACCTGGATTTCTCCAAGCCTTTTGATATGGTTCCACACAGACTCCTTCTAGAAAAACTGATGCATTATAGTCTAGACAAGTGATCTGTGGGGAACTGGCTGACAGGCCTCACCCAGAGGGTAGTGGCAAATAGCTCCTTTTCAAACTGATAACCTGTCACAAGTGGGATCCCCAAAGGATTGGTCTTGGGCCCAACGGTGTTTAATGTCTTCATAAGAGATCTGGATGATGGGATCAAGTGTACTCTGTGAAGTTTGCTGATGATACCAAACTGTGTGGGGAAGTGGACACTTTGGAAAGGAGAGCCACCCTGCAGGAAGACCTGGATAGGCTGGAACAGTGGGCTAACAAGAACCTTATGAACTTCAACAACACGTGTAAGATCTTGCATCTGGGAAAACATAATCCAGGAGTGCAGCACAGACTTCAATCTACCTGGATGGGGAGCACCTCTGTGGAAAGGGACTTGTGGATCCTGGTGGACTACAAGGTCAGTATGAGTGAGAAGTTTGCTGCAGCAGCAGCGAAGAAAGCCAATGGGATGCTGGGTTGCATAAACAACAGCATCATCAGCAGAGATAAAGAAATTGTTATCCCACTCTACTCAGCTCTTGTCAGGCCACACCTGGAATACTGTGTTCAGTTTTGGTCCCCACTATACAAAAAAGATGTGGGAAGGCTGGAGAGGGTCCAGGGAAAGGCCACAAAGATGATCAAGGGACTGGGAAGCCTGTCATATGAGGAAAGGCTGAGAGAAGTGGGTTTGTTCAGCCTTGAAAAGAGAAGGCTTAGGGGAGACCTTATCACCATGCTCCAGTATTTAAAGGGTAGCTCCAAAGAAGATGGAGACTCTCTTTTCACAAGGAGTCACATGGAAAAGACAAGGGGTGATGGGTACAAGTTAATCCTGGGGAGCTTCCTACTGGACACAAGAGGAAAATTTTTCACCATGAGAATAACTAACCACTGCAATAATCTCCCCAGGGAAGTGGTGGATTCCCCAAAACTGGACACTTTTAAGATTTGGCTGGGCAGGATGCTGGGCCACCTTGTCTAGACCACAATTTTGCCATGAAAGTTTGGACCAGATGATCCCTGAGGTCCCTTCCAACCCAGTATTCTATGATTCTCTGATTCTCTGACTTCTAGTCATTTTTTCAGATATGTTCACAGGTTAAACAGACTTTGGCCCACATTCTGTCTTATATATACTTCCATCTCAGCTAGAACTGTGTACCAGTATTTGAGAGCAAAGATGAGCTTATCTACATGAATTTTGGGAAATGACTTATTATTAAAACAATATTGCTGTGACTGTACAATGCTAACAGATGGTTAATTGTTATACAAATATTTTATAAATAATCAGAAAGTTGGTTTCTAATATTTCATTTATTTACCAGGAACTACCTACAGATGCACCATAATGCTGGGAAGATGTTAGTCAGAATAACCTGGAAGGTGGCTCATTTCACATTTGGGGGGGGGGGGAGATCAAAGTCATGGCCTTTCTAACCTGCCACAAACCACAAACAAGGGAATGCTACAAGTGAGCAAATGAATGAAGGGAACAGCTCTGCTCCATTTCTAAAATAGAGTCTGCAGGCTCAAACAGAGTAAAGCCAGAATGTAATCAGAGTCTGGATAATCTCAGCAACTGAAAACGTGTAAAAGAATTTGGAGTTGAAAGTGGCTGCACATAGAGCCAAAAGAGCTTTGTTATCTGCTATTATTGTATGTTCAGCGATGAGGGGTTGGGTAGGAATTCACAGCAATTTATTATTAGATGGAAATTGAATTTGAAGAATTACTGGGATCTATTCAATGTAAAGTGCAATCCAAAGTATTTTGGGATATTCATACCGTAAGAACTTTTTCAAAATATTTCTCCTTTCCTAGTTACTAGGACTAATATTAGCTTCATATCAATATCAAGTGTAATTCCATTTCAAGTATTTTTTTCTTAAAACAGTATCTCAAATCCAATCTCTCCTATAAATGGTTCTGTTAAAGGCAGTTGTTTCAAATACCAACATACCAAACCACTTCTCTACTGGGGAGGAGAAAGAAAGGGAGTATGAGGAGAGAAGAGAATTTATAAATTCCAACTACAGATTAGACATATCTCTTCATTCTTTCATTTCATGCCTATCATCTGAATATCTCTCTTATTTTAAATTCAATCCTCTGTATCATCTCCATAAGTATTTTAAGAATTGAAAAGAAAAGTGTTTAGGATTACGTTTGGCCATCCAAATTCAGACAGAGTTTAAAAGCTCAGCAAATCAATTAGCAAAACAAAAAAAGGCTACATCCAATCAGAACTTTTTGGGAAAGCTTCATTTTTATTTTGACCTATTCTTTAACATACTATGATAAATTGTTTTTACAATTTTAAAATTTTTTCTTAAGAAGAAATCAACCTTTCCTGGGCAAGACACCCACCAACTCATACAACTCTAACAAATTGGCATTATTTTTTCAGTGTGAAAACATTTACTCTATAAATTCCTGATCAACATTTACTTTAAGTTAGCACTATTTCATTCACATTATAGGAACCAGACTCTACTGCAATTTTAAACTGCTTTAATGATACAGAAAGGAGGGAATTTGACTACAGGGAGCAACTAAAGATTATTTGTCAGCTGTACAAATAGTGCTGGGTTTTATGGCTGTATCACCTCTGTCTCTCTGCTACTAGTCTATCAGGTATGTCAGAGAAGAATGGAGTGTATCAGAGCAAGAAAAGAGTACTTCCCGATGTGACTTTACTAGGGATATTGCATGAGTGTTGCATCTTAGAGCAGCACAGAAGCTGCTCTAAGTCAGTGAATTCACCACATTTGAAAACTGAATATCCGTAAGGTGATCTATAAAAGGGGGCCTGGGGAAGTCCTTATCCCTTGTTTCTTTCACTTAATGGAGCATCACTGCAGGATCCAATAGAGAAAATTCTCAGAGAACCTGATAAGTCTCGATTATATGTAGAAGAACTTTCTAATATAGGAGTGGGTAAAGCTAGAAAGGAATGAAAGCTTGTCTGTAAGAAAGTGAGACTAAGAAAACCCAGTGTTTTGGGTTTTGTTTTGTTTTGTTTTTTTTTTTTTGTAATTATCCTATATGTTGCAGTAATGAGGAAGAGTCAGTGCATTACAGATCCATGAATTTGAGAAACACTAAAAATGCTTGATCTGAACTTCTTTTCAGTAAACCTTTGGCTTTCACATCATTGCCTTACATCTGCAATTTCCAAATCATTATTCTGTTGCCAAGCTATTGTACACATTTCAGGATGCCAGCCAAATTCTAATAATGGCATCATTAAGAGAGAGCTATTGCAATGTTAAGTGCTGTATTACTTTGCTCATTTTGCCAATCAGTGATGTCAGTAATATCCTGTTCTTTAGGAACCCTAATTAAATTCTTTCATTGAAATAATCAACATTTGTGTTTCCAACCACTTTACAACTACAGTAATTCTTTGTCTGCCAGCTGTGAGAATTTCCTATCCTACCCTCTCACACCAGCAAACTGAAGGGGAAAAGTTCATTTCACACTTATATAATGTATTCATGGTTAAGATAAGTAACAGACATATTTTACTTGTAATACCCAAGCCTACGCCACAAACTAAGACATCTTAGAATAAACTCAAGTCAAATAAATAGTTTATCAAATGCAGTCCTAAGTGTCTTCAGAAACCACTGTCCTCTAATTAGCAAATCAAACAGCTATACCACTCATTGATGCAGGAAGGATATGATCAGTTTTCATTTAGATCTAAATCAACCAAAACTAAGAACCAGTATACTTCAATTATATCAAAAATAATTTTCAGAAGGTTTACATATGAGTAGAACTTTGGTTCATGAATCCTAAAATACAAAACTAGTCATAAACCACACCAGCAAAAGAAATTAAAAACAGACTCCCTGCAAGATAAGCTTCAGAGGAATGCTCTTCTGTACATGTACACTTTTGACCCTCTTACTAGCAGTGTTACACTGTAAAATGGCTTGAACCTAGAGCAAATATTTATTTCTTCCATAATGCAGAGCCTGATGCCTGAGCTTTAGGCTGAATGCACTACCAAGGAGAGTCATTAGTTTACAGGAGAAACCCAGAGAAATGTTCTGGATAAGCAGAAAGCAAGCTGCTAAAAACTACCATGTAGGAAATGTGAAACATAAGAACGTAAGCATCCCTTATTTGCCTGGGATCCACAGCTTTGAATTCTCTTCTGAAATAAAGGGATCTATTCAAAAGATCGCTTTAAAGGAAGGCTCATGCTTTTCTTTGTACATAACTTTTCTATGGGAGATAATAGCTAGAACTCCCCTTGAAAGTCCCATGTCTTGGGAAGACTGAAAGGTTAGAAAGCCACCTCTTCCATTTCACAGAAGGGTGAATGAAGCCACCTTGCATCCCGTCCACTGAAGCTTTGCTACTGTGGAGAAAAGAATGCAGGATTCTACATGCAGATAAAGCCTAGAATCATACAAAATTTTAAGTGGTAAGGGACCTCTGGAGGTAATCTGGTGCAACCTCCTGTTCAAAGCAACCTTATCTGAATTCACAGTTGCTCAGGGCTTTGTCCAGAGAAGTTTTGAAAATGTCCAAAGTTGGAGATTCCACAGCCTGTTACACTGCTTGGTCAACCACAGTGAATACACTTTTCTTTCTTTAAGTCCAGTTTTGTAGTGTTGTTTCTTGTCCTTTCATCATACACCTCTGAGAAGTGTCTAGCTTTATCTTATCTATAACACTCCACTAGGTACTGGAAGACTGCAATTAGATCAGTCTAGTTTACCAGACTAAACAAATGCATTTCCCTCAGTCTGTTTGCAGCACAATTGGACCCATTGTCAACCACTGAGACATGCCACTTGAAATTACTTGGAATGGACTTTGATCACTATGCCTGTTGGTCTAGCCAGTTCACTAACCACCTAACCACCTAATACTTTACAAATCCAGTCCATATGTCTCAATTTGGCTAAGAGGATACCATGGGAAACTATGACAAAGTCTTGCTAAAGTCAACTTAAATGATTTCTACTGCACTTTCCATACCCACTGAGTTAGTCATTTGATCATAGAAGGAACTGAAGCCGGTCAGACACAATATGCCTTTGATAATTTAATGCTAACTGTTCCTCCTCCTTATTCTTCCCTCACTGTGGAAAAGACTTCTAGAATGATTTGTTCCATAATTTTCCTAGGTACAGAAGTGATGCTAACAAGATTGTAGATCTCCAGATCCCCCTTCTTGGCTTTCTTATGAACATAACATTTCCTTTTCTCAGTCAATGGGGACCTCCCACAATTGTCACAAGCTTTCAAAGGCAATAGGAAATGTGGGTTTGAAATGTTGGCTAGTTCTCTCAGCACACTTGCAGGCAGCCGACCTGGTCCCAGACCTGTGTATGTCCAGCTTACTTAATTAGTCCATAATTTGATCCTCCTCTACCATATGTAGTACCTCTCCCCCTGAAACACCAGACCTTGCACACTAAAGACTGAAGCAAAGAAGGTGCCGAGTTCCTCAGTTTTTTCCACACTTTTCATCATGAAGTCCGAAGCCTGATGACACAGCTCAAACCCACATTTTCTTCAATCTCACTGCTACTGCCAATGTACCTGCGGAAGCTTTTCTTGTTACCAACTCCAGCTTAGCTTTGGCCTTTGACATGCCAGCATGTCTCAGTGATGCTTCTGTATTTCTCTTATATTCATTACCCACTTTCACACCCACATAAAGGATCATGACTCCACAGTTTGGTGGTTAAGGTACTTAATAAGGTGGGACAGTCCTCAGTTTTGGACCCTGTTCCAGAAATTAGTTCTGCAGTTTAATATCAATAAATTAACAATACTACTCAACTGATCTAGCTCCAGTTTGTCATCCTTCTCCAGCCCATGGGGCTGGCTTTCTGCTCTGTACTGTTGTCACATTTCTACTGCGAAAGAGTAGAGATTGCCAGCTTAGCCAACATCCTCATAAGTACAGTGCTCCTGAAACATGAGTGATCTAGCTGTGAACCTCTTCAGGACAGTGGGGGGCTTGGGTACATGTCTGAATTCAGAATTGGTGAGCTTTCATGACCACCCAGTTGGAGTACAAAAGGACACACTTTTGTTATAATTCAGAAACAATATTTGTTCATATGTATGCTCTGAAGATATTAGATGAACTGAATGTCTCAGAGGTCTCAGACCGTAGAACACATACTAGTTCAATCTCAAGAGGGTATAAGAGAAAATAAATCAAGAAGTATTTCACTTTGAGAAGAAATAAATCATATCCTAGAGAGATTATACAAATTGGATCAGGAAGATTTAAGATATAAGCTAGAGTGGTCTGAGCCAAATGTGATCTCTAAGTTTTAGGTCTAAGTGACAGATGGCTGATATTGTCCACAGTAACTAGAGAAGGGAGGGACAGACTGGAATACTGATGAGCTTTCTCTAAGCTGATGTCTGGACATTCACAAATAAGTGACAGAAATATATGTCAGGACTTTACACTGAACAGGAGACACATGAGATCAAAGAGAGAAAATGTGTTTTCAGGCATGCACAGTACTGAAAGATACCAGCCTTACTAAGCATCAGCGCTGTCGTATATCTGTGACACTTTGTGTCCCCATCCACACCAGCCTGTTCAGCCTCTGCTCAGAACTGCCAGGTATCGGGGAACTGCAGCGATAGGCAGGTGCCCATGCAGAGGGGTTTGTGCTGAGCAAAGGGATTCTGTGCCCTTTGGCAGAGTGGTGAACAACAGGAGCATTCATTCAGTGTTTCCAGCACAAAAATGAGTGAAGGACTCTGCCTACGGGGATGAGACTGACTGAGGATCAGAAAAGTAAGCCTCAAACTGTGGTTGCCCTGAAACTCACTTTTTGCGCAAAAGGCCTAATAATACTACTATGTTTTCAAGCAGTGTCAGGATGCTTTTTTGATAACAGCAGGAGGAAAGATTCAAATGGCATTTTCTGTGACTGGCACAGAAACAGTAATGAATTTGGAAAAAAGAAAAAGTGACAGAAGAGCCAAATATACAGTCTCACTGGAACCAATAAGCTCAGAAGAAAATGATTGAAACTTTGACTAAAAGAACTCACCAAAGATGAATTTGGAACTCCATCAACCTCAGTTACTATTAAAGAAAGACAAGACTTTACTCTTTTAATTGAGAAGCAGAAATAGAAAGGGAATTCATAGCACAATTCAGGATTACATATTTGAAAAACAATTTAGGAAAAGCCAATACTGGTTTAAAATAGTCTCTCTATAGTCAAGATATACTGTTTTACTTAATTTTCAGAGTTATCACAGTAATTTTTATCTCTCCACATATCAAGCAGAAACGCTTGTTCAGTATGAGAAGGAAGGGGAGCAGAGAGTAAAAGATTTGCTGCTAAACCAAAGTTATCTCTTTGTTAATTTTAGTAGTGGTTTGAGAATAAAAATAAATAACAATGAAAATATTCACTAAATGTTATCAAAGCAGAAGACAAGAGACTATCAAACTGTCAAATATTATTTAGTTCAAGTGTAAAGTCCCTATCAGTGGAAAGTTAGATAATCAGCACTAGGCACAGACATTTCTTTGAATCACATTCAAACTAGGGGTGAAAAAAAAACATTGTTCAAATTGAGCAAGTCAGCTGCGAAGGCATGGAAAGGTTGTTTTACCAGCAGTAGGAACAAAAGAGAATTTGTACTTCTTAATGGATTTTTTCCCATTAAAATAATAATTTCACTGAATAATTAATAGAAAACCTGAAGAATAGGCACGTATTCTACCAGTTACTGAGTAGAAAACAGAGATCAGATGTTACTCTCTTCTTTTATACTGTATTGTGTCTACATGTATCTTTTTTATTTGCCTTCTATGTGACTGCTAAGTTTATGCATCCTTTCCATATATACAGCTTTCAACAGTGCTGTTAGAAACAAAACAAGGTACAAAGTGGAAAACAAGCATTTGTTTTTAACTGTGCACTTGTCCTGGGTTTGAGTGAGTGGTGGGGTTTTTTGGTAGCAGGGAAGGAGGCTATAGCAGTGGCTCCCTCTGAGGGGACCACAACAGCTCTGGAAAAGACAGATCCCCCTAACATGCTTAGAAACCACATAGGAAAGAACTAAATTTTTTATGGCATGATTAGATTGCTTTGGTTTATCTGGCATTCCCTGTCATAATTGCAGAGTTCCCATCTGTCAACAAAGACACTGAAATTTGGCAATGACTTGATAAATGTCTCTCAGTGAAAGTGTTGGTGTTCCATGTCAGAGAGACAGTGTGTTAATAACAGCTATTGTTCCTCAGAGCAACAAAATAACTTTTTGGATTTAGTGGCTGTTTGTCATTGATTATACTGGTTATATGCATCTTTTAGTTGAACTTCATTCAACTCAAGTGGCTGACTGTTTTGAAAATCATGTATTGCTTCCTGCATATACTTTATGCAAATAAAAACATAGGACATTTACACAAAACAACTGTCTGTGATCTCCTAGAGAGAGACCAAATCTTTCTGGATTCACTCTAATAACAAAGAAGTAGAGCAATACAGTTGCTGACTGGTTTCTGGCCTGAAAGTCAGAACTGGGCTCTTTGGCTCTTTATCTGATGCCTATAGAGAGGCATTCAGATGGATATAAAATGGGAGAGTCATGTATAGTCCTTACATTCAGCATGGAGCTATTTAAAATTTACCAAAGGAAAAAATGTATAGTTTATACAATACAATGTTGTATAATTTTATAGAATTTCCAAGTAGCTAGGGAATCCAACTTAAAAATGAGACTTGTGCAGATTTTCTTCTCACTTTGAAGAGCTTGAGTCTGTGCTTCCCATTTAAAAAAGTCTCCTAACCATCAGTTCATACATTATTTTGGATGCACGAGGAAGGAGAAATTCACAGTTCAGCCAAGTAGTCAAAATTTTGCCATGAATACATCACAAAGAATAATTATTTTTTAAGTTTTAACATTTCCCTTTGATTCACAAAGAGATAACATTTTCTTGGTTTTGTAGGATAATTTATCAATTAGAAAGTATTTCACAAGGAGTTAATTGGAGAATGACATATTTGTAATTGGAGCTGTCTGTATTGGATTCAGTGATAACATGAGAAATTGATGTGCCAAAGCTGGGAATCTTGGAATCATATTGCTGGCATGCAGAACAAGCAATATAAATTTAAAATTTGCTTTCCACATTTTAGAGTAGCTAAAATTTGTTACTCCATTGGATCCACTAGCAAAAAAGTTCATGAAGCAAGTAAAACCATTCAAAATTTTACATATTTGTGGAAAGGCTGTGCAACATTCAATGACTGTTAGCAGTTCTAAATCCTGCAGATTGCATGCTTTAGAGTAGGCTAGAAAAATGAAAGGTGCAAACAACTCCAGCAATTTCTTTAAATTTAAGCTAACTTGGAGAAAGAAAATGAATAATCAGAGAAATTCAGAAAGAGGATTCTGCATCAGGAACCATTTTTCTCCTGGTTATTCCTTATTACCTGGGAAATCATCTGTGTATAAACATTTGACTAAAACACAGTTTAGTTATACAGCCTCAAAGAAAATCTTAATGTCTTTATGTCATGCTTTCATAAGCTGATAGTGAAATTTCTACAAATTTTGTTTGGAGCCACTGAGTTCAACACATTAACTCTCTGTGACAGATTGCAGGATGGTACATACTACATGTGAATTTAAAGGTTTTCTCTCTAGTCAAACCTGCTCTAGTTTAATTAAAGGTGTGACTTCAACTCCACAAGACAAGAGGTGTGATAAATTTGTCTTCTACAATTCAGTTCACACTTTACAGACATTTTTAAAGTAATTTTCATCTCAGGTTAAATCAACACATGCCAAAATTGCACTGAATGCAACCTCATGGATGGACTAACTCAAATCCCTTTTAACCAATATGAAACTACACTGTTAGAACTTCAGTGTGGTATACACTAACAGGTCTAGTAGCTGTAGCAAAAAAGGTGATATGTGGCTCTTAGATGACATAGCCAACTGCGGAAATCTGTATGTCTAAAAAGGAGGCTGTGGAAAAGGTAGCATAAAAAATGAGAATAACATTGCCTAAATAGCATAACAAAGATTTCCAGCTTGTACCTTCTGAACCTTATTTTCACAATTCCTTGAACTTGCTTTCACTGTTCTATTTTTTATTTCACAGACTGTGTCAAGTATTAAACAGTTTAATCCACCTACTCCTTGGTATTGCATAGTTTTTATAGCTGAGATGCATAATTATGCTTTGATTTGCAGTTTCTAATTAGTAGCAGAAGCAGCATCTAAGTAACAAGCTGTAGTACAGAACTACCAGATTTAAGGAGACAAGAGGCATAATAATTTAAATTACTCCTACATATTGTTGGATCCTAAAAATGTAACCACTTAGATATGAACATATTGTAGGCAAATCACCAAAAAAAATATGATCATAATACAACTTAATTTCTTTAAAATTAAGCTTAAAAATTCTTGTTTAAAAATCCAGACTTGGTAATAATTTTGAAAATCTGCAGTACTACAAACTGAGAAAACAAGCAGAATTTCTTCAAATATGTTGCTCTATCTCATAACAGATATAGCAGATGCAGAAGGAGTCATGGGATAAGAGAAGAAATTATTAGAATATATATTGAAACTACCTAGTATTAACTAGGAACTGATGGAAGTTCTTTTGAGACATTACAAATGTCTGCACACTGTCAGCACAAGAATTTCTTAAACTCTAATACCAAAGGAACAGGGAGTCCTGGACCTGGCCTGAGACCAACTCCAGTGCTGAGGAATGGGGGTAGGGATAATTCCACCTCCCAAGGAAACTTGTTCTAATCTTCAGTTACTGGAGAGGGATCAAATCTTGATTTATGAAATTTTTTAGTTCTAGTAATCTCTTTTTGTTAGTACATCTAATTCAAATAATCTTGTTCAGTTCCTCCTTGAACTTTGCTGAATTTGCTTGAAGTGATTACACTTCAAGGACTCATCACATTCAATGCAACAGTTTCTTTTGCTTTGTGTCGTAAGGAGAGACAATCTTTTCAACTATTCAACAACTGAGTTCACTATTATTTGCAGGTTTTTTAAAGTAAACATAGCTAGATTTTAAAACTGTCCAGTTTAAAGTGTTTCTCCCTGTACCACTTCTTTTCACCTCTATCTGGCCTCTCCATAGTCTTTCAATATCCTTTCTCAGACTGAATAAGAATTACAGTATCATTGCTGAGATCAGACTGTTGATTTATTGGTATAGCAGCATTATAATGTATTCCTTACTACTCTCCATCTTATTCTTTATTACCATAACATCTTGTTTCCATTTTGTACAACTGCTGCTCATTAAACCAGACTCTTCATCCAGATATACACTAAAGCAGACAGGCCCATTTCCTGAGTTAATGCAGGTAATTTGGAACCCTGTATGGCAAGAAAAAAAATTGTGTAACAGCTCTGAAGGCATCTAAAGAGATCTTTTCTCCCCTCTCGAACTGCAGGGAATAAATACTGCTTTCAAATCTCCTACAAGCCATACATATCAAGCCAAACATGTCATCCAGAAAACAACGCAAAACATGAAGAAAATATGAGACAGATTTACTAGAACTGAAATAATGCTCTGACCTATCTACTAGGACAAAAATGTGTATGAGCTTTTCCTTTCATAGCATTTGGTTCAACCAGAGATGAAGCCATATTGGGAAAAAAAAATAAAACCAAAAACAACAACAAACAAACAATCAAACACTACTTGTAATTCAGGTCTTGATGAGGAAAAATATGTTCACCTAGGTTGGAGAAGGTAGGCAGCTGGAATTTGATTCACCATGGATGTCAAAGCATCACCTCATTTCAGTGTGTGTTAGCTATGTAGTAGGAGGTGTTCTCTGGATCCTAATACATTTTTTTCTTTATTCAAGCAATTGTCCTAAATTTGATCTTTCCTGTCTTCACTCATTTAGAAACAGCTCTTACTTACAGAGCTCAAATTAAAGCCAGTAATCTTTGTATTGCAACAAATGGGATTGAAATCCCTTCCCATTGTCCTCTACAGTATTGCCCAATACCTACAGCACAGTCATAACCCATACAAGTTAGCATTACCCTAGCTGGCTCAGATGCCAGCAATGGCATTAATCTAGCAAGAAAATTGCTCAGACACACTTTACAGCTAGAGCTCAGCTCCAGGCAGCTGTGACTATATTCTTACCAACTCCTAACACAATTAGGTTAAAGTAGTCAGGGTTTGCCTATAGTAAGTTGGAAATAATTCATTTTTAGTAAGTTTGAAATAGATGCACTTGCTGTTGATTGGGATAAAGCAACAGCAAAAATTAGTTCCCTCTTCAGAACTGAATGCAGTTGCCTGGGCAGCACCATTCTCAGAAAGCTCAGCTGATTCATCTCTGGCTAGAATTAACCACATTTGGATTCTGATAAAAGTGACTCAATTATAATCTCCAAAGTCTTTCATCCTTCACCTACTTTCATGCATTTGACATCAAATTATGTTCATGCCTCTTACAACCAAGCTGATTTCTGAAATATTTATAAACAGAAAGACTGGTTTATTTGCCCCCACAAGACATCATGTTCATCATCAGAGGAAGAAGCACATTACATGGATGACACTGTGCTCTCTGTGCAGTTTACTGTCTGAATGTAGTCAGGAGGCTGGTGTCAATCTGTGCTGCACTGAGAAACACTTGGAAAAACACAGGTTTTCCCACCTGTGAACCCATTTCTGGCACTTTTTAAAGCCTCATCTACTCTTACTGGTTCCAGTAAGGACATTTAGGACTCATGGAATGGGGGAAGATAATGTGCTATCAAAAAAAGAGTGATGTCCTGGCCATAATATTGTAACTGAAAGAAAAGTAATCATAATATGCAGAGTAATCAGAGGCAGACTATGCTAGTGATGAGCTTCTGTCGCAGGCTTTTCAAGAGCTGTTACTCAGCTACTGAATTACTGAGAGCTCTCTGCCCAGAATAATGACCCAATTCCTTATAATATCATTATATGAATGTTCAGCTCTCCCTTTGCTGTCTCAGAGAAGATGCAACAAAAAGAGAAATAAATAGAAGATGATGTAACCAGGTAACCACGTAATACAGTATTACCATTGCTAGTAACAGGCCATAAACTTCATACTGAATTACGAGGCCTCAGGACTGAGGCTGTCAGGCTTGCTCTGTCTAACCTTTTCTTGACCTGCCTTCAGCTTTGGCTTACTTAGTTTAGCTGTGACAACAATTTCTCTTATTGACCGTGTGTCTATGGCTAATTTATTTTATTTCTGTTTATCTTTGTATAAAGAAAGCAGTAACAAGCAGTTATCTGATGCAGAATGATATATTTACAACTCTAACATGATGATGCAGTACAGAGAAAGACAGGCCTGGTACAATAGCAGAGCCCTTGAGCAGCAAAGACAGGATGCAGTGAAGAGGACCACAAGCACCGGATGCTGAAAGAAAGGGCAGAGGCTGTCACTGGAGACCCCCTGACTATAAACAACTTATCCATGGTCAGTTAAAGAAATGCAGACCTGGACAGAACTTGTTTTAGGGGTTAACAAAGAAATAGTATCTAACATATGGAAAAAGCACCATATACAGTAACTTCAAGTATAAGGGAGAACTGCAGAACAATGAAGACAGAACACAGGTATAAAAACATGTAAGTAAGTGTATAAAAATCACTCCTGATCAATCTTATAGTGAGCAAGAAGAAACCATCAACACGAAAAGTATATTCCTCATGACAAAGGATTCAAAATGCTGACAGTTCACTGTGACACTCCACCAGTACCACCAGCATGAAACCATCAAAGTTCAGCAGCCAGAAAAGCAGTGGAGACATGAGCCTAACAATAGCAGATGGGGTAGGAACTAGGAAGTACGTGTATAACAATTTTAACTGTGTTCTAATTTTTTCTCTCTTTTTCTGTAAGAATTAGAACTAGGCGAACAGCGTTCTTTGAATTAGTCTGTTGAATGTTCAGCTACACTAACAATGAGTTCTTGACTTTATATATAGAAGGTGGTTCTTCTGTGCCGTAAAAAAGATTTTGAATGTAAAAATGAGCAGAAATTAAGAACACTTCTCTATACGCTGAGAATGGGAAAATGCCGTCACTGTAGAATAGGAGTACTCTATTTTCCACCAACAGCTGCATATACAAAGATTAGTTCAACCAGCTAATTTAATCACAAACACAGATGATATGAATACTCTCAGTTAAGATGAGCTAGGATAGCAGCACATAAAACAGTGTGATACAGACAGAAGGTAGGTCAAAAACTTCTGTTTATCTTTTGATAGAACACAACAACAGGTAAGGATTCAGTGGTATCACAGCATATTATATTTAATTCTGGCCACTAACATAATTGCATATTGCATATAATTAACCTCTAATATTCATTGCCATGATAGATTGTAGAAGCCAATCACTTAATAGGATTCAGAGAAAGTATTGGATGTTTAAAACAACAAGTACATCTCAGGAAGGATAAAATGCACTGAAAACAAGGAAACTTTATTCCTTCTGTCAAATATCAGATTCTTATCTGAAACAAAATGGCATAAAGCAGCTAACTTCCATCAGGGTGATGTCCTACAGGGTACAAAACAATCTCTAGTGGAGGTTAAGGAAAATATCCATCTCTGATAATATTACTCTATTATTGTCTGTTTGCTCGCCTGTTCCTCACTGACAACTGTTCAAGACACTATTCTAAACTATAGAGACAACTAATCTGACTTAGTATAGCAATGACAAGAAATCCAAATAATATCCTGAAGAGCTAGAAAAATTCCTTTGTTTTTAATTAAGACCACTGTTGATCAGTGACAGCCAGTGTATAGGTTCCTGCACAACGCAAGCTCCATCATAGGAATTTGGATCCAGAGATAATGTTATTTTTGGGAAAAGGGAATAGGGATGTCAAGTTTATGAAGCTGGATTTGACAGTACTGACAAACAAGAAGCATGCTTCTACTGATTGCTACTTGATTTCATAAGAAGAATAATTAAAAGACCACACACAGAGCCTTTTCCTGGCACTTAGAAAAACATGGCAGTTTGTCGTAATCCTCTTTCAATTATTGGTGAACATTTTTGCCCCTGAGTTGCTGATTTCTCTCTGCTGACAAGATAGCAACTGTAAAGCAAAGTTTTCTGTAACTTCTTGGTCTATTTTCATTACAGTTCAAAGGCAGGCACTTAACCAAGAACTTGGGATTCTAAAATGCTATTTGTATACTCAAGAGAGAAGCTCAGGAAACCTTTCCTAATTTGTTTAGACACTCAAGACACCTTAGGAATCTAAAGCTTCAGGCTTTTACAGTGCATTAATAGAAGTAAATAATGGTCTTTCAACAGGATAAGAGTAAGCTTGTCCACCTGTCATTTTGCAAGATTCTAGCTTTAGCTTCAGTGCTTGGTCAAGCACTTTGGTAGCAAGGTGGAGATGGCATTACTAACATTCTCCTGCAGCTCAGTTTGGTCCTCTCTCAGTCACCACAGGTGCTTTTTCTTCTGTGTCCCCACATTTTCCACATCTCACTCAGATCTTCTATTTATTACAGAACAGGGGACATAATTTGTATAATTAGGATAAGCCAGTTTTATGCTCAAATAACATTAATAACCCAAAAATACTGAGTTAAACTCATCATCGTCTATTTGTTCACAACCTGAAATTTGCACAGGAGTACTGAATTCATACCCAGCTGTTTACAGAACTGGCAACAAAGTCGATTAAGGTTCTCCACGTAGAAAAGAAGGCAGAATATCTCGCTTAGCTCTCCAAGCTTCATTTCTAAAACTCTGCTTTCCCTCCACAAGGAGCAATTTGAGTAAGTGGTTTCTCTGTAGGCAGTCTTCAATGGCCTTATCAGGAAGCAAAAAGCAAAACAAACAAACAAAACAAAGAGAAATAATGACTAATAAACAGAGAAGTGTAGCAATCTAATCCTATTGTATTTTCTATTTTATACAATGGGGACCAAATCCAGAAGTAATGTGAATCAGTTAAGACTGAAATTGGTCATAGTTCTTGCTGTCAAATCTCTCCCAGTGAATCAGAGAGGCAACTGGGGAAAAAAAAAAAAAAAAAAAAACAAAAAAAACAAAAAAAAAACTAGCTAGTTGAATATTCGTCTCCCAGTAATAGAAAGACTGAAGTTCCTATTTTCATGTAGGTGGCTTTTCTACATGCAACTTATCTAAAACGCTGTTAAAATGAAAACCTACATATACACATACATATATATACAAACATATGTTCATATAGACATATATACACACACATGTGGACATTACAATGCATTTGTTTTAAAAAACAGATTATTATTTTCTGTCCCTAATCACTGGAATACCTTACACAGACAATCTGTGTGCAGTCCAGAAGGAAATACATGTTGTTGAATCATTAGTATACCAGCAGTGGCATTGTTTTTTCAATGCATACACATTTTATCAAGAAAAGCAGCAGAATTAACACGTACCCCACATTTCACCCAGCCTGCACTTATTCACCCATGGTGTGGTCCGTTGTCATAATATAATCAGATTTAGGACTGTCTAAAAGTAAAATAACATAACATTCTCAGCAATTGCCCTAACCAGCAGGATGAAGAGTTCTGTTTTGTCTTGTTTCCATAATTGTGAATGACCAATTTACTCCAGCAGAGGGATGAACAAAGACAGCAGAGAGCAAGCAGCGTGTAGCACCACCACCACCTTCTTGGGTGTGCGTGTCAGCATCAGTTCTGGGGTCAGATTCTTGTTAATGCAGTTCTGCTGGCATGCCACTACTGCTTTGCCCTCCTCTTGTAATCTCACTCTTGTCACATACTGTGCAATGCTCTTTTTTGTTTGTTTGTTTGTTTGTTTATAATTATTTTGATTACCTGTTTTATAATGCTCATTCCTACCTCCTTAATAGTAACAAAAAATTCAAGCAGTAAGAACAATGTATCTCTTAACATTGCAACTCTAAGGCTGTTGGCAATTCCTGTCTCGGTGAAGGCTTAGGGAGCATTAAACCAGTTTGGCCCCAATACTGAATACAATGTTTCACTTTTTCTTGCCGAACATGGTCTGTCCTGGGAAGAAAAACGGATGTGTTTTTAGGTGCTGCTGAGAGAAGAATAAGGATTCCTTTTGTACCATTTGATTTCTGCTTTGTTATGTACCTTTCCCATTTCATGGGGCTAGTAGGTGGGTTTGGTGCTCTGAATAGTAACCACAAGCCTCTCAAAACTGGACAACCTTTTAACCTTCTGCTGCAACACAGTGTCCTGTCATTGGATTACCTTTTCCTTTGGAGGAAAATAGCCCATTATTAGATGACCTATACTTTTGCAAATCCGGCTAGATTTAACAATGGCAGGTTAGATGTTAATAATAGGGGCAAACCGTGAGGATTTCTTCCACTAGGAAGAACAAATATGAGAGTGCCTCCCTCTAGCAATCCATCTGCATAAAAGTATCACACCTACTTTACCTTACTTTACAATGGCACTTCCCACACTATGATAATGTTCTCAGACTACTGTAACAATATTGGGAACATTTCCACTGGTCAAAAAATTGTGAGATCTTAATCTCTCTGTGATGGCTTTTGACACCAAACATATGTCAGCAGAATAGAGCCTGTTCTTAATGAAACTAATTCTTCAAGAGGGAGATAAAATCTGGGCCGAGGTTCCACACACTTTGGTGTTGTTTTTGTTGGGGGGATTTTGGGTTTGTTTTTTGGGGGTTTTTTGGTTGTTGCTTTTTTTTTTTTTGGGGGGGGGGGGGGAAGTGTTTCTTTTTGGAAATTCTTCCCTGGTAACTAGTTATAAGTCTATCCTTATGTACATTTTATTAGTCAGAATCAGCCTTCCTGAATTATTAGTGATTTTTTTTTTTTTTTTTATGCTGAATTAACTCAGAAAGGGAAGAATGCTTATCAAATATCTCTTTAAATAATTCCAACAATTATGCATCATTTCTCTGACTGATTGTTGTGTGGATGTTCTTCTACTCTCTGATACTCACAATTTGGGTAAAGAGATATTGATTACTACTAATGAGACTGGTGTGACAGGCAGATATGCCTTACTCTTTAGAGTCCTTTTCTAATATCAGACTACAAATTGCCAGGCCAGGTCAGCTGTTGAATAGCATGCATTCATTCAATGACTTCTAATTGCTTTTCTAAGTATCATTTGAAATATTCTGTCATAATAATTTCACTAGATTCTCACTAGTCAAACTACAGTCACTTTTGCTTTAAAATTAAACAAAGATGTATGTAAAGGAGTCCTAGATGGGTCAAATTACTTTCCCATAACATTTTAGAAAAAGTTTTTTTTAAAATTTCAGGCAGCAAAGAAGCCTGGATGCAAAGGTTTCTAATCACAGTTTTATTGAACTCAAGGAACTAAAATTATCACTTCAATAAGTGTTTCTTCTCATGAACACAAATGACTCTCATGACTTTGCTCCAAATTTGTAATCAGATGCAGGATTCTCCTGTTAGCTTCTTCTCAGTCTTCCTATGCTTGGATGACTCCCGTAAACATTTTGCATGTTTAATTAGTAGTGAGGAACATTTCTTAGCTCTAAAGGGTAAGAGGTATATAATGGCCATTAAGGCAAGTTCCTTGGACCAATGTAATATCATATATATATATATATATATATATATATATATATATATATATATATTCAGGCTTCTACATAAAATTGGCTTAGATTTTGATAACTTAACAACCATGACTCCTACTTACACTAGGAATATTGTCAGAAAAAATCATGCTGCTTTTATTGAGACACCATATTGGTCAATGTGTTTATTCAAGGCCCCTACACAACAGAGATACAGGACTTGTTACACTTTAATCACTAAACATTAAAACAATGTTAGAGTTGTTAGAGACTGTTACAGTAATTACAGGACTCCATTGACAGAAGATCAAAGAAAGCCACAGCTGTAATCCCTCCTGCAGAACCTCACCCACAGGCCAGGTGCAAGGAAGGCCACCTCAGTCTCTAACCCTCTGTTAATTAGACTTTCCCAAGATCAGACTATAGAAAATGAGGGTCATCTGTGTGTCTGCTGACATTTCCTTTTTCCTACATGTGTCTTTCTAAATAATAGTTTTTCTGAATGCTTAAGGCAGGTTATTTTCCCAACTTCAGATTGGCTTACCTTGGTTTTGTTCAAGAAATACTAATTCCATTTCCAAATAAGTAAAGCTGAAGAGTGAAAGTCATACTGTGCCCTACAGGCCTCATAAAGAAGCTGAGATAGCAGCTCTGCCTTTTTTTGTACCACTCCCATGACAGCCAGGAAGCCATCACTTACCACCAGCTGGTGAAAAATTTTCAGGTCTATGGATGTCTGCAGATTGTTTTGCAGAATTTACACCATGTTCTTTCATAAAACAGGTTGGTTTGTTCGTTTGTTTTCCTTTGTAATGGAAAATATGCTAAATTAAATAAATCTGAACTTCTTAAATTCACTTGTAGATATTATTGATTAATTATTAGTAGAGAAGTCCATGCTATGAAAAGATATACCATAATTGCATGAATATTAATGAAAAATGTTCTGGATTCTTCATCATTTGAAGTACTTAACCAGGGTACTCTCTAGGATGGAAAATAAAACTCTTCCTGTCCAGTCCAGATCATGAATTTAGAAGAAGATCCTTCTGAGTTCATAAGCCCAGTTAAGAAACCTATCATTGCAAAAGACTGTGTTTTGTTTTGTTTTTCTTAATAGCATCTCTGATGCTTTTCATTCATTAGTTTTTGGATGAAGGCTAAATTGTGCATTCCTTTAAAACAGCTGTCACACTCAAATACTTATCAACATCCTAAATAAAATTATTTTCCATTTGAATTAGGAAAACTGGGACCATTTTGTGACAGGTATAAACAAACATTTTTTGTTTGCTTAGGTTTCTTTCCCTGTTACTTTACCTACAAATATCACTGACTTTCTTTTTAATCTGTCACAATTCCAACTACCTGCGGTGATAAAACCTAATGTAAACAAGAACTGTTATCTTTTCACCTTCTACTTATTAATAATAATAACAACAATACCTCATTCTTACATACAAAACTACCAGAAAGAATGTACACTGAAATAACACTTATTCCATTAAAATAATACATGCATAAAACCAGAACCATCAGAATACAACATGAAAATTTTCTTCAAAACACTGGGACGTTAGCTGCTGTTATTTTCGAAAATGGGGTAGAATTTCATGGTCATTTTCCACTTGCTTTCCATCTAAACACAGCTTATTAATATGTGGGAATGCTAAGCCTTTTGACAGATTTACACACTTTGATCATGTTACACAGGCATACCCTTATTATGAACTCTTATAAGCATCCAGTCTGTAAAAGTAATTCTTTATCAAATTATTAATAAACCTACCTTAACATTTCAAAAATTCCAAGGCAGAGAATATAGAGTGCTCAACTTCTTATAAGGATTGTCTTTAATTCTGTGGGAGGAGCAGCCTGCTGTTTTAATGAATAACCCCTGAATGACTGCTATGTTAGTGGATATTGATTTCAGCAGGGGCTACTTGTCTCCTAGGCTGACATTTAATATCTGTTAAGGGGATTTGCCTGCTGAGTGACTTCAGCAAAAACATTACATTAGGACTATAGCCAAACTTGTTGGGATTAGTATTTCTCCTTGAAAATATCTTTCAATTGGCACCGTGAAAAGCCAAAAGCAAGGCAAAGTTTTGCTTTGACAAAATTAGAATGCATGGCAGAAAATCACAGGAGTGAGAAAGCCTCAAGAGTTAACTCCAATAGTTTTCTACACTGCATATAATATATGAGGTAACCGATAACCTAATAGAAAGCATCCTGCTCCAATGGCATTGAAAATACATTCTGCACTCCCATGTCATTTCACCAGACTGTGTCAGTGTAGCTGCATAAACTCCCCTGTTCATATTAGGGATGAGAGCTGCCTTGTCCTGTGAGAACATGGGTTCACAACACAGTACAACACATGCTCTTGCTTTGCACTGTTTATCAAAGGAGCCACTCTAGTTTATACCAGTTTGTTCATGCTTCTATTACATCTGAAGTATGAAGCCATTCTTAACCTGAATTTCTTTCCGGAATTTAGAAGTTTTGCTTCAGTCTTACTTTCAATTTTTCCACTCTGGCTACTAACAAGATGCATGACATGTTCACATGTCTAAATCTAAAACTGAGGGTTTTATAAGAGTTTACACAGAGGTTATCTAAATTTTGTGAAATTCTTAATTTCCTTCCTGCTCTTTGATGCAGTCAAAACCATCCAACTCCTATAGCGAAGTTGGCAACACCTTTTCAACTGAGGCATTCCTGCACCTAGAACTCAACTTCTCCACCTTCAGACTCTGATTCCCAGCAATTCTTACCATCTGCCACCAAAAAAAAAAAAACAAAAACAAAAAAAAAAAAAGACTATCACAGTAAATTTCCCTGTTTTCACCTTAGAACAAAGACAGTAAAAGAGGAAAAGATGTTACAGTCTAATCTTCAAGTTTGACAGGAATGCTAAATCCAGAATACCATGAGCTGGCCCAGTACCAATGTACCTTACAATCAAAAGATAAAAGAGTTATCAGAAAGATGAGAAACTATGTTTAATACCACTTTTCCTAGTTTGGTACAAGAGGAATTATACAGGTCTTCCAAATCTGAGGCAAATGACTGAACCATAACTTATGCTTTAAGAGAGAAAGACACCACAACTGAACTCTCTCTTCTAATTTCTTCTGTGAGAAAGATTAGATTACTAACCAGAGCTATGAACTTTAGTGATGACTGTAATAGGATTTTCTTGTTTTGAGGTTTTTGGGTTTTTGCTTTACATTTGCTTTTTTAGAGGCTTTTGTTTGTTTGCTTTACATTTTTTTCCCTAATTATGTCTCTCTTCCCTAAAGGAGTGACCGGCTGATATGAAGGCCAGAACTTCTACAGTTCCTATCTGCTCAAGGTGACAAAGGTTACAAGGTGTGCCATATAAGAGAGTCATGTCAAGGACTTGGGAACTGGGTGCAGACAGCATCAGAGAAGAAACAGAAACTAGAGGGTATAGTGAATGCTACCACTCAGAAAGCTATTGAGCTGGCTGGAAATGAGGACCTTTCTGAAAGGTCCTATGGTGAGTAAAAAACTGTTTGTAAGACCTTTATCTCTGTTCTTCCCGTGAGCTACTTTGAGTTTTCAACTATAAAAGGCTCTGTTGTTAGTTTTCTTTCAATTAAAATTGTCTTTTTGAGCTAAGATATTGAATGGCCTTTAAAAGTCTCCTAGGAGTATACTGTCATGCAAAGATCTAGTCAGATCCACTTTAAAGCTAGGGTCACCTTGGATATCTGGTCGGAATTAGATTAAGTAACTCTCCACCTACTTTACACATTGCTGGCCTAATACCTGTTATTATCTATGTTTTCCCATGCACATCATGAATATAAGCTTGATAACTAATTTACAAATGAGGATTCAAACTAAGAGGCTGGATGTCTAAAAGTTAATTCTTGCCATTCTGAGACTAAGGCCCCTCAAGGAATCAACACACAATCTCAAAAACAGAACACTCAAATCTTTATTGTCTGTGTTTCCAGTAAGCCTGTATAAGCAAAAAAAAAAACATAAAAACTTTTTTTTTCCTAAATCTGGCTTCTTCATTGCTGTGCATTTGTGCAAAACTCATATTTAGAGTTTTCATGGTACCACAAGGCTAGTAGCATTTTGACTCAATTTGCACTGGTATGAATGACAACGAAATAGCAAGCAATGATAAATCATTTCTATAGATAGGTTTCCTAAGAAACTGCAATTGTCTTGGATTTTCAGTATCAAATTTAAAATGAAATATTTCTTAAAAGTAAATGGTTGTATGATTTTCCTTCTTTTATTCTCATGATGGCTCTAATGAGATCTCTTACAATAATTCTCTTTAACCATATCTCATATCATTATCCCCCTTTTT
Organism: Tyto alba; assembly: GCF_018691265.1. NCBI lineage: Eukaryota > Metazoa > Chordata > Aves > Strigiformes > Tytonidae > Tyto > Tyto alba. The sequence continues at coordinate 11,067,774 of NW_024881313.1, forward strand.
ACAAAAGCATGTGGTGATAGGACAAGGGGTATGGCCTTTAAACTGAATGAGTGTAGATTTAGCTATAAGGAAAAAGTTCTTCACTGTGAGGGTGGTGATACACGGGAACAGGTTTTCCAGAGAATCTGTGGCTGCCCCCCTCCCTGGGGTTGGACGAGGCTTTGAGCAACCTGGTCTAGGGGAAGGTGTCCCTGCCCGTGGCAGGGAGGTTGGAATTAGGTGATCCTTAAGGTTCCTTCTAACCCAAACCATCCTGTGATTCTACGAAGTTCTTGCTGAAATTCTGGATGAATATATTCTCAGCATTATAATGTAATGTAATAATCTCCCATCATTCTGTTCCAGATTAACAGGGAATTGGGAAAGGAAATAATGCCTTTTATACAGAAATATATACAAGAAGATTTGTTTTCTATCAAATGCTAAGAGGTGAACTTCTGGGAATTTTGTCATAAAATATTTCCAGAATGTCTGTTTTTTAGTTAGAACAAATAAAACTTATATATAAAACCCCAGAGGAATACAGCAAGTGAAAGGATAAATTCCATTTCTGGGACATGCTGTTTCTGATTTTAACTTAATTTCACTAACAACAGTTGAAGTTCTTCGTGAGCTTGACATAAATACATTTTACTGAGTTAGATCATCAAATCAGAGGTTAAAGTTTGTTAAACTAATGTACCATAAAAGACCAAGTCCTAAATTGGATTGAACTGATGATGGCCATGGTATCTTTTAGTATAACTCCACTGAAACAAACTTACAAAGTGGTACGGTTTTGTTTGTTTGTTTTATTCTTCCATGTATTTTGGAACCAGAAAGCATTGCTACAACTCTCATGTCTGAGCTCTTATTTAAGACAAGCAGATAGAGTGTCACTACAGCATCAAGTTCAGTTTGAAGCTGGTTGTATCCTTTAGAAAACCACACAGCCTTGATGTAACATATGCAATAATGGAAAACTCACCTCAACAACCTAATAATTTCTTACCTAATTTTTTAAAAATATGAGAAGTTTTCCATATTTGTCTAATAGCTCCAAACTAGATCTTGCTACATTGCTGTATTTATATATTGCTAGGTTAAAATGCCAACAATTTTCAACTTCCAGACACCTGATCCTGTGTTAACTGTCCTCAAGTAATCACTTCAAAATATCTTAGAAAAAATTAGTACTATTATTTTTCCGAGGCCTCTCAAGGCAAGTGTGGTTCATTAGGTAATGATCTGGGCCACCCTTACTCTTCCTTCAAGAACCCCTTCTGGTTTGGAGAAAGGAGTATTCCCATGTGGGAATGTAAGGCAGAACTGGCCATACTTTATGTATGAGGCCAAACTCCATGCTGTGCAAGGACTACTTCAGTTATGTTTCCCTGGCAAACAAATAGGTGGTGTGAATTATTATTCACTGTACTGTGAAGTGATCACAAATGTGACATGGTTAACTCATTTTCTTATGCTCTCTTCAGACCTTTCTCTCTTCCTTCTTGTTCTTTTGGTTCTTGGATATGATAAGAATGTTTTTTACAACAGATAAAGAAAAAAGATATTTTTTCATTCATATATCATGAGTAGGAGGTAGATGGAAAAAGAGGGATAATTTCTTAGGCGCTTTAGCAGATCATTAAATGGCAAATAAAATGTTTGTCTGAATCTTAACAGTTGGTAAGACAGATGAAACTCATAATGAATCTATATTTTCTGTAGAATCTAACTATCAGTCATTGTAAAGATTGTCTGAGTTTTATTGTATATTACAGATTATTTTTTTTCTGTTTTAAAATACAGCCGCAAAGAGAGTAAAAAGAAATAGAACGTACCTAACAAATCCTCACAGTATACAAGGGAGAAAGAAACTTAGTGCGAGAATGGATGACAACAGGAGAAACATTTCGATTTACCAGAAACAGTATTCAATATTACTGTAACACATTTTTCTACATCTTACTTCTCTGCTGAAGTACATTGCTCTTACAAGGTTTCTTCTGTGCAGTTATTCCTGGCACGAGGATTTTAATCCAAAACCCATTAAATCCAGTGGTAGTCTACATATTCACTTCAGTGAGTCCCAGGTCAGACCTTATGAGAGCAGAAAGCAGAGAAGAAATCTTCTGAATGTCTTGTAATACTTGCATTATAAAAGCATTTTGATCAGTAGTACAACCCCCCACCCCCAAAGAGCAAGATATGATTTGCAGTTTCTAATTACTTGCTCTAGGAGAGCTCTACATCTCATTTTTTATATTTGTGCAATCTTCTCCTGAGAGCAGTTCCCAACATGAGCAACACTCCCCCTATTTTCATAACAGTTCAGAAACGTGGTGGGCTATTGCCCCATCTACCCTTGTGTCTTCAGGGCACTGCTCGGCTCAAATTGTACCACTGAGAGTGAATTTGGCCCTGAGCACTATGTTAACAATATATTAGCTAAGATCCACATATTATAACTCAAGCATGGTGAGTTTCTATCCTGAAATCCCACTATGCCCCTGGGTTTGCAGCTAAGCACTTTGCCATCTCAAGCACTCCTTCCATTAACTATGGAGCTTGGGGTGCTTTGTTGTTTTTTTTCTCTTTTCTGACAGTATGCAGCTTTTTCTTGTTTTTTTTTTTTTTTTTTCTCTTCAGCTTCTGATATTCTTCAGCTATGAAAAGATACAGATTTGTTTATGTGCAGTAAAGGCTCCTGTTTTCAATGAATAGCTTGCATTACTGAAAAAAAAAAAAAGGGTCACAAAGTGCTCCATTAGCAAAGCTTTCTTCAGTCAGCTGCCACATGGATGTAATGTTACAAGTGTCGCTTTTTATGCTTTTTCCCCAGAGTTTTTGCACTTTGAAAACTGCCATAACTTTCTCTTATACTTGATCTTGTTCAGTTAGGAAACAGGAATCCAGGAAGAATGCACGCCACAATGAACAATGTCTTGGTTGCAGATTTCCATTATTTTTTACCAGAGGCTCCCAAGCATGTTTTGCAAGCATTAATTAATTATTCAATCTGCGAATCACACACACATTATGGTCCAAATTATATAGCTGAGGAAACTGAATTTGACCAAATATCAAGACCTAATATTTGTAGAGGCTGAGTACCCACTGGTCCCAACAAATTGGGATTACAAGCATTCAGTACCTTCCTGCATGGCTACCCATAAAAAACACTGCAGATCTGGAAACAACCCAAGAGTCCCAATTCCCAGTCCCTACACTCATTGCCTTTCCCACAGTTGAAAGAAAATTAAATGGATAGAGACAAACAGCATGAACAGGATCAGACATCTTCAGTTACTGACCATGGCCAAATCAATTATTGTTAACAGCTGTTTTAACATGGACTAGTTAATGCTTACCATCATAGACTGTATTGCTTTTCTGTTATCAAGAAGAATCATTGAGACTGACATTCATGATTCAAAAAAATAGAAAAGAAAAAATAAAACCCATCTAGTTAAACAAAGCAAACAAATTTCTAAGCTCTCTCTGACAATATTCTATATTGGTGGCAAAATATTCTATATGAAGTTCTGCATCTAACAATATTTCAGGACAGGGGAATTTCAAGGGTATTTCCTCCTTTTTAAGTCTAGACAATTCTACTTTGGTCTTAGTTTCTTAACTGCTTTAAGAAATAGGTAAAACTCAAAGCAAAATCCTCCCTTGCTGCCCAAGCATTCGGATGCCTTAGCTTTTTCAGCGGGGAGAGGTATATGCTTGGACTATAGCCTAGGATTTTTTGCTGGCCACATGGATGAAGAAACCTTTTTATGTGAAACCATAGATACTGGGGCTCACAGCATCCTTTTACACCACTTTGTATGGTGATTTTGCCTACATTTTCAAGCAGAGCACCCTGAAGATACCGAATAAACCCAGGAAGAAAGAAAAGGAAAGGGATTTTGTCTTTGTACCTACTTTTTAGATCTGATGGCAAAGGATTTTTTTTGATTCTTATCTGATCAAGTAGTTCCAGTTTCTGAATAGAAATTCCATTCCCTTTTCATCTGGCAGCAGTACACCAGGAAAGAAAATATCCATCACAGAAGTACTGGAAAATGTTATTTCTGCAAAACCTGGTTCTATTACCTGCCATTGTGCTAGAGATGTAAAAAGATAGTAAACTTGATTTGAATATATATACTGATATGATTATAGGGATGTGTGTTGTTTGAAATTGGAAGCCTTTATAATACATAAGGTTTCATAACACATATGACTTAAATACATTTTCCCACTTTCAGTATTTCCACCATTGTCTCCTTAGACAGTTGGAGTTTTTATTAGGCACTCTTTTCCTTCCACACTACACCTTCTTTCCTGGCACTGTTTAAAATTTTTTAATAAATTAAGGAGGGACTGTGAATTTAACAGGGGATGCACTATAGTAACCTTTCCCACCTTTGTGGGGGCAGAGGGAAGTCGAGGAAAGAGAGGGTTGTGCAGAACGGAGGCTTTTATTAAAAGCCAAACACTATTCATCCATTCATTTCTCCAACCTGATATTTGCAACTAAATGCAGCTAGAATGTGGACATTATCTCTCTGCATGTGAGAATTTAAATGAACTCTGGTCACATGGAGAACGTTAGCTTAATTTTGTTCTTTAATTTAAAGCCCAGAAATCCCCTGAGCTATTTTAGTCTCTATGTTATGAACTCTTCAGGCTAGATAGCATAATATCTATGTCTTGCACAGCACTGAACACAGTGAGCTTTAAGCAAATAATAAATAACAATAACACTAAATTGTACGCACAATAAAACACTATTTTCCTGGCTTTAAAGTGTGACTGGCAAAACTTCAAAGGTGTGGAAGTTCATCTGAATAAATATGTTGAGTCAAAACAAAACTGCAGAGACTTAGTTTTAAGAAAATGCATCTCCCCAGAATGTTTCAAACTCAGCTGAAATCCAGACTTCAGGATTTAGTAGCTGGATGTATGTGAATTATCTCCAGGGTTCAGTGTCTCAGTTCAGCCAGTTAGTGAGATAACACTGCAGCTGATGTCAGTTTTACAAGAACAATTTTCTGCCATATTTTTAACATGAAAAAGTGCTGAAAGAGGAATATGTATTTGTTTTTACTTGCTTCTGTTGAGAGTCCATGGAAAGAGAATTATAAAAAAACCAAGAAAACTCCAAAGTCAAACCAAACCAAAACCCAATAGACTTTTTTTTTTTTTTTTTTTTTTTTTAAATCTCGGATTCAGATACAGTAACTGGCTCTCTAGAAACTAAACCCATAAATGCAACTAGAAAGACTGGGGAAAAAAGGTCTTCATGTGCTTGACCTCCTTTGTTCTGTCCTGTGTAAGTGTATGCATTGCATGTATGATCGTTAGCATGTATTATACTTCCACACTTTTGTTTTCTCTGGTTGTGAAGCTGTCTTGAAAGATCTCAAGCACCTGCTATTGGCACTGGTATGGAAGAACAGATATTTCTTGCTGAACTCTGCACTGAAACTCAAGTATAATTCTGAGCTTTAAATACGAACTTTTTTTCTGGAAAGTTTTAAATTACGGTTATCATGAGCACCTCATATTCCTTTTCTAAGCCCACAAAGGCTTACGGCCTCTAGGCACTAGAAAACCTTCTCTTTTTCATGATTAACCATCTTATGGCTGCCATAACCTTGTTTCATAAAATTCCCTGCTCCCTTCTGACAGGCACTAATCTAGCCTCTAACCAAGCATTCCTCTTGATGTCTCCACTGAACCACACACATCATCTCCATCTTCATTATATTCTAATGAGACTCCAACCTAACACATATGGTCTCAAAAAATATCTTACATTCTACACTGTCTGACAGTGACAAACAGACTTTTTGGAATCTCATCTGATAAAGGCATTAATAGAAAAATTAGCCTTTCCCCTATGAACTTAGTTATTATTCTTAACCTTTTTTCTTACTCAGTTTATTTTATTGATGAAAAATTATAACATACATTTTTCCTCTATTGATTCAGTTTGGTGTCCACATGGAGTCTTCTGGATAAGATACTATTTTTAATTTGAGAAATACAATAACAAAATACAGTTAACGGAAGCTGACATATATCTTAATGAAAAACTACAGACAGAAATGGAGCTATAGAAAACAATTAGAGGTTGTTACTGCCCCAATTCATTGTCAAAATAATTTTAAATAGTCAGCATGAGTTGTAACTAAAATAGAATTGCAAAATTGCATTTTATTTCATAGCAAGTTCAAACAATTACACAATAACTAAATACTGTCCAGATGTCATTTTTATGGGATTTGGATAACTAATTCACCAAAGCTCCTTCAAAAATCCCAGCCTGAGCTATGTTAATTTACACTTGAACAAGTAAAAAGAATGTGTATGCTGGTGCAAAGGTTAATTAAGAGGTAATTTTACATCCCAGATAAATGATATTTGTTCTGGAATGTATTGGATGAGTACTAGGAATATATGACACCCAGATTTTCTCCTACATTGGGGATCAAAGCAAAGACAAAATGTGACCCTAATCATGTACTCAGCCATCAGGACTCCTTCTACAAGACTCACTTTCACCCTGAAGGTTATACCTCAAGTCATAACCCCTCTAAACACATTACAGCGTCTGCTTTGGTAAGTCTTCTCAGTTGCTTTATAAAATAAGACATTTCTGTTTTACTTTGGTCTTAGAGTAATACGTTTTTCTTGAATACATACCCCTGCCAGCCATGTCATTAGTTCACAATTTTCCACCACTCTATTCTACAACAGTACTTCTGCTATACTCTTCTAAATTGAATTCCTGCCATTTCACCCAAAGGCAGCTTCTCTTTAACAAAGCAACACTGATATGTTTAGAATTTACGCAAATCTTTAAGAACATATGCAAAGCAAATACACTTAAATGCCACTTGTTTCTGATTATTTGGTTGCAACATTTTAGAATTCCCAACAAAGCATCTGGGTAGCAAATGCTGAAATCACCAATAAACCCAAGAGAGGGAAAAGACTTTTGTGAAGCCAACATTTAATCACTACTGTAAAATAAAAAAACATGTTCCCCTTCAGAAACCCATGGCAGAAGAACAGGGGTAGAGTAACCAATTAATAACCTTTTGCTGGTGACACTTATGGGATGGGTGCTTCCCATGTTTCTCTTTAGCTCCAAACAGTACACATAAAAGAGCAGAAGGTCCTTGACAGGGCAGAGGTTGCCTAACAGAGGCTTAGTTGACTCAAGCGGTTTCTGGATCACAAGACAATCCTGGCAGCTGCAGTGGGAAAACCTCTGAGCTCAAATCACGCAATCAGTGAGAAAGACACCTTCAAGAATCCTTAAGGCAACAGTTCTGGGTACTCCAATAATTTTATTGAGTATAGAACATGAGACAAGTTACATAAAAACAGAGTATAATTCCTTGCTGCTTCATTAGTATGTTAAATTTTGTCAAGCATGGACAAGTTTTTCATAAATATGTGGGAAATTGGTGTAAGGAGTGAGGAAAGAGAGAAAAGAATTATACCTGTTCCAAGAGAAAAAAAAAAAAAAAAAAAAAAAAAAAAAGTCCTGCATATGTCTGAGGTCAGACTATTGTTTTAACTAGTTCTGTGTGGTAGGATCATTTTGTTCCTCACAAACTCAAGCAATACAAAACAGAAGGGGCAATGAAAACCAGAGCTCCTTCACGTGCTCAGTGGCTGCTGAGACCTCTGCCTGTCCTGGTGAAGTGCCTCTGCTGACACCGGGCAGGGGAGACTAGAAGGACTAAGGATTGCAACCTGCACAAAGGAAAAAGCTCTTTCCTCCTTTTTCCTCCCTTAAATAGCCATGCAGAACTGAAAGGCAGACAACAGCACTTGGATAAATGATTTTATTATGCAGGATACAAGAGTAGGAAAGGGCTGAGTAAACACATGCAAAGAATAAAATTCCAAAGCTTGGTGTCATTAAGAGGCCCAGGCTCCCCACTTCATGTGTCTGTATATCATTTCCTTTTCTACAGAGGCTAAAGTCAGCACTGTGACTGTCAGTACAGGAAACTGGAACAGTCACATTGCTGGGCGATTGTTCGCAGCAGCAGAGCTTTGTCACAGAGGCAGTAGACTTCATGGAAGAAAGCTCCCAGAGCTTTTAAGAGTTTGCCAGTTGGCTAATACGGCAACATTGGGTTCATAGAGCTCTGATATTTTAATAAGAACTGTATCTACGTGCAGAAAGAAGGAAGGTTTTGAGAGTGCAGGATAAAGGTGTGTTTATTTTGTGCCTGATTTCTACCATACAAAGGACTTTGTGTTACTTGTGTAGTCATACAATAGTCTGGAAGGTAATAGAAAACGCCTGAATAGAAGGAAAGAGAATTGCATTGGAACAGGAAGACAATCAATGATTCAAGTGAAATACAAAGGAAGCACTGTGAAGGCCTGGTCTGTAACCTTGACAAAGTTTTACATCATCTATATTTAATTCAACTTCATGATTTATCTATCCTCTGAAATGAAATGGCTTCAATAATGTTACTTTTAAAACGTGTGTAAGAAAGGGGAAGGGGTTTTCCAAACTCAGTGGTAAGATATGCCTTTTCTTTTGTCTTTCATTAATATGTAGTGTGCAGTCTACAAAGACATTGAATGTGACTCTGGGTTTACCATTTTGAAGAGAGAAATGTGATCACACAAGATTTGTCCATTCAGCCTGTTAAACCTAGTTCAAAACCATCTAGATATTAGGACACAGGTTCACTTTCAATATCTCAGGCCCCCAACACAAGCTCAATCCAGTAGAATTCTTTGGCTACATCTAATAAATATTTCTTGTGTATATACAGTACAGGGATAATACATGCACCTTTATACTGTGGCACCACTTCCTCAGTACATGCATTGACTGAAACCACAGCAAATAAGCCAAAAGACAGCAAGGTGAGCTGTGTGATGGAAAGCAAAATCAAGTTAGTTTAAAATCTCTTAAAATTTTTCTATCACACAGAGATTGCCACAGTTCCTGCTTTTCTACTTTCTAAAATACTTGTCTTCTAATTATGTATTTGATGGACTCTGAAGATTAATGATTAAAAAAACAACAACAACAACAAACATTTTTAACAGGTTAGTGTATGCTTTCTCCATGAGCTGCTAGAGAGAGGGTGAGGAAAGAGGACATAAGTACTGCAGGGTGCCCAGCAGAAAGAAGGTTGGCAGTGTGTGTGCAGGGGATCTTTGATTTCCAGCCTGTTAATGTCTGACCTTATTTCTGCTAAATTTGTGATTTTCTGAATAGAAATATGGAAGTCAATTTGGCAGTGAATGGGAGATGGAAAAGTTGGTTCTGGTCCAAAATCAGCTTCTATATCAATTAAACATGCTGTGTAACACAGTGCAGGGATTTTGTTTAATCTATTGTAAATACAAACACCTACAGAGTTCCTCTCAGAGCTGGGATTTCAAAAGCAACTGGCCAACTCTAGTTAAAGGTGCGATGCAGGAGCCCTCCTTTCTTGGTTCAACAAGAGCAATTTGTCGGTAATGCTGCAAACAGAACTTGCATCTCACCGACTGCTATGTGACTCCTGACCCTCACTCATTGCTGCCCTGCCCCAGCACATTTTCCAGAATGAGAAGAGACCTTTTTCCCATAGGTCTCTCAGATTTAAAGTCACTGCAAGAACAATAAAGAGGTCTGCTCTTTCATTTGTTTTGTTCATTGAAAAGCACCATTTTCTTTGACTTATGCCTATGGGTGGCTGTGAGTTACTTTGTGCTTCAGTGAATATCTAGCCTGAATCTGTCTTCTCTACTGAGTACTTCAAGCTTAAAGAAAACCCCTGGCAGGCCATGGTGTGTGGGACTCCTGTGTTCAGTCTGCAGAATCAAATGTTTCTTGTTAAGACAAGTTTTGTTGAAAAATCAGAGCTTGCAATGTTTGTACTTTTCTACTATCCAGAGATAACAGCATGCAGATGCTAGCATGTTCCTACCTGGAAACACTGTATTACTTGGACAATACACCTAAAACATATGCCAGGTTTTGCACTGCAAAATCTAATGAAGAAAGAAAGAAGAAAAAGATGGATACCCATGGACTGTTTTTCTGAAAGACACATCCTGCAGTTCTTATTCTGTGATTTTATATGATGGGGCGAGGGAATCTCTGGGGCATGACAAAAACATCTCTTGCCTATGTCTGAATTTTCTTCATGGAAACCAGGGCACAAAAAGAGCAATGGTAGATGATTCAGTCTTGCTCCAGCATGACACTGACCCACACCCAGACTCGAGAAATACAGTCTTGGAATATCTAGCTGTACAGTCCTTCCTCATCAAGGAAAATCCAGTGATGACATCGCTTCTGAATCTTGTACCAGATGTTTTTTGAAGGAAGAAACATTTGAGGAAAAGACAACTTGAAACTGATAAAATTTCATTCACATTAAATAATATTTTAATATAAATATTTGCAGAAAGCCTCATGATTTACATCACTTGTGGAAAAGCATAGACCCAAGCACCATGTTTTATTTCTTACTATAGACAGGATTAATAAAGTCTATAGTGTAGAAAGCAATGGCTATAGTTGTTACAAAATGCCGTCCCTTCCCTGAAGTGTTATCTTATTTATATAAGAAGCTACAAATTAATTTTTGCATTTAGACCAGAAATAAAGATTCTTAAAAATTTACAGTAGCATAGCTGTTTCTCAGGTTTCATCCCAAGAGTCTGGGACATGCCCACTGAAGCACATAGCTGCAGTGTCTGTATATATTACTGCGCTCACTGCTGTCTCCTCTATCTCTGCCTGAGACTGCTAAAGGCAAAATATCTGCCCACAGCTCAGCTGCTCTGTTTCATAGTTTTCACACAAATTGACCTTTGTGGGGAGTGTAAGCTCATGTGTGAATAGCAGCAGCAGCGACCTGAGCATGATCCTGCTGCTGCTGCTCAAGGGCAGATGTACAAGGAAATAGGCTGAGATAGCAGCAGCTGAAAGCGCTGCAGCAGGGTGAAGGGTGAAGGTGGAAGACCACTGGGCAAAAAGCTACATGGCCACAAGAAACCAACACCCACCCCCAGCTGTGCATTATCATTGCTCTGCCAACCTGCTGCAGGAATTGCCTGTGTGAGGCCCCATAACTGGCTTCGGCTTCAGAGAACAAAGGTTAGCCACAATCTGATATTTAAACAGCTTAATCTTAAAGATAAATTCTAACTCAGGTGGTTTAAGGAGACCTTGTACAGGAACCTCTGTAAAGAGATCTGAGAGAGAGAAAACAGGACCCCTGAGAAATTTCTGCAAAAGGATGTCTATCCACACAGCACTAAACCTGTCTAGGAACAGATTCCGATAGAATGAAAGAAATGTGGCTACTACTTTGCTGATGTGAAGCACTGCAGGCTTGTAGTATTTCTGGTTATCTAGCAAGCATTTTATTATGTAGGAACTATGGTAAAGCAAAACCCTATGACAAATGGAATACTAAAAATGCATAATAACAGTTCTGCGAAGGAAGGAATGAGTTTTCAATTTTTTATTTTTCTTTTTTTTTTTAATTCTTCCTCAGATGATTGAATCAGCTGGAATAGTTTACTCTGGAAGGAAGTCCTGCAGAAGGTCCACATTCGGAGCAGGGCCAAATTAAAGTTGGATCTAACCTGCACATTAGAACAGGTTGTTCAGCTATTACTAATAGCTAACAAATCTGAAAAGAAATTTTTTGAACAGCTGTTTTCTATGGGTCAGCTTTCTCATCCTTTAAATACAAATAAATGTTCACTGTTCATCTCATTTTATTTCACAGCAGAATGAAGAGACCAAATTTTATACACCTGATATTACTATGAGTTTGACCTTACAAAAGAAGAGTCCTGTAAGAACTAGGTTGGGAGAGCAATGTGTATGCCCATCCCAACTTTAAAGTATAGTGAGTAAAAAACATCTTACGTTGAGGTAACTTGCAGCATGCAGCTCTGCTTGAGATAGATCTCAGCAAGTGTCTCTCACAGCACAGCTAAAGCACCTCGTCATGGAATGACTCACAGCATTAGGTAAACTGAGGTAAAAATATGGCTTCTTTAGCATTTAATTAAAGGTCTTAAATTAAAGAAAAACTTATAGAAAAATGCTTTAAATTAAAAAAAAAAAAAAAAAAAGAAAACAATTCTGTAGCACATGGAGAAACAAGAAGAGACCTGCCTCAGCAACTCTGCTTAAGCATCTTAGACTGCATCTGCTCTGTTTTCTCTGACATCACTATGCAAATAGAAATTCATTCAGTGTAATTTATGCTCTCAGTTACTAGGTCAAAAAAAGTCAACAGAAAAAGACATGTTAGGAAAACTCTTGTGTTTGATGATAAGCTTCATTGAATTCACTGGGATCCTTAAGAAAGAAAAACTGTTCAGTGTCATGCAGACCATGGGCACACCTGGACAAGTCTGGGGACTACTGGAGAAAAATAAAGGTGGAGAAGTCATGCTTCCATGGCTGACTGACAACAAACAAAAGAAAATACAGGGAGATATTTGCAGCCTCAGTGCATCAAAGCAGGTTTGGCACTGTGTGTGAGATCCTATTTTTAGACCAATGCTTCCATCTCAGAAGTAGAAACTCTTATTTTTATTAGGCTAGTATTTGGAAAAAAAAAAAAAAAAAAAAACACCTTCTTAAAAAAAAAAAAACACAAACAAACAATTAAAAGCATATCTGTGTAAAAATAATTGTATTACTGAATGAAACATTTTTTTTTCTTTATTTATTTCTCACCAGTCTGAATTATTTAGCAACAGCCTCTAGCTCTTTTAAACCCTCTACCTCTCTGAGTTGCTCATAATGGGCAATATTTCTGGTTCTCCAGCTGCAATTAAGAATGTTATTCTTCCCAAAAGAAAGGGAAACAGCTGTGTTTGTATCATTTTATGTTAACCCCATAGCAGCTGGATCACAGAACTAGAAAAAGAGCCTAGCAACTCTAAAGGACTCAAGAGAATTAGTGCCCAGAGAGCAAAAAATACTGACAAGATTTAGATACATAACTGTATCAGGCTGTTTTGAAAAATACCATGTTTTTAGGGGTGATTCTCCTGCCATCATGTATGGTATGCTATGATAAATCAGCTTTACAAGCACATCTGAGAAATTATATACAACTAAATTATATGGCATGGACTGAAACCACAATGTCAAAACTTCAGAGGTTTTTTTGTAAAATGCAGTTATATTTTTCTCCCAGAGGACTATTTAACTCCTTTCTCCAGCAAGTCTTAGGTTTCTGGACAGAAAGGCTCTGAAAAATCTTTCTGGGAAGGCTTAAGGAGTGCTCTGTTAGCCCTCTGCTACCAATCCGAGCCCTCTGAGGGAAACCCTGCCTGGCCCCGGGAAGAAGTGGTTCAGCCACAGCACGGGTTACGTCCTGCAAGGACGGCAAAAACATCCGGCACAAGGGAGGTAACAGCTTAAATCACAGCAGCTCTTTTCTTCACTGCACATGGCCTGGAAGCTGCACGCTTATGAAGACCACACCTACTCCAGCCAAGACAACCTGTCAGATTATCTTGAGTAGAAACTTTATGCTTTGGTAGTCCTGAATGAGTCTGGTTTGATGGCTCATAAGGCATAGTGTAAGCACTGATGATTATCCCGATACTTTGATGCTTTCTCATATGTCAGCAAGGTTCACTAGGCCCTTGAAAAGTAGCTTGATGTTTAAACTGCTCACATTTATGCCTTCTGATGTTTAGCTTCCTGTAACAGTGACCTTAACGGTGATTTTTAACTTATATTTTAGCATTATTTTATTCGTTGTCACCTATGAATTACCACTCATCTCAGTTTTGACAGAATTCTTGGAAAGCTATTTCTGAAGGAAAATACACATTTCAATGGCTTTAAATTAAACTGCAGTTCAGAATAATATACAGAAGCTTTTTGGCACAGTGCACTCTGCCAAATTAAATAACAAAAAGTTTGGGGGTTTTATTTAGTCATTGGCTGACAGAGTTCTGAAAATCTCTTACAAAAGATCATCAGAATGACCCCTATAATGCAATTTTATATTTAAATAGCTTCCAGGTTAAATAAAAAAATCCCTCTGCCTGCTCCCTGAAAGCACGCTCAGAACAGAAATCTCCTCCATATAGCTACAAAGCTACATTCTCTACAGTCCTTGTCCTAAAAGCAGTTTATTCCTTCCTGAGCCAGCAGCTAGCTGGTACACAGTTCTGCCTCTCCTGCAGCAGGATTTACACCCGCAGTGGAAAGAGATATAAGTGGCTCTATCAGATGCACATCTGGAGAGATCTTGCCTGCTGTGCGTGCACCAGAAAGCATGAGGGTGTCCAGGCTGAATGTATGGTGATGTCAATACCCAAAAAAATACATACTTTGCCAGAGTAGTGACTTCATATGAAACTAAACCTTTGCTTTTGATAAAGCAGCAGGGAACATATTGTTTCATTGCGTGTTAAGAAGGGCAGGCATTTCAAGACAACACCTCTGAGATTTTTTTAACTTTTTTTTTCACTCTCATTAATGATTAGGCTGAACTGAAGCACCATAATTCTGTTTCCTATATCTTCCTCTACTCATAAGTTTAAAAAAAACCAAAACATTTTATAAGTCTAACAACTACAAAAACCTGTATATTTATTTTTGCACTGGGAATTTTACACACTACAACAACACATAATTGTGTGGCAGCTGGTAGAAAATTATGGCAATATTGAGATATTATTAGAAAGGGGTATAGGGCACACCTTCACTTTTATGCTAAACATAAATTAGACTAGAAATTATTTCTGATGCTAATAATTTTTCTAATTATTTTTACATTCAAGCATTTATTAGTTTTGTTTGCACTATACAAAAAAAAAAAAAAAAAACCAAAACAAAACATTATTCATCATCATGTAGGCTTGAATAAAAGTATGCAATATATATTGTTCTTTTCCCAGCACTACTAATATACAGGCAGTATGTGAGATAGGTCGGCTCAGGAATATCCATTTAGTTCTTTGGAATGTGCCACAGGGTCAGGAAGTACACAAAGGAAAGTAGTTTGTGGATGTGATTTAACATTTGTAAACCCAGTGCACTCATCTGCCTGCATTGTTCTCATGTTTTAAATGTTTGTCATACATATTGCACCAACACCCAGAAGCCCCAGACATGCACCAGGACTAAGTGCTATACTTGCACAAACCAACCAGTGGCCCTTATTTCAAAGACTAAGTCTAGAGCTGGACTTCTAGATAAAAAAATTGCTTGCTTTCCCTTGCTCCCCACCCACCCCAATGTTAAGTCTCAGTTGTTCAGTGAACAGTTCCAGGGAGGTCTATTTTCAGGATACTTCAGCAGCTTGGAGGTAGGACTTGGACTATATTATTCTAGGCCTGTCTTTCTTTGCTTCCAGCCAACACACAGCTGTGAGACAATTGATCTACTTTCATAAAATTAGCCAGTACACAGTACTGTTTCTAGCAACAGTCCCACACAATGTCATTGAACAGCCAGTGGATACTCACTTGCTCATCCCAAAATACCCCAAAGATTCAAGGAGTTAGTTGTTATGAATGTCAAGAAAGAGAGTTAGCCACCGTGTGCACCAGGGAAGGTAGTCTTTACCGAAGAGCGCAAGAGAAAGACTAGCTTATTTGACGTCAGATCATAAAATCACAAGGACAATATCAGGGCAAAGATAGCCATGAACATTTTTCAACACCTTAGCCGTTTTCCAGTTGTCACATTTCCATGTGGGAATATTACAACGCTGCTATCCAAAATCCGTTGCACAGACTGCCTGACTGAGAACGCTGTTCTGTTGGGCTTTGTCATAGAGTAAGAACAAAGACTGGACACTCTAAAGTAACTTTCCCTCCATGCCTAGAAGGTATTGCTGGCTAAGCCAGGTGACATCACATGATGCAAGTGCTCTTGGTCACACAGACAGTAGTCTGTTAACATTCAAATCCACTTCTCTAGTCTTTCATAATTCTTTTATTTTCTTGGGTCTGTGCCTACACCGATATCATTTAAGATCAGATCACATAGTCATGGCAAGCAGGGCACTTCAGCCCAGTCCACTAACTGAACCTTTGACACCGCTTCTGAACACTTAAAGACACAAAAGAAAAAGATGACAAAGGAGACAAAGGCAAGGCTGGAACTCACTGGATATTTTTTGAGATAAAGGGATGGTAAAAACAGTTTGACTGCATTTTAAAAGTACTACTTGCCAGGTTCAAAATCTCCATTTTCCTCCAAAGTCAAACTCATCTACTGGCTGTAAGAACTTAAGATCGATCTTAAACTGTCCAGCTACCTGACAGCACAGATCTTCCATCCTCTAAATAACTAAATAAATGTTAGAAAGATAAATTATATTTTGACTGGAACATCTATATATGGATACATCTTATTATAACTCAAACGCTATCATCCATTTAAAAGGTAGATTTAATAATCAGAAATAATGCACTAAGTATAATGGAAGCTACTGAGAACTTAATCCAGCACTGATGAGATTTCCAGTATAGACTCCCAGTCCATGAAATGTCTGGTTTTCTTAGCATGCAGTAACAGCTCTCGGAGAAATACATAAACTCCCTAGCTTCCCCAAAGCATAAGCAGATGGATGAAATAATAGTGAAACACTTTGACATAGCTCATCTCTTTCTGTGTGATTTAAAATGAACAACAGACTGCATTTTTCATGTCAGTGAAGATTTGGTTAGTATTATCCTTGGGTTTGTGCTTACTTTCTGACATCTTTTCTATACAATTTTGTCATTCTTCACTCAGGACGTGAATATCATGTACATTTCTATACTATATATGAACTGTAGAACCTGTGCCTGGAATATATATTTACAGCTAGGCCCAAAAATGTCATATTTTCCACTGAAGCTGCAGAACATTTTCTAATGGCTTTTTGGCAAAGGGAAAACTTGAACAGTTTAAGACCAGTGCCACTGTCCTGTGAAAGGGCACACATTTCTTACAGGGTCTGGCAGAATACCCATAAACTCCTCTTCACAGTCTGGTCTTTTTCCACTTTAAAAGAACAGAAAGAAAATACATACACAGAATATCAAATTTAAAAGTCTCTTGATGAGTGTATAAAGATATGTATACCTTCACTTACATATGAATACATGGTTGCACAAGCTCTATAGAGTACCATAATCAACTGCAGAGTCAAGTAACATTTCAAATTAATAAACACCAGAATATTTATTGTTCACTAGTATTTAATTTAAAATTGTATTATTGTTGCATTAACTGATGTGAACCTTTCATAGTAAGCTATACAAAGCTGATTGGGAACATGCAATATAGATACGTGGCAATAATCTGTATGAATTACTCTCTTAGTTCTCTTCAAGTCTCACTCTGTTTTAACCTTGATGTCACAAAAAAGGCTACTTTGAGAAAAATATTATATATCAGAACAAGTATTTATTGCAATTGATTCAGGGAACAGAAAACTAGAGAACTGTGGGTCGAAGAATATTTTTGAGAATACAGAACTGTCAAATGAGATGATAGCAATTAATTAAATATAATTGAACTGACACTGTAATTTTAATATTTACCCAGTCATAATTAAAATCTAAGTACTAATAAAGCAATCAAAAAAAAATTTATTTTTCATAATTATGGAAATAGTTCCAACCTCACATCTGCCAGCAATAGGATTTTTCCATACATTTCCAACAAGTTAAGCACAACTTACTATCCTAACAAACTTACCAGTTTAAAATTACTTAGGTTAAGCCTTGAAAACACTTGTGGAAGTAAAAATAAATAAGCCTTAAAGTTTTTTTATGAAACAAAATTTTTGAAAAACAATAAAAGAAAAAAAAAAAAACAACAACAACAACAAACAAACAGAAGGGCCTAAAGCACAAGCAGACTGAGCAGGCACTTAAACCATGTGCACAAAACACTGACTAATGACACTGCATGTCCTTGAGGAAGAACGTGGGAATTGCAATAAGAGCAGCAATAACATTCAAAGGAAGCTGCTGGTCTGAGAAGCAGTGAGGAAAGTAGTATGGGACTGGGTGAGAATTATGAGAAAAACATGGTCTTTGATTCCTGATGTTTTCAGTCAAATATGAGATTACCCATATTTTGCAACCTCAGAGGAACTATATAAAAGAAATACCTGCCATTATCACTATTGATTTATCCTTGCAACCAACACAGAAGCCATAAATAAGGTTATACGATTAAATAAGAAGTTCTGTGAAACTAGATTGAAGCCTCATTACAAGACTGGTTCCCTATGTATTTGCAGTTCACAGATGGCTGATTTAGCTATTGAAGAGAGGCAAGCCTCAATTAAGCTTTTCTTGTGGCTGAGTTATAGGATTTGTCTATTCTTCCTAGAGATGTGCTTTTCCAAATCTTCAAAGGACCTAAATTACATCTGCGAACTCAACAACCTCTTTGAAACCAGCTGAACTCAACAACGCTCAAAACTGACTCGAGTACACCCACGCACAGTGTGAATTTTTAACACATCTTTCTTTGACCTTATAAACTTGGTAAGGCTTGAGTTTTTCTGGCTGCAGAAAAACACTCAAAAATATGTTGGATAAGGTGAAAATTTACAAGAGGATTAAAGAGGAACTTGTCTTCATATGATTTCTCACAATTTTTGGAGTCTACTTTCCTGCACACTGACCATGAACAGTATTGCAGTCATATCACTCACTTCCTTCTGTCCTATCATCTTCAGGTTTCCATTCTCTGTAGCATATCTATCTTATTCGCTCTCAAGAATATTCATATGCTTCTGCTAAATTAGGTTGTAAATGTTACTGATTGCTGAAATCTGAAGAACATTACACAGGGACAGACAAGCCTTTATCTGAGTATGGCAGCTCTTCGATGCTTTTGCACACCAGAGGAAACATTTCTTCGAACACTGGTATGCCTCCCCTTTCCTTCATCTCCCTTCTTCACTGGACAGACCTCCACACACTGCCTTCCTTTCACTGCCTCTGAAAGACTCAACCTGTAGATACTCCAATCTAGCAACTGGCATGTATAACCAGTGACTATTACATTAAGCATAAATATACCACTGCTACCTTTAGCAATCTGCCTGCTACCTCATGCTTGTTTTAACTAGCTCCTCTTTATCTTTAGTTTGGAAAGAATTTCAGGCAGGCACTTTCTTTTCTTTTCTTTGCCTGTAAGGTGTTTAGCTCAGTAGGACTAAGTATGTGAATGAGTTTTCCACTGCTACCACAATATAAAATTATAATAATCGTTCCTTGCAATTTCAGATCTCATCTACTCTGAACACAGTCAAGTAACAATTAGCCTAAATATACTGACCAGCAGTAATTCTTTCCTTACTGAACTGTATACAATCACTGGCTGTAAAACATATAAGATATCTGGCCATTAATTTAATTTGTTTCTTACTTCATGGATCACTGTGGCAGCAGATGGATTTGGTACAGTTATTAACTATAAAATAATATGCTAAATATGTAAGACTTGCCATCTTTGTCATCTGAGATATTCTTCAGCCATACAAGTAATCCAAAATATAAACAAATACGTAGTCAATGGCTAGCTAATTTAGGAAGCACCCAGGCTTCCTCAAGCAGCAGGCAGTTGTGTAACATCCACTTTTTGCCCTGGAAGGAATGCTCCCCTGGCCAGCAGACTCCAAACCATACCACATGGTTCAGCAGCAGCTGTTGTTGTGAGACTCTCACAGGAAAAATCCCCCAAATCTCTTCCCACTAGTTTGGCCATACACCTGCATGTTTCTGCATCTGCCAAGAAGTTCAGTGTCACAATCCTGATTAGCATGGGTCAAAAAACCCCAAACTGTAAAAGACAACCAAATAAACAATTCTCAAAGGTCTATGATCTACACAAACCAGGAATTGCCTACACTTTAGCCAAGACTGAACCTGAATTCTGAGAGTAGGAAGGTTTGCTAGGTGTAAGGAGTACAATTGGAAGAAAATGTTTACACCTTGCAAGCTAGCCAAATTACCTGCCTTCTGCAGGCAATACTTTATTGAGTATAAATATATTCCCACTGAAGCTGCTGAATGTATAGAAGTCAGCACTTTCTGAATTAAAAAGGTTTCAGTGGGGAAAAAAAAATTCAGCTGTGTGTTTCCTCTCTGCCACTCCCCCCCCCAAAAAATCAACAAATGAACAAACAGAATACTATAATGGATTACTTTAATTGCCAAATCTAGACATTTTAGGACTTAATGAGTAGTAGACAGTTTGAGATCCTTCATGAGAGAAGAGCAACCTGTTATCAAATCTAAGATACATGTATATATATATTTTATAGAATCTGTGGGAAGTTAGGTTTAAGTCTGGTTTAACTGGAAGATAATTAGTTATCTGATTTGTTACATAGCATTCTCTGTTTTGAGATCTGCTTTTCTTTAAAATATATTAATTCATATAAACAATTATTTGGTCTGTAAGTTCCACCGAGTCATGAAGTACCATCTGCTTCATCTCTAGAGACAAAAACAGTCATCTTGGCATGGTTTTCATTTGCCATGGTATCAATGGCTGGTGCACACAATCTGGTGTAATACTGATCTCAGGTGATTTCATGTCAGGAAAAATGTGTTCATTAGAGGCTTCAAAGACAAAGCACTAAAGACACACCGGTAAGAGGGTATTACAGCCACTGATGCATGGTTCCTGAGCAAAAACCTAATGAACAGGGTATTTGCCAATAATGTTTGCATGCCTTGTCTCTTTATTCTCCTTGTGAGGTCTGAGAAAAACTGCAGTCCTTATACAAAACAAAAAAAAACAAAAAAAAAAAAAAAAAAAAGCAGAAATTGCTCAAGGCAAGAGTACAGTGATTACTGGTCTCTGAGAGCAGCAGTACAGTGAGACCAGCCTAAAACCCTTCGCCTGTTCTAGCCACTGGAAGAGAACATTTCCACTCTCGGTATTTCACCTGTTTCATGATGTTGTTTGTTCCTGCTGTGTTCGGAACAAAGACATTGACTTTTGCGAGTCATTCTATTTCTAAAGAATACAGAAGAAAAATTTTAAAACTGAATAACTATTAAATCAAACAAGTCCTAGTAAGCACCTGTACTTCAACTATTAATCCTGTTACCTAAAAGGCATATCTGGTCAGCATATAAGCAATTTAAGAACACACCTGACTGAATGCCTTCAATCACCAAACAGCTGTTATGAAGGTTATAATCAAGATAAAGGCAAAAGGCATCAAATTATAAAAGAAGACTCCAAATAGTCTTCATTCTTTTGTATTTGTAGTTAACAGTGGCCATCAGCAATATTACTTTAAAATAGGCTTTCCAAACCAATCTGTAATGCAGTATCAATCTGTTTCTAAATCCATGATTTTCAGTATGCAAGACCCACTTTTTCTGGCAGTGTGTAAGTGACTCCATGACTTAAAAAATAAGTGACCTAACATAAGCAGAGAGGCACCTGAGAATAGATGCCACTTTTCAGGAGGGCAGCCTGGAAATGAGACATCATGTTTCTGCTCCCTGACCTTACCATTCTGCAGCACCAATCTCTGTGATCAGCTACCTGAAATCAGGCATAGACAGTCATTTTTAACTGTGTTAGGAACTCTTGGGTAGTAGCACACCAGCATTTGTTATGATGCCCTAAGAAGCAGGTCTCTAACCAGAAGCACTCTCTGCAAGGGCAGTCCTAACTGAGAGCTAAGTTTATTTTGGAGCTAAATAAAAAGGTTTGGTAAGTACAGATGACAGCTTAATGTCTAACAAAGCCTACATCTATTCCAAGACAGCTTTCTTGAATGACACATTCAAAGGACAATGCATCATAAACACAGTGATTTTCTCCCTCATCTCTTTAAACATATATAGGGTTATGCACTTTTCAAGTCTCATGTAAAGACATATTAAGAATGGTCTTGCAGTGTGTCCTTTGGGACAAAAATACCTGGACTGTTAGGTACTTCTGATCTGCACAGGGAATCACAATCTACATTCTGTCATCTGTATCATTGATCTAAATGGTAGCTCAATCCAGTAAAAAAGAAAATGAACCAAGAGATAACAGAGGAAATGACTTCATATATAAGAAGAAACAACAATATTTAGAAATCCCTTCTGAGCAATTTTACACTTTGTGACATCATAAAGCAAGATTCACAAACCTGGCTTATATACAGAGGATTGAAATCTAACCTGCAGACCATCCTTCATGGAAACATTTCTGTAGAGGTTTCTTCTGGGTTTTCCACAGTAGCCAACAGCAAGATTTTCCTACACTATCCAGTTAATAAATTTAGTAAGTGAATCGCACTAGCAGTGGAAATACAACTTGCAAAGTTCACTGCTCCTGAATTTGAAAGGAGATATGATTGTCTTTAAAAAGAAAAAAATTACACTCCTGGGGTTGCTACTGTATTAGCAAGAACATCAAAAGCTGAATTAGGGCCAATGTTTGGTATGTACTGTAATTTTGAAAAAAATGTGAATATATAATTATATTTATGGTTATTCTTAACACCTAAGGTCTGTTGAGAGTATGGCCTCTTTTGGACAGTTATTTATTAACTGGAAGCTCTGTCCAGTAAAGATAAATGCAGACAAAGTTTCTTTAAACACACAGGTCCTCAAAACATTCACATACAAGGAGGACTCAGCTCTACACAGGCACAGCAACTTTCCATGTATTTTCACAAAGGCCACATAGAACTGCAATGAGCAGAGCCTGATGCAGAACCTGTCCTGCACGAACAGCACATTACTCACGTTGTATTGTCCTGTGCTTGCACCAATAGGCAAAATAAGACAACAACTTACATGGGAAATCAGAGAAGCACTCTGTGCTCAGAACCTATTAAACCTGTGTAAAGACTAGAAGCACTGCTGTAATATTAAAATTGCCACTACTCTACCCTGCACTGGTAGGGATAAGATATTTAGGCACTCTGCTTTTTCTGGGAGGCAGATACCAAACCAAGTTGTGCTGTTTGTATATTTAGATCTTAGGCATGTGCTTCTTTTTGTGTTTTAGCTTTAGGAATGAACTAGCAGCTGTAGCAGCCTTTAGTAAGAAGTTTGCTGCATTCCAGTCATGCTTATTTCACAGCTGTACTTCCAAATCCTGCATTACTCTCACAAAGCAGTTTGGCATTATTCACGCTGTTGCAGATGACATTCCTTTCAAGGTACAACTCTCAATGCTGAGGCACAGCTTTTCTCTTTTGACCAGTTTCCTATCTCATGGCTGAGAGACCGTATGAAAGACTAAGTAAGAGAAAATCAGCAGAACAATATTGACTATATTTCATTCCCTTTTATGTCATTAGGAAATAGTGTAATTGCTCTAACAGGAGCATAGCTGATACCATAATAAAATAATTTATTTTAAACATTTAACACCACAATTTCCTCACAGAATGGATCCATTACCAGCTCAGGGTAAGGTATTTATGTGGCAGATACTTATGCTGTTTATAATATTACATATAACTAATGACAAACAGTAGTCCTAACATTATATTTATTAAGTAACTGAAAGTCTAAGCACAATGAATGCACAGCATCCTATATCCTGTGACATGTTAGAAACTGTGTATATATTTAGAGAAACTGTAGAGTTTGCCATTTTCTCTACCCCCAAAAATGGAATTGCATTGGAAGTTGAATAAATTATTTTGTGTGCATAATTAAATTCTTTCATTAAAGACATTTTGTGTGAAGGGCTGACTTACATTCAATGAGTATAAAGTGACCTACACGGAGTAACTTTGACATTATTTGTAACCATGGTTACAACTACTTGATTTAAAACAATAACAATACTGCACCTTCTTATGGTAAGAAAACACAAGTGTGCGTGCACATTACAACAACATCCTGGTGAACCCCCAGAGAAACACTACCATCATCATCTACCACAGGAGGAAAACCCTCTAGCAGTAAAAAAAATCTCAAGTTGTGCTCACAACTTGAGAGGGATAAATGGTTGTTTGGCTTTTCAAGAACTACTAAAAGTCCTGAGCTATTTACTATTCATTAAGAAGAAAAAAAAAAAAAAAATGCAAAACCAAAACAGAACAACAAAAAAAAAAAAAAAAACAACTGAAATTGGGACCAATGTTTGGTATGTTCTATATTTGAAAAAATACTGTTAAAAAAATCCTGGTGAGGAATCTAATGATGCAGAAAGTTCTTTAGAATGTTTATTCCTTTTTTTCTTGAACCATATGTTCTAGTCCCCATGCATAGGTGTGGATTTTAAAAATTTATACATGGCTTTGATTTGCAAATACAGTCATTACCTTGTAGTCATCAAAACCCATAATCCTAAATAGGCAAGCAACATGAATAACAATGTATTGATAGTAGTAGTGAATGCCTATTTCTCCAGAAGATACTGATGAACTTCCTGGGAATGGCTGCTTGAAAGGTCCTAAGAAAAGAACCTAGATTAGTTAAAGTTAAGTGGTTCTTCAACTCCAGAGAGCATTTCGTTTATGAATAGGGTTTGGATTGGTTGATTTGATAATTTTGATTTTTTTTTTAATTAATTTAGCTGGATAGAAAAAGTCAATGACATTAACACACCTCAAAACACTGTAAAATGAAGTTCTAACAAAACCTTATATCCAAAAATAATCTAGTGAAAAGCTGAATAATTCCCTAGAAAAGTTTTAAAACCAAAATCATTGTGAAAGACAGGGTTTTTTTCAGTAGTCAAATATCTTTGCACCAATCTTTACAGACAGCTCTGTAGCTTTTACATGTTGATGCAGCTCCCAAGACCATGGAACTGCAGTTGGGGGTCTGACAACCATTTATCTCAGGTTTGAAAAATGGACGTCAAGGAAAATGGCAGTCAGTCTGTCACTACTGCTCATGGCTGAACTTCAGCCAGACGGTCAATCTGCAATCAATACTTTTCAAAGAGTAAGTGACGGCAGATGAGTCTAGAAGTGGGGAAGGGAAGCTCAAACAAAAACACAAAGCCTCGCTCTTGGGGAAAAAAGTTTTAAAGTAAAGGGGCAGTAGAAGAAAAATGTAAACATATTGAGAGATACTTCTCTCACATGGAAAAAAATTCTGCGAGCACTTAACACAGTTCTCATTTACTTTACTAGATCTGTTTACTTTATGACTAAAAGAAAGACAGCAAGCCAAGCTTTGCAAAGCCTTTCTGGTATAACAGGGTTTGACTGAGGATTACAGCTTTTCAAGCACTCTTGCACACCTCAGTCTAATCTCCTTTTGAATGCACCCAAACAAATCCCAAGGGCTTTTCTGGCATCCCAGTCTGCAGAGCAGTTCAAGCCAGGGTGAGTGTTGCCCCAGCAGTGACGGGTCCTGCCCTCCCCCTCCATGCCCGCACACGCGCTGCCACCCACCCTCACGCCGAGCTGTGCCAGGGAACTGGACCAGCATTTGGGGGAAAATATGCTTGAGTAATAACCATTTCAGGACCAGTTCCCCCCAATCTGGTTCTGTACTGGCATAAGGAAGGAAGAAATAAGCAGCCTGGAAGAGGGAAGTGCAGAACCATCTTTTTTTAGCAGCAGTTCCAGCTTAAGCTGACTGGGATGTTGTAACAGTTGCTTGTTCTTCCCCTTTCTCTTTTTTTGAAAATAATAAAGTCAGTCTTCAGATATTCTCTCACAGGCCTGAGTAAACGAGGGGAGGCTGTTAGGTATCATGTGCTTCCAATGGATTTTCTTGCCCAAAAACCTCCTGCTGTTGCTACAACCATTATTGCTAGAACAGTCCAGGCTCCAGGAAGATCTGCTTGTTTTAAACACATGATGGTTCACAAACTACATGACATGTCATTCAACAAAATCATTAAGTAAAAGTCTTCATATTTGTCACAATATTTGTAGACTCTATTCTAACTAGAAATTAGCCTTCTTCATACGACTATCTTATTTAAATTTCGGCATGATGCAGAACACTTCCCAGCTTAATAGTAGCATTAAATGAAATTCTGCATTAGCATTTACTCCAAACCCCTTACTTATTGTCCAGACATGTAAAGGACACAGAAAGGAAGGAGGGACTGGAATAGTTTGGGGGTGGGAGAAAATAAATTTATAAAAAGCCCCACAAAATCCACACAAAATAGTCCATTAAACTGAGGATAATTTTAATATTTTAATCTACTAGGGACCTACTTTAACCTTTAGGTTCAAAAATATCATCAATAGTTCATCCTTAGATTCGTATGAAACAGGCCGAAAAAAAAAAAAAAAATAAAACCACCAGAACAGTATCTCTTCCCTTCTTTGTTTATAGTCTTGGAAAACATTAAAAAAATAATTTTAATAATGTTGTTAAAGCAACAAAACAAAACACAGATAACAAAGATTAGAGTTCAGCTGATTGTTACATCAAATGTATAAGTGAATTTTGTTAGCCATTTCTTCATTTCCTCGGAGTTTTAGTAGGAAAAGATTAGCATAATATAATACTGTGACATTATAGCATTATGTGTCATATTTAAATCAGGTTTACCCCATGAGATTAATGAAGGGCATATTGCAAAACAATATGTAGTCCAAGTCTAAATATGAATAAAAATTCAATGATTCATCCATGGTCATATACAGAATGAAAGCACAGTACAACAGTGTCACATTAAAGCTCCAGATTATATTACTGTGGCTCAGTTCCAAAAAACATTGAAACAGCAGAGAAGATACTGCATAACCTATATAATTCTTTACCAAATTTTCACATCATTATAATAACATTTTCACAAGAGTTCAAATTAGATTTGGTTAGAGATAGTTTAATACTGGTTACCTTTACTCACACACCGATCAGATGGAGAAAATAGAGAAGTTTCTACATTTTATAAACATCTACCGTGTTACTAGTTAACAGTAACACACTGACTTGGTTGCCTGGGGAACATTTACGGGCTGTCATGCTTTTGAGGGATTTTTGTTTGTTTGTTTTATGTTTACTTGCTGCCTGCTCACCCCTTTGAAAGTTTTGTGCAATGCAGGAATGGTCAGGCATTTTTTCAAAAAGATACTCCCAAGGTAGCCACGTACATGAGCTAGTGAATGAAAAGGGCAACACAGTCAGGGTGGGGTATCTGCCAGTTACACGATACTGAGGCTGAGGATATTTCCCTATGAATTTCACATTTCAAACAGAGTATCTTCATTAATTGGATAAACTGCCTTGAAATAGCACCTTCCCATCTGCGAGGTGTAGATTTTGTACATCTTGGTGCTACTACCCATGTGATGACTCTTAAAAATATACATTGTTTTGTGTTATTCCCAAATATTGACTTTTGTTAATCGTTCTTAGGAGAAGTAACAGTAGATTCAACTTTTAAGAGTTATCTGGGGAAACAAATATTCTGTCCATAGTTTTCTTTTCTTAGGGGTCTAGAACTATAGAAAATAATGATTTTATTAAACTGTTGCAAGAATAGGTACAAAAGATAAGTAAGTGCATATGTAAATTCTCAGCTCCTCTGAAGTCAAACAACCTACACCAGTTTATGACATTTGATATCTGAAACATAAATTCCAACCATTATTTTCAAATAGCAGTGAAGCAGAGAGAGTATGAGAGTTTTGAGTTCAAAGCACAAATACAGAAAAGATTATAAAACTCAACGTATTTTAGTTGGGTATATGCACATTTATGCAGATTGGCTATGGATTATTAGGTTTCTGAAGTAATGAGTTAGGAATTTACTTCAAGCTTACAACTTGCACTTCCCAACTGTGTTCCTCGCTCCTTGGAACACATCTAGAACAAATTTAATCATCATGAATTCGTCCAATTGAGTTAACCTTTTCTTTTTGCTCCACCAATGAAAACCTAGGCTCATTCAACCAAAGCAAATAACATTATCAAGGTGTACACCTGTGTAAACATAAGTCAGCCCTGTGTTAGTGTTCCTATGCCCCAGCTAGTGTTCCTATGCCAAGATTTTTCTGTTGTAATAACTGAGTGATGATCTTTGTTTCTCTATAGCTACTCTAAAGTCTGTTGTAAAATATATTTCTGAAGTAAATAACAGCACAAGCTGGGTCTGAGGATTGACCACCAGTATGATAGACTTAATTACTTCCAATGAATTGAAAACAAACAATAGTATGTAATTGAAATTTAAGAACAAAGGATTATAATGCTCCAATTTTCTATTATGTGTGTGCCTTTATAAATCTAGATTTCACAACATGATTAAAGACAACCTAAAATATGAGGGAGTACAGCTTATACAAGCACATTTTGTCTGTACTTGAACTAAATGGCAGCCTTTGATCTGCTTAATAACAAATCACTTTTAACCGAGAACAAAGAAGTCTAACAGTAATTACCACTTGGACATTGGTGATTTGTTTTAGTAGCTCCTGTCAAAGAACAAAAAATAAGTAAAAGGAGCAGCCACAGCCTCTTTGAAGGTGCTTATGTACTTATTATCTGTTGCATTTTTAAAAGTCAATTCAGGTACTACAGATAAATGTCTCTTTTTCTGATTCCCACCAAATAACAAGGAAGTTTGTATAAAACTTATTTATGAACTAACAGATTTAATCAATGCTGAATGTTCAGCTATTCTTCACAAACCAACATAACCTAACAAATCAAGATTTTTACTGACATGAAAACAGTATTATTTCTTGATTATTTCCCCTTATACATTTTAGAGTATTGGGATACATAATCTAAAATAAAGTACCAGATTTGGGGGCTATGCGAAAAGTTGACTTTCTAGTAGACTTCTTTTAGATAATTGAAGAATGACAAGGATGAATATCAAGATGACTCTAAACATCCCTAACTTTGCTGATAATGACATGTCAAGTTAGGTTAAGTAACCATATCTTTTCCTAGATGCTAAAAGTGATTTCTGTTAACTGCTAACAGACTGCTGCTAAAATGATTGCAGCATTACCTCAGATGTTATATTGTACTAGAACTGGTTGGGATGGAGTTAATTTTCTTCACCACTTCCTGTATGGTGCCATGTTTTAGATTTGTGATGAAAACAACATTGACAATACACCAATGTTTTAGCTGTGGCTGAACAGTGCTTACATAGCATGAAGACCCTAGCTGCCAGCAAGGGTCAACCCACTACATATATTCATGAACTACAAACATACAGTGTACAAAAGACCAAGGATAAAATACTAAATGTGACCAAACAGGGGATATATCTGATTTTTAGATACTGGCCAGTAGAAGGGTCAATGTTAAACATCAGTAATATAGCAGGAGAGCTGCTTTTTAACTTTCTTCTCCAGAAGAAAAACCATGAATCTTTAATCAAACCGCCTCATTGTTTCAAAGAATTACTGTATTTGGGGGTACTTTGAAGTGTTTCGAAATGCATACACTGAATAGCAAAAGAGAAAAATTAACACATAGTGCCTGATAGAATAAATATTGCACAATATATGAAGATGACTACAGAAGTCTAGGAAGATGTTTCAAACATTTATAAACTTTTTACCATGCAGCCATACTAAGATGCTGTACAAAGCACTTCTATTATATCAATCTTTAATATCTTCCCTCTCTGCCAGACAGCCAACCATGCAGATTTTTCTCTGCCTCATGAGCCTTTGAAGCCTGACTACTAAGTGAAGTAAATCCAAGCTTCTTATTTTTCCCATTTTCCAATGCCAAAATGCTTTTCTGTCAGAAAAGTACAAAAGCCTTCTGATTTTGTTCTGCTCAAGTCTGCTACTTTCATTTTAGCCTCTTCTATGACAGAAAAACTGAGACAGTTCTAATATAGTCCATTAAAAGAAATATCCCAAAGAGCAGAATTCTTTCCATGGAATACTTCAAAGAAGTAGCACCAGTGCTATCTTGTGGAGAATATGAAGTTTATAGATCAGGATGCCACCTTCCCTGCACATGTTTGAGTAAATTCTTTTAAGCACACTACTTCTGGTCCGTATCAGCAGAACCAGTGGAGAAATGGGACAAGAGAACTGCTGAATCTAAGGGCTATATTCCTCTTGCATAACATTTATTACATAAAAGCTTGTCATCCAGTCTATGCTAGTCACATCATCTCACTCTATTCTCAGTAGAAGACAATATAATTTTCTGGAGGTGATTTCAATGTCCCTACTTAAGATCACTCTAAAACGAAGCCTAACACCCTTTTTCCAATGCTGGAGAAGGCTGTCACTCTCCACTGATCAGAGAAGGATCTTATGTATGGATGTCTAAAAACTGGATGTGGTTTTGGGGGGGTCTGTTTTGCTTGGGATGAATCATACTCAAAATCCACAAAGCTTCTGGCAGTCCATACACGTCCCTGAAATTGCAGGACTGTGATCATAATATAATCTGCCAATCATTTTTGTTCGTTTTCTCTACTCATATGTTTGACAAAACATTCACCTTACACCTACAGCCTGTAGTCACCACACCCAGGTATACTTTGGCCAGCAAGATGCTCAGCAAACTAATGCAATGGGTTTTCCTGATGTAGGGCTCTGGGCTCAAAAGGTGTCCTACAGCTGAGCAGATTCTAGTACTCATTTTATTATCACTGTCATACTTCCTTATCTTTTTAAGAAAGGGAACTTTACAATTGCTGAAAGCAATTTCAGGAACATTGGAATTCCCTGGTGCCACTTCCCAATCTCTCAAACAGATTTACCCATTGTTTCTTAAGTACTGAGTTCCTGCTGCACTCTTAGAGCACCTACTCCCATGTATCTGTAACAGTGGTATCAAAAAGATGTTCATGTTTGATAAAATGTATTGGGAATTGCCCCATCCTTTAGCTAGCATCATAAACACAACCACAAAAGAGAAAAATGACACCATACGTTTCCTGGCCTCCTAATTCCTGAGAGGTCCCAGTGGCCATGTCAGAATCCACTAAAGATCTTCCAGGATCTTTCATTTTATCTTTTCACTTGACTCTGGCTCTCTGTCTAAGTGTATTTCATTCTTTGTCTCCCACTTTACAAGCTAAAAGCTGCTTCTTTCTCTTTGTGCACAGTGCTAAATGATCTTGATGACCAAGTCAGTACTATGTAGGGATGCATCTGTTAAAAGTGTTTAAAATAGATCCTTCCATCTCCTATATGTGGAAAGGAGAAATAAATGGAAATAGGAATACTGGCTTGTTCAGATAAAACATTGTAAAAGACAACTATTTTTACGTTTATAACAAGTAGTTGCATATGGCAATGTACATTGGTCATCATGGATACTAATCCATGAAGATTGGATTGAATGGGAATGGAAAGGAAAATGAGAAAATACACAGAAAAATAGGTAGCTACAAAAAAGCAAAATCCAACAAAAGTCTGGCTATAGAATGAGGTTTGGAATCATATGCTTTCAAGGGACTCCCCCTCTGGATTCATACATCATATTTGCCTTTCTCATTCTTTTTCTTTCTCCTGCAGAATCAGTGGCAGCACTTCCACTTCCCTAGCTTGTTTGCAGGCATGCAAAATTCCCTGGATACTACTGTAGGGCTCCAGGTTTGTTTCCAAAACATAGGATCTCTGCCTGCTTGCCCTCCGATTCCATGCAGAAGGCCTGTCAGTTTGAGAGCATTTTGAGCTGCAGGTTACAAAAAAGTAGGGCAATGTTTTCTAATGAGATGCCAGAATTAGCAGAAGGTTCTTCTGTATACAAAAGACACAGCATGAGCTGAGCTACTTTGAGAAGTCTGCCCCTCTGTTAGCTTTATAACATTGTGTGCAATGTCTATTCCACTTTGTGAAGCCTCTGTGTTGCCACGTGCAAGCTGACATTGAAGTAGAATGTTCATTCAAGATTCAAGGTGCATTTACCTCCACCCTCCTTCAGAATACCTGTGTCACTCATTTTGTATGGGAGCCATTAAGTGATAGACCACATCCTTTCCGAGTATTTCATCTGTGTTTTCTGTACATTTGGTCAAGATAGTCACCACTTCATTTGAAACTTCATTCAGTCTCCTCCCACTCCTGTGGAATTGAGTAACTTTGGGACCTAATTCCTGCACCAGCCCTGTGTCACCAGTTTGAAAATGAGGTAGGGAATGGAGGTTTATGGGGCAGTCTTACTGAAGCACCTCAAATACTACCCTACTTGAGGTTCAAAGGACAATCGCAAAGTAGACACTCAAAAGCATAGAAGCGTCATCACAGAAGATCACCACCCAAACCTTCCCATCCCATAGAAGCACATGACAAAAAGCTTGGCTCCCCAGCCCTGCTTATCCATCACAACAGCTCATTCCATGCAGTTGAGCCAGTAAGCCAGAAAATTCAGGTGTATCAGTCTCCAGAACAGTGCACATCATCTGTTCCCAAGAGAGAGATGAGCATCAGACTATGTTCAAAATGTTGTCTTTGTTCTGGGATGTGGCCCACTTCTGCAGTATTTTGTTGTCTAGAGTCCAACTGAGTTCTCAGTAAATAGTAAAAAACTGGGGGTTTTTTGTTTTGTTTTTTTTTCTTTTTAATTATCCTCTCATTCAATCGAGATTGTAAAAAGGTTTTAATCTCTAATCTGACTGTGCTTTTAAGAAAAAGTGTGAATAAGTTCAAGAACAAGTCTTCAAGAGAAAATGGAGGTGGGCTAGAGATAGGATGACAGCTATAGGTTCACAGAAATCAACAGGGAATAGAAACATCTATCTCATCCTTAGCTTTATAGGGGCTGAGCATAGGTGTTTCTCTTATCCACTACTTTTTACAAGAAATTAATTTCACAATTACTTAGATTTCATATTAAAACATTCTAATCCTTGAGGAGAACCTATTTTCCTGAAGGTATGAGGGAAAGTAAGAGAGGCAATACTGTCAAAACTTGCACAGTCCTCTAACACACAGGGAAAATCCAGCCGTCTCTTTCCCAGTGACAAAGTTATGGATAGTCTAAAACCACCCCAGGCAATAAATTTGCTGCATAAGTACCACTACATGTTAGAAAACACAGTCTGAGTCAAGAAAATTTAAATAAATCAGGTTTGCATGTTTCCTTTCAAAAGATATTTTAACAGTGCAATTTGAAAGAAAAAGCTACACCAAATTCTAGATTAAAAACCAATCTATTATATTACCAATACTACCTGCCAAAAGTATTGATAACTAGGGTGACTTGGGAGCTTCACATGTTCCAGACTGTGACTTCAGCTTTAGCGTGGCTTTGATTTTCAAACTAGAATAGCCATCCTAAAAGATTTCCGAAATAATCCATTCAAAGACAGAGAAGTACAAGTGCAGGTGTCATGGCAACCCCACAAAGGCAGTGCAGATACTACATTGCTTTTACTGAAGTATTTCATTTTTCTTCAGATCACTGAAATGTCTACTAAATGCTTTTTACTTCATCAAACCAAATGTAGACAAATGCAACTCTTGTCAACAATGCACATTTTGAAGCCTTTCCAGCAGACCCTGTTAGATCCTTTTATAGTTCTCCAAAGGAACAGTTTACTTCCTGACTTAGATGACATGGCATTAGATTAAAAAAAAAAAAAAAAAAAAACAAAACAAAAAAAACAACAAAACAACAACAAACCATGACAAACAAACAAACAAAAACAACAAAAAAACCCCAACATCCAGCAGTTCAGTCATAGTTATAAATGATAATGGTGCATATCTGTACTGGGTCCACTGTAGCCCATAAAACACAGCACAGCACTGGTCTTCAAAGGGCTTTCATCAGAAGAACAGATGAACGACCAAAATCTGTATATTTTTGAAAGCGTTGGGTGACATCAGTCATCAAGTCATCCAGTAGTGGCACTTGGAGCACTGAGTGACAATGTAACACCCCATGGTCATTAGCACCCTCCTTCCACAGAGTTCAGGGTGCAGATACATGCATGCAGTTGCACTTTTCTCACAACTGATTTCTGATTCACTTCATATTAAAAAGCACATTTTTAGAAAAAGATAACATGCTTATGTTTGACAGATAGTTTAGTAACACAACATAAATTAGCAGTGCAGATGAGGAAAGCTCCATCGTGGAGCACACAGAATTTTACAGTCTCTGAAATTTCACCCTTCCTTCAGACTTCCACAATCTTTAAAAAGCACCTGCTTATCAGCACACACTCCGCATCATACTGTAAGGACTCTGATACAGCACAATAAAGATAATTTTGTTATAAGAGCTATTCATTATGAATTCACAATACCATATTAAATCTGCAGGGACAATTTGCAAATGAGATGCTTACTAAATGTAGTGACATTTTTTTTAGTCTTCCCTGAAGGCTTACTATAGCTAGATGTATCTCTGTCACTTACTCATTTCTGAGAGATCAAAAGGTGAGCAGAAAATCCTGCTTTCCATTTTGCAGAGTGGCTTTTATATGCACATACTGCTCTTCCTTCATCTGAGAAACATCTTGTCAATGCAGACATTTTGCATGCATAATAGTTTATTTGGACAGTATTCAATTCTGTGGACCAGAAAGGGGAATGCTTCTCCACCTTACAGAAGAAATCAAATACTGGGTCAAAGCTACAAAGAATATTATGTTTTGCTTCCTTTGTGTTTGCCACCATCTAATAACTTGTATCTAAAATTTAACAGAAACATGGAAAGACCCATAAGTGCACACTTGGTGTTAAACATTCATATCTGCGCTAAATATTTCACAATAAATATTTTAATGCCGTGCAAAGCTAGACATGTTCCTGTTGCCTTATTTTGAACATTTTCTGTGGCAGAAATCAATGCAACACTTTTTTGCAGGTCTGCTAATTTTAGCTCTCAACTCATCTGCAACTTAGAAGGTTCTCTACTACAATCTGTAGTCACTATTATGCAAAGGGTGTTTCTGGAGTTCAATGCTTTAACACAAGCACATGTGTACAGACATTAGTACACAGCCATACCAATATGTCTGTACATGTGTGTTCTAGTACAAAGCGGTCAATCAACTGAAGAAGTTTGAGAATTGTCCACAAAGCAAAAATGAAAGGTTAGCCCATTAAAAAAATATTATTGCTCATTCATTTGGTTATATTTTTCAGTAAATAACCCCTATTCCCCAAAACACAAGTTCAAGAGAAATGAAAAACTACTGTCAGTTACTTCAAAGGAATTTTTTTCTGTAAGGCCCAGATTGTTCCAAATCACTAAACTGAAATTAATGCACAAAACCCACAACAAAGTTTTAAAATTTAATTGTGCATGCGGTATTTTTCTCTGCCTGTAGTAACCAAAATGTTGCCTTTTTGTTTCTGCATCTTTCTCCATATGAGAATAAGATTCTACATCATGAGAATGAGCAAGGGCTGAATAATACTATCCAAAATCCAGATGCCATATGGATAGAAACAAAATAGTTATTACTACACAGTATTTAGTTATTTATAGACTCCATCCATACATCACCACAAGCAAGACAGCTCATGCTACAGACCTCTTTTTAAATAGCCTTTCAGAATACTTGAGGGACCTATTTTACAAATTTGGACCACCATCCAGAGAAGTCATGTATATAAGGACAGAAGTAAAATACAAGAGAAACACATACACTTGGAGGAATAAAGGACAATCTAATCACTTTTCATATAAAGGGAGTGTTGAAATGTTTTCCTGTAATGCTGACATTCACTCTGACAGCTCTTCTCATAGAAGATCAATTACCCTCAGACATGCAGTGTTTTTGAAACATGTGCTACTATTTTTTAAGAGAACACTTGAAGAAAAAGAAAACTGCTTATCCCCAGCTGGCATAACCAATTCATTGTATGTGTTTTTCTGGCAGTAAAGACTCCAAGACAAACTTCACTAAATATCGCTTTCCCTTTTGACCCAAGCAGTTAATCTTTTCCGTGTGGTACTGCCTGCAGGGCAAACTAATGGAATAATGTCTCCGCACATAAGTGGATCTGTTCAAAAGACAACACATGAAATCCTGTTTCCACAGGCAAAAGGAAGAATCAGGCAACAGGAGCTTATGACAAGTGATATCCAAAAGCATCTTTTAGGTTGTCCTTGGTTCAAAACCTTCCCCTCTCATTGCTTGGTGGGAGGAAGGAGACTCCCAGGCAAGCACAGCCCAGCCCAGCCCAGCATCACCGCCCCTGGAAGCACATCTGCTTGCACAGCCAGAGCAGCCTGTGCATGTTGCACCATCACTCCTCCTTTGCTCCAAGTCTCTCATAACTCTCTTTTCCTTTCTCCTCCTGGTGCACACAGAAACATGCCTGCACAAGCCAGTAGCCAGGGGCCACTATCCAAAAGATAATTTGGGCTCCCAAACAAACTCACACCTGTGTTTCAGCTTCAGAGCTGCTGTGCATATACTCTTTGCTTCACAAGCAGGGAGCCGTACTCCCAAGTGGCCAACACATAGGTCCCCTGTTCCGACTGGTCCCTAGGCAAGAGAGGCCAAGGGACAAATGGCCTGCAGAGGTTTCTTTTCTGATAGAAGCAGAGAGATTATTTCCTAACATTTGCCCTGGAAAGCACAACATTTCCCCCAAAGTGGGGAAGGAATCAGTGACCCATCAATTTTGGCCACAAGCATAGAGCTGGGGTGGCATGTTATAACAAGGTAATGGGTAACATGAATGATGCCTTCATGTGCCAGGCAGCTCTGCTGTCAGCATGCAACCAAGGCAGCGTGGCCACCTGCCAGACCTAAAGTTGCTTTGCCTCATAAACACACCAGGCTCCTGGGAAAGCAGTATTTGATCCAACGGTTCTTTCCATATAGATTTTTACATGGAAAAGAATTTGTGACTTCACCTTGGTTGTTTGTGGCACTTCTGTTGTCCACAATGAAGTAGATGCATAAGCATCAGAAGGCAGGAGCTGACGCAGCAGCAGCAGTTGTAGCTGTTCAGAGATGAAATGAAGACAGAATAATCACCATGAGCCACACACAGAGAAGTTTATTAGAGTACCCCCCTTTCATTCTTTTTCCCAGTCGCATGCTTGTACACAATGTAATTCTCCTTTTACAATCCTGCAATAAGTATTACAGGGTTTATCTTAACCAGTTTTTTAAAAAAAAAAACATTGGTAAAGGTCAGGAGAGAAAACACAATCACTTTTTTTTTTCTTTAAAAAGTTGTCAATATCTTTTAAGAACATTTTTATGTAATATGTGGTCAGACTTTGACTGAACTTTTACATCCTTTGTTAATACACAGATTAGCAATGCTGCCTGATATATAATACGCCGTCAGATTGGGTGTGGGAGTTTACTACTTTCAGGACCGAATCAATGATAAGACACTATTCACTCAATAATTTCCCTAACTCTTACTGGCCAGGCTGCCTCACACCAATGTCCATTTGTGTCCTTCAACTCAGCGTTCATTGTTTGAGTTTTCAATTTCATTTCTGCACCTTATACATATTGCCCATGTGATTTCTTTATGTTCTACACACATATTAGTCAATGGGGCTATCAGCCATGGGTATGATTTGATGGTTTAATATTGCACAAATCTGGTATATACATGACACCTAGAACAATGCTAGTAACATCTCTGTCAAAACAAAAGCTCAATGTGGTATCTACTCTGTGCATTTTTCCAGTTTCTCTGCCCTCCTGCAGATAAAAATTTCTATATTAGAGACATTGCAGAGATTTAAAGGCCAAGTCTTTATCTTTCCAGTCATTAGATACATTCCTGAAATGACTGCAAAACTAGAGGTTCTATAAAAAAGAAATTATATTCTATGCCATTTTTTCCAAAGAAAATATGTAACGATATAAATTAAACTTCAAATGCAAAACTTTGGTGTAAGGCTACTGAGTCAGAAAGAGAAATGCAGATAATTAATGAGAGTATCTGTCTTTGCATATAAGCCATTAATCTTTAAATGCATATGAAAAGGATGCACAAGGCAGCACACAAAGAGCGTGTATTAAGGACGCTACATAAATTAAGGACACCTCATGTGTCATCACGAGTAACCTATTTTCTACTTCTTATCTCTCCAGGCCACTTCTGCACAGTGCCCTTTACTGCTCCTGTTACAGAGACCACCAGTGATTCCTGGGACAGAGGAACAGCAGATTCCCAGCCTCAACTTCAAACCATTTCAACATTTTATAAGTGTACATTAAGACATCTTTGGTTTTGATTAACCTATAAAACATTTTTTCTTCTAGATAGATATGCTTAAATGTCACAAAGGGGGAAAACCATAATTATTAATTGAGTCTTGTTAAGGCAACTCATCTTGGTTCTGGCAACAAGTTCTCACAGTCTTTTCTTTCCCACGGTCAAAGTGTTTATTGTGAGAAGATGACATATCTGTGTTTTGAAGCTAAACAAGGTTTTTTAACAAGACTAATTCTTATTGTAAAAATAAATAGTAAGATGAAGGAATGACAATTTCTAAGTGTTCTTACTTCTTATCTCCCCCAAGATCTTCAAACACTTCAAAACCATGGTAGACTGCTACACCTCAAAACATACTTTGTGAGGAAGATTTCCAAGCAGCTTAGTGGGACAGCTCATAAACAGCTGGATATTTGAAATTCCTTAGCTCTTCCCCATAACCAAACATAATAATTTTTCCAGGTAGAACAGTTTGAGTATAAAAAATTATAACTGAAGTCAAAATTTTTTCCTAAAATGCAGGTCTTTATGCTTAATTATAATGGGCTGTGTTTCTTCACCAAAGGATTAGGCTGCACTTCACACACTTGGAGTGAAACATGTTGTTCAGTTCTTTAAGTTCCTTCCAGGACCCTCACCTGGATTTTGAGGAACCTCATCTACATTTTTATTTAAGGTTTCAGCCAGGAAGTTCTGCACTGTGAAACCAGAGTCTTTCCTCAAGCTGCCAAAATTGGGCAGCTTGATGACTGTATACATTGTCACTTCATCTTCTCTTCCTTCTTGACCACCTTATGGACTTCCACATGACTCTTTTCAGCCTCTGGTACCACATCCCCTCTGCAAGAAATCCCGGAAACCCTCATATGTAACTAGTTCTCCTACCAGATTTCTCCTTTATGAAAAGAGGAACTATCACTCCTGCCTCAGGCCTCAGGTCACAATTCCATGGCTTGTCTTAACTACTCTTCAGTAAAGATTTTTCAGTGAAAAATGTTTTTTTCAAAAAGTGTCTCATATTTGTGGTATTTTGTCTGAAATACTTCAAGTTTATAAGTTTTTCATTAACTTGAAGGTTTGCATTACAGTATCATGAAAACTAGACTGTGTTTGGGGTTTTCTGGTTGAAAATTTCCACATAAGAAAAAAAAGTTAAGTTGACCTCTTACACAAATCAACTAGT
The DNA here is from genome assembly GCF_018691265.1 of Tyto alba. Taxonomy (NCBI): domain Eukaryota; kingdom Metazoa; phylum Chordata; class Aves; order Strigiformes; family Tytonidae; genus Tyto; species Tyto alba. The sequence goes on from NW_024881313.1 coordinate 11,106,966, forward strand.
GATAAAGGACAACTATAGCAGAGCTGAAGGGCAGTCCCCACACTTTCAGACTTTACCTTAATCATAAGATCATCCCAATGTAACCCTTCAGACATTGTAATTAACAAATATATAAATTATCTGGGAATAATGCAGTAGTATTTATTACCCTGAAAACGGGAAAGGTATTTCACAGCTGAAAAAAAAATCAGTATAAGTGTGGGGGTCTTATGTACTCCAAATTACAGTTAAAATCTATTTACTCAGATGTATGTGAAAACGATATCTGTTTTCCAGAAATATCTTGTCTCTGATAAGAAGATCTATCTGTCTTTTATTTTTGTTCTCCTTCCACAAAAAAACTCCCTAGGAGCACAGATTTCCTTTAGTTCATATTAAAAGCAAAAAGATAAAATTTCTAAAAATTCCATGGGTATGAAGGCTGATTTCAAGAGCTAAAATCTCTTTAAGCAGGAACTGATATTCAACAGAAAACACAGCTGCAAAGTTTACATCTCACAAGACTGTAGACAACAGCTGTGCTTAAACCATCAGCCATCAACTGCCCAGAAAGGCAGCTCCAGCTCTTTGAGAACTGAATTAAAATCCTTTTGGTAAAAGCCTATTCCTGAGCTGCCTTTCAGTCATCGCCTCCTGGTACCCAAACCACATTTCAGTAATAATCACCCCAAAATTTGTAATTCGAAAGGATTTGCCCTGATCGGGGAACAGTGACTGAGCAAAGCCTTAGCCAGCAAGTGACAGCTAAGGGGTGAGCTTTCACTAGCCAGCTGGGGCAAATTTACAGCTTGCAGCCACTGAAGAGGAAAGCGCTCCCCCTTACAGTGCTCTCCCCACTCATGTCCGCACACTCCCTCTGCTTCCTTCGCATCCGTTCTGCTGTTTCTCAGATCCCTTTGGTGAACCAAATCAATTTGCTAACCTGGCAGGAAAGTAACCCTGCAAAAACAACCGGGTAGTTTTCTATGGAGCTATTGAGTTGAACGGCTTCACAAAGCACAGCGCGAGTGCCAGAGCCACGAGGGAGTGGGGCACGGGGGTCAACCTGCAGGAAAAGACAAGAGGTGGAGCAGCACATCCCCTTCACAATAGAAATGCTACACACTGGATCAGCTCAGTTGTTCCTGAAACAGCAACCTAAATCTAACCCTAAAATATTTTTCCTCTGCAAATAAATACAGCATAATTCTCATAATTCACATTTAGCTGGTCAAGGCAAACTTTTTGCATATGTTTTCAGGTCACTAAATTCAGGAAATATATGTTGTTTTTTATGAGAGATCCAATTTAGCTGTTTCTAATTACACAAAAGCTAATGGGCTGAAAGGATTACATCCCTTTGCAAGACGTCCATTGATGTCAGTTGAATTAGGACCAAAGTCTGGAACTTTACCGTTCTACTGTGATTACTTAGTTTTAGATGCATGCCTACAAACATAAAAATACAGCCAGTATCTGATATGGAGAAACATCTTTATGCAAATAAAGTGCTGTTTTGATATGCATTGCTAGCATATTCCTATTTTTTTGTTATTCTTGGTTCAGTCATTATCCCTGTTGGATTTGACCAAATGAAAGCATAAAGCCATTTGCACTGGAACACTTATCAATTCAGTTTTGCATACAGCATAGCCAACGAATAATGAATTAGAATATCCTGGATTTGATACCAGAGAAAAATGAAATTAAACTTTCACTTATAGGTGTATTTGTATTATCAGTAAATACAATACAGTCGTGAAACATTTAGGAGCAATGAACTAGGACGTAAATGAAATGGGAATACTGCAGTACATTTACAAACAGTCAATAATTAGTAATGAGAAGCACACAGAGCTTGCAAAACAGCTACATTTTTTTTTTCTTAGCTCACTGAAAGTCATAGTCACAAAACCTTTATAAAAATATTAGTAGAATTAGAGTTTTGATGCACTCTCTAAAGCCAGGCAGACTATTGTTTTTCTTTGGATAAAAGCTTTATTGAAATTAGGGGGGTTTTACCAACCTTCAACTATTCTATTATTTTACACTGCCAGAATTACAGGTATAGATCATGTCACATTGACAAAAAGAACAGGAAAAATCTATATTTTTAAAAGCAGGTCATTCTTATCTCTTTTTCCCTTGGGTTATCTCACTGAACAGCACTGCCATGCCTCCTGTCCAAGAATACAAGCTGTACTTGTTTCTTGGCTTCGTTAGTCTGGGTAATGTTCACTAATACAACCTTCATCAACATTTCCCAGGTTTAAATATAGGCAAACTAGAGAGATATACTTCAGAAGTCCCCATGAACAAGTTAAAGTAGAAAATACTGCTTCACATTTCACATATCTCTCAAAAAATACATCAAATCAAATGAATAACACCTAATAGCCCACCAAAACTCCAGCTAGGGTGGAATTCTGCAAACAAGATTGCTCATAGAGTATTGTAGTATGTTGAATAGGAATGATTTTGCCTTTAAAGTACACAGCTATAGCTCATCATAGCTTTGCCACTGGTTTTCCTGATTAATGGGGAAGTTCCAGAAATCCAGCTTTGGCATACCTATTTATTTGCTCAGTGCATACCAAACACACCCACAACACAGAGCATGTGAGAAGGTTGCAGAGCACTCTGGCTGACATAAAGGGGGTGCTGCTGAAAGCACCTCTATTTCTCCCTCTCTGATGGGATATGCCCTCCCACTGCTTCCTTTCCATTAAATTAAGGTACCCTGAAGTAAATCATTTCAGTAGAAAATTAATCTTGCTGGGGAAAAAAAAAATAAAATAAAATAAAAAAGAAAAATCTGTCTTGTCTTTGATTATGCAGTGAGCTGGCTAACCCTGAAGACAACACTGCAAGATTTGTGGATCCACGGATGGTCTGCCAACTCTCACAGTGGAGGATGAGCAGGCTGGCCCTTTCCAGTGTCACCTTCTCATTAGATCATCTTAAATGTATGGTCCCACTGCATAAATGGTGCAGTTTCATTCAGGTTCCTTTTGCTAGGGGATGAACCAAGACCAAGGAGCCCTGGAAACTGGGGTGTGCATGGGACTTATGACTCATTTGACACTGAAGGCAGAAGGTGTACTGTGCCTGTGGAAAGAAAACAGACAAGGGACAGTCTTGTGGCTGGGGTGACTGAACAACCTTCTCTAGATTCAGGTTCTGTCCCATTAATCTCACTCTTGCATGATTAGAAAGCAGTCATTAACACAGCTCCTCAAATATGATCACTAATCACACTCACCCCCTTGTTTCGGTGCTTCGCTTGAGAGGCTGATGAGATTAGTCACGCTGCGAAGTTTTTCAACAGGATATATCTTCCACCTAAAAAACCTAACCCAGTGAGACAGAGCCACCAGTGGGACCTTCCCTTTCAGCTTGTGCTGGTGCACAGCCCTCTCCCAGCCCCTGCCTGTGCTCGCCCTCTGCGCTGCAGCCTTGTCCCACCAGCCCTGGCTCCCAGCTCGGACGCCCCTTCCTCAGCAGCCGTCTCGCAGCTCCACAGTGCTCTGTGTCTCTCTGAGGTGGGGATGCCCACGCCTCACCAGGCACTGACACCAAACTAGGCACTGCTGGGTCTTCTGCACCAGAGATGTCCAGAAACTGAAGGTCTGATTCACCCCCAGGCTCCCGTAGGCTTTTAACAGGATAAGTTCTCAGGGAACCTTTGCACAGAAAGCAGTAACACAGTCATGAATTATTCCTTCAGCCTTTCTTAAGTGATATTATATACCATCTAAGATGCAGATCATTCAGATACTCTCAATGTACTTGACCAAATGTGCAAATAGATCAGCCGAGCCCTCAGGAGCCTACTCTTGACCATTCCATCAGAAGGAACATTTCTGAGCTCACAGTACACTTATTATCCATACTAGGAAAAAGAAAAGGGTGAATTAATCAGAGACTTTATTTAATGCACTAAGATCTTTAGTGGCCATTAACTGAGAGGGTTATTTTTCAGTTTATTTATGAATATGGTTTTAACTTAAGGGATCATCCATCCAAATAATGTATGTATATTATGGCCAGTGTTTATAAATACATATCAGAAAACAATTCCAGAACAATTAACCAGCAATATCTTGCATATAACCCAAGCCAACAAGTCAGAAAAAAATTAAAAGCCTATTTCCAGTTTTATTTTGGAGCTGTATGAGTGACACTTTCAATAAAAGATTGTTGGCAGACTGTGATGATATACAGTTCAGTACTGTGTTCCAATAGAGTCTCAGTTATGCTTTAAGTTTGTTGTTCTTTCCAGATTTGGTATCATTATTTTCTGTGTTTAGCTTTTGTTTTAAATTATAACCCTGATCAGGTAAGTCATGTTGGTTACATGTATATACACTCTATGAAAAGAAGGAAAATAGTGACTAAAATGAAGAATTTGTTGAAGCCTAGAAATGTCTCTCCTCTCCCTCATGTTTACCAGAAAAGCACTTCTGGAATGGGAAAGGATGTTATTTTAGACTTGGCCAGTTCTGATTTCAGGAGAAGTGGGTGTTGGTTTAAAGCCAGGACTGGTTTCCCCTTTTGAGCTCCTAAGATGTTTGTTAAGCATGGGTTTGTGCTTATGTTTAGGGCAAGTAGATCATGCTTGCTGTAGTATGAATTACTCCAGCAAATTATTGGCATAATACTTAAAATGGATTATGATAATAGCTATATTTAGTCTGCAGCTCTATATTCTACATGCTTTCCTCACCATAGTAACATAAATGTCTTTCAAAGGAAATGAGGACAGGGAGGATCTTGAATTCTTGCACTGCAGACACTAAGGCCAGAGGGGAGGGAAAGTGCTCGCTTCACAACCTTATGAACTTCAGATAGCAATTAAGAAAAAAAAATACTATAATTTCATTTATTCTGTTTAATGTTTTGCTAATATAGTGTTATAAACTTCTAGAAGCCTGTTATAGAAAGAGTTAATATTCCATGAAAAAAAGAAAATACCTCATTTTTTCCAACCTAAATTAAGTAGGTGAGTTATGGAAACCTATTCCATGGTATCCCAACAGCAAAGGAAAGTTTCTTTTTCAGTATTTCACCCTTCACAGAGAGCAGTTTAGTTATTCTATAAATGGAAGTGTGAAAGAAAATAACCAGAACTTCAGTATATCACGGCCACTTCATGATGGTTCAGCATAGTAAAGGTATAATAACAAACAACAGATCCTTCACAACTGCCAGAATAAAAGTTGCTGCTGGAACAAAAAGATGATGAAGCTAGTGGCCTTTCAGTGTTGTGATCAGGTAGCATAATTTATGTTTTGCTGGCTTTCACTGACAGGTTTCATGTGCAGTCAAGACCCAGGAAGGGGAATTTTGCAACCTAGACTCAAAGTTTACATCTATACTGTACCGTTAGTGGCCAGGCCAGGGACCAAGTCAGCGCCCAGCACTTTGCCCGCAGTGGCTCTGCCTGGCCACAAAGTCAAGGCACAGGCAGCCTGCAGGTCAGTGCACAATGGCCCTGTGCCACAAAGGCAACCGCGGGCAACCCCTTCTGCCCTCCTACGAGCAGACAGCAATGCTGCCAGGCAAGGACAATGCCATTCCTTCTCCTTAGAAGGACACGCAGGATACACAGAGGTGCTCAGGCTACTGGTAAGATCTTGTTCACAATTGTGCCCTGCTGTGCAGCCTGCATGTGAGCCTGTATATATGAGTGTATACATCTAAGTAAGCCTGTATGCAAGCATGGGCTTATAGACACATGGATGCTGAGAGAGATGAGAGAGTCAGCTCAAATGCAGACACCTCCTGTGTAGTCATGTAAAATTTAGAGATGAAACCCATGCAGGGTGACTTTAAACTTGCATTTGAAATGCATTACTGATCCAGCTGATAGCTATTCTTTTAAAATAGCGCCACTAAATGAAAGTCAATTGTCTTATTATTTCACATGCTTCATAATTTTAATCAGTAACTACAGACTGGCTATAGCAATTTAAAAATACAAAACCAAACCACAAAGAAATCTAGGAGAACAGACATCAATTAACTACTGCTGTGGAGGAATGTGGTGGAGCTGGCCATCTGTGTTTGGCACTCGACCCACACTCTCAACACAGAGCAGTATGACTCCATATGGCCTAAGAGGGAATTAGAGTGTTTTACAGTATTATATGCTATTATTATAGGATATACTATGAGTAAATAAAGAACTGGATCACAGTTGCATACGCACCCACTCCCGATGATTCTTTGTTTACCTATAGATTATCAACAATTACAATCCCCAATTCTTTCCAATATATGTGTAGATCCTTTATGGCCTTGGCTGAACAGTCCGCACCTCTAATATTTATTGTAGTGGTAAGTAGCAGAGACAAGAGTGGTGAAATCAATATATCAGGTACTTCAGCTGTACAGATTCCAATTATTTCAACATCTCTTCATTAACACTGCAGGACTAAAAATGCCATGCAGGGACAGAGTTTTTCCTTGCTGTAGAGTTATCCTCCATAAGCAAAAGAAAATCATTGTGAGGTACAAGATCATGAATAGTCATTTAAAACTACACAATAATGGAATACGGCTCATTTTACAAGATTTTTGTGGTTGAAAGGGTAACAGGACTAGGAAACAGCTTTAGAAAAAGAGAAAAACTCAACAATCTGTTTTTCTTTACTGAATATCCTGTTAACATTGTTAAGGTAAAGAGGAAAAATACCTTATTCTTAAGTACAAGTCCTTTGAAAGTAAGCTTACAAATACTTTTGATTTTCCGTTTCATTTCATTGCGTGGTAAACAAATCCACACTTGAAAATACCAGACATTAGGACAGCCTGCATAGGTGTTAGACTGCTGTGGAACTGGTCTAATTAAAAATAAACACGCAAATAAATGCACCTCACAACAATGCTCTAGAAGAGCCCTTTTGTAGGACAGAGGTTTAGGTACCCTGCCCCACTCCTATCCTTACATGCAGCTGTGGAGGGGGTAAGACTTTTCCTAGACTTCCACAGATGGTGATTTTCCCTTTTCGTGGAAATGTATCTGAGGTGTGAAGTCTGCCCCCTAATCCCATGCCCTTTGTTCAGACTATGCAAGGCCTTTTTAAAAATTAAAAATATAATCCTTCCTCTTAGCTGAAGTACGGCTATTTGCAAGCTTGTTATACAGAGTACCTCTGCAGGAGTCTTGGGCTATTCCTGTTTCTGCTACAAACAACACGTGGTTTGAGAACCTGAGCACTGTTTCATGCCCTTCTTAGTCACACACCTGGTGCAAGGAGTTGAAACTGGTGCACAATGCTTCTTGAGCAGCTGGTGCTTCTCCCTTGTACAAATCTGTCTTGATGGTTAGCTGATACTAGCAAACCAGGTTGGAAAAGTCTTGTGTTAGGGATTCTGTATTATTATAGCTGTACATGCTGCAGGTCTCCAGAGAATAAAGCAATCACTATATACATATCCATTTAACATACTAAATGAAGAAGCCTGTCTTTTGCAAATACACTTTAACTTGATTGTGTATGTACTATCTGCCACATATGTTCATATTCTGTTCTTGCCAGGAAAAGTAAACCACAGAAAGCCATGTTGGCATAAAACCTCATTTCAGAATTGCCCTGCATCATTTAAATAGTACAGACCGTAGTTTCTTTAAAGGATAATCACCTTCAGTGACTGATTATAGTTTCCATAATAATGATAATAATAGAAAATACTGCTTCTACCCAATCTAAGCACTTCTTTGGGAGACAAATTTCCAGAAATTGGCTCTGTCCTTCCTTGATAAATTACTCTCAACCTTAGATATTATCTTTTCTTGCCATTCTGCTCTACAGATGCTTTATCATTCTTATTTCTGAGCAAGGCTGGATTGTTTGGGAATTAAATTTGGTATTCAAACATTGCAAAATTTAACATTTCAGAAATCTTCATTCTTGTTCACCAAACCACTAAATCAGCTCTATTTCTCAATTTTACTGAGAACATCTGGCTTGAGAAGCAATTCCTAAATTTAGACCACAAGTAGATTGCTTGAGAAATAATTAAGTATTGTTACATGTTTTAAAAAAAAAAAAAAAAAAAAAAAGAAAAGCTGTCAGACTCATCCCCCACTCTGAGTAGGGGTGTGGGTAATTACATACTCATTTCAGAGTAACTGAGTTCAATCAGTCACTGCAAAATACAGTATACTGGAACAAAAGAGATCTGTTTCAAATAAGAGTAATAGCAAAAAGCAGGATTTCAGCATTTCAGCTAACTTTACAGCCACTGGAAGACTGGATTCAATGTTCAACGTATCTTCATCTTGTACACTAAATTTCCATTTCCCTCCATTTAAGGTAAGTGGCTAGGGTCACTATAGAATTGTCATAGTTTTTCTATGAGATTTCACAGATTTAAACAAGGATACATGTTCTGTATAAGCATTGCAAGTCAGAGTTCTCTGAGGTACATATAAATTTATGCACACCAAGCAGATCTGACACAAAGCAGAAGTACAAATTCAGTAGAAGAGTATAGTGAAATTTACCTGTGCACATTCAGTTGATATATTTGGATTTCTGTCTGGGTGTGGCCTAGTCAGGTATCTAGAAACTCCAGCCAATGTACAAAATTCCTCTGCTTGAACAAAAAACCCCAGTAGAGAATGAGGAGAGTGCAAGGATAACTATGGCATATAGTTATCCTTACATCAATAGTACGAACATGTATTTTTATAAAATAAAGATCTAAGGTTTGGTCCCTTATAAAGACTCAAACTATTTTGTTATGATGTTTAAAAATATTTAGCTCTCTTACTGCTTATGGCAGTGTATTCCACATACTAACAGTATGCTATGTGGAACAGCCTTGACATCTAAAAGCGACTTATCAGCATATTTAGCAAACCTGCTGCAAAATTTTCCTATTTTTGAGTTAGTATAGGTTTAAGAAGACAGGATCATCTTCTAGAATAGCACAATAAGCATTAAAGAAGAATAGGATTGCATTTATGCCAGGGGGGAAATAAGAAGCCCATCTAGAAAGACTGTCACTTCTGTGAACACATTTACTAGGACAATCCTTCCTTTCACAGTCTGTAGAATCTGTGTTAATGTGAGACGATAATATGAAAAACATGGATGTGAAATCAAAGAAAATTTTAGTACAAGGCCACAGCAATGTATCAATCATCACTATATCTTGACACAAAAGATAGAATTTCTCTGAAATCCACAGCTGTCTTTTTAAATACACTCATCAAATAGTGCTTAAAAAATACAGGTAGTCTTATTCAAACTGGAATATGTCCAGAAAATACAGCAAGAAGCAAATTACCTCCTGGGCAAATACAGATATCCTGAATTATTTTTCATTTAAGCAGCCCCACATTCCCAGTCCTTGTTGTTACCCATACATTTTTCCTATAGCATTATTATTCATATTGAAAAGCAACTAGATTATTCGCATCAGACACACATTTCCAAACCACATAAGACACTCATTTTAGGTGAAGACCTTCAGATGGTGGGAAATAATGAGTCTTCCCAGGAAAGGATGAATCTAAATAGGTACAGACAAATACTGCACAGAAAATTTCTTGTATACAGTTACTGAAGGGCAGGCATAGCCTCAGTCTGCCCTGACAGTAGTAACCGTACAGCCCTGGATGAACACCTCTGGAAGGGGGAGCTGAATGAATTTAAATCTGTTATCTCCTGGGGCACAAACCTGAAGAAATTCTTACTGGATTTAAACAAAGGAAAAATAATTGGATCCTAACAGTTTTGTGAAGGGAGGGGAAAGCAGGAGACCAGAAAATTAAAATGTTATTGTACAGGAATAATTAAGGTAACTATAGTAAACCTAATTTTTAAGCCAGAACTGACCACAGTTAAGCATAACATTTTTTTTTTTCTTTTATTAGATTATTTTCCAGCTTGACTGATTCCTTGGTCCATTCACTTCACATCCTCATAAAAAGTTGAACTGACACAAATTCAGGGATGCTATGCAGGTGGCAAAACATGGCTAGAGGTTAGAAGTAGAAGAGACTATGAGTGTGCACAGGATTTCCTGAAGAAAAGTTGTATCATTAAAATGAATGCACGCATATTTGAACACTACTTATTGCTATTCTCTACAGCTGAGGAACAAGAGTAGCATTTCACAGATTGAATGGCTTGCTGCCAAGCAAACGGGGTGACCTCGCTCTCCTCCCACCCCTGTCCCTGGTGATGCAGCCCCACTGTTTTCAGTAGCTTGGAGGTGGTTTAGCTCACTAACCTGGCAGAAGACTAAGTAGCAAGAAGAATGACAGGTTTGTGTTAGATCAGGGCAGCTGGCATGTAAAAATCTCACCCTGAATATCAATTTTTGATACACTTCCAAAATCTATTAATTAGTCCAGGTATTATTGAAAAAAAATGAAGAAGAAGATTTTTCCACCCTGGCATTCCTGCTTCCACATAGCCTCCAAGAGATTTATGTGGAATTACAGGTCTCTCACCCTGCACTATAAAGTTTGATGATTGAGGGTTAAATGCGTGCAATCAATGACAGGAGTTACAACCAGGGAGCAAGACTTGCTCTAGCCAGGGTTTACATCCATGCCTCTCCTCTCTGTCCACTGGGGAGGAGCGGAGCAGCTTGCTCCCCAGCTGCCCTCCATGGACCAAGACACCTTCTTCTCCCTCTCCTCCCCATGCTGAAGGAATTTAGTGTCTCACTCATGCTGGGAAAAAAAAAAAAAAAAATGGTGACAGCAGCCAACAGCCAAGGAAACGGGTTCGATGGATTCACTAGTTATCCAAAACAAGATTAAAAGACTGAAAAGAATAGAAGTGAATGAGAAGGACATTTTTATCTGTTTCAACCGATTTAAGTTAGACCAGGAAGTCTGCAGGTGACATGCTGTATCAGCTTGGGCGGATGGGTCACTTAGTTTACCCCTCAACAGCATGGAGTCATGATGCTAAATTCAAATTTGTACACAGCGTGCTGAGATCTCAGCCATCAAAGGGGTGGGAAAGTACAAGTATTTTAGTATTAGACTGATTTAAAACACAGCAAAGCAAAATGCTGGCAGGCAATTTCAAGTGCCTCCAATTGTAAAGCCTCTACAGCAGCTGTCGAAAAGCATATAGGAAAAGCATGCCGCTAAATTTTATCAGCTGAGGTGGGGGTAAGTGCTGTCACTGAGAGAACATGGTGTGAGAGCAAGAATGCTAATAAGCACACCAACTAGTAAAGGCCAAATGCAGAATGGATTTTTTTTTTTTTTTCCCAAGTCTGGAAAGTGATTTTGCCAGCTTTTAAAACATCTTAAATAATGTGAGGAGCCTCGGCTCTTACAGAAAATCAGAAGTTTGAAGAGTAAGAAAATATTTCCTTTCCTTAAAGGACAAACCTGCACAGAGGTGAAGTCCTTTAATCAAAATCCAGGGAGCTGCTCTGTGATGATCTCAGGAAAGCCTAAGGCTGTTCCATTTCACTAAGCAGGCATGCTGGATCAGATGTCTTACCTGTTTCTGAAATGTTGCCTGCCCTTGTGTAACCTCTAATTATAAGTTTCAGTGAGAGTCTTTATAAACGACATTGCAACTGGGTCTGTTTATACATTGTAACATTTTAAATAGTTCAGGAGCTCTGACACCTATGCACGTTTCTTCTGTCTTTCTCAAATTTTTCTTTCTGCCCCTACCTCAATTCAAGCAGAATCAACCCTTAAGACACTGCTTCATTTTGTGGGGTACTAAAGCCAGGAGAAACACGAGTTGGAAGAATTTAAGACGGTAGGTAATAAAAGAAATTAGAACTATACAAGTGATTAGAGCAGAGTAAACCTGATGTCTTCCTACATGATATTAAGAAGCAATCCAGCTCCTTAAAACTGAGCATTTAGTTCCTGACAATTTCCCTGGAAGCTGGATATCACTCCGCTCATGTAGCTCCACTTCACTATGCAACATTGTCATCTAGTTACTCAACAATGTAAGAGCAGTATTATTTGATGCAAGATTTCTGCAATCTAGTTCAAAAGGAAAAAGGTTTGTAGGGCTTCTCCACCTGACAGCCTCCCACTCAAAGCCACCAGAACCTTTAAAAATGAAGCAGCTCTGTGTTGAGTTAGAACGGGTTAGACACCTAGCATTTTACTTATTATTAAATGGAACAAAGTTATGGGTTTCACCCCAACAAAGCAAATTTTCTTGAACACAGTATCAAAGTAGTACCTTGTGATTGCAGCTGTTGAATGCAAGATGCTCTTGTAAGGTACAGAAAAATAATGCAATGAAGTCAGGCTCTGCAAAACCCTGACCATTAGCTCTTCTTTTGCTACTGAGACTGAAAGATTTTATTGGGACGAAGAATGTTTCAAAACACCTTTCTGTAACTACATATTCAAGTCTAATTTGAGGCTTCAAGTAACACTTGCATTTGGCTTGACACTTGTTTCCTACACATGTTCCTCAGATGGAGAACTGCCAAAATATGCTTATTATTTGAATTACAAACAAAAGGTTCTGCTTGGGGAACAATGGGTCTGACACTAGGAAACTCCATACACTCCCAGGTATGTGTACCATGCTTGAGAGTTCATACATGTTCATCTCTTTCTGTGCTTTCCTTATGAATAGCATTAAAGCAAAAGCTAAACAAGGCACACCCACTCTACTAAAAGGTGGCACCTCACAGGTAGTGACCCAATGACAGTAATTAGAAGGGTTTTGGTAATGTTTTGAAGGCCAGCCAAGTTTGTGTGTCTCTTCTAGTAACTCCAGTGAAAGCAAAACAAGTTCAAAGCATTCACTTCACTCCAGAAAAACAAATACTGCAGACTATTAATTTACCAGACTATTAACTGAGAATTACCAGGAGAAATATTTAAATTCACAAATATATGTATATACATATTTGTGTGTGTACATGTGTGCATTCATTTATACAGATGTACACATATATATATGCATATATATATGCATACACACATAAATTGCCCTTTCAGACAACAAACAAAAGACTGAGACAAAAAGTTTGTGACCAAAGAGAATGGTTGGCAAGCACACCAAAGGGATAATGAACAGCATTAATTTCTTCAGTCTCCTGTCCTGCAGGCACCTGTGGAAGGTGAAGAAGTAATCTTAAGTGTTCGTTAAATTCAAAATAAAGGCCTAGAGAAAGGGCGTTGACTAGAGAAAGAGAAAGGATTTGTAGCAAAAAAAAAGACACTTTGGACTTGAAAAAAATAACTGCTAATGAGAAACATAGAGAGTTCAATATCTAAAAGGAGGCAAAAACTAGCTCAAGAGTAATATAATTAAATATATATAAATACAGTGTAGCCTGAAAGCAAAACATTATCTTTAAAGGAAAGAGAAAATGGAGAGTGTTTTCCAAACACTGCATCCAATACTAAGGTGCTAACCATCAACCCCAGGGTTTGAAGTACTCCATCATTTTCAAATAGAGCACACAAACAAAGCACCTGTAGAGTTAAATTATGGCAAAGAATACATACCAAAACACATAAGACAATGACTCTCTACATACAGCTGATGAAATAATGGGAGTTCTCATTCACATGTGCACAAGAAAACCCAAACATACAAAAAAAAATAAAATAATAAAAAAAAAAAAAAAAAACACAGATTTGGGAACTCAGTTTGGTTCTAGCTTTTCCAAATATTTTGTGCAAAAGGCAAAATAGCACAAAACAAAACTAAGCAAAAAGGCAATTCCCAGGAAAACCTGTGGCTCGGCAGTTAAGAGACATGCTCAGTTTGCGGTAGACACTTTCAAATTCCCAGTCTGCAAGACAGGTCCTGACATGCCAGCAGGCCGTACTCTCACCTTTTGCCTATGGGATTTCCACTCTTTCTCTCTTTCTTACCCCAAATTCCAAGCAATATTTTGTCAGATTTTATCCTTTTCAATGAAATACTTGTCTTTGACAAATTAACATGTGTCAAAACCAGCACAACTTTAAGCAGAGAATTTCTAACAAGCTCTTTCTTTTATGATGAAATAACCACCATGACAAAGATGAGGGAGATGTTAAGAGACTCAGAAAACAACTAATAGTCCAACTTTTATTAACTCTAGTTAATTACACATCTTCCCTTTGAAAAATCTCACCTTTGGGGCATACTGCTTTTACATTTCTTTTACTTCCTTACTGTTTTTCTCACTTGTCTAGACATTTTTATGTCTCCAATTGTTTTAAATTGCCCTTTTCAACTTTCATTAATATTCTCACTTCTCCTTCCCCTCTTTACTCTTCTCACTATCCTCACCAATTTTTATTTTCACATTGCATGTTCTTTAGTTGTTCACTATATTTTCTTCCTTCACCCAGATCTACATTTCTGTCGTATTTATTTCCTTAACTAACTTCAATTTTGAGAGTTGGAACAGATCACATTTCCCACACTATCTCTTAAGGAGATATAGCAGGTTTATTAGTGAATAAGTAGCTTTTTATTTCTTGTACTTTTGAGAAAAAAGCAGATGTTTGAGTATATGGAAATATAGATGATGTAACACCCAGCTAATGCACACAGTCATTCCATGTCTTTGACTACAGGGTTAAATATTTGTCTTCTTGATTGCTTCACACCTTTTTTTAAGTGATTGCCATTTATTTTCTGATTAAAAAATGCTGCTTTAAGTTGTTATATTTTTTTAAGGTCAATCCATAAACTAGAAGACATTAGAAATATTTCACTTACCTTTTGTGGCACCTTTTTATCACCTTTAAATATCAAAGTAGAAATTGAACTAGCTTATTATATGGATACAATTCAGGATAATCAACATTTTCAGATTTGGGCAGCCAAATCCACACTGAAACACTTGATGCCTGATCTGAAGGTGTCTTAAGGTCTTATATGTACAGCTAAAGTAGAAGTCCCAAGTACAGCAGATCTCAAAGTTGGGCATAGTCTGTATAAGACATAAATGCACCACTGCTGTGGAAATGTGAACTGGTTGTGTCAAGTCTCCACAGGGCAGCACTGAGGACAGCTGTACACAGATGTAGAAAGCATCACACTCAATGAACCTACCTACTCTTTTAGCTTCCCTATAGATTTGACTTCTCTTTAACAAGGTCTCTGCACATTTTTCTGATATTTGAAAATCTCCGCTTGCCTGTTTCCAGAGGCTTGTGCAAGAATTGTCTAATATGTTCAAATTTGATTCTTGACCAAAAAGGAGTGGCCATCCTTCTGTCCTATGCTAGGCTAATGGTTTTCTAAGTAGTACTCATGGTAAGGAACTATGATTGGGATTCTTGTAGAAGCTGAGTAATATCTGACTCTCAACAGAAGGCTTTGAAAAGTAAAATGAGAGACACTTCTTCTCCTGGGGTCTACATTGATACTAAAAATGGGAAAGGACAGAGGGAAAAGATCAGCTCAGTTACTACTTACCATCATATAATAAGTCTGTCTAAAGGCTGGCAGAAGGTGCATTAGGTTTCCAAATACTTTAGATCCCACTGCTGGGCCAAAAATTAAACTAGCCCCAGCAGATTCCCCTTTCTTCTTCCTGGGAGCTCTGCGGTGACAGAGCTTCACAGGAGGTGCAGTTCAACCCTTCATAAAAATTATGGGCTGCTTGACATTACCTATGACTTGCTGCTCTATCCTTGCCCCTTGGTTTTTGCTTTGGTATTGAAAAAAACACTATTTCCTGTAGTGGAACAAGTGAAAAACCCAGAATAAATGCTGTTAAATCAGATACTAACAGGTTTCTGATTTCTAGCATATAGCAATAAAGAACCCTCATGATTAAAGACAGTAAGGAAAAGACAGCCACTATTCAACTTCTTTTCTCTAGGAAAGCCCTGGGACCTTTTATCAGGGAAATTATTTGTATTCTTGACATAACCTGCTGTATAAAGCAGGTCCTTCCTATAAATTTTTGATAGCTGCAATCCTGATGTTAATTTCTACTGTATTATTCCATTTCTTCTTCTTATATCTTTAGTAGCTTACACATATAAATGTGTACATTGAAGTTGTATTTTATTTTACCTTCACACTGGGTAGATTTAAGGCAAAAAATATTTTCAGTAGCTATATGTGAGAAGATGCAATAAATTATAATGAAGCCAGTAATTTATGTAAAGATTGTTGTTCCACACAAGAAAAGAAATTTTCAGAATAACATCCTGAACCATACCTTTTAAATGGTGTGGTTGATAAGAATTTTCATCCCAACAAATCACAGACCACAACTAGTACTTAAAATATTTTTTCTTTAAATGAGAGCACCAAGAACAAACATCTTATTCAAACAAATAAAAAGAATTTCCTATATGATGCAGTCCAGAAATGCTCTTGTTTTTAAAGTGTCAGAATTCAGACTTTACACTCTGCCAGCTTCATTTCTAACTTGCAATTTTTGCTTCAGCAAACAGCTTTAGCATTAATAATTATGCTGCACAATGCAGCTTTTTTTGTTGTTTTGTTACATGCTCTTGCTCTGCAGTGTAAACACAGGATCAGCAAAGCTTATCTATTGATTTCTACAATGACATTACTAACAACGATATATTTAATGATGTGTCAGTAAATGTATGAAACTGTCTGGTTGTGAGGTAACAACTGCCAGAAGCAGCTCCTGTGAATGTCATACAGAAAAGATATATCGTAGTTTCACTTTTGTCACTGACAGCCAATTCTGATGGCATACATTTTATATAAGAAAGTTCTTCCTTTCCCTGTATGAGGTCAGATGACAATTCAGAGAACTGGTTTTTTGTTTGTTTGTTTTAATTTGTGAGTAACATATTTTAAGGAAACAAGCAGAAACTTCCCCTCCCTCCCCCCCCCCAAAAAAAAAAAACTATAGCAATTAAGAAAAAATACAGATTATGAGGAAATTTGGTATGGGTTATGAGGAAAGCATGTATTGTTACAGCAAGAAGAGTGGAAATGAATTTTTGTAAATGGGCTAATTTGTGTTTAATACACTGAAATGTCACAAAGTTCTTTTGTTTATTATAAATAAAACAGTAGAGTGACTAGAGATACATTGCAGCGTCTTTTTGTTCTTTAGAATCAAAGAAATAACATGACAGATGCAATACATGCTAGTCTACAAAAAATATTTCCCTCAGCCATGAAAAACTACACCAGCTGTCTTTTTATTCTGATTTTACATGTAGTTTGCATGCTGTCCTAAAACTACTAGGCAGCAGTCCAACATACGCCACACTAATTTACCTATCAGGTTCTTTGCCTCATGCCATTTGGACAAAGAGGCAACAGACACACTTCACTACAATACACTGAAAAATGGTTCATAAAGGGCACCATTTACTGAAACACCAGAAATCATGTTATTTTGCCTCAAAGTCTTTGCACCACACACACAGAGACAAGGAGGTGAAGGAGTACTGGGTATGTGACACTGTTTTCACTACAGTCACCTGCCTTCCTCTCCTTGTTGTCAGTGCACTAGCACTCTGTAATTTGAACCCTGTTCCTAAAAGAAGGTAATACTGGAGTTCTGCCTTCTTTTAGGTATGCTCTAGGACTTCTCTATAGCAAGGATGTAACTATAGTGCAAACTAATAGCTAATATGTATCCTTGATACAAGAATATAAGATTTCTAAAAACTGTCTTCTATACTAATGCAATTTATCTCAGCTTAGAACAGAGAGAAAATGTCTCGCGGTGCACTGCAGATGACAGCTACTTTTTCTATTCATGTGAAGGGTGTAGGTGGTACCATTCATGTGCTGGTAGCTTAAATGCAACAACTTCAAGCAGTCTAAAATGACCTTCCAGTGCATTTTTGAGCCATTTATTATGCCTTTCAGGATCTAATCATCTTGATACTAGAGCTGATCCACAGCATGTTGCATGTCTGAACTGAATGTCTTCTCCACTGAATGTGCCATAACAAGGACATCAGAAGTCACAACCATTGTTCTATTATTGTCACAACATTACAGGAGTTTTAGTCATATTAAGGCTGTTAAAACTAATGCAGCTAAGTGGCCTGTACTACTTTAGAAAGCCCCATCAGTAGCAAACTAGCACATGCCCTCTTTGGGCATATGTAATCTTTTCAAAGCTCTGTCCTCTCTCAGGTAGTTCAGCTGTACTGTGAAGGGACCTACTTCTCACTACAGCTGCTAAATCTTGATTTTAAAGACTAAATACAGTTCTCAGAGGCTTTAATTAAAAAAGATCTCTGAAGCTCAAGCAGCATTTCTCAAGATGCACTTGAAACCTAACTAGCAAGATTTTAATCTCCTCACCTACAGTAATCACTTCCCAGCATGGGTACTAATGAGGGCAGTAAGGATGTATTGAGATTGATTTCAGTTTGTGCTGCTACAAAGGGCTTGACCAAAGAAAAAGCCTGAGGCTCCAAACACATCAGTGGACTCATCTCAGTACACAAATCTCATTAGCAAAAGAAACTGTGCAAATTCCTCAAAGAACTGAGTATTATCTGTTTAGTTTTGCTGAATTCTTATTCCAAACCATCTAAAGCATTGCCATTTCTTACACATGTCTTATCAGTTCATTCCAAGCCAATACAACAAAATTGTCTTAAAATAAACCATATAACCAGAAACTTTCAGTTCTATCCTGTACCAATGCATTATCTGCATTGCAACACAGAGAAAAAACTTGTGAGAAAAATACAAAATACACATGCTTAACAGCTTGGCAGCCTGTAGCTGTTTTGAAACTTTTGGATTGAAATTCCTCCTCCATAAATCCACAGCCACTGTGATATCTACTGGGAAAGGAGAAGTTGCCATTTTCTAACTCATAGAGGCTACGTTCCAAAATGTGGACATCTGCTCTAAAAAGGCTAGACAGCTCTTGAATCAAAAGGTATCCAACTCAGAATAATCCTGGTTGATAGCATATGCATACATGTCTCTTATTCTAGGCATGTAGCAACCTTAATCAGTGTCTGCACTTTGAGAAACAGGGATCACCAATCCGTTGTGCCATACAGAAGACCTCAGGAGACAGCACAGATACAAGAGTTCATATATACAAATATGGCACGGGAAAACACTTCAAAGCCAAAGTTTACTTGCTTGTGGATTAAGGCTCTAGGTAATGTTAATTTTGCATATATTTTTAAAAATTCATGGCCTTGTAACAGAAAAGAGTATGAGCATCTTCTCTTCATTACCTGTACAGTACAAGTACCTGCTGAAATTAAGGGTCAAGACTACTCACTAACATCTCAAAGGAACAGAGAAAATGTTTTGGTTTTGTTTATTGATAGGTCAAATACATGGAGGAGGATCAGTACAGAAAACATGCTCTTCTAGTTTTAACAGTTTGTGAATTCACATATACATGTAGCATTCTCCTTGTATTCCCACTTCCTTTAGAGTAATCTTTAATAGCAGATGTCTCTGATAAGCTCTGTGTTAAGTACAGACAAGAGCAACAAAGTCCAGAATGAGAAACAATAAAATTCCAACACTTTTCCTCTGTAAGGCAGTAGCTAGTCCTGTGAGTTCACTTTTATTTATAGAAAAGCCCTGTAGTGATCAAACTATTTGACAAATTGTGTTCAAAGTTGAGTATCATTAAAACTAGTAATTTAGTGGTGTAAAAAGCACCAGCAAAACAGCAGAAAACAAATAACCAACAAGATCTAACAATATTTAAGTAACTTCCCTATTGAATATGTTCAGCTCTGCATTTATTGATTCTCATATATAATGTGCTAAACAATTACCAGTCATTCCACATATCAAATGTAAAGCAGTCCGCATGTACTAAATTCTATATAAGGACAAACAAAAATGACAAAACCCTTCTCAGAGATCAATCTAGATAGTACAGATGTTCTCTTCTGATTCTATTTCATGATATATTCTTTAGGAGAAATTTGTAAACAAAATTATTGTTTAGAGTAATTCATTTCTTAATGAAAGTCTTCATACTCAGCAGTGATGGCAATATTACATGGTTATATATTAATGGTTGTATATTAAATATTTAATCATTATTATATATTAAATATTTAATAAATGGCTGACAAGTTAGGTCAGTACTAACATTATTCCATGGCCAATAGTTTTCAGTAGCATGTTTTGTTGCAAGCAAGTGGGAATTGCATTAGTATTTCATGTACATCTTCTTTCCTTTCCATTCTCAGCTCTGCGAGTCTTTCTGTAACACAATATTATGCTAGGTCCACTATACAGAGAGCACTGTAGGCAATCAGCTCACAACTTTACATATGTATTTACTGAGATAATGTTATCCTAATGTCTGTTGTTCTGTGTGCCTTTTTATTTTATTTATTAAGTAAGATTCAGAATTGTAATAAAACTTCAAAAAGTTTGGTTTGCAAAGTTCATTTATCAACATCATTAACCTGTGATGGAAAGTTAAGTTGATAAAGCATTTTTGTTGAAGTTGTCAAGTTCACTCACTGGAACTGAAATTTTTCTCAAGAGACCAATCTTTCTCAGAAGAAAATACACTGCTAGCGGTTTTCAGTCTCTCTCTTCCTTAACCCAGTTTTTCATGGCCACATTTAAAAGCTGCCAACCCTATCCTGAGCGGTGAAACAGGAAAACTTCAATCACAAAGCACTTTGTAGAATCAAAAAACACACCCTGCCCAGCTCCTCTGATGCATTTTGAATAAATTAAATAAAAATACAAAAAACTGAAAAGAGCCATTATCACACAGATCCCATTTGCACGAGGGAGACAGAGTTAAGTCAGGGTGCAGATACATCCACATTTGTTATTCAAATCTGGACTGCGCTATAGAAGCAGATCTCCCAGTCATGCCTATTTCTTGCATTTTCTTTTGCATTTCAGAACCATCTAATTAATTGGATTCCTTTCTGAGAAAATAAACTGGAAGATGTTCTCCAGGAGGACACTCAATATGCTCCATCCTCTACTAGATGTTCAGCCTGAGGGACCAGGCTAGAGCTACCCCAAAGCAAAACATAAAAATATGTTTTGTGTGGACATCAGTTCCTCCCAACCAATTGGTTTACTGTACAGATCCACACATGATGCACCAAACTTACTGTTTTTCTCTTGAAAATAGCCTGTAATGGAAATACTGGCAACTGTACAGACCCTAAGTACCTTTAAAAGCATTTTAAACAAGGAATCAACTCTGAGGGACTTAATCTAAAGAACAGTACTGGCTGTTATCTAAAGTAAAAAATCCCTATATGCTTATGTAGCAGCACTAACATGCTGATCAAATCCTCATGATCAAAGTCAGTTTAACTTCTACTAAATTTAAACCCAGAGACATGATACACACGCGGAAAACTAGAGATGTATCCCTAAAATTTCTTTTGGGGAACAAACTACCCTCATGTATATAATGTTGTTTTTCTGCCCTTATTCAATTAAATTATAGTAAACAGAATTAAGAAAAAACTCCTAGTACAGATAGTGTGGTTTTTTCCTTGTCTTGCCACATTATTCTGGTGGAAAAACTCCTACTAGCATGGAGTGCATCTGTTAACAAAAAACCACTGCAGCTGCTCCTTTTTTAAATAGTAAGGCTTACATATATCATATTTGTGATTCAAAAAATAATATTCTAATCTTGCAAGTTATCACATCCTATCTCTGTCACACATGCATATTTGTATATTTTTATAAATATATGTATGTTTATTTGAGATAATCTCTACTTCAGAGCTAGAAATCACTGTGTCTTCCAGAAAAAACAAAGCCTAAGAAAATCTAAGAGTATATTTACAAGGACAAACATAGAGATACAGGCATATTCTTCTGATGCTCCATGTTGGCCAGACACCAGCCAACCTGGTACAGGAGCTGTTAGCAGAGTTCTATAATCAAACAAGCAACCCCTGGGACAGGCTGATAACCTCCAAGAGTGAGGGTTTAACACCTCAGGGTGTAACATTTGTGCACTAACATAGCCAGAGGATTTCCAGGCTTGGGACAGTCCATTCCTATCCGCACCTGGCCATACGTATATGTTCTAAAGCAACAATTTACAAAGGTATTGAAAGCAGCAAGTTTCAGTAAAATGTTGCTCTGTTTCCCACATGTTCTAAGTATACATATAGGAGAATCTCAGTGCCCTGAACAGTCGAAATACAAGATTACACCCAGAAAACACTACAAACCTTGCCCAATTGCTAAAGATCTACTGTTTTATAATTAGAAACATAGAATAGTTTAGGTTGGAAGGGACGTTTAAAGGTCATCTAGTCCAACCGCCCTGCAATGAGCAGGGACATCTTCAACTAGATCAGGTTGCTCACAGCCCCATCCAACTTGACCTTGAATGTTTCCAGGGATGGGACATCCACTACCCCTCTGGGTAACCTCTTCCAGTTACATAATTATATCTAATAAAAGCTATATCAAGTAGAGTTGACTAAAATATGTTCTGAAATTCACAGCCATATTCCTCAAAAAACAGTGGTGTTTAAAAACAAACAAACAAACAAACAACAACAACAACAAAAAAAAAACACAAAAAAAAAAACAAAAAAAAAGAACAAAAAAAAAAAAAAAAAAAAAAAACAAACAGATCTAAATTTTAAATAAATGAAAGATTCTTAGGTTGAAGACTTGGTAACTTGAATCTCCCACAGAGCACAGAAAATTAATAATGTACATTTCCCTCACTACTTTGCCAATGTATATTTTTCTGTGCTGAAGAAACATCTCTAGGAAACAAAAAGACCACATGATGTCCATCTGCTAATCTGAAGTTTCAAAAGAACAAAGCAAACAAAAAAATGATAAGCTAGCATACATTTTGTTTTCCTTATTTTTCCCTTCTCACTTCCATTATGCACCAAGCCCAGCTGTTTTGTCGTTTACTGAATCCCAGGCCAAATTCAGACAAACCTGATCTCATATAAATTTTAAGCAACATTTCCATTTACAGTCCCAGGCAGTTGACACTACATTACACTGCTGTAAGGACGTCTGGATATGCAAGAAATGAGAAAGGGTTTGTGACTGCTGTGCTACCTTCTTGAGGAAAATTCTGTAATAAAATCAGTATATAAGTTTCCTTTTGTTTCACTGAACACATTTAGAACTTGGAAATCTGGAGAGATTAAGCCAATTTTGAATAATGTAACATCCTTGTAGAAAACTCGTCATGCTCTACTATTTTCTCTACATTTTAGCTGGAACACTGTTCTTAAGAATTCTTCCTTTAAAGATTCTTAAAGAAATCCTGTACACTACATCAAGTAATTTGCTGTCAGTGTGAATTTCTATGCAAAAAAACCTGACACCAGGAACATGTACAAACTATCCATGTCTTGCCTTCTGGCCTCTGGTGTCAAAAATGACTGTGGACTGCAGACCTTGGCACTAGCAATTTTGTTCAAAAGTTGCTTCACATTACCTAGGCAAACTCTTAATCCTAAGGAAATCCAGTTTCTAGGTTTTAGAGTTAGAAATAGTTGGAATATCTGTGAAACAATTGTCATCAGCCACTGAAGGAACTCAAAGAACCTTTTAAAGGTATACATACCAAAGGTCTGTGCAGATGTAGACATTTTGCCCCAGACACTGTACTCTAAATGAAGCTGTACTGTTTCAAGCAGTATTGACAGTAATAGCTTCACAACCTGCAGTTGAGACAGTGCTTGTACATTAACTACTTGATTATTTTTATAAGGTCAAGCAGCCTCACTAAGTAACCATCAAGTTAAGAAGTGCCTTTCATGATGTACAAAATGAGCTGTCATGATTTTTTTCCTACATTTGGCCATAATAATCTTAATTTCCAACTGAGAAAAGTACCCAATTATATTTGAACCTGTCCTTCATCAGCAATATGATAAAGAATTATTTTTAAAAAACCTTTCATATTTCCATGAAGAGTAAAGACTCTTTAAAGGTTATCATAGGAGTAATGACCACAGTGTCCTGTGCTCACAGGAAAAAAAAAAAAAAAAAAAAAAGCACTTATACTTAATTAGTTTGATGAGTGATGCTTACCTAAATTAATGGTGCCATCTAAACTTCAGCTCACTCAATCTGTCCCAATCTGTGTGACAATTACTTGTTCTGTGGACAGACAACACCAGGTCTTGACCTTTATAAATTAGGGCGGTGGTTCAATGGTTCCCTAGGTTATTGCCTGCTGAATGGCATAATACGCATGTGCAGGTAATTAAAATACTGTTAAATACCATTTCATGAGCACTAAGGCATAAACAAAACATGCATTTGATACACCAATGTCAGGCTTCTTGTTGTAATGAGAGCAAACAAAATAGCATTTTGGAAGCCCTCTAAAATGCCTGAAGATCTTGGCTGAAATTGGAGAAAAGGGATGATGGCACCTTTGAGAGGATGTCAGGTGCTTTAGATATGAATCTCTGAGACATAAGCTGTGGCCTTAGAAAAGAAAGTCCCACCTAAATTGATTTCTTACATTGGTGTTTTACCACTTTCAGAATTATTTTGTAAAGTAAATAAATAAAAAAATCCCTCTCATTTGTTTCTTTTGTTTTCAATTCTGAAATTATTCAAATAAAGTTTCTGGTACATCTTCACAAGACAATGAACCTTACTGGTGTCACACATATTTCAAAATAGTTTTCAAGAGTTTCTCACAAAAAAAGGGAAAGCTGTTTGAAGCCTATAGTAATTAAAGTAAATATTTGGACTACTTCTGATCAAGAAAATGAGATGTTAATGTTGTAAGATAACTTTCATTTAACTTATAAATGGCTCAGCTGGACTTCTCCATTGTTGATTAAAAAAAAAAAAAAAAAAGTGGTGCAAACACTGCACCCCACACATCAGGCACAGTTGTTCTTTACCACTCAACACTGTGGTATGAATAAGCCATCAGTATTCAGATCATGACATATCCTGCAAATAGTTGACAAGTTACCTTTAGAAAACAGATGTTACTTTATGAGTCCCCTTGCAATGTATAACACTTATTTTGGGGAGTCTACCTTTCAAGTCAGCATGACAGCTCAGAGTCCAGCAGTGGCCTTGTTTGGCAGGACTGTGATGGGCAGAATTTTGCATGTTCAAAACCAAGAACAGTTTGCAGAACTAAACAAATTTTTTTGGAAGACAGACATTTTTGGATAAGTGTTTTCTTTTATTTTCATCTTCCTGCCAACAGAGAATACCAGAAACCTCAATGGGATGCCAACTCCTGTGAGATTTGTAGCCAATTTTCAATATAAAACTTTGGTTCGTTTATTTAAGCTTCAGATAAACAAGCCAAATGTTTGGTTGTTTATCTGAACAATAATATATCTTTTGAGATTCCCTTCAATTTATTTCACTAAGAGAAAGCAGAAAAGGATAAAGATATTTAATCTCCTGTCAATAGACAAGTTTGTCTATGTGCTTGTCTTTCATCCAAATATAGAACCCCAAAGTACTTCACAAACAATAATTAATAATGATATATTTGCTTTGTTTCTACACTGTTTTCATTAAAATTATGAAGTTAAGGGTTAGCCAATGTGCTTGCATATGACACTAGTGGTAAAATGAATGCAGGGAAAAGAACCCAGCCTGATCTGAGAGTGAACCTTACGTGTAATACTGGTTCTTTGAAGCAGAAGCTAAGAAATGTCTGCAGTTTTTTCTATAAGGATATTTGTTGAGTCATTAATGAAAATAAATTGATTAGAGTTATGGTTGGTTTCTCAAGGATGACATTGTGACATATGGGAAAATTCACAGGAAAGTAAATCAGTCCCTTTAATCATCAGATAGAGAAAGTAAGGCATTTAAAAAGATAAGAAAGCAAAACATCTCCATTAGCATCAATATGATGTCATTTGCATACTCTGAGATATTTATATTTGTATATTTTCTTTTAATCGTTGGGTTTCTCCCCTTAAACAAAGGTATCTGAAAGCTGTTTTCAGGATGCAGGCACTCTGTTTTTCAATTACTAAAGGATATAGGCTTGAATAGGCTGCAAGATCACTAATGCTGTAATTCAATCGTACTATGATCTAAAGATACTTTACTCTTCAAATTTCTCTCAAATATTTTAATATTCTCAAAACCCTTCAACCAAATTCCAGTTTTGTTATCAACCTTTCTTTCTCTTATTGCATGCACCCGCATTCTGTAACAAATGCACTCCTATATGCTTATCTTAGATTAGCAGCTACACACACTAGAGCTTAAATCATCTTTGGATACCACAAAACAAATGTTGTGCCTTCGCTACAGTCCCAAGAATGACTGCAGCAACAAGACAGAGAATTTGATTTGACTAATACCAGCACTAGACCACAGACTTCACTATGCACTGCCTGTATTTATGGCCAGGGTCCTGGTGGCCCTGTGTAGCATGCACCGACGCTTTTGCTGCTGTAAATATGTCCCTAATGTAAAAGAAGCTCAGATGCACAAGTCTGGGGTTGCACTGTACAGTGTAACAGCTCACCACCACCACTGAAACATACCCTTCCTTCTGACTCTTCACACCTTTCTCTCCTCCGCCACTTTGTATCAGCTCATCAGGCATTCTTTGAGAACCAGGTCGTTTGCTGTCTTTTATTAAAAAGGTAGAAAACTTCACAGGAAAACAAAAACAGCATCAGAAAAATCCCAAAACACATCCACTACACAACTGTGTGTTTTGCTGACTTAAAGTAGTTCAAAGGAGGATCTGGAAATCTTCAGGGAAGCAGGCTGCTGGAAGCAACAGAGCTGAGAGTCAGGGAGAGGAACAGGAGAAGCATCATGGAATGGGAAATCTCTGAAAAACATTAACTAAAACATCTAAGTAAAACATTCTGTTATGTTTTTCATGGAGAATGTGAAGGTGCATGAGTTTTATGGTATTATTTCAAGTGATGCATAGTCAGGATGAAAGCGTTCATAACAACTAAAATCAGCGTAAAGATTTCCTGGAGGTTTCACTACTCCCTTACAGCTCAGCTAGGTTTGTTGAAACATCCATTACCTGTGTCTGGACATATTTTCAAGTGAGCCTCAGTTATTTATGATTTGTCGACAGAAAACATATAAAGTTCAGTGATTCCTAAGACTTTGACCACAAACCCAGGGGAACTGAAGTATTCAAAACACTTCAATTTATTTAATCCAAGTATCAGGAAATGAGACAAGACTACAATTAAATTCTGATTGTATAGTTTATTTCCAAATTCAACATTATGTCTCTTGGAGGAAACCTTTGGATAACTCTGGGCATTCAGGGATACTGGGAATATTTTCTGTGTTTTCCTAAGTCTAAAATGTATTTTAAGTAACTGGTAGTGTCATAAATAATGTTTTATTCTGTTAAAAAAACACATTTTCTAAGAATTTCCAAATACACATAAATGTTGTTTATATTTACTAAACAAAGATGGCCTGAGAACCTTTATTCCCACTGTATATTATTCTAGTATTTTAAAGTTTTAGTTATATTTCAAACTCACAATACTGAAAATTAAAATATTACCTCATATTTCTCCAAGCTGTGAGTTCTAGCTTTGAGCAAGTGTTCAGAAAAAAAATTTTTTTTTTGAAGTTTGCTTTCTGTAAAGTATGAGTGTGAGTAACTATACTGCCCATATAGCACCTCTTTCTCTTCTTTGAAATTTATACTTCACATACTTTCATTCACTTCCTGAATCTGTGACTTCAAAAAGCATGGCAAAATCCTAAAAGAATTCCACTTCTCCTCAGCTGGACTTAACAGGATACAAGTTGTTTTCTCTCTGCCTTCTAAAAACACAAGTAGCATAAAACAGCTTAAATGCCTGAACACAAATAAGGCAATGTTCTCTACACAGAAGACACATCAGTAAGTTCTAACCCTATATGAATATGATATATAATGATTAGTATGATATATAATGATTAGTAATTTAATATTGAGACTAGAAAAATGTAGTGGAATAAATTATTTTGTCTAATAGAAGTATGTTTCATTCTGTGCGTAAGCTAAGGCACAAGGGGTCCTAGCAATAACAAAAACATTCAGCCTTGAGCAAGAATCAGGACATGCCGAAGTAAAAGAGCAGCAAATCAAAGCTCCATGTAAACTATATCCATTTGTTCTCTGAAGGATAATAGGGTCACAAAATACATTTGAAAAACTAAGGTTAGTCCAAAATGGAGCACAAGTTAAAATAAGAGAGTCTCAGTTTTATTGCTTTTTTTTTTTTTCTTTCCATCACTAATGAAGGCAAATAAGTTGTGAATAATCAAGAGGAGGAGTTCAGAGGACAGAAATACTCAGATAATGGTAAAGAAACCTATTACTATTTAAATGAGATGTTACAGAAGGAGTCCAAGTACTAGTAGAACAAATTCTATACTAAGATCTAAGTCCAATACTAACAGCAGTTAGTAAAACAAGCATGTAGTTAATCTTAAAACTAACAGCTTAGTAAAAGAATCTATCAACTTCAATGTCCTTAACAATAATTTTTACTGTGACTTCTGCATACAACACCTATTTTAAGATTGGATTTGATATATGAACGTGGTAAAGATAAAAGTTTCTATCTTCTCAAAAAAGCTTTTCTTTTAATTGTTCTCAATAAGTATTTCTTTTGAAGATTCATTCTAATGGAAATCTGAAACTTCAGAATTCTGTTCTGGTTTAGACCAAAGCAAACATTTTCTGAAGAACGAAAATCACAATTTCAGTCTAGTTTCTCATGAAAGCAATTTGAGAAACAGAAGATTAGTTTAAGTAAGACAAAATATTTGCAATTCCTTTAAAACTTTCTGAAGGACCAAAATACTTGAAAGGATAGGTTTTGGTTCTTTCAATATTTTTTTCTGAGTCAGAATAGAAACTATATAAGTACAAACACAGACTTTTTCTACATTTTTTAAACAAATTTTGCATGCATGTATACTGCTAAAGTTTTTAGATAAACACACTGGGTTTTCTTAATTGATCCCAACCTTCAAGATTTTTGAAATGAATTTGTCCCTGAGACTAAATCTTTGTACATCAAGCTAAACATTTAGCAATGTTCTTTATTCATTCTTTTTTTTTTTTTTTAAGGATGTTATTGTGATTTCTTTTTGAACATGACTTTCAGGATAGTAATACTTATTTCGTCAAGACTTGCTCACTTTCATTCTCCTATAAGGCCGATCTTCCTACCATGTGGATGATGTATCATGACCACTGAGGATTTGTGTATTAGTTTTTCATCCTAAACTAAATAAGTCCACAAAGCTGTACAGCAACAGGGACCAAACCAGGCTGGAGAATTACAAGAGTGAATTACAGCTCACTATAGGAAAGAGTCTTGAACGTTGCTGAACA
This sequence comes from Tyto alba, assembly GCF_018691265.1. Classification (NCBI taxonomy): domain Eukaryota; kingdom Metazoa; phylum Chordata; class Aves; order Strigiformes; family Tytonidae; genus Tyto; species Tyto alba. Next base: position 11,136,177 of record NW_024881313.1, read on the forward strand.
TTTTGAAGTGTTATTACATAATCTCTGTATTCTCATAGGAAAGAGCTAACTAAAGAAGAGTAAAGGCAGTATCAAAAGTCATAGAGACATAACATGTTTGCTGTCTGTTCCGAGATGTGCAGACAGCAGGGACCCCAGACATGAGATTAGCTCTTCTACCACACAAGAGAAGTGAGTTCTCTCCAAGATCTGAGCTACCCAGCAGTGCTAGCATTTGCTGAAGAAAGAGCTAAAGAGAAAAGAAAACCTGAAATTATGTTTTAAGGTTCAACTTTCCTCTTCCCTCACTAGACCTAGGTGTCATCATCTGTGCAATGTCTAAGAAGGTTTCCCTGGGAAAAGAGCTGAAACATTCACTTGTAGGATGACTTGGCTGCAGTCAAACAGGAGGATTATCTCTTTCTCTCTCCTTTTTTTGTCATCTCTCTGATACAACCTGAACTATTCAGGTTGAGAAATGGGCCTTTGCCACCAACAAGTCTCCTAGTCTCTTCAGAAACTTTATCTTTGTGGAATCCTGATCTATGGACCAACATAGACGTGGACAGCACCATGAGGAATTATCAACCCACTGAAGGAAGATCCTTCTCCACTGACTTGTATATCATGACTATAGAGTACATTTATAAATAAGAAAACACTGAGCCTCACAATTGTTTTACACACAATGGTAAAATAACGAATTAGTGGTCACATGCTATAGACTAATTATTCAATTTGTCTAATTCAAGTTCACTTCTATTTCTTCAGAATTACTCTACAGGAAACCTGCCAGGGTTCCTTGTGTATGTCCAAAAATGAAGATTACTGGAGTAAAGATTATGTTTTCTAGTGGCAGATATCCCAAACTTAAGGTGATGGTGGTAATCACATGAAAATATTAGCTTTACTGATCATGTGAAAAGGAACCACATTTGTCATGCTCCCTGTCAATTTCCTCTTCTTTCCTCTTCAGCTCTGTACCAAACCCTGGATGTGTAGTCATCCTGTTGCTGTCCTTAGAGTCATCAGAAGGATGACAGCATACTAGTTCTCATCCCTTTGATCTTCCTCTGCCAAGACAGTAAATTCACCTCCTAGAATCCATCCAGATATTTCCATCCTCCTGTTCTAGGTCTCCAAAGACTACACAAGTTTGCTACACTCTAAAGGCACTTAGAAAACCTTCTGTAATGCCCTGGATTCAAAACTAATCTGTGTGCAATGGATTTAGGACCCTGCATATGGGAAAGCACATCTAGTCAAACATTTGCTACTGATCCAGCCTTGGATAATTTACAGGATTAATTTTGGACCATTTAGTGAAAAGCCCCACAGCTATCAACGCTGGTTGCTGATGTCTTTTTCAGGAAATTACCCTAGCTACTCCCTTTGTGATAGCAAAATATGTAGCTGCTCTCCCCCTACTACAGGAGAAACTTCTTCCATGTCATTAAGTTTTTTTCTGAACACATTTACATTCTGCCTGCAGGTTACCTCACAGACACTGAGCTCTTATCTTGAGCAAGATTAGTCTCTCCAAGACATAAGTATTTTTAAGATCATGACATCCTCAGGACCACTTTTTTCATTTTACCTGGTATAACCATAATTTGGTATACTGTTTGGAGTTAACTACTAGTGTAATCCAGATGGGAAATTTGAAAGGTGAAATTCAAGGAAAAAAAATATTTTAAATGGACAGAGAATAGTTCAATTTCTGAATACAGAACTCAAAGCATTAGTTAATTATCAAAATTAAATTCAAAATTACATTCAAAAGTAAACATAATTTTCCTGTGAGTAGCCTTAATGCATTCATGTTTAAATTAAAATTAATACATGTCTCAAGAATAAAAAAAAAAAAAGTGAAACTGACTACAGACAAATGTAAATGGCAAATATTAAGACTTTTGACTGCACTTTTTCATTAGGGTGCCAGCTCCTGAACAGATGAAAAAAGCTTAACTTATGTTTTCAAGAGGTACACACTTAGTTACTTGACTACAACGAAAAGACTAAGGATTTGAACTATTAAAGGCTCAGAAATTAGAAAGCAAATAAGAACTCTGAAACAAAGAGTAACAACAACAAAAAAATAAGGAAACAAGATAGCTTCAGTCTTTGGCAACTATCTCAAGATTTTTTAATTTGTAGTATAAATGATAATGAAGATGATTATGTAATTTTCCTATTCCCTAAAAAAATAAAAAAAAGCTACAAGTAAGGCTATTATTATCTCTGCATAGAAGACTATGCAAAAACACAGAAAGTGTTATAGCAATAATAGCACACAGAATAACCTAGAAGAAAAATATCTGAATTAAGGGAAAGTTTTGTTAGTTAGGTTGCTTATCCTAAAAACTTATAACATTGCTTTTTAGGAATGATAAAATAAGTGAGTACAAAATGCACAGTGAAGAGAACATGGTGATCAGTGAAAACAATTAGTTCCTCTGATGTCTGCCACTCACTGCAACACATGACAATGAGCTGCACCTGCACATAGCCCTAGCAAAACTCAGATTTACATAGGTCTATTCTAGCTGCAGGATAAGTATAAATATACATCGAGGAGAGAGAAAAAAAAAGAAAAGAAAGCCTAAATCAAGATTAAACTGAATGTCATGCTGAAAGATAACAGTGTACCACTCTGATTTATCATCTTCTGACATGACAGTTTCTTTCATGTGTGGTTTTGTGCCTTTAGAAACATTCCTATTATCAGATTTTGCCATTTTTTCACACTTGACATTTAAGATTCAGACAGTTGTGCCACTTAAGGACTGTCTGTGATAAAGTTTGTACTGTATTGATAAGCACAAGCAATGTCACTGACCTGTCCAATAGCTCTAAAAAGGTTACTGGTCCAAATTCTCCCAGGGAAATCTAATAAATGGGAGCATGAACCCCTTTCAGATATTTTGTGACATAATAACTCTGTTTATTCTCAACTATTTCACTTCCAAATGAGTTATACTTTCTTATTTAGTACATTAATCAAACCTATTGAACCAAATTGTTTGGAATTATGTAAACTACCCCACACTGGTTATTCAGACAGAATATAGTTTATTTCTGCCATGTCCACAGTATAGTTCACCTCCCCAGCTGAATTTACTTGAGTTTCAATATAGAAAGCCTGATTCTTAGTGTCAGATTCCTGTTGGGGTTATATCCAGGTGAACGATGTTACAACACATAGTCCCTTACAACTAGACAACTCAACACTGCTTTTTTACTTTTTCCCCAACTCCCCTACCCAAGTACATTCAGTCTTAGTCAGAACAGACATCCTGGATCACAGGCAATTGGCAGGTTTATGAGGATTATATACCTCAACTACTTGTTTGAATTGATTGACTCATGATTAGGCCGTATATTAAAGTACTTACTGCATATACACATTTTATCTACAACTTTTAATTGCTTGTACTAAGGCCTTCTAACATTAAAATTTAGCTCAAACCCCAGAAAGACAGCCTTCAGAACATAACAGATTATAATGATTGCCTCAAGATACAGATCACAAGTGATAGCAACCTGTCTTCTACACCAACATTTGAGTAAACTGGGACACCACAGAGAAAGAATTCAAGCAGATTAATTGCAACAGATAAGAAGCAGGCATGAGACTAAACTGAATTGTCGAGACTCTACAAACATTATATAAAAAATGCTGACCTGGTAAAAATACGCCTTATTCTCCTCTTGCACGGCTGACTACACACTGGAGCTACCCTGATTTACAGAGTAGTTGCACAAGTCTAAAACTGATGTCAGTTAGATCAGAATCTGGACAAATGCCTACAAATGCAGTAGCTTCAGATGCTGGCTTAAATTGAAACGACAGATGTACTATCACATGGCGATCAGGAAATTTGTTCTGCTTTCTTTCCCAAATTGCTACTGACCCCAGCCATATCCTTATGTCAATAAGGAGGTGTGAAAACAAGAATCTGGGGAAAGAGTAGACTATTAAACAGCTTAGAAATGTCTTTTAAAATTGGGTTTGTTCCAGCAAGACTTAAATATCTGGTAGTCTTGCTACAATACTATTTTTACGTTGCTAAAAGCAGTTACCTAAAATCCTGGGCTCTTTCCCCAGACAGTTTCCTCTGTCTTTTATTTTAATCATATAAAAACTAAATAGAAATCTTTTCAGACACAAAAGAAAGCTGAATGCACTGTAAATAACTGACCCATTTCAGTCTTTCTCTTCTATTGTGGCTAATTCCATCTTCCAGGACAAATGGAGAAAAGATGGACTAAATCAGAGAAGCTTTTTAAGTTACAATGAGCTTTTATGACAGTTAACATGTATGGGTGCTTCTGTAATGGAAGGGATTCAGGACAGCACTGAAAGCACCTTGCTTCTTTCCCAGATGATCTAACTCATTGACCCCACTGTCAGAGGCATTATAGCAGAGCAAGTTACACCCTTTCAAAAAGTAGCCCTTTGTTGGTAAGAGTAAATGCACAACTTAGAGAAAGGAAGGGTTTATGAACCTTAAGACCAGGACTATAGCAGAACTGCTTTGCCAGTGATATTGTTGTATAACTCCAAGTATCTCAGTGTAAATGCAGCTAATACCAGAAACCTGCATCTTGGCTCAGGTTGCTCTGTATGGTGGCTAATCCTGACTTTTCAAGGCTCCTTTCTTGGACAAAAAAACACACCCACAAAAAAAACCACAGTTTTGAGAAAATTGTTTTACCTGCCCCAGGTTCTTTCGTCTGAAGAAACCATATTTGTCAGAGATTTTGTCCTTAAATATTCCTAACATTCCTGTAGCCAGAAATCTTTGTTTTCTATAACAAAGACAAGTCTTGAATGGTCCAAGATCCTTGTTGGGCTGCAACCAAGCTAGAGAAATTGAAAATTTTTAAGCATTGTTCATACTACATGGATAAGATACCTTGGAGTATAGGCATGAACATTTCTCAACTGAGATACATAAGTCAAATGAATGAGGTTAGTTACACCTTCATATGCTCCATGAAGAGCCATTACTAATGGCTCCCTATTGAGCTTCCACTACTGCTTGAAGAGCACATACAGATGACAACAAAGCCAAACTCTTGTGGGTAGTGGTAAACAAGCTAAACCTGGGTAAGAGCCACAAGCTGCTCATTGAGACACTACGAAAAACCTTAAAACCACCAAAAAAAACACATAACCAAAAAATCTACAAAGGCCATGCAGCACCAGGGCAGGTTACCCAGGGTACCCAGAGGGACTGCAAAATCTCCATCCTTAGCAGTTTTTAAAACTGGAACTAGTGCCAACAATAATCCCTCTGAGGAAAAGGTTGGGCTTCGAGAGGTCCCTTCTAGACGCTTTTGCTGTGATTCTGGGAAACCTGAGTGCTGGGCAACCCATCTCAAACATGGTCAAAAAAATTTATTAGCATGTTGTCAGAGCCAGGCAAATCAAGGAGGAGCAAGCCACCCCCAAGCTGGACAGGCAATGGCAGTGCTTTCATCAGGCCAGGGAAAGGTAGACTCCGGAGAGGTACAGTGCATCACAAGAATGCAATAAAAGAGGGGTAGTGAGACCTGAACTAGTGGGACAAAGTAAAATACCAGTGACAGGAAGAAAGGATTAGGCTTAGTGAGATGAGGAGCATAATGAATTTTTCCAAGGCCCATTTGAAAAGGAGTGAAATGCACAAACCTGTTACTGAGGTGCAGTATATTGACCGGTATAAAAACTGCCTTATAAAATGTGTTCCTGGATGGAAAACTTGTTTAGTACCATCTGTAGGAAATGTTGGCTAGAACAGCTATGTTTAAGTTCTTGCTTTTGAGAGTTGCAGCCTAAGTAGACAAAAAATTTCCCAAGATAAATAGGTAAAAGACAATTTTATGAGCTTAATAACACCACTGTGGTAAGTACAAGTCACATTCAGAGGAACTTTTTTATATTTTGAATACTCTAAGTTATAAGCAAGGTATGTTAAAGAAAAAAGTAAATTATCCTTCACTTGTTTATACTGGTCCTACAGAAGGACTATTTCAGGTAATAAAATTAATAATGATGGACATTTAAACTAATAATTTTCTTTAGAGAAATCAAGGCTTCTTGGAGTTAGCTTTCTGTTCCCGTATTGCTGTATATCTATCATGCTTACGCCACTGTTCAAACAGATAAAAACTAATCGCCTTTTCAATGTTAAGCCCAGATCCCCTTCTTCATTTCAATCAATTTACACTATATCATCCTGAACAAATGATCTAACACAAGTGTGACAGGACCTTTGAGATTCAATGTTACATCTAGTGATCTTCTGATGACACAAGGCTGTCACATCAGCCAGTGTAGCTGTGATTTAGATGAGTGAACCCTCCGTTAGGTTTGTCCCTATTTCCTAAGCATTTCTTCCAGACACACTGACAACTGCCCTACAGTGTACAGGGAAAGCAAAACACCCTCAGGGACAATTTTACAGGAAAATATGAGACTTCTCTCTCAGCCTCAGTGATTGTAAACAAGAGATAGGAGACGTCATTCCAACTAAATTAGACTGCAGTAAGAAACAGTGAAGTTGGATCCAATCCAGCATGCTTTATGGTCAATAGTACAAGCTGATTTTTTGTATTACATCAATGTTTCTGTCACATACAACTGTTACTAGCCTATGACATACTAATTATTATTATTAAAGAAAATTAAGAACAATAAGCAAAGCAGAGGTTCATTCTAAAAGAATGGGATGTACTGTGCTGAACTTCCTGCATGCAGGGAATGGGAAAGAGAAAAAAAAAAAAAAAAAAAAGGGATGATTTCCAGCTAATTGTTTATGTCCTAGTCTTTGGCAGCTATGCCAATAAAAGCACTGAATAATGATCCTAAAAGGACCAAAACAAGAGAAATTACATGTTCAGCAGTTCTTTGTTAGTTGAAATCCAGTAGTGTGTTTTATTTGCTTTTCAGCTGTACTTTAGTGTGGCCTTTCAAAAGGAAATAATCTTGTGAACAAAATATCTGGCTGAGAAACAAAAGGGCTGCCAAGTCTGATCCACAGGTGATGAGTACTTGGCCAGCGACCAAACTTCAGCTAAATTAAAGACAATTAAAACAGACAAAATTGTCCATCTGCTTGTACTGTTAATGTAGACAGAGTGTAAAAAGGTGCTAATAATCTCTAAAGAGAAAACCTTACACTGCATGCTGAAGACCAAATGTCCAGCAAAAACCTCTGCTGTACAAAACAAGCCAAAGCAAGAAATTTGGAAAAAAAGGAATTCTAACAGAACACTAACATAAATCCCTAATTTTTTCATGTTTAGTAATAATAAAAAATAGTCAAATTGTTCAGATCCATTGTGAACTACAGAATTTGATCTTCAAATCCAGCATCTTTTCCATTTTAACTGTAGTAGCTAAAGGGATAGCTATGAAACTCGTACAAATAGAAATCAACCTGAGATTAGAGTGTGTACTGAAATGATGTGTGTGAACATTTTCCAAGTCCTACACATGGTGTGCATAAATGCAACTCCATGAAAAAGAGGCTATGTATCAAGAGGAGGGATATGAATAATAAAACACCATAATCACTTAACTATGACATTTTATATAACAGAGATTATGTCAAAAATATAGCACATTTAAAACCAATTTTTTTTTTTTCCTACTTGTCACCCACAGGACACCAACTTGTTCTTCAAATTAGCCAATAGTTAGACAGCTGTGTTCATTAATGGCAAGTGGGGCACCCAAATTCAATTTCTTGCCTTGATTCAAATTCACAGAGTTAGCCCCTCTTTCAACATTTTACTCAGCAGCTAAATCTCTCAGTTTTTCACTATTCATAATTAATCCATGCACCCCGTGCTGCATGTTCATACTCCCTGCTTTGCCCTGCACCTAACAACACACTGATTGAGGAAATCAAAGCAGAAGACTATTCATTTCTTGCAGGTATTGTATGTCTTTGCTGAGTGAGATGCCTAAACAGGCCCACAGTGTGGTCAGCTGAGTGCTGGAGCGAGGGAAGCAGCTGAGCACTTGGCATAGCAGGAATGAGCAGGACTGCCTCTTTCAGCAGCAGCCTGTGGTTATGTCTCCTTAGCCCTATCCTAAAGCTATATCTTCAGTTTCATAACTATTTTAATTGAGTGGGTTGTGGGGTTTTGTGTGTTGGTGCCAAAAACAGTGGTCCCACCCTCGCTCTCTTGGCTGTTCATACCTTTGTTTACCCCTTCCCTCCTGCCAGCAATAGTGTTTAGGCAGTCATGTAATGAGACGTATTTGGAAACTCACTCTTGGGTTTGGTTACTTTTTTCTCCTGTTGAAAACATCTTTATAGAAAGACAGAAAGAATAGAAATACTTTCCAGATACTCAGGAATTCTCACAAAGTGATGTTATTACTTTCTCTTGCAAAGAAGAGATGTACATTTTTAGCATATACTCAGTGCCTCACTAGTGAATATTCACAGATTCAAGCACATTCTGATCATTTTTAGAAAAGCTATTTTTTTTGTGAGTTTAAATAGTTGTAATGGCTGCCTGTTTGGTTTTTTTTTTTTTTTTTAATTCCTCTCCCTCCCCCATAAGGGAAGTACTAATTTGAGCCTGGGCAAACACCACAGGATGAAAATATATTTCCACCTCCAAAAGAATCATTGATAAGAATTGGGGAGTTTATCCTACCCAAGTGCATACAGACAACTTAAATCACTCACAATGTCAATGAAAGTTCAAAACACCAACTTGATGTAGGAGCAGGGCTCCTGCAACCTAAATCCTGCTGAAAAAAAAAAAAAAAAAAAAAGTGTCACCAGAAAACAGCGACTGAGAAGACATTTGTTTTTGTTTCATAAAATGATTAAATGGAGATGGAGTAATATCTCTAAGGAAAGGACACTTTAGCAGGTATGTTTAGTTTGGTCTCCCACAGTTGCTGAGCAGACTGTATCAGCTCTTCACTTACTGAACTGAGTGCCACTCCAGTCTGAACTGTGCTCCATGGCACAGCAGGACCCAAACTTACAGACCAGCAGCACCATGGGTTTGGGCAATCCAGCCGTATGCTCCTCAAAACCACCTGTAACCCACAGGTCTTATAGTTGATCTTTATCAATTCCTCCTTTAAAACTCAGAGGGAAGTAGGCAGAAGAAGAAAGGGAAGGAGACTGCACTTGTTCTCCAAGTAACCAACCCAAATGTGGTAACAAGTGTTTCATTAGACAGGGTTGACATTTTATATCCATTTAGACAATTATCCTGAAACAGAGTAGCAAAGAATGCTCATTATAAATGGCAATTCATTTATATTGCACAGGTGTCATTCATTTCACTAGAAACAACATAAGAGAGTAACTCAAGTAGTTCTTTTCTCTGGTTAAATACACAAGCTGTAGCTACTCATCAGAGCTTAGGCAAGGTCAGCTAAAGGAAAGTAGTAGGACAACATAATGGGAAAAGAGAATTTTAGGAAGTTTGTGTTTCTGGAAAGCCCACCATCCAAGTGCAAAATTTAAATACACTTCCTCCCATGTCCAGCCTTAGTGAAGATAGATACATTTCTTGGATCATTTTAAAAGATTTGTACTGAATCTCCAGAAAATATTTCCAGTGAACCTTTCTACTTTATCAAGTGCTCTCAACACAGAAGGCATAACTTGTGAAGCTACTAATCAAGAGCATTTGTTTAATATGTACTTTTCCTGAAAAGGGGTTGGGCCTAAGAACTTCAGGATTCAGAGACCAAGCACAGAAAGCAGCAAGTATACCACATGCTTTTCTTTCCTGAAAACCAGACAATTTAGAATACTACCCATCCCTCAGGCTCATTATTAACTCATTTTTGAGGAGAGTGAGGTTCTTATCTGTGGATATGCTCCAGGGGAAAAAGGGCAAGTTTGGTTGAATTTTTTCAATTTTTTTCTAAACACACCTATCTTCATGCACATGACTAGCTTACCAGAGGGTTTAATGCACTCCCTTAACCTCACAAGATCTGGGCTTACACACAGCCAGCTGCTCCTGAACTTGGTCTCTCCAGCTCAAGGCTGCTTGTACCACTGAAAATGCAAAGCAGATGCACCAATCATATCCTTATCAGTTCTAGCCCTCACAACTGTGCATCACTCATTTTTATTGCTAAATAGTTTGGGCTTTTTTTTTTTTTTTTTTGACACACTAATTAACAGACTCCAATGTAGTACGTCATAAGATTTCTCCAGCAGAAATCCAAGGGCTACTATTTCAACTAGAAGGCAATGTTATAGGCAGGGTTATTGTTGGTAGGGAGAGATTAGCTTTCCTGCAGTACCACTGGAGTACTGATAGCCAGAGGTACATGCACAGTGAGCACACGAACATGGTATGAGAAACCAGTCAGGATCACAAATAAGGCTGTGCTGCTAGAGAGACTGGAGGAATCGGAGCATGAGGAAGAGTCAATTTAAGCTGCCTTCCTGCCTCAGTACTGCTCAATTTAACTGCCTCAGAGGTCTAAGTTCCTTCAAGTACCCCCATCAACAGCATTAAACTTACTTCAAATCTCACCAGAAACTTTCTGACCTCAATCCTGAGTTCACAACCATTTTTTATTGTGTTCGATGGCTATAAGAGCAGGTGTTTGCATTTTACATAAAAGTGCTGGTTTGAATTAAAATTAATTAATTAATTAATTAAAATAGTACTCTGCTTGAGATATATTCTTGTAGCAAACGAGGACCTAGGACAGCTATGCACTGATCTGCTCAACTGCCAACAAAATTCAGCATTACACATTCAGACAATAAAAATAACTATGTTGGAATTAACCCAATACTTGAAAATTTTTTGGTCTTTCTTCTTCATAGAAAGGCAGATGATTAACTAGAAAAAACAAACAAACAAACAAACAAACAAAAAACATTAACAGTGAAACTCAAAACCAATAAACATTTAATCACCCATGAACTGTTTTACATCCTCACTACCACAGAACCTGCAAGAACACTGCCAGTGAAGTAAAAAAACAATGTGCCAAGAAGAAGAAATATCAGGTTTTTGCCTGAGGGTTGTCCAATATAGCATTACTTGGTGAGACTGTCTCAAGCGATGTTTCATTTTTATTTTGTGTTGAATTTGGGAGCCCCAGAGTTATTAAATGCTGCTTGAAGTCTATTCTGTCAGACTTTAATTTGAGAATCGTAGTCTGAGAAAATAACTAGAAAGGAAGAGGAATACAATGGAGGGTAGGCTCGGACTTTCTCCAGAGTGTATCATTTGCTGGGGGAAGCAGGAAAAGCAGGACATGTGCTTGGATCTCTGTTCACAGCTTGTCATGTTGCTGAAAAGGTGTCTTCCTTCATTGGCAGCCCTCACTATCAGCCAGGCTGTGACCCACAGCGCTGCAAAATCCACGCACACACTCTCCTTCCCCCAGAGAAAGAGTAACATCTTCCACTGCTATAGGCAAGCACCCATCAGAGACTAAGTCTCAAAGACCCCTACTAAAATAATTATGTCACATTATGAAGCAGCTGATGGAAAGACAGAAACTGTTAGAGATTAAGATAGGACTAACCAGTATTTATTACTTCTCTGTAGGCTTCAGATGAAACCACTCTGATCAAGGAAACTCCCTCCCCACCCTCCACTACCTAATAGCGTCTCACCTCAAACACGTCAGCTAACAAAGCTCCATGTCAATCTAAATGCTTTCATAACCCTGATCTGGCCAAAGCTTTAACCTGCTTTTACTTTTGCAATGAGAACAAGGGACAGCTAAAGAGCCTGTGAGCTACCTCAGACAAATGCCTTTATGGAGCGAGGGGATAAAAGACTGTGCTAATTCACTGTGAAACCCCAAAGACTGCGTTCAAACAGTTTAAATTGAAGGTCAAGCCAGTCTGTACAGTTAGACAAAAAGCAGGCTACCTAACGTTGCTGAACAAGCCTCAAAATCCAAACTCATGGAAAGTGCTTTCTTTTTCTCCAATGTATGTGTATTCTGTGAACACACTTTAAATTGTTCACATTAATTTGTTATTTACCAAATTGATCAAACATCATTTGAATACATGATTTTGAAAACTGTTAATGAGTTATGGAATTATTAGATCTACAGCTGGTCAAATATTAGTCCCCAGTGAAAATGGAAGACATTCAGTTGATGTAAACTGGCTTAGCTCCCTTCAAATACTTGAAGCAACACTGAATTATCCAAGCCAGGAATCTTTGTAGAGTTCAGACTTATTTACAAGCCTTCTGCTTCAATCTTTTTCCTTAAGCCAGTCTTTTAATAATGACAAACATGTTTCAGCTAGTAGATTATTCACTAAATATTCATCATTAATATTATTTTTTATATTAGCTACTGAATGACCACAAGACAGAAGCAGTATTGTTCTATTTCCTGGTGGGATTACTTTTAAGTTCAAAAAGCTTTCAGGAATGGGACTTGAACAATTTCAGTCCAAGCACTTGTGCATGTATAGGTTTGTATAAATCCTTGCATGCGGAGGTATATTGACCAAAATTTTCACAACCAGTTTATTGACAAAGCTTTATTAAATAACAAATTCTGCTGAGAACTAATCTGATCACTATGATTACTCATGGAACAAATTCAATTTATGTGAAATATATTTGCTAATGCTTTCTGCAGCAACTACCAAATGCTATTTGTAAGACAGGCTGAATTATAGACAGGAAAGAAATTAAACCTATGAAGCAAGAGATAATAGGTGATCCTTCTACGATCTCCTTATTTTTTCTGTCTAAAGCTGAAACTAAGCATTAGTCAGTTATTTTTGTCCTAAGGCATCATATAGCAGTTACACAACACTGGACTGAACAAGTTTAACATCTCAAGGCTGCAGAAAGATGGATGTCCTCCCTCCACATCTCCTTCCCCTCATTTCCAGCTGTGTGTTCCCATGGTCTCCCTCGGACCTGTGCTGGAACAAATACACCTAGCCATACAACAGTTTCAACTCACTAGGTGAGTGAAAAAAATAATGAAAAAACCGCACCAACACATGAATAGTTTTTTATTGGGATGTTGAATTTAAGCACTAACTGCTGTGGTGAGCCCCAGAGCAAGGGCAAAGCAGAGCAAGGTGACACATCCTTGAGTCTGGGAGAAAGGCACAGACAGCAAAAAGGGGAAGAAGCAAGGACAACCTAATAGTGACAGCCAACGAACTGGCTTAACATGGGTATCGTCTCCCTTTTCTATCAGAAAGTAGAGCAGCCTTTTTGCTTATGCATACACTGTCAGCAGTTGTGGTGCATACACCTGCAGCATAGTCACCCTAGCAAATATTAGATAGATGCTCACTTACAAGACATTTCCAGGAGATATGCTTCTAAAATATTTAGTGAGATACCCATGCTCATCCAACAAAAGATTTTTGTAAGGTGCCCTGTTGGCATGACAAGTTTGGGAGGTAATCTGCTAGAGCAGAAATTACACTGGAAATAAGGCTACCTCTTTCAGTTAGAATTAGTTATCCTTCAATGTTTCTAGTGCCAGTCTGATATATGAGTAAATGCAAGATCCACATATACATCAACAGCTACAATGCAGGTGTTACCTAAACTAGCCAAGTATTTTTCCCATCTCCGCACTTCCATAGCCAAGAGAAACATTCATCAAAGCATCACTGTTTTGTTTGTTTTCAAGAAGAGCAAAATTAAGCCCTCTTCACTCTGAGTGTCACATTTACTTAAAATCATTCTGCTGCACCTGAAAAGCCTTTTGAAATAAACATCATCAATGTTCAAATTGTCCAGGGGGCACAAAACTGAGGAGCAGATTGAGTGCAGCATGGAAGGCTAGAAGACACAACAGCAGATTACTTTTTGTTTTTCCTTCTTAAATTTGACCTATGAAGCAATAAATTGCTTAGAACAGAGGTACCAGCCACCCGTATAAGCCCAGTGTGCACCATTTCTATAGGAAATAAACAGCCAAGAGGAGTCAAATGAGAAGAATCAATGAGCCAAACCCTAAACAACCTAAGTCTGCATAACACTGCCATTTTCAGCTTAGCCATACAGATTGCCTTAGCTGAGATTCAACTTTTACTGGTCTACAGCAGCAGTTTTACATGCAACACCTGGGTCAATGGCAGGAACCTTCCCCCTCTGCTCCTCCCCCACCCCCACCCCGTACCCCAGTTTTTCCACCCTTCACCCCCTGGCAGAACCACATGTGAGACCATGATACACATCAGGTGATGTTTATTGATCCTCTACTAATTGCATTGGCACAACTGATAGAGAAACATGTTTCAGGGTTAGGAATCCAGTAGTTAGGATTGTCCAGGAACTTTCTTAAACTATTTTTGTCATCTAAGCTGTTACACGAGATTGCAGCCTGCACTGAAGATGTACATTTCTACTGTCATATACCTTTCTTAATGACTTAGTCCTTTCTAAAGCTGTTGCAATATTTTACTGCTATGACCAACATGAGAATGCTCCTGGTTTGAAAAAAATTTCAATTTTTTTTTTTTTCTCACAAAAGCAATTCACAAAAACTTTCAGATGATCTCACAAAATGGAAGTCCTTTGGAGGATCTATTTTTCAGAACAACCACATTTCTGTTCAAATCTTTGAGTTGTCATTTTTACACCTGTAAAAGATGATCATCTTCCTTAACTCTATGTAAAAGATGTTCAACTTCAATGTTTTCCAGTGGGATTACATATAGGAATTTTTCCTCTAGCACCAGTAGAGCCTGAGAGCATTTCTGAGACACAGCACATAGTCCCTGGGTATTACACCACTACAGTTTGCTCCCAGTTTCATTAAAATAACTCCACCCTGTTCCAGAAAAATAGAGCTACAGTTGATCCTGAAAGTACCACAAACAAATTCCTTAGCACCAATCACATCAGGAGAGACATGTCTTTAAGTACTTTATAACAACTCAGTCTGAAGTACTTTCTTATGACACAATCCTTGGTTCTTCCTCCTTGTAATAAGGAAAACAGTTGTCTGCATTATTTAAAAGTTCTAAAGATAAGCCTTAATGGTTCTTCCACTGTTAGAGGTTGGTTATTGCTTCCTTCAACATCTTAACCGTCTGGTAAGATGACTAGCACTTAATAACCAGGCATCTGATAGACACCAGGTGAGGACCTTGGAAAAGGTGAACCTGGGTTTCTTTAATTAAAAGAGATGCTACTCAGCACACAGAGCCTTGAAGCTTGGAGGTTGCTATTAGACCTGAATGTTGTAAAAACAGAGGATCTTTATGATCGGTCTTTAAGTGTTCATTGTGTTTATCTAGAAAGCCTCATTCTGGATTTCATTTGACAAACTGCCATTACTTATCATGTTATTCTTGTCACTGATGTGACAAAATAATGCATGAAGGGGTTTTAAACTGTATCTGATTTCCCTCTAGCTAGCTGTAGTCTCTATAACAGTTAGGGAATAACAGTGTGGAAGTACTTCAGGCAGAAAGTAAATGTAGTTTAATAAAAAGATTATGAAAAAAATTATCTTGGCGAGCCTTTAAAATTAATCTGTCTGTGGAAGTGCAGTGCTTCTAGAGGAAATCTGGAAAAAAATACAGTTCTACTTGTATTAATCAAAGGAACTAGGAAAAGTGGAATTTCACTGATTTAGAAGGTTCAGGTAAAACGTATTAACAGAATAAGGATAAAGACTTAGCAAACACCAGTCTTAATTTTGAACTGAAAAACATGAGAATGATGCTCATTCAGGAGGAGGGAAGCTCCTGACCAACATTTATTCCTAGAAGAGTATATGCATTTTATATGGTATTTAGAGTCATTGGATAAAATGACTGAGTAGTTCCTGAAAAAATAATTTCCTAATTTTCAGGTCTAGATTGGCCAGAAGTGCATTCCTCTCTTGGATTGCCAGAGAGGGAAGGGTAAGGGGACTGTAGCCCCCTTCAGCTCCTGGACACTTACTCCTAGCCCCATGACATAGTTGTCATCATCCAATTCTTGTATAAGGAAGCTTAATGGAAAGAATTTACAACCTAAATGAGTACATACCATATCTCTAAGGGCTCCCAGATCCATCAATTGGTCATGCACTGACCCTTGCAAAGCTGTTCAGAATTACAATGTTAATCATAAATGTTTCCAACAAGGTAGAATGAAAAATGCTCAGCTTATAGTTCTTACCCCTACATATGACACATAAGGATACATATGATATGATATGATTATGAGGCATGGAGATACAGTTGCAACCATTCTAATAAAATGACTTAAACTCTCTTTTTTGCTTCTTATGTATGGAAAAAAACCCACACACACACACAAAAAAAAAAACAACCAACCAAACAAAACCAAAAACAAACAAAAACCCCTAAGTATCTTTTTTCCTCCCCTTGTTAATATTTCATGCTAGAAAACTGAAATATTTATGCATGTTGGGGAAAGTAGAAGTTATCTTCTGTCAAAATGGTCTTGCTTCAGAAAAACAGCACAATCTTTACAATCATTTCTAGAACAAAATAGATGGAATACTTTCTTTTTGCTGCAAAACCTGCTCTTGGGCCTTATCTCCACGGGCAGATATAAAACCACAGGATTAAGAATTTAGTCTAAGCCATTTCCCAGACCTTCAGTTCAGAGTGGTTTACTAAGTATAAAATTTTGATTGCTCCTTTTTTTATCATTAAATCAATTTAGTCATGTTTTGTTGCAAAATTGAGTAGTAAGCAAAAGAACCATACCATTAAAACAGAGATGTACAGAAACACTGCCACTGGTTTTCTTAATCTTGACCACAGAAACTCTTTCATTCTAATACATGTAAACTAAATATTTTTTCTGCTGTTGGTTAATAAGTCTGTACACCACATATCCCAAAGCAAAATGTTAGTAGAGCTTTAAGTACTGTGAAAATGAGAATAAAGAAGTTTCCCAACTGTATTTTGCCGTATATCACCAGCCCGTGCTGCTGTGGTGTGACTCTAAGAGTCTAATCATGTTATTCATGAGCAGTCAAGTGGATTACTCTGTTGGGTGGTCTTTCCCTGAGGCCTTGAAGGAGAACACCACCTCCAAATTGAAGGACTTCAGCAGAATTTAGGTTGTGGCATCCAAGGATCTCACCTTGAAACCTCAGCCTGGGTAGGCATGTAGACATGGCTGCATTCAGAATTTCCTCTTCCTCAGCATTACATATTGGTGAGTTAAGTAGTTCAACACTGACGATTTTAGACAACTGCCTGGTCCACACACACCAGCTATCTGCAGCCTTCTGGGACATCTAGAGATGCCACAAACAAACCCTTGCTGAACCTTGCTGTCATTGTTAAATAATTGGCCTCTTGCCTTGCCTCTTGCATACCCTATTTATTCTACATCTCTGTCAGAACATTGCCTTCCCAAAGCAACACTGGCAGACAGGAATGTGTGCCTACACCACAGCCACAACACTGTACGGTCTGACATTGCACAGCTCCAGCTCCTTTTCTCAGGTAGGTTTAGCCAGGCCAGCTAACAGGGATATCTCCCACCACCCAGCACTTCTTCTACAGCAGCTGCCACCCTGTAACAGAGATAGCTACAGAGGACATGTATGCACATCTCAGCTGCCACAGTTTGCAGATGTTATCAGTGTAAAGTGGGACAGTTCAGAAGAAACTAAGAGTTCTGTTCAGCTCTCCCTTCCAACCTTTCATATGCAGACAGGGCAAACCCTGTTTCGCAGCAGCAGCAGCAGCTAAATCTCCCTGCCAACATGAGTCAGAACCATAAAGAGTCTAAGCTACAATGCCAAGTTATGATCTGAGGCAGCTTTGGTGTGGGTATGTATCGCCGTTTCCAGCTCTGATTCGGAGACTAGAATCTTCTACAGAAGGGCAGAACAGACAGCTGCGGTTAGTAACTTCTTAAACTGACACAACACATTCTTCACAATCATCTGTAGCACCCTCTGTCTCCTATATATCAATCCTAGATGCATAATACATAATGCTCTGGATTGCATTCAAGAGAAGACACAACGAAAACTCAGTTACTATAACAGCAAAGAAATGTAGTGCTTCTTTTCAACTTAAGTTGATTATGGAAGCAGTACAGTACAGAATCCAGTATCATTAACACTACTCAAGTTAGAATATTATTCTTGCCATGCCATGACACTCCTAACATTTCAGGATTGCACACACAAAGGCCAAAAGCCTACACCCTGTGTAGGCTTGCCTGAGTCAGCTTGAAATCAGCTCAGGGCACTGCTACTCTGATGCTTTAGGACCATGCTACTGTGAGAAGGGGCAAGCCACCCTCCCTGCTGCCAATTCAAACTCATAACTAGCCTTCATCCATATCATCAAGCAGATTCAACTCAGAAGTCGTCTATACAATCACTAATACTGGCTCAAGAGAAAGGATATGACTGGCTTAAATTTTTCTTGGTGGGAGGGTGGACCTCTGACACCTAGGAGTACTGAATTCCATCAGTGTTAGCTAAGCATGAAATCACATCAACAAGCACCAGCAGTGATTCAACTACAGCAGCATTCATGTGGAAACCCAGGTAAAAAGACTTTCTGGAAGCTAAAGATGTTTTATGTTGCTGATCTCTATTTTTTAAGCTAGTTTGGCTACTTCTGGACCAGCTCAGGTGTACATGAACAAGCTGCAGACACGCTTCTGACTACAGTATGGGTTGTGGAGGTATGAGAAAAGGCATGGTGAACTAGATGGAGTTCAAATGCCACAACCCAGGTTAGAGGTACTACATCACTTGCAACAATATTTAAAAACAAGCAAAAAAGCAACCCCCAAAAGAACCCCTCTCTTGCAGAGTGCAGGACAGGTACTGTTCAGAAGTTATTTTCATTCTCAAGCATTGGGACTTTTTTATTTAGAACATAACAGCTTCTTAATAAATCTCTTCATTATACTCTGCCATTTCATACAAAAGGAGATAGACATATCATGTTAACATCCTGTTCAGGCTTTACCAATAATCAGACAGGGAATGGAGATCAGAACTGAATCTCCTGTTTGGTAAATCTGTTCCACATAACATGATGTTAATTACATTCTAGCCAAATTACATTTTTCATCTTAAGTCAGAGATCAAGTCTCAACTATTCCCCTCTCCCCAGATTTGTTTGGGTTTTTTACAATCCTAAACACTATGCCTGGAGATTGTAAATACCATGACATTTACCCTTTTTATCAGAGGAAGCATTAGTAAGGTATGAACAGCCTGTGAACAATTTAGCCTCTCTTCAAATCAGAACTAGAGCTCTAGTCACATAGACACTGAACTCAACATCAAAACTTTGTACATCATAGCTTGAATTCTAAAATATTTGAATTTGAGGGAGCAAGAGTCCCAAGAGCTTGGAAAAGAGTCTTTTGACAGGCAAATTTTCTTTTGTCAGTTTCTCCATAACAGAAATCCTGTATTCAGCCTCCACATCAAGGTGGGGAAAAAAAAAAAAAAAAGGAAGAAAATTAATATCTTTGTGAATACTGGAAAGGGAGGATAACAGTCTGAGAGACATGGGAGCTTCACTGCTTCAGCTGTAGAAGTTAATGTTTGCATATTCTAAGAGAACATTCTTTATGTACGTTTTACTTCAGAGTCCTCTCTCTAAGAACTCCAATGTTTTGCTGGTTTTTCTTTTTAAATTTTATATTAGGTGATTTCTAAAAGAAGGCTGTGATGATGGGAAGCACAGGTCCAGATCTGAGTAGAGACTCTTTAACTTCATGAAACCTGATTTGAATGGAGTTGCACAGGAACCTTTCTCAATCAAGATCTTTGCACAAAAATACTACTTACAATTCTTCTACTCTAATAACAGACCCTACACTTTCAGGCATCATATTTTCTTTTAGGTGAACAAGTGATTAATCCAGTTCAGTTATCTATGTTTCAGCCCTGGAGTATCCTTATCTGCAAGTTTGTTTTTATATATTCTTTTTTCATCCAGTAGTTCTTGCCAACTGCTTGAAAGTGTGTACCTTTAAAAATGATCCAGGCATAGGTAGGCCCACACAGCCTTAGTCAAGTGCACTAACAGGTGAAAAATGCTGAGAGGTTTTCCATGTCTTCACCATAAATTACTGATAAATTTCCTTTTTATTATAGATTTTACCAAGTGGGTAGCTTGGCAGGTCTGAACACACAAATAAAAGCATAGAAAATCTTGATAAAAAGAAACTGTGCTTGGGATTTGCCAATTCCCACAATGTTTCCTCTAATTGCATTTTTACCCCAAATGATTTGCCTGCAATTAACAGTTCTGCCTCCCCTGTCTTTGACACTGACTTAATCCCTCAAGAAGACAGATTGATGCAAAAATTGCTCTTGGCTGGAAGGATAATGACCTGAGTGCCCTCAAAAAAAGGGCAGGGAGAAGAATTCCTTGTTCTGGCTTTTTAATAGTGTAATGATACATTTGTGCTCATATCTTTATAGAAATTAAGGCTGGGGACCTCCCTAGTGGGTAGCTGTTATCAGTCAGATACTATAATTCCCCCCCCCCCCCCAGACACCTCATCTCAGATCTATGTGGATAACATGCGTTAGTCACTTAGTACAGCCTCATTTACATAGAGCACAGTGAATTAGATAGCCGAGACCTTGCAATCAATGTAAGAGCAAAACTAGACAAAGCCACGTTCACATGAAATTCAGTTGGCAAGACTTCCTCTAATAAAATGGCTTTAGATATTTCCAATTATAAAATTTCAGCTTTCCATAGCCCTTACCAAGCTGTGTTGATGCCAGGTGCAATTAATCCATAACAAAAGGGCACAAGTGGCAAAAAGAAAATTTAATAGCTCTGTCACAAGCAGCTTCATTCTTCTTCCTACAAACACAATAGAAATCACATCCCAATTTCCATATAGTGAAGACAAGTTAATTTCTTCCCACAATGTGTTATTCTGGACAGCCGTGCTGCAATGTATGTTGAGGTAGAGTAGAAGGCAACAAAGACAATAACAACAAAAAAGTTAAGTACAACCCCTGACCAAGTAATGATTAGTTCAGCCTTATCATTGTTTCTTCTAGTCAACATCCACAAACACAAGAAAAAACAAAAGTAGCACCTCAGTGTGTTTTGCAACTGAAATTCACGATAAAGCCCATACAATGGCCTCAGCTTGAAACCTTAATGGAAGGGAGATCCTCCAAGCCTTTCCAGCTCAGTTTGCAATTTACATTCAACCCACAGTTCCCTAAATCAACCTTCCATCCTGCCTCAGACAACAACCTGTGGTCTGGGATTGTAGTTTAAGAAAAACTCTAGGAGAGCTGCAGAAAGTAGAAACTCTTCCCACATCCAACATTAAAGAAGCCTGTGAATCTGTAGAAGGTAAACAAAGAATGTCCTTTTACAGGTCCAGAACGGGGCAGGTATGAAATCTGAACAGGATTATATGTGAATAGCAGATTCCCTAGTTGGCAGGAATGGGTCCCTCAGAGGACAGGGTGGTGTCACCTGCCTCTCTTTCAGCCATAAGAGCAAATTGTTTTATGTGTAACTGAACTCCATAAATAGTTGTCCTCTCCCCTAATAAAACTTCATCCTCAATCTCTGCCATGACTTGTGGTTGCTTTCCTTGCAACACTTAGTTCTGCATTAAAAAATAATAAAAAGCAGTTTCGATAAGTGATCTCCAAGCCCTTGTTATTTGTGTAATAAACTGGCACCAGTCAAGAACCGGGATTAGTAACTAACCAGATCAGACTCAGTAGGAGTCAGTCCTCCCACTCTATAGCAGGCCAAAGATAGGAGATACTTGTTTAATGAGGTTGGCAGTGACTGCTACAGTAGGGTGGGGAAAATATAATCGCACACATCACACCAACTTTAAAAGCAGACACCCTAGGGTAAATGTGTAGACAAAGGAGCCTCTTTCATTTTTGCATAGTCACTGATTTTGATCCCAGGACAGCCTGCTCTTTCTGGCCATCTCTATTTACATGCACTGCCGTGGCTACCTCTCACCCATGCCCGTGGTGAGGTGCTGACAGTGCTGATGGACACCTTCCAGCTACACCTGGCCAAAACAGTCTCATATTGCTTAGTGGTGCATTACTATGCCAGATACATTTTTATGAAGGGCACTGCCTTTAACTCCTTATCACAGCACTTAAATGGGAAGAAAACTGCCCTAAAAGGACTCGTTATCTCACCAGACCCAGAGCACACATACAAACATCAGGAGAGGGGCTGATGTCTCTGGCCTCAGAGAAGCTTTGAGGTAATACCTTCCCCCTCCCGCACTGAGCTGGAAAGCCAACCTGTGCCTGAGAGCTCAGAGCCACCATCCTACACGGGCTGTGGGACACTCGGGGAAGCATTCGTTTTTAAGGCTGTCGTGGTGTTCTCACATGCAAGATACAGGCCCAGGTGCCTCCCTGCTGCAGCTCATATGGGTGGGAGTGCAGCAGGGCACCCCTCTGACAGCAGCCTCAGCATTGGAAATGGAGGGGAAGCAGATTACAGATGGGTCATTTGGCACTGATCCACACCAGGAAGAGTGTCAGAACTGAATTGTGCCAGCAGAAAGCAGCAAATTCAGAAGTACCTCCAGATACAGCCAGTATCTCTCCCAGGGGGCTCAGTAGCTCATTAAGTTGAAGTAGAACCACCACTGTCATGTCCCAGAAAATGTTTACTACCACTGTTATACACCCCTGGCAGGCTCAGCATCCAGAGCGACAGACTTTCTCCACACTTCTCTGCAGAGAGGAAGATGATCTTCCACAGCTTGGTCTCACTGTTAGTGGTGGTGTTATAAATGAAAGGTAGCCCTGGAAACTGCACTGAACTTACAGTGCTACATGGTGTATATTTGGAATAAAAGTCACCCTCTCCCAACAGTTTTCTATCAGACTTACATGACACATGCAGGGCAGGTGAGTGGGACACAATTTAATATGTTTGTATTCACATGTGCATGAGGAACCGCTCAGAGATCAGCTCTGCCTGGGGACAGGGAAGCAGAAGTGCCAGACCTCCAGAGGAGCAGTCCTTTACTTCACTCCTTGAAGAAACAAGGCTAGATGTACCTCCCAGATGCCAGGTAGCTCTGATGAGCTGGGTCAGCCCCAGGCACATGTTACAGCAGTTTCTGGAGATGAACAGGTCCAGTCAATAGATACCACCTGGTCAAGGCCACCAAGGCTGTCCAGGAGCTCAGGGTTATGCAAAAGTGAAGCTCTGCAGCCTCTCCCCATCCCACCCCTGCAGCAAGGGAGTGGGAAGAAGCCTGAGGAGTGGAACATTAGTATTTCCTTAAAGCAAGGTTTTTACCAAAAGTTTCATACACTAAAGTGTCCATAAAGAAGAGGCCAGAACAAATGTCTGCAGTGAAACATCTACAAAGGAGGTAAGTTTAAAAGAATCCCCAAAGGTGGCTTTCACACTTGCTATCCAATACCACATTTCATCTCCATTTACATTCTGTTGCTTTCAAAGACCAAAAGCAGAAATTTCACAGTGCTATCAGCCCACAGCATTATCACTTACAGCACCTTTTTATTTCAATATCCTTCTTTGAATATCTTTTCTCTGAAAAATCTATGCTTTACCACTTCAGTAGCATCATATTCTATTCAAGTTCAGTTGTAAAAGTACTTGGAATTTGAAAATAAAACCTATATGAGTAAGGATCCAAAATTACACAACCACCTCAAAAGATATTAGTATTAATTTCTTTATATTTTCCTTCACTTTTCTAATGAATATAAAACTGAGTAGCTCATAATATATTTTGATGTTGAAAAGGTTTTTATTTTGTTGTACTCATGGGGATAAAAAAATATGTATTTTTAGTTAAAACAGACCTAATATTAGCTCAGGTCACTACTCTGCTAATTCAGATCTGGTTTCAGGATTCCTCAGTTTGTTATAGTAAACATCAGTGTAATTAAGAATCCTCTGATAAGACCAAAAGAAGAAATTTAAGTGCTACATAGGGTCTCTTTGCAGGAAAGGATATTGAAGTGATAAATTTCTGTATTTTTACGTTCTTAATTAATAATATGGAAACTGAAACACATGTTATCACACTACTGAGCCTCTTACAGGGACTGGAAGACATAGCTCAGGTTAAAAGCCATGGACAAGATTAAGAGCTACTTCTGTTAATAGATGACCTGCCCCAGGCAGACAATCCTTTATAAACTCCATTATTTTGGTGGTTTTAGATGAGAGCAATGGGGGATTAATCAGTCACCTGGTTAATTGACAAGAAAACTTACAGAGGAACAAAGAAAATGACCGAATTCAACATCCTTTTTATATGCAAACTGTGGTAAATTGGGACATAGCAGAAGTGTCCCAGTCCAAATTGTTTTTCTCCTTTCAATTCTGGCTTCTTTGCTTAGTACATTATGTTCCCTCTTCCACTTTTTTTCTTTTTTTAGAAGGCACATAGGAACTTCAGAAAAACAGCACATGCTCCCAAAGAAAAATCTTGAAGGACTGACAGATACTTGTGATTTCTGAGCATCAGTGGGGTTTTCTAACCACAAATTGTTCAGATGTTGTGGGCTTGACAGAATCTATTCCAAGCTTGTTGTTTCCCTGCTCTTTTTCACAGATTTAGAGTCACTGTTGAATGCTATGTGTACCAGCCCAGATGCTCTGTTCTAGCTATAAAACAGTTTTAGTCAGCTAACTGGATAAGAGAGCTTAAAATAGTACAGCCCTTTACTCTTTATCAGCTTAACATTTTCCAGTACACAACACTAGACTCTGAGAAATACAAACCAGCCTGTTTATAATTTGCATATATTTTCTGGAGCATTGTTTGATGTTGTTTTAATATTGGATTGAAAGAAAATGGGATTTAACTCTTTGCATTGTCATCTTAAATAGAGATCAAAGATCTCAGATAAATGAGTACTTTTCTATTACAGCAATTACTTGCAAATTAACAAACCACTTGCAAGAATTTTGCCTTTCTTTCAGTTTTAAGAAAAAGCCCTGTTTGGGGATTTGTGCCTTGTGTCCCAAAGCCAAATTCTATTTTCTAGACTCTCTCCAGACACCAGAAAAAGTCTTATTGTTTGGCCTTTGTCAGGTTTGAGATGAAAAGACAGACCTTTCCCTTACTCTTCAACTGCATAGCTGACATGGTGTTACGCTGTCATTACCCAAACCTCTAAATTCAGAAACAGATATCAAAACCTTCTCCAGTTCTAATCATTGCAGAATAAAGTGTCAAATGGCACTTATTTTAAGACCAAAATAATTTTGGCATGTTGAATCTTTCAAATCCCTAGTGGCACCATGCCTTTTGTCAAAGCTTGTGACACTACTCATGCCAATAAAGCATTTTGAATTGAACTGCCTTTTTGCCCAATCCTACTAAAACCATAGTAATTGGTTCAGACATAGAAGCTCAGCTGTCTCAGTGAGTGCTAAAGTTACCAGCCAATCCTCACAATGTCTTTGTTTTTTTTTTTTTTTCCAAGCCTGGAAAAATGAAGTGTAAAACAAGTGTTCCTGTTCATGTCACTGGCCTGGAAGGTTTATATATTTCCAACCTGTCTGATTTTCCATGTGTTCACATGACCAGTTTCAAACAAATGTGCCAGAAGGGTAGAAAGGTTTTCAGTTCCTACACATATAGAGAAAAAGAAAGGAAAAACTGATTAGCTCCTAACTGAAGGGTCCTGTATGAGTGCAACCCATAAATCCTTATAGAAGGAAAGCAAACATCTCAAAGATGGAGAGATTCCCTCAAAACTCAAACCACTTTAGACATCAGAAAATCCATCATGAGACACAAATCCTAAGAAGCCACTGTTCAACAGCCAGATTCTTTAACCCATGGAACTACTTGACCTAACATTAGTTGAGGTTTTTTCCTCCTTAAAAAGGATTTTCCAGCTCTAGGAGGGAATAGATATTGGTGTGCTGCTCAACTTCTGGTAAAAGTAGAAACACTATACACATTCTCCTTAGGCATTCGAGAAGCACTCCCTGACAGAAGTGTTATATCAGAACCTGCCATTTTGTGACTCAGTCAACACATCTGTCTAGATATGGCTGTCATTTTTATCAAAACCAAATATTAACACAACATGTAGTAATTGTTCCCTACACATTTCAAGTGCTGTGTAAAAACATGTCACCTTCTTCAGGTTTCTCATTATTCTGTGTTATCACAGAACCAGCCACATCACATCTGAACCTCCAAAACCAGGGACAAGACCCTGGTAGTCTTTTAATACTGAAACAGTGACAGTAGTTCAGCTGCCATGTGTCATCCCTATGAGAAATGCAAATACAATTTATTTTCATCAGTCCTTCCCAGTAGCAGTTTGATGTTTCAAAGAAATAATGAAATAAGCTTTATTCTAGTTATTGAAGTGAATTATTTGAGTATGTGAAGAGTAGCTAAGGAGATGAGCAGGATAGACAAAAAACACTTTGACATTCCCCCAAATTCAGAATTGCTTTGTTATCAATCTTATTTATAAAAAAGATTGAGGATCTCTCTAGTTGGCGATTCCCTTCTCCCTATCCTCTATTCCTCTAGCAGGACTCCTCTAATCCACTTGGGAGCAGCAATCATACAGAAAAAGAGACAAACTGACAAAGTTGACCTTCCCTTCTCCTTCCCATCATTCTTGCTGACCTAGCATCTCACACATTCTCCAAGACTTTTGCCTGCCATGTAAATGAACAATTAATTTAATTTAATATTTTAGCATCCTGATGAAATATCCTTTTTTCCTTGCTGAATTCTCATCCTCTGGGACTTATCCTCCAGTTATGTAGTAATCCCTCCCAGGGTAGACAATCTGCATTTAAGAGAGACATTAAAAAAAGAATAAACCACTAAAAACAGATTAATCCTTCAGTTTATGTTACATACTAAAAAGAAACAAGAGAGCTATGAATTCAGAAGAGGTATGAACTATTATTCCCTTTTACAGTCTGCTTTGACACTATTCTAAACAAAGGAAACAAGATTCTTCCAGTACTCCCTTATTTGGAGCTGCTCTGTAATTTATTTCTTACAGAAACCTCTGAAGGGCTCAAGACCCCAGGGATTCTGCAGGTGTCTTGAGCTGCAGCACTGCAGGTTTTTAACCTTCAGAAGTACGTTCTGTTATGCTACCAAAATCTTTTTTCCCCTCTATCTTCGTCAATAAGGTCCAACAGCAGTTTAGTAACTGAAGTTTCTAACGTAGCTCTGATCTCTTAAAACTGTCAGACACATGGATTTCCCCTGGCAAAACTCCTAATGACGTACTAGTCTTACCGTAACTAGATAGGAAAGCAGAATAATTTCCCTTATGTAGACAGGAATGTGCAGTATCTACCATGACCTGGATTCTGATCTCATTTACATCTCACTTATTCACTGACTGCAGTAAACTTGGTATAACTAGGATAAAGCTTTTGTGACAGCATATGTACAGGTCCCTAAAACTACAGCAAAGTATAATTCTGAATCCAAAGGCAGGCAGATTCACTATCAAGAGTGATGATAAATATTTTTATATAATTATGGAAACAGCAAGTAGTTGTGTTCTATTCACCAATACTTATATTCAAGTCATATACGTTGTATTCCTGACAGTTGAACCAGTTTGAAAACTGACTGTTAGCAGGGTCTGATGCAGTCATAAACACTGCTATCATGCTCCAGGTTTCCAGCCTCTTGGTTTCCAGCATACAACCAAAGTAGATGACCTGAACAAAAAAAAAAAAAAAAAAAAAAAAAAAAAAAAAAAAAAAAAAAGAAAACCCAGACAACCAAAAATTTTATTCCAGACTTACAACTTTAAAAAGTTTGACTAGCCTCTCTGAAAGCCCTTAACAGATGTTCTTGAGTTACTGCTAATGTAGAGAGCACGCTGTCTGTATGAAGGGGGCCTATACTATTAGGATTCAGTGAGGCATGCATAGAGCAGTAAGTCTCTTTGTGGTTTTAAGTGTTTGTCCTCAGATTAGCCAAAAACACACATTGCAGTTGCACATGGTTTTACACTCTCCATTTTACAGAATTCCATTGCTTTAGTTACCATTCCTCTAGTTACCATTCCTCATGCTTAGAAAACAGGGGAGCACAGGGATATGGAAAAGTCCTTGATTGAAAGGGCATTTTTTGAAGTATTTACTCTGTAGCAAATACCTTAGAAGAACATAAAATAAGTCTGAAACAAAGGGACCTGTTGAAAATCCTCATCTCAATGGGGGATAAGTGAGTAAAAAAAAAAAATAAATATCACTAGTCTTAGAAAATTTTGATGTATCTACTGTTCTGCACCATTCCTAAACTTAAAAGTAGGAGCATGATACTAGACTATTCTAGTTTATAGTTTAGTCCTTGGGACACTGCATTTTAAGAAGTGAACCTGAGCTGAAACAGCACCCAGAATCTGAACTTCTGCTTCCCATGTGAAAGCTGGTCATGTTAAAAAACAAACAAGCAAACACAAACAAAACAAAACAAGAGAAACAAACAAACAAAAAAAAAAACAACAAAAACAAGACCAAAAATGGGAGGTTGGGCTACAGCTACCCTTTTGACAGTAACTGCAAAGGCCAAAGGAGAAATTTCCTGTGAGGAACAAGCTTAGACTCATTACTGGATTTTTGGCCTTCACAGCACCACAGTACACTTGGATGCCGAAGGACAACATGGCGTGAAATTTATCGCAGTTGGGGCATATAAGTCATGGTAAATAGAATTAGTGGTGAGCCTTGGCTGTCCTCCATCATCTGATTAAGAAAAATAAGACCCAAAGGAAACAACTAGGGGACTAGTTGAGAATTGGAAAGATATACCTGAAGGCCAGGGTACAGTGAGCCTTGGAAAGGTAGAAGAGAATTATGCTTCTTCCTACAAGTCTTAGCATCATCTGTTTTAAGAGCATCTGGCACTTGCTAGCACCATACTTCCAGTTAGGGGGGTAATATAGATGACTAGGGCCTGAAATGCAGCTTAGAAGCAGCTGTGAAGTCTGTTTGCATGCATTAGGAAAAGGCTGAAAGTCAAATCTGCAAAGGAAACCTGAAGTAGTAAGAAAAATGATGACATGGCAGGATATGCGGAGCACAGAGTGGCAGAGTAAGAAATAGGATTTATTCTCTTTCTCAGTGTGCTCTTTCTCTACTGCAGCCTCAATCCTCTTTGTAACAGATGGCATATCAAGCATGTGCTGGGCGAGCTTTGCTAACATTTAACATTTTGGAAACTAGTTTCCTTTAAGCTAGCTGTTCATGGAGGTATGTGTGACAGTTGTAGTGAGTCGAAGCTGCAAGGGTGCCTTTTCTGAGCTGCTTGTAGCTTATAAATAAAACACTCTCCCACTAAGGAAGGCTTAAGAGGCAATTGAGTATGGGAGAAGCTGGGGGTAGAAGCTAATGCAAGTAGTTGTCCCAAAAGCTTCAGGAGTTAAAAGCCCAACAACCCCACAGCCATGAATAAAAGCAAGAATAACTGGATGGGAAACCTATATAAGGAGAGAAGCCTACAGGAAGTTGCAGGCTGTAGAAATTCCTAGAGAAGTGTCTGCAGTATAAAGCCTTCAGTTAGAGCAGAGGGAGACCCCCCACACTTCCACAGAATTATTCAATTGTGGTTAAAAAAAAAATAAAATAAAAAGCAGTATGCAAAGCACTTTTTGATGGAAATAAAGTATTAAGTTCTTATAAGTCCTAGATGTTAGAGAAGTCCTTAACAAGGCAGCAGTATGGGTCTAAACCCAGAAAAGGATGAACAGATACTTACATTTCATGTCCATGCTTGTCTTAGAAGAGAGTGACTCTCTCTGAGCTGTCTGCAGTCTCAACAGCCAGAGGGAAGCGGGAGAGGAGACCAGAGGGAACACAGTAATGCATAAACTGAAACTAAGCATGGGGAGCAGCTGAGATTAAGAAAATATAAAGTTAGACTGGATTAGATCAGCTAATATGAACCTGCCTCTTACAGCTTGTTAAAATAAGAGTGTAAACTCCTTTTGATGCTGTGCATTGGAAACAAGCTTCAATTTCACAGCTTCATTAACCAAGCACCACTCTTTCAGGTATTTTTATTTTCATTTTTATGCATCTATTATATAAATGTAAGGTATAAAAGATAAAATGTCTTGCATTAAATCACAGTTCATTCATTCCAGTGAAGATGGGACATTATGTAAATGGTACCTTTTGAAGTTGGAAAAGAAATTGCCATGAGGCCCTTCTGGGATCCATTCTGATTTCCTATGTATTTGCTCTATTTCTATACATGACTGATGGAATTGTACTGAAATAAGGGTTTCTTTGTTGCTGTCAATACAAAAGGGAGAAAATGGGCAAGTAACAAAAGAGCAGTACAACAAAAGGTTCTAAATCAGTCACTTCAAAGAGTATGGGCTGGATTCAGAAGACTTATTTCAGCACTGCAAAGGTACACAGACAAACAGGGTGACTCAAAGAACATAAGCTAGGAATTTATGTTTCCGCTACAGTCAGTAGAAAGAAATGGATGCCACTGAAGAACAATTCTAAGCATTTAACAGTGGCATTTTGACTTCAAACACAGATGAAATTAAACTCAGCCATTTGATAGGGAATCAATGGAATTTACAGGTTACTTTATTAAGTAATCAAAACACAGGCATACATCAAAACCCACTCTATGGGCATGAAGCATCACCTATATTCTCTGGTGGACATCCTGAAACCAAAGCACGACACAGGAGAAAAGGTGCTAGGTCATCCTTTTGACTTGATTACCACAAGAAGCAGCTGTCACAGTTGGAGGTTCAGGACTTGTCCTCACTTCAGAACTGAATATCTGTGGGGATGCCACAAAAACCAGACACAAGGGTGCTCCTTGCAGATGTGTCGTGCAGAAGGGCAGGTGTTTCAACAGCATGATCGCACTCCCACAGCCCTGAGCCTGGAGGAGTACCTAACCCACAACCAAGTATGGCATCCCAGCATCTGCCAAATGCTATTGGAAAGAATGAGTCCAAACTAGATCTAGGAAATTATTCTGATAGATTGAAACAAGCACACACTAAAGCTGTGGAAGTGTTTTCCCAGTGGCAGTATTGCTCCAAAAGGAGCATCTATCACTGAGAATCTTTACTCCCAGTAGGACTGGCTGGCTGAACAGGGATAGCCACTCTGCTGGGGATGCTGCCCTTGGACACAATTAAAAAAAAGACTCAGTCTTGCAGCTTAGATGAGACTGATCTGCTGTTACTGACTTTACTGAGCCTTTCTGACTCTCCAATAAGAAAACAAATGTGACACAGTCCCAGAAAACCCCATCTGATCACTCTCAGGGGGCTGCTGTTTCTATTTGTACCAGTGCTCCAATACAACAGTCATGATGAGACCTTTGTCTTCAGAAGCAAATTAAGAAGGCCTTTACCCCACCATTTCCTTTCCATCCTCTCAGGAACAAGCATGAGACTGACATGGACGAGGAAACACACAGCGGTCCTGCCAGGGACAGAATAAGGGAGTGTTAAATCCTAGTCCAACTACTGCTATTTTTGACTGATTACGTGACAAACACAAAAGAGAATCTCGGCACCACACACAATAAACCTATGAAACTTGGCAGGTTTCTTTGACATGTCTGGGAAGCAGCTTGCTGCCATAGTGATTTTGCTCCTCCCTCAAACTGACACGGCTGGAAAGGAAGAAAGATTCAGAAATACAAACAGAGATCAGGGACCATTTGCAAGGGGATTTAACAAAAATCTTCTCTTTAGGCAGAACAAACATGATTGTTTTCAGTGGGAAAAAAAAAAAAAAAGAAAAAGATCAAAGTCCAGGAAAAACTTACTAGTTTTTTTTTAAACAGCAGTGAGAATACTAAATGTAGAATTGTTCTGTATTTGCTTCTGAAGGTCTATTTTATAAGGATAGCTGTGGTGTGACCAGCATTTTCTTTCTCCTAAAACGATCCCCACTGCTGCTACCTCAGGAACAGCTCGAGGAGTGAAAGAATTGTGAGAATGTCAGGTGCCTGCTAGCCCCAAACCTCATGTAAACCTTTCTGACTCATCTCCACAAAGATGATAGTAAAGTGCTCAGAGTGGACAATGTTAGCACTAGTGGAAATGTGTCGGTTCTGATGGTGAAGGAAAAGGATGTCTTGTAGCATGAAGGCAACACAAATATGTTTCAGAACTCCTTTTTAGTGTGAATTAAGGGCAAGATAGGGAAATCAGAAGAGGGCTGAGAGTAGTCAGGTTCAGAAATCTGTTTATTTTTATGCCATTCTTTTTTAATTAATAATATTTCAAAACATTTAAAATTATTCTTTGGATCAAGATACAGTTCAGCAGGTTTGAAAAGCACTGTTTTTATGTCATTATCATGAAGAACCACCACCAATGACTTCTACATATGTAACATTTAATTTGCAAGTTAAAAAATCCTTTTAATTGGAGGCAATCATTTAAACTTTGATTTTCTACAGTGCCTTGTGATAATTATTCTGATGCCAACACTTTAAAGGGGAAGGTCAAAAGTCAGAAACCAGTCACATGTTATCAAGAATTTCCTCTACAGATTTAGTCTGTTAAGAATCTTACCCTAATCCTTCCAAGGTACTCCTTAATGCTAATAAATCTGCATCAAACCCTCTGCAGGAAACTCCTGTGCAGAACATAATGCCTACTCAAGTAGCTATTTATTGCAGAAAAGGCAGAATTAAAAAAAGAAAAAAGATGTCGTTGCTTTCATACAATGAGATTTTATCATCTCTTTGTGCAATCTCTATGAGCATCATTCAACTTTGAATTTCAGATTTTTCTTTTAGTCAGCTTCCAAACTGTACTTTCCCAATACAAAATGAAATAACATTTAGCCTGTGACCTTCAGTCACAGACACTCCTGGAACAGACAGCACATCAGCAGTGTGGCAGAGCAAGATTGAAACACACCGACTACATCATGTGTGTGGCTCTCGAGGAAGCTCCTGCACACAGAATGAAGCAATGAACAAATTATTTCCCTATTCTCACCCCCCCAGTTTGTACTCTGGAGCATCAAACTCTGGGGCAGGGTGGGGAGGGGGAAGGGGGGCAGAGCACAGGGTGCAGGGACTACATGTAAAGGATCATCGGACACAATATTTTAATTTGTTCTCAAATATAGGAGCGCAATGCAAAAAACCTGAAAGGTCTAAAAGGTCATCAAGATTTAGCCAAATGTATCTGTGTCTACTCACTTTAAGAAACCAACTCTGTGGGATTATTCGGATAAATAAGACTACAGAACAAAACTATATACTAGAAGAGTAAAATAGAGAGAGAGAGGGTTTTATTGGGGGTTATCATGGTAAGAAAATATCTCAATTTAAAGGCAACCATAAACAAAATATAGAAGTAGGGTCAAAAATAAATTGCTTTTAGTCTAATTAAAGCAAGCCTCATACCTGTGCTGTAGCTAGGTTTCTTCTCTTACTATCTTTTCAGACAAGTAACATATTATTCAGATTAATAGACAGGAAAGTCAACACGGACTGTCCGTCAATCACCACTGTAGCTACGTAACTGTCCCAAGACATGTCAAAATTACAAAAGGATGGGCTGTTTTCTTCATGCTCTTACTGCACTGGTGAAATACCAGTGAGGCCCAAATACTGAAGAACTTAACAGTTCTTTTCTCCCTGTTTTCTACTTTTTTATATACATTTTTAGTTAAGCAAAGAGAGCTAATACAAATCAAATTAAATTAGGACTATTAAACTGTGTCGCTTGGGGAAGATTTTCAACATGGTTGGCAGGGAATTAGGCAAACTTCTCCTCTAGCATTCATGAGAGTTTTGCTCTGCATTAGTTACAACAGCCCCTGTTCCAGCCAATTCCTACAACCTCCAGTATTTCTTAATGCAAGTTTAAATTGGGCCCATGAAGCACTATGAAACATGCACATTGCTCATTTACAACTGCAGACATGGGCAGAGGCCCAGGGAGATTCCAGAAAGATGTTTTATTGTGAAAACAAGGAAGCAGAAGGTGTAACAAGAGCTGTTACTGAAGATAATCCCCTTTTCTTTGCTGTATAAAGTAATATTTTTCAGTGTTAAAGATGATATCTTCCTCTGGAAAACTTCACCATTGCCAGATGAGGACAGCCCAGAATAAAACACAGATATACAAATAGCACAGGTCCTCTCTCTGAGGGGCTGGGGAAGGCATCCTGCCTCTCTGGCAAACCAGACATCACCATGCTGCTCCCCTCCCTCCACAGCTCCTCCAGGCTAAACCAGGGCAGAGCGTGAAATCACCCCTCAGCGACGCCGATGGTGGTACTGATAAGCGTGGGCACATTAAAGCCCTCCACCAGAGCCAGGGGCTCACCAGGTATGCCCACATCACACTAGCCTCCCGTGGAAGGAGGTTACCACAATGCCCACATTTCTCATCGTAAAACGGTTTTCTGCTGTAGGAAGATTAGGAAGTGGTCACTGAGTTGTACTTTTTTGTGCTACACACAATTCATTATAGAAGAAAAGCAACTGCCAGAACTGCATTTTTGTTTATCCTGGCTCCATAAATGGCAAGATTGTTAGTGAGCAGTTTTACTGGATGTTGCTTTTGCCCTTTTGACTCACTTTTCCTTCTTTGATTTTGAAAGAACTAGAAAGTAGGGAAATGAAAGTTGGCACATGTTCCTCTTTCCCTCTTGAGCTCAGAAAAGGCTTAAAAAAAAACCTTTTTAGATATCATGATAGAGCAAAAGCATTTATGAAAACACACATGGCTTTCAAACACTACATTGAATTTATTTGCATTTCTGATGCCTTTTTTACTACGTTATCTAAACTTAGTTTACCTTTTAGAATTTAGTAAGAAGAACAGCAGGAATATTTTAGAAAAAAATAGCTGTATACATATGGAATTAAAAATTACTCATAGAAATTACAGTTTCTCATGTTACAAAATTTCCTTGTTAGAATTCATAATCTGCTACTTTCAGCACGTATCAAAAGAGAGTGTAAAAAGTAAATCTTTTTTTCACATTTGTAACATTTTCCTGCAAGAAAATAGAGTGGTTTGGTTTTCTTTTCTTTTCTTTTCGCTTGTGTATTGCATAAATAAGTAAATAATAGTTGAGAAACACATCCCTATAAGTAGGCAAGAACTGAGGCAATATCTTGGTGTAGCTTAACTTCACATACCACACAGAAATCATTTATGTGATTAGAAAGAACTGGATTTCAGAAGGAATCAAAAATTGTAAGACTTGGAACCTGGACACACAACCTGAGGTATTCAGCTGTCTGCTTTGCTGGAAACTAAAAGTAAACAAATGAACATAACTCATAACTGCTTTTACTGGTATTGCTTCATAAAGTATACTTTCCTCCCAAAACCAGCAACAAACAGAAACGAGCTGGCAAAAAGATGAAATCCCTTTACACACAGTGTTTACCTGAAAACACAGGCAATAAAGAGAATGTCAACTGCAGCAGCTCCAACCTTGTTTGTCACTAGATTAACTAGAGAGCCAACAAGGACAATGACTCAACCATTCATGCCTATTAGGCCTGCGGTGAAAGGCGCCATTCACTCACCAGCTGGCATGGTGGAAAGCTATCTAAAGATGTGAACAAGTGTAAGGGGTAGAGACAGCATGGCCCTGCTGCAATCTGAAACCAAAGCTGCAATTAATTATACATGGAATGCGGCCAGGCACTCCCAGCATTGTAGTCAAATAGGACCACACAGAGAAAAGAAAATCCTTTATCACATAACATGCACTACAGAAAGACAGTTAGGGTCCCTGCAATAGAAGAAATATAAATATTTTTTAATTCTTTACAGGACCATTCCTGTTGACAGTGTATATGAGCTTATACCTTGAAACTTCAAAGTTTGCTGCTTCTGTTTTATTTCCAATAAAAGGCTTATGTACTTGTTTATCTATTCTTCTACCACCAAAATCAGCCACTTCATAGATTTTTTCCTTTCATACATGCCTTTTGTCATCACACTTATAGTAATAACTTTATACTATTCTAGTGCTTGTACCCTAAAAATATTTCAATCTTCTGGATCACCAAACTACTTGCAAATTGCAAGTCTAACCTGGGAAGTTCCTGATAGTGTCAACCTCACATGTGCACAGCCTACAGAATCCCAGATACTGTAGGCAAGTTTCAGATGAGACCAGCTTCAGATAATTTCCCCTTAGTGTAATTCTCCAAGACTGCACAACCATTTTTCCTTTGGTGAAAATTGGATATAAAAAGCATGCCTCAAAGCAAAATTACAACAAAAGTGGTTATGGTCTGCCAGAATGATGGAATCCCATCAACATCGCCCACATCACGAAAGAAGCAGCGTTCCCAAAATCTGAGATGTGTAGTGTTAAACTTGTATCTTCCCATCATGATCATCATTAAACACTATTACAGTACTATTTTGAGGCTGAAACTAAATTAGGACCCCTGGGTGTACTACCCAGCATACATACTAATAATCAGATACTGTAGCTGAAGAACTTTGCAATCTAAATTGGAAAAAAAAAAAAAAAAAAAGAGCCAACCACACAAACCCAGAAAAAATAACACCAAACAAAAAACCCTCTACATTATCCATTTATTTTGCTAAAAAGGTAGACGCACAGGCAATCCATGCAGGGCCAGGAAGAAAAGAAAGCTGATCCTAGGCAGGAATTTAACCCCATATTCATTCATCTATATCTTAATCCCTGTTTGTTCATTATTTCTGTCATTTGTTTATTTCCTTGATTAATATCACAAGACTCGTTCCAATATACTTATTTAACCATATAATTCCTATTTGGAGTGTAACACTGAAATCAATGGGAAGCTGATGACTTGAATAGAAGTGGTCTACAGCCTTTTCAGAACGGGGTACGAGTTATTCAAGGATGAGATATTACTTCAAGCTTATTCTTTATAGTGCCAGTATATCTTCAATTTCAAGATACTAAAATGTTGAACGTTAATTAAATCATTTTTATAATTAATAAAAAATTGTGAAGGCGAAGTGAGATGGTGTTAACAGCAGAAGTTGTGAAGGTATGCATCTGCTTTATTACAAATTACACACAAGCAACCTTAGAACCCTTCAAAAAGATAACTCTATAATTGCCATTACATACCATGAAGGTATGTTATTAATTTACTGTGCAAAAAAAAAACATGTGATTCAGTGCCACGCTGGAAAGCACCAAAAGGCTGAACTAGACCCAGTTCAGTGCTTGCAGTATAGCTCCTCTTTTACTGCCTAGCACACTTCTTGTTGGCAGATGTTATTTTCACAAATTGTCACCATGTATTTTGACTCAAAGGAGAAAGGGACTGATTCAGTATGCATTCATGGATACATATACTGCTAAAACATGCAGAGATCTAAATCTGCACATAATACAGCCCAAGTTAGCATCTCTCATGAACATTAGACTTATTAGCAGGAAAACACGCTATCTCTGAGGATGCTTTTTGGGTTTTGGGTGGTTTAGTTGGGTTTTTTGTTTGTTTTTTGTTTGTTTGTTTGGGTTTTGGGCTTTTGTGTTTTGTTAGTTTGTTTGTTTTTTAATGATTTTTGCTTTATATATCACTGTCTCTCTAAGGCCACAACATGTTGAAAAAAAAAAATCAACTTGGAAAAGGGGAAAGGAAGTTGCAATGACCAGGTCTGGCAGCACCAGCACCCGTTCAAAAGCAAGAGGAGCCTGGCAGAGGACCACACCAACGAGATAGTACCAATAGGTGTCCCCGAGTTCCTCTCTGCTGTCGGTAGCCTGCGTGCAGGTAGGCAGAAATATGACAAGCAGCAGCGAGAGTGCACAGAGGGGCAGATGAAAGGCACCCCTTGGGAGCAGAGATCCCCAAGCCACAGCCGGAGCACAGCTGGCTCAGCACTCCGACAAAAACCCACATGAGGAGAGGGAAGGAAACACACAAAAGGAGCCTTTTGGCAGCAGCCTGAAGTTACATCCTCTCTACTGCATTGTAAAATTTGAACTGCTCCTTAGAGTCAGAGAAATATAAACACTTCCACAGCATGACTGGGCAGCAAAAGCAGGTGCCTCCCATCACGTCAGGAAAGAGACTCATCCCCGAAGCACAGCTGAGTGCACTAAAAGGACCCCCAGTAAATAGATCTTTTGGTTGGTTCGTTGCTGGTTTTTAACCTCATGCTGTGTATTACTGTGGCAGCCCACATTCCACCAGCTGTGCAAAATTCCTCTGTGAAAGGTAAGAAAGTATTATTATCCTTCACATATGGAAAAATGCTAAAAACTGTATTTTCAACATGATTTCAAAAATTAAGCACCAAGTGGGATTTTCAGTTGCCTATAAGTACTTAAGACTACTGGTGATTATGCAGAAAGAGGAGGTAAAGAGAGAAGATAGTACTATAAATCCTGGATGACTAATAATTTGAATCAGTTGTGGTGGATTTGAAGCACATGGAAGAAGTAGATCTACCAGCTGACCATTGTAATCCTCTCCTCAGGGGAGCAGAACCAATATTTTGACCATATAAGTATACATACATATAAACAGACACACACACTCACAACCTCTTCCAGTCCTATTAAACTGGACAACCTACAATATAACATGAAAAACATTTGACACCAGTTGTCCAGTGATTTTGGGGGGGTGGAAAATGAACAAAAGACACAAACAAAAATGCCAAATAAAACACAAACATTTAATTTCTAAAAATTAAGAAATTGTCACATTCAACTAGACTGACCTCTTGAGTTTAGAAAGCAGAAACTTCTGTGTTCTGCTTTAGGATTTAAACTCTCATTAAAAGTCAAACATCAGATACGGATATCAGGGGCGAGTGTAGCTTGATCCAATCTCTTGCTTTAAGTGAGGAAGATAGGAAACCTACAAGCAGCTCAACACAATGCCAGCACGGGACTTGCTTGCTTTACCACTGGAATTTATATCAATGACCAAACTGAAAAGGAAGTGTGACTGTGCAAGGCAAGTCTGATAAAGTTGGGAGGTCAGGGGGAGGAAGGGAGGCAAGATGCTGGAACCAAACACCAAATCTTGGACAGCTTTCAGGCACTTGAAGACATCACAGTTTGGCTGCAAAAGTCCCATTTATATTGGACTCCAGTTTCTAGAATGCAAAATTAACCGTTGTACCCATTAGTCCCATTTTTCACACTGGATGTGAAGCTGAATCCAAAGCACTGCCATCCAGGGTCATTTCTACTGCTGAAGAGACTGGTCTACAGCAGAAGGTCTCTCCAGGCAATTCTGTAACAGTTTTAATTGTTCCTAATTTACCATTATTTAATCATTTCCATTATCCAAAGAAAAAGAACATACAAAATTTGGGAAGACACACACACACACACAAAATAGGGTGTTCTACTTTGATAATATACTTTAAAGTGTTATGTCAGCCCTACTGTTGACAGTAATCCTTCCTATAGTTTTCATAAAAATGGCTTTCTTTGTAATCAGAGCAAGAAAAGTCTGTTAGCACTTCACAGCAACTCTGTTCACACAGGATTTGACTTTTTTTTTTTTGGGCCCCACAGAAGTTACTTGAGGAGTACGGAGCTGTGAATATCTCAGGTTGCAAAGTGGCCAGCTCCCATGGAGGGGACTGTCCTCACACCCAGGCACCAGCTTCCCATCTGCACACTGCTTCAGTGGTGACTTACTGGCATTTTCCAGGGCAATACAACCAACCCTGAATAACGTGTTTATAAGATCTAAAGAAGAAAAGAAGTGCTAATGAGAAATCAGCTCATTGGCATCTCATTTTTTGCCACATATTCAGTTATTTGTCATTTGCTTATGTCTTCTGATTGATAACATTCATGCCAGCTGCTAGCTGAATGGGAGCTTTCCAGCGACACCTAAATAGACTGTTTGTCCTCATTAGCGCTTTGTACAAATTCATTCAGCAAGGAATTGCAGACTGTCATTAGGCAGGTCCAGTCTTTCAAGTTCTGCTGCCACTGTCCAAGATGTTTGCTTTAGCAGACTTTCCCCTGCTTCTGTTAGTTTGTCATAAGAGAACCGGTTTCTATTACTCCTAGTTGTTTTTTGTTGTTGTTTTTGTGTTCCATCACAGTGGTTTCCAAGCCTACTTTCATATTGCAATACAAGGGGAGAGGGGAAAAAAAAAAAAAAAAAAAAGATCTACACATGCTACATCTTTGGGGTAATAGATGTCATTGTATAGTATATTTGCTTTCCACTTTTCTTGCATACACCAAGTAAGAGAGACCTAGCCTGACCTTTTATTTTTCTGCACTGAGAGACAGATGAGTTGAAATTTATAGTAAGTGACTAAATGTGGCACATAACTTCAGTAGCTGAACTTGAATGAAAATTATATTTAAAGTGAGTGTGAGATTATTGTTGCATTTCAAAACAAATATCCCTGCCATCCAGCATGCTTGGGAAAGGGTATGCAAAGCTGGAGTCAGGCATTAGATGCAAAACACTGATATTCAAGAGAAGTAGCAGCTGTTTTCTCTATGGTTCTAATAATTCAAAGAAAAGCTTTTTTCTATTTTTTTTTTTTTTAATTCTCAACAGCAATAACAGATCCTTCTTCTACTACTTCTCCTTTTAAGATCTTACACCTACCTATAAGCATGGTCCTCTGGCATCAAGTTTTTGCCTACAATTTACCACCTTCTCAGACTGTTCATCATAGGGTATATATGCTAACCATAGGATATATGTTACTCATTTTCCTTTCAGGTGTTGCTCTTCAAAAGAGTCTGTCTTCACCATGGTTCCAAAGCACTACCA
Organism: Tyto alba; assembly: GCF_018691265.1. Taxonomy (NCBI): domain Eukaryota; kingdom Metazoa; phylum Chordata; class Aves; order Strigiformes; family Tytonidae; genus Tyto; species Tyto alba. The sequence continues at coordinate 11,176,839 of NW_024881313.1, forward strand.
AGAGAAAACAGTCCTTTAGGACATGGCCACAATCTGCTACACACCTACATAAGGCACCAGGAGTTTGCAAGGGAACAATACAAGAGGTGCTGAAAGACAATTGCCAGCAATATTAAAAAAAATAAAAATAAAAATAAACAAACCTTGCTACCCCTAATTTAAAAATGTAGAACTGTGTTGAGTCCTGTCTCCCACTGTCAGAGACAAATACACTCTATAGATGGAACAACTGTTACCTTAAAATAAACCAGGGTTATCCACTGTATTCCAATATATTTATTATGTGAATGACTTCTAGCTTGGATGCCAACATGTGATCAGTCCTTGAATTCACCCTTAGATATCTTCATGTTAACATTTTGTTGTGAATCCTATGACATCTGGAGTTTGTTAGGGAGTGAAAATTTATTTTCAGAATATCTACAAGAACATTTCTACCTTTATTTTTAAATCAAAGCTAAATAATTACCTCTAGCTTTATTGTTTTATGTTTATGAAGAGAAGTTTGAAAGTATCAAAGCATGCTCAAAGTTACAGGTAAGCAGAAAAAAATACAGCTATATCAGGACACATTTTTGAAAAGGATCTACATAAATGACACTTCACTGATAAAAAGGATAGTGCTTTAAACATTTCTGTATCTTACTGTCACTTTAAGAGTACAGAAAATTCAGTAGAAATAAAAAAAGAACTTAAGAGACTCTTCTGGAAGATAACAAACACCAACAAGTTCTCTGGAAAAAGAGGGAAACAGTGACATCATTCCTAACAAATTATAACATTTACTGACAGAGGTAGATTTTCCAGAACAAAAGCATTCCAAGAGTTCTCACACACAGTCTTTAAAAAAAATTTTTTAAGTGTTTAGAAATTTTTTATTGGACTTTCAGAGAGCAGCTTGGTTGTTAAGAGTATTATCTCTTTAGACTAAAGTGCACCAAATTAATACATTTATCAACAACAAAGCCCTCTACATGTAAAAGACTGAGAACAGGTTTCAACAGGAGTCTTTGGATGTGTAAGTCTCCATATACGTTAACATCTGCATCCAAAAGCTCTGGATAGATGTTTTCAATGTGAAGTATAATGCTTCGTTAACATTTTCTTTCAAATCACTTAACCTAATTTAGTAATTTTTCTGCATTTGATTTACTGCATGTCAGATACAACTGTGCTTCTGAAAAGCAGAAAAAAAAGTAACATCTTGTCAATGGAGGAGATATGTACACACTGAATGAACTAAAGTTCTTTGGAAAAACAGCAATAGCAACAGATCATGTCTGTGTGAAAGTTAAAGCTACATTGGTATTTTCATTTTTGCAATTAAATCAATTTTTGTTCTGGCAAAAGGCTTAGGATTAAAAGCAGAGCATTTTATTTAGCTGCAGGACAACTTCAACATGGACAGCAGCAATGCAAGCTTCTATGCATTTTTTAGCAACTGCCTACCCTCTCTTGGAGAGACTGCTATGAAAATCAGTTTTCCATATTTCTCATTTGGTGCATGAGCTAATTTTAGAAATATCACTTATAATTTTTTATTCATATTACAGTTTCAAATTCCTTTATTTCAACATCAAGAGGTGTGATCGGTGAAAGCATGAGCTTCCTGTTGCTACTCAGCATATCAGACCAGTCATGTCAACCCTTCACTGTTTTAGTCCCATGATAGATGAAGCTGCCATATGCTGGTTTCTTTAGATCACCACTCCTTCTCTACTAGACACAAACTGCATCTGCAGAACTCAAGTTTCCCTGTGTAACCAAAACCCAAGAAACCTTAAGATTATTATCTCCTACGATTATTAAAGTCTGCAATCTTATGAGAGCACAAAATCATGAAAGAAACAGGAACCATGTCCTTCAATCAAAAGAGAGGTCATGCTTTCTCCCAAAGGAGATCCTTAATTGTACTGTCACCTGAGTCAGTCAGGCTCATCTCTGAGATGAGGAGGATCTCAGCATACATCTGGTCTTTCCAGTGAAAGGTTATTCACCCGAGAAATGTAAAGACTGAAATTGCTGACTGGGATTCATTTCATTCATCAACTTGTGTAGGTTTTGACAACTTAAATAATGTAAAGAGTCTACATATTTATACCATATTTGCAAAAACATACATCTGGTCTTGGACTGTAAAATAGATGCACCACTTCTACCCTGCAATAGGAAGAATGAAAAACCTCTGTAGAGATTCCAGGTACTATCTTCAAAGAAAATCACAGCCCACAAAAGGCTCTGCTCTCAATTTAGTTCCTTTGAACCACAAACACTGTATTATTGGAACAGCAGTTCTTTTTATTTTCCTCCCCTGTAGTCTTTGATATAAGCACTTTTTTTTCCCCCACCAGGAAGTAAAGAACAATCCATTAATTTTTGCCTTATTTTATTAAAGTTAGGAAAAGAAGATTCTCAAAACAGAAGATCATGAAGTTCCTTCATGCTTTCCAATTGTCTTTTCATACTGTCTAGGCATTGTTGTCCAGATTGATATTATATGTTAAACAGTAGGATATATCCAATATTCAAGAAGAATTCTTCTTTTACTTATTTATTTTTAATATTCTCATTTAACAAGACAAACGATAGTAGGGTACATTACCAGTATTTTTAGAGCAACGTTGTCTTCCTTAAAGAAGGCCAGAAAAAAAAAAAAAAATTCTAGCTGTTAAAGAATATCAGGTTTTACCATTCATTACTTATTCTTTATCTCTTGGACCATTTTTTTTCCCCCTTTTACCACAAAAAAAAAAAAAAATATAATTTAGGAACTGTTTTATTTTTTATAAAATTATTTGTAATACATTTATATTCCCATTATTTTTGTCCATAGATCTAAGTCCTCAGAAGAATTTCAATACAGATACTCCAAGGACTGAATCCTGGTTCTTGGAATATGTTGTTAGTTCATTCTCATTTTTATCAGCTACTTTGAGAAATAATTAACAATTATACATTTCTCTGTTCTCTATTGGCTAAAAAATAGCTTCTAAACATGCAAAGAAAACCCATACTTGAATTTGAGACATGAAGTTTACTGTTCTGACCAGAGTAAAAGCGACATTAATAGACACAAGTTAAAACCCAGTATGTCCTCCTGCCCTAAATAGGATAAAGCATATGAGGCCTGGCATACTCTTGATTCTTTAATTTAAAATAAAAGACTGTGGGACTGATCAGCAAGAAACAAGAGGAAAATTGATAACATGAAAAATTGTAACTATCTTGAAATACATTAGTTACTGCAACCTGTTTGCTATTTCTGATGTGAATAGAAGGGACTAACATTGCTGGAAAAAAAATAAGATTTGACATCTGCCTGCAGGTATAGTACAGATTTAGGATAGTATGCTCAGGAAAGATGTGGAATTTGTACCCACCAAGATTTCACATAACTCAGACCACCAAGCTTCTGTGAGACTTAAACAGAACTATAACTTTCATACATTGTCACTTTATTTGAAGTCAATGAGAATATTTGAACGTGGAGGTAAGTATCCTTCAGTCAACAGTCTTCATTATCCTAAACCATGCCCAAAGCAGGAAAAAAAAACAAAAACACAAACAAAACCACACCAAACAGAAAATTAGCAGTCCAAACTATTTGAAACAAAAAAACACAACACTTTAAAACTGCTACCATTTACTTGAATTAATGTTGTAATTTGTTTTAGCAAAAGAGGAGATATAGAAAATCATCAATTTGATTAATAATTTAATTATTTCACTTTATTTTTCAGAAGTCCTACTTTCAGAAAAGCAGAACAGCTGCCCTCACACCCCAGTGATGATGGCAAAAAAATGACAGAAAACCCACTGAAAAATACTGAGGTAATTGTTTCAGGAAAAGGCTATTCATTTACAAGAAAATTACAAGGTTTCTAGTGCTGAAGACAAAGACATCAGTTAAACTCTTATAAGAACACTTCCAGAGCCTAAACTGACATGAATAAGCAATTTATCAAACAACTCTCGAGTCACAGAAGCAAAATACTCTCTACAACCATCATAAAGACTCTTTAGAATAATCAATTTTGTTCCTAGTAAGGTTAAAATTCTCTAAAAATATTTTAAGATTAATAGATGAACTGGAAGAACAAGAGAAAAAAAACCCACCCCCCATTATTTCTCTAAATCGATTTGGCCAAAATTGTGTAACAAAAAAAAATAATCTCTGGTAGTCCTAGCAGAAAAGAGGGTATCAGAAGGGTCAACATTCAGGACCTGGGAAAACTTAATATCAGAAGGTGTAGTGATAGCAAGTTTAGTAATCTTAAAGTTTGGGTGCTTGGCTCCCCTCACCCCCTACCCCACCCCCAGTTCTGTAATTTCACAGACTCTTCCACAAGAAGATAAAGAGTAAACGTGTCTAGGAAAAGTAAAACAGGTTGATTTTTCCCCTTCTCTTTATCTATGCATCATATTACCATTTGCACTCAGACAATGATGGCCTGGAGCATTCTGTCACAATATTTCAAACAATACCAAGGCTATATTTACGTGAACACTGTGAAAAGGAAGTTTTGTTGCCTTTCACTGCTCAGTTGGAAGGTGACTGGAGCACATTGCACTGACTAAAACTTCTAAGAACTCTTTAACCCTATAATTAAAAGGAGAAGTGACAAAATACAATTATTACTGCTCCTAACTTCTTATGCTATTTACTGGGTTGCACTGTGCAACGCATACAAAGTTTGATAAGGGCAGTATATAAAACTATCGGCTCATTCTTAGCTACTTTGCTCCATGTTAAAAGTTGCCATCCTGCTGAGATAGAACTACATATCCTCCCAGTAAACCTATATATATTACATAACCAAAAGTAAATCCTTCAGCACAAGGAAAATATTAAGTTGTATGTTAATAAATCTGAATTCACTTTTCCAAACAGTATTTCCTACAATCATATTTCACAGTTGTTTTTTTTTTTCCCCCCTAATCCTTATGTGAATGCCATTTTGCCCAGCGTAATGCCAAGCCATTCTAGCTGCCAGCAACAGCTGCACTTATAGCACCATTCTGTAAGCAAAATAGCTTTACAAATGCTGCAGTGATGCTTTGTAATTGCTATCTGTGGTAGAATAGTTATGATGGATTGTGGGTGAAACTCCACTTTCTCCATAAATAAGAGCTCCAAATCCCTGACAGTGTTTAGCGTGACACTGTCTGATGTTACCCATCTGAAGTCTGCATCTTCCACTCTACAGTATGCTGTGCTATCAACAGAACCTTAAGACAAGCCTTCTGCAGCCGTACTTTACCATAGTTGTCAGGTGCTGTTATCTAATGTCCAAGACTTAATAACACATCTAACAATGTGAAGAATTAACTTCATTAACCAGTTGCCATTGCCAGCAGAGATACGTGTTAGGAAGCAGGGTGATGCAGAAGGGTCTCCAGGGGACCACACACTATGGACCCTTTCCTAACACAACGAGTTCCGTCAATACCTTGAGCACTTTACTGGGTGGTATCGGCACGTCAGGAAGTTGGGAGCAGTTTCATAGCTTTTCTGTGATCTGTTGCTCTGCACCAGCATGCCTATCTGAGCAGTTACTCAGTGTAAGGACCTTCATCTGCCCTTTCCTTCAGTGTGCAGGTCATTTTCTTGCATGCAGGCAGGATTATTTAGCTATTATGTGTGGCAAGATGATTGAAAGCCTAGGAGACCTACTTTTAGCAGGTCAGCCCCAGTGTTGCAAGGGGCACCCACAGGGATTCAGATGCAAATAGCTTTAGAAATGACTGATGGGGATGAAGGGGGGAAGGGCGGAATTGCTGTTGACATGGCAAGGTCCCACATATCCATGAGAATAAAGACAGCATAAGAATTATACACACTTAGACCTCAGCATTATTCATACCCATCACCTCTCACTATTGTAGGAAAGCAAACCACAATCAGTGATTCAGCAACGCCGGCCCTCTACGAACAGGCTCTCCTGCTGAATGCAAATGCAGCAAACAATGAGTAATTTCAGTTTAGCTTTGTGCTTGTTCTCCTTGGGAGACAAACTGGCTGTTCCACTCACACAGCATAAACGAAATATTTTCTTGAGTTCAACACTTAGAAGTGCAACCAAAATGCTTAAATTATTCTGCTCTCACTACAGCTGCTGTTCACAGCTACAGTGACACAGGGATGAACAAGCAAGAAATGTTATTTTGAAGAGACAGTCACTTCAAGAACATAATTTCAGTATATTTCCTTTCCTTACAACTAACATCTCTCAGAATTTGTTGAAGTGTATCATTAACAAATGTTAAAACCCTGGTCACAGATATGGTGGTGGATTTCCTGGCCTTTTGGCTGATTTAATAAATACCTGTGGTGGGAAAAAGCAAACACATTTGCTGCTGATTGCCCATAAGGAGCACAGGACATTGGATGAGAAGAAGGTGCAAAGTAGCTGAACAAAAGGCAGGGAGTGGTGGGGGATCCGAAACTAGAGATAATATTTACATTTTTTTCCAAAGCAATATTTGATTAAATAATCCACACAAGTAACACGATATTATCATTCATCTGAAGTCTTTAGAAAGAGTCATCTACTGTTAAGTAAAACATTCCTGCCTTATCTCAGCCAGGAGGACCAAGATGGCTATAGGAAATACAGGGTGATGTTTTCTAGATGATTATAATGGTCTGACTGGTGTTCACACCTCTGAGCCCCTTCTGCATCCCATAGAAAAGTACTTTTGTTTGCTTACCTTAATGCAGGAATCAAAAAGCTGCTAAGGAATTCAGTTTCCCTTTAGTGTTTCACGGCCTCTCCATCTGCCTTCCTGAGTGAACAGGTGTACATGTTAAACCAGAGGGACACTACAGTAAAATTCAACTTTGGGAGGGGTGCAGGAAAACCAATTGAGAAGTATGCAAGAGGACTCTGGAAAGGACAGAGTGAAATTAAATAACATTTGACTATCCAGGATGGAAGCTGTAAGTTTATTGTAATTACACTCTAAGTGTAGATCTCCAGTTTACAGCTTCATCAAAACTCTGTCCAATCTATTAAACCCCATTTCTACTGCAACAAAATTTCCTGTAGGAAATTTAGAATAGAACAACAGAAGTGGTGGAAAAAAATCAACTACCATGTCTGATTAGGAAAAAAAAAATGTCAGAGGCAGATATATCACCAGTTTTCAAACTAAAAAATGACAGCAAGCAATTATTTTTCATAGCCACTCAGAACATGAAAACAAGAACTTTAACTTCATCTGCAATAACTAACAATCAGCTTAAATACTGGAGGAAATTCTGAAGGCACTGTGAAAGAGATGAAACACAAAGTTAGACTAGCTAGGGAGACTGGAAAATCATCTTGAATATTTTTCCAAGAGCAGACACTAGCAGAACATGTGTTCGGGAGGGCTGAGTACACTTGACCTCATATCAACACAGATTAACGGGTCCCTGGTATTCCTCCCAGCCCACAGCTCCAGACTTTGTATAAGGACAGAGAACAGAAACTATCTTATCTGAAGAACAAAGCAAGTGTCTGTTCTTCCTTTTTCTTCAATGGAACACAATATGCCTGTCTCTGCAATCAAGATATCTTTTAAAGCAGTTACCAAACTATGACTGTTTCCAACATTGTTGCTGAAGGGAATGGAAATTTCTGCTATGATTTTAAATCATATTCTCTACCAGATCATTCCTATTCAAAGGAAGAGCTTCAGTGCACACTCATACTGTAAACTTCAATTCTTTTTCACAAACACTGCAGAGAAACCTTGGGATGGTATCAGGTAGTTTGTCTTAAATAAAGTCTAGCTCATTTACAAGCTCTGAAAAAAATAAATTAACTTCAGTCTTGCTCCATTGTATGCTAGGGTTGGCCCAAGTGAAACTGCAGCTGCACCACACCTGGAGCTTGTTCTGAAGAGATAAAGAAGAGAACTAAATTTGGGGGGATCACACCAAAAAAAAAAAGTTTGAAGTCATCTTTGCTTTCTTTCATTAAGTCAATCATATCCCTACAGTCTGTTTAGAAAAACAAATAAATAAAATCAACAAAACTTTCTCTTGCAAACAGCAAGGAAGGAGAAACAGAAATGGTTTATATTACCCTGACCAACTATATTTGAGGGGGAAGTGTTCAGGCCCATAGTTAAGATAAACAGGCTTTATACTGAATACATTATCTGTAAGCAGAAAAGAGTATCAAAGTCAGTCCCTTTCTCTCTTTTACACATTGCATTTTGAAGTTATACACACCCTTTGGCCTATGTAGAAAGGTATCCTGTGGACCTCTGTTAGTACTTGCATAATAGTAACACACACACAAACCCCACCCACCTCCAAGATTCCTAGCTTGTAATCTGTGTTTTAAGAAATTTATTAACACTTGAGACTTTTCATAGCTCAGTTAAATCACCCAAGCTTACTGTAATACTAAAATACTTGTTTTATAGCTTTATATGGTAAACCAGCTTCTGTGCCAAAATAGGCTTCTACATTGATGTAAACATGGCCCTGCTAGGCAGAAGATACACTGATTTGTTTTCAGTTTAGTAAGCTCTAGGGAAGTCATTACTCTGACCCAAGTAACATTATCTGTTCCAGCCCTAAAAAGTGGAACAGTCAACGTCCTGCTAGGTAGAGTGCTAAAACAAGTATTATTAATTAATTGATCAAGAAATTTACAGCAGGGGAATGAAGACTGTTGAATGTACACTCAAAATATCCAGTTTCCATGCAAAGAAGGACATGCAGCCTCTTGATTAAGAGCCCCCTTTAACAAAGGCAAGTTTTATGATGAAATCTTTACACTTCTCACAAGTACCCTGAAAAAGTTTGTAGCTCGATAAAATAGAGGGAGGGAGTAGTTAAAAATTATCCATTAGAAATAGAGAAATTATTACTTTATTTATGCATACCTCTCTAGCTCATCTCACTTGTCAATACTTAGGATGTGTAAGATTTTTAATTTTTAACCGTAAGCCTCAGGTGATGAGGGAGGCTTTCAGAGTAATGGGCAAACAGCATTCCATTCCTGAGGGAGCGGCCACCTCTCCTAACAGGGCTCTGGATCATTCAGTACCCAGCCCTGTAATTAATAGGGAAAAGACTATCCCTTCCATCTAAGCCAGTCTAGGAACTGGTAACTCACAATGCCTTTACTGAGCAAGGGTTTCTGTTGACAGGTATTAGCCAGGAACGACTTGGCAGGCAGGCATGACTGCGAGGAGCATGCCTGAACTCGAACAGAGGGTTGCCAACAGTAAGATGGCAATTCAGGATTAATTTATTTACATCTACACCTCTCTGGAAGCAAATAAAAGATTAGCACTTCAGTGAACACTGCTTCACTTGAAATCGGCAGACCCTCTTCACGTAAAGAGGCTTGCAAGGCTACACAGCAAAAAGAAGAGAATCCACATTATTTGTAATCATTGCTACCACAGTAAAGACAAAAAAATCCAACCAAAAATCAACAGAGTAACAGTTGGATGGTATTCTGAATCTGAACTGCTTCCAGTTAGTATATTTTGAATTAAATTGGCAGAGTTCTACCTAGTCACTATGCAAACTACACTTTATTTTCACACATAGGTCTTAAGTGAGACCTCTGCTCCGCAGCCCCTCTGCTTGACGCTACTTCTAGTAGTGATCCAGATGCCTGAATGAGCTAGTATGGCCAAAATAATGTTCCTGAACACTTAAAAGAAAGTGCCTTTTGAACAGAGCTGCCGAGGGCAAAGGCTTAAAACCCTGTTTCTGAAATAAAGCTCTGTTGCATTTCTGGCATGGGGTACAGCAAAAAGCTGGGGGCTTTTGCTTTGGTCCCATCTGTGGTGCTGCCATGAGGCTGGGTGCACAAGGCAGTGGGCCCGGGCCCACCCTGCTGCACTTTGTGTGGGGTTGTTTACATCCAGCATGCCAGCTCTAATCATTCTGCAATAACTTGAGGAATGTACAGTATTTTCCTTTAAGCCCCAGCTGCTACACATGGCGGGGAGGAGGAGGGGAGCAAAGACAAACAAACAAAACACACCAACCCCCTGACACTAAATTTCAGGTTTACTGCCCAGCATTCAAGTTAGGGAGGTGCACTGAAACAATGCAAAGCGCTTGGGTTTCCAACAGTACAATTACAAGACAAAAGCCAAGCCTTGCACTAATTATACATTCACCTGACTCAGGAAGCTGGAGTTTTAAAGACAAAATCCAAACAACCCATGACTCAGTGGTAGAATCACCTACCTCCTGCCCAGCACTGCACTGCCCAGTGTGAGAGCCAGCCTTCCTTAGCATCCTGTGCTTTAACTGTTTCTGTCCCTTCACATTAAATACTGAAATATTCTGCTCCTGAACCATCAGGAGAATGCTTAACCTAAGCCAATGACATAAAAACGAGAAACTACATTTTTTTTTCTAGGCAAATTGTGTTTGCCCAGTGCTAGGTTGTTCATTTCTATGGGCTTTACAGTATCTCATTCTTAAACTTGGAAAACATTATTTCTGTTAACAGAGAACAGCATCTAGCAAGAATGATAACACCTCACGCAGGAGATAAGTAGCTCTTCTGACAGGCCAACTAACATGAAAACAAGTAATAAATTATCTGCAAAATGGAGTCCCTCTAGATGCAGTGCCTGAGCACATTTACTTTGTAATTTATTTTGCTAAGAATTATTCAGCCTTCGAGACTAAGTGAGGTTATTTGTTTGCAACTGACTTCTCATTACACCTGTCGTGATTTTCTTATCATAAAATAAAGATCCTGAGGTCTTAATTTATTAATTCTTACTCAAGTATCTCATGGCAGTAGTCTGAAAAGCACAGTCAGGTACAGAGTTCATGGATCCCATATCAATGCTTGGAATGTGAGAAAGCACGGGGCAGCTCAGACCACATGTTTTCATGAAATCTGTAACTCACTTTCTTTGGACACAAGGAAAAGGAAATTGAATTATTTGGTCACAGTTCCTCTATATTATCCCGTGTTCTTGAGTTGCAGAGAAGAAAGGGCAGCAGGGAGGAAGATTTAAAAATAAATTAAAAAAAAAAAAAAAAAAAAAAAAGAAATGCTCCAAGCTACCGCTCCACCACCATAATAAAAGGGAATAAACCAATATAAGGCAAATAGAAAATAAGCACAATTTGATGAAGTCTGCAAAAAAAACTTTTCCTTTTGAAGTTCAGGAATTTGTTTGTTTGCATTCATATTTTATAAACTGTTGGCAGAGTAAGTTTGCCAATGTGGACATTCAGAGTAAATTAAAAGCAAACAGTGAAGATCGTTCTTGAGAAGCAAAGTTTGATGCAGTAAACATAATATGTATAGAATTTCTTACAGTTACCCAATCCAAAACTGAAGTCACAGACTATATCAACAGCCCTGCTGAAAAGGACAATGAAAGAAAGTGACACATTTTTCAGCAACATTATCTAACACTGAACGCTTTTGACCAGCTACCCATGTGATTTATGTATCTGATCATAACAGCGCAGCTTTCAAATACCAAAGGCTTTCAGTTCTTTCCCAGTGAAGCAGCAGCAGATCAAGGCCTTTTCTATAAAGTCAGAGAAAATACTATTGAGAATAGATGATGTTTTTCTGGAAAGCTGCTCAGGAAGCTATCTCAAAGAAGCCCCCATACTTCGAAGCTTGCAGCCTGGGCTCCATGCAGCCAAAAGCAGATCAAAACCAGTAACACCAACAGGACTTTTGCAGGCAGTGGTTACTGTTGTCCAGGGTAAGGCCACCCACAGGAGCATTTTTAAGGACCAGGTGGAAAGATGCAAGACAGAAATGGAACTGAAGTGTTGTAGCACAGCCCTGCTCACGTCCTCCAGCCAGGATTTTCATCTGTATATCCCTTCCCACCCCTTCTCTCTTTCCATGTGTAAGAAATGGACAAAAGGATTAGGCAAACGAGCTCTCTCCTCACTGCAGGGATGGTTACAAGAGGTAGCATGCCATCAGGCAGCTCCAGCCCAGGGCAGACAGTAAGGGGATGAGACACTGGGACCACATCATAAAGCTTGCACAACTGCACTGTCCAAAGTGTGCCACGCACAGAGCACTTCTGCCACACCAGCTCTTCCCACCACCACCAATTCATCAAGAGGATGTTTGCCTGAAACACAGGGAAAAGCTTTCAGCAACACCCCACTGAGTAGCACTATCAGCAGGGGCCACACAAAGGGAGTACACTGACCTCTAAACTTTCAGTACCGTCACCCTGACCCTATGGTCCTACTCGGGTAAGTTAGCAAACAACAATTTTGATATAGCTATGGGAAAAAAAAAAAAAAAAGTATTACTTATTTCTAACTTTTTTAAAAATAAACAGCTTCCTATCAATACTAAATTGAAAACAAGTTTCTATGGTGATGGCTGCTCTGAAAAATAACTGAATTCTTTATCAAAAGAAAACATTTTTCAGGCACACCCAAAAACATTGCAGAAAAAACCCTCTACTTACTTCCACAAATATTGCAGGAGGTCAAACTCAAAAATAGAAAACAGAGCTCTATGAAGAGAAAGCTGTGGATTAGAGATACCCATAGCCGTTATAAATTCCAAGTAGGTAAGGTTATTATTCAGCTTCTTGAGGTTTCCAGGTAGCAGAAAACCACTGAAGCTATGCAAATCATTTTGGAGCTGCCCTTGGTTTAAATTTATCCTCATTGTAGCATTGTTATGTTTCAGCTTCTAATTTCATTCAACTCTATTAATAAATTCTCTTCAGAGACCTTGACTTCCCATAGAAAATTAACCAAGAGGTACTATGTATTCACACACTTGGTAGCATATATGTGTGTGCAAAATAACGCATGATGAGATCCTGCAAAAAATAGGAACCAGCGAGTTTGGAAATAGACAGGAGGATCCCCATGTTTGCGTGGCAGTGAGTTTGAGACAGAATGAAGGATAAAAATTATGTTACAATACAGTTTTATATACCCACTGAACTGGTGTGTTCATTCATTTTGCTCATCGAAATATCCTCCAAAATGGATCTTTCAGAAACTCCAAGCATTGTCATTAAAATTTACAAAAAAAAAAAAAAAAAAAGGGAAAAAACTAAACCACATCACCATGACACCACCCCACAGAAAACCAAACACCTCCACCACCCAATTTTTAGGATAATCCAGATCTGTTTAGTAAAATTTTTCCAGTATAAGAGAATGTGAAATCACCAGGTACAGCTATGTTGTGGTTTAACCTCAGCCATCAACTAACAGATGCTCAATTACCCCTCCATTCAGCGGGATGGCAGGGAAAAAGAATTGGAAGGGTGAGAGAACTCATGGGTTATGGTAAAAGCAGTTAAATACTTGAAATAAAATAATAAATTGTATTGAAAATGAAAACAACAGAGAGAGAAATAAAACCCAAGACAGACAAGTGATGCCACCCCTGCCAACCTTCCCCCCAGTTTTATTGCTGAGCATATCATCATATGGTGTGGGATATCCCTTTGGTCAGTTGGGGTCAGCTGTCCCAGCTGTGTTCCCTCCCAAATCTGCATGCCCCCCCAGTCTGCTCACTGCTGGAGCGGTATGAGGAGAAAAGGCCTTGACTCTGTATAAGCCCTGCTCAGCAATAGCTAAAACATCCCTGTGTTATCAACGCTGTTTTCAGCATTAATCCAAAACATAGTCCCATACTAGCTGCTGTGAAGAAAGTTAACTCTACCCCAGACAAAACCATCACAAGCCATCCAATATTAACTAAAACACCTGGGCCTCAAGGTCAGTCTCTACATATCTCACTTCACAGACTCATTCTTGCATTTTTCATGAGACTGCCTCCCTCTGCACATAAACAAACACACAAAGGTAGCCAACACTGAAATTATATGAATTGCCAAGAATTTAGCTATCTGTACTTCCCCTAATTTTACTTTTCTAGTTATTATACCAAGGAGGGAGACACATAACCAAAAAAAACCCACAAAACCTCCTTTGACCTTCAAGCTCTCTTTTGAATTTGACATTGGAGAACACACTTTGCAAGCAGGTGGGGACTTTGGCTGACACATCCTTACCCCAAATAGACCATCTTCAGTCATAAGGAACACCTGCTTCACACCTGCTTGAAGTGGGAGGCAATGCCCGTAGGAAAGCAAATTGGGCAACACAGGAAAGTGAAAAAGGAACCCATGAGAAGAAGTTTACATTAAGAGCAATGATTTTTTTCCTCCAGAGATGGAGGGAGTGTTACTATAGTCTTTATATTTTCCCCTAATTATCTGCCACCGGCTACTATACATCTTGAAAATACACAGAAGAAAAGCAAGCAGATATACCCTAATAATAAGTCCTCATCCAAAACAGAGAAACACCTCGGGAGCAGGGATCAAACACAGAGAACAACAGATGGTGTGTGGGATGGAATGACTGAGGGTCACAGCTTTCAGGAATCAACTTGAGGAGAAGAAAGAAAATAGGAAGAAAGATGAAAATACCTGATCATTATTCAACAGCACTAAACAGCAGCCAACAGTTTCTGAAGGATTCCATGGTACTACAAGCTCTCCCCAGGAGTGACAAGTGCTACCCCAAGCCAGTAGACACAAGATCTGACCAGGTACTTATGCACTGATAGAGATGTCTGGAGCTCCCTCCCTATTTGCAAGCAGTTAACAAAACAAAAAGGTTTAATGACAATAGCCTGCATCTGGAGATGCTTTACTTGATCATCATCCCCAATCTGTGGCCCTGGGTCATACAACAGAGTGTTTGGGCTGAAAGCATACATTACTTTCCTCATAAATACCCACCATGTGCTTTAAAGAGTTAGAACACCATTTTTGAAGTTCTATCCTTACCTCTTCAATAAAATCGAGAAAACATTTATTATATCCATAACTCTATAGAAAACTTCTTTTGCAATACTCTAACATCTCTTTTGAGCGTATATCCCACCACTGGACACCTACAGCCCATTGCTAAAGAAGAGTACCTTGTCATAACTGATAGACACAGAGTTTGACCTACCATTCTTGCCCACTTACTATTTCATTCTTTGGTGTTAATTTTTTTTTTTTTTTTAAAGGGGGATATCACACTCCTGTTGTATACCTTACTGTTTACTGTGCAACAAGCAGCTCATACTGAGTTTGATAGTGTGATTGGATGTAGTTTCAAATTTGTGAGGATAAGTAACCTAGATATAACTTCATAACAGCTGCAAGAAAGCAATTACACTGACTAGAAATCATCCTTTTCAAAATAAATGCTGCTCGTAGACAACTGGCTGTAAATAGCTGTCCCTTGATTTTGTTTTTGATGAAAAATTGACAACTGCTAATCTGTAAATCTCCACAATTTCAGTTTTCAAAGGTGCAAGATTTTGCTTAGTTTGAACTCCACTCTCCCCTGCTCACCTTCATTCTCCCCCCAGCAGGGACAGGTTTGAGTATCTCTCTGCACAACTCTCTTGTATATTAATAGCTGTCAGGGCTGGGTTTAATAGCAGAGTGTATTTGTGACCAAATAGCCAAGACAGGGATTTATACTTCATTTTTTTCATGCCTACACCTCCCAGAGATCTAATTTTATATCGTGGCAATCTGGGTGTATCCTTATTTTACTCAATATTAAAAGATAACAACAAGATCCTTAGTTGGTCATAATTGATGCAGTTCTGAAGATAAACTTGACTCTTCACTAACACTGTCAGGATACAGGTGGTTTTTTTTTTAAAAAAAAAAAGTCCTAAATTAATGGTAAATGTCTGGTCTAGCTCCTCTTAAAGTCAGGGAAAGTGCCTTGCTCACATCAGCCATTTTAGAAATAGTTCTGCTTGTGAAGACATTAAGGAGACTAACCAGAGTACAGTGAGGGTTTAATTGTATGACCTAAGTTCAACTGACTCTGAACACAAGTTTAAACGAGTTTTCTTGTCATAAACACTACACATCGAACCACTTGTTAAAGAATATCTGCCCAGATTTGCAGTTCCATCATACTGGAGTCCTGCTATGATCTGTACAGGAGCACAACGCAGAAGAAAGCACAGCCCCATGCTCCCAACTACGTGCTCTCAGACAGGCTTTGCAGAGCACAGCTTACTGCTGTTATCTTGCATAAGATACTTCTGGAACAGAGCCAGTGCTGCAACTTGATGTATATTTTTCTTAACACACAGATCTCAAATGAAAATTGAGTGAAACAAAATTAACTGGTTTTGTTACTGATTAGAATTTAGGAAACAGATTATGAGATCAAAACACATTATTAGGTTTTGGGGGGTTTTCTTTTTTAATATCGGATCCTAGACAGTTAGAATTTTATGATTGGAGATGCTGGAGAGTATGTGACATCAAACAAAAGAAAACAACAAATAAATCATGTCCCACCTTTGGAGCCAGTATATTATTAGTGAAGAGAGTTTTTAGCTGATCAAGCAGATAAGAGGTTAGAGAAACTCATATTTTAGGAAACTAAAAACAGTTTTTATTCTATAATTTTCCACAATACTGTATTAATGCAGGAAATCACTTCCCAGATGCTTTAGATTTTTGTTGGAAGTCTTTGGACTCAGTTCATTGGGGTATCCAAGACACCTGCCTGAGGCTGCACATTTGATCAGACACTATGGGACCTGTAGCCTCCTGGAACAGCAGCTAGAGGCAAGACAGGAATCACCAAAGTGCCTGGTGCTGTTTGAATTATCGTATGTTATTAGGCAAACAAACTGAGGACTTTCAGGCAAGATTATCTGGAGAGGAAAAAAACAAAACAAAATAAAACAAAATAAAAAGCCAAACAAAAAGAACCCCAAACAAAACAAGCCAACAAGAAAACCCTCCACATAGCAAACAGCTTTTCTGCCACAGAGCCTCGCAGTTTCTTTCCCTAGTAGTTCCACAGCTGGCTGAAATATATTCCTACAAAATAGACTGTTTCTTTTGATATAGATTTTATTTTTTTACAGCTGCTTTCAAAGATGTAATCAGGTTTTCTAAGTTTATCAAGTCATAGCTCAAAAAAATGTGTACCAGATGCAGAGGATACAGTATAGTTACATACAGACTCCTCATGGTGAATATAGATACCTAAAGTTTTTACTTCTGACTTTCATAGCCTCAGCCATTTTTTATTATTATTTTTTTTTAAAGACATCCTATACTGTTAGAGCTAGCCTGCAGTCTGGCATTGGTGAGGAAACAATATACACCCTATGCCCAATATGTAACAAATTATTTAATGCTGTGCCTATTTATACAAGATTGTGCATGTGGTAGTATACATGCTAGCATTTGGACTATGAATATGCTAATCTATTTCAAACTCAATTACTTGGTGACTTTGCAAATTGCTGCAGTGCTTATCAGCCATTAATACTTCCTTATTCTTGCTTTAATATCTGCGTCATAACTTATAAAATAGCAAGCTGAGCCAGTGAAAGTGAGAGCCACGTAGGGTTGCAAAAGTCCCACGGGACTACTTGCCAAGACTTCAATCTCTATCCCAAAACCAGATTTGCTCAGCTTTAAGAGATCCCTCAAACATTTGAAAACACAACAGGGGCTTTTCTAATTGACCCCTGATTATACAATTATACATAATAAGCACCTAAAGGCCGCATTTCTCTTAATTCAGACACCTTCAGAGGGACCCAAATTCCATTTCCTTCTTCCTGGAGATGCTGGCAGATACTACATAATGACTTCTCTCATCAGGCTCTTCTAGGACCTGCCAGGAGGGAACTGCTACTTTGCAATCCTAACAGGTGTCTCAACAGTACAGTGCATCCACAGGACCAGGAGGTGGGAAACAAAACAACGAAAAACTAGAAAGGACAGTTTATGAAGTGTTCTGTTTGGGGGGGGGGGAGTTTTGGTTGATTTGTGATTTTTTTACTTCTGTGGAAAAAAATAAGAAGGTAATATTCCTCACTTCACCATTATGAGAAAGGAATGCATAGGAAATAAGGAGGCCTGGAACTATCTGTGCTATAGACTAAAATTAACTAATTAAACCTGATAGACCCTTAGATCTGCAGTACATACCCTTTAAACATACTGTCTGATTGGACTTTACTTACTGCATTTGCAGTCTTTTTTGGCTGAAAGCTTTCCTGGCAAAAAAAAAAAAAAAAACAACAACAAACAAACAAACAAAAAAAAACCCACAAAACCAAAAACAAACAAACAAACAAACAAAAAAAAAAAAAACAAACAAACAAAAAAAAAACCAACAGAAGAGGCTCTTTGGTTACAGCTGAAGACAAGGAGAGACTATTGATAGCCTGTAGAACCAGATGACATCCCCAACCTTAGTGAGCAGTATCTCAAATGAGACAAAGCCATCAGGCAGAAAAACCTGACAGTGTTTCAGATGCAGATAGCTCTGCTCCTTGCCAAGAAAACCACCTAACTAAAGACAAAGCCTCAGTTTTACTGGAACTTAATCAAACATGTATAGAGTTACCGAACAGAAGGAAAAGTTACCTTTCTTGTCAATATTATGAAAATCATTAGTACAATCAAGGTCAATCATTAGGGTGGTAAAACAGTAGCAATGCCACAAAATTGGGGATATCACTGTATGAAAACCAGTCAAAACTAATTTTATCTCACTGGAGTAATGCCCAAGAAGAAAAGAATTGGGTTGTATACCAGCAGCATGAGCAGCTGGAAGCAATAAGGTACATGACTAACAATAATACTTTACATCAATTAAACACCTTTCATCTACAGCATCTTAAAAAAGGAAGAATAACCCCCATTTTAGAGAAGGACTGAGGAATGCACACTTGGATGTCAGACAGCGATCTGTTTGCACTGCATACTGCAGGCTTCTGCCAAGCAGATGAAAGTTTTTTCAGTTCGTGTGCCATGCTGGGAAAAATAAATGTCTGTGTGAGCATGTTAGGACAGCACCAAGCCCAACTGAACAGAGAAAGCCTTTCACCATGACTTTGTAGCCT
Source organism: Tyto alba (assembly GCF_018691265.1). NCBI lineage: Eukaryota > Metazoa > Chordata > Aves > Strigiformes > Tytonidae > Tyto > Tyto alba. Next base: position 11,195,741 of record NW_024881313.1, read on the forward strand.
CAGGCATGGCACTACCTCAGCTAACATGGTCACCTGGTTTTAAAGCAAAAGGTATAAGCAGATATGTGCTCGTATCTGCTTCTGTGTCAGAGATTGGACAAAGAGATTTACAAGCCTGACTCCATAGAAATTAATGAGAGCTTGGCTACTAACTCTGCTAAAGCCAGGTAAACACTGAGCTCTGACTTGCACTAATGCTACCCAAAGTCACTTTGTAGCATAACAGGCAATGGGCAGAGACAAATTTCTCAGTGCACAGCCTAGACCACACCAGAAGGGTGTCAGTCCTCTAGCATAAAAAAAATTGGAAGTGGCAAGGGTCCATATCTCAGTTTTGTTCAAGACCCAACAAATTTGCATTTGCACTCTCATACCAGTAAGGCTATTTTAATTTAGAAAGCCAACTGGTGCTAAAATGAGAAAACTCACTTAGAATGCCAAGTGCAGAGCAAGTTTATTGAGTAAACATAATGTACTCTAAGGGAAGAGCTTTCTGAGAAACTCCTGGGTAATTATCAAGGGAGATAGATGTTCTTCTGGTCAGGAAGCCCAGCCCATTATTTAAAAAAAAAAAAAAAAAAAAAAGTCCACTAAACAAAATAAAAGCCTATTGTTGAAAGGCACTGTATAAAAATAAAACTAAAACAACAGGTCACAGGGTAGAAGGAGTGGCTACACCACCTGGTCCCTACTAGGAATACTATTTCCTAACAATTTGCAACTACCTACTCCAATGGAAGACAACATTCAGACAAACTGCCCTTTATTTGATGACATTCTGGTACAGTCTGAAGAAAACAAATTATTTTCATCCTGCACCTCCCTTTACATCAACATATTTTTGTTGTTGTATTGAACAGTATCACAAAAGTATCCAATTAAAAAAAAAAAAACAACAACAACAAAAAAAAAACAACAACTGGTCATAGAGTGCATAATGTTTTGGCATCAGTGCTCAGCTTTGATTTGTACTGACCCCAAGGAAGAGCTCAAAGCTGCTCTAATGCAATTTACAAAACAAGAATATGGTGATGGTTGTGCTGCTGTGTGAAAAGAGGCTGCCCTCATAACATTATTCTTATTATCTGAGAGAAGTATGGTGACACAGCACCAAAGGACATTTTTTATTGCAAGAACTTTCAGCTAAACTGCAGCAACATGACAAATATGTCCCTACTGGATCCACAATATTTTTGAGCCATACGTAGCTTCCACTGCTACAAACATGAGCAAAAAGTATTGCTATCCCAATAAAGGGGGGAATTCAGTTATTATTTACCTGCAGGATCTTTCATACCCCAAATTAGCTACACATTGTAAAAGTAAGCCCACATTTTTAGGAGGCAAAGACAACATGCACTACTGCTGCACTGTATCCTTGCCAAGGAGAGTGGTTATGATTCAGAGGGTGTCAAAGCCTTTGTGCCTGAGCGCCATGTGCGTTTCAGGATGTGTGCTATTTGGAACAGCACATTTCAGAGCGGTTCAGAGATGCCATGGTCTATCACGTCACCCTGAGTCACCTTGACATTTCTGAGATTATGCATCATTGAGATGATAGCCTCGGGGCTATAAACCTTCTTTTTAATACATTATTAATGATAATGGATGTTACAGACTGACTGCATAGTCTTAACAACTCCTTTTCCTCTCAGAAATCTAACCAAGACTATTGTGTGCACTTAACACAATAATATACTACAGGTCTAGATTAGGTTTTTCAGGATCACAGAAGACTTGTAAAAGACCCGAGTGTCTCAGCGTTAGCTGGTGTCTGCACAGGAAAGTATAGTTCAGGTCCCCAGCTCTACTCCTTGCTCTATGAACCAAAGGACTTTAGAACTACAAAGGCACCAGTAGCCTTATTTATCGTTTAATACAGATCTTGGATGCAAGTTTGTTGTTTCAGTTAATCTCATACTTAGGTGAAGCTGACCCTGCCAGTGGTAGTGAAAAATGTAGGCAACATACCTATTCTACACCTAAAACAAAATGTTTACCTATGTCTCAGAGTATACACAGAACTGAAGAGTAACATTAATAGACTATAAAAGAGACTACATTGGGGACAGCCTTCAGTGTATCAGGCACATTTTAGCTAGGTAAAAAAAAATAAAGAACGTCTGAAGACTCCCTCCAGAGCCACGGATGGTTCCCAGAAGCAGAGATGGCATGCATGCAGCTGTAGAGCTTCATGGTTTCAGTACCAATAAAGAGCTCTGAACACATCACCTGATTTTTCCACCTACCTTTGACTGGCTTCAAGAACGTCCTTCAAGGGCTGTGTCCACCTAAAGAACACCAATCTGTGTAGTTTATCCTAGAAATTCAGTGAGCTGCTCCTATTTCTGCCCGGGGTTGTGTCCATACACCCCACCCCAATCCTATTGGTGAAAAAAGGTTACAAATATCCTCTCCCCCTATAATAAAAACAACAGTATTGCTGTTTACTTTTCCAAGATCTTTTCTTTAGTCTACCATAGTTCGCTCAACTTCTCTACTCATGGGAAAGAAGCCTTTTCAGAAGAGCACTAGTTGAATTTTTGCTGTTTGCACATGCTTTACTTAGTAGTGGGCAGTGATACAAGTCAGTCTAATATAATAGATCCTCCTCTTCTTTTACCTACCCAATTACATACAGGATTACAGCTGGGTTGGGGGGGGGGTTGATTTTTTTTTTTTTTAACAACTATCCTAAATAAAGGTCAGAAATTTCATCTACACTCCTTTTCCTCAGTGGTTTAACCCAGCCTATGTGTTATAAGCAGAAGCACCCAGCTGATTGTCTTCCATTATCTCCTGAAAGTCAGTACTATCTGAATATTAAACAACATTACATGGATATTCATCTTATGCTCCGATAACGTTATTATCTCCCAAGCTCTTGGCTGTAGAAACAGGCGGCTCATGCTCTCGCTCAGCTTTGCACATCAAAGGAAAAGCAACAGTGGCATGGCTTTGAAAAATGCCTCAAACTGGCCAAAGTAGAGAACTCCTCGGCAGAGCGAGCGCTGTGCTTATCGTGCAGGCGCAGGGCGAGAGCCCAGCCGCGAAGGCAGCCGTCAGGAACAGCCCTCCGCCGCTCGGACTCAGCACAAAGCAGTGGGAAAGGAAACGCGCTCTTAAGATTTCCAAACCCCACCGAAGCCACTCGTTCCCTCCTCAATGCTGTCATAGCAAAAGAGGAAAGGGGCTCCACTGGCACACGGGGGAGGGAAAAAAAAAAAAAAAGGAAAAGAGAGAGAGAGAAAAAAAAGAGTTTAGACAAGATCAGGGAGAAGGAATAAAAAAACCACTATATGGCATCAGTGCACTTGACACTCTTTGACCTCACGCTGACTCTAGACTTGTACAATTCAGGAGGAATGAAAGGAGTCACACACCTTTCCCCCCCAGCAGGGCCACAGTAACCCAGTGTTGGCACTGGGAACTGCTCTGCCTCAGTGCTCTCAGCAGCTGTAGGACACAGGGGCCAAGGGGCAGGCACATAACACACACAAAAAAACCTAAATATACATGTGTGCATACTTGCATATGTACGTATACACAGCAGAAAATTGCTTTTGAAGAGCTCTGAGCCACCTGCACCATGGGCTTATTCCTGCAGTATGTTTTAAACAGCTGCCAGAGTTCAGGAATGTAAGGTCAAAAATATTTCCACTTTCTCCTTTGTTATTCCAGAAAGTCTCATTTTACTTTTAGATAAATTTTCAGATGGTCAACTATGTTTCCCCTACACTGAAGTACAGAATTTTTGATATATGTTATGCAAGCAGACACAGCGGCACGACTTTGCAGGGCATGAAATACAAACAGGATCATGAAATAAGAGAGCAACATGACTACAGATTTCCTTCTGCCTGCGTTTGTTTTGCTCAGCAGAACACCACTTCTCAGGTCCAGCTAATCAGCATTCTTCAGTAAAACAAGGTATCAGGGAGCAGGGAGAGTCCTAGAGGTATTTATCTTACTCTTCTCTGAATCAAGAAGCTTTTCAGTGGGTATTTTCACAAGACAAGAGGATTGTTCATGAGTATCTTTTAGATCAGCAGTGTGACTTCTCAGTGATAGTTGAAAGGCAGAAAGAACAATAGAAATGCTGCATCTCTCAGGACCCTCTATCTTTCTCCCCTATCTGTCTCATTCTAGATATTTGTGATTTTTTTTATTTTTGTCCCAAATCAAAAAGAAAAGCCTGCTAATAGGTACCTAGAGAATCTGAAAATGTTTTTGTAATGCTATAAATAGCCAAAGAGGTTCTCTGGCCAGCAAAAGCAGTCGTGTGTTTATACCTAGAGAATGTAGACAGAGGAAGATAATGATTTGTTTTGTTTAAGGTGGAATGACTTTGGCAGAGTAGAGCTGTATTGTTACTAATTTTTATACAGTTACATACAATAATAAAATCCTAAGTGTATATTTCAAGACAGTTACAACATAGACTTAAAGATATTTGAAATATGGCTTCTATACACAATCATCAACATAAATATGTAGACAGAGTCACAGTGACTGGGCTTTTTTCTCTTTATTTGTCTATTTTTGCTGGGGTTCACCACTGTATGGTAGTACTCTGAAATTTGTATTCATACAAGAATCATGCAGACCTGGGTTTCAGCTGCACATATTTGTACTACAGTGATGTTATCTACCTCAGAAGTCTGCTCCTGCATGACGCTCAGCTTCTTCTCCTTCAAATTACTCATTTTCATCCATTCACCCACCCACAACTGCTTGGCACAGCTTCAATTCTCCTCCTCATTGTTTTTTATGTTGTGGGGTTTTTTTTGGTTTTTTTTTTTTTTTTTTTTTTTTTTTTTAGATTTGGAATAGACTTTATCAAGTCCACCCTTAAATCTTTCTGTTCCTTTTGTTTCAGGATAATATTTGAGGTGGTTTAACTTAAACAAAAGAAAACCCAGGAGGTTGGCTGTTTTCAGGTAAGACTTAGGAAGTCAACAATAAGGAGTTACAGCTCAGCTAAGAGCACATCACCATGTGGACTATGACATCTTCCTGAAAGGAAGGGAACACACAGTACTCTCACTGCAACTCCAGCACTTCCTGCCATCGTCTCGGTTTTGAGATTCACCATGACTAGCCCTGCAGCACGTTTAAGGGCCTATAAGGAATGGTTGCCATAATATTGCGGTACAACACTCCTCTAGAGAAGACATGAAAAAGACCACCAACACCCCTCCATGCCCAAACAAAAAGTCTGTAGACAAAACCAGCCCCTAATGAAATACAGTTCAATAATCCCCCCTGAAGTGCTGGTGGTGTAAGACAGTATCAGCTCTCTGCTGCAGTGCCAGCATGTCCCACAGGGGATTAGTTAAATCTGTGGGGCTGTGCTAGTGCCCTGCCTCCCAGCCTAACCCCAGGCACATGCTACAGATCCAGTTTCAGGGATCAGGTGCTGTCTCTCCCCCTTCACTTCCACCCACCAAGCCACACATACTGAACTCCTATTCAAACACAGTGTCATTTAATTAATGTAATAATGCTTTAGATAAACCCCCAAATTATAAATTACTATTTAGATTTAATTCCATCAATCCATTTTATAGTAGTCCACGTTATTGAGAGATTCCACCAAGACAGAGAAGAGACCTAAGTAGACGGAGGTGTAGGGGGGTGGAAATATATATACACACACATCCACACACACATATGCACTTACTATTTTCCAAGATGGTGTCCCTGTTAAAATCAGGAATATAAGCTATATCTTGCCTTGCTATGTGTATATTCATGGGTGTATGTAGTTCTTGGAAATATATATTCAGGAATATATACCCTGATTAGCTAAAGCACCTCTAGTCGGAGAGCTATGTCAGCCAACTTCCCTGGGGTCAGGCTTGCTAGCTTTGCATGGAGGCAAGGCACATTAATTGTAGAATAGCATCAAGCAAAGGTAGTCATGCTGTTCGTCACTGAAACTAACGTGGCTTGTACTGTGCCTTGTGGACATACCAGCCACCTCAAAGCCAAATAAGAACTCTGACCTTCACTGTGAAGGGTGGATACACCCATATGTTTGCAGAGAATTCTTGTTTGCAGATTGGTGGGGGCAAAGTACATGCAGGTAGTTAAATTCTCTACAGAAATGCTTTGGAATCCATCAAGATTTTCCACTGGGGTTGTAAACTGTAGAGGGTGCTTAATAAAATAAGTAAAATAAAAGTCACATGATTAGAAAAAGATATCTTTAACCTCATATGGACTCAGATGGATTAAATCTTAATTTACAATATCTTAAAGCAGAGTCACTGTTTGTGAATACACCTCCCCCCCTCCCCCCATTCAAATCCATTTCCCACCATTCAGAAGTACACTGGTAATAAGCACAATGATAGATAAGACCATGTTTTGGCTTTGTTAAAATAGCTTAGATGACACTGAAAATAAAGAGATAGAAAAATAATAAGCAAAAAGCAAATGTTGGTGGCATCTAAAGACAAAATATGATCTAGAGTTGAGAAAAAAAAAAGCAGCTCTGGGAAATGAATTTCCTATTTGGAGAGTCTTTAACCAAGCATTCCTCTGGTTTTGATAGGTCATAAGGTTGAGCCTTGAATTACTCCTTTCCTATGTATTGCATCAACAGAAATTTGTACTCTATGGTTTCTAGTTTGTCACTCCTACTAGGGATGACAAACCAGGTCACTGCCCATGAATAAAAGCAGCACAGGATGTTAAATGTAATATGCTTCTGACTAGAACTTGCCATAAATTGAAGTAACAGATAACTACAGCTGGGCACATGCCAACATTTAATAGAAGTGTTGCTTCAACAGTGGAAAGTACAAAGCTAAACTAACATGACAGCTTAACAACAAGCAAAGCCATGAACTACTACTGTAGCTTATATGACATGGGTAAAGTTGAACTTTTACAGTGGTTTCATCCATTCCACATTGAAGTAACATCACTTTGAAGGCAGGTCACCTATAGCAGGATGTAACAAGATAAAGAGGACAGAAGACAACTGTGTAAGCGTAAAGCAGTTTAAGCCAAACACCACCCACCTACACATTGCAAAGGGACCTATGTAGACAAGAACTCATGAAGCCAGACCTCAGATAGAATTCCAGGCCATTTTAGAACAAATCTGACTCCATACATTTATTTTAGGTCCAAACTAACAGTGGCCACTACATTGTGGGTGACCTGTTCATTACTGCATGACATTTATAGTTCACCATTTTTCAGAATTAATGTGAAATGGAAAGATTCTCCCACAGGCCCAGTAGCCATCTGGTGTTATTGCTGTACTTCATGAAAAATTCATTGCCATTTTATCATAGTAGGTTATTTCAGAGATTGTAGTGATTTATGTTTTATAAGCAGAATATTTTCTTCACTTTTGATGTTTGCAAATCTGCTTCAGCATCACAGTTCAACAGATTATGGGTTTTGGCTTCATCCTGTGGATTTCTAGCAGCCTTGAAGGCAGCAGCAGCTGAAAAAAAAAAATCAGTTTCAGTAATAGAGTTTTAAAATGGACGTCACAGCGTAGTCTGTTTTCTCAAGCTAAATAAAGCAAAAATCAGTGCCAGTGAAACATGGCCAGACATTAAGAGCCACATTACAGCTCCAAACTCTCATTCAGCCATTCAACTCTGACAGAGCTATCTGTCAAGTATCACGCGGTTTACTTTGATGTTCATTCTAGCTCAGAGAGATTCTGTATATCTGTCATGTTCTTCTCTCAGGAGATTCTGCACCCAGAAGTGTTTCAGCAAGCTGTACAGACACCAAAATGAAGGTAGTGGATTAAAGAGCACACAGGCTAAATGCCTCTTTGTGAGTGGTGGGGGAAGCATGAGCAGTGCAGCAAGTGACTGGACTTGTCATCAGAATCTTGGCTATAACACCTACCTTGGTGCTGTCCTGTACCACACCAGTATGAGCTGCCTGTGCTGTGGATTTTGACTTGGAGCAATTAAAGTTTACGTGATTTTTCTTTCCCCTGCTTCAGGCTAATACGAATAAGGCCAAAGGAATTCAGGTAATATAGCCAGACAATTCCTTTAATCGGAATGAGAGTGCTTGTGCGAGTTGGCAACACTTACAAAGTGGGTGTAGAATGTGTCCCCAGCAATTTCATACACAACAGGCTACAATAGGAAGGAGCTACTAAAATTAATAAGGAAGTGAATATTCATAAGTTCTCATCAAAACTAAGATCACCTTTAGCAGTCCCTTTTCATATCTGCAAGTACTTTATCACCCCACACAAGACTTCAGTCTCAAGCTCTACAAGTTACCTCAACCATGAGTATTCATATATGCTAGTAGGGTACTTTTTTTGAAGACTAAAAAAAAAATAAATATTGCATTTACCCAAACAAAATCAAGGCAGGTATTCTACTTTGTTAGTTAAAAAAAGCCTAAACAGATTATATGACAGCTCTGAATGAATTGGTGGGATCTCACAGAAGTATGCAGGAAGTAGAAGGATAAAGGGAAATAAGAACATTGCCTGGGTATATAAGGATAGTCCTAGGGAGGCAGAAGCTCCTCTGGAACCAAAATTGATAAAAAAAATGCAGGAGGTAACAACAAGGGCTTCTCCAGGTAGAGAGTCCGCAACAGAAGTTTTAAAGAAAACATGGCTCTCATTGCGAAATGGGCTAGTGGACTTGGTAGTAACAGAAGCAAAGGCCTTTACTGGTAAGGTTTGTTCTCAGGCCTTTTTGGTCCCTTTACCTAATGGAAGAGTCTGGGAGAACAGACTGAATTCCCAGAAAGGAGTTACCAAGAAGAACTAGTGTTCAACTGACCTGATCATCTTCTATGAAGAGAAAGGTGACTGTGAACAAAGGAAGAGCAGTGGTTAGCATTTACCTTGAACCTAGAAAAATATTTCAACAGTCTCCCTCAGTATCCTGATCAGCCAAGTCATAGAGGTATGGGCTGGGTGAGTGGCATATAAGGGAAGTGGCATATAAGTGGCATATAAGTGAATTGTCTGGACCATTAGGCCGAAAGGGTCAGTCATCAAAAGCCCTTGGCTCTCTTGGAGGAGGAGAGGCAACCAGGATGACCAAATACTAGACCAGGCTGCACATGTAGGTTGTAGAATCTCAGTCTTTGAAATATTTACAACTTGACTGGCCAAGGCTCTGAGCAATTGTACCCATCTTCAGGTCTGGCCCTGCTTTGAGCAGGGAGTTAGACCAGACATCCTGTAAGAGTTTGATTCAATTATCTTGAGTTCCAAGACCCAGGCTGTTCTCAAGTACAACCTCACATGAAGTTTCTTTCACATAAAGGAATAAAGAAATAAGCTTGAAGTAGGATTTTTGGAGGCACTCCATTCTCCCAGTTTCCCATTTATTTTTAAAATGGAAAATTCCAGTCTCTTGGAGATTCTGAGCAGAATCCATAAACAGGCTGAAGAGACTATAAACTGCCAAGTTTAAAAGAGTAAACTGTGCAAACTGCAGAACAGCTTGAACTTTTAGCTCTCCTGAATTATAGATGTCTGGATGGGCAGGCTCTAGTTGTTCTGTTGAGTGAGCTTTGCAGGAAATACCTACACACCTAAACAAACAATAATAGCAAAAGCAGTAAGAGCCCTCCTACCCTATCATTTCAGTAATATCACCTCAATATAGTCTCAGAACCATTTACATGCAAGCCAGTCAGTCAATCAAACCCTTAACTCAAAGTTTCAAGGATCAGAGAAGAGACTTTCTGCTTTCAGAACAGTTCTTTCCTGTTTAGGACAGAAAGAGACCATGGCCTCTCTTCACCCATAGCAACCTTCACACAGTAACATTATTACCAACTGATGTGGCATAAGGAAGGTGGCTGTTTTAGTTAATTATTGCTTTAAGCTGCTGATAAATTATTTCCCAGAAGAGATAGTGGAGCCACTGCACCTGCATGAATTCACAGACTGCTAACACCTCTAACCAAAGTCAGCAGGATTAGCATTTACCTAACAGAAGTGAGAATAATCCCCTACTTCCTTCCAGTACATCCTCTGGAACTGCCTTACCCATTCCAGTCTCCAAGGGACAAAAACTACAAATAGCGAGGCCTCAGCATGATTTTCTAAAGCTTTTTAAATTTACAGTTAAAAATTTAAAAAAATCACTATAATAGTCAAAGTACAGTATTCCTATTGGAATGGGTCTAAATTAGATGACAACACTAGGAAGACAGAAGCCAGAGTTGCCCTTGTGGGTTTTTTCATTACTGGTATGCTATAGTTGCATGCCAGTTCTGAAGGATGCTGGTCCTACAGGAGGCCACATAGCACACCAGCATCTGGTCACTACTCTCTTATGTTCCTCCCACTTTCCATCACCTTGTATTATTCTCCTTCCTATTCATCTCATTTAAATTACCAGGTTGAGTATTGACATTTTGTTCTGTGTTTGCATAGCCCTTTGCACAATGATGTGCAGGACCATAAGTAGGTTTTAAGCACAATATTCATACAAAATAGATCAGTTAGAACTTGTAATGGGAGTGGTGCTGTCCCAGTTAGTAGATCTAACATGCTTTCTTCAGTGCTTCTGTCCCTCTAATTTATTGTATAGCAAAAGTAATCCAACTGTTGTCCCAACTGAAAGAACAAAGTTATCAGCAATATAACATGACTTTGCAATAGAATAATATACCCCCACTCTACAACTAAACTCCCCTCTGCAAAAAAGGTAAACAGACTGGCTTGGGAAAATTAAGCAGTTCAGCCAGTGGCAAATCAAGGACAAGAAATTTCAGAATCAAGAAGTCCCTTCCAAGGAAAGCTCGTCTTAACCTTTGCTAGCCTGAGTCCTTCTGTTTAACTGCATCATTGTCAACCATGGTTGCTCATTAGTGTTCCCAGTGCTCAACAAGTCCCGTTAATAGCCTAAAGCTCCATCTGTGATAGGCAGCATTTACTTAACAAGGAGGTAGCCTATAGGCTTCAGTGGGATTGCTTATTTCTGCTCATGCTGCAGCAGGCCCCAGACTGATAGAAAGGAAGGAGATAGGATTTGGTCCTCCTCAGTTTACATGAGAGTCTTTCTGCTAAGAGGGAATGGAACAAAAACCTGAGTCAATACCTGCTGAAATGTGGAAAGTCTCCCATCCTTTTCTACCCACTTTTTTTTCCTCTCCTTTCCACATTTCAAATTCAAAGCTTGATCCAAATATACGCAAGCAAGTAAAAGACATGTTTGACTTTTGGCTGCATCGATTGAATCGGATCCAGAACTTCAGTTTTGGCTTCTTCAGTTTAGTTCATTTTATTTTCCCAACCAGAGCAAGATGACAATCAGTTTAATAGCTTTTATTGCTTGCTGTAAGTAGATATTTCAGACGCCTAGCTCGTTTTTAAAAAGCAGTCTTCAAACAACACCCCCTCTATGCACACAATTTGTTCATAATGTATTTCCAAGTTTGTTGCAAGAATGCATCTTCCAGTGCAATAAATTTAAACTTTCACTTTTAAAGGATCTTAGCTAAATTGAGACTGCTCACAGAAAGATAAATTTAGTTAAGATAAACACATTCTTACTAGAACATTCAACTACAGTGTTACTGTAGTAACAGTAGTACATACTTGTACCTCATCACAGCTAAGAAAAGTAGAGGCTGACTGTCAGGCAAGTGCTGAAGTAGAATTCTTGGATCATATCCAAAAAGAAGTGATCACATCAGCTGAGGTGGCACCAGCCAGTGTGACTGATATTTCAGTAACTCACTTTGGTTTTCATTAAGCAAGGAATGCTGATTCATATAATGCAGATGCCAGCTTTAGCCAGCTAAGCTGCTGCAGAATCATTTCCTCAAACTAAAACTGCCCATGCACGCAGTGCTGGACACCATTAGTAGTCATTTGCATCAGGCAGAACAAGTAGGAGTCCAAAGCTTCTACTGCAAGGAGTCTGGATCCTACTGTACTTTCGGACATACAGAAAAGACAGATTGCCTCAAGTAAATTTAAAGTTCAGCAACAAATAGATGATATACTTTTACCCATCTGTATGAAGGAAACAGTAACCAGAATAAAATCTTGTAAGTGTACTGACCAAGGAAGTGTGCAAAGCCCACAGTTTTCCTAAAATCCAGATGCATTACCTAGTTTCATTCAGGACCATTATTGGCCCCACTTGCCTTTGTAACATGCTATGCTTGGTTTTGTAGAGATATGGGCTATTACATCTGCCTGAGCCAGTCCTGTGACACTGTTGAGAGGACTTTGCCTCCACCGTGCCCTGGCATGTGCCATAAAGTATATGGCATGAGAGGAAGTGGCCACCCTTTCCTTCCAGGTGTGCCAAGCCACCCCAAGAGCATTCCAGAGGGTGATAATAGACTTGTTCAACAGATGAGGCTTGGAGACAAGCCCCAGGTCCACTGTGCACAGCCAGGGAGGCAAGTGGTCTCAGTGGAGCAGTAACATCAAGACAGTAACAGCTCAATGGAGAAAATCTTTGTAGTCACCATAGCAGATGACAGGTTAAGGATATTGGAAAGGAAAGGGTTAACTTAGGCAGCAATAAAGACTTTTCCATACATGCAAGTGGCTATAGCCATGCTAACAGATTCACCAGCACTGGTCCCATATGCCTTCATAAACTGTAGAAAGAAAAAGACTTCCAGATAAGCATTTTGTTTCAAGCAAAAGTGACAAATTAGCCTTTGAAATTAAATCTTTTCTAACTGTTTATCACCATTAGTTTATATGATCAGATCCAGATCACGTAGGATGAGAAAGACCCAGTAAGATCACAGACATGCCCAAGATAGACTAGTAAAACTGGAAGAAGGTCTTTCCTTATCTGCAACTTCATATTATCAGCAAAAGCATTTGTTGTGGTATAATGCTTTAACTTCACTTACCTCACCAGCATAATTATACCAGAACAAGCATTTATTCTGTTGTGATCAAGTCTACACCACCAGTACATGTAACAACATTGCGAAGGTGTCATCCTGCATCAATGCTTTGCCAGGTGAAGTTTCAAAAATGGAAGCAGGAAGCCCAGCACATAGGAGGAGAAACGATAGAGATACAACTACATCCTTGTTGGATCTGCCTTTTTAATACCCCCTAGCCCCCACCAAAGAATTATTGTTGCAGCAAAGATTACAAAAAAAGAACAGGTGTGTGAAATACTAACAGTGCAATGGTAAGACTAACAGCTGGGGACAGCAAACAGTCAAGACTCCCATGAGAAGGGGCGAGAGAAACATTCCTAAAGGCAGTACTGATCCCCTACATTTGATCTTATCCCCACATCACAGTCTACACATTGTTCTTTGGCAAGATGACAGGTAGATGGAGAACAAGTTAAATTCTCTATCAGTGGGATGATTTGGCATGGTACAAGAGGCACGTATCCTTACAACTACAAAGTCAGAAGGCCTAGCAGAACCACCCTGTTTACTTAACAAAGTGACGTAAGTCACACAACCACGCAAGCATAGCCTTTGTTCTTTCCTTCAGCTATCCCTGTTTTTCCTCAGTTCCATCCCACTAATTTCAATTCTAGCAAAGTAGTCTGTAAACCCTAAAGTGAGTACTGCATCTTTTTAATGTCCAAGTGTGGTCTGAGTAGGCACCAAGAAAGTACCTGATCATGATAAACCTGAATATATTTGTTGGCAAATAGAATGTTCCTAGGCTTTTCATTTCTATATGTATATGTTTTACTATTAATAAATTCTGCTTTAGCAAGTTGAGTGCTTTGAAGAAATTGTCATGTTTCACAAAGTATACATGAACATTTCTCTATACTAAGGAGTTCCCAAACAACAGATGGTGTTATACTATCATAAGTTCAATTCTTTATAGTGATGTACATAAAGATGGTGAAGCCCTCTATTGATGTGCTTAAGACATGATACTCACATATGTAACAAGATTATGGCATCTATTAATCAATTCTATTGAGGATAAATTCCTCATTTGTAAAGTTTGACAGAAAAAACAATTGCCTAATACAATAGCAGACTAAACAGAACGTAGCTCAACTGAACTGTAAGATATCTGCCTGTACATCACAAGACAGGCAATTAGGATAAAGAGAATCATACCAGTTTTTATTATTATATTTTAAGACTCAGCAAGCTTGTTTTCAGTCATTTCAAGATCTTTTGATATTTCACTACCCAAAGAGACACAGAAATCACAATGAAGTTGACCAGATTTAAAGTCAAGTCACATCCCTCAGCTAAATAATGCAGCAGATCATAATCTATCTGGTTTTGTCTAAATACATACATGAAAAACAAGACTGGACAAAAGGCTATGAGGTACCAAATATGTATTGTGATTGTTTGCATTTATTAAACAGTTAATACATTATTACTATTTTTCACATATAAACCCAAGTTTCCAGACTGCTGCAGGTAGCACCACAGGAGGCAAGGGGGTGACCCCCAAGTTGGGGTCTGGTTGGGCAGGGGAAAGAGGTATGCTGTGGGCTGCAGGCAGTTCCCTTGGCTGGCAGCACTGACAAGGGAGAGTTGGGGAACCTGCAGCATCTGATGGGGACAGCCCAAGCTCCTAGTGCTGTCACAACAAGGTGTTAATTTAGAAGGGAGTGAAGAAGAGGCTGAAACTGCCTTAAGTACACACACACACCCCTTTAAACCCTAATAAATTCACACACAGGAAGCAAGATGATGGTATACCATGAAACAGGGAGCTCCTCCATTTCCTCTGAGTTCCAGTTCACAGAGTCGGAGATGCCTCACCAGTGAGTCATCAGTTCCCATGGGCCAGAGGTGACCATCAAGGCAGACAGATACCCTCTGCCAGAGCACCTCCTCATGCCGTAGGGAGGGCACCCAAACCATTCAAGGCCCTTTTCAGAAAGTGGCACCTTACAGGCAGCTATTTGGCCTGCCCAGAAGAAATAGCCTCCCGGTACATGGGTATTTCCCAGCCCCGGGAGCGGAGCGGCCGCTGCTGCCCCTTGCCTCATGGGCTGCCCAGCCAGCAGAGGAAGCGAGGGAGCAGCAAGGTGGTTGTGCCAGGGGAGATCAATTGCATCCTCCTCCTCAGCATTATTAGGTAATCTAATTACTACTCTAAGAGTTTGACAGACTGACAGTAGCCAACTCTGTCACTAATGCAACTTATAAAGAGTTATTTATATCCATCTCAAAAGCTACAGCTCACCTCCTTCTAAAAGGAAAATAAACACTGCCTGATCCAACCAAATTACGTCTCATTTCAAACATTCAATTCAACAACATAACGAAACTGGGAGTAAAATTGACATTTGCTTCATTATCATCAAACTTTCATACACGTCTAAAATTCTCTAGCCAAGAACTGAGTTGACCAAGATTACCTGAGAAGCTGTCAGCAGACAATATCACTTCAGAAGCTGAATATGAAATTTGAAGGCAAAGAATTTCACATCAGAATTTAAGATGCAATATTGCTTAATACTCTAGTCAGGTATTGCATATCTTGAACAACACCAGCACTAATTGATAGAGACAAAGGTTAAAGATAGGATACCTAGGAATTATTTTAGCAAGCATGACATTTCTAAGGTAGCATATTTTTTCCCCTACAGCATTGGTGGGAGGAACAAGAAGAGGGAAATAAAGCATAGGTGCCATACCATTAAGATGAAGGCCTGCTTTTCTTATGCATCACATCAAGAAATAGTCAAGCAGGCTGAGGTACTGCAGTATCACCCTCCAAACAGACAGTTCCTTGTCCTGAGCCACCATGGGGTCTCCAGGTTTTATTTGTCAGCTTTCAGAGGAGAACCAAGTCCTCATCCCTCTGTGCTTGCAAGTTAAGAAGAAAAAAAAAAAAAAGCCACCCTACCCACTAAAAAAAAGAAAAACACCCACACAACAAAAAAAACACCCACCCACAAAAAAACCCCAAACCCTCCCAAAATAAAAATGCTACAAAAAAAAGCCCCAAAACATTTTCCAAATCTTTGACAGTCATCACATCTTGTAACTGAAATCACATACTTCCTGGAACCCCAGAAATTATAAAATGTAATAAAAATTTTCACCCTCCAATTTCACTCTGTTTTCTAGATTGTTGATTTGAAGTTTAAAGCAGGCTTACAGTATTATAGCCTACAGAATTTCCCTGTTTTACAGAAACAAGCTTGTATTTTGATCAATGAATCAGAGAGTGAATCACCATAAATAAGTATAGCAATTTCATACTTACAAAATTTTTAGAACCTTAGAATCATTTCTTTGACACTGAAAAAAAAATGCCATAAGTACACTGTAGAGTGATAAAACAGAAGTGAATGTGAATTAGAAAATATCAAAACAGCAACCATAAGAAACCTTTGTAGATTAAAGCAGACACTTAAGAACTGAGGTTCACACCTCTTCTGCTTAAAGTAATTTCAGCTTTATTTTGGTGATGGCAGCCAGTGAGACCAATGACACCTACCTAGGAATCCTTTCAAGTCTGTACTATTTTTTCCAGCTTTTCAAATCAATAAATAGTACTTTTTTGTTTGTTTTGTTTTGTGCATGTTATTACTAGCAAACATCAAGGCACTGATTCACAACCCAGAATTCTTCATCAACAGCAGCACTAGTTTAAGGTATTGCCACCATTCAGCCCCACCTTTTGAATTTCTGCACAGCCCCCTCCAGTTGTGCTGACATGCAAGTCCAGCCAGCTGCAATCTGAACTGATAAACTAGAAGATAACCCAGAGATTTTACTGAAGCCAGATCAGCTCACTGTAAGGGCCATAATACAGCTGCACAGGCAACTGCGCCAGCACAAATACAGGATGAAAGGCAACATTTTTACTGAATACTTCATACCATAAAAATACAGCCAAAGAATCTAGCTGTTTACATTTTTTTACCTTTTTTAAACTCTCCTGACTCATCCTATGAATATATAGGAGTTGGAGATTCCACTTTAAAAAAAAAAAAAAAAAAATTCCAGCCTTGATATTGGAAGAGAGCTTAATAAATAAATAGACCATAATTCAAACGTTGATTAAAACCCCCAACCTACTTTTAAGGATCATTAAACAAACCGATAAGGAAATGCTAATGCTGGAAATAACATTCTGAAAAGACTGCAGACTTTGGCTCCAGGAAAGCCTTTATCCAGTCAACATTCCCCTGGGAGAAGCAGCACCCCATTGAATTATATCCCTTTTGCTTCATCATAGTGAAGAAATTCAGAAGTTGTTAATAGAAAAGTTTCTAAGAGGAGATGCTGAAGGAGCTTGCCATAACAAGGCCAGGCACACACTATAAACCACTGTGCAGTGGTTTATAGACAAATAACACTGTATTTTGTCAAAGCACTAGAAGGTGTCAGGTACGTCCTGTCTGGACCAGACCCCTCCACATGCCTTAGACAGACAGTGGAATAGCAGGCCCAACTCCCCCTCTCTTCCAGAGAATCCTGAGGCAATGCCACACCAGCTACTGAGTCCAGGGCTTGCAGAAGAGGAGGCAGCAGCCCTCCACGGGGCTGCACTGTGAAAGTGTTTCAGAGCCACAAGCTGCAATGAGACCCACTGTTCAGGGCAGGACTCAGGCTTGGCCCATCTCTGCATTCCCACCAAAGGAAGTGTTTTGCTCCCTGCTGGTTATCCAAAAAACCCCAAAAGCAAAGACTGGGCCCTGCCCGATATGTCCATCTGAACACTGCCCAAAGTGAGAGCTATTTATTCTATTTTGCCAACTTCCCTAGAGTAAGATCTACATGGAGCTGGTCCCCAGCTCTGCCCACCGATGCTGGGCAGAATCATTACACAAGACATCCACGCTGTCCCCGGCTTGTTGCAGCCCCTCGTGCTCTTCAGGCTCTCGAGATGAGACTGCTGAGGACTGAGCACGCAGGCTGGGGTCTCCCACCTCTCCTCCCAAGGCACGGCTGCTCTCCAGGAGCAGAGGACTTTGAACCGTGGGACCACCTCCTCAAGCTGCAGCATACCCAGGCTTCACGCCATGTATGTTGGCACGGGACTGCCAGGAGACTGGGGGCCTGAGGAGAGGGAAGGGAGGAGAGCCTGGTGACACTGGTGTATACCCTGGGACATGGCAGCACCCCCAGTCCAATCACCCAGAGACGGGGGATTCCTGACGATCTCTGCTTCTCCTGCTTTGCGTTCCTTTTCCTTGGAGGAGAACATACACCCATCTATAACCAAGACCCTCTCCCAACACCTAGCAGCCTGAGGTTCACCAGAGAGAATATCCAAATAGGAAACATAAGAGACATTGACTGCTTTTTCCAGGCTGATTTCAACAAAAGATAGATAATTTCACCTAACCAGCACAAACTGAAACAGAGAACCATGGTGCACAGAAAAGGTAAGCATTGGCACCTACTGCTGGCAGCGATAACCACCCCAGCACCAGTCCTTTGGAGAGATGGAAATATTACGCTGTTCAACTCTTACCATTATGATTATGCAATAGCCTATGTCAGAGTGACTTTAATTGCTTCCCCCAGGAGAGACTTTGAGCAGCGCGGCACATTTTAGAGCCCACAGAGGTCAGACAAAGCCTCTGGCTGGTCAGGCAGAGGAGGGCGATGTGGATGGAATTGTTCTGCAGGCCCAGAGACACCAACGCTGACAGTTTCTAGCTCTAGACACCACTGACAACTGACCAAAGAAATGCAAAGGGCTCTTCAAACACAGTAACAAGAAATTAGTCATTAGCGTCCCTATCAAAATATATCTCAAGGGATCCTATCCTCTTTTTACATTCCTTAAGGAAGAGTAGGAAGGTTACTGCAACACCCTCAGTGTTCTCTCTGAGCTCTTTTAAAGGCAAGAGCAAGGGGGAAAATTCAGCAGTCTGCTTGGATACAGGATTATTTGACCCACATCAGGATTTAAAGAGAGCTTTTCAGAATCACAGTGCAGAACACAGATGGAAGCATGTCAGAGTCCAGCACTATTGCTGCAGGGGACAGGACTCCAGGGTGCAAGGGGGAGCACACAAATTGGATCCTCCTTTTCACTGAACTGCTGTTGGTGCTGTAATAGCTTTTTACTGCATAGAAAATACACTGTTTGGGGGATTCCCACCACTGAGCTGGGTAAGGCAGACTCCCAGAGCTCAAGCGAGTCTAGAGTTTGTCAAAAGGAGGGTTGTTGGCTGCTAGCACACAAACCCTGGCTTTGCAACAAAAGTAACCTAACACCTACATCAACTCAGCAAGATGAATAAAAGTAGCTCTCCCACGTTTGCTGCCTAATTCACCAGCCCTGTGTTCCAGAGGGCATCCATGGAGCTTTACAGCTTTACTGCTGCAAGCGACTAAATTGAATGTCTTGATAGAAAGTATCATTGTAGTTCACTTTGCACAAAAAAAAAAAAAAAAAACAAAAAAAAAAACAACCACAAAAAGCCACACATATCTCACCCTATAAAGTATTACTATTACCAAACAAAACCTGGAATCCCTTGTTCACTAAAGTTAATTTATCAGGGACAAATAGATAGAAAAGAAGTTTCTATAGTTAAATTTAATTTACGGCCTAGCAACTGTTGTTTACAAACATGTTCAATAGCTTTTTGGGTTTGTTTTTTTGGTTTTTTTTTGGTTTTTTTTTTTTTAATATAGTAGTTTTCAAACATTGTCATACCTTCTTGCAGACTACATTTTTAAGTGTTTATTTGTTTTAAACCTTTGTTCACATATTTTTACATTTCAATTTGTAATAATAATGACAGCAATCTTGAAACAAAAACAAACAAACAAAAAAAATAATCAATGCCCTAACAAACAACATTACTACACAAATGAAAAATTAGATGAACACTTGCTGGATTCCCATCATAGGGTCAGGGAAAATCCTAATCATCCTACCCCAAACATCCAAGTGTAGCCTTACTGGTTCTCTAGTTTTCTGCAGGAGCATACCCCTGCACCACTCTCCTCTTCAGGACTGAATCCCGGCAAATTCAGCACTAGTAAGTAGTTACACCACGGTATGCATTATTAATTCACTGCCACAGGCCTCAGAAGCAACAGGTAAGTGCTTTCTATGTGCATCTGTGGTGGAAGACAGAAAGCAAGCTAACAGACACAAAGCAGATTTTCAGGAGCAGTCTCGGTTCCAGTTTAGATGTTTTCACAATCCCAGTTTAATCCATGCAATGCACAGAGTGAACAGGATGTTTACAGAAGCAGATAATATCTGCTTTGGAGTCTACATACAGTTATTTTCTTACTAGAGATAACTGATAGGACATCATAGCACCTGGTCTCACATCAGAGATAACAAACCTTCAGAAGGTACACCCTTACCATGCTTTCACATGATGATATAGTGATTTGAGGGATGCAGATCTCCCAGTAAGTCTACATAATACCTTTCTTTTTAAAATCAAACAAGCACTTCAACAAAACAAAGTCTCACACTTCTTCCAAGACTACAGAAACGCACAATATCCTCAGTTTAGTAATTCACTACACACCAAAGCTCATAACACCATACCCTAAGGTCTTTAACTTCTGGGTCTCTTCCTTCCTCTATTATACCTCCCAGCATTTCAGTGTAGGTTCCTAAAGAAATAAGTCAGAGGTCATTTCAGAGCATTGGCGATAGTGGCTTTTGAACCCCTTAACCAACAAAACAATTGACCATAATAAACACTTAAAGCATTAAATTATTATAATTTTCACAACACAGAGACAAGAAAGACCCCTTTTCATACCCCCTCCTAAGTTAGGGTTTATCTCATCAGAAAGGCCATCAGTTACTCATACCATGTCAGACAGAAGGAAACCTGGTGGCACCAAAACACTTCATCATTTCCTCTGCTTCCATAGCGCCATACTCACATCTTGTTTCTCTACCCAGGTCACCTCCAAATACCAGCTAGAAAACTTCCTTTTAACAAATCCCTCTCATTCTCTAACAACTTCAGCCTGATTGCTGGTAGCCTTTCTGTAGCCACACCAGAGCGATTGCAACTCCCAACACATGCAGAAGCAGGCACAGGTGTTGCTAGGCTCAATTACAGTATCAACGAGTAGGTGGGGATTTACTCACATTTTCAAAAAAAAACAAAAAAAAAACAAAAAAACAACAGAACTTTTAATATCTAAAAGCTTTTATAGATGACTGTTTTGTTGCACAATTCTACAGCCTTATCTCGCTCCCACCAAATTCAATGAAAACCTACCTTTGCATACACAAGTAGTTTGACTGAGCCATAAAACACTATAAGAGGAAGTAATTTGGTTTACTGATTTCTCCAGCAAGAATATCTGGACTGTGAAGTGTAATGTTCACTGTAAATAAAAGATTCCACTACACTTTTTCTTAATATATAGTATTTAATATAGCAGTCTTTATATTTTACTTCTACAAACAGCGCAGTCATTGACCAGCACCTAGAAGCACTGGGGTGGCTTTGCTAGAAAAGGCACTGCAAAAGCCTCTCAGCTGCTGTAGATTGGCACAGATTTCAAATGGCAGACACCTGCATTTTCCAGCAGAGTAGCTGGCACAGATTTGGAGCTATCATGTAGGATATAACTCTAGACAGTTGGTGTAAAGGGTAGGCAGTCTGTATTTGAGTTCATCAGACTAGGCTTTCTGTAGAGCAGAGAGAGAAACAAGCCACACCACAGGGTGATTTATCTGACCTACCTTAGATACCACTTCTGAGCTAATATGAATCATATCCTAGACAAACACATTTATTTCCATGAAAAGTAAAAAGATCTAGAGGTGCCTAAATCAGACAAGAATGCCTAATTTTTAGTGGTCTAATATAAGTTAAAATGAATCCCAACTGTTGCGCTGGTATTATACTAAAAACCCACAGCACCTGGTCCTGGGAGGGCATTATAGATGTGGTAAACTTTATTTATGGAAGTAAATAAGAAAAGGAAATCAGGTTGAGTGGAAGGGTACTCTAAACTTGATCCAAAGCACTTGAAGTGAGCAAGGATCTTCCAACACAAAACAGATTATGGCCATCCCACTGAAAGTGGAAGTAGCTATTTAAAAGGAAGGAAGGAGGAAGCAAAAAAAAAAAAAAAAAAAGTACTTTTTGGATGACATAGGGTTTGTGTTCTCTGCAAAATTGGTCAGGCAAAGTAAGAGTGAAGAGCACATATATTCTGCTGAGCAGATCAGTGCTCCCTGGTAAGGAAGTGCAAGAGCTGCTTTGTGCAGGCATGTACACACAGTTAAAATGAATGCAACATGAGGACAAAATATTGCATATTCAAACAGTCAGATTCTACACCTCCTGTGCAGAGGCTTAAGTGAATCCATAAGGAAAAAGGCAGAAGTGATTTAGGTCAGACTAAAGCCATCATTAATACAAGATCCCTGTATTAGTTCTACCTTTAAGAAAAAATGCTCTTTTATGCAAAAAGATACTATGCCCAGGCAAGCTATGCCCTTAGTAACCCTCAGGATAATCTCTGTGTTATCTAGATGGGGTGAGCAAACATCAAAAGATTCAGCACTTCTACTGAGACTACAAACTTCTCCGCTTTTTATTTTGTTTTGATGGTTTAGAAAACATCATGGAAATTTTACAAACATGGGCTTTTCCACCAGGCAGAGAAAACCCTGCATTTGATTTACTTTTACACATCACCACTGCTAAAAAAATATACTTAGAGAATTATAGGATTTGAAATTACATATTAAAGAAACTAAGGAAAGGCATGTCCATGTTTCTGGTCTCTGTATATGTCCAATCCTACAACTGTTACTGCACAGGAATAGCTCTACTGACACTGATGCGAGAATTTCACTCACTGTGAATTTGTGTGGTATGTGTAGAACTGATTTGCAAACACTAACAATTACAACTTTGAACTTAAGAAAAAATTTTCAAAGGTTTCCATTTGGAACTGTGAGTTCATTTCAATAAACAAAATTAATTTTGAGATAGAAAAGGCAGCAAAATACAATAAGCTTATTTTTTGCTTAGTTACATTCCCCTCTAATATATATTTTTATTTAATGTGGTAAAAGACAAAATTAACACT
This sequence comes from Tyto alba, assembly GCF_018691265.1. NCBI lineage: Eukaryota > Metazoa > Chordata > Aves > Strigiformes > Tytonidae > Tyto > Tyto alba. Next base: position 11,218,703 of record NW_024881313.1, read on the forward strand.
CTGTGCCAAGTTTCAGACAAGTGTGAATTTTCAGTTTATTAGTTATTAAGCTTCTGAAATAAGGATTTATGTTTGTAAAAGAAGTGCTGACACAACCTGAACTCTGGGCAGTGGTAATGCCACCACAACACCATGGTTCATATGCAGTGTGAACAGCCTAGATTATCCTAATAAAAGATTTAAAACAGATGAAACTATTCCAAAGAATTGTATTTCTAGTGCTGTCATGTTTGCAGTCACATTTGGGTTTAACCGGTGGGAAAACATGAATCTATTTATATATTCTCAAGCTATACCCACAAAACAGGATCCCAGAGAAATTCTTGCAAACAGGGTTTGCAAGAATACAGCAGAAGTGTGAGTACGTAGGTGTGTATGCCTAGATAGATTATGTATGTAATCAACATGTAAAGCTCCATGATACTGAAAATAATAAATTGTTGTGAATGCGTAAGGGTGCAAGGTGCATTTTACATGGATTATCTGCCCTAGTTCCTGTTCTTATTTTTGGAAAGCAATCAGCTCTTCGTGAGAACTCAGCACCACGCTGAGCCACCCTGGGGCTTTTCATGGCCCAGCCCTTCACTTTGCATTATCATCTGTTAGCAGCCACATCCTGTGCAGACTGATTCATTACAGCCAAGAAAGGCAGTGAGAAAAGGAGACCTTCTGAATCCTGAGGTCCGAAATCACTCTAACATACTTCTCTCTCTGTACTATATAAAATAAAGCTATATTTTCAGAGGAATTTCCAGCCATTTTTGTTATTATTCCAAATAAAAGCTTACTTTAAGATGATGTGTTATTTTAACTCAAATCTTTGCAAATCACCTTTACTTGAAAACTTTCATATGCCTCATTTGGAAGACCATGTATTCATCCCAATTTAATTCAAACATAAAACTGAATAATTTTGAGTACTTTTGCTTAATAGCTATGGTGAAGTGCAAACAAAGATCAGGTACAGATGATCCAGTTTATGAATATTTATTCACTGATTAATATGGAATACATTATTATTTAAAACTATGGTAATATTTTTGTTTTCTGTGAAGCTGAAGCTCATGTGGTCAGAGATAATAGAGTATGTTGAACTTTTATTTTTAAACTCTCAAATGCATTACTTTTGAAATGGTATGATTTCCTGATGCCTAACTGTTGAACACAGATATGTTACAAGTCAATCAAAAAAATCCAAATTACTGTTACAGTCTTTCTATTACTTTCCATTACACTGTATTTGTGTGTCACAGCACATTTAAGCATGAATTTAAACATAAGAGCAACTATGAGATTCTTGCTTCAAACATAGATGAAGAGATTTTGGGGATAAAATGACCAGCACTCAGTGTCTGGGCTGGACGTACCAATCTTCAGTCTTAAACTTGAAGCTTTCAGCATTAACTCCAGTGCTTTAAATCACGTAGGTTGATGTATTTGTTTTAAAGTTGCGACGTGCAGATGAGTCTTTGTACAGAATTTTTTCAAGCAGTCCTCTATCATGATTACAGCAATAGCAGGACATAAGCAAACATTGTATATAAGCAAGTTATATGACAAAGTGGCAGAGATACAGTTGTTGAACCATTTAGAAATACAGTTTGCTGCTATCAGTGCTACCATAGCACACAGTAAGGAATGTGCTTTGATGTGGCAATAGATCTGTCAAGGAGCATCACTGTGGGCTCAAGTCCATGAATCCCATTTGTCTCCAGCATAACTTGACTGATTACAACTGAATTATAGTGACTTTAAATGTATGAGTCAAATTTCTAAGCTAATTAAAATCAGGGAGGCTGGTATTTCTAAGATTAGCACAATTCAACTCCTATACAAAATGCAGTATAATTAAGAAAAATGGAATATATATACCTGATTCAAATAGAAATTCAACAGTTGGAGTTCAAGAGAAATAGTGCTACTAATAATCCGTAGATTGACATTTTACTGTATCACTTATAACAGGAATCAAATAGGAAAAAACTGTGTTTGCAAAGACACTGACACATTAATCTATGTTCCACAAAGGATCAAGTTTCTTTGAGAAGCTGACCCACAAAACCACCTCAGATAGATAAAAACATACATCATGGATACATAAATTCAGTATCAGTGTGGAGACTTTACACTTATGGTCTGCAAATGGTTGAAGGCATTTTAGACATTATCATGCAGCTTGTGTCAAAAAAACAGCAGCAGCCCACACTTACAACGGCATCCAGTAATTATAAGACCAGTGGGGTTCAGCTAATGTTAGAAACAAGAAGATATTTTTAGAAACTGTCTCTCTTTTAGCTCATCTTTCTCCATGTTAAATCAGCTTTATATCAAGACTGGTTTTAGCTAACCAAGTCACTACAGAAAAGGTGAACACTCTTTCCTGACCCTCTGTACTCACAAACTCATCCTTGTGACACCCAACTCAATGATGTTTCAGTATCAAAACCTGTTAAAGCTTTCAGGGCAAATTACATCGGAATGGGAGAGGGATGAAACTGTTACGCTCCAGATGAAATTATTCTTACTTATCTTTCATAAAGCAGTAACAGAAGATAAGCAGTTATAGGTACCTCTGGACTGTGTGTGGTGCCTGAGGCATCAGGCTTCACACCTTTACCTCACCTGACCTAAATTCTAACATTCTGCTATTTTTAGAAAAGACCTTGAAATACAGCAGCTTGTGAGCCAGCCAGGAGCCGCCAGTGCATTTAACAAGGCTCAACACCCCTGCTAACCTTCTGCTTTGTCAGTGGACTCTCAGATTAATGTGGTGATTAGGTGGCTTTCTTAAATGAGGTATTGTTTCATTTCAGCAATAGGAAAACTATAGTGTATAAAACAATAAAGATTTTAAACCAATTAACCAGCCTTAAACCATACCTATTTCCCTCAGGGCTCAATATGTTTTGTAAAGGTAGGAAGACCCAACAGTTTCAAATCCTCTCTCCCTCCACGTTCCCCACAGCCAACAACTGTACTCAACCACCTCCTTTCTAACTATCCTGTCATCTTTAGTTCTTAATTCTGGTGGAGCAGCTGTGTAAATATAGCTGGAACTAAGAAATCATAATCTTCACAGCTCAGGGATTATCACCTCTTACCTTCCTGAGCTGTTTGGAAGCAGGTAATTAGTCTGGAAGTGCTGCCTGGCCTCCCTGCCTGTTTTTTCTCCTTAGATTTTGGGTTTGCCTTTGAATAAAACCAGTATGTGACTACCCGGTGACTGTGCCCTTCACCAGGCCCGGCAGCGAGCCGGCGGGCTGCAGGCAGAGTCCCCCAGCCACCGCGGAGCAGCCACAGCCAACGCCAGTAAAACAGGGCACAGGGTGGAAATTCAAATACTCAATTCACTGCCTGGGATTTTTTTCCAGCTAGGTCTTTGAAACTGTGCTTTTTGCTTCTTTACAGCTGGTTTAAGAAGTCTGACAAATGCCTTAAAGAAGGGCAAGGTTACCAGCTATGTATCAGCCTGTAATTTTGTTCTCAGATAGGCAGGAGGGCTGTGGGAGCCCATATGACAACCCCAAGCATCACCCTGCTGCGAAGTCAGGCTGTGTATTTCTCTTCAGTTTAAAAACACATGCAAGAGTTTATCCACACAGCTCTGCAGTCTTATACTGCTCCTAAAAATAATCACGGCCTACAGAGCAGCGTGAGAGGGGCAGGCCTTCACATACCTATGTCAGTCAGGATTTAAAAAAATAAATAATAAAATGCTTTCCTCATCCCCCAGACTAAACAAACAGGAGAGGATGCCCATTCACAGCTCCCTGCACATCCTTTCCAGCAGCAACAAGAGTTGCTTTTAAGCTCAGGGTCACGAAGCTACGGCTGTCAGAGTGGGGCTGTAAACTGTGACCCTCTCAAAAGATGAGTCACCCACTTGTAAAGTGAAAACGCTGATCCAAAAAGCACCGATTCATGCCTAGATCTCTCTCTCAGAAGTAGTTAAAGGAAGACAACATTATGAGCACACATTTGCTAGCCTTCATGCATTGCAATCCACACAGCTGAATCAAGACTGCGTGTTAGGGTCAGTGTAAACAGATGACGCAAGGTGCAGATAACCCCCCCAAGAAGGCAGAGCTGCCCTCCCGCAGACCTGGGGGGGCCCAGAAGGGCCTAGCTAGCCCCCACCCCACCAGGCTGCTTTCAGCTCCTCACTGCTCTGTGACCACCGCACCCCAGGTAATAAACTCCTGCAGGAGCGAACGGCTGTGCGAGGGGGTACAGAAGCACCTCTCCAAGTCAGTCTGGGAACTGCGGGCACCACTTTCCACACAAAAAGGCTCAATCGTGTCTCAATAAACCACAAAAATTTGAAGAGAGAAAGGTTTCACCAGTCAGTCACCTGGCTGAAAAACACTTTTTTTTTTTTTTTTTTCAAATGTAAATGCACGTTCAGTGCAACACGACTTAAAAGTGATGTCAAGAACCTGAAGGAGTCTCACCATCCTACGCTACTTTTTCTAGCTAACACACAGCTACACAACTAGAAAGCAGAGATCAGATCCTGAAGGTTGGTTACTTGAAACGATTGCGTGCATGAACAGCTGAGGCAGCACCATACCAGCTTTTGTAAGCTAAGACAACAGCGATAAGGTTACAAGGCCTTGCAGCTTGTTCATTTTTAACAGTGCTGCACCGATTTAAATGCAATTCCATACCTCCTTAAAGTAGACACAGTTTAAGATATTTAACTTTCCTAGTGCCCTGAAGAACAGTGTTGTTTGTAGCACACTTTAGCAAAAATTATTTTAAGTTGTGTAACTCCAGCATTGTAACAAAATTACACCTGCTTATTCAGCTCCTCTAAAGACTTTCTTACACCTACCAGTATCTAGGACAGAACTGGAAATTCATCATAGAGAGGGATCCCAGGCTGACAGAACTCTGCCAGCAGAAACTCAGTTGGCTAAGATACCAAATGCTCTACTGCAATCACCATTTTGTTCATAGTTGAAGACTTCGTCATAGTAAAACAAAACACAGTTTCAGAGGTACAGCTACATTCGTATGTATTTTACTCAGAACAGCTACTGTAATATTCCAGCAAAACAGTCCTAGTACAGATAAAGGTATAGCTTGAACGTAAAACTCATCCCCGACTCAAAGTTTTCTACTTCCAAGTCAGTACTAAATATCACATGTGTAACAACGACATTTTAGAAACACTACTCCCCACCTTCTCTTACTTCTTCCTCCAGAGTGCTAGAACTCAGATCAGTCATGTGTTTGTATTTAAAATCATTCATTGAAGTTTTTATACACAGAAGAGTTTAGAGAGACTGTCACCAGATAAACACTAGCATGTTTAGTATGCAGAACAAAATACAGTTGTCTTTTTTTCAAGCAGGATGCCTTTTCAGCTATTCTCAATAGAAGCCCAGTGAACACTCAAAATGAAGCAATTATTATTTGGCATCGTACAACAGTTTGTTTACTGGGTATGAAGAGCCAGCCTGCCATCTCACCTTCCTCAGCCTAGTAGTCCTGTGCATCTGACAGGAAGGGAAATGTTAGCCATCTTATACCAACTACACCCCAAATTCATAGGGCTCAGCATCACTAATACAGCTTTTTTTTTTGAGACTGTTACTAACCTACATTTTGATCTGCCATCAGTTACATAAACAGAAATTAAAAGATCAGGTTTTTGAGAGATGGGTCTGGATATTCTCATTCGAATTTAGCAATTTTGATTTGCAGGCCAAATTAGGTTTGTCTTGTCTATGTTCAGGTCCTGAAACTAATTAGAAGCTTCCCTATCTCTTGCCACGTTCTACTGACTGCAGTAAAATCCAAGGAGAAAAAATTCACCCAAGGTTTAAGTACACATGAATCCCTCAGACAGTTTCAGATATATGATCCTAAAGTTACTAAATGAAATACCACCTCTGAGTACACATGCAAAATGCCCAACATCGCCTATTCAACAGTGCATGTAATGCAAAATAGGTTCAGCTATATAAAAGATCTTTGAAATTACTCAAGATCCATCACTTTGGAAAGAAGTCACTGCAGTTAAATATTTCTTCTGTGAATATACAGACATGCCGTTGATTTGAAGTTTTTAATGAGATACCTGCAATTTGTAACATGACATTTAGGAGCCCTACCACATTTGTAAGACTTTGGTTTTCAAAAGAAATAGCTCTACTGTTATTAGAATCAGTACGTGCACAAAGGTTGATGAGAATGTACTGCTGCAGTACAAGTAGTCAGACACTTTCTCTCTGCAGGCTTGTTTTGAATTGTTTATTGAGGTTTAAGAAGTCATCCACATTTCTATAAATATAGACATTACTTGAGTAAGTGACTTACAATGTCACCAGTGCAGGTACATATATAACCAACATACAAAAGCTCCACTGGAAGCTACTTCAGTTTATTCAAAAAGGACCAAGATGTCATAAAAAAAAACAGCTGTCACTTTCAGTTATTGTAGACACTAAAGTGCATTTTTGGTTACCTCCTGGACAAACAGCTGCTGGTTAAAAAGTTTGATTTTTTTTTTTTTAAACATATCTAAGTTACATTGATTGACATTCAGGTTTGTAGCTGTCATCCTCCTGATACATGGCAGCAGGTCAGAAAAATGTATTACTTTGCTGGTTAAGTAAGAGGAGGAAATAGATTTTGCCTTTTTTTTAATTATTATTTTTTACTTTTTAATCCAGTATTTCCAACAAAAGTTTAAAGAGAATCTAACATTCTGATGAATTTTTACAGCACCACTAAAGTTAGTCTTAAAAATCCAGGCTCTGGTTTAGCCCTTTTAATTGCTAGCCAAGTATCTAAAGAATCACTTGAAGCTCTGTACCAGTAAGAAAAACTACCCTCCCTTTTCTGTCAAGCACTATCCTGCCCAGTTAACACTGTTTGCACACTCTGTAAACAAGAACAGCTTAAAGCATAATTAAAGCAGAACACAGGCCCATCTTGAAAATCTTCTTCCCCCACTCCCCCTCCCCACCCCCGGTAGTGTCAAACATTTGAGTGTATAAAGCATTATTACATTCCTAACCACAAAATACTTTAAGAGTCACAATAAAAAAAGCATACGTTGAAAGTGACATAGCAATACCACTTTAATAAAACGGGGTACTTTGGGGAGATACAAGATGTGCTCTGCTAATTCTAACTCCATCTTTTCTTCATTATAATTTTGTTTTATTGCCAGAAAAGTCACCAGTAGAGCAAAAAAAATGCTGCACTGGTTAGAACCGCAACAGCCAGAGCTGTTCTTTATAGCTCCTTTACTGCAATTAATTTACTTTTAACTTGATAGTAGGAGGACATAATACTCATCATTCAGAAATAAATTACTAATTTTGAGTAACAGTTTAAACCTGATTAGCACTGTATAATGATGAATGGCTACTTCTAAAAAATAAAAACCTTACATACCAAAAACATGCTATATGTTGGGAAACCACTTTTTCATGCTCCAGCGTGTTGTTTACGTTTTTTTACGTGTCAGAAAGTCTTTCTTTTATCAGTTGAAGAATCCACAGCACTTAAATTTCAAGTATTTGAACTAAAGATGATTCAATTTCAAAAAGTGCCAAATTAAAAAAAAAACAAAAACTACACATGTAGCTAAGCTTTCATAGAAATCCCCAAACAAGGTAAAAAACAGCCTCTCGAAATAATGGGTTACTAGCTTCATACATGTTTTTAAAGCTGTATAATGTTCACCTAAACACTCCACTTACGAGCATTAGAAGTTTAAAAACACAGAACACCTTCAATGCAAATTCCTTGCAGAGGGCACCCTCAAACATAGGAATACAACACTAAGCAGAAACCCCTCATTTTATTTGGCTATTTAGACATCCATGTCACATATACCCACCCATCCATTTCCTGATAGTATTACATCATCTATTAGGGCTTCTGAAATAATGCAGAGCCATAAAACTCAGAAGAGACTAGTTAAAAACAAAAAAAAAAGTTCCATAACTGCACAGCCTTCCACACGGCAAGGTTGTACAACTGATTGTTGAACGAAACTAAGCTTAACGGCATCCAAACAAACAGGCCTGGGTTTGGAAGCTGTCTTATGTCAAATTTTGACCATGTAACTACTCTAAAATAGAAAGGTCAAAATAGAACTCATCTCTTCTTTTTCTGCTGCCTCAACATTTTCCTTCGCTTAATGATCATATCATGCAGTTTCTCCAGTCCCTCTTTGAGTCCATCTCCAATGATTGCACAGGTAGGCTGCAAATGCCAGGGAGTTGAAGAACTCAGCTCACTCATTGCTAACATTTTCTCAATTTCAGAAAGGGAGAGAGAGTTCCTCAAGTCCTGCTTGTTAGCAATGATAAGGACAGGCACTCCTTGATTTTCAGATATCCTAGTAATCTTATGAAGTTCTGTTTTGGCCTCCTCCATTCTCTCAACATCGACAGAGTCCACCACAAACACAATGCCATCAGTGCACCTCGTGTACGACTTCCACAGCGGCCTCAGCTTCTCCTGGCCGCCCACATCCCAGAAGTGGAAAGTGACCGTCTTAGAGTTGCCCAGCGTCACTTTGATTTTCTCCGTATTAAATCCTTTCGTGGGGACAGTGTTGACGAACTCATTGAACTGCAGTCTGTAGAGCACGGTCGTCTTTCCAGCGGAATCCAGTCCCAAGATGACGATGTGGAAACTCTGGAACGAAGGCAGGCTGGAGAGGATCGGCGTCTGGTCCGAGAGTCCATTCCCCATTGCCAGAAGGGAGGGTGACAGCAGGCTGCCACGAGCACAGGCCGGCTCCCACGGCTACGCTCGCCGCCGCGCTAAGCTCGGATCCTGCCAACGACACGAACGGCGTTAGCCCACGGACGATCCCCACCCCCCCCTCCCCCACCACTACCACCACCTCCCCACCCTCCGCCTCCGACGGGGCTTCGCGGCCACAGCGCGCCGGCCAGCGCCGCCGCCCCGGCTGCAGAGGCGGCCGGAGGCAGGGCGGCGCAGCACACGTCCCCCGCCCGGCCTTCGCTGCTACCGACACTGCAGCTCGCCGGGCACCCGCGCCCTTCGCCACCGCCTCCCCTCGCGTACCGCTCGGCCCCGCCGGCGGGCGGGTCCCTCAGCGCGGGGAGGCGAGAGCTGCCCGCCGCCCCATGCCCGCTCGCCGCTCCTGCTGCCGCCGCTGCGACTCCCCCGCATCTGGCGGCCGGGCGCCTCCCAGCCCGCGCCTAGCTCCGCACGCCCCGCCCCTCGCCCCTCATTGGCTCCACCGCGCGGCGGGGGCGGGGAGGAGGGCGCAATCTCCCTCGACTATTGGCCACCGCACCGGCCACTCATCGCAGAACCTGATTTTTTTTTTTTTTTTTTTTTTTTTTTTTTTTTTCCCCCCCCCCCCCCGTACTTAAGCGAACGCCGGGGCCGAGCGAGGCCGGGGAAAGGGCGGTGGCCCCACTCCCCTCGCGGGGCGGGCGCACTGCCCCACACAGCCCCCTCGAGCAACGCCGCCACCCTCACGCCCTCCGCCCCGCCACCCGCCTCTCACCCCCTGCGGCAGGCGGGCGGCCAGCGCCCCGTCGCCGGCGGCGCCTGCGCTCATTGGGCGCGGGTGCTGTCACTCTGAGCCACGCCCCCGCCCCCTCCCCCCCCCCCCCCCCCCCCCCCCCCGAGAGTCCCGGCGGCGGCGCCTCACAGCGCACCTGCGGCACTGCCGGGGCTGCGCAGCCCGCGGGAGCGGGGGGGGGGAAGGCCGGTACCGCCCTGCCCTGCCCTGGAAGCCCCCAGCACCGCGTCCCGGTGCGGGGCAGGCGCGCGTCCGGCCGTTGCGTCATGTCCTCCCCCTTACCCCCGGCCGCTCCCGCGGGCGCCCCCCGCGCGCGCCCTCCCCGCCGCCTAGCAACGGGCTGCCCGGCGGCCGCCCGGCTCACGTGACCCGCCCGCGGCCTGCGCACGCAGGCCCGTTCCCCCTCCGGTGCCTCCCCCCCACCGCCCCAACCGCCCCGGGTCGGTGCTGGGGAGCCCCGGGAGCCCGCGGTGCTGCTGTCAGAGCCTCGGTGAACGGCCGTGCAGCTCCTCATCTCCCGGGGTGACGCAGCAAGTATCGCAGGCTCTAGGCCGCCGGCGTGCCCCGGCGGCTGTGGAAGGGCCCGCCGCCGGCGAGCTCCGCGGGCACTGATACGGGCGGAGTTGGAGGGGCGGGCAGTGCTGTGAGCGGGGCTTCTCGCTGTCGTTGCGCAAATCGGAGTGGCCCAAGGCCCCAGGCCTGGCTGTATGTTCTTACTGTGATCTTCTTGCCTTTCACTTGTCCCTGTAAAACGGGAAACGAACAGCCCGGGAGGAGCCGAGAATAACTGAGTGGATGAAATCATCCTGTTAGATGCCTGGCATGTAGAGATAGTAGCGGTGCTCAGGCCTGAAGGAACGTAAATGTCAGCTAGCTTAGTTACAAGGAAGGTTTCCCACAGCACAAGGTTATGTTAAGCAATTTTGCATTTTAATATCTAAGCCTGATTTGAGTAGTGAAGTCTTTCAAAGTCAGAACTAATTAATAGTGTCTAATAAGACATTTTTATATGTTACTGTTTCCAGAGCATACAGGTTTTAGAGGAGGCCTGGAGGAGTGTTTTGCCTCCGCTATTCTTGCTGACTCCCCATCGTTCAGTTCCTTCCCACTGCTCTCTTCACCTACTTTGTTTGCCACCATAGAATTTATACAGAGATGACAATATAGATGTACACCCACGCAGTGTAAAATACCAACAGCACACAAAAGGATCAGATATGCTGAGTTCAGGGCATACTAGAAAAGTCTTCATCCATAACCCTTAGTTAGATAAAAAATAAGTCTGATAAAAGCTTCTTTAACTGCTAACTAAAGCTATTGTGCTACAGAAGTCTACTGTTCCAAGTGTATATTTTTTCTACTTTGTACCACACTCATCCAAGTCTTTGACCAGCTGGGCTCCGGTAAAATAGAAAAGGTGGCATTTTCAATATGACCATTGCATTTTTTTCTAGATAACTTTAAAATTTCTTGATATGTCTGCTGAAAAGGGATGATTTTTAAAGAATATTATGGCAATCATTTTTTTTCCATTTGAAAGCATTTTACTTTATATTTTAATTCACAAAGACTTACGATGTATAAGAGAGAGTTAATTTATTAGTAAAAGGACAATGTATAGCAACAAAAATTCCGTAGTATGCTTAAGGCAAGGTTTTGTGTTATTGAGGAGTTAAGATACCCATTATAGTCCTACTAAAAATAGCAAAGTTCTCATTTGCTTACATTTGAAATTACTGTTTCACTGCTTTTATCTTTGTTCGTTCTTTACATCCTGATATTGCAGATGACTCTCTTTGGGGGAAGTGGTCTGTTTATATAGGAAAGTGATTTTACATCTATGGAAAAGTATGGGTAAATTACTACCCCTAAGGCCACCTAGTGAGGATTCTGATTTGGCAGTATTTTATGCTATTTTTGCATAGCATCAAGTGCTGCACAGCATACAATGTAATAGAAAAGTATTTACAGTGACAGTAAAAATGGGCCTTAGTTGTTTCATGGGTGGTTTTCAGTAGTTTAACATTGGTGGAAGCCATATGGCCAATACCTTGTTAAGGAATATTACGGGAGAGAATAGATTTATTCATAAAACTTGACAAGCTGAAAGAAAGCAAATTGACCTTTATCTCCACCTACAAAATTAATATATTCTCTATATTTAATGGATAAATAAGCCTATTGGATATTACAGTCTTCTAAACTTTAGTGTCTGATTGTTACCAAGATCTGTTCACACTTTACCAGAGTTTTATAATAACATATTTTACAAGTAATTCCACAAGGAAGGATATGGGCCACCTCCTGCTTTCATTTGAAGTATTTTAATTTTAAGCATAAAATGCGGAAAGATTGCCTTTATCTTTTGCTCTGCTGAAAAGCAGTCAATACATAATAATGGATTTTGGTGTCCTTGAAAAGGGAGGATACAGAACTGATGATTTGCCAGAGTATAGCATATCCAACACACTAAGTGGAGAAGGAATCTCATAGATTATGTTTCTTTGGAAGAAGTGTTTTATGACATCAGGGTGATAATTTTAAGAATGAAGAGAAATTAGCATCTTCAGCAAAAGAAGCATATCTGTATTTACAGATATATACATGAAAATGATCCACACTGTCCAGAAGATGCTTGGAGAAGTAGATTGTTCTACTTCTCTTTCCCTCCCTACAGTTAATTTCTCTCATCCACCTGTTGTAACTTGCTACAAAGTGAATTATGAACTCTCTGGGGCAGGGACTATTTTTCATTCAAAGTCTTAGTGTTTAGCACCTTGATCTTAATTAATGCCTGTAGGCATTTCTGCAAAACAGCTATTAAATAACAATCCAAGTTGATCAACTCCTCCCGTGCACTTCATGCTACTTTAGAAGTGAAACGTGCAGGCTGGGCAGGTGTTCCAGGTGTTACGGAGGGAGCAATGGTATCTAAATTAGTGGGAGTGTAAGCAAGCTGACACATTCAGCCTCTGATAATTGGAGGTAAAGGTGAAGCAAGGCTTTGATTATCCTGTAGAAGTCCTGAATGAAGGAGGTGTACAGCAAGAAGTGTATCTACTTTCTTTTCAAGTATGTAGCTAAATGGGGGCAGGGTGGGCTGCTATTGGATGGCAGGTGAAAATAACTGCAAGATACATCTACGGGGAAACAACGGAAAAAGGCTCAAGCCAAATGCAGGCTTTGTAATGCAGGATAAAGAGGTGCCTAGTGTCTGTGTTGGGTCAGTTCACATATTGACACTTCTCTCACTTTCTAACTTGTCTGTGGCTCCAAGTCCTTTCTGGCTCATCGTTCCTTAGCTCATGAAAACACTGCACCTTCGGCTTCTCTGGGCTAAAAACCTTCTCTTTCTTTGCTACCAGTTTACCAGGGTAAATAGTGATATGTTGTTTTCTACATATGTTCCCTACATACAGTCTACATATATTTTCCATACGGAACAGATAGCCTGGGACAAGCCCATTTCAAGAAAAAGAAGCTGCACCTGCATAACACACAGCTTCCTCACTATGGTAAAATAGGATTATTTTTTAAATTCCTAAATGGTCCCCAGATAATTTTGTTTCAGGGCGGGTTCAGGAGAGCCAGGCCTCCATGGCTGCAGCAGGAAACCATCTTTCATATGGAAATAGCAGTTCATGAAAATTAAAAGCTAGCAGTTCATGAAAGGTTCACTCTCCAATGTAGCACAACATTAAATGAGAGCTTTCACTTAGTGCTGGTCATTTTAAAAGTAAATTCTATTCAGGCAGATACAGCTTGTTATATAACCACAGTTGGTGACACCGCAGATGAGAAATTCTTTTCAAAGTGGTCATTGGGCTTGAATTTCCATGGCCAGATAAGCATTGTATTCATTTTGTTTAAATACCATCATTCAGTAAAACAGGTTAATGACATTTATTATCCAGTTCAATAGCTAATCACCTTAGCAGTTATTTTTAAATAACACCATGTGCCGTGAGTAGCATTCAAATCAAATGAAAAGTGAAACCTAAGACAAATGACCCAAGTCCCCCCTATACTGCAGATGCAGAGGGCCAGAACTGTAGAACAATAGAGGACAGAAGCAAATACGAGTAAATGAAGAAAGGAGGGGGAGGAAGAAACCAGCTGCATATGGAGCTGAATGAGCTGCAAAACACAAAGGAATGAAGTCATAAGGAGAATGAAATTATTACAAGGACAGTGCACTGCCAGCTACAGGTAGCTGGCACGTAGTGACGGGATCCCAACACCTCTGTCTTCAGCAAAGAGATGTGTTAGCAACTTCACACCAACAACTCTTGCTGCTCCATGTGGAAACCAAACAGATTTCTCAATGTGTATGAAAGAGAAACTCAACTGCATTTCAGTACAATGACATGACAGACCTCGGCAAGGGTAATATGCATTAATGTATGTGTAGTAATAACAATGTTTATTATTATTACAGTAACCAACCGTAGCTTGGTTGTACATTCAAAAATTTAAGTTACTCCTCTTCAACTATAACCCTAGTTCTAAGATTAGAGCTTTGAGATGACGTTACACGGTTCTGAAAAAAATCAGGTTCCTACATAAAATACTACAGCAGTTTCACCATGGATTTTGAGAACCCCCTTGAAAAATAAGCAGTAACAATGAAATCGCTGAGAAATTGAAACACATGAAGTTTTGCTCTTGAGACAGTCTCTTAAATTGACATAGAAAATGTTTTGCACAAAGCAGCCTTTTATCATCTTTGCTATGTCTGATAAATGCTTTTATGATAACTTACATGCTGCATGAATTATTTTGCTTTGATTATTAAAAAGTAGTCTGGTAGAAAATCTAATTTATTTCTTCACAATAAATAACAAAGCTTGGAGCAGTAGGAGGTGGAGTTGCTGTGTGTTACAATTTAAGTTACCACTCTGATTAGACTAGTTAATTAAACCTATTCTCATTTCATATGTACCTTCACATGAAGTCTTAACATTTACATTTTACTGCTTTCAGTTTCATAAATAAACATTATGCCATATAGCAGGCTGACAAACGAAAAGCCTTGTTCTTTGATACTGACAGTCATGCTGAGTTGCATCTTCAATGCTGCTTAGGTGTGCTAGCTGAAGAACAGCGGTACGAGCTCAAAAATGTTCGCAGTCGTACTGAGCAAGTGTTGCGTCAGGGTGACTAAAAGTATAATCTCCACCTCCCAAATTCTCTGAATTTTGGAATAACCTCTGACGGGGTGGTTGTAACGGCAGTGACTCCAGGTTCGCAGAACCCCGGGAACAGTCTGGCCGCTTTCTGTCAGGGGGCTGTGAGCAGCACCCCTTCTTCCCGAGAGCAGGTGGAACAGCAGAACGGCTGTCCCCAGCAGCGCCTCTGTGTTAAGGACTTGTATTGCAAAGCTCTCTACCACACTGAGTGTTTGTTTAATAGCAGCATGTAATTAATAAAGGTTGAGCATGGAGCCTGTCTTCATGTGATACAAAGTTTACAGTCACAAAACCCAAACCCAGACACACAACTAGTTATGGAGCAGCTTTAAGAGTAGAAAAAAACCCATTATTGTTGCAGGTACCCCTGGTTTCCAGTCTCTTTACCCCTACTTCACTAAGCAGCTGGCACTAAAAGAAACAGCAAAGATGTTTCTTTAAGAAATGGAAAAATACCTCCTACCTTAATCCTTCAGTATGTGAAGCAAGGCTTATGCACCACGAGAAATTCAAAAGTGTTCAGTGTGTGATACTGCATTGGAGCTTTACAGCCTTGGCTTGTGTATTTTCTTCAATGGTTTTACACTGACCAAAGACATCTGTACTTCTATTTACCATAACAACGGGTTCCCACCACCACCGCCCGGAGTTTGTGACACCATTTTGATTTTTTTTTTTTTTTTCAAGAACTACTGGCTTGAGTCAAACATGCCCTATTGCTGAGAATGCTGGGCTACTCCGTGCTACTATTTGAAAATCTTGCCAGTTACAGCACTGGTTCCAAGAGCTTTATTTTTTCCCCAGTGTTTTTTTCCCTCAGAAGCTGTGGGCACTTTAGAGCTGTTTTTGTATGCCAGAGCTATTCTAAATAGTGTAAAATTCTAGCAAGCTGAGATTTAAGCATCAGCTACCATCTCCTTACAGTGCTGCTTTTGAAGAGGGTTGCACAATTTTTAAATATATAATTTTTCTTTAATACAATGGAAGCAGTTTGCAAACAGATTAAAAGTACTACAATTTCAAATACAAGGGCAGCATATGTTTCATTTTGTCCTGCATAGCTAGATTTACTATATGAAGGTATTTTCCCTGCTCCAGAAAAATAATGGGAACAGTAGTAGTATGTCAGATACTGCTGTTTGCTTTGCAGTATTTCTAGCACAGAGTAGCAATGAGGAAAAGAGAAAAATACGATTAATTTTTTGCTTTTCTAAAGAACTTTCTAAATGTTGTCTAAGTATTTAACATTTATAAGGGTGCAGAGATTTGCTGGAATTATAAAAGATTGGCTAAACAAACAGACCTTGAGCATGAGAATTAAGAAGGCTTATTTTTTGATGAATTTGTATCTCAGTTGATTGACTGTAGTAGAAAAAAGAGATTTGTGTTCTGAGTGAGACTTCTGACTAAGTGTTTGTGGGATGAAACATTGATTTAAGCCAGTGATTTCATAATAATCCATCCACTTGCAACAGTTACTTATTGAAAAGCTATGCTTTGTCCTTAGGTACTGCGTGTATCCAGAACGAAGGGAGACGCGCATAGCACTTACTTCACAGGGTAGGAGTGACTTAGCATACAGCTAATGAAATGCTTAAATGATGAGCACAGTGCACTCAAACATGTCACGAGAGGATTCCAAAGACAGTCACAAAAGACAAAGCGCTGAAGCTCCACTAATTTGCAGGGTCCGGCCTGTCCCTGCAGCTGGCAGGGGCGTGCGCACAGCAGCTCCTGGATGTGTTCTGACCCTTCTGGCAACAGCGAGCGGAGGTACCCGTCCAATATACCAGGTCCACTGTAAAAACGAGCAAGCTGTTGATCTGTAATAGCTTTGCGTAGATCAAGTTAAGTGCACACCTTGAAGAGGAAATTCAGTTGCTCATCTCCCCTAAAAAAGGCATAGCAGCAATAGAAAAATATTTCACAGAGATTACAGTGTATGGAAATAAAATTTTATGGGAGATATGCCTACGCTCCCAGGAGGGCTGTGAAAAATCTGAAGTCTCTGCTTCAGTGTATAATGTTGTAGGTAGTACAGTGATAATGTCACAGCTCCCTGAGCTTGGTGCTCAGAGGCAACAGCTAATACAAGTCCCTACTGAGACAACGAAATAGAGCGCAAACAATTTGTTTGATGTTCTCCAACCACTGTTCTGTGATTTATCAGTGCTCCTAATAACAGGAGCTTGCAAGTGCTCCTGGTCACCTGCAGAACAATTATGTATGCAATATAGCTATTCTCTGGCTTTCTAAAAGCATCTCTTTCTTAGATGAGTAAAAAGAAAGACCTGCTGCTTCCCTAGATAGAGGGGGATGGCTTATTTTTATTTTTCAAAGGCAACAATTTATTATGAATTTTAGTCAGATAACTGGGCTCGAGTGTAGTTGTGATTTCTTTAATTGTGACTTCTTTAATGAAGTAAACAACACAATATATGCTTTAACAGATAAATTAACTTGGTGTTTACTAAACCAGAGAAAACTGATAGTCTACTAAGCATCTGTGCAGTCTACTAGTCTCACTGTCCACAGTGCTTGCTTCACCTCTTACTAGAAGTCCTTCCCAGTCAATTTTAGCACTATAGTTGTGAGGCATTTCTAAGGAGTTTTCACTCTGCCAGATCTTTTAGTTTGTTTCTTAGTCAACAGGCATCTGAAGTGCACAGGGGAAGATACTTAATGTGGCCCAGAAAATAAAATAAATTTGAACTCAGAATGATACATGGCCCAGTTCATTGCTTGCAAGGAAGGACAGACTTCCAACTGTTTTTTTTATTTGCAGATTTACTGGGCACCAGGAGTTTTGAACTAGGATTTATTTGCATTTTCCCCTCTTCCAAGCCGACAGCACTCCAAAGCGTAGCCCACACAAACCATGCTGTAGTGGTAGCTGTGCAGGTCTACAGCTTTTCCAGGTGCGTGGCAGTTGCATCCAGCCCCTGAACACGTTTGGATTTTGACCAATACATGAAATTCTGTTTTGGAACAGAAGGGTGTTAAAAGTCAGCTTTACAGGAGAGCAAATACAAAAGAGCAAAAACTCCCTTGTTTTGATTTCTGGTATTAAAAGTAGACTTCAGTCAGTAGAATATGAACCAGTGCTAAGCATTCTAGATTGGAATTTTCTCAAGCCTAAACAGAGCTGTTTGGCTGCAGGTGATAAGAACTACAAAGTTTCCGTGCAGCCGGAGGAGTTCTTTCCCCCCAGGGTCACAGACAGTTTCACCAGCTAGCCTGAACTGCTGCATGCAGGTTTCAGTCTCTTACAAGGAGACACAATGGGCAGCTGATACATGTGTAAGCACTGGGTATTTGCTGAAGTTTCTAACACTTCAGAAAAAAAAAAAAAAAAAAAGGTAATTATTCTTCTTGGTATCAATACCTGAAAGTTTCAGTGAGAAATCCGAGCCTATTATAGTGGGCTATATGAACACAGCAAAAGGAAAACCAACCCTTATCCTAGGGAGCTCACAAGCTTGTATTATGGTTAGGTGAAAAAAGGAGGAAGAAACAAACCAAAGAAAAGAGAAGGATGAAAGAACAAGGTTTCAGAGAAGACAAACATTGTGTGGGTGGGGAGCAGTAATTTCAGCTCATTGCTCAGCTACAGTCTAGAATTTTTAAGTCTAATCAGCTCACCAGGCCTTCTCTTTAATTTAATGGTAAATCTCAAAATTACTTCAATGAATACAAGATTGGGCCTACTGTTTGCTAAAGTTTAAAAGTTAAGTCAACTGAAAATGGATTTGAAAGCTGATCATGAGTGTGCTAGGCAGAAAGCTTTCTTTCATGCTCCTAGGTTTCAGTTCTTGGATAGAAACAACAGTAAACTCACTTTGAAGACCTTATAAAAGCTGTTTCTGCAAAATAATTTTTGCTTTCATGTCACAGAGAATAGGATTCAAACAAGCCACATTATACATTCCAGTTTCATAATAGTGAAAAAGAATAGAAGTCTTTCAGAGAATCTGGCACCTAACAACAGTTGTCACTAGAGTTTTAAACTCTCCTTATGCAAAAACCTGCCAAAATATTAATTTTTAAATACATACATTTTTAAGCCTTATGTTGACATCACAGCTTTTTATCAGAATATAGGTTTCCCCTGCTCTGGCTCTCATGGCCACACCGCACTCCTTAGCAGGCTTTAAACAAAGTAAGGAAGATAGATAAACAGAGAGAGGAACAAATTGTTTAGCTGAGATTTCAGTCACGTCGCTTAACTCCAGTGAATGGAGACAATGCTGCAAGAGCCAGTAGTTCCGAGTTCTGTAAGGATAAGCTATGCTGTTTTCATCTCATCTTTGAAAGCTGCCTTCTACAACTCTGCCAGGACAGGACACAGAAAGAAGAGTCCAAGCAGGACTTTTTTTTTTTTTTTTTTTTTTTTCAATTTACTTATTCCATTCAAGGCCTCTCTACTGCTGGGATATAATGTGAAAATAAATAACACCACTTTATTTAAGGAAAAAATAATCATGGACATACTGTAAGCAGAAAGGGACTATTTAGGGAATTTTTCATGTTTTGAAGTCTTTGGATTTCAGATGGCCATTAATGTGACAGATACATGATGCATGCAGCTCATGAGTACATGCAACTCCAGTCTCAGTCTTGAAAGGAAGCATCAGAAAGCTTTAAAGAAGACAAACGGTTGCATCCTTTCTTCCTATTTTAACAAGGGAAGGCCTCTGCAACAATAGGTCATTCTGCAAAAGCCCTTAACTAAGTCTTGGAGATCCTACCTGCTGAGTCTCCCTTCAGAGCCCAGCCCTTTTGTTTAGGGACACCAACACCTGCACAGTCTTTCATCTCAACACAACTCCAGATAGAGGGGTTTTTAGGTGACCACCACTGCTCTCCCTTCAAATCACTGATCATTGAGTCCTTGCTGAGGACTGATTGAAGGCCCAGCAGTCTAGCACATAAAGCATATACATCCTTCTGTGGTTTTCAGACCTGTGAAAATTCAGAATTGAGATAAAACAACAGCCATTAGCAGTCACCACAGAGTCCCTAAGTCCAAGCTTTCTCTGTTACAGAACTATGAAATTCTTCCTTTTATGTGAAACCAATAGCAGCAGCCAGCAGATATTTCAAGAGTGGTGATACCATTAAAATGCAAAACCAAAGCCTCAAAATGAACAAGATGTTTAGCAATTATCTCCATCCTTCCATCTGTAGTCAGCAGGCACATTTTGGTCCTCTCAGTTCATGTACTTTACTGTGGACAGGCCCCCTCACACTCAGCCTCTGGACTGAAGTCACGTCAGCAGGTATCTGTTACCCCGTATAATTCAGTAATGACAGAAGAAAGATCCAATAAATTATCAACAGTCACAGTCATTGAGTCACCCAGAAAATACTACTTGCCAGAAACAAAACGAGCCATATTGCAGAGAGGCCTTGTGTCTTTAACAGCAGCAGCAGAACAATTTAAGGCCGTAGGAGATCAGGCAAGCTGTCATACCTTTTAAACGCAAATGTTCTTGCTCTCCAGGCCAAAGAGGTACCTGAGGATTTTGCTATTCCTTTGCAAACACAGCAGAGCCTTATCTTCCCCTCACACTTACCCTCCCCAGAGCAGCTGTTCCTGACCTGGAGAGGAATCCATTTGGCCCTGGCGCAGACGCACCTATAGTTACAGCTTATGGAGTGCTCTGACAAAGCAACCCTGAACTGCAGTGCTGGGGGTGGGTATTTTTGCACATACGGTGTTATATATATTGTAAAAGCTTTCCTTCTCAGCTGAGCTGGCTCCTGCCCTTTCTCTGCTGCCCCAGTGCCGCTGTTGGTGGAGCTGCAGCCGTGCTTCAGCAAGTGTCCAAGACATCGCACTTGCCTCATCTGATGTTGCTCTGAGCAAGCTCTGTGCAGCTTGGCACTGATAACCCTGGCAGCTGCCTGGAGTATGAGCAGTACCTACAAGGTGTCAGCGTTGAGAGTGATTTCACTAGGTCAAGCATTGTACAAACACATGGTAAAAGACAGAGCAGCTTAAATAAGCAGGGAAAGGATGGAAGAAATCCTCTTTTAACAGGTGGGAGAATAGAAACACGGATATTCAGTGATTTACTTCAGGTTACACAAGGATGCAGAGATCACAGGAAATGCAGGTTGCCAGAATCCTTGTTTGCTTCTTTAAATACAGGACAAATTTCCATAACCTTTTGTCACGCTATTTTAAAAAAGATGACTTTGAGCTTTGGGAATTCACACGGGGGGATATTTAGTTAGTGGATATGGGAGTACATCTACAAATGCTATGATGGGACAGAGTCTGGCAGCTGCAGGTGTGTGATGTATCTACTGTTGACTATCTAACAAGAAAGTAGGAGATTATTGGGGTAGGCTTCTTACCTGTTCTTGCTGATAAGACGTTCACTGCCACTCCTGTCTCTCCTCCCTGCTACAGCAACTAACTTCTCACCCAAGTCCAGTAGGAGAGCAGCAGGTTAGCAGGGGGAAGGACAGCAGTCTTTGGCACCAACAAAGATACCTACAGCCCCACTCAGCTGGTTAGACAGGGGCTCAGCTGTGCTGCCACGCCTGTTACAGAAAACCTGTGAACTTTCTGAGCCATCTCTGTAAAAATCTAAGTCTGGAGGAAAATTTGTCTTAGGTTCCTCCTAGTAATGATCTGGTTTAATCAGGATTGTTGCTATAGCCAGTTCTTCTGTAGGAAGGGCATCAGACAACACAAAGCACAGTGAACTGTCAGGTAAATGTTGTTAAAATCACCTGATTGCATTCACCCTTGATGTTAATATTGCCAACTGCTGTGAAATCACCCTGAGTCACCTCTGTTAAAGAGCACCGGGGAGAGCTGTGCTCTTCCACCACTGGTCAAGAGTCTTTGTTAGAATAATCAAAGGGTTATTGCTGCTAAAGCAAACCTGCTTATCTCTGGGCCTTGCGGTGGGATACCATTCAGGATGTCTCGGCCTTGCTGCCTGGTTCCTGATACTTTCCCAAAGAAACATTGTGCATGCTTTCACTGGCCCTACTTGCCTCCATCAAGGTAATTTTCTGAGCAGATGACCTGTAGTCTACCAAACAATGAGAATGAATGCTGTCAACTGATGCTTTCATTTCACATGCACAGAGGCCCAGATTTCACTGCTGACTGATTAAATGTGGTGGTAAAAGGTACAGTCTTGTGGATCTCAGCCCACTCACAGTATCCTTTTGAGAAGGGAGCACTTGCAGGATTGAAGTGTGGGTGCATTTGGGAAGAAGCTTGGTACAGGCTGGTTCCCCTTCTGTCTGTTCCCCTGGAATAACTTAGTTTGCCATTACTTAGAAGAAGAATAAAAATCAGCTTATGTGATCTGTTCTGTAGGAACAGATTTTTTATTTTTTTTTTCCCCTGTTATGCAAATATGCTTTAATGTCAAGAGGAAAATGACATGCAGGGGGAGAAGGGCCAGAACAGTCATTGACTAATTTTATGGCCTCCCAATTCCCATTGGTCTGCCCTTCGCACTCTTGCACCTTGGAAGTTTTAATTGAAGCGAGTGTAGTTTATTGATTTTTAGCATCAGATAATGTGTTAATAGTCAGGGGAGGTCAAAGTAACTTTAGGCCAGTCTAGAGATAATGTAATGAAACGTTAATGACATGTAGTGGATTAAAGATCTGATTGTGTTTTCAATGAAATCAGAAGTTCCTTTGATTTTAGCAGCAAGAATCCTAGCTATAAGAAGGGAAATGTGTACTGTTTCAAATTTATTTTCTTTTAAAAAGAAAAAGCAAGGATTTGGGAAGTCAGCACATTAAAATATTATCTAACTCTGGTTTTGTGAGATAATGTTTTTTTTTGCCTTATATACTTGCAGTTGACTCAATTAAGCCATGAAGGCACAACTTAAGTGGGGTGCTGAGGAAGCAGTTGTATTCTAAAACAAAATTTGAAGGTTTTTTCCAAGCTTTCCTATAGAGAATTGGACTCTGAAGAGCAACTTCATTCCATGGAAAATAATAGGAATAATAGGCTTGGTTTTGTTTTGGTTTTTTTTTTTTTTTTTTTTTGTGGTGTTTTTTTTTTTTTTTTAGCCTTTTCCAGTAAAAATGAAGACTGCAAGGAGGTCACAAAGTTTATAACAAGAAGTGTTCCTGTAGCCTATATAGATGTCTGAGAGCACCTCCTGCTATAATCCAGTGAACATCCTATTTTCTGTATGATTCCTTAGTTCTCCTGTGAGGAGTGGCACTACAGCCCCACTGCCCACCATCTCCATCAGTTTCTTGTTGCAGCTGAAGCCTATGTGAGTCTGAACTGGCAAGAGATCAACCTGTTCAGTTGAATTTAGTTACATTTAACATAATCATTTACGGCAGATGTGATACTATATAGCACTATGTGCTATGGTCAAAATGGGTATTTAGAGCAGTGACTCCAGAGGCTGGCTCCTCTCCTGTGCACAATCTGTAGTTACATTCTAAGGTTATGCTATTTTATGTAAATTACCAATACTATATAGCGTTATGATATCCTCTTGAATCTAAGGATTCCTAACATCCTTCTGTTGAAATGAAATTCTATAAAACAAAGATGAAGAATGATGCTGTATTTACAACCAATAGGACATATGAATGCTTGCTGTTGGTAGCATAATGAAACTGCTAACTCAGGGTCTAATTTCTCCATTACAAATAGAGTGAACATACTATTACTGTGTGATAATAATGCAAGACATAGCTTATTCTTGACTGAACTTGACTGTACTGTATACATCTGCACACTTTTTTCTATTCTGAAAACAAGGCAGATAGGTTTGCTATGTGTATTTATAATGTTACGTGCTTAAATGTTTTCTTGAAAACAGCTTAATCTTTAGTATTTCCAAACACTCATAGTTCATGCTGTCTGTCCTCCTGCCCCTTCTCTCTTCTGAGAGAGAAAGAAAGAAATACATCTTTGTATGTACTGCACATACACATATGAAAAATAAACTTCCTCGCTAGCAAGTAAACCCAAGAACAATGTTGGTAGCAGCTGTTGTGCTTAAAGCCCAGTTGAGAACACTGGTCTGTTATGAGCTCTCAATGCTCTTCTCAACATCAGTAATCAATGTGCCAGGACAATATATTGTAAACCCAAATGCCCAGGCCAGGAGACCACAAAAGCTCCTCTGTCTTGTACAAGGGAACTGAAAAGAGGCTTTCACAGTGCTGCAGAATATGCTGGCAGACTGTGCCAGTTCAGAGCCCTCAGTGTTCTGGAAGATATTTATGTACAAGGAGGGCAAATCTTGTCTAATCCTTGGATAAGAAGCTACTATAACTGTTAATTTTAAAAAATTAGAAGAATCATATGTATGTGTCAAAGACAACCATCAGATAATTACAGGCTGCTCAGTGGCTGCATGAAGTGCAGTAGCTGAGGAACTGAAAAAGTCTTTGTGCTCCTTCCAGCAGGAGAAGGACCTCTCCTTATCTACTCTCACAAATAAAAAGCAAGATCTGTCCTTTAAAAACAAATATATATCTATTTCCTCCTATTTTATAAAATAGTCATTTCTATAGTCAATCATTTTGCCAGCAGAAGGTTACAAAGCCAAAGAGTTTGGTAACAACAATGGTAGTTTTTCTTAAAGATGAAATCACAAGCTTGTAAGTACTCAGTTCTTTGATTTTCACTTAGGTTTGCAACTTCTAAGTTGTTGGTAAGAGCTGACCCTCCATCATGTAAAATGGCGCCAAAACAACAAGGAACTTCTCATTGCATTGTCCATCTAAAAAGGAAGGTACCTACTGGGTTTCTTAGGCAGTTTTGCTAGACGTCAGCGGAAGCACTGAGCAACAATATGTCAGAGAGAGGAAGACCATCTTGGCACACAGAATACTATTTTTTGTGATTTTATTTTAAATGAAATTACATTCAGATACAGCCCAGTTATATAAGCAGAGATTTAAACCTGTTTAAAGCTAACAAACTCCTATAATTAATCTCTTAGCTTTGCAATTCTTACATCATTGATATTATGAGCTCAGACTAAATTCACTCTTTCGCATTACCCAGATTCAAAATCACAATAGTGATAAAAAAAAATATAAAAATGTCTAAAATTTCACTTTCCAACCTAACTTATAAGAATAATAAAACCACTGAAATGCCTTCATTAAAAAGCCACATTGGCATGA
The DNA here is from genome assembly GCF_018691265.1 of Tyto alba. NCBI lineage: Eukaryota > Metazoa > Chordata > Aves > Strigiformes > Tytonidae > Tyto > Tyto alba. The sequence continues at coordinate 11,243,570 of NW_024881313.1, forward strand.
CTTACAGCTGTACAAAGTTGTTTAAAACAAGGATTATAGGATAAGGGATCAAAGCAGTGCTAAACATCTGAAGCAGAATATTTCCTACTGCCCTCACATAGACTTTTCTGGCTAAATTACAAATAAAAAACACTTTGAAAATGTACTCTTAAATTCACCAGAATAAAAAAAGCCCAAATAACTCTGTCTGAGAGAAAAGAGAAGACCATATTCTATGGTGTGTACTCACACTCCAAATTCCCAGGATGTGGACTGCTACTGAAACAAGGGGTTTCCTTGTGCTTGATGTACTTGATATTTGACTAAGACCTTCATAGAAAATGAGTAGAAACACATCAGGCACCTGACAAGATGAGCAGTCTGCGTGCTGGAAAAGAACTGAGTACTGCTCAGTAAGGCAACTGAGACAAAGTATGGCTTAAGTGCAATCTGGTTAAGGCAAAGTATGTGTTCTTGAAGCCATTATTTCCTTTGCTTCCATTTAAAAGCACTAGTACACTAGAATGTGTTTAAAAGCTTTGGTTAAAAAGACCTGGTGGAGCTGGAGGTTGTTCACAGAGATAAATCTAAATAAATTCATTACAATGAGCTAGACAATCCCTCAAAAAAACCTTTGTCAACTTCATATTCTTACAGCCAGTCAGTCCGAAGCTCCAAATACATGTACTAACAAGACAAGCAAACATGTTAAGCACAGCCTTCTCAAAATATCTATCAATTATTTGCCCATTTCAAGACACAGCTCCCACTCTGGACCAGGCATCATCTGAAATTTTATGTGTGTGGCAATATTTTGGCCTAGTAAGTAAATCATGTCCAGTCCTACCCTTGCTACAGAGGTAGAATTAGTCTTTTGTCAGGCCAAATTCTGCACAATATTATGTTGACCTTAATCTAAAGGAATTTCTGTGGCATTAGTTTGGATTTTGAAGTGAAGGCAGAATTTGGCCCACTTGAGCACATAGAAGTAAGCTGATTCACAGCTTCTGTTTGAAGGGCCAATAGATTAAACAAAGTATTGGTAGCACTTTCCATATTTACTACATGAAAAGCCCCACCATTCACCCCATTTGACCAGTTTACAATTATCATTTATCCTTTCCAGTGCTAAGAATTACTAGGTTATTCAGAGAAATATATCAAAGCTTGGGAAAGTATAACAACAGATGGATCATGTTGTTGCACGAGCTTATGCTTAAAAATACTAGAAAGTAGCTGGGCTCTAATCATTCTTTGGCATGAAGCTGCAGTCTCCTTGGACAGATCAGTTCTTCCATTTGTTGTAGTCCCAAGCCAGGAACCAGCCTGTGAATGTCAGGGGTTCGTGCCCCTGCTTCACAATTACAATGGGGGTCCCCTTATCTCTGCCAGAAGGATCTGTTTCAATATAGCGTTTGGCTAAAAACAGAGAGGAAATAAAACATGTAATATATTAGTTCATTCCTTTGGTATAAAAAAATACATTAAAAGCCCTAGTAAAAGAACACAGGGCTACTATAATACAGTATTCAATTAAATTATTTCAAAGGCAATGAAATGATCAGGTAATTGCTGATTTCTTCCAGCTCCCAGTGAAGCAATTGTCCAGAAGGTTACAAGAGAGGGATTGCTGCTCTGATCAGCTCATTGCCATACAGCTGGGTTTTGGCTTTTGAACAGGAGAAAGAATTTGCTGGTGCTGTGCAGATGCACAAGCTTCATTCCTGTTTTTGCTATGTAAAAGCCAGTATAGCTTCCCCTGACATTGCAATGTGACATCAGTGCCTATCAGAAACACAGCTAGGTACGCCGAGCTGCTCCAGGGAAATATCTGCAAGTGTTTTTAGCACAAACTTTGTCAGAATTGCTCAGCTATGCAGAATCACACCAGACATGACACATGATTTTTCAAGGAGGTGCACTTCATGTGTGTTGTCTTGACTTACTCTGCAACTGGAATTTCCTCCTCCAAATTTAACTCAGTGAAGGGTGGCAGTGTAAGGATTTGAGGATTTGTTGGCATTCCTTTGACTATATACATTAGTGTAGGGTGCAGATCAGTAGGTACCTTGTTTCAATTCTTTCTCTTTTCAGTGCAGGGTTGTTTTTTTTTTTTTTTTCACAGCGCTTTCCTATATATTCTTTAAAAAGCTCTGCAGTCTAGTAATGTTATCTTGATTAATTTTACCCTTAATAAACTTACATATAAGGAAGATACAATGAGTTTTAAAGAACATTTAAAGAAGAAAATAATCTTCTCCAGAATTAAATCCTAATAAGCTCAGTGACCTTTAAACACTGTAAACATAACTAGATTTCTTCTTACGTATCTTTTTCACATCTTTAAGTAATATTGATGCTACTTCACTCAGAATTCTGCCAAATTTATTTGATTTACCAGATTTAATCGATTCCTGTCGCTCAGTTTCATTAGCATCCTTCCCAATCCAGATAAAAACCTGCAAACAGGGGAGAGAGAGATATAGCTCCCATCCTGTTATAAGGATGTTGTGTACGGTAGGTTAAGTGCAAAGTATTTGATTCCACTAGGAGAAAGAATATACACTGTGAAAAGACTACATAGATGCACAGCTTTCACAAACCACAATTGATGATTTTTTTTTTTTCCCCTTGTGAGAGACTGTAGTTCTGTCCTCTGAAATCTCACCACTCTCTTGACACTGGAAGGCTGAGCCTTTGTGCACTCTGAGGAAAGAAACTTTAATTACCTTTTCCCCGGATATCTTTTACAATTCGCCAGGGAAATTGCTCTTTAGATGCAAGTAAAAACACTGAACAGGAGCTGTCCTTGGTTTGAGCTCAGCATGCACATCAATGCTTATGCCCTGTGATCAATGCTACCCAGGGTAACTGCTAGCTTACCTGATGAATAAACAATCAGAGCCTCAATCTGCAATCCCCACATTTTTTTCTTTTTTCTTTTCTGTCAAGGATCCTTTTGGAAACCAGCTACATGTCCCAGACCTCTTTCCTTCCTCCCTGAGTCAGTATATCCCAACCACTTCCCATCCGTCTCTTCCAACCACCTTCCTCCATCACTCCTTCCCACATGGACCTTGGATGTTCCTTCTCATTTCCAAAAACCTCAGCCTTTTTTTCCTTAAGGGTTAGGCTGAAGAAGACAAATAAAGCATGGGATCTGTGGCCTCCTCCCCCTTTCCGTCCAAGGGGAGAGAAAGGTCAGAGAGTATGTACTGTGAGAAACAGACGTGCCCTCTGCACCCACATCAAGTTTGCCTGTCATCCAAAAAGATCTCAACATTTTCAGTTTTCAGTGAACCTGGGAAAATGATGGAGATTGTTTCTGTCACCCTCCACCCAGTTCTTCTGAAGAAATCTGTGTAAGGGTCTGGTGGTTGTCCCCTTCTCTAGTAAAACTTTTTGCAGGTGCTGCTGCTACATGGATTTTATGGCTTCTGAATACCTTCTATGCAATAACTTTCTTTTTAAAAATTAATAAATTTTACTTATGAAGTCAAGAACATTACTGAGAGCGTTTCAGAACATTGCTGGGGCTTATACTCCTGCAGCTTCCACTGGTTTTAATGGGAAGTGCCTGCCATGGTCTCACATTACGCTTGGAAATTCAGACATGTATATTCACACTAGCACATCATATACCTCAAAAAATATAGCTCCCTGTGGTCTAATTTAAAGAAAACAAAACCTCTTCCATTCTCACAAAGACTATATTTCCTCCCTTCTTATGATCTAAGTGGTTCAGAATAAATTATCCTTGCTACCACAAAAAGCAGTGGCCAAGTACACAGCTTACCTGATCCCAAGCATCCAGCAACATGACATCATCTTCAGCCAAATCATCCTGAGTGAATTCTCCTGGGACTTCCTCAATCTAAAAAGGATATTATGTTGTTGGTTTTTTTTTTTTGTTTTTGTTTTGTTTTTTTTTTTTGTTTTGTTTTTGTTTTGTTTTTTGATGATTTATCAAGATACTCTGCTTTTGCACAGACCAAAGACATTTTTAAAAGGATAATTCCAGAAGCTGGTGTGCAGTATTTTTTGCTCCTAAAGGGTCAAGCCCTAAACTGATTTGATGAATGTGTCAAGGGTGTTTCATTGAAAGGAAACAAATCACATAATTGCATGTCCTATAAAATCAGCTCTCAGCTGGTCAGAATTGATAGGATATCCACAGGAGAGTCAGCTTTACACTGTAATTGTGACTATTGTAAGTTGGGACCGAGGCCTGCCACAAGAAGGGGACAGGGAAATTTCCACAGAGCACCTTGTACCAAGCAAACTGCTGATATCAGTGGATATATTAATGCATTTTACATTCATTAATAAGCAAAAGAAACTGTTTTGGTTTGCAGTGGGTGAGCTCAGTGACGAAATACACACCCAAGCAAGCTTTCCTGTCACTTGACAATGGGACATTAAAGTTGACTAAGCCATCAAGGATTAGTCCCCAAAGGAAGGGCAGACTGCTTGCTTCTTCCAGGGATGCGCAGGCAGATAGGAAAGCAGTTTAATGTTATTCTGTATGAGAAGGAGAGATAATAATGTAGGTAGTGCTCAGCCCTCTACTTTAACAGGACTGTCAAGGGTTTGGCTATGCTTGGTCATATATGAGTGCTAAAGGGATGATAAGCTGATGGTACAAAAGACATTCCTTTTCCCCACCCTGTGTAATGCTGTTCTGAAGGTCACAGTGACCTGACCTACCCCTTCTGGTGAGGTCTAATGGTGGCGATTCTGTTACTAGAGCAATGTTACAGGAAAGACGGGGTTTCACAGAATTTGGAGGGAATTTAAAACAAAAATTAAAAAGTGCATAGCTCCCAGCAGACAGTTATAGAGTTTGGCTCCTATTACTGTATTTCACAGGAGTGTTTTAGAAGCTTTCTAGAAGAATACACTTTACTACTTTCATAAGATTTTAAAGCCCTTATTAAAGGATCCTATTTGTTTTATCCCTCTTCAAATGAACGGGCTGTGCCTTAAGGAGACTGCAGAAATGGTAGCTCTCAGCAAAATGATAGCAGTCTGGCAATGCTCTGCAAGAACACAATTGCTTTTGACTGGGCAAACACCTTATCTTTTTGCATCTGCAAGCCTGTAGTCCCAGGCTGGCACAGGCTCTGCATGCAAAGATCTGCAGTATTAATTCTTCTGTTCATCCTTTGCATTTGGATTGATTTAAAGCACCAAACCTCAAGTCTCTAGTTCTTGCCAGGCACAGCTAACTAAGCCAGATCCCCAAATTCATTTAATGTCTGCTGATTCCCAAAGCAAAATATACCAGAAAATATGTAATTAAACAGAGAGGAAAGTATCCATTATATACTCACAATAAATCTGCCAGTCTTATTAGAACAACCATACAGGTGAGGGGGATGGTCTTCAGCCTTTGTCAAGAGTTGTGAGGAAGTCTGATATTTTTTTTTACCTCCAAGTGCTTTCCAGAATTCCTCTGAAATACACAATATATAATTTATTCAGCAGTGGATTTAACATTTGATGTTTTAGCTTGTTAGACACTGTTTCAAGAATCCCCAAACAATATCTTCTGTCTCAAAGATGGGTGCTTTTTCTTACAGCTCTTCCTGCAATTTGTCAAAATAACAATAAAGATATTGCTTGCAGACTTAGAAAGAGCAATGCACTATGTCTTTCTCCCCTCCTAGGCACTCAGGGTGAAGAAAGGACCACATTCCTCTGCAGCTCCTGCTACTGTCCCTCAGAGTTCCAGGGCATCGCACTGCTTGTGCATCAGCCAATCCTGGCTAGATCTCCATGGTGAAATATCAGGTTGGATTTTCAAAGAGAGAGAGTGAGCATATACTTCTGCCTATAAAATATATGATTGCAAAAAACGTTTAGGCTGCAGTGCTGTGTATTCTCAGCTGCCTATTAGCAACCACGTGGCCTCATACTAACCAGGTTCCTGGCCTTCATTAATCTTAGTAGTCTGGCATTTAAGAACGCTGGCAATGTATTGAGCCCCTTGCTCCTCTTCTTTGTTTGCTCCTTTTCCTACCCAGGTGTAGCCAGAGTTGTTTGGCAGTTTCAGAACAAAGACATCGTTGGAGTTTAATGACACTGCATCAACGTCAACCTAGATTGAGAAAGAAACTGTTTTATTCTTTATGTTTTCAAATAATGCAATCACTATTTTGCATTGTTTATATAAAATTCATAGGTAGATGTTAATCAGCTGTGCTTTTTTCTTCAATTTTTGCCTAGATTTACTCGGATATATATTAGAGAAGAACTTAGCTTGAGACAGGGAACTGACTTGAAGGGCAAAACTTAGGTCTGGTTTGGCAGTAGGAAAGACTGTCTCATAAGGGTTGCTGATTTTTGTCTATTCTCTGTCAGCTGACTGTTTGCTACACAGTTTCCTCTGAAAGATGTAGATTGGCTGCAGCCAGTTACAGCATATTCTCTTTGATTTATTAGATGGGCTGGTCACATAGAGCAGTGGATTTGATTTGGAGGTCTGCATTCCTCCCAGACGTGATGACCCAACAGGATTATTTGGAGAGGCTCGTGGCAGCTATACCACTTCCCGTGGGGAATAGTTGGTTTGTTTACTTAGCAGGTGAATTTACCTCTGCAATCCTGGTGATGGCCGCCAGGTTTCTGCGGACTTGGAAGAGTCGTGTGGGTGGAGCAGGTTTCTGACCTTCCTTCTTGGATGTCCCATCCTTGTAGACAATAAGAGGTTTGTTTTTGAACAAGCTCAGTAAATGTGCAGGCTCTTTGCCTTGGCTGACTCGGATCTGTACGTGTGTAAAGAAATGCAATAAAAGAAATAAAAGGACACAGGTAGTTATTTTTGGTCTTTGTTGAATAGCATAGGGGATGTTAGACAATAATGCCAAGTATGTTAGCAAGAATGAGAAGTGGCAAGCTGAGAATATCTAAAAATATAGTTCCAGACACATTATAGTTAGAGCATTTGTGAGATTTTTTTGTCAATCATGCTGACACAAAGACAAGATTCAAACTCCTAACATAATGTTTAGCTGATTAAAATGGCTGCTATCTACTGTAATAAGAAAATTACTCTTTTTCAAAAGAACTGTCATTTCATAGAGTTTTACAGAGTAACTTAATTCCACTGAAAAACTATCTTGCAAGTTTAGGTGCCCTGTATTTAAGCAGAAGAGAATGGTTATTTATCCTGTTCATGATTTCTACGTCTATTTTACCTGCAAGAGGATGAAAAAGATGAGAATAAATCTATCTTGGAGAGGATAATATGGATGACAAAAATGAGCTTCCATTACAGATTCAGAAGATGTTACTACAATACCAAAACCCATTCAGCTATGAACGACTGGCTTTAGGTTAATGTATGGTAAAAGTTATTTGTATACAACCATTTCTTCTTCCTTTGTGACAGTAGCAGTACCACCCAGCAAGGAGGCGGGCTGCGACACCCTGCCTTTTGCTCTCAGGAAGAAAGGGGAAAAAAGGGCATGAAGCTAGCTGCGAAGCCAGCAGAGGAGGAGCAGCGGAGCTCCTCAGCCCTTAGGGCCCGGCCGGGTGGTGGGAGGGGTGGCCGTGGCCAAGGTGGTCGCGCCGGGCAGCGGGAGCCGGTGCTCCTGCTTCTATCAGCCCTGGACAGGCTGGTACTGGTGCCTGAGGAGGATACCCTATGGGACATGTATTGCTGTAGATGCCAAACTGCGGCAGGATTTTATAAATGCAATAACCCCCCCCCCCAAAAAAAAAAACTAAACAAACAAACAAAACCCCTCAAAAAAACCCCCAAACAAACAAACAAAACAAAATAAAATAATAAAAAAAAACAAAACAAAACAAAACCAAAACCAGACCAAAGCAAAACAAAACAAACAAAAAAACCCTAACCGTCATCCAGGAAAAAAAACTGCCCAGGGAAACGTATTCCTGAAACACAAATAGGGGAACGGCTTTTCAATAGTCCCTTGTACTGTAGTGCCATCTAGTGATCACAAAACAGTACCTTTAAACCTTTCAAATAACGCCAATACAGATGTTAAACACAGGTAGCCACGTGTATACATACAAATGCACACATGCATATACACATAGGTGTGTGTATACACACACACATATATGCACATATATATATTTCTAAATTCATTGCAGCTGAAAGTACTTTTAAGTATCATGTTCATGGCAGTGAGATGGATCTCCTTCAGCTTTAATAAAAAGGCTTTTTAAGCACATTATTATTGCAGCTGTTAGTAGTAATATTATTATTGCTGCAGTATTAGTATTGGCCTGAGTTATGAGGCAGGACCATATTGTGCTGAACTCTGTCCAAATATAGAACATGTGTTAGGAATATTTCAAGCAGTAATTACCTAGAAGTGTTCTAATCCTTCCTTAATATAATTTCAATCATAAATCATAACTAATTAATAGCTAAAAGCACGGTCTGCCATCTAAATTAACTGTACCTTGGTGGGTGGGGGAAGCCCTGTACTCTGGTAATTAAGAAATGGGAAGCACAGAATTATCTCCTACTGACTAGAAAATCTCTGCCTGTCCCTAGTTATGTTCCAGCTCTAGCCTTTCTGTGAAAAGGAGACCCCTCACCTCTCCACCTACCCACCACTCCTCACTAGTGGTGAAAGGAGAGCACACGTTCTAGTGATGCCAGGACCAGCTCATCTCATCACACCTTTTAGCTGCCCATGTCCTGCCTGTTGCCTTGCACACCCCATTTCTGCAAGTGGGACTGTGCTTTCACAGAGCTCCAACCACTACGGGATGGGAAAACCCAAATTAACCTTCTTCACTACAGCAGGGTTGAGCCAGGCTTTCTGGTTGTCATGTGGTTTTCATGTCTCCCAGTTTTGTCCCTCTAAAAGTCAGGCGTGTTTTCTGGGCTGAACATCACAGCTTCCTACATAATCAAAAGGAGACAGGGGAGCTCACACAGGTCTATCACCCTGCCAGACACTTTTTTGAGAGTGAGTTGCCCTGGGAGGATCTTATCCTTCGGTCTCCGCTGACCATATACATAGTCTGTAAGGCTAGGCTGGACTAAAATCTAATTCTTAGACAGTAAAAGTCAAAGGAAAGAAAAAGCAGTTTTACGTTGTGTTATATCTGTGTCCTTTTGGACATCTACATTCAGAAAGGATGATTCAAATGGGAATTCTCCAGTGACTTTAAAAGGAGTCCATGGTGCTTGGTTCAATACAGACCATGAGCAGTCTTCAAATGCTACCTCCTCCTTCCAATTTGCATTGACATTTGCATATATTGCATGATCTATTGAATTTTATCCAAAATGCACTAACCTGCACAGCCTGATCATTCAATAACCGATCCAGCTGAACAGTCAAAAATGCAGATGCAGTCAGTTCATCTTTTGTAGTATGGGCTCCCTGCCTGAGGAAGAACAGGAAAAAGACAATGGTGAAGTCCAGTTTCAAAGTAATTCAGAGTTTATACTGCATGACAAATGCACAATAAACAACCTTGCACTTCCACATGGTTACAAGAGGACGTAAAGCCAGCATGAAATAATACCCACATGCTGGAGTTCTGTGCAAAGCCAACCAAACATACCATGTGTAGATGATCTGCCCTTTAGGGTAAGTGTAGAGGATAATGTAGCAGTCACCACCATAGAACTGTCCATATGTCTCAGGTCCCACAGGAACTCTGCCGCTGCTTTCCACACGCCAGATCTGGAGAAACAGAGAAATCACTGGAGAATGCTGAACTTCATCCTGAGACTCTTCAAGAAGCAATTTATTGTGTCATCCCTTGAGTGATCTTTGTTTCTGTTTCCAAGCGTTATAGAATAAAATCAGGAAGGATTCTTTATGAAGTAGATAGATACACTCTGCGCCCAGTGAATGAATGAATAATGACCATCAACAAGCCACTGCAGTAAACTAATCTTTGTCTTGATGCTTTAGTGCCACATGATCACCTCATAATGCTATGCTGAACTTACTTTCTTAACATCTTAAGATGATAATATGATTTGAAAGGCCCAGCATTATGATTCATCCTAGAACTATCATATCATTTGGGAGAGGCCCACTGTTAGGCAGATTTCTTCCTATGTGATTCACTCCAGCCCAGTTCAGTTAAAAACTGCTCTCCAAAAACATACTGCTAAAATTATACAGCAAAAACCACTTCAGATCTAAGCTGCTTTGGCTCAAGCCTACAGACCATCCAAAGTATGAGGTTAGAAACATAGAAAATATATTAATGAGCCTGGAAGGTATTTATCTTTTTATTCTAGAATCCCAACATGCAGATGTGTATTCAACAGGCTGTCTTGGTACAAAGCCAAACCAGCCCTCTTCAAGTCCAAAGATATTCTTGCAGTGGGTTATGGATAGATCTAGAAAGACTTTCTCTGTAAATGCAGGCTACCTGAGAGGGACACTAGAGACAAGGAAGGTTCCTCTAGAAAGCAGACTGGATACATATATAAGGACATGGAATGAATTTCTGACTCCAAGGGCAAAGTTTTCCCATTCAAGATTTCAAGCTGATGTTAGTTAGAAGTTATTCTTTAGGCTAAGGATCATATTTAAAGCATATCTTTACGAAATATTGTGTAGAAGGGGAAAGGTTTCTGCTGTTTGATTTCTATCGATGACTGGTACAACTTTCATAAGCACCAATAAAACATGACCCAGCATACAGCTAACAGAGAGATTCACTTTCTATTTCAAAGCACCTTTTCTGATGGCAGAAGTAGCACTGCCACTAATGTAATGTTACTCTACACAACAGTAGAAATGGCAAAACAGACGAACAGCTTATCCCATAACAGAATAAGCTAGGTAGGTAGAATGCAATTTAATACAACACAAAAATTACCTCTACTTTCCCTGAGCCGTCATCTACCATGTTATGCTGGGCAGCCATTTGTGGAGACTCATGTAACTTGGTAGCATCAAATTCAATCTGCTCAATTTTAGCCACTCTCTCTGTGACATAGACTTTTCCAAAGCCATCACTTTGATCTTTATCCTTCCAGTCTTTGAAAAATTGTTTGAAAATTGGCGTTTCACCTCCTTCAGGAAGGACTTGAATCTGAAATGAAGCAAGACACATGAAATGGAAGGAAAACAAAACTGACACAGTTACTTGAACAGAAACTTTTACGAATTACCTGTTAGTGAAACAATGACCTTATGTCTTATAAGCCCTTAAAATTATTTACTGCTGATTTAAAACCAAAGTCTTTAACAGAGGTCATGCTCTCCTGGTATCATCTCATAAACAGATCGCACCTGTGTGTTGGCAGGATAATTCATCTGCTGTATGAATTGTTCAGCATTCTTCATGGCAGCTTTTCTCTCTTGTGGGTTAGCATTTTTGCCTGGTTGAAACAGAAGGATAACAATACATGGGAAAGGGTAGTGAGCTCACAGGTCCTACAGAAACAAGATGTCCTTGAGCCAGGTTCCCTTCAACATTGCTTTTGCCTCAGTCTTGAACAAACACAAATACTGGACATAGCATAAGCAATAAGATTCACACAAAGTTGAATAGTCAAAACAGTACCTCAGTAGCTTTGAAAGCAATTCAAATTAAAGAAAAGAAAAAAAAAGAAAAAAAAAAAAAGGAGGGGGCATTGTTTTTTGTTTAGTGTGTGTGTTTCTATCAAAAAATGCTGTTCATAATACCTGCTTGATTCAAGGTACAAGAACACCCCAGCTCTTTTCTCTGAATCCTCCCTTGCTGGGCTGCAATGTGCTAAATAAATCTGCTGTCCAGAACTGCCTTCACTTCTTCAGGCAGCACCACAGTCTGAGTAAAAGAAACTCTCATTTCATCTAGCTGTGCTGTGCAATTTACCACCACCCTTCCCCATCCATTGCTCCCTGCTCAGCCTTGCTCGGTGTTGGACATCTCTGAAAGTCTCTGTGGGATGACACTGTGTATCAGGTCTGTGTCCCAGCTGGCTGTCAGTGATTATACTCCAAAGACCCCTTAGTCTAATAAGATGGTCTGATAAGCTATCCATTGTATTCCATTTTGAATGAGACTATTAGCAAAGTAATTCACACTCCTCGGCTTAGTGGTCTGAAGAGTTCCAGCAGAGATGATAACTGCAGCCTCCCAGTGCAAGGGTGAGACTCAGACTATTGTTTTTTTTCACACATTATTGTTACCAACAGTTGCAAAGTGGGGATGCACATAGGGCCTCATGCAGAGGGCTTAAATTGTGTATCAATGCCTGATCCTATTGGCTTGGTTCTTCTAGGAGCAGACAAGTGGAGAGTGAATACCAGGGATCAGGGGTCAGGTAGACCTTAGGCCATCAGAGCACAGTGTTCCCAAAACGCTCTCTTTGAAAGGATGCTTCCCTAACTGCAAATGAAATATTCCAGAAAAAAATTTACAATGCTCAACATTGTAAATGCTCAAAATTTACAATGCTCAACAGTTTCAACAACCGAATCGATTAATTATTTGCTGTTGCACATGGTAAAAAAAAAAAAAAAAAGAAAATAAATCCACCACAACAATCCAGCTACAAGGTGTCCAAACCTAATTCCCCAGTAGTAGTACTCTCCTGGGAAATGTTCAGTCAAAGCAATTGCAGACACTCCTACAAGCACTGATGGTACACAGAGAAATATTCACTAGAAAAAAAGAAGCATCGAAGTATTTGAAAGCTTATGCTTTTCTAGTTAATGCCTCGGACACTAACCTTTCAATTTCACATCTGTGTGGAATAATGTATGGAAATATAATATCTACCCATTATTAATCCTTCAGTGTCTAGAATTTGTCCCAGAAGATAGGGATTTGGTGGCAATATATAAAACTATGTAGGATTCTTTATGTTTGTTCTATAGTCTAATTAGGTAAGCATTTAAGCACTCAGGCTTACAGATGCCTCACAAATAGCCAGGATCCATAGACAGGACTTGGTCTTGAGGCCCTTACTCACATGAGCAATTCTTGCCCATTGACTGCACCAGGGAAGAACTGTGTGCAAGATACTGTGTCCAGCCAATATTAAATTCTTGCTAGGGTGTTGCATTGACTCCTTAGATATGTCTGTGTAGCTTCTGCATTTGCAACAGAAGTGATCTCTTACCTTTCCACACAAAGATCTTCCTTGCAGCACCATTGTCCAAAATGAAGCACTCCTCAGACAAAAGCATAGCCATGGAGAAGGGGTTTTCCTCTGCTACTACGGACACCTTCATGGATCCACTTGCATCTGATACCTAAGTAACCATTTCAAATTTGTATCAACTCTGGCTTTTATAACCAAATAATTAATCTCTGCTGCCAAAATTACTATAAAATCAGTTGCCATTCCTATATATATGGCTGTATGAAATTTGTGTGCTGCTGGCAAATAAGGTAGGCTAATGATTTTTTTGTTTGTTTCATTTCATTTTACATCCGATAGAGGGAGATGTAGTGTTAATTTTAGTGAGTTTGTTGGATCCCTGTCTCACAACTTCTTAAAATAACTCCGTTTCTTTTCCACTTTCAATTCAATTGCTCATTCAGTGAACACCTCACAGTTAAAAATATGTATTTTCTGCAACCCTCCCTGGATGTCCAGCTGAACTGGTGGGGTCCCTAGTTGTCATCTTCTGCTACCAAGCAACACACACTGAAGCCAAAGCATTTGAAATTATAATAAAATAGTCCTACACTGATATTAACAAGTGAAATACCTACATTTATAGCCTACAACTCATTAATTGGAAACTGTTACAGAAGACCTGCTGCAGAATATGCTTTGTAACCTCTACCAACACTGTAAGTTCATGTAGACCTTTTTAACCTTTTAAAATTCACTCCTGTGTGGCTGAAAAGACCAGTTATTACTACTGAAAGGAAGTTATTACCATTGTGGCTTCTGCTTTTCTAGCAGTCTTTATTTCCTTTCATAATTAAATATTGATTTTAAATACACTATTATATCTTATATTGTGCATTATGAAAGCACAAGATGGAAAATACCATTGCATACAACAAAATAAAAATCAACTATTATACCTACTGACTTTAATACTCCCTGTTATATATTGCAGCACATTCACATTTAGCTAAACCTGTGTACTTAGAGGAATTTATTAGATGTCCACAGAATTTTCTGAGAGTTCCTAGAATTCCAAAATTCACTGCAAGCATTTTTCTCTTCTCTAGTATTGTCTTACAACAATGTCCTGGTCATACATGAAGGCCTTCTATTTTTTTTTTTTTTCCTAAACCCCTGCTATAAAGGTAAATATGTGCCAGATTTTTTGGCAAGAATGATTAATGGGAACTAAACACAGCACACAGACAACAAGGACTGAAAATGGCCTTGTAACATGGATTGCCTCACACAGGCTTCTTGTAGACGCCAGCCGCGCACATGGGTGGGGGAAGGATCACGTAAAGGGCAGGGAGAGAGGTGGCTCCATCCTGCCCTGGACTGTGGGATGCAGGACCTGCCGAGGGAGTGACTCATCCTCTTTCACACTTCATAGCAGCTTCAAAGCCACGCTAGACGGCACCCAAAAGGTCCCACCCAGCAGCACTGAGCGATGTCAGCATTGCCACTTGCTGACCAAACCGTTGTGTGACTATGGGGAAGGGAAGAAAGTACTTCGTATGCCAGTGAAAGATTATTTTCTGTCACACAAGGCGACTTCATTGCATCAGCCGGAGCACAAAGTGTTGAAAGGAAAGGTCCAGACCTCAATGCTAGTAAGAACTTGTTAAAAAAATACTCTTTTTGCAGTCTTCAGGAGAAAATAATATTTTTTTAATTGGGAGGGGAGAGGATAAAGTGTTTTCTAGATTTAATTAAAAACATCCCCCTTTCCAAATACTACCTCACTTCTGTCTCAAGTGGGAGAATAGGAAAGAAAGGGGAGCTGTGGGGGAAAAAAAAAAAAAAAAGAGAGAGAGAGAAAAAAAAAAAAACAAACAGGCCTGGAAATCGTTTTGTTTTCAGAGAAAAGAAAAATAAATAGTTGTGTAGCATTGTATATAGTTAAGATAATGTATTGTTAGTGTGAAGAATAAATTCCATGCTTAATCTAAGAAAGGTCAGTATGCCAGCATGACATGAGGAAAAATCATCACTGAACATAACCACAAAATTCCTACTGATTTAAATGGAGTAAATATTTATTCAATTTTTTTTAATAGGTAATTTTTATGGCAGTGGCACTGTCCTAGTCAGTGTTAAACCATTGCAGGTGAGGAAGGAGGAAAAGGGCATTGCAAAGGAAAGGAGATTTGCATTCAAATTCCTTGGATATGTATAAATAAAATATAACATAACTGTGCATCTCAATCTCTGCTAAGAATAACAAAATTAATGAAATTATATATGACTACTAAAACTCTCACTGTTTTAATCAAGAAGACAGGAAATACAGTTTAAGACCAGTTATTTCTTCTTTGACCTGCACTGAGTGGGGCATAGGCCACGCTTAACTTGTTGCCTAAGTAAACAGGCCTGTATGCCACTTCTTTTTCTTCTTTTACCTGGGCTGTCTTAATTGACATCCTTTGAGAAACTTGTGCATTGCCTGCAAATCAACTAACACAACTTCAGTTCTGCAGCCGAAGCCAGAACTCCATATATGAGAGCATGATGTGCGTGAATACTGTTGAGTGTACCTAACTGAAAAAAAAAAAAAAATATAAGTTACTTACCATATACAGTTTAGCACTTCTCCTGTTTGTAATATCAGCCAGTTCATCATCATCATCATCACACTTGGGAAGTGCTGGCTTGCTCCCTAAAACCTGTGCAACAAGAGAATAACACATTCAATGCAGATAGAGTAGGTTCTGTAATATAAATACCTAAACACTGTAATATGTTGTCCCAGTAATCAATTAATTGGGATCATCTTTACAAATAATCCAGTCTAATCCAAACTCATGGGTGACTTGTTCACAAACATACGGGTAATTTTAAATAACTGTGCCAGAGCTCCAGCAGCTTTAGATCTTCATGCTGTCTCTCCTGCATTCCAACTCGCTGGTCATCTATAGACTATGATAGGAACTGATATATAGAGAAAAGCTTCAAAGGATATATAGACACACAAATACACAGAATAGTAAGGTTTATGTGATCGTGCTCTAAGTGTGTTTATATGTCTGTCTTCCCCTTTTCCTTCCAGTAACTTCTAAACTGTCAACAAGCATGTCTTACAATTTTTGGAATGACATTACTCTAAAAATGCTTAACAATACTAAAATTAAAGCAGACAAAGTTAAATATATGAATTGAAATTATCTTTTAATTATTTCAATTGATAATCTAAAATATCAGATTATGAGTTCAAAAATCTTAAAAATTACAGATTTTCAATCCCATTTTAAGGTGGAAAAATTAGGTAAGGTCTTGGAAAAAATGTATGGGGTGAGAAAAACATTTTCTTGCTCTACAACCAGAATATAAATTTTAACACTGTGGCTGTTTTACATCACAGTAGTTTTACACCATGGGTAATGTTATAACAACTATCACTACAAGAAATTTACAGAGGTTCATCAAGAATATGCTATGGTCTGGCAGTCATCAATAGATTCCAGTCACTCATTCTTAATGATCCTTCCTTAAAGATTCATATATGTCCAGATCTAAATGTTATATACAGAATACTATGGATTTCTTTGAAACTATGTCCCAGAGTGAATGTAGTAGTAATTGATACATCTGAGTAAGTAAATATTAATATCAAGTACAAGGGCAGTTCCTATTGACACAGTACATTTGTGTATAACATGGGGTCACATGCAAAAACACTGTAAATATTTGATAACAGGGAAGCCTGACAGAGCATACAGCTGCAAAGAATTTAGAACAACAACAAAAAAAAACAATATAGCCTAAATATTTAATATAAATCTGCCATCTGTGGAGTTTCCTGACCTGGTAAAGACAGTTAAAAAACAAAAAAAAGCCTTGTTAAGTGTGATTGCTGGATAGCTGCAGTCTAAGGTAGAATATTTTACTTGTGACTCATTGAAGACAAGAAAGTAATGCTCTGAGTCTTTAAGAAAGATGTTACCAGTAGCATTTCAGTAGCTATCAGTCAGAATTTCCTGAATTTAACTACATGGCTGCAGATTTACTTATGTATAGGTCAAGTAGAGCTATATTTTCATAGCAGAGTGCCACCATGCTGGTGAATGGCTATAAACAGTGGGTGTATGTGACATAGGCACAAAGTTTCTGAGAATGTTTCCCTTGCTAGGTTTTCACACTTGCCAGCAGCCTACGTACAAGCTGTAGAGCACCAAGAATAATGATGTCTTTGTAATGCAAGGGTCAGAAAATTGCAAATAACGGGCATGTTTCTTTAGGTGACACTGAATAGGTTTGAGGGTTTTATAAAATTTGACTTTCAGCAACTATTTAGAGGGTTAAAAGAGTACTGTTAATAAAACTTCCAGAAGTCCATACTCACTAGTTCTCTGCTTAATTAGGTATTTCCAGCAAAAAAATACACCAAAAAAACCCTATAAAAATTGTGATTCCTGATACAGTTAAAATCCGAGTTTTCCTCTGCCACACATACAGAATACCTGTGGCACCACAACTATTTTGCAGCTTTGTTGTAAGTCACTTAAGCTGATATAAAATAAATTGCTCTTAAAATTTTCTGCTTGCCCAGAGGTCTTTCAAAACTATGTGAGTGCCATTCTGAGTATTTTTAAACCAGGCTAAATAGTGCCTGTTGGTGTTTGTGTAAGCATCTTGACAGAAGCAGCCTCTCTATTCACAGCACAGTCTAGGTGCTCCACTCCGGTGGCAATTAAACCAAGCAGCCTCTATAATTTAAAGATTGGGCTTTAAAATAGTCCCCAGCAGTTTTGCTGGCCTGACCTGTTGGTGTTTTAAAATTGCATTTAGAAATGTTTTTCTGAACTACATAGAGAATTACTGCTAGACTCCTCAGTCTTATCTTAGGAAATCTTAGTTCATCAGTACTTGCATAGAGAGAGTATGTATGTGCAGGTGCAGTCACAGGTAGGAGATGAACTGCCCTGGAAAAGGCAGAGACATTGTGGTTCTGGGGAAATCCATTCATAATTCACTAAACAGCAGCTTGCACAGCAGCTTCTCTGGCCAAAGCTAGCCCTGTGCTTCAGCATAGGTGAGCAGAAAAGGGATACTACTAATTTTTAAAATTCTCCTGCAGTTTCTCAGAGAATCCCCAAAATAAATGGAGAAGGGTATTGAAGGTGCCCCCTTCTCCTGCATTTCAAGACACAGTTGCTTGTAGACCCTGGCATTTTGGTGACCCTTGTTAAGACAGGACAAGATGTGCTTCTCCTCCCACCACCAGATAAGCAAACCCAGGACTCATGAGGAGGGCTGTGCAGGCAACACAGCCGTTAGTATCAGCCTTGAGCTCAATCACTAACAGGTATATATACCTGTGTGTGTTGGTATCAAACCCAGAAGATGATACAAGATTAAAACGACTGAAGCCATGGGAAGACAACAATTGTGAAGAGGTGAAGCATGCACTATATGTACTCAATCTAAGGAGTGATACAGTATGAAATACATGTCAACAGTACACATTTGGATTGCTAGGAACAATTTATGTCATGCCCAACATAAATTAACTTCTTCCAGTTTGTCTTATAGACTAGAGGATGAGACAGATCACAGAAGGAGAAATTCTGTACTTAAACAGAAAGCAATTTATGCTGAAAAAAACATTAAGTTATATCCCAAAGAAATTCCTTCCAGAGAGGTTCTCTTTCCTCCTTCTGAGGCAAACTCCTGTGCTACGGTCAAGCCCACATGCAACCACACATATGTCTGCATGTTATGAAAACTGATAATTTTATCAATAAGATTACAAAGTGTGTACTGAACAACAGCTAACTGGTATGCTGGAATTGGGTTGTATCATTACATAAGCATATGGCTGGCTGAGCTGCAGGTCTCCAGGGCACCTCATCTTTATACAGATAATTCTCATGTGATGCATCAAAAATAAAACAAATCATGCCAGATAAGACTACAGTCAAAGGCTCCTAAAGCTTTTCAGCAAGGTCCCCCAGTAAAATGACTTAAACCAACAGACAGTTTAAAGGACGTTGAATCTTCTGACTCTCATCTACATATACTTTTAGTTTCACACAAATTCTGTGGTAGCTATATACACAGGATCTTGCTCATCTAATTGTCCCTATATGGATAGTCAGGCTGTTCCACTGAGTCTTTACGTCTTATGACCCAGTGTGCTGACAGCCCTAGGCTGGCTCTCCTGGGCTGCTCTGAGGCCTGAGACCCTAACTTGCAAACCTGCCAAGAATTCAGACACACAAATCCACCCTACACACCTGAAAATAGCAATGTTCTCTCAGGGATGTAAAACAGCCTAGCCACACTGTTCCCGTGACATCCAACCACACTGGCAACTTCAAACCATACCTTTCATAAATACACAGAGGCACACATGGGTTTTGAAACCACTTTTAAAATCATTATTATTCTTTAATGCAGTAGAAATAATCTAAAGAATAATTAGGGGCCCTGAAAGCATACCCATGCCCCAGCTTCCTCATTCTCTGGGCTTAGCATCTTTCTCTGCAGCTGCTGCAGACACTTTTCATATCACTTCACCTTATCTGCCATTGACAGATCAAAGTGTCAAGCCACCCTTCCTTTGCCCTCTCTTGCTCCACCACAGAATGTTGCTTACCCTCTCCCCACCATTGCTTCCTGCGTGGATGTTTCTCAAGAGTCCTGGAAAAAAAGCACAAGCAACTCTGGCCTCAGCAAAGGTGCACACAGATGTAGTGCCGCTGTTCTGCGGTGACCGCCAGCGTGCACACTCTAACCTCACGGTGTACGTGAGGTTGTTTAACCTCTCCAGGCTTAACTGCTTCACAGCTATTTCAGAATAAGACATGCCCACAGGTGGCTACGGCAGAGCCTACTTTGCTTTACATCGCTATAGCCTAATGACAGCTTACCTCTCAATGAGAGCATCGGACTGCTGAGTTAGCTTTTTATCAAATGTACTCATTAAGTCCACATCTTTAAATCTTGTCTATGGGGGTATAACAGGAAGTCACTCTTTATTAATTTTAAGTGGTTTGGGTTTTTTAAGTTCTGTTAAATATTCGTGTTGATGCTCTTTAATTAGTGCAAGAATATTGTAGTAGAAACCAACAGAATACCAGTTCCTCTATAACAACTGCTCAAGTTCATTCTTATCTTGTGGTAAACGCAATGTAGCTTATCCAGCCTGCAAAACGATAATCTCCTTTCATATTCACACATGCATGAGCTCTTCTCTGTAAATAACAGTAACTCCTCAGAGAATTGCAAAATACATAGCCAAAGCTTTTACTGACAAGTGAAATTCCACTCCATTGACCTTAAAAAAGAACAGAAGAAATCACAAACGGTTTCTAATCTGTAAGAATCTGTTGAGGTAAATAATTTAAAATAAACCCATCAAAAGAAGAAAGTTAGCAAACATTGTCTTCATAACCAGAGAAGGCAGCTCTGCATCATAAAATAGTTGCTACTGACTCAATGGGAGCAAAAAGTTTAAGGAGTTCAGTAAGGCTTAAAATCCAAGTAGGAAAACAGTATTTGGAGAACATGTCAAGTGGAGTTTAATTAAGAGAGAAAACCAGTTTCATACAGTTTAACTTGAGTACACTAGCACTCTGTTTGTGCTTCTTTTTACTATACACAGTTTGGGTTAGGCTTCTGGGTCTGAAACTGAACTATTTGTTGTGGCTGTGATCCCAAGTGTCAGATCTCAAAAAACCCTCAAATTCCTAAGATCAATAGAAAGAAAAGCAAGATATTTGCATAGCTTAAAGCTGTCTTGTGGGCCTGATAATTTATTACTTAATATTTTTGGAAAACAATCAAGATTAGTAGCTCATCATTTACTTTCTTGCACACTCTGACATAAGCAAGTATATCATGCTCCTGCAAACTGAAGGTACACATGTGAGCTGTGACAGAGAATAAATCCTCCATGCAAGACAACAGCTCTGACCTATAGGCACAGCGTGAACTCATTGGCAGATAAAAGTTTAGATTTTTTATTAACCTTCAAAGAGGAAAAGAATATTACAAGGAATGTCTCTCTGAAATATATGCTGCCTCAAATACCTACTTCAGTAGCCTGTAAAAGGGAAAAATCCAGCAGAGGAGAGGATGAACATGATGCAGGCCAGTAATCACCTGGCTGACCCCAGGCACCAGCACAGACATGCACCCTGAGGCTCATCAGGCAAAGGTGCTTTAGGGCTTTACTGCTTAAGTAACTGGCCACAGTTTAATTTCTAATCATTTTGGCTTACTGGTTCTCCTGCCAGAAGACAACCACTGCAGAGGATATGATGGTCCAGGCAAAAATGACTGTTGACATTGGTCAGATCATGAGTAGCTGAATATGCTTATTTCACTGGTTACTGTAACTTGGAGCTCTTTCCACCAATCTGAGCAAACATTTGTAAGTCTTACCAAAAAATTACACTCCCATCAGGAAAAATAAATCCTTTCACTAAACTGCTTGGATTTCTGCCTGAAATTGCCTCTCACTAGCAACTCCAGCAACATCAGATGTCATCACATGCTCACCTTGAGCACAAGACCTCCCACCTGCCTGGACAGAGACTGAAAATAAGATGGAAACAGCCATAACATACTGAGAAGTGCACACAAGGATATTTTACACCAACAAACATTTCTGGCACTTTGTTGATTTGTTTTGGTTTTATCATGTAATTTATCAAAAGGACTTTCTGCTACTGAGGTCTAAACCTGTATGCATTTGGCTTGCTATAAAATAGCAAAACGTATCAGTTGCTCATGGCACTTTTGATGCATAAATTATGGCCTACATTTCTAGCCAGTTTCTGTTGTCTCAAGAATTCCAAGTGCAAATCATAATTTTATTAATTGATCTATTTATTAACTTCCTAAAAATAGGGCATTAGTCTTTGGCAGTTTTTTATACATTATTTGCAACTGTGCATATCCATCTGGGATAAGTTGAATATAAAGCCTTCGCTGATCTAAAACAATATTCTAACATTAATTTTCCACTGTGTGAAACAGGCCATGGACAACATGTTCACAAAAAAAAAACAAAACACCAAACTATATAGATCAGTCCTGAGAGTACAAGTTCAATGTTTTTCAGTAGTTTGCCTCCCAGGTAAAAGAAGCTACCTCCTGTCCAGCTGGGACTGCATGGCTGGCAGTATCTACGCTAGCAATTCACACTTAGACTAGGTGCACATGAAATGAACTGAGGAAATCCCCAGTCTATGTTGTCTTCAAATGTCTGGCTTTTAAGACGCCTCCAAGATGAACAGTGATCCCACACTAAAGAAACAGGGAGGGTGAATGGCAGTAACTATGCAAACACAGAAGTCTTTTTGTAATCATTACTACTGCTGAACATTGAGAACTGAGCTGTTCAGTGACCTGCCTACCTGCAGCATAATTAAAAATGCAATAAGTAATCACTTCTACATCTTTTCTGCATTTATACTAATCATTTCTACCTCATTTTTAAAATCTCACTCCTTTGTTATATCCTTCTCTGATACCAGCAGAAGTATTAGAAATGAGACCCAAATCCTGCAGAAAGCTGCACATATGCTTGAGATGCCTGGTTTTTCTGCTTTATTGGGACATAAAGCTGGGAACACACTGAAGTCTTTGTAGCTTTGCAGATCTCAGTTTGAAAGCCTTGTGGATAAAAAACCCTTATGTGCTGCATGACAGAGCATGCTTGAGTGTTGGAAAATAATGGAAATAAATCAGTAACTAATGCCAACAGGGAGTCTCAGACACAAAGATTATTTATCTGCTAAAATCCACAAAAGTCGCAGCTTTTTCTTCCTTAAGTGACACCACACAGGCTGGTCCCGAGGCTGTGGCAGGCTGGACCATATCAATAATGGGGTAAAAAGAGGAGTATGGCAAATACCTGGTGGAGCTTAAAGCAGCAGGGAATAAACTGGAGGCAGCAGAATGGGATCAGCAACCCTGCTAGAAAACCAGTGCTCCCAAGGGACTTATAGCAGCTGGAGGGAGAAGCAGGCAGCCGTAATATATAGCAGCATCAGGGTGAGCAGAAGGAGCTGTAGCAAGGTGTGTCACAGTCAGTCCATGAGATGGGAAGGTGGAAAAAGCTGCTCTGGGCACTGAAATATTTTCCCAGTGCACCACTGGCTGCGTTCACAGGCTCAGCATTTCCAGTCCCATACAGCCCAATAGATAAAGTATGCCAGGGGCTCCTCTCTTGTAGGAGGCAAGAGTTTGGGTGTCAGAGCACAGATTTGCACCCTAATGTTTAAGAAAGCAAACCAGAGTATTTTGATAGATTTTCTCCAATGTCTGCCGATGAAGCTTAATATAAATGAAATATTTATTGGGACAGAAAAAGAGCAAGAATGTTTCTTTCACCTGGTTGTACTGGAGATACAACCTGCTTAACCCTTTGAAAAGAATTTTCTCCTGCTAGTTTATGTGCCTTCCACTAACTGATTTCTGGTTTTAAGTTCTTGCACCTCCTGAAAATTTGTTTAAAGGAGACAATATGTTCAAATGGGCTATGACTTACAGCTCTTAAAAATTAGAAGTAACACCACTAATTACTTCAATATTTAAATCCATCTTCTGTAATTTTATCTACCCCTTATTTTTATGGGCAAAGCCACGTAGTATCAAAGTCATAGGCAGTTATGCAAGCAAAAGACCTGGCCCTAATAACCTGCTTCGCAGTAAATACAATAATTATATTTCCATATTTATTCAGTGTTACACACTCAGTGGTGGTGGAAATACTGAACTGATCCCATGACACATGGAACACTTTCTTCTATACAGCTGTTCTTCACCCTTGCCCACATGTGAGAGGACTTTCACTCCAGTGTTACGAGGCCTGGATAGAGAACAGCAATCTGTGCACATACTAACTACTCTGAAAAAAAACTGCAACGTCTTCCTCCCTGAGCCCTTCCTACGCTGCAGAACTTTCACTTAAGAAAATTCAAAGGCAATCTTGAGCAGAGATCCCTTGAGAGTTGCTCTACATAGGGGCTGGGATGAGGCAGACCTGCAGAAAAAAAAAAAAAAAAAAAAAAGAAGGGAAAAAAAAAATCCTTTCAAGGTGAATTTGCCTTGGGGAGATGCTGGATTCCAGGAACAGCATATTTCTGAGGTTTTCATACAGCAAGAATACTCTGCCCTTTCATCTTTTCTCCCTGAAATCCCTCCACTGCTAGAAGGTACATGGAAATAATTGCTAACAACTCCATGTGGAGGTAACTGCTAACAACTCTTTTCTTTGGCCTTGTCTTCTTAATTATGCTCATTTAATAACTGAAAATTATAGTGGTTTTTCATCAATAGATTTCTTGATAGTCTTGCACAGAAAGGAAAAAAGCCATTACAAACTCCATTAGTATTCTACCATATAATTATAAGATTATAGTTGACTAACGTGATAACTGTGCAAGCGCTACAGCTGCTGAAGAAGAAAACATAACAAAGATGAGTGGTTTTCTCACCCACAAGAATGCAAACGAGACGCATTATGATTTCATTGCAGGCACTTCCAGAAATTCATTGTGATTTTAGAAATTCACTAAAATACCTAGTAAAGAAGTATCTTTCCTAACGTTAGAATTTAGGTTTTCAACCATCTATTACTAGAGCTGATCATAAACGATTTAGTTTGTGCCATGCGGTACAAAACGCCTGAACAGTTTCTGAAGTAAAATTTCTAATGCTGGTATTTAGAGACTTAATTAAAAGCCTGACTTTTAGATGTACTTGCCACCTGCAGCTCCTATTCAGTTCCCTATCATTTAAGTACCCAGCTTCAGGCAGCCAAGATTGCTGACTGCAGCTTGAAGAACAATATGGGTAACTTACAACGTTGCTGAAGATTCCTCCTTACCAGCCTCTACAGTTCTCTGGCAAAATCCATGCTGACTTTCTACCTGGGGAAATCACTGGTCCAAATTCTCAGCTGGTGCAAAGCAACTAAACTGTACTGAAATCCAGGCCATGCCTGTTTTGTCTAAGTACAGGTTGTATAATTTAGTCATTTAAATGGAAATTTGCATCAAGAAAAAGGACTGTCCTTAATGAAGGAGATACACTCAGTAATTAGGAAGAAAACAGGATGCCTGGTTTTGACAGCTTGAAACAGGCTCCCTGCAGGGCAACTGGTTTGTACTTTGTATCCACATTCATTGTCCATCATGAATCTTAATTAAACTGTGTAATGATTAATAAACTGCCACTCCTCAGACTGGGCAGATGTTGCTGCAAAAGGCACACAGGCATGTGTAGTATTTTTCCCCCTGGACTACTTTGAATTTGGATCCTACCACAGGCATGTGTAGTATTTTTCTGCCTGGCATATTTTGGGTTTGTATTCTACAAATTCTTACTATTCAGAATGGCAAAATTCAAACTGTGTTCTTGCTGACACCCGCACATACCCCAAACCATTCCAGTGAAGCAGCATATTCATCTTCCTGAGGGGTAAATTTGGCCCATAGTTTCAAACCATGCTGAGAAATTTGTCTGTTCATTTGAATATCCAATGCAACTACATCTAGTAACTATAGCTAGTAGTTCTGCTATTTGCTGCCCATTAGCTTTATTAAGTCTTTGCATTCTCCTGAAAATGTAGTTAACTTCTGTGTGTCTGACTGGTAGCTGAGTCTTTGCACTGGTGACTGGTACAATTTCCATTGTCCTCATACTTCTCTCAGTGCATTAATTTTCCTTTGTACACGACTGTTCAATACTGCCTCTGCCCTGGGACTGAAATTAGCTTCTAATATTTATTTCACAAAATTCCCTGGAAGCTTGTCCATTTTTTCCAACTGTCTCCAGTAAGATAATAAAAGAGACCACTTTGGTTTACATATTTCCAAAGCCATGGATTATTTGGCCCAATATGATTTCATTAAAATATTTTTCATATTGGGCATTTTATTGCTAGTGAACAAGTCAGACTGGACATTAATAGTTACATGCAATTCACAGCTTATGAAATCATAGTATTTGAGTAAAGCTGTGTACAAGCTACACAATTAAACAATTGTTTAATCGCTAACAAATGCCCAGAGTTTGTATTCCACAAAAGGAATTACCCCTCCTCCTCCATTACCCTCACTGCCACTGTCTGTACACAAAACAAACTTCTTAGCATGACTTGACCTCATAATACAACCAAAAGCAAGGGAACAAGAAATGCGAATACTATGAGAGTAGCAATAGCAGGTTTTGTTTTTGCAGAATTGTGATGGCAGATCCTATTCTTGCCGGCTCTGGGCAAGAAACAGGTACCAAACTGGGGGGGCACACACTGCTCCTCGAGCCTTATGCAATGATCCATGTGACAGGACCAGAGACTGCAGGAACCTGCCTAGCTCCTTCAGAGAAACCTGCCCTTGCACTGTCAAACCCACTTATGCTAGCTGCAAGTTACAACAAGCCTTAGTTTTTTCCCAGCTACCACACTGTGTTCTGTGCTGCTCTTTATTTTGTAGCAAATAATTTTTAGGGGCTTGAATTTAACAAGGAGGGAGGAGGTGGTCCTGCTCTTCTGTCCATGTGCACAGACATCTATCTAGCTAATTTAAGGTTTACTGGAGGTTGATGTTGTGGTGATGTTTGCATTCTCTAGGTAGCTAGAGAAGCAGCCTCTGTAACTTGCATCTGTGATGGGATCTTCTTGTTTTCTGTGCTCTTGAGATTTTATCCACATGACTGAGTTAGCACTGTGTAGTTAGAGGTGGAAAGGTATGACTGGCTGTAATATGAATAAGCCATTCCCATACTTTCGTGCATCGTATTTATTCACACCACATGCGAAAACAATCATCACCAAACACAATGGCATTCAGGAATTCCCAGGATTAAGCATTTCGTAGAAGCTTGAAAGAAAAAGAGCGGAAGAGAAAGGCTGCGTTATCAGAAAGGAGGAAGAAGTTCTTTCTGTTGCTCAATATGTAAACAAACATAAACTAGGTGAATATTTACACAAGTATTTTATGAGAAATGAGTTTGCAAGGCCACTAGAACTCTAACAAAACCAGGCACGTGACAACTGCAAATGCTGAGTAAACAAAAGTCATGGCAGTTTTTGTTTAAAGGCAGAAGAGTGATTTCAAAGATATGTACTAACATGATCCTTAATTTTCTTGGCGTTTTAGACCTCAGCATTCACATTTCTCAGGTTTCATTGTTTCAGCCATGACATCAAAAAGCTCCACAAAAATGGAACAAAAGCCAAAAGACTCAGCAGTAAAAACAGCATCAACCACAGGCTACCAAGAGCTGCAGTTTTAAAGGAGTCATTTGTGGGGAAGCAATAAAACAGTCCTAAGAATCAGACAGTTTTGACTGCATAGAAAACAAGACCCATCCTGAAACACGTTAGCTGAACACCTCAGGACTGAGTAGAAGGGACAGATGCAGACTCAATAATTAGTTTAGTTAAAACTCCATATATCTTATTTTTTCATTGGCTCTTATACCCTGAAGACAGACTGTCACAGCTGTCTGAGATATTTAAAATCTATCACAGGGGGATGAACCTATATAGTCAAGAACAGTACTGTCAATCTAAAAGTCTTTTAGGGTGTCTAATATTTTAAATTACACAAATATAGTAAAACAAATATACTAAGACATTCTCTTCCTCTCCTACTTCATCTCTAGAGGTATGATACTAGATCAAGGCTTGGTGTGCTAGGCATGAAGGATTGGACGCTTTCTATCTCTCCTTTCGGTGACTCAGAAATGAATTTCTGTGTTTTCTGCATTATTGCAAGCAGATTCAGCTTGCTGACTGACCAGAAAATTTTACAAAACCAGACATTTCTGATTCCTTGTTTCTCCAATTTGCCATTACTCTGAAAACAGAATCACACCTTACATATTCACTAGCTAAACAGTAGACAGTAATTTCACCGGAGAAAGAAAACAGGGTACCTCAGTCATTTATTCAACCCACTCACCATTTCCCACAACGCTGAGTAATGAGATCATGGAAAACTATTTTTAAAATTTAGCTTCCCCCGTTCTGTCCTCTCTTCACAATGAGAGCAGAAATTCCATCTACAGTTAGAAAATTGTCCTTCCTGAGTATGGTTACCTGTTACTGTGGCTGCACTCTCAGACCTCAGTGATCTTCTCGGTATACAAATGCAATGCTGTGAGATCTCTGCTTGCTACTGTGCAAGCAGTCAGAAGGACAAGCATCAGTGTCACTGCAGCGGGCCCAGGAGGGCTTCCAGCATGGCTAGCAACTGACCCTAGAAGATTTTGGTCCTAGGTTAGCTTTGAAACCATGTATTTAGTGTTCCTTTTTGGTTAAAGGGGGAAAAAAAAGAGGCTTTGTTAGCTCTAACCCTAATGTGGTCACTCTAGAGTGACTCAAGCATTGCTAAAACCTATTTTTGGATGGGTCCCATGCAGATTAAAAACTTCCTGTAACACAATTTGAACATTCAGACCAGAATAAGTAACTCTATTCAGCTGTCTACCTGAGAAAATCAGAGCAGAGTTGGCATCTGGTGGATTCTACTATGGGCAGCTGCAACTGTCACAGTTACTGAGCAGCAACAGCAGCAATTTGTCCAAGGTGGTCAGTTTATTTTTTAAATTTCCAAGGCAGCAACTCTATACAGCACTGCTTATTTAAACCTGCCAGTCAGTACCTCACCTAAAGTGCAAACATGGAGGTGAAACCAGGTGGATTAAGTACTTTCTATGTGCTTGCACGGAAAGTTTCTGTCTTGTCTTCACAGTCGGAGTTCTAGGTCTGAGCTTTCCAGACACGCTGGGTTTCCTGACTGTGAGCACAGGACGGTCACTGTGTGCTCTCAGGTAGCCCTTGGTCACTACAGCAGGTAAAAAAAGATATTGCCACTGTCAAAACTACTCACGCACCCCGCTCCTAGCCACTCTCCTTTCCCAGGGTGAGCGAGCAGTATCTTGCTGGCCTGCCACAGCAATTCATCCAGCCCTACAGCATGCTCCAGACAGCTTTCTCCCCTGGGCAATTTGTTCAAGCAGTGCCAGCCTGTTCCCAGTTCTTGCTAAAAATAGTAGTCGGGAGCAGGCAACCACCCTTGTCAGACTACTTCACCTCACCCACAGCTCCCAACAGGAAATTGGGCTGGCTGGGAAACACAAACCCACCACAGCAACTGCTGCCTCTGCTAATCCCATCGCAGGACAGAAGCCTATCAGGGTTTGTTGAATCAGCCTGTGTCTTGCCTCCGTGGTTGGGCACAGGCACAACAGTCTTGTTTAACTGGCTGGTAGTCTCGACCTGGTGTTTAAGCAGTAGGGATATGATCACTATTGGCTCTTCACATTGGTACCCATGGTGGGCATGGCAGCCCCTCTCCCGTGAACACTTTTCGAGCAGTGCTGAATGAGCAAGTTTAGCCACTGATACGGAAGCAGATTTCTAAGCTCAGAGCAGGGGGACTCAATTCTGACATTTATCAGAGGACATAATTTTTGGAAATCTCATTCTAAGTTCAGTGGCATTACTAGATGACAAAATGAGTATTTAAAGTACATAATTATTTTCCCTAGAAAATAAATCAACCTTTTTCTAAGAAAGCTGGGGCTGGCAAAAATCCATCCTTCCTGATGCAGAGGGAAGAAACGAGCACAATGCCAGTTTCAGAGCAGTCAGCACAGGGAAGTGCTACAGCAAGTTACAGAGAATTTTGCAGGAGGAAGGAGAAATCAAAATGAAGAGCTCCAGGAACTGGTTACAATTTGAGCAGGAATAGGATTTAATATGTTTTATGCGTCTGTGAGGTTAACTACCCTCTCCTGGCTTATTAGCAGCACTTTTCAGAGCTGGGACTGGGACAGCCACAGCTGAGCTGCAAACCCCGCTGTGTGAGCAGCACTTCCAAAAGCAAGGCTACCCTGCACCACGCAGGCTAGAAGCTAAGCCCCGGCTGCCAACAAACTCACTTGAATCAGGCTCATTATAGGGGTGCCGATAAAAGCCATGAACCTACTTGCATTTTTCTTCCCGCTATAGTCACCATCCAAAAGGAAAAGCAGAAACTTCTTCATACACTGTTGGTTGATTCCCTGATACAGTAACAATGCACTACAGGATCAGAACCAAGCCTGGCGTTTTTCCTGCCCTTAATGATGTGTCAAGGTTACTAAAAAACAACAGTTGCACGCAGCTGAGCAGCCTGGCAAAGGGCTGCAGGGCGAGGCCGGCACATCCCTGCGGCCCACAGCCTGTCAGGGGAGGCGGGAGCTGGCGGCCCTCCCTGCGCTAGGCCCGCGTCCTCGCCTGCTGGGGCAAGAGGTGCAAAGTGGAGCTGCTCTGATCAACACTCCCAGCTCACACGGGAACTTTCCGGAACCCCGTGCAGAGCCTCGAGCGGTCACCCCGGGCTTGGCAGGAGGAGGCTGCCAGGGGACCGTGCCAGCAGGTTCCCGCTGTGCCACCCGCAGAGGCCTGCAACCCAACACCGTGACCCCAATAAAGAGCGGGAGGTTGGGCTCTAATTGTCAACCAATGCTCTGTTCACAGACGTTACAGGTGTAAAATATGTGATACATCAGAGCTGGTATGAGAAATCTGTACAAGGAAGTAAAAAGCCAGAGAGAGGACTGGTTTTTTATTTCGTTTTGTTTTTTCTCCTTCAAAAATCTCTGGTGCGCTGCGTGCCACCTTCCGTACTTGTGAGCACAGCCACTTTTGTACTCACACCCGCAGGCAAGAAGTCTCGGCAAGCAGATGGACATCACCACAGCTAGCACGGCCAAGGGCTGGTGGCTCAGCACCTGCCACGTTTTGCTGCTTAGGCAATAACTAGTTACACTCCGTGTGGCAAAACTGAATGTAAGCACCATCAAAAATAACGGCATACCTGCATGCAACATTAGCATTACTTCCTGAAGTTAATCTGAAGTACAAGTTAATATTCTAAGCGTACATTTTCAATTTTATTGAAGCACTGCTCTATAACCCTGCTTCCCTCTTCCTTCTTTTTAGAAAATGAACAGAAAAAGCTTAATTTAGCACGCAAATACCAAATGACAATGCTTTAATTAGTATGGGGTATCCAGCAACTTAGCGCCCAATAATTTCTTCAAGATCTGAAAACTTTATAAATGGGAAATATTTTTTTTCTTTTGCATTCTACTTCTGTCAGCTCAGTTCTGATACCTGAATTCTGGTTTTTGAATAAATGGTTAAACTTTCTAAACACATGAGGAAGGGGCTCGCTAAGGTTACTAGAATTTAGGTGCATAGGAGTTTGCAGTAGAAGTGGTGATGCAGAGCAGTATGCTTGGCCTCATGCATCTCCATGCAATTTGCTATATCTGTTGGCATCCTAGACATGGTAATTCTACCTTCTTCCTCTTGTTTGGTGCTGTCCCACCCTGATGCTGCTCTTTCCTCATACAGAGCACCAGGTAGTGTGGTTCAGGTATGATCTCTGCTGTTAACTCAGTCAAAAAGCACTTAGTTCTTAAAAAAGTATTCTGAGATGATTGATTATATCGGACTTTACTTCCTAATAAACTTATCACTGCTTGGATAAGGAGGGAAAGTAATATAAACTGGCCTTCCATAAGCTAAATCTGAGTTCCCAAAGTCCTCAAAGAACAGGAACTTTGAGCCCGATCCTATTTAGTTTCTGAAGTGTAAGTGCATTTTATTCACAGCTGTGTCAGTAACTGGTACGCATTTTACAATACCTTTATGAGCTGGTTTGGTTCACTCCCTTCTTCCACGGTAATTAATTTAGACCTTCCATTTCGTTCATTGTCCCGAATGCCAAGAGCAACTTGAGTAGCCTTCAGCCGCTCATATTTATTGCATGATGAGCCACACCACTGATAGATTTCCTAAAATAATTAAAAGCACACACATTAGCAATAAGATTTAACATTGAACAAAATTATGAAATTAATATTTTATTAATAATTATTTTACTGGATCTAAACCACCAGAACATCAGTGAAGCTACATCTTTCAGAAATGCCTCCCAGAAGAGATTGACTAAATCACATAGATATTTGTATTATGCAAGATATTTATGTAAGGCAATTTGGTATCCACATATTAGGAGATTGCTTGATCTCAGATTAGTCAGAGTTTTGGTTTAGTCCACGTACAGATATATCTTCAGCTATCTAAAGAATATGAAACTCCTAAATTTGCTACTGTAAATTGTCTTCATTTTATATCTGGCAATTCTTCTATACTACTTCAGCAGTGCTGGTTCTTACCTGTAGCAAGAAACAAAGTAATTTGAAAAATCTCAAGGAAAACCCTGTCCGTGTCTGCTACTTGAAGGTAAAGTTAGATCTTTCAATAAATTTTTTATTTTGATGATTTTTTGCTGTATAATGACATTTGTCACACACTCTTCTGTATCAAACCACAAAATCAGCTCAAGTGCAAATGTCTGACGTAGGTGTTTTCAACAAAAAGTCATCGTCACTAGAATATTTTTCCTCAACTTAAAGCTGATCCAATGCTCATAAAAGTTTATTAATCTCAGATTAATGCAAGCCCTTCCAACTGTAGTTATCACAAATGTCTTCATAAATTACTTCAAGATTTACAGATCAGGAATGTGCAGTTTTTCTGGTCAGTTAAACCACTAAGTTTCTCCCCAGCAGAGGACAGACATAAACCCGGTCGCCCTTCCTGCCTCAGGGACTAACTAAAATAAAAACAAGAGACACATCTGTAAAAGATGCTTCCATTCAGGAAGGGGGTTGCCACCTTTACAAGGAGCTTCTCCTACACCTCAGCAGTGGCTTTTCATATTGATGACTGAGCACTGCAGTGGCAGTAACCCACTCCTAGACATCATCCTACAGGCCTTCAAGGCCTTTCTCTCACCTGACTGAATAGGTAAGTGAATGGGTGTGCACTGCACATGATGGGGAAAGTACAATTCAACCCGAATGGAGCATGTTCCTAAGGCACCTCTCAGGAAGGAGCACTACCAGAACCAGCCTAAAACAGGTCCCCTAATCCAGTCACACCACAGAACAAGGACCCCCAGTTTTGGCAAGTCCCATTATTCATCCTAAATGAAAAGCATTTCAGAATAAAAAATTTAGATTTCAGTCTTGATGAAAATTAATAAGTAGAAGCAGAACATAAGTTGCAGAGCCACTAGAGGCAGAGCTGGAAGGAGCTAGGCAAAGGAAATTAATCAGCTTGGCTGATTGTTCCCCCCCCCCCCCCCGCCTCCCTTCTTCTGGAAGAAACTTGATTCTTCTTCACATGATTCTATAAAACATCCCAAATAGTACAGCAAAGATACACAGTCATTTTCAA
The DNA here is from genome assembly GCF_018691265.1 of Tyto alba. Classification (NCBI taxonomy): domain Eukaryota; kingdom Metazoa; phylum Chordata; class Aves; order Strigiformes; family Tytonidae; genus Tyto; species Tyto alba. Next base: position 11,276,887 of record NW_024881313.1, read on the forward strand.
CTTTAAAAAAGGTTGAACTGGTTTGTCTTCATCTACAATGCAAGTAACAAGGATTTAATCAGAGCCCTCACTGAGTAAATTACTGGGACCTCAGTTTTACAATGCATATACAACTAAGTATAAAACTTAGATTTTGGATGAAAACCCTTTAATTAAAAAAAAAATCTTTTTGAGCTATTTCTGCTGACCAATATTGTTATTTATTAGTACTTGAAATGGTGGCTTGAGACAAGTGAGAAATGAAACACAGCTTCTCAGTACTAGCAGATACAAACTTCTAGAAGACTGTTAACACTGATGCAGTCTGTATGAGAAAGAGTACTAGTAACTTCTGATATTTACTTTTCACCAGTTTAGCCACAAAAAACCCAAACACAGTGATCTCACAGACAAGTTCTCTTCCCTTCAGAAGCATCCTTCAAAGACAAAGTTTTAAGCTGAAGTCAGAATGACACAAGTTCCCAGAACTAGATCCCTTTCAACTTGCAGATGTTATGCAATGAAAGTTATGAGGTTTTCAGCTTGCATTTACTAACCTGACTGTAGGCATAAAACCAGGAAAAAAAAAAAAAATCTGCTTCCAAGTTCTGGTATAAATACTGTCAGCTTACTAAGTATCCAAAATCTGGAGATATACTTGGCTTCAGGTCTGAACCTTATCTTAAATCTGACTTTTGACATTTCCACAGGACAAGAAAATATCTGTGCATGCTTGGGGAAACAGTGTTCTGAAGAATTAATGAAAGACTACCTTGAATGTGTAGAAAGTCAGAAGCTTAATTTTGAGCAGATTTTTAAACATAGTTGTTATAGCCACACAGTGCTTCAGCCATCTTCTCCCAAATTTTTGGAGACTTCCCAAAACACAGACTCCTTTCGTTTCTGCAAATTTCAACACTCAGACTTACTCATTCTCATCTTAGCCTACCTCCAACTAATTGAGCGTATTTGAAATTATGTGAGAGAACAGTAGTCACTAGAGATATAGCAGCCATAAATAGGAATTCTTTATTTTCCATGTTCTACAGAAGCAATAAGGAAGAGAATTAACTGAAGAGGTTTGGCAGCTGTTGCCTTATCACAGTGTGTATGCTGCAATTCATGGAGATTACTTGTTCAAAAAGGTTGAAAGTTCAGTTTCAGTTGTACATGTCAGTCTTCTCTTGGTCTTTTGGTAACTGGCCATGAAACCTCAAGCAAGTACTCTCATCTACAAAATGAACACTATTTACTGTACTGACCACAAAGGGTAATGACTTAAACTGTCACTGCAAATTATAAATACCTTTACTTCTCAGACAATAAAGTCACATTTTCTTTTCTTAACATCTCCTAAAGGTCCTACTGTACAGTACACCCTAGCTACTCTGCATTCATAGAATATTCTCCCAGCCTGCCTTCAGTCAGCAAGTGACTAAACTGAGGTCTCCTACAGACCACTGGCTCTAGGCTTCAAATCAGCCTGAGCAAGAAGAAAGACCTTTAAAAATCTACAGTCATGTATTTCAGATTTTTTGATTTGCAGACTTCATTATTTTCCTTATGGAGTCCACATTCCTAAACTACAGAAACATTCTCAAAAAATAATGTGGCCTAAATACTTTTGTCCTAAGCTAAAATAAATATGAAATTTTGTTAGCTGTAACTTTGAGAAACCTTGTGTGGTAAGGTTTTCTCCTGAAGCATAAAAAAAAAAAAATTTGAATCAACAAGCAGCATCTGAAAATAGCCTTGATCTGGTGTTCACATGGACAAGCCATACCATTCCTATAAGCTCCATCTTCCCTGGTTATTTTAAAAGATTTTGATTTTAAAAGCTATATAAACAAGATCCTGGCTCTATTCAGTACTAGAGAATAGAGACAGTATTCTTTATTAAAACCCTGAAAACTAAACTTCACATACTGTATAATCTAAAAGAAGGAAGTGAACAGCCACAAGTCATGAAAGTGTCACGAAGTATGTAATATTTTACTTTTTTTACTATGAACATTAAACAAGTATCTTAAGCATTCAGTGCTACAAGCTTTCAGGAGCTTAGATTTAGTTACTTTTTTCTTCAAAAGTAAAATCATCTTCCCATTTATTTTTAAATGTATCTAATTTTGAGGCCTCATAGTAGAAGTATAGCTGGATCTTGACAAGTTTGTCTTCTGGACACAACTTACTCATTTCAGTCTCTAGGCAGATTGTGTTTTTAACAATTTAAAGGCAGAGAAAAAAAAATTAAGAGTTAAAGCCACTTCTTGACAAGGATATTTAGATCTGAATTTACCCAAAGTAGAGTCAGCTAGTTATCTAACCATGCCCAACATACCACTGAACTTTCAGCTTGTATTTTATTATTCATGTATTTATTTTTAGACATACATACGTATAAAGTGCTCAACTAGGGACATAATATGGTATTTAGCTCTAGCTCACTCAGTGCTTTCACAATTTCTTAGCCATACTACACCTTCACTATATTTAGGCTTGCTTTGCTAACCTTATTTTGAATTGGCAGGCTGACAAAAAAATGTTTTCATTAAAATGAAAATAGACTTCAAGTGTTCACTCCACTCAGAAGAAAAAAAGGAACTTCATTCATCAGTAATTCCAGTTGCCAAGCCCAGTTTATTTTCAGAAGTTTTTCAGAAGTTTGTACTAGCAAACTTTTTTTTTTAAAATCTCTAACAGAGTTAGAGAGATGCTATGAAAAAGTGCTATTCTGCTACCTGATACTAATGGTTGCTGAAATCAATACACTTGTTGGATCACAGTGGAACAAAGAGCAGCTGAGGGTGGGAAAATGTTACCATGAATAATCCCCATGACCACCCTGGAGCTCTTGAGGGAGGCCAGGAAGGCAAACCAGGCCTGCACCATGCACACTGCAGTCATGGCAAGGTCTCTACTCATCTGCGCATTTGGAGGACACAGTTTGGTCTTGTAGCTACAGAGCAGCAGGATTCACTGCTTTTATTCCTGGTAACTTCTGGCCTGCAGAGCGACCTTGAGCAAGTCACATGAGATTCCTACAGCACATTAAAACTGACCCAACATCTGGCTTCTATACCAAAGTGTGCAGCAGGATGATTATGCATGGCTCATGTAACTCTAGAGAGTACCTTGGCACTTCTCCCTGTATGGAAGGGGATTGTGAAAGCACACCTCCTGCCTTCTTGCTCTAGACCCAAAGCAACAAAACAATTTGCTTATTTCAGAATTTTTCCCTTATAATACATAGCCACCTCTGTATTCAACAGGCAGACTTCTCAGTTCGGAAGCAAATGGAAATATACTGTGCATCCTAGTGTCTTTTCTGTGAATCTTAGATAGGACAATGAAAGCAAAAGCCAAGAAGATTAAACCTGTGAAGAACTCAGTTTTGTTCTAGTTACAAACATGTCCTGAACATACAGGTGTTTTAAATATGTATCTCTGTTGAAATATCAAGTAATTTCCAGGTCCATACTGATTTGCATTTTCTTACATGGAGAGACATTAAAAAGCTAAACAAATTAAGTAAGTTTAAAGCCTCTGAAGCAGATTTGTTGCAAAACTCCAATTTCACTAGAAAATAATGGTAGAATGTCTAAGACATTAAGTCTCACTAATCTTAAAGCATTAAAAAAAAAAAGCTTTCATTAAGGAAAGACTTTAAACCAAGTATCACAAGCTGGTGTGCCTCCATTCCTTGTCGGTAGGCCCTGATGCAACCTAAACCTGTTCACCTTTGCCCACATCTACACCAGAACATGCTCCCAGAATGTAATTGCACATCAATTAAAATAAAATTACCAGTCCTAACTAAGTATCAGCTAAATCTATAGTGTGGATCCTGTCATGTCAACATGACACAGCTTACACTGACTTAATATATATCAGTCAGGATGTTGCAGTCTGCTCCTCTAAACCACAGCATTAGGTACAGAGGCACAGCTGTGAAGCAGAGGGGTATAGTGAAAAAAAAAAAAAAAAAAACACAACAAACCCGCTTACTCATGTGAAACACCATAGTACATTATCTTCCCCCCAGAACTCATATAAAAGGGCTAAAAGCAAGAAAAGAAAGTTTGTAAAGTTATAACTGCCTTAATTCCTCTCTTCTCTAAGGCTTAGCTGCTTCTGTTCATTAGATAGAAGCAGATCAGCACCTGGGTAAATATCCACATCACAGAAAGCTACTGTAGTGGTTTCATAATGGGTAGGTAGAAGAACGGCTGATGAGGCTTGTAAAGAAAGTTAGGTCAGGAAGAGACCTGTGATGCACTCCTATTGCTCACACGTGAGTACATCTAAGGTACCACTTCTTGAGGGAAGAAGAAAAAACTAGCTAAGCTAGAGGCAGACTGAACACTGGCAAAGCTTTTATAGATATCCTACCATGCTATTATCAGAATAATTGGCATGCACCTAGCTGAGGCTCCATTCATTCTCTTCATGGTCATTAATACATAGCTGTTCTGATAAGGCAGTAACACATTTTAGCTGAAACTGTTCTTTGCTAAAGTCTAGTCTCATAAATTAAACAGATTTAAGGAAAAAATGCCAATACAAAATAGAAAGAGATGAAAAAAGTTTTTATATGACCTTCAAACAGAAATGCTTCCAATGCGTTCAGTTGTCAGTAAAAGAATTTGTAGAACAAATGTATAGTATCTTGGTGTTTGTAATTCAAATGCTAAGTTTTTGGAAATAAAACAGAGTCCTAAACAAGAGTGTGGAATGTTGTTTTGGTGGTTTGTTTTTTTGGTTTTTTTTTGGTTTTTTTTTTTTTAGTGAAGAAAGAGTGCTAAATAAAGAAAACAGAAGTCCAAATGGTAAAAAAATATCTGAACAGTAAAACTGAATAAAAGTGACTAGGGTACAGCATTTTTTGCCAGTTCCCGGACACTCAAGTTTTTTAGGAACTGACATACATATTAAGAATGTTTGAATTGGATCAAGTTAATATGGGCTTCTGGAAACATTTTTCTCCTTAAATTATTCAGTATTTTTTCCTATCTTGACTGTTGAATTGCTTGATACAGGCAGTTAAAATAAAAAAAAAAAATCATTTCACATATTCATCAAATCTGCCTTTTACATTTGTTGAAACTGTAATACAGTGAACCATTGAAAGTTGTGGAGTTTTGGTAGTCCAAAACAAACTCTGAATTTATTCAGCCAGAATGCTGCTGAGGCCACCTGGCCTCAGTATAATTACAATAGTGTTTTTGTAACCAGTCTTGGAGTCTCTCATTCGATTCAACTGGAACAAATTGTCAGAATAAAAATGTTAGATGCATCACAGTCATACACTTAACTATATTCATTTTTTCCTATCACACCTGCTTTGCTAGTATATTCTAGGAGTAGCTGTTGCTGTATCACAGTGCATTAAAGGGTACATACCAGGAGGATACTCATTCTAAGTAACAACAGCTCAAGCAGCAAAACATCTGGATTTCCTACAGCTTGATGAAGAAAAATAACCTGAGTCCTTATGTATACATATATGTCCTGTCCACCTGAAGATTTAATGGTGGTCTCCATTTCAGCCACTTTTCTTCATACAAGTGAGGGTGAAGTGAAGCTCTGCAGTCCTTTCCTTTGAAGGAGAACTACATACCCTGAATACTCTAACTAAAGTGGGAGGAAAAAGGCTGAATATTTTTCTCCAGCTGAGGACTTTGGAACTACAGTAATTTTCAGAATGCTGGAGTTTACACTACTGAAGCTGTAAAAATAATTGGTTTGCAGGTTTACAGAAAAATGTTTGCTTAATAAGATACACTCTGCATAGACATAGCCACATTTTAAAGCTATTAATAAATCCATAAAGTTAATAAAGAGTGAAAGCAGTTTAGTTTTTCAAGCTCTACTTGTCTTACAACTCCCTGCTACAGCATGAGTGATAGTTTAACTCTCAGCTGGAGAAAACTGGAGAAGAGGTTAGTTGTAGGAGAAACAATGTGAATGAAAAACATGGAAAAAGGTGATGACTAGCCTGTTGTTAGTGCCAGGGAAAGCAACTAGAAACTTAGTGATGAATAACATGCAAGAATCTGCTCTTCCAGTCCTGTTTATACACAAACAGGGACTTTAGTAAAGCGATTAATATGCTGATCGTGAACTGGTTTTTCTAAAGGAAGAGAAGCAAAGTCACGTAGAAGAGAAAGTGCAGGCAAGAAGACAAGGGAGATCAGAAACAAGCAAAGCTACATGCTTAAGGTTGCAATGTGATGCTGAATCATGCCCCATAGTCATAATCACAAAGCAAGTATCTGTCCTCTTGGTCTTTTACTGTTAAAAAGCAGAAGTTAATTTTCTTTTTGTAAACAATTTAATCTACAGCAAGTTAACAGTTTTTATGAAAAGCAGCTGTCAAAAAAGCCAGCCTCTTTGCTTGATGTATTTTTTCTAATGTCTTTGTATAAGACAGCAATCTTTCCATTTGACATACCTATTATGCCAGGAGTTCAAGCAGGAGCATACTGACAGATACACGATCAAAACAGCTTTATTCAGTCTCATACTTTTGAGTTCTAACATCATAATTTTCACTTGTGATTCATGGAGCCCTTGAGAAGTACACATATTGATTGCTTGATGACACAACAAGTTGTTTTTAAGCACACCACAGGCTCTTAAATTTCAAACCAGCAACATCTTGGTTGTTTATAAATCAGCTTATAAGCACCAGTATAGGAACGGGAAGAATTGATAACTGAGTGCAGTTTAAGCTATATTAACATATTCATCTGGTTAATACTAAAACAGCCTGGGAAACCATTCAGTGAATAACATACACATGGCACAGTGATGAGTCTTCTTCCTTCCCTTCCACAGTCATTTTCCATGCCCTCTCATGCTCCTTGCTGTTTTGAGCATTTGTCTTGGTCATGAAGAAAGAAAGAGGGATGTGGCTAAGGGGAGGTGGCTGGAAGATGGGGTCATGCAGGGAGACCTGCATCTGGAGGTAAAGGAAACAGCACAGAGCAAGGCCAGAGAGCTTATAGCCACCAAGAACTGCCAAGCCCATCCAGGTGCCCCTCATGTGACACCAGGAACCCCTCAGCATCCTCCAGTCAAAAGGATGGGATGGGAAGTGTGGCAGAAGACAACAGCTTCTGTGAAGGCTTGAGAACAGCCATGTCAGGACAAGACACACTAAGCATCATCTGACAAGGTAAGGTGTGCTTTACTCAAGGCCTGTGCAAAGCCCTCTCAGGAACTGCCCTGCATTTCTCTTTCCTTGCCCTGTCCCAGAAGCTTCCAAGTTTATCAAGGTATCATGGAAATCCCTTGTAGAAAAAAAAAAAAAAAAAAATCAATCATATATCAGGGTCTGGCACATCTGGCACCCCAGGCACCCTCCTGGATCACTGGTTGCACTGGTACATCAGTCTGGTGGTCACAGCATTCATGTCATGTTCTTACAGAAGATTGTTTGAATAAGAGGTCTTTACACATTACCCAGAGCTAATGACTCCTCATATCAAAGACAGTGTTTTCCCTGCCTTCGGCAGCTGTTTTCTGTTCCAGCCTAGAGAGTTCAGAGGAGGCAAGATAATACCTGGGCAGGATATTTGAAGTGCTGTAAATGTGGTTTAGTAACATATCTAGGTATGAGGTAACCATCAGAACCTGAACTGTAAATATGTGAACCTAGATGGAAATGCACACAAATGCTTTTTACTTAAGGCATTATCACCAGAAGGGAAACCTTAGTGACCAATAATGACTTTTTTCTGGATCATTATTACCTTTCTTAATTTTCCCATATCTGTTCAAACCACAGGTATAAAATACTGCAGTAATTGAGCCTAACGGGAAAACTGAAATGATTTTTCATTATATTAGATAAGTGGCTTGATAAAATGTAACAGGAAATGGACTGCACAAGCAGTTTTGCAGTGCCATGGAGACCATCCTGCTTAGCTAATAGACTGGGGAAAGCAAGTCTCAAATTCATCTTATTTGACAGGCTACAATAATTTGACATTAAAAGCACTGTCCATAAGCTCATTATTTTATGCAATTACTACCCATTATTCTCAGACAATGATTCAGTAATGCCCTGCAATAAATCCCAAGACTCAAGAGAAACCCTATTTAAGATTCATTTTATTTCAATTATTAAGTAAAGGAATCTACTTCAGCCAAATTTTTTTTTCCTTTTCTTAAAGAACACTGAAACTCAGTTAAGAGTTACTGTAAAGACTCACCCATTTACAATAGACCTCCAGTCATGGAAAATTTAAAGATAAAATACAGTTATTTCAGCTTAAAATATAGTTCTTATAAAACTTTCTCAAGATTTCCACTGTGACAGTATTTTCTATCACACCTGTTTCTCTACAGGCACTTCACTAGACTTGCATATCTTCATTTTCAAGTATGTCACACTGCCTTTTCATCTCGCACAGTAAAAGTTTAATTTATATAGTAACCTATGATGGAACTACTACAAGTGTGTGGATGCTGAAACACTTCTTTCCTTAACTTAATACATCCAATAAAACCCATCCCTCATACCACTGACACAGCAAGACCAAGAACTGGTATTAGTCATGTGATTTGACTGATATCTCCCACAGTGTGGCAAAAAAGATCTAGATGTTCACATCTAATCTTTCTTCCTACAGAGGCATGGGGTTGCATTGCTGTTTGACCTCTGTTTTTTCAAACAGGAAATCAGAAACCAGAGTGACATTACACTAAAAAGTCTCACAGTGTACATTCAGTATTAGAAATCAAGACTCTAAACCCATATTACATTTAAATTGCTTAGTGACAGTGCTCTCCTCTGAGCAAGTCTCATCAAAAGGGATGAGCCCCAAGCTATACATCTGACACCGCTATATAACCACAGTGTGTTTCATCAGTGTCACTGCCATGTCCACAGTGTGACCCAAGTAATTACTTTAGGTGAACTGGGTAAATGTAGCACAATAAGGATCAGGACAAGTTGAATACATGGAGTACACCAGTCCAACAGGGTGTCCATGGAAGGTTAACTCCAGAAAACTCAAGCCCTGTGACAGCCTGACTGCAAATGCAGCATTTTCTATCGATGTTTACTTCCAACTTTCCCATCTCCCATGGATTAACTCTTGAAGGGAATAGTTGATCTGGGTCTTCTGTGCAAAGTGACATGGAGATATAACTGTGTGGAAATTGACCATTTAACTGTTTCAGATGATTAACCATACTGCTATAGAAGGCATGGGATAATTTTAGGAAAACACTGGTTGGTGTTCTATCTGAAGGCTGCTAAACATAATAAAAATAAGGCATAATCAATATAGCTACTTGATACCAGCTATCTTCAACCGTCACACCACAGGATGCTTTTCAGAGGAAAAAGACAAATGCATAACCTGAGCTCAGAAGAGCATCTTTTTCAATAGGTCAGGGAACTCTTCCCAAATCGTGCTGAAGTAGCTGACCACTTCCTAGGGAAGCGCTACAGTTAAGACCCACTGCAGATGCTGCCTTGCAGATAAACTATTACCTTTCATATGCTCTTCATTTTATACATGTCAGCATATCAGGCATGGGAATAATTTCAAACTGGTAACTAGCATCTAACTAGTGTGGGCTACATCCCAGCTGTTACTTTTAGTATCAAAAAGTCTTAATGTGAATTCTGAGGTGACAGTACTATACTTTAAATCACGTGAAGCAAGCAAAATTATCGTATCTGTCCATATGCTTCTGTGCTGTCATTACTTGCTTTCAGCAGAAAGCCTTGAGGTATGGGATTGCTTCTCAAGCGACCTCTTGGAATATTCGAGTCCTTTTATAACATTTTGTATGATAAGTTTACTACAACTGCTTTTGCAGCTATTTAAGGCGAACTGTCACAATCAAAGTCTTATGAATATGAAGAAATGCTCTTAAGAGGAAGGTCTAGTCTGTGCTCTGCTCTGAACCCTGGCACTGATCTCATTCAGCTGCTAGGTAATGCCAAAGTCAGAGAGGACTTACTGTGAACAGCTTAAGGTTCAAACATCAGTAATAAAAAAAATCACAATGCCTTGAATGGGAAAGTGAACTGTTTCTTGAAAGATAATCTGTGCATACTTCAGAAAACTTCTATGGCAGCTTTGAACCTTTAAAGTGTTGTGACACAAGCTGATTTCCTAAAGAAGATTTTTTTTTTTTGTTGGTTTGGGTGAGTGACAAAAAGACTTGTGCATTTTAGGGGATGAATCAGACCTTAGAAGGGATGCTGCATCTCTTTTTGGTGTGTTTTGCTCTAGGAAAGACTTACAGTTCCGAGGTCAATAATGAAGCAATCTCCTTTGTTGAAGCTGGTCCAAGCCAGGGGGACTTCTGTGGCTCTTACAACTCTCCGACCCTTGATATGCAGAAGCCTCCGGGCACTCAGATCATTAGTAACAACATGATTAAATCCAGAGGCAACACCACCTGCCTAAATAAAACAAAAAAGCAGGACACTATTTCAGCTTGATTTCTGCAAACTTATCTTTTTGCTACAGAGGAGGAGCAAAGGAGGAAAGAAAAAGTGGTTTATGTGGCAAGGTGTGAGCCAAAATAATATACTGTTTAACAGTGCTGACCACAGACCAGACAGACATGGGAAACACTGCTGCTGCTGAACTCTTAGGTGTGAACCTTTATCTAAGGGAGCGAATGTCACCCTGCTTGCTTCAAAGGGTTTTCAGGTGAACAGGAAAGGGAAAGCACAAGATTTTCACCCTCCTGCATCATCTAGAGAATGAGGTAATACTGAATCGCACTGTTAGGACAGAAGTCAGTAGGTTGTTAAATAAGGACTGAGGAAAAGCAGAGGAATATGCAGCTCCTGTATAAATTTTCCCAACTTCTTTTAATCTCAAAGGTCTGGGTGATTTTAGTGCCTGGTTATCTGTAGAGGGAGGGGTCATTCCACAGCAGCTCTGTAATTTTCTGAAATGATTATTTGCAATTTAGGAGGCAACCTAGCAAGGAGCACCAAACTGGGGGAAGTGAGACCAAACTGTTGATTTACAAATCTTTAAAGCGTAAATTTAGGCATAACTTATTCCTGTGAATTGGCTCAACTGTCTGCCTCTGAGACAGTATTCTCCACTCCTCCAGGAGACCCAGACCTTGGGTTGGAATAGAAACTGGCTCTTGAAATTTCAAATTAAAAAGTAGAAGAGTGGGCAAGTCATTGACAAGGTCTCTTCTACAAGCAGAGTTAAAAGCCTCAAATCAGTTGTGTAGACTATTACAAGTTACAAACTTCCATAAAGGGAAAAAGGCTGACTGAGCAATGGCTCCTAGAGCTCCTACTATGGGGATATTCTCAGGAGATACGTTACTTTATTCTTAAAACACAGATGTAGCAAAAAAATTTCCTTTCAAAGATTCAGCTTCTGGAAGTGATGCAACAAGGAGGCTGACACTACATCTTTTTAAAATATAAAATTTTCAAGAAAAGTATTTGGGACTTTTTCTACTTCAAAGATAAAAACCTGCAGTAGGACTTCAAAAACACTATTTTTTGATTAAAGTGATGTTTTGGTCTTTTCCACACTGTTCATATTTTTAACCATTTAAGAATTTTGGATTCTGCATTTGAACAAAATGATTCAGTCTACAACATAGAAATGGAGATTTACTATCCCCCAAACGAGTCCCTACTGTGAGCTCCCTTAGGCACACAAGTATGAAATCTCAGGATAACTTGATTTTGGTGGAAAAAAGTCATTGGTAAAGGTTTGCTTGTAAACAAGATGCTGCTTTCTGTACAAATATTGGGACTCCTATAGTATAGATAGTTCAGATCTAAAACCAATGAGCATTAAGAAACCATTTTTAAACTTCCCATTTACAAAGCAAAATATTTTACTTGAGGGACAATGTTACATATATTTTTAGAATACATTTTGGCAGCTGGCTCTTTACCTTGTATTTTATTCCTCCTTTGAAGTAGCCCACAAACTCAGTAGACTCATATCCTTGAATTTCTCTACTCTGCACAGGCTTTCCTCCTAAATAGTCATCCATTTGAACAGTAAAGATAGCTGCAGCTGTGCTTTCATCCTGGGTACATTCTTTCCCTGAAATAAGATGAAAAATTACATCTATAAAGCACTAATATAACTGAATTCTGTTGGAGAAACTGTTACCGTGACAATCAGGCATTGCCGTCCACAGGTTGTACAGCCCATGTATGTCGCAACAAAGCACTACATCATAACCTTGTTCACCACCAAAAGCATGACCATCCATATCATTTTTTAACTACTTGTAGAACTGTCTTCTTTAAAAAAAAAAAAGTGAAAAATGGCCAAGTTCATCTTATCTCAGCTTCTTAGAACAAGAGAATATTTTGAGTTCAGCATAGCAAGTACCTGCAGTAATGATTTTCAGACTTTGAGTCGAAGTGCAAAGACAAAGGAAGGTCATGCCAAAGGACTCATTAGATAGTCAACTATGTATTTATGGTAAGAACAACTCACCAAGCCATAAAGTTAAAATAATTCAGAAGCAGTCCTCTTGACACTATAATGCAAGCAACGGTATTTTGCATATATATCTTCTACTAGATTGACTGGTACAGCCAGGAGAAAGAAAAGAAGCTTTGGGTCTCAGATAATTGCTTTATGAGGTCATACTTTGTTTTTTATCTTTCAGAGATTAACCTCTTCCCAGGACTGTGGCAAAATGGCCTCCTTACCTAGCATGATGATGGCCTAATCATGTTCCAAAACAGACTGTATATAAAAATAAAACATTTAACATACGCCCATACATTTTTGATGAACATTTTCAGCTGTTTTTAATTGTTTCAACAAGAACACAAGTAGGATCTAATCTCAAAAAACAGGCTTCAAGAACTTTTGAAGAATAAGGAAAAGTGGTATTTTCCATCTAGTTTTTATTTTTCTTTCTAAGAAGATGATGCTGGTATGCAAGCAAAAATTCTTAAGAGCAGCTTCTCACATTAACCATTCCCTTGCTTCTAGGTGACTGAGTGGCAAAATAGCCTAGAGCCCCGGGCAGTCTGGACAGAGATACCTCTCACAGGCTGTGGGAGAAGGGTGTGTAGTGAGGTGTTGGTGTCACCTCACAGTGTAGCAAGTCACTGGTGTCACAGGAAGCCTGTTGGCAAGGCATTAAGAAAGCATAAGCATGAGAGAGAGGGGACAGGGTTACCTAAGGGGATGACCAACCTAGCTGCTCCTCTCTTAGGGAGAATGAGTGTCCTACTCATGGCTGAAATAGGGAAGGGATCCAAAAAATAATGGAGGCATAGGGAAGTGAAGAGCATGAGGCCTGTCCAAAAAAGTTAAAAAAATTACTGAAAGCAGGATGTAACACAAGAACCTCTGAAAAAGAAAATGCCCATCACTCAGTGAAAGCATACTGCCACATAGCAAGTTCTTCTGTCAGACCTAGGTACCACCTTAGAGTTGATGGTAAAGTTTGGGGGTTTGGTTTTTTTGTTTGTTTGGGTTTTTTTATTTTTTTTTTTTTTTTTTTTTTAACATGGGGTTATTCATGTCCATTAGGACTCAATCCTTCAGATTATTGCTCGCAATTATACAACAAGGTTCAGGGTCAAAGAAAACTGGTTTTGGAACAGTGTTAGAGATAAGAACCACTACCAGGCTCCGTCTCACAGCTGCTATGCAATAAAGTACTTAGTGAAACCCTGTTTAAAAAAAACAGGTGAGCATCAGTCCAAGTGCAGGTTATTCAGGTTTATATGAAAAACAGATTTACCTTATAGTCTGAGGCACAAGCAGGTATAAATAAGCCAGAGTACACAAAAAAAAAAAACCAGTAGATCCTAGTTCACATGGACAGGTCTTATCACTTAACCTCTGGGTACAAGGGTTAAAAAGTAGTTAAAAAACACCATGCGTGACTATTAAAGATAGTTAGTGGAATATAGCCAGTCTTACTCCCACAAGTAGCCTCACACTGGCATAGTACACACTGTTTCCACTAATGATAGTTTCAAGTTGAGACAGCTCCCTTAGGATTATTAGTTTAGCTACCAAAACCCTCCTCGAGTGCCAATGCAGACAACTGAGCCAGGATCTCTGAGCAAAGTTAAAAATGGATACAGCTACCACAACACAGATACATATCAATTGCTTGGCCACACCAACATCATCACAGCACCTGAGTTACCTTATTCAGAAGTTATCTGACCTGGACAGAACCTTCACCATATGTGAGATATTTGGTAAAAGAGGGGTTTTCTCATAGGAAGCCTCAGGCTGATACAACAACTGCTTGCACACTTTAGCCCTGGGATGGCAGTCACAGCACAAGACTGTCAGTACCTCAAGGTCACAGGCCACCCTCCCATGGCCTAGACCTCCTTCTAACCCCTTGAGTATGCTCAAGCAAGGCATTAAAAGAAGTTTGCCACTATATAATATGAAAAATCACTACTCTGCTTCTTTTATCAATTTGGGGTCTTTTGGTGAAGCCGGAATCTATTCAGATTCCAAGCCACTGTATGGGGCCCACACAATAACAGATGCCAGGCAGTAGCAGGACCATGTCAAAAGCAAGGCCCTTTTAAGTATCTAAGCCCAAAGTCTGCAGGGTTTCCACCAACCCAATTTCACAAGAGTTCTTTCCATCTGAAAGTCTGACTGATAATGAGTGCTGTAACTGTTCAGAGACAGCTTATGGGAAGTCTTCAGAAAGACCCTACTGAAGTCTTACTGACCCACAGGTTATACAGCCTTTGCTCATGAGGGAAAAGTTTGGTGTACATAACAGTGGTAAGAATCAGTCAGCAAAAACACCGGAATGATTGAAACTCTTGCCCAGGGTGTGATTGCCTTTTCCCATACACCTTATGTGAAGTTCTGGTCTCCTGTTGCTATTAAGTGTGCAGCAGTGTTTGAGCATCTCCACCCCACTACTGGAGTATCTTGCAAGCAGGAAGGGATTTCCCAGGAGTTAGCCATGCTGCTGCCAACCAGCCAACTGCACAAGAACAATGTGTGCCCAGATTACCCAAAGCTATTTACAATATCTGGATATCACCACATCAGCACAAAACGTGCATCGGTGCGTACAACTAAAGCTCTTTAGCCAACAGCAGAAGTTTTAATTAGGGCAGGTGTTCGCCACTGTTTCAACTTCACTTCCAGTTGCAAAGACTTCTTGCATCTTTCCCTCAGAAGTGTCTACTATGCCTTAACTACTACATAAGTAGTTCTAACTTCATTAGCAAAGGTCTAAATAGCCAAACCCTGCTATTAACTAGCAGTGCTGCTGACATAGGAACACTTGCCAGAAAGTCATTTATGCTTCTGCGTATGATTATACTCTTGTCAGAGACAGACACTATCCCACTTGCCTGCTGGATAACTCATAACACATACAAAGCTAAACCAACTTTCAAACATTTATGCAGAAACAATCCCAACTTTATCTGCTATTTTTCAATCCATTCAAAAGTACAGTGAGAATCAGAGCAACTCAAACACATTCATGTTAATACTCATTGACCTGTCTTTATATACATTCACTGAGATGACTGCCAACAAACACAAACCTGGTGGTGAAACAAGAAGTAATAGATTGCAGGCAGCTACACATCAAGCACCGTGGTCAGATGACTTGGCGACCAGACAAGAAAGTCTCAAGAAAACTCAAAAAGATAAGGAAGCCATATAAAATGCATCATTATGTCGGACTTCTGTTTTGCTGTAAACGCTGCGCTAGTCAAAGTCGAAGGCAAAAGACATCAGCCCAATTTCAGTGTTCCCCACTGCTTCAGGAGGGGCTTTACTGGGCTGATAGAGAGGTTTTACAGGAAACCTGGTGACTGTACCATCAGAAAGCAAAAATTAGTGTAGCTGGAAAAGGCAACATCTGAACACAAAGCAGCGCACCAATGCCACAGGGAGATGGCCAAGATGAAATTCTGGTCCTTATGGAAACAAAGGCAAGAAAACTCTTCATCCAAACGAAGGCAAGATTTCACCTGTGAATCTCGGTTGCGTGCAGCCAACACCCGGCTTTCACACGCTAGCATCCCACAGCAAGCAAGCGTTCACCTCTCCGGCAGGCCGCGTTTTCCCGCCCCCGAAGCCCCTCAGCAGACGGGGCGGCAGCAGCGCGGAGGCTTCGCATCGCCCCGACCCTCGGCGGCAGCCCCACCTCTGTTCCCACGAGCCTCAACCGGGAGGCTTCGCGCCCGCGGCCCTTCGGAGAAGAGCGGGGAAATCCCCGCTCCCCCGGAGCCCAGCGAAGCCGCAAGCAAACCTCAGCCCCCCCAGCCAGGGTGCAAGCCCCGGGCCCCCCCCCCCCGCCTACCCAGCCAGTAGTGGAGGCGGTAGGCGGCGGCGGCGGCGCGGCGCACGGTGTGCAGCACCAGGTACGCGTCCCCCACGAAGAAATCGCCGTGGCGGCTGGCGGGCACCGGGACCAGCTCCAGCCGCTCGACGCGCCACACCTGCAGCCCGCTGCGCTGCCCGGCCTCGGCGAAGGCCGGCGGGGGGGCCATGGCGGGCGGCGGGCAGGCAGCGGCGGCAGCGCCCGGCCGCCCGCCCGCGGTGCTTTTATAGCGCCGGGCCCGGCCCCCCCCACCCCCGGGCGGAGCGGGGCCGCCCCCCCCCCCGGCGGCCGCCCGGGGCGGGGGCAGCGGCCGGGCCCCCCCGGCGCCGCCCGCCGGAGCTCTTCGTGGCGTTTAACGCGCCTGCGAAGCTCCCCCGGCGTACCTTTTGCTTCTGCGCCCCAAAGCCGGCACAGGGGTGTTATGAAAAATCAGCCTCCCTTGCTGCAAATGGGTAATTTTTCTCTATTTTAAAATGAGGGGAAAAAAAAAAAAAAAAGTCAAAAAAGCAAAGCACAACCGGCCTAACCCAGTAGCTACGGGTGTTACAGTGCTGTGAGTTTTGCTTGTATAATTATAACGTCTGCCTCGTTTTTGTAAGCTGCTCATATTGGAATACAGAGAGTTCTTATAGCTTGTGCTTGCCACTGGGCGCTTTTTTTACCCCAGGTTGGAATGGCAGGGCACAGTTCTCATTCTCCATCCAGTAGTTTCATTTTGTTTGTCCGAGATTGCCAGGACTCTTTTTGTAAGAGGAAAAAATCTTGTATTTTTTGAAGATTGCGGATGAAGCCCAGAATTTGTATGCATTTCCCTGTCTCAGAAACTGGGAAGCATTGTGCTGTTGTTTTTCCAACACCATGCAACAGCAACTCAAAAGGGCTAAACCCACTTCCTACTTGTCCTTTAGAAATGGTCGTTATGCCATGCTGGCAGGTCATTACAACATGAAAATTATAGGAAATCACTGCTTTCATCATTTGCGGATCAGAGGCAGATTAATCTGGATAGGATACAGACAGGTACAGCTCAAGCTCTCAGTATATCAAAGGATACATTTCAGAGAAGGTTGTGATTAGGTCCATTATCTTATGCACCTGGATTAATTTTGAGGCTCACGATTTCCCTACTACTTTGTTTTAGCAAGTTAATACAAGCAGAGCGCAAATATCCACCTGCGAGTGGGTTGGAGCTACCGGAGTAAGGAAGGAGAGGCACTGCTGAACACAGCAGAGCAACTGGAAAGCATCTTCTCTGGCAAAAAGTTTAAAAAAGCACATATAAGAAATCCTTTTAACTATCTTCCCTGATTTCTTTTCACACTGTCTGGTGTACAGTTTGGCTATTGAGGGAAAAGATGCTGTTACACAACGTGTACCTACTACCACGTCCCGTGCTGGTGAGCATCCTGGCATCAGCTTGCCAGGCAGAGGTGTACAGGCACCCCCGGCTCTATCCCTGCTGTTTAAAAGAGTAACCTGCAGGTGCTCTGCTTTGTCCAAGGTCCAGCTGAGCATCTTGCAGCTCACCTTCACCAGATCACGGCCAAACATTTTATCCCTCATTCTGCCAGGGCTGAGGAGTTGGTGAGACTGAGTCTGCTTGGTAAAGCAATATGCCTCCCAAATGAAATACTTTTCTCCAGACTGTTCACCATGTGAAGAAGAAAAAAAAAACTTTAGGAAGAACAGCCAAAAAAATCCAGAAGTTCCAGTTTCAATATGGTATCAGATGTTTCAAAATACTCTGTGTGGTTTCTCAGTCTTACTCCTCCATCTGTGCCAGTTGTTCTTTTCACTTTTACTTACTTAATTACACCAAGCAGTTTTCTTCTCATTGCATTCTTTTTTGCATTCTTGTGCCTTAGTTAGCTTTAGTCAGTGTGGGGAGAATTTACCACATACTCTATAATTGTATGGATTTACTCTTTCTTCTGAAGTTGGCAAGTTGCGCTCACTTTGGAAGTGTGCTGGGTTTTGCCTGTACAGGAGCTCAAACCAGCCCGGTGTTACGCAGCCTCATGTCTCCCACTCATCTGCCTGTCTCGCCAAGCTAAGGTTGTTTGTGCACAGACTGCATGGGCCAGCTGAGTAAAATATACATCTCCTTATTCTAGTTTTAAATTTTCAATCAGCAGACCAAACGCTACTCTCAGCTGTAATCCCCCTTGCTGTCACGAGGCGCACCCTAATACTGTTTGTTCAGCATTGACCATGCCCAGTGTCACACACCACCGGACAGAGGTTCATGACACAAGAACAGTTTAATTGTTTTGTCTCAGAGTCTGTGGCACAACCCAGTCACGAAGGATGTTAGCACTGACGGCAAAGTTTTCTCATGCCCAAATTTGTGTTGGTAGGATTACGTACTGTGTAATCACTTACTGGCTGCTAGCAAAGAAAACCTTGGGTTGAAGTTTGTATCGTAAGTGCCAGGGTATTTGTTTGTACTCTTTGACATTAATTTTTGTCTGTTTGCAAATCTTGCTTTTGCAATCTCACTCCTTATGAAAGTTGTACTGTCTTTTGATACATTTCCATCTATTTTTTATAGCAAAATAAGCACGGGTATTGTTAAAATTACAAAGATTTTCATAACATTTTAAATAATTAAAAGCTTTCTGACATGCAGTTATTCAAAAGTGAAATTTTGGAGGAAAAAATAAGTCTCCTAGGATTTGTATATTCAGAAAGAATATTTAAAATTACTTTTTATGTGCTCTTGCATGTTGTTTGATGTAGTAATTGGAGAGGACTACAAAACAACACTGGTTTTGTGACTCAGAAGTCCTGGGTCAAATTGTAATTACTACAGTCGTTAGAAATTGCACTGTAATGGAATTTCAGACTACCTTAACATTTCAAAGAAGAATTATTTTATAATTTCCTAAAGATTATATTTTGCTGATAAACTACAGCTTTTTCAGCAGGATAGCAGAGGCTTAGTATTGTTTTAGCTTTGGAGTAAAAAAGGAAATGATTTTGTCTCACACCTTTTCCTCAGGGGGAGGTTGGATATAGCAATTGGATGCTGTTGCTGTTGTAAAGATGTAGGTTTCTACCTGCTTGACTGCACTGTTTGAGGTATGGCCATCTTTAAATGCTTGGTTTTTTCTCAAATCCTGGTAGGTCACGCAGGAGTGTCAGAAGGTATTTCTTCTCCTCATCTAGTCCTTCAAACAGCAGAGATTCAAACATACGGAGTTTTAATCTCTGGTATGACTCAGAAATTGAGGACTTATGAAAAACTTTGCCATTAAATTTTGCTAATTTACTTCCAAAGTCTTTTGTTATACTGATTAAGGGATCTTTTTCCCTTGAAGTATTGTTGTCATATACTGCATATACACAGGGTATGGGTGTGTATGCACATATGAAAAATCAGAATGCAATGTACTGGGTTCTGATTTTTATCCTAATCAGGGATAAGGATTGCAACAAAACAAGGTGTTTTTTCCAGGTAATATACACAAGGAACCCAAAACGGCTTCCAGAAACTCCAGAAGCTGAGCCCCTGAATCTTTCTCAGTAGGAATAATATTCAGTATGGATTGCTGAAGATTTGAGTCCTTCCACAAGGCTGATGCCCAGCATTGAATTACGGTTCCAGGAACTAACAATGGAAGGAACGAAAAGGGAGTGTGAGGGGAGAATATTTTCAAATGTCACAAGTGTTTCCTTCTACAAAACTCATGTCTTCTTCACCACATGTGCCAAATACTCTCCTGAACTCTATGACCCTACCTCAACAGTGGGATCACACGTTTAGTTTTTCCTCCAGTTTCACATTACAAAGTTTGCTGTACACAGAGTGTGTGTGTCAGAAGCACACTCGCATCCAAACAGGTTGCAGAGGTCAACCCCTGTTCTCATCTCTTTTGTTGCTGAATTATGAATCAACTGTTATTTCAGATTTACCCCAAATACAGTAAATCAGTTCACACATCAGATCTAAATTCTTATTTCCAATATATTCCTAAAAAAAAAAAAAAAAAAAAAAAAAGACTGATGCTTTATGAGGAGACGGAGAATTAGCCCATACAGCTTAAAAAGCCAAGTTATCAAAACCAGGCTATAGAATTACGTTACCACTTGCTAATTCTCTCCATACTGTCACCACCCCTCAAACCATCCTGCTCAGTAGCACAGCTTCAACAGAAGAGGCTTCAGCAAAACGAGAACACACTGAAGAAAGACTAAAACCTAGCTTTCCCCCTGTCGCGGTTTAGGCCTGGTTGGCAGCCAACCACAATGCAGCAGCTCTCTCTCCCTTCCCCTCCGGCAATGAGAAGGGACAGAGAGCCAGGCTTGGGGTTCAAGATAGGACTGGGATGGGGGAAAATCCCCCTTTTATGATCATGAGCAAAAGGCAGACTCGTTAGGGGAAGAAAAAAAGAACATACATTTATTACAGACACTAACAACACATAACAGAGTAGGACAGTGAGAAGCATTGCCACATCTTGAGAACACCTTCCCCCCACCCCTCCCTTCTTCCCGGGCTCAGCTCTGCTCCCGATATCTCTACCTCCTCCCCCTGTGGCGCAGGGGCAGGGAATGGGGGGGTGCAGTCAGTGCTGCCACTTCCTTCATCTTCGGTGAGGGGAGTGTCCAAAACTTGTTCCTCCTGCTCCATCGTGGTCCCCCTCTCACAGGAGACAGTCCTCCACAAACTTTCTCTGACATGAGTCCCTCCCATGGGCTGCAGCGTTCCCCACACTGCTCCATCATGGGTCACTAACTTCCTCCGACTGGAGTCCCTCCCACTGCTGCAGCCCTTCCTGAGCTGCTCCGGCGTGGGACTCCCCCGCATGCTGCAATCCTCCCAGCGCTGAATTACAGCAGCGGGGCTACCTTTTTCCATGAGACCCCGGCCTTCTTCGGGCACAGAACCTTGATCAGCCAAGCAGGAACAACAGGCTGTAAAACAATGTCTGCTCCACTGTAGATCTCCATGGGTGGCAGGGGGGAGCCGCCCTGCCGTCTCCCCACAGGATACAGGGGGGTCTCTGCTCCGGCACACCTCCCCACTCCTTTCTTCCTCCGTTCCTCCACTGACCTTGGTGTTCATGCAGCTGCAGCAACTCCTCCTCACAAGTCCCACTGCACGTCACCATGTCCCTTCTTAAATACGTTATTGCAGAGGCGCAGCCGATTGGCTCGATTTCCCAAACAGAAGTGGAGCTGACGTGGAGCTGGGGGAGCTTCGAGAAGCTTCTCACAGGGGGCCGCCCCGATAGCCCCCTCCCCTGCCACCAAAAAACTCCACCACTCACTCAACCCAGGACACCCCCTTACTGGTAAAGTTTGAGTCACAAGGCTACCAGATGAGAGGTAAGCAGAATGTCAATCAGTCCCCTGACATAAAAGTAATCCTTTACCTTCATGAGAGGAGTCTGGTTTTAATCCTCCAAATCCAGAACAAATAAAGGGCCTTAGCGTGTAGCTTTGAGGCAGGTATCCAAGCCATAGAGAGGGTGGGATCGCAGCTATGCTATGTGCTCCACTTGGCAACTGGCTGGCTCCTGCCCACGCTCTGCTCTGCTTCTGTGAACACCCTCTCACTCCCTATGGCAGTGTCAGTGCTCCCTGGACAGGCAATAAGGGGTTCTGCAATGGCACCCACCATTCAGCTGGGCAGGTAAGGACACAGCACACCCAGTATCTGAGGGGCTCTGACTCTCCAAATTTATTTTTCAGTAATGGTGCTGCCTGAGTAGGGCATGCAGGGAAGCAATCTGAATGTTGGCTTCAGTCAAAGAACCTAGGAAAACATTTTTGACACCAGGCTAGTGAGAACTGAAGTGTTAATTATTAAGTATGTTATAGCTCCCTGCATTTTTCTTATGTTCTTCCCCTGAAATTCAATGAGTAGCATAAAAGTTTAATCATAGAATTCTGATTCCACATTCATCCCAAGCCACAGTAGCAATCTTCTACCTTCCACGAGACAGAAGGTCTCCTTTATGTTTATGTGACATGGCACTTCATTGCATGGTCATAGAAGTACACAAGATTCAGAAAAACATTCTCAGACTCATCATTTTACGCACCCTGGCTATCTAGACAGAGAAATACAGTCATTATTCACACCAATAATTTATCAGCCTGTCCATGTTTCCCGCTCATTTGGTTTACCATAGGAATAAATCATGCTGTTCTCTACAGATATGTGGCTCAGTAAGTTTCACCAAATTCATCCCACTGATCCTTAAGTTTGCTTCCTTATATTTAGATATAGTGGTCTCAAGTTTGATGGGGAAAATCTCCAGCTCTTTGCAAAGAGTTCAGGTTCAAGTTTTTAATGAATCAGTGTATCTTGGTTGGAAATAGAAAAATGGAAAGGCCATTCTTTATTAAGGAAGATTCAAAGGTATTGGTCAGAAATTATTACTCGGAAAGTTTAATTAAAACAAGGTTACTTTATATCACTTGATAACTTTGCTTATTGCTACAAAACTTCTTTCACTCTCTTTTATCAATTTCTACAGTCTTGCTGGGATTCAACCACACACTGCTCTGTGAAGTAAGATGCCTCATCAGAAATGGTTGGTTCCATTCATGTCATTCACGTGGTGCACTAATGGTTTTACCTTGTCATAAGGCACAAGTCAGTATCAGCTGATTGCTCCAGCTCATCCATTTGTTTTGCATAAATGGAAGTGTCAATGTGTTGGCTTGGTGATTTTTTTCACAATACAAAAGATGAAGTGACATCGCTTTACATTACGGAGGATGGAAGGCAATAGGGAATTAAACCCTGATTTCTTTCTTTTATTCTTTTGTAAAGTTCAAATGCATAACCTAAAAGGGCTATGTATGAGGTAGTTACAGAATTTGTTTGCATAGATGGAAATTCTGTAAGTGTCAAAGAGTGGTGTCTACCCATTCTGAATTTGAAAATACTGTAATTTTCATCTGACTATAATTTCAGAATGATCTTTTTTAGTGTCAAGAAGTGATAATTGAAGTTTCTTATTTGTATGTTGCAGTATACAGGTTTTGATGATGGTTTAAGTTATTTTTGAATACTTGGAAATGAGGGACAAGAAAACTGCCACATTCCCATTTACCATCAGCGCAGTAATTAAAGTTAAAAGCATCTAAGCAAAACTGAAGAAAAGTGGTTTACCCAAACACAAGAAATCAGCAACAGTTTGAAGAAGGCAAAATCATCTTCTGGACCCGTTAATTAAATATGCAACATCCATTAAGTTCATAGATCAGCTCTCTAACAAGTTATCCTTAGATCTGTGGAAGCAGTGCCTGAAGTATTGGGTATGGAAAGCAGGGAAGTGGAGAGGAGCAAGGGAAAACAGCCTTCTCCATCTGCATAAATCAGTGGCTCTTCTAGATGCCTATTCACAAGGGTGGAAGGGGAAACAATCAAATCTGTAGAAAAGCAGTAAAAAGCAAAATTACTGATAGTTATCTAAACTGAGGTAGGATTTCACTTTGATTTATTTCATTTCATTCTTCAAAAGGTAAATGTTTCCTTCATTAATTTCTTGATACTAATTCATCTGAGAGGATTACTGAATTTAATATAAAAAAGAACAATCTTTGTGACACATTAAGATCCTAAGGAAAAGATATTTTTGCCAAGATTTTAATTGCAGGTGTATTTTGAAATAAAGCTATTGACATAGCTTTTTCTCTGGAATGAAGATAATATGTCAATGCCTTTATGCGTTTAAAGGCAATGAGTGTGAACAGCAGAGTACTAAAGCAAGTAATGCCTCTGAATTCTCAGAGAAGGAATAAGCTCATTCACTGATTTCAGTGGTAGATATCCATGGAGTAGGCCAGATTCTCTATTCCAGGCAAAAGGTAAGAGTAATTTAACTATGAATAAAAATAGGATTTAAGCTTCTTTACGTTTTCAGAATAACACAGATCGCAGTATGGCTGCTTTTTAAATATAGAGTAGCTCTTCATTAATAGATTTATGCAAGTATTGAGCTGAGTACTTAATTTTACATTTTTTATCAAATCTCATATATGAATTTATTCTGGATTTGTAAACCATGTATTAAAACTATTTTTTTTTTCTAAAACATTCATTGACCTTCACATAAAATTTGAAACACCCTCTAATATTTTTTTCAGTTTTTAATTCACTGACCCTGAACACTTACCTAAATCACTCAAATATCTGAAACAGAAAAGAAGCGAAGAAGCCGGAGGGGGGGAGGAACGGGAAATGTGGGAAAGAAGGGGAAGACATTCTGTTTTCTGACTTTCTGGAAAAAGTCTGTTTGAAGGTTTCTTGAATTTGGTACATCAGCCTGGGAAAATAAACATTTTCTAGATTGTTCGAAACATCCAGTTCTTACCAAGCTCATACAGAAGAGTATTTATGACTCCCATTTGTTTTCTTAAAGCACAAGTGTATTGCTATACTTCAACTAATGAAAGGATAAAGTGGTTTCAAACTCTCCACGAATAACACATTTGAGAATTATGAACTTTGTTACTGTGTGTCAGCTTTTATGTATTAGCCAATTTTAATTACACCAGCACAAAACAGTAAGATCCCTAACATGAGTCCCGTCACAACATTTTAAAATTAATACTCTCAGCATTGCTTCAGTTTGAAGAGGGCAGGAGAGTTTCCTTGATCAGCCTTCCCAAATTAAGTAAGTAGTTCCTAAGATCACCAGCATTTATTAGGGATCTGCTCATTAGTTTAGCAGATCTAAACGCAATGCTGTCTGAAGGACAGAAAAGGCATCCATAAATCTGTTTCTACACCAGGCTCACCACATTTAACTTCTTCCTTTTCTCTGAAATATTGAAAGTATAGTAATTCTCTAAAATCCTGCTGAGATCCGCAAACTTGCTGGAGGCATCTTCTAAAATAGTTATCTTTTGGCAGCACATGTTCAAGAGGGGGTCTTAATGTTGCTCAAGAGGTCTACAGAAAGATCTATTTTAAATCAAAGCTTGGGACTGATTCCTGTTTCAAGAATCTGAGACATACTTACTGGAAAAGGACGCAAGCTTTCTGTTTTCTGATTAGCACTATGCATAGAAAGCATGGAGGTGTCTCAACATTAAAAGTTGTACTGTCAACATCTATTTCAAAGTTGATTTCATGAATCCAAGTGACAAGGAAAGGCATGGATCAATATTTTGTTATTTTTTTTGCCAGTCATCAGGAACAAGTTTTTTCATGAGAAAGTCTGAAGAACCCACATTTCATATCAACTCAAGTCTGGTTAACAAATCATGCAACTCCCTTAGCCCTAGACTCCAAGGAAAAAATTATTCTTAAGGGAATCAATACTTTTTCTTAATGTCTTGTTTTAAGGAGCTTATTATTCTAGAGAAGGCATGTTCTCAGGCACACAAGTGTGTTATATTTACAGAGCCTGTTCTCTTGATTCCTCTTCCAATTTGTTTGCCCACTGACAAAGGGCAGATAGTAGATAAAATAAACTGTGAGGTAAAATGCATAACTGATGTGAGACAGTGAACTGCATAGATTATTTACACACCCTCAAGCCTAGCTAGCATTAGGCATAGTTCCCTGAATAAATGAATCCTCTTACTGTAAAAAAAAAAAGAGCTAATGTCTCAAATATTTATCATCCCCTCATTTTCTTTGTGTCAATAATACTGTATGTATTTGTGCTGCCAAACAGAACTGCAGCATTCACTCCTGTCAGAATAATACAGCTGAACAGTTACAAACCACCTTTTAGCTTCTCCCCCAAATCAGTGGTTTAGGTACCTCTTTTCCTGGTTCTCCAGTTGATCCTGCTAAGGTAGATCCCATTCCACCATCGTGGTGCAATGCCCTGAGGTCTCTGGCACTCTCCTCTCCCATGTTTACAAGCTCTGCTCCTGAACCTTCTTGACAGATCTGTCTAGAAGCCAAACATAAATGTTATCTCTATTCCAACAATTCCCCTTACTTGCTTTATATATGTATGATTTCTGGGAGTACATTTCTCAAGTTTCTACTCCTAAAAATAAAATCTTGGACAGCACCACAAAAGACTGTGGGATGTCCACTCTTACGGGACCTACAGTGTTGCGAAACAGCAATAAACTGTGTGGTGCTAGAAAAAATGAACAAACAAACAAAAGTGCCCCCCGCAAACAAAACAAACAAGCAAGCAAACAGAAACAAACAAACAAACAAAAAAAACCCAACAAACCAAAAAAATGCCCACAGATCAATAAAGTCAATAAATAAATTTGATAAGTTTAATGCTCTTTTTTCTTCAGTGACACAGTGACACAGCAACACAGCACTATGCTCGTGGACTGTGTGCTTAAAATTCCAGATCTGGAAGTCACTTAAGGCTTTGTCCAACTCTTCATGGATTCAAGACAAATTTTTTCCTTACTCAATGTGAGGTAGCCAACATTATGTGATTACACGGCCCCTGTGTGCTTGGGCTCATGTTCCATACAGGGCACACCAACCAGCTTTTAGAGACATGATCAGAGGGAAGGCTGTGTATTGATTAACATTATTTTAAAATAAGCCAGGCCATCACATTCCCTTTCCTTCCTTGCCTTTTCTGCAAGGGCAGAAAATTTCCTCTGTTGGGAAAAGAAAAATCACTTTTGTGTCCTTGGACTTTCTCTGTTTCTAGTTATTTTCACTGGTAACAAAGTTTGTTATTTACTTTCAAAGTCACATAACCATCAACAAGAACAATTATTCTCTCAGGAAAACATGTACGGGAATGCATCTGTTTATAGCTCGATGTTTTGGCTTTCCACTGACTGCCAGACTAATTGCTGTTTTCCAATCCATCTCTCGAGATGAACATTCGAGGAGTATCGCTACTACTTGGTTACTATCTTCTTCAGGTGTATAGGATGCAATTGAAAATGAACTGTTTTTCTTTACAAAGTGAAAGACGATAGGTAAAGAGTCAGTTAAGGAACATGCTATTACAGATAAGTCTATTGTGCTAAGTATAATTTTAGTACAGCCTACATGACAGGCGCTTCCTTGTTTTATTTTTCCAACTAAGAAAAGGCCTCTGTGGAGGAAAAGTAGCACTTCAATGTTTATAAAGCTTTATGTTTTAAACAGTTACAGAACAGACCTTGTATGTTTCATGCACTGCCTGTTGGTTTGTAACTTGAGGAAATCCCGTGGTACTAAAACTAATCCAGCTCTTTATTAAAAGAACCATGTGCAGGCATCCTGCAGCGACAGCAGCCTTTCCGGCTGCGTGCATCCCGCTGCCTCCTCCGAGGCTGTCTCCCAGGGGTCCCTACCCACCTTCTCTCTGGTTACCTCTCTGCTGGTTGCTCTTCGCTACGGTGTGCACAAAATTCACCCAGAACATTCCCAGCACTTCCTGAGCTGTTGCAGCAGTTGGTGGTGAAGTAAGACAGGGTATTAATTAGTCCTATCTAAATGAAAAGAGGCACCCCAGAACATCTTTCATTTAGGCTTCACTTATTTAGGCTTTCATTTATTTAACATTGCACAGCTCTCCTATGTGTCTTTTTGGATGCAGATAATGTATTTTAAAAACAGTCCCCTATTTAAAACAAATTAATATTTTTCTTCCTTATATGAACTAAACAGCACATGTCTGTATAGTGTTAGCTAACTGCAATTATGTTATTAAGGTAATAAAATTACCCAACTGCTATCACTGTAACATGAGAAAGTATAATGCAATGCTCAAAGCAATGTTTAATGGAGCAGAGAGGTACCTGGCAGAAAATTATTCTTTAAATTTTTTCCAGTATGTTAATTTTAATTGCCATCAATGTGATATTTTTTTTATTGCAAACAAATCTGCTGTGTTTACCAGTTTTTGTAAATCAGGTCTCAGAATTATCTTAATAAGTTAATAATAATTATTTAAGCTTCAGATCGTTAGTTTACTGTTAGTCAGGTTGATTGTTTCATGTCTTTTTATGATTTTGATCCACAGGAAAGGCATAAAATTTGGTATTTCAAAGGCTTAGTGTGACAAGGATATTAACACTTTCAGCACAACCAGTGTCATCCTGGAACCATTTAGCATACCTAAAATTTGCTGACCACCTGAGTACTCCATGTGTAAGTGCTTAATTTTTCAAATGTACAGGTCTGTGATGGAGGGAGGATATAAAGAAGTGTCTTTAGTTGAACTTGGACATAAATTAATGGCAAATAAAATATAAACAAAGTTATAGAAGTGTAGACAGAGATTAGAATTAGGAGTCTTGTGTATAATTCAAACACTGATTTTAATCTGAATAGTAATCATTCACATGAGTAAGATCTCAGTTCAAGAAATCACAGGACACATGGCTAAATCTAGTCCAAAGTACAACAGCTTTAGAGATAACATTGAATTTGAAATATATGGGGGGAGTGTAGGGGTGGAGGATATCCTGAACAGAGACCTTGAAATCTTTATGTTTGTTTTATAATAAAGGTATGTAGGATAAATTCTATACATACACACAAAACATCAGCATTAATAATTTACGGAATCTACTGATTTGTCTTCATGGAGTCAGTATGTGTAGGTGGCATATCTGAACTTTAGTGTAACATTTGCTTCTTTGGGTCATTTATGAGATCACAGTATTTACAGCTAACCTGTAAGCCACCTTCTTCCTTTTAGCATTTCAGAAAGTATCCCAATTCACTCTCTGCATTTATATAAGCCGTAGAGGTTTTTATAAAGCAATTCTAAAGGAACAATCCAATAGTGCTGCCTAAAACAAAGTCATTTACCTCCATAAGCCTGTTTCAAAGTACACCAGAGCCAATGGAAAAATACTGACTGTCTGGAACCGATTTTAGTTCAGTGACATTTTTGGTAATGGATACTGGTCATTTCCCGTACACTGGATGAAGAGGTGTCCACGCCACAGTTGACTGTGTGCCCAAATGGCTGACATAGCTGTCAGCAAGATTTACAGTGCATTTCTGCCCCCACAATGAGAATGCATGAGTAAAAAGGATGAAGAGATTTTGCATGTATCTCCAACTGCTGAGGCATGAGAACACCAATTTAGCCAGTCCTTGATACAAAAACTACACTCTGCTTTCTCTGAGGTTTAAGAGCTTTGTGAAGTGTGCCAGGGGAGACTGGGACCAGCCTGAACGCAAATACCTCTGAGAGGGAACCTTGGGCTCCTATTGGGCTCTGGAAGAACTCGGAAGCACAACAGAGGGACAAGGAGATGCTAATCTGGGGCCAGTGTGAAGAGCTGCCACAGCACTCTGCTCAGGTGAGCGCTGCTTCCCTGTGCGCCTGTGAACCATTGAAATGGGCAATGGTGTGCAGGGACGCAGCAACACGCCGGTGACGCTGCATTCCTGCTGGGCTCTGCTGGGTGCTGGAGTGCACCAAGTCCACGCTGCTGCTGGAGCAGAGCTCCTCTCCAGAGAGCACCTAAATCTCCAGGTCGTATGGCAGCATCGCCAGCTTCTTCGGACCAAGGCACTGCATTGTCCTGGTAAGCCTGGCAGGGTAATGGGGGCTTCTAGCTGGATAGCTGCCTGGCAGCACTACGTCTGCCTTTCACAAGGGCTGCAGCTGGGTGTCACACCCCTCTGGGAATTCGGAAGCAAGATATCTGTCCTGTCAGTAGCAGTAATGCTCTTTAAGCTGCTTCCTAGCAAGGATGTGATGTTGGAGAAAAAGAATACTTCTTCCTAGTGTTCTTAGCAGGAACAGGTGGTTTTCTCTTACTTGCATATATTGTAAATGATAAAGGTATATAGTATACATAATAATTATATCAAAGTAGGTGAGCACACTGAGCCAGGGATTTCAAGGAATTCGGGTTCACAACTATCTGTTTAGATTCTTAGGATATCTCTTACTGTATATTGGGCAGTAAAGAGCGTTATCCATACATAGATTTTTTGCAGGTACATTTGTTTCCTTAATAGCCTTTGTACCTCACAGGCTCTAGCAACTTGCACTCTCCTCACTGCAGAGCAGCCCCCATATTTTTTTTCCCGGCTCCTCTAATGAAAGAGTGAAGTTGCCTAAGCCAAGAAATGCCCATGTGTCTCACTCCCCACTGCAAGCAAGCACAACAGGTTACCCCCATCTTGTGGATCAGAATGAAGATATACCTCTGTCATCTACATTTTTAAAGATGATGTGTCATGCTCAAAGGTTAAAGACAAGTTCATTCCTCTTTTCCTTAGGAACACTGGAAATGTCTCCACATGTATCATAAAAAAACAATTTATCTGCAAGAGTTTGCCTGAAACCAACTCTTCCCTTATGATTTGGGGACAATTAATTTACCTGCTCTGTGACCTCCTTTTTCCCATCTGTAAAATGGACAAAATCAATAGCATTCCTTTGAAGGACTGCTGCATGCATCACTTCATTACACTGTCTCCCTTATCACTATGGAGAGACCCAGCTAAAATTTTATCATTATCTATAATTAGCACAGATACAATGCTATTATATTATGATGATGTCTACCAACAAGAGGTCCAGATCATAACAGTCTCTGAAATTTAATTTGTCCTGTCATTTTCCTTGCACAGAGAAAGCACCATTTTCTGGGCTGGGTTTGCCTGGCATTCAGAAAATAGGGTATTCCCAGGTAGGCTGAGAACTTTATTCTTTCCAAACCCAAATTTAGGGAACCCCAAATTTCAAACAAGTGTCTGGAGATGCAATACAATTGCTCCCTGACTGTTAGGAAGCTCTCTAACAAAAAATGTGCCCTTTTATAATTTTAACATCTTACACATTTTTTCTTTTCACTAAGGGTTGCATCTGGGAAATTATGGAGAAATGCCAAACTCCACAATAGTGCACACAGACCTATAAGATCATTGCTTAAGGGATTCTTACTAGTGTCCCAAGCTTTCCACAGTGGTATGTAGCTCACTGCCTTTTGGAAAGGGCAAAACAATCCAATATGCAATTTTCTTACGTTAAATCACTGTCTGGGGTGAGTTTACTGTGCAGCTTGTTTACAGTTTGATCCTAGAAACTTGAGTCCAAATCTAGCTCTGGATATGTCTTCAAAGTCCTCAGCAATGTAGACTATGACTGAAGAGTACTTCCCCCTGTTACACTCAACACCCCTGCACACTCTTTATAAAAGGAACTGAAACTACCAGGCTGTGTTGAGCTTTTAGCAGTCAATCCTGTAGTAATTAACATTGAGAGCAAAGCAGCTATTGCTATCAAAGGAAGAGGAAGCGTGGGAGGGTTCATTTTGGCACAGTCTGCTGATCACCAGCTCTTGGGTGGAAAGGACAGAGAGTTTCCAAAGCAAACTCATGATGGCACTCAGCCTCTCTGGTTCTGAGGAGTGTGATGGGCTGCACTTTTTCTTTTACCTACAGATGATTGAGGTTAGAGAAAATAATTAATTAATTGGAAGAGTCGGTAAGTAATTTTTAGCAATACAGAAAGATTTATATAGAGAAGAATCTGCTAAGTAGAAAGAGGTAACAGTGCTGTCTTCCGTGTTATTTCAGAAATCAGGACCTAAGGGAAACAGTTCAAATACTCACTAATAAATGAGACAACATGCCTATAGTGTGTTTCTGTTCCATGCTGGTATTTACAGTAAAACCCATATATTTTGCTAAAATATTTGAACATCACTGATAAAGGGGGCTCTCTGTGCCAGGTTTTGGACTGTTTGAAGGATCGA
The DNA here is from genome assembly GCF_018691265.1 of Tyto alba. Classification (NCBI taxonomy): domain Eukaryota; kingdom Metazoa; phylum Chordata; class Aves; order Strigiformes; family Tytonidae; genus Tyto; species Tyto alba. The sequence continues at coordinate 11,308,807 of NW_024881313.1, forward strand.
GGCCTCCTTTGTTAAAGTGGGCCAGGGTTCTCAGAGAGCTCATACCTGACCTCACAGGGTATACTCAAGACACAGCTCAGGATCAGTAGTGTCCTCCACAGCATGTGCAGATGAACACATTTCTTGGCACCAGAAGGTTGGTACATTAATGTAGATAATGGTGTGGAGTCCTTATCACATTGCCTTCTCCTCAGCACTGTGCTGTTCAGTCTGGGGTTCCTGTGAAGGGAAAGACATTGTCATTTAAATACAGTCATCACCCTATAAGGTAATATCAGGCTAGTAACAATCATGATGGAAGAAAATGCAGTTTTACAGCAAACTGGTTTCATCAGTGAGAAGATTGAGATTTCCCCCCATAAAAAGTTTGCTCTAGACAAGATGGAAGCAGAAAAGGTGTATTTCATGAACATTTTGAATTCCTCCTGGGCCTCTGGCAGCTAGGCATGGGGACTGTGTTGGAGGGCACTGTGAAGTGTCAGCATCCCAGGAACATTGAAGGAGAGGTTGTGTTGGAAGCTAAAAAAGTGTCTTAACACATGAAAAAGCAGTCCTACTTTCCACCTGCTGTAGAAAGATGCACACCATGACCTTGCTTTGAGTGGGGGGTTACTCCCTAAGAGTAATCTAATTCAAGAAATTTGACAAGTGGAAATATAGATCCTGGGTATAGCAGCAAAGGACTCTGCGCAGACAAGTGTATTTTTCCAAGAAGCACAAGCTATTCCAGCAAAGGTCAGTGTTGCAACCAGCGCATGTTTGTTGCTTCATCTCACTCAGATTATCAACACTGAAACTCAGACTCTGAGGCAATGTTGCATGGTCTGTATGAGCCCATGTAAGCCAGGATCATCCTGGATGCTGCAAGGATCTCACTTGATAGTACACTTCCCCTAGTGCAAGCCAGCATGAGGAAAGGCCAGCCAAGCTATCTGCTTTTTTTGCTCTGGACTCAAAGAAGAGCTTGGGCTTATTCAGCTTGATTGCGTGTCAGTGTTCTCCTGACTCTCTCAAACCAATGGAATTGTGGCGTCTGCCAGCACCCATCAACCCTTTCTCATCTAAGACCACAGGAGAGCAAAATTATGTTTATCCTCTAGATGAGACTAGATCCAGTGTCCCTGCTCTAGCAGAATGAACACTCACATCGCTGCCGGCCTCTCCCTGCTGCAGCTGGCACAGCTTTTCCTCCACACCATCCGAGAGTGCAGCGTGAGCACCACACTGCTGTCTGTGCCTTTGAGAGCAGAGAAGGAGAGGTACATCACAGGTAAAAAATGAAACAGGAGTGGCTGTCATGAGAATGGTCTTTGACGGGTTCATCAGAGAACTCATTCTCAGACATGCTTCAGACTAGAATCAGAGCACAACGTGTTGGAAAGCCTTGAGACATTTTGTGTTCAGCCAATGCACGTGTTTAACAAATGTGCAATATCAACTTGCCACTATTCAGCAGTTGTGTTTACAACTCGGAATGTGTCATCACCTACACCAGTTCCCTAAACAATTTATTTCACCCTCAACCTACTATTTGTTAATCTTCAGTAATGTTAATGGGAGCTGTTTTATAATGAAAATAGAGACATTATCTTTTTGGAGATCTCTATATTTAGGTGTTTGGTGTATACATATACATATATAACATCAAAGCATCCACCCAGTACCTGCATATTCTGAAACAGTCCGTGTCTTTGAACAGTCTAATATGGACATCTTAATTCCCACCAATGAATTGTCATGTGCAGTGCTGTATAATTTTCTGCAAAAGGCTGAAATGAGAACGTGTTCCCCGAGATTATCTTTCCAGACTCCATCAAAGTCAACAAGAGCTGGAAACAGAATTATGTTCTTGAAAAGCTAAAGGAAATTAATGGTCCATGTCCCTAGATCTCCAGTACAGTGACACTTCCCTTAGGACATGCTGGCTGTCCCCTCAAGTTCGGCTATTGTGTGATGCAAAACACTCTGAAATCAATGTACTTCAGAAGTAATATTAATAGCAACAACAACAATAATCATAATTTTTAAAAGCTTTTGATGCAGAGAAAAGCAGAAAGTTTTCTTTAAATCTGATTAATGGTAAATGAAGCAGATTTCGGTGTCCAGGGGTTATTTGGTAGTAGCAGCTGAGGATCCCATTTGATTGGCTTTTGCAAGGCTTGTATGTGAGAGATCTCCTAACAGAGTCCTTTTGCTTTCCCTTGAGTGGTTCAAGTCCAGGATATGAAAATATTAAGCAAACAGTATTTATGAGCTATAGGACAAACTGTCTTGACTCTAGGATTTGAAAAGCTGTGTTTGTTGTTAATCAGATAGGATTCCAAAAAAGGATCACCCAGATTTATACGGTAAAGATTATATGCAAAAACTTATTCTGTCCATGGCCTTGCTGTGAATGTACAAAGAAAGTAGTGTTTTATGCTATATGGTACGTATGTGTCTGTACTTTAACTAATGTGTAGTTAATTATTTTCAAATAAGCTATCCTTATAAGAGGAGAAGTTATAGAAACAACACTAAAGGGCAGACAGCCCATTATGGACTATACACTGGAGTAAGAATGAAGATATGGACTATTGTATCTACAATGAGGACAGCAGACATTGGCCTTGATTCGGTTGCCTGGGAATAAACTACCATTACAAGGTTGAAATTGCAGTCTTATCAGCAAATCTACATTGGCAAGGAGATTTTTGAGCTAATAATCCTGCTTGTATCAAGTATCTTTAAAAGTGAGTGTCTCTGCATGAGTGAACTGGTGTGTGTTCTGTGATATGAGTCTGTTATTTAGGGCTAGGAAGCAGACTTTCTCTGATATTGAAATTTAGGGGAAAACATTGCTGTTTGGTTGTCAGCTTCAACTGAGGCCACTTTAGCCAGCTCCATGGCAGTGGAGGGGTTCTACGCTCTTACTCCTGCCCTCAACTGTTCATGTACTGATTCCTAATTTCTTTAATACAATGAACGTGTATGTTGTCAATGACTTATCTGTGTTTAAATGCTGTGATTTTAACTTCAGATTTAAAGGATCTCTGGAGTAACTTGTCACAAAATTTGGTAAATTAGCTTCATATTGCATTTGAAAAGGAAAATACATTGTAATTTCAGATAAACCATCATGCCCAGAGTCAAGAACACTGAAGTTAATTGTAGAGTAAACTTAACATGTTGGATTTAGGTAAGGTAAAAAATATATTGGTAACATTTATTTTCCAAAAATTCAAGATTTAGGAGATTTAATTAATTGTTAAATAACTTGCTAACAAGTCAAGCTGTTGAGTTGACAAGAGTTACACTTTTCCATTACCTTAAAGTTCTTTATTTACACAACTCCTATCAGCATGGTTCTGATCTCAAATTAGTCCAATGCCCTCCTATTACAATATAGATGAGGAATAATAAAAGAAATGGAGCACCCTTCTAGATAAAGGAGCTGTGATAGTAAAAACATAAGGGTGCAATTTCCTGGAATAAATATGTTGCATGCTTTGGAGTTATTTGCATTGTTTTTCAAACCTTTTCAGTAAATTTATTAATCATTAACATACCCTGCAGTCAATGCATTATAATGAGCTTAAGAGATTTTTGTTGCTGGAGAACTGACGAGAGGGCTAAAACAAGGCTGAAACAGAGGGGTCATTTGATATCAACGACATATCATTTTTTAGATATGTATTCTCATTGTTTGAGAGAGAAAGTGATTTTGCATTCAAAGTGGATAGGATTTTAAATAACTGGTAATGTTTTCTGCCAGCTGCAAGAGGAAATTGTGAGTTTGGCTGCTGGTAGAGCTGCTCTTCATCAAACCACATTTTGCAGAGTCAGATAAGTGTAGGAGATGACACCAGCACATTGGTCTTAAAATCTTTCTGAGACAAGGTGTCCTAAAAGGGTGAGTATGCTCCATCAGCCCATTCCTGACAAGCAATTTGCCTCCTCATGTAGATCACTTATATTAGACTATATTGCTAGGTACACGGATTTGACTGGCAATTTCCCCTGCTCTTCACAGTTTGAAATGGATATCATAAAACAGTTGATTTCTTGTGAATTACAAGATAGAAAGTTGATAACCTGATGTTCTGGAGGTATCAGTATCATCTGCATGAATAGGAAGATATGTTTCTTTGATTAACTTAGCAAGATAAAAACAAAATAATGGGGTTAGGCAGCAGGTTGAGTATCCTGTGAAATCAGGGAGGAAACATAAATGGTGTGTGAAGTTGCATGTTGAAAACTTGATGGTAATGAATGTTTAACTGTGGATTGATGGGCGTGATGCACATCAGAATTGTATAGGAAAGAATGCCACAGGGAAAAGAAAACACTATACACTGGTGATTTGCATTTCTTACTTGTTGCCCTTCTCTTAATACACCCCTTTTCCTAAATTTTCTGACTGAGTTCTGTTTTCCATTTAATGAAACATTTCCCATTGGCCTGAATGGTGACTGCCCATCTAAGTGATCACAGAAATGGGCCTTGTGTGTGTAAGATCAAGTCTATACGTAAGAATTTTGGACAAGCGCATTTAGTTCTTAGGTACATTTTTTATTTAGAGACCCTGCACTGAGATTGTTGATTTCTTTTTAAATCCTGACAATATATCATTAAGGGTTCTCCCCAGGGAACATTTTAGTGGAAAAAAGTAAAAGAGTAAAATTCCCTGTGTAGCCAAGTCCTTAGTTCTACTGAATTTATATCACTGATCAACCTACAGCCTGCTAGAACTAAGTAGCCTGAAGTTTCAGTTGGCTGAAAAGTTAATGATATGTCAAAAGCAATTATACAATATGCACTAATTTCCTCCAGACCTCAGAGTGGAGAACCCCTCCACCTCTGGACAAAGTCCTGAGGAAAGTCTGAAGATGTTTTGTTGTTAGCGGGAACTTAATCAGGAATTTTTGGTTGCAACTTTCTATGTTGCTTTTTTCTTATTTCTTTCCTGACATGCTGACTTACAGTTACTTGTTTCACTTAGGTAGAATTTCACCAGAGATCATCAGTCCTGAGGTTAGAACACTGACTGGTGACACTGAAACCCCCAAACAAAGTGCCTGATTCGTAACAAGGACCTGAAATTTTATTTCACACTCATAGCTAAATACCTTGGTCATGTAGTTACTGGAATTTCTGGAATTAGCTTTTGGAGCCAGTGAAATTATTAAAGCATTAGTTTTCTGCTGGTATGGAACAGGGAAGGTTCAGAAACCTTGAGAACATTTCCTAAAATACATATGCTATAGATTATCTTGCTATAGTCAGGCCCTCCAAAGTGGTGGCCTTACAAAGCACAACATGAGAGTTGTGAGATGAACATGCTTTTTTCCCCTTCCACGAGTTTTAAAAATTTACATTACTGGTCAAGGCTTGAGAAAAAATAAGACACATTTACTTAAAGAGAAAGGTTTTGTTTAGCAGGTTTTAAGATAAATTAGCATTTCATTACTATTACGGAAACTTGATCATCTTGATATAAAGCAAATTTTCCTTCAGACAGAATATTATGGGACAAATTTCTTTTGGCCGTAGCAGCTAACTAGAAGTTTGCTTTTAATTACCGTAGGTAAACTCGAAAATAGGGAAGTTAAATTCCTGATATAGCAGCTTAGCAAACAAATGACAGCATGATTTATACTCTCATGAAGACAGAAGGAGGAAAAAAATATTGTTTTCCATGGAAATGTAACATTGGCTATATGCCATTTATGTGGTTCTTCAATGAACTACATGTCCAGATATGAATGTTTGCTTTGGATAACAAAAGGGGTTTTGTTTATTGTCTATGGTTTGTTTCTTATTTTAGAAATAGTAAGTCTGCTGAATTGCTCTTTGGGTGAGATTCTTTGAAGGGCTCAGAGGAGAGGAGATAGGAAGGTTTGTAATTAAAAATTCATTGAAGATTCTTCTCTCTGGTTTTATGGCATCTGATTTTAAAAAATATTTAAGAAACAAACAAACAAACAAACAACAACAACAACAAAAAAAAAAAAACACAAAGAAAAACAAAAAATGAGTCCCCAAAAGAAAATTTTAAAAATCTGAATAAAACCCATTTAGATTGAAGATTTCTTTTCCTTGGAAGTTTTAATGTTAAACTCATTGATTTTGGGGAAATGCACTGATCCAAGTATTATCTTGGTATTTTTAAATTTTTGTACTTTTTTGTACTTGATTTGGATTTAAACTGTTGTGAAAAAAAGGACAGTGTCTTGCCATATGTTATGAACAACAGCTAGCACAATGAGATGCTGGTCTCAGTTAGGGATGCTAAGTGGAAAACTTACCATAAAATGCTTCCATCCAGCATGTCAAGCAATTCAACTACTACCTATTAATCTGGGGAAAGCAGAAAGTACAGGCAGATGTGTCACAGAGAGCAAGGTAAAGATGAATTGATTAGCCCTGATGTTTGCATTTCAATCTGCTTTGCCAAAATGAAAACCATCTTGTCAGCCACAAAGCAAATTAAAACATAGAGCCCCAAACCTGGATTCACCAGCTTTCCCTATGGAAGTCTTTCTGGCAAATAATTCCTGATGAGAACAGAGTTATCTATCAAAGTTAGATCCCAACTGCTGTACTAACTGCTGGGTTTTCTTTTTTTCTGGCTAGTGAGACTGACATCTAGTGGCTTCACTTACTGTTTCCTAAGCATCCTCTTTATTTCAGTGCTTTTGCTTTAAAGTGTGGGAGTCAGACACTTTACCTGACTATAATCTTGCAGTTTCGGGTCTTCATACACACTAGTCATGTATTTCCCATTCTTCACAAACAGTATTTTGGCCTCATAAAGAGCTGCTCTGTGGAAAGCAAGTGACAAGCTAAGGCAAGTCCCTTTTATTTTCTGAGAGGGGAAGGAGCAGCCTGGACCTAAGCCTGCAAAGCTGTTGCATGACTATGGACTCAGATGTCATTTTTGGCTTCAATTCCCGTTTTCCCTTTCCTTGTGGCTTCTGAGAAGGGCTGGATAAACTATAGAGCCAGCAGCTAAAATCAGGAGGCCGCTCTAGCCATACATCTGCACTGGCTTTGAGTTGCTGCACTACAGTTCGCTGACAGGAGAAAGCCCAGTCAAAGCTCACAGAAATTCTTGTTTGACTTTCAAATAATAATTGTCACTTGTCATGATGGAGGGTGAACACAATGGCCTGATGATGTATTTTTTCTTCTCAGGTACTGTAATCCCTGGCAAAAAGAAAAATATAAAAAAAAAAAAAACAACACACACACATATACAACAGAACTTTTATTATTGATTGTTACTTGCAGCCTGGCTAGCCCTGTCAGTATAAATTAGTACATTCATTGAAGATAAATATATACTTTAATATTATTTTGTACCTGTGCTTAGATGAAGAACTATTGCTTCCTGTTTCCCTCTTTCTCTCAATTCTCCAAAGTAACCTGAAGAAGCAAACTCCTAACCCTAGAGAGAGCCCATCAGCTCTGGATGCACACTAGCCTCACTTTGCACAAGTAGGAGTGAAAAAACGAACCCCAAATCCAGGAGACGTCGAAACTCCAGTCCTCCCTGATGCATTTTCATGTTTCTCCACATTCCTGGGCCCACCCGGGCCGCAACATTAACTGGAGCTGCCCCATTACTATCCTAATATGTGCCCAGCTGTTATGTCCTGCCATGGGCCATCTCATCAGCCAGTGCCACTCGAGCTTGACATATTTGCCCAGAGGGAGAGGAAGGACCTTTCATATACCCAAGGATGCCTCTGGGCAGGGTGAAAGATACTGAAGCAGCAGTAATGTCCTAATGGGCAGTAAAGTATTTAGCTCTGCGCACCAGCTGGGTACTACATTACCTCCGTTCTGTCTCTTGTTTATCTTAAAAACACTCCCAGACTCTGTTACCTTCCTCACACTGTATCTGTAATAGTAGCCTTAAAGAGCTCCTTGTATGTCCTGCAACATCTGGAAGACATAGATTGTAAGGGTATTGCAACAGGCCCAAACACAATACAAATAATTTTTTCCTACTTCCTTTAATATTCAACGCTTAGGAAACCTGAAGTAAAGCTATAACCCTACAACTTTATCGTCTTTGAGCTTATTCATTCTGAGGACAGAATGTTTTTTTTTCTAAGAGAAGATAGTGGCCCTTTGAAGGATAAGGGCAAATGAAAATGTTCCCTTACCAATAAAACTGTGTTTCTGAATGAGGATTTGGGTAGGCAGTTTACTGGAGATAAAGTTCCCACAAACTGATTTTGGAAGGTCACATTTCTGTGCTCTCTTTTTTTAGATTATTTTGGTTCCCAGGGCACGCCCAGCTGCGCTGTGCTGTCAAGGCAGGCTCCTTCCAGTCCAGGACCCCACTGGATGGGGCACTCCCAGTGCAGAGCAGCAGGGCCCCCCTGCAGGACAGCCTCTGGGAAGGGGCCAAAACTCACAGTCCCTACTCCACAGATTATTCTCAGGCTATCTAACCACTGAAGCACAGCCTTGTCCTATTTCTGCTTGTGAGGAGGTGTGCAGGCTGGGTGGGAACTCTGCTTTCGTCCTCTAAGGTGGCGCAGGCTTCCTATTAAATGTGTGTGGGGTGCAGTCTACAGGGAAGGCAGCTCTCCCACCATGACTAGCTGCTGTATTTGTCTGGTCATTTAACAAACTGGGGAAAAAAATTGCCAGCTGATAATTTATACATTTAAAGCAGTCTTTTCTTGTTTTGCATCTAAAAAGAGGTACTGGCAGACTCACCAGGCCAGCTTTTAGGTACAGGTAAAATAGGGAGATGCTAAGGTCAGCAGAATTAATAGCAAAGGTGCTTCTGCTTTTCCAGTCTGTGTCAAAACTGTAATAACCTAGACTTTGCATTGCTGCTGATGCTGCTGCTGTCATGAAAAGACTATGTATGCACTTGACTCTTCACAGGTGTCAGGGGAAGAAAGGTTCAGCCCTGTGGAGCTGTGTGTCCTCTGCCCCCCTTCCTCTTCCTAGCACTCCTCCCTTTCCATCACAGTGTCAGTCCCACAGTCTAGAGGCAGCAAAATTCAGATTTTGCCTATATTTCCAAGAAGTCTCAAAGCTGTGCAACTCCTTGCAGAGACTGTGTCAAAAGGGCAACTCTCTTCCATTTCAAACACTGGGTAACATACACCACTAATTTACTAGTCAAGTGAATACCCATTTCCTCCTTACATCCCAAACCTCCACCTATTTTTCCAGCCTTACATTTTTTTTTTTTTATAAAACCAAGGTTTTGCATCCAGAGGAAGTTTCTAAAGTAATACAATCCTATGATTCTCCATTAATTTCACCAAAGCAAAAAGTCTGTGTATTTTCACACGTCCTACCTTGACCATCTTTGTTACCATTGACTTTCCCTGCATATGATTGTATCCTAGAAACTGAAACTCACTGATCCGATGTAGCTACAGATCCATATGCACAGTGATGAATAAGGACCCCAAAGAGATGCAGTGAGCCAAAAAGATAGAGATACCCCTCACCACTCTGCAAAAACAGGGACCTCCTGACAAACTTATGTTCTATCACAGACAGCTTCTCTTTCCTCTCTTCTAGGGAAGTCAAGCAAAGGGATGAACTTGCAGCACACCCTTATTCAGGAAATTGTTTATTCTTCCATTGTGCAAAAGAGCTGGAATATACAGTCTACCCATCTGTGTTGCTAAGAAACAGGGCACTGTTGCCTTGGGACTTGATTCAGAATTCAGAAACAAAAATAGTGTCTCAGTAAACTGCATAAATGCAGCCTGAAACCTAGCAACAAGGCCACAGGTTCAATGTGATTCTCTTACATGTTAGAAAACAAGGGTATTAGAAGGAAAATACAACTGAGGAAAAGAAAACAGTAATTTCAAACCAAAACAGAACTGTTGTATCACCAGTTATCATAAGGGATGGAACTATCTTTTACTAAACATACTTTTATGACCTGTAAGATCTCATGCTTTTCTACCCTGTGCTTTGAGCAGGTTCATATTTACTATAACAAGTGAGTACAAAGCAGCATCAGTATTTACACCAGTATTTCCTGAATATTCACCTTGTGTCGCATAAGTGACAACAGAAGAGTCAGGATAGCAAAATTAATTTCCAGTTCATATTTCAGTTTTCAAGCAGTCTGTCAACAGAGTAATTTAATAGTTGTTACACACATCTTGAAATGATCACTCTTAAAGTGGCATGGATTGTATAACTGGGACCAATTACTTAACCACATATGCATAGATTGTTTTCTGTATTTGCTTATGTGCAAATGAAGTATAAATAAGAACACAGCACACACATAACATTATAAATATGTTATTAGCGCCCTTTTACCTTAAGAAGCAGTCATTATGTGCTGTTGGAAATGACATTGTTTCAATCAGGTATTTCATTGTAAAATCTGTTCCCTCTGTTTGCAGAACTTCATTACACTGCTGAAACTTTGGCCAGCACTCCAGCAGAGTAGGCAAAGTTTGAACTGAGTTATAGTTCTCAGATGAGTAAACAGGGCTCTGTTTTTTTTTTTTTCTTTGTTGATGTTTCATCATAAAATCATAAAAGCTATTCTTTAGCTATGTGATATGATTGTGTACATAGTGGATTTACATGGAGACGATGAAGGAAGCAAAATTCAGTGGTGACAAATCACCTAGAGACACCTGAACACTTTTCATGTTAATTTCTCCTTGGTTTTCTTCTTCTAAGTATACTATTTCCAAAACAAAATAAAAGAAAAAAAGCTTTCTTCCTTCAACATTTCTAAGTTTGCAGCACTTCCACATGTAAATGTTCCTGCAACATTTGTATTGTTGCAATTGCTCAGTCAGAGCCAAAAGAGTATCTACAAAATACCTTTGCTTTTTGTTTGGCTGGTTTTGAATGATATTCAGAATCCTTTGAGAGGGCACACTGTACACTGATGCATTACATTTTTTCTGTATTTTTAAGGAAATTAACATTTCTTCAGGCTTTCAGCTGGAAAGGAAGTTGGAGGCTGTAGTTGATATTTGTGATAGGACTTTGTATTAGCTCAAATACAGAAAGATCTCACAGCAGTCCTAAAGTAAATGATAAGATATAATTGCATGATCCTTTTCAAGTTTATGCTGCTGAGATACCTACAGTTTTACTGAAGATATCAGCAAACAAAATTCCTTAAAATCACTTGAAGAAATAAAATAATTTAAAATTGCCAGTAGATGGCAGCTAGTTACCTTTTTTACAAGGCAAAGGAGTTTTAAAGCTAAGAAGTAAATTGTTTTGCTCTACCACAGTGTAGCAAGAGGGCTTGAAATTTTCCTACACAAAACTACCTCGCGTTTTCAGCTAAATATAAGTCCTTTGTAGACTTAAATAAGATTAAGGAGACCTTAAGAGTACAAGCTGGAAAAATCAGTAAAGCTAGTCAGGATCCTAGTCTGAGCTGCAGAATCTTCTTAGGAACAAGCAAGCAAAGATGGAATATCATACCCAGATTTAACCTTGAAAGCTGTAACCAATGGTGTCTATATTTTCTACCTCGAAAAAAGAGATTTCAGAGGAAAAAAAAAAAAAAGTAAAAGAAAACCTGCCCATTCAATATTTATAAATGGTAAAAGAAAATGGGATGAAAAACATTTTGTTCAATCACCATATCATACAGAAGAATTATCAGTCAAAACCCAGACTATAAGAAAAACAACACTTGACAATCATGACCTTTTGAACATGTTGCGTTCTTCAATGTTTTTTAGGATTTTTTTAAACTTGAATTGTTCTATGATGTCTTGACTCTGAGGAGTCAAAGTAAAAAAAAAAAAAAAAAAAAGAAAAAGAAAAAAGGTTTACTTTTGATTTCAAACCCAGACAAATAATTCTTAGCCCCAGTTTCCAACATATGTCAGATATAGAATCTTTCCTTCCCTTAGGCTCTCAGCTTTTTGTGATAGTGACCTACTTTTGTCCTGTATTTCTGTGGCAGCTGAACCAAATAGTTTCAGGGCCCTTGTTTGGGCTATATTGTAGCAGTGTTCCAGTGATAACTCAAGAAAAGCAGGAAGAAGTCACTAGGTATTTGTAGTTCTGATTTAGTTCAAACATTCATGCAGAATCTGAGTACATCCACTGAAGTCGGTGTAAAAGCAGTGTGAATCAGAATTAACTATTTAAAACTACTGCTGGAGCAACAGAAAGAAAGATTACAGAGATTTTCATCACTGTGTAAAATGCTGATCAGTATATGATAACAGGATAATATTTCATTTTTCCTCAACTAGGATATAGAGTGGTGTTTGAGGGCAAATGGTGGCTTAGTGTTCCCTTGCTATAATTCATGTAAGTGAGGAACAAGCCTACGGATTTCATAAATCCATTTCTTCTGAAATCTTGTTAGAGACTGAGTAGAATGAATCCTGGTTTAGACTAAAATAACTGTTTAATTTCCCTAATTCTGGTTCATCAAGCCCAGGAATTAGAGGCATGTCTACCCCATGCAGTGAAACTCTGAAATATCCCATCTAACTCTTAAGATCAATGACTACAGGTCCAGGTCAAGGTGACATATCCATCACCACTGATTAGTCTTCTTATTCAGCATCATGCAGACATAACTCTATCGCATTCAAGTGCTGGAGCTAAGAAACATAAGCCAGCTCAGAGCTATTTTAGGTTTCTCTGCACTATACAAGGAGTTGTGAGGATAATTCCTTATCATCATTCCTTCCACAGAGATGAAGGAAAAAGAGATTTGTTTCAAAGGATAGGTAAGGCAATTCCTATTTCTTAAAAATGCAATAGACAGGAAAAACAGCTGGGATACCTAGAATAACAGACAAACCAAAACTAAAACCAAAACCTGAAAACTAGCTCTGACACTTGTCAAATTTGAGACTTTATAAATTTCTCCTTTTATCTGGTTATGTCTTCAAACATTTACATTATCGTTTACCTTAAGATATTGTATGATACAAAACTAAAAGCCTCACCTGTTTTTACTGTGGCAATTACCACAGAATTAATTTTTAATTGAAAATTTAGAAAGTGACTGATAAGAATAAATTAATAAGAAAAATTATTTTGTCTTTTCTAATCTATTCTGAAGGCAGTCTTTCATTCTGCTGTTTCCAAACCACACAGAATTGAAGAGAAGGTAAACACACAACACAGAGTAGTCAGCAGTAGAAATGATAACACAGAGCTTTCTTATGATTTGCAATGTCCTTCTAAAGCAAGATTAAGCCAGACAGCATTTTTTTCCCCCTCATATGTCTCCTTCTTCGGTAAGAACCACAAATATGTGTGTACGTGTATAAAATCAGCTTGGAAATATTTGGTATTCCTGCACCTTAAAACATTTATCAACTCATAGTCTCAGTCTAAGCCAAGTTATGGCCTTAGCCTTTATCACCAAGTTCTAAATCCCTCACTAAGGATTTAATTTACCCAAATTGCTAAAAAAACTAAACCAGAAAATCTACATTGCTGTGGATTTGAGTCATTATATTAGTTGCTGCTGAAGTAATGATGTTCCCTTTTCTGAGTTTAAATCCGGTGGGATTGGATTCCCTGAATTTTGAATTAATCAAAATCTATAAACTATAACAGATGGGAACAGTGGCTAAACCTATATAGAGTACATCTATCTGGTTAAATAATTCAACATTTTTCTTACGAGATAGCTAACTTTATCATCATACATTTAGCTTTTATTTGCCTCGTCCCAGTCCTTGAGGTTCTTAGCTTTAGCCCTGCTTTTTCTGAAATCAGACAGCTTTTTGGAACTTTCCATAATCTCCATAAGGCTGGAAACCATCCACCTAAGTGGCTGGAAAATAACCACCAGAACTAGGGTCTTTACATCCATGTAGATGATATATGAGGAATAAAATATCATCTCAGTTGATGGCACTGGCACATCCAATGTCTGCTAGGGAAAAATAAGAGATTCACAAATTGTTTCCCAAATAACTTGTGCAAGACTGTTTCTGTCATGAATGACAATTTTGAATGACTATAATTCCATTTTATCACATTAATAATGTAGTTTGGAGTAAAAGCTTCAGACAAATGATACCTAAAAATACATATTTACCATTAGCTATTTATTGCTGCCTTGTTTAAAGTATTTCAGTCTTCCAGCTGGGGTGTATAAATTCTCCCAACAAGGGCATGCCTTTTTATTCTGTACTTGTACAGTTCCTATCAACAATATCCTGTTTCAGGACTGCAGCTTTCATGCTCTACTACACTGCAGGCAAATACCTACCTCACACTAGCAGAGAAGTAGGAAATTGAAACATTTGAAGTTACCTCTCTGAAGTTACCAAATCAGATAATTCAATCAGTGGAAACCATCTGAAGAGAAGGTGTGTTTCTCATTAAAGAAGCACTGGAAGAGTTTACTTAGGAAAAGGTACTGACTGAGGAAGGTTTCACTGAGATATGGGAGGAAAACCACTGGAAATGGTTTCTTTTGGGAAAAGATGCGGACTAGAGGAAAAAAATTGCAATTTGTTCTTACCAGTGTGTCCTAGGAAAATTTATACTGCTGTTTCTCACCTTTTCCCCCTCACTCTTTTGCTTTTCTGGCTTTTTGGCCCTTTCTTAAGTATGTTTTCCCAGAGGCACTACCTCCTTGGCTGAGGGGCTGGGGGGGGGGGGGGTGTCTGCTGCAGAACCAGCTGGAACCAGCTGTGTCCAGTACTGGGCAGCCCCGGCCCCTACTCACAGCGGCCGCCATGCAGCCCCCGTGGCCAGCGCCTTGCCACCGACACCCAGGACAGCTTTTTGTATAAAAACGCACACATTCTGATGATCTTGGGCCTAACAGTAAATTCATACATTCATACACAGCAACTAATTTAACAAGTTCAAGCACAGCCTATGAACCGCGTGTAAAATACAATAAATGTTCTGAAAACCTGCTATTCTCTGCTGTTTGTATAGTAGTGAAAATTATAATGTCATTCCTGCCCCCTGAGCTAAGTAGGGGAGTGGTGGGAAACAATATTCTTAAGTACATAGGAATACAAGGGTTTGACCTCTCCTTACAGACCTTGGTGTCTTTAAACTTTACAGAAATCTATATCTGTGTCAGAGCTTCATGATTCAGGCCAACCTGTACAAATCAAAAGCAATGCAGAACAATTTCATAATCTCATGGAAGTATATACAAGAATGGTATTTGTTTTAAAAAGAAGAAACAACACACCAGAAGAAATGGGTAATCCTGTTTCTTGAATTAGGTGTTCATACAATCCACTGGATTGTTGTAAACTGAATCCTGGGTATCTAACTCTCCTCATTCAACATGCTCTACCTCAGTCTTGTGAATTACTTTTTTAGCCAGGTACCTGACCTGGAGGCATTAGTGCAGTATGCAATACGGTTCCTAAAACATTATTTTGGATACATCCTGCTGACTCTTCAATATTCATAAAACATACATAATAGTATTTCCTACATCCACAAAGGTATGCAGTTTTGACGGCAGGGTATATCTGAATACCAAGTCCTATGACAGGGACACACAATGGTCTCCTTTCCAGTACCTTTAATAGGCTGTAAACTGGGGAGAGGAATGAGTGAGTTGCAAGAGAAGGGAGGGGGAACGAACTAGTCCCAGAGAGCATCATAGGCACAGATGTATGGTATGGGAGGAGGAACTGAGACCTGTCTTGATTAGTACTGCATTCAGACTTCTTGCAGATGGTTAACAATAGAAAATCTACTGGTTCTGTCCACTGTGAATAAGTAGGGACTTAATAAATGTTCTCTGCAAATCATCTTTGAAAGACAGTTTCAAATCACTACCTTGTCCTCATTTGCTGAATACAGATGAATGTAATTTTCTGCAGGATGTTTTTCCTAGTAGGAAACTAATCTCTCAAACAGCAGAAAAAAATTTACTAGAATTCAATAATTGCCTAATAAGGACAATTTGTTAATTATATAATAAGTCCTTTCCTGTTTCAAATTAATTTTCCAGTAATCCCCATATTTCTCTAACAGATGAGAATAATTATATTGGTTCTGCTGAATAACCGCAAGCCATTACATTCCTTTAGCTAAGCATAGTTTTATGAAACAGCCAAATGAACATTGTCTTTGTAACGAAGATCTGCAATTCTGAATGCTTTATAGTCTAAATAAAAAATTCTACCATTAGAGGCTGGATATTATTTCAATCAGCTAGGACTCAGGTAAATTGACTAATCATTTTCTAACACAACTAACTGTAAATTGTACAACAAGGAGTTAAAAGTTCTGAATTCCCAAGATTCCTTGTTCAGTGTTTCAGAAGCCAAATCAAGTATAATTTGCATTACTACAAAGGTGCTAATAAATATACACTGCTTCCAAAGGCTTAATATCAACTCAAATAGATTGTGTATATGCACAGCTCTAAATCACTGATTCATTTATAAATTGAAATCATTAATTCAACCACTATATTACAATAATGTGTCACATTCTAGGACTTGTGATATATTCACATGAAGGTGGATGGAGTTTGCTTTCATTATTCAATATGCTTACCCCCAAAAAATAAATGGAAAAAACAATAACGAGTCAGATTGATGTAGGTAGATGAAAAAGCCTGGCTTTTATTTATTTAGCAATAAAATAAATTTAAAAGAAAATACTTATCTAACAACACTCAGATTTTCCTTTTGTCCTCTTATCTCTCTGCATTATATTCACAAGCTTTTTTCTTGTGAAAAGAGTGAAAAGAGGGTGGTGAAAGCACCCTCACATTTATGAATGGGACCTTTGCATTAGAGCTCTCCTGTGACAGAACCATGAAAACAGACAGCCTCTACCACCCTTTGTTGAAATACCAATTTTGACTTGTTTCTCTGTTTATTCTTTGTTTTTCTTTCTCCTTCTATCTAAGTTTTAGGCACTTGGGTTCTTTCTTCTTTTACCTTATCCTCTCCCACCACAGGGCTGGGTAGGATCATGTAGGATCTGTTGGTGGCTCTGCAGAGGTTGGTCACCTTTCTTCTTGACTAAGCTGAATGTTGACAAATTAGATGTACAGCTTTGTTTAGTGAACTGCTCCTGAGTGCATGTCTTTATGGCCCACTGTACAGGGAATGTTGCAGATTCAGGAAAGAAAAGTGACTTTCAGGAACCCTTTCTTTATAACACATTTGTATTTTGTCCTACTCAATACCTTTTTTTCAGAGAAAATCCCAGATTCTACAATTCTTCCAAATTAACTTTGTTCTTTGTCTGAAACTGTTCAATTCTGATCCTTTCTTGTATCATCTCAAAGATGTTGTCATATGGAACTAGTAATATAATTTTCTACACAAAACTGTGCATCTCCTACACCTTCATGTTGTATTTCTCTCTTCATGACTTTGCTCTTTCAGATGACTACATTAGCTGCATGGTTCTCTTTGAAAGGAGGTACCACCTGTTAGAGTGATCTGTAATTTGATTATAACAGCAACACACTCAAAAAGACTTTGTTTCTATCCAGTATTTTGTCTAAGGGTCATTCAGCAATTAGTTGCTAATTTAAGAAAAGAGATGTCAACCCCATTGTTTAGTGAAATGTGAGCATGTATTTAAGACATTCTCTGAATAAATATAAGTTTAATTACACAGGTAAGAGCCTTACTCAATCAAGTTATTTGTCCCAAAACATGAACCTGCGCAGTACGTGAATAAAATCTACCAGTGCCTAGTATTTGGTGTAACAAATCTGATAACAGCATTCTGTACATGGTATCTGTGTACGTGCTCTCGTTCAAAATGTAACTCCACTAATACATGTGCAATAACATACATCAGGGCTTGACTCTAAGTTGTTTTGGCCAAAAAGTAGTGAAAAATTCAGAAGGAAGAGCTATCCAGTGAACATCTGTATTTCTACAATTTCATGAAAGCTATTTAAATAAAAATAAAACAGGACATCATCTTTGGCACTCACGATAATGCATATATGTAGTCCAAAAAGTAAAGTTAAAATCTCCCACTACAAACTAAGTGGTGATATATGCCCATACTGATAGAGATCAAATGAAAATCAAGGTTCTTTTGTAGCAAGAAGGTTTAGATCTTATACCATTGACTGATAGACAAACTCCCTTAAATAAAACTCCCCTGATGTAGAAGGTTAGATGTTAAAAGCCAGGCCAGTGCAACAGAGTTCAGTGAAATCTTAGGAATGAAATGACATAGAGTAAGTCCTAAATACAGACTGGGATGTGTCATCTGGCAGGCAAGGCTTATCTGGGTCTATATCCCTCACTAGACATAATTTGAGCTGCTGTTCTTTAAGCAAGATATCAGCTGCAAATATCCCTTACTGTAAAAGACAAACAATTCCTGTTCTGGGAGGCTTCAAATGATATTGCCCAGTTAGCAGATATTCTGGAATATTTTCCCAGTGCTGCATCTTGAAAAAATAGGTGGTAAAACTTTCAAAGGATAACGTCACTACATATCAATAATCATCTGGAAATTCATGACAGGCTTTACTCAGAACTTCTGTAACAGTGATTGGTGTGGCAGAGAACACTGCCTAAAGCCTCTGTGAGTTCAAATTGCTTTGAATCAGGACAGTTGAATGTACAGATGGATAAGCTTTGAAGAAAGAGAGCTAGATGCTTCCTTCTTGAAATGGAATGGAAACACTCACTATAAAGTAAAAGAGAGTGGAGGCTAGCAAAGATTAAAACGATAATTTACGGGCTTCTGTGATGAGATTTCTTCAACCAGATGAACTACTCTTCATCTGCACATTATGTCTGCAGAGTTGGCTAAAAAAAGCTGTGAATATGGCCATGTGGATAAGTGTTTCCAGAATGAATATTAATACTAGAAAGCCTCATTTTTATTTTTAGTTCACTTTCACAAGAATAATGGTGTTTACTTTCTGAGAGGAAAAATGCATTGCATAATCAGGGGGAACTGACACTGAAGAACAGTAGAGACACCAGAGAGTTAGAAATTGTCAGTCTTTATGGAAGACAATACAGAGGTAGGTTATGCATTACAAATCTGGAGGATGCAGAAACGTCCAGATTTCGTTTGGACGATAACTCTGGAGGGCATAGAAATATTATAAACATTCATAAGAAATGTGCTGCCTAAACTAGCTGCCATCATGATTCCATCCTGGAAAAATTCAGATACCCCAGAATAGCCAGGATGAAGTCACAAGAAAGTGGGTTTTGTTTCTTAATCTGCATAACTCATGATGACAATAGATTCATTTGATAACATGACTGATACTGATTTAATTTAAGGATGGTCAGATAAATTATATTTCCACCTCAGAAAAATCCTTTTACTGTTTGGTCAGTGTAGTATTCCTGAGGATCTACATCAGACAGCCTGACTGAAAGAGACTTTGCTCTGCATGGTATTGCTCTGCCTCCAGCTGCCACCTAGAGTTACTTCTGGAATTTTCCTTACAGGGAACAAGGGAGATGTTTTTCCTCATCTGTAGATACTGAAAAACCAACTACAGATGGACTGAGTTTCCAAATCAGCTGCTACTGTTTCAAGAGAGGCACCAAAAAGGTCTTGTAATCACTTTCCATGTCAGTTTGTTTGTTGCTAGTAAAATACCTGCTTTCTGTCCAATTTTGTACTTTCGTGTCAGAACATAATTCTGACCTCTAAGAAAAATTTTAAAAGTCAACAGATTAAAATGAATGTTGCTTTGCATTGGGGAAAGAGTATTTTCTCATTTCCTCACCCCACGTACGCTGCAGAATGCCCAGGTCTGGAAACATTTTATTGTGATGCAGAGATATGTGAAGAGGAGTCTTAAGTCTCCAGAAAGGTCAGAGCCCTTCAGCTTAATTCATTTCACTCACACCTGGCTCTGTGTCAGGTTTGCTCAAGACACAAGTGCAGTTGCAGGTGTGATGCTGACTTGTACATAAAGAGCAAATGCAGCATCCACCAAAGAACCTGTTATGCACTCTCTTCATTTGGAAGGGAGGGAAGAAGGGCAAAGCTGAAGCCATAGGTCCTAAGTCTTAGAGAAGTGCTTCATGGGGAGGCAGCAGGAGAGCTCTGTGTTACTTTTCCTAGAGAAGCTGGACCACTGAGAAATCAGGAATAGAAGAACCAGGAATTAGAGAATGAAAAAGGAGTGGGCTGACTCCATCACTCAGTGAAGGTCACTGTCTTGGGAGATGGAATTTTGGGTCCTCTTATGGAGACCGTTTTTCCATATGAGTCATTGGAGTCATCTTTTTCCTATGCCTATTACTCAGCCTCACTAGAGAGCACAACTTCCCCTGTGCTCTTCCTGTTGTGTCTGTCCCAACCAGGTATGCAAGTGCAGTAAAAAGAACGTGGGATAGGTAACAGAAGCTCTTTACATATTTGTGCTTAAGCAAAAATGGTTTATTTCTAGTCCAAGGCTTAAGACTTTGTGTCATCTCGAAGTCAAACATGCTTCCTACATGATTATTCAGTGACAGACAGGAATCAAACAAGATAGTCTACCAGATCCCACAAACAACTGTCTTGACACAATTGAATAGACATGAACATCTTAAGCCAACATATCATTAAATTATGGTTTACCATGTCAGGAATTAATAGGATTACTCTAAAAAAAGAGCACAGCTTGTTTCCTGTCACACAGGTCTTGCAGCTCCCATTCTATTGACTAATAAATCGAAAACTTCACACAGAACGTATTTCAGTTGAATACTCATATGGACAAGTTACATGCATACACCTTGGTGCTCTTCAGTTCTGTGGCAAAACCCAAATCCTGAAAGATATACTAATCAAGCTGGAAATCACAATACAATCTTTATGTTACTTTTAAATTCACTACAGGCTTTACACTATGTAAATTTAATTGAAAATTTTGCAATAGATCAATTATCCATCCCCTTTTCAGAGTTAGAAAGTTTTTTAGGTGTATTATGATTACTGGAATAGTAAAAGCTTCCCTATGTCAGGGACCTTAAAATTAATTAATTTTGTTAAAAGATTTATGACAGGTCACTGGTTCACAACTGACTTCAGTTCACAGCTGAGTAGTTCCTGTTCTTTCATTTCTGTGTACATAGCTGAAATCCACATAACTAAGCCTTGTGAACATCAGAAAGCTTTTTGCAGCTCCATGGCAAAGGGCACTTCAAAAATTAGTTCTAAGTAACCAACACCCCTGCCTGTTCTGACCTGGAACACCTGTGAAAATGAACTTAATTTGTGATAATAATGATGTATCTGTGATTTGCTTTTTCAACTTCCTGAGGCCACTTTTTGATTTGTTAACAAAGTTGCAGACAGATAGTATGCCAAGAAAAATATGGTTTAAGATATAAAATAGACATATTTGTATTAAAGAATTAGTAATTAACTGAAAAATAGTCTTGGATACATCTCTAATTCTATCTTAATTATGTAGTGTAACAATATACTTCGCTTTTTCTAATGGCTATTGTTCCAACTTTGTTTATAAAATTTAACCATGCAAATATTTTAACACAAAGAGAAGCCACTCTGATTTGACCTTTCACATTAATTGATCTCAAGAACTTCCTTGTTTTCTTATTGTCTATTAAAGCAAAGTGTTAATAAGATTATTTTACACTGCTTGTAATTATCTGTCATTTTAGTTATGCAATCTGAAAAAAAAAGTATTTTTTTTTAAACTGGAAACTTGATTATTTGATCAAATGCTCTCTAGTCCCTGTTTTATAAGAAATATTTTTTTTTCTTATTTCTTTTCTTCATCCCACTCAAGTTTGATAAACCGCTATCATATTCTCACCTTAGTCACTTTCTCTCCAAGCAGAAGAGTCCTAGCTACACAGGGACTCTCCCCTGACCTGGAAGCTATTCTTTACCATGAGTGTCTTCACCACCCTTCACTGTACGTGAAAGCACAGACTCTGAAACATGTGAGCATCCCACCGACTCATAGCAATGTTTTCTGTTCCTTTCCCAATAAAGCTAACCATTCTGCTTGCTTTGTGACTTCAGCTGAGCATTAAAAGAATGTCTTCAGAAAACTATCTACAATATCATGTTCTCTTTTATGAGTGCCAATAACTGAAGAGAGCCCTTCACACCCAGTTAAGATTATTCCCTTGTCCCTTGTTCATAATTTGCATTTATCAAAGCAAGATTTCATCTGCTAGTTTACCATCCAGCCATTCCCGACACTTCTTCATGGTCCATTTCATTCTGACTACCCTGAATTATTTGGATCATCAGCAAATTGTCATCTCTTCACTTTTTTTTCTAGCTCATTTATGCCTACATTGAAACTTGTGTTACAGGTGCAGATTTCTGTGTTTCTTATAATAATTACTGATTTATTCCCTGTGTTTTTTTCAAATACTTTAATCAGTTGTTATCCCATAAAAACCCCATTCCTGCAGTCCTGGAGCTAAGACCAGAACATCAATCACAAGAATCCTGTGCTCAGCTTCAATTGCCACATATTCCTAGGTGCCCAAGAAACATCAAATAGCAGTAAGCCTACAAACTTATGTCAGAATTTTCCCAGTCCTTTGGGAAATGAACAGTTGGGCATCCAAATCACATCAACAGAGTCCAGAAACATTGAATATTACACCTAAGATTTAGTCTTTATCTGCTGGATACTCTTGCATTTGCCTAATAATCTAAGATATGGTTCCCTTTAAAATTCAGTAGCAGCTTCCACTTTCCTTTAGCAGGTAGCCATAGGAAGAAGTTAAGGTATTCTTGCACTTTTTATTTGATGAATATGTGGATTATAGGTATGTCACTGAACAAAAATAGTGCCAAATCCAGGTCAAGGACTAGGTGCTTTCAAGTGAGTGTTCACATAAGCATCAGCAGTAAACCTGGATTTGGACCTAATCCCTAGAATCATAAAGTTTTTCAGACAAAGTCCTGTTTTCAGTGTTTCTCACTGTCTCTAAGATCTCCCATGCAGAAGAGTCTCTAATTTCTCACTGTCTCTAATTTCTCCCATGCAGAAGAGTCAACGTCTCTTTTTTGCTTTTAGGTTTTTCAGTCGTAGCTCCACAGTCAGCATTGTAACAGTATTCATCAGTATTCCAGGGTTACCCCTATGTTACTCCATTGATTTCCAGCAGTTTAACCTATACCTTCTACCTGTATTCCATTAAGAAAGGGAAATGTTGTTGATGGAAGTAGAGATATTCCTAGTCAAAAGTTTGCTCTCCTGCTGGCATCACACTAAACGAAATGTGAAACTAATACTGAAGTGATGAGGGACAGAGATTGCTAGAGTTTCAAGGGGCTGTTTTTTATTAAATGTTCAAAAAAATGTTAAAAAATCGCATTTCCACTTCAAATGTTTACATTTTGCATTGGATGAGCCTGGTTCAGTGGAACAAACACTGTCTGTCTAACAGGATGTAGACTCCTCTTGTAAAGTGTTCTGGTAAAACAGGCCCATTATCTGAGAGCCATGGGATCCATCTACTTTGCTAATCCCTCATTCTTTCGTCTTCAACCAAAGAGAATGATATTGTCCCAGCAAATGCTACTCATTCAATGAGCCTTTTCTTTGGGAGAGAGGTTATACAAAAGGAAAAAAAACA
Organism: Tyto alba; assembly: GCF_018691265.1. Lineage (NCBI taxonomy): Eukaryota > Metazoa > Chordata > Aves > Strigiformes > Tytonidae > Tyto > Tyto alba. Next base: position 11,332,308 of record NW_024881313.1, read on the forward strand.
TGTTAATCCAAACCAAACATTCTTACTCTATCAAATTTCTTCCTGCCATTGGTGTCAATGGCTGTTTTCACTAAATAAAGATTAGATATTACTTATATAGAGTAAGTAAATGCAGAATTGCAGAAGTGTTTTCAATAAAGCCAGTGTATTTGCCATCTCAGAAAAGAAACTTATTCTGCATTTTATTTCAGTACAATTCTTCCAACTAAACTGTTGGAGCTGAGGAGGCAAGCTGTGCTGTATACCTGAGGCACTATCAGAACTCTTCAATTTGTGGATAATACATGCAACTTTTAGATCAGGTTTTCTTAAATATGGGAGAACTGACAAATATTGCAGAAGCTTTAAAGAATTCACAGATCAGGTCCAAAACGGCAAAGATTTAAAGATTAGGGGCTGTGATTCTAGGAGGAAACCAGTATATCTGTTTGACCTACCAAGACCTTGGGTCCTAGTGTGAGGAAAAAATGTGTATTTTCTTTCCTCAGTGGTGAAAGAGATGGACCAGAGGCAGGAACTACTCCATTCTTGCTAACAAGCACCCTTGAGAAGAGGCCAGTGGTGTATCACTTACTTCTTCCAAACATAAAGGAAATTATGCTAGTTTAGGTGTTCCAGACTCAGACAAGCAAATGAGTAACAAGCCCCAATCAGCTACTATTCTGGAGTCAGAAAAGTCCACAGATCACCAGTGACCTGATGCAGTAATTTGGTGGGGTTTCTTTCCCATGTCTCTGGCCACCATCCTTACTGCAGTACCTGCCTGCCACCTTGTCATCTACCTTCCTTTTCAACAAAATACAATGGCCCCTCCCTCCCTCCCCCGCAGCAGCAACCCAGTTGCCCGTTACCTCTTCATCTGCAGGGGTCACCTAGCCCCGAGCCCTGCGTCACGCAGCATGCAGAGGCAGAGCTGTGGCTGACTCAGCTGCTCTGCCATCAGCTGTGGCTGCCCCGCTGCAAGCTGCCTGGCTCAGCAGCAGTGCATGCCCTTGCCGGCCATTCCTGGCTACGTTATCTGCTCGCTCAGAGCGGTAAGTGAGAGAAAATGCTCAGCAGGACATAGGAGGTCCATCTGCCACATACCCTACAGATATGTTCTAAAGGAATGTGTAAGAACTATAAGTTATGCATACAAACCAAAAGACTTCCTCCTAGGCATCTTTCCATAGCTCCACAGTCCATTCAGTTTTGGGTTTTTTTTCCTGTCTCTTTTCAAGGCAAAACTTCTAAGAGTGTAAGGACTTCAGAAATAGACTAAAATGTTGAGACAACTTTTCAAGCAATTTCTCAGTGGCAACTGAAAAGCTGAGGAGACTTTGTTTTAATATTTCATGTTTATACTGTAAATTAAATATGATACCTTATGTGTTACTCTCCATATATGAACAGATGTGTTGCCGTAGTTTAAACACTACAGTAGGTCACTTAGATGAATTAACATTTATGTGGAAAACCAAAAAGTCTATCATTCAGTTTCTGTTTATAAATAGTGCCAATATAGTGTTAATCTACATTTGTTTCCACATACCCCTCCTCCCATAACAGTTTTGAATTAATCTTGCAATTATATTTTCTGATTCTTTGTAAAGAGGGTCAAAAGGTGCAAAGCATCGCATATATCCAATAATACAGACCCACGTTCCCTCACTTTTACTTAGATTTAGTAAGATCTTCTTTTGGAAGCATGTACAATAAAAACATTAGAACTTGGTTCTTCATGACTGAATAATCACACACAAGCATCAGCTACAATTACAATTACAAAGGAGTATGTGCAAAAGCATGAAAGAAAATGAACAATAAAGAAATATCCCAGGAATAATTATAAAGTAAGTCCTGAATCATCTCCAAATAAAATCTGCTCTATATGTATTTATTAAAAGATGATGACATGAAGCACAGGCCTTCCACAACGATATTGTCCCTTAGGTTTGCAATCCATATGAGGTGCAATCCAAGAGGTTTGCGTGCTCCATATACTTACTCCACATACATGTTACATACCACTTCACCACCTGTTAGATAGTCTCTTCATATCTGCTATATAACCAACAAAAGATAGAACAACTTCCAAGTCTACTAGACAGGTATCAGCCTCTCCTCCTATGACACAAAGCCATTCCTCCTGGCAGATCCATTCTTCATTCCCAACCCAAATGATATCTCACTATTTTTCAATCTTTTACTTCCACACCACAAAGACAGTCTTCATCTTGCATAGTCCAGCACACCCCAGTCTTGCAGGACTGTGTCAGTGCAAGACTTACCATCCATTCCACACTTTTCTATGTCCTTTTACCTCTGAAACCTTTCCCTCAGATAACTAAGGACTTCCTCTGTCTGTTAGTAGGGATCGATTAACAAAATCACATAGAAGGCATGAAAAGTAGGATTTTCAAAAGCATTCAGTCTTGGCACTCAGTCCTGTCCCCACTGACATCTATGGTAAAACTCACTTGGATTTTAATGTGCCCAAACTTCTTTTGCCACAGTTTGAGAAGTGTATAACAAAATAAGAGGAGGGTCTGAAGTGATCCAGGACTTCAGAAAACTCAGAAGTCATAGAGAATGGCAGAGATAAGGGGTGCTGGAACTGATGTTCTCCCTAAACATGAGCCCATCCCTGCATGAAACTGTGAATAACTACAAACAGAGACTTCTCCCATGAATTTTAGAAAAGCCTTGAGATGTTTTTACTGTTGCTGCTAGAAACTGCCTAGCCAACAAAAGATATTGTGACAGAAATCTCATGCTTAAAGAGATTATAGATGAGGTATTTAACATGCATAGCACCTGGGATCCAGTTAAATGAGGAATGTACACTGCAAATGCTAGAGGGGATCTATTAGCAACAATGTCCTGCAGTGAGAGTACCCAGCAAGGTAAAAAAAATCATTTGTAAAATGGGTATTCCATAGAAAAAATGAATCATTAATGTGCTCCTGCTGTGCTAGGGGTATTCATGACTTATGGAGAGACAGCAGTGGTAACTGGGCTGGAGGAGGAAAACAAGGGGTCCTTTTTACAAGATTGATGGTGTTATTTTATACCAGCCAGGTATAGAGGGGGAGTAAAACCAATATGTCTAATGACAGCTCACTAGAGAGGTTATTTATGCTGTGCCAAAAGATTTCAGATGCTGAACCGAAACAGCCACCCACCGAGGAAGTGTGGAGTAAGAACAGTAAGTTGTAAGACTTGAGACTTAGTTTAGTTTCCAGGCTAAAAAGTTGTTTACTAATTGTATATAAACAGTGAGATTTGATGGGTGTTTGTTCTTTGAGTTTCTCTCTCAACGAGTATCTGATCATAGTGTAAAGACCAGACTTCATCAGAAGCTTGGCACGTGACCCAGAGACCTCAACATTTTGGAAGGTTCCTACCTCACAGTCACTACTCCACTGTATATGACCAAGGGTGAGATTCCAGCTCTAGATTCAAAAAACACCACCATTTCGGATGCTTTTATTGTAACAGTCAGACCAAAGTTCAGAACTCTTTCTGCATGTGGGAGTCAAGTCCCATGAAAATGAATGAGAGAATTCCTATCAACACTGACGAGCACTTAATCAGAACCTAAAAGGAAAGGAAACTAATTGCATACATCATCTCTTCCTCAAGTTATACTCTTTGACAGGAAGAGTCTGTGTAATCTGTGACTGACTTTCTTCCAGCATACTCTATTTTTCATTGGCTTTCTCTGGGATGCCCTTTGATAATAGTGAGTTAATGTATTTCCTGGCACTTACAGGCTTTTGAAAATTCTGACTATCTGCTTCACAGACAATTACTTAAATTCCCTAATGTTTACTGAATGTTTTTGAAACCTCTGAGGGAAAGCTTTAGATAAGGCAACGGTATTGTTGTTGTTCTTTGTCTCTGATAGCTTAATTTGGTATTTGCCTTGATGCTGAACAGAGCGTTCAGTGTATAGCTATAAAGTTTCCAGGCTTTAGAAATACTCAATCTTACTTCTTAAGCAAAAGAAGGAAAAAAAGTTGGTGTTCTTTATTTTTAACCCCCTTATGATATATGCAGTTATAAAGAGTTTCATTTTTAAGTTCCAGGAAAACAAACGTTCAGATTTGACAGCATCTCTCAATAGTGTCCTTTGAAAATGGTCCTGGGAAGGGGGACAAAATATTATTGATTTATTCCATAAGCTCACCATTTACATGAACAGGAAATATATCCCACGATGGTCTCTTATAAGAAACTACCTACAGCCAGGAAATTGAATCCATTACTTTATACTTTTCAACCTGGGATGTAGGAATTTAGATAAAGAGTGATTCTCTTTATGGAAGAACATGAAATTTTCTCATTTCCCATTCCCCTTGAGACTTTAGTTTCCTTTTTTCCAGTGCACTAATGTTGTTGGTTTTTCTATTCACTCATTCTGTCATGTCAAAATATATTAGCATTCTTTTGAAAAATTATGAACAGAATGAAAAGACAGATGCTTTCAGCATACTCATTAACTAGTTCAACAAGTCTATTTTGTTCCTCTCAGATTTTGCTTCCTGGAGTACAGGACATTAGCCATTGTCTTCTCCCAACTATTGCAACTGAAAAAGGGAAAGTATTGAGTAAAAAGATTGAATTTTTTTTTTTCCAGCATCACAACAGTATAATATAATTTCTGGTTTGCATTTATTTCTCTTAAAAAAAAAAATAATACACACATTTGTGTAAGTTTTGCAGCCCTTGAAACTCACAGCTCTGGTACATTAATTCTGGTGGTCACACATGATCAGTTTGAAAAATTGCTTTGCAGCTTCTAGCATATTTTCCTTCCTATCTGCCTTGTAGCTATCAGTGGTATAACAATACAGTGTCCACTTCTGAGCTCCTCAATACAAGAAAGACATGGACACACTGGAGTAAGCCCAGTGAAGGGCCATAGAGACGATTAAGGGACTGGAGCATCCTTGGTATGAGAACGGCTGAGAGCTGGGACTGTTTAGTCTGGAGAAGAAGCTCAGGCAGATCTCATCACTGTGTAGATGATAGATTTGTTCTCCATGCGGCTTCAATGTTTCTTGCATCAGGGCTTCAGGGTTCCTTGTGGCAGTTAAAAGGTAAATGTTTAGTGCAACGCTGAAGTTTCTAAAATAGTATCTCACAAGCACCTTCTATTTTTTGGCTGGACTGTGTTTATCCACACTTCTACTCTGAAAAGTCCAAGACCTTGTCTCAAAACAGTCACACTGAAAAATGTAATATAATCATTCAGCCACAAACAAAGCAAACTTTGTCTCCATGAGACAATCTATTAAGGAATGTCTATGAGCTATGCTTGCAAAGCAACGTCCTGCAAAACCCACCATAAGAGGTAGAGTGGGGAGAAATGTAGTTGAACTATACAGACTGGAGAAAAAAAGAAACAAACAAACAACAAACCATAGTTGATTAAGCTTTCATTTTCTGTCTACAGCTTTACTTCATTTTAGAGAAAACATAGCTGTCTTCCAGACAGCTATATCTTTCTTATTGTATTACAGGAACCTGTGATCAGATGAAAACCTGTAGGCTAAGTGTCTTCTTTTCTATGACACTTTTAGCAACTCACTTGTTTATAGCTGCATTTGCAATGATATTTCTACAGACCATTTTTTCCCTTCTGTAATCTGAATGCATTCTCAAGGACTTCAGTGAGAATTCTGTTCCTAAGCAATTACAGAATTAAGTCCCTAATGATAAAGTTGGAACACAGGTCTCAAAAAAATACAATTATATACAGAGCTGAGACTGAAATTCTGTGCTGCCTTGTACTGTGTAAGGCATAAACCAGACAGCAAAATAATTAATATTTCAGAACCTATCCAAGTTATCTGCTATTCAGTTTTCAACTGCTTTTGATTTAATTTCTTAATCCTTTGGACCAGAAAGCTATCTGATAATATGCCTAAGAAATAAGTAATGATCTATACTGTAACAGTTATAAAATGAATTACAATACTATATGGAACATTCTGTAAATAATATAGTTTATTAAAGATTCAAAATTGCATCACAGGTACCACCAAAGAAACAAGAATAAGAAGAAAACTGAAAAACGTTAGGAACAAGGAAAGTGGGCTGAAAACAGCTGTGGAAACAAATAACATCTCTACAAATAATATTTTTAATGTCATCTTCCAATTCTTTTATGTATAGCAATATCTGCTTGAGGCAGTGCAGAAGGGTGCAAATGAATATATCCTCAGCATGCCAGCTGTTGCACTACAGTTAGATACGTTATTTTATGTCAGGCAATATTTAGGTTTATAAGAAACCTCCACACATTGTTTTGGAATAGGTGGCTCAATGGGATTCCATTGCCAGGAGCAGCAAGATCGAATGTAATATCTTGGATTACATATTACCAACCCATATTGCAGAAGCAGGAATTAAACCTACAGTCAAGAACAACAGGATGCAGAGGCAATAATCCCACTCTTTGAAGTCACCCTGCTGGTTCTTCTTAAGCAAAATTAAATGGCTAGATATTCATTAAACTCTTCAAAACATGGTAACTTGCCAGGTCCACTGACCACACTTGATTTGGGTGGGTGGGCACCTCAGTGAGAAATCTGATTAGTAGGAGATAGCTCAAAAGCCTCAATGAAATGTTTTGTGAAAAAAGACAGACCTGCTGTGCGATATTGTTATATCTCAGCCATGCCCTGCTGGGATAACAAATAAAGCAAGAATAGTTATAGCTATAAAAATATGCTTTTTGATTACAATGCAGCAAAAGGTTTAAACTTCTTTTAGTGACGGCACTCAACTTTAATTGTGCCAACATCACCAGGAGGATGAAAGCCTGCTGAATGATGAAAAGAGCCATAGTTTTCACAGTTTTAAATGTGGCTACCAAATATGTGGCTCCACTCTGGCATGACAAAGTTCCTGGCCATTTTGAGTTTTTCTATCTGGGAAATTATTTCTTCCATATCAAGATGGTTATCTGATTGGTATGAGTATGGCAGAATTTGGACTGTAAAAGAGCATAAACTTTTGAATATACACACTAGTAGGCTGATGTAAAACTATGTCTCATGTACTGTCACCTGCAGTGTGCTTTTTGTCATAAGACAGGGTATATTAGGGTGCAGATGAACAACTTTAACTCATTTTCTTAAGTGCTTTGACCAATTTAACTTGTACTCCTGCATTGTCAAACCTTTGGGCTTTTGACACTCATTTTTGAAAGTTTTTGAAGAAAACAATACAAAAATACCTCTGTGAAAAGCTATTTTAAAACCTAGTGTCCCTTAGTGTCCCTCCTGCAACTGCTGATATGTCAGTAAGAAAGATAAAGGCATAAACAAGAAAAAAAGGTGCCTTAAGCTCCTACAACAGATTTCACCTGTCAATACACGGCATTAGGGAATACCAGTAACTCAGTGGACCCTGTCCGAGTTCCCTTCCTCCTTTAACTGTCACTGTAGTCTAACATTTACTGTCAAATTAGATCCAGACTAGATAGGGCCAGTTTTACATTCATTTCTTTATTAGGTTCTCTCCGAAGGAAATCACAGCAGTGATGAAAGCTTGAGTGAACACTATTATTGAAATTCCAACAGCTGCATCAAGGCAAAAAACATAGCAACTAGGAAATACTCTTAGGTATGTCTGTAGTTCACTATAGACAAAAGGAAATTTGTCATGCATTGAAGTGTTGGAGCTTTAATTGCCTCTGGCTGCATGAGCAAAGCTGCTGAGAAAAATCAGATCCTATAGAAGTACTGTTGGAATTTGGCCCCTCCAAATGTCCCATTTAACAGCTTTTCTACATCATTTGTGAGTTAGGTCTCTAAAGCTCAGCTTGTGAAGGTTAACTTTTTTGTCTCTAGTTTCTGTCCGCAGGAAATGGAAGTACAGACTTTTTTTAGCAAGATACACAATACACTTGCAGACCTGGACACAGAGGAGAAGTGTTAGAAATGTTGTCTTTAATAAGATGTGGAAGGTGACCTTAAGAACTGGGAATACACTTTCCTCCTGAAGACCTAGGGTAAATCAGAAATGTAGAAAAAGCCCAAGACTGCAATCCCTAAGGAGACTGCTGAGTTTTCAACTTAAATAAGGAATTATCTCTAGTTTGGCAACCTAATGAAGTATTTAAGCCACACTTTCCCCGCAGCAATTAAACCTGTAAGGGAACCCTATTCTAAAGAAAGGAGCCCACTCTGTTAGCACTAGAACCTTACATGATCTAAACGCTGTAAATCATTAAGTCATAACCAAAAGGAACTCAAATATATTTGGTTGAAGCACCAGCTGAAGTGATGTCCTCATTTAATACTTAATGTCTATAAAAAATGTTTTCATATTTCTTCAAACACCCAGAATTGATAACATTGTATCTACTTTGTAAGCAGTTAAAGAGAAGATATGGAATATTATATTAAAACCTACAGACATCCTCCTTTGGAACATGAAGACTGGACTGTTAAGAACCTTGTCTGGGAGACTCCATTTCAGGACTGATTAATTCAAATGTGTTTATGCTATCTACATGTAGATGTAATGTTAGATTGGTAAAAGCCTTAGACATTAAGTTAAAACCTGTCCCATTATCCTCCTAGCCACACTGCAAATGTCATACGCAGTTCTCTCTAGTTGTTCCTGAGAACCCTCTCTTCTTCCCTCTGTCTTGTGATTTGGTAGCATGCTTCTAAATGCAACCTCAGTTTTTGTACATAAATAAAATAAGATTGTGGTTTGCCACTGAGTTGGCACTTCAGGGTAAAGTCAACAGGGCAAACTTTGCTGAATCTTTTATTGACCCCTTGTTTTGTTCAACTGTAGAGGTGGGAAACTTGAGAGCTTTGAATATAAGAAATGTAGACAGCAAATAATCACATATTGTAGACTTGTAGGGCCATGAAAACACTTTGCCTTCCCCATGCCAATGCCACCTTGGGACTCTGGAAATTCAAGTACATGCAATACGAGTTTCAGTAGAAGATTCAGATGAACACGTAGGCAGTCCCTTGCAAAAATGAGGCCCTACTTTCCTCTTTCTCCCATTCTGATGTGTATTTGAGAAGGTGAAACCCTAATACATGGGACTTTCCACAGAAAATAGACATGACATTAAAGCACACAGTAGTGAAGGTGGTGTTTCTGTGTGGTATGTTTCTTTTCTCCTCATTCAACAACATGAACTGTGTTGGCATCTATGACTAGAACACTAGAAGGTTTAACATACTTGTATAAAACTTAAGGTAGACAGTTATGTTTCCGCTTATGAGAATCAAGAAATAATTTTATTTTCTTTGAGGAGAATAATACTGATACTGTTCATAGTGATAAAATAGCTATTCTGTTGATTCTGTATGTGATCTGAGGGAACATAACGTCATGTATTATATTAATTTATTATTGTGATAGTACTTGTTTAAGTCTACTCCTCATGCTCTATTTTTCCTGTCAAGGTTAGCTCACATGCTACTAATTATACTCTTTAATTAAGTTAAATTTTTAACTGTGTCATCAATCAATTCTGAGAAATTTAATTTTCTGTAACAATGGCTTTAGGAAACTGGTACCATATACAGACAGAATATCCATTAGCATATGTAAATGGAAAAACATGGAAAAGAAGATGAGACCTGTCTGTGGGCTCTGAAATTATCAATCTCCAAGACAAGATAAAAGAACAGCTTCCCTGTGGGAGACAATGACTTACTTCTTCATGATAGTTATTTAATGTCAATGTACTTTATTCAGATAATAAATAAGAGGAGTTCCCTTGAGCCTGATTGCTTGTATAATGTGTTTGCATATATAATTATAAAGAGAATGAAAAGCCAAGCCGCTGTGTGAGGAAGCAAACGAACTTCACCATCCACCAGCTCTTCCCATGTTGTTGGCTGCTCACTTGCACAACTGGCAATGTGTCTGTGGCTGACAGTTTTTCACCTGCAGGCTGAATTATGACACAGTATTGAACTTCATTTCTTTAGCAAAACAATCTTTTAAAAAAGTTGTATGACTTTGTTCCTAATAGAAGATGTTATTAGTACTTACCTAAAAGGGTCCAGTAACCCCTAATTCAAGAAACTAAAAGAATCTTTAAGGACTGACCCTACAGGACAATTGACTACAAGCTAGATAGCCACCACTGCCTTCAGCAGATTTCAAGTGAGATTGATTCTGCTTGAAGATAAGAATACAATAATCTTAACATCACAATTCTGAAAGGCACATAGTACCTGATGTTTAAGACATACAAGAATAAATTAGATACTAATATCCCCAAAAAGCTGTTTAACTTACAGTGAACAGCTAGATATTTATATTTAGCTAGAGATTCAAAATTTTGAAAGTCTGGCCCACAGTCCACACTGTGTGAAAGTCAGAACAAAGATAGTGCATTGTTTAAGTCCTATTAAACCATCCATATGTAACTGTAATGATAAACAAGATTCATGCTGACTTCTGCAGAAATTACTCTCACACTGCATGCCTTCTCTTTCTACACTATCAAGTTATTCTGGTATACATCAAATATCTAAAAACATGGTTTGGAAACTCAGGCAGGGGAAAAATAGTGAATAGCATACATCTAAATCTAAAACCTGTAAAAATAGGATCCTTTTCCTAACTGCTTCCTTCTTTGGGAAACATACATGAGAAGGAGAAGTTACGACTGACAAGTTATTTGCAAATATGAAGCCTTTGCTGTTTGTGAGCAATCACTGTTTACTAGGGAAAACTGGGCAAATTGACAGAAGTGTTTTGATGTAATAGCCTAGTATCTTTCTAGGGAGTTAGGATGTTAGACAGAGCAAAAGTTCTCTGTCTCCCCCAGAAAACAGTTACAACTGATGCAGCATTTTTTGGTGGAATCCAGGGCCAAACACTTATTAGCAATCTTATTGTACAGGGGCTCACTGGGATGGAGTTAATTTTTCTCATAGCAGCCCATACAGTGCTGTGCTTTACATTTCTGACCAAAACAGTGTTGTTAACACATCAGTTAACACTACACTTTTGCACAGCATCGAGGCTCCATCTCCAACTACCCCACCAAAGGGTGGAGTACTACCTACTACCCCTACCCCCGTAGGCTGGGGCTGGGCAAGAAGTTGGAGGGGACACAGCTGGGACAGCTGACCCCAGCTGACCTGAGGGTGTGTATAAAATGTTCAGCAGTAAAACTTGGTGGGAGTTTTTCTAAAGTAGCCTTTGCTCAGAGACTGTCCAGGCATCAAGTCAGCTGGTGGTGAGTGATTGCTTTTGCATCACTTGATTTTTCCCTCTTTTTCCTCTTCACTTATTAAACTGTCTTTATCTTGACCCATGAGTTTTCTCATTTTTGATCTTCTAATTCTCTCCTCCATCCCACTGGAGGAGGACTGAGTGAGCAAGTGGGTGGGGGCTTGGATGCCAGCTGTGGTCAGCCCACCGTGCTTACTTAGCTAAAAGTCTTCTGTTCTAGCTTCTAGCTTCCCTGTTTTATTGTTTGAGATTGTCAGCCTCAGAATAAGTCATGATGAAGCTGTCAGGGACCACAGGCTTAGGAAACCTAGTCTCCTAAGCAACCTGTCAGGTGAAGAACCAGATTATTGCTTCACTGAAATTTCACAGAAATGAAGCATTTTTCATCAGGACAAACTGTTTTGTTGGAAGTTTTGCCAACCTGCTCTAATACGGACTAGATTTTTCTTCTGCCATGTATTCACAGACCTCCTGGGAGGAAAAGGAAGAAGCTGAAAATAAACACAGCTGGGGACCTAATTACTGTATAATTGTAGACCTGTTCATGTTGATATTTTGGTGAGCCTTAGAATGAATGCAGCTTAGTTATCTGTACCTCACTGGAATTTTATGTCATTCCATCAGAATATTTCATCTGGCTTTTTGGCCAATGAAATCCTGAGCCCTCTGCCATCCTGCCCACACCAAATATGAAGGGGCACACAGTTATGTCCTGTGGCCTGATTTTTCCCCTTCCATACTTTTCTGGATATGAAAGGCAATAACAGTTCTAACAAAGCAGTCACTACATATTATGGATCTCCTCATGAATCACATACAGCAACAATTAATGAAGTTCCTTTTCAAGCAGAAGTGCACATGAGAATATGCATTAATTACTAATGAACATGGCAGCAGATGCATGTTTAAGATGATCAAGGGGAATTAAAATATGTATACCCAAAGTTGAAGTCAAGGATATAACCAAAAGATTTCATAGACAGAGAAGTATACATCTAGCTACAAACAATGATACAAGTCAGGTTTCTATAACGATATCTTATTTTACCACACAACTCAAAATCAGAGAAGGAAGTTTTGACTGAGTAGAGACAACAGAAAATTTGACAGTTGCTTCTAGCCCCAAAGCACTTCAAATACAGTAATACTAATCGGAAAATTTGAGCTTTGTTGTTAGATTTGCTAGATTTGCTATCTCATAGGTACAATGCTTAGAGACAATAACCATGGGGAGACCATGACCAGGACTTAAAGATAATAACCAGGGGACCGTGATTTCAGGGTTTCTTCAGGAGATAAATCCTTGTGATAATGATTGTGAAAAACTCATAACGGTGTGGCTTAGTACTAATACTTTTCAAAAGGCAAAAATCCATTCTTGCTCTCATCAAAGGTAATATCAAAACTACCGTTAATTTTAGCATAGACAGAAGTGTATTTTAAGTAATGGAGAACTTAGTGGTACATTCACAATATAGCTCAACCAAGACACTACAAGAATAATCAATTACAAAAAGAAATAACTGTTTACAGAACTTTAATCCTCTTAAATATTTAAGGTAGAGGCAAAGATAACTAAAATATATAGAAACATTCCACAGGGGCATCAGAGGCTGAACAAAATTTTGTCTCCAGTAAATTCAGTTGCTGCTCATGTTGTCATAAAGACAAGCAGTGACTAGAATATGCGCTTCCATACGAGTAGTAACAGCTGAATGACAAGATAAGCTGTGAAGTATCACATTGCTTCATTCAGTAAGCAGGCTCACCCATTTGCTGAGCCCTGTGCTAGAATCCTTCATCAACAAACTGTTTTTCATCAGTGCTGGAAGCAAACCACCACTCAGTCTGTTTGTGCTCATGACCAAAAGAAAAGATGATCAGGAAAACATGTACCCTGGAGCAACATTCTGCATTTGACTTGGTCAAGAAAACAAGCCAGTTTCAAAGCCATCATTATTGTCTAAAGATCATCATTAAAGCTGTTTCTTAAATTGCATCCTTCACAAGAAGCTACTTGTGCTCCAAATCCTTACAGCATTCTTTATGCTTTCAGCATTTCTACTTAGCCCCATTTAGAAAGAGCTTTTGAGATACATGAAAAGTTGTCATAGAACTTTGATTTTTATTTTTTTTTAAGTATAAGGTCCTCAACTAGTTAAATACTGACAACTAAGTAAAAGAATGCTATATAATAGGTTAGGAATGGTTTTCACATATGCTAAGTATTCAGACTTTTATTAAAGTCAATTCCAATTATAGCAATTCAGCATATTATGTTTTTGCTTTCTAGGGAAATGAAATCACTATATGGGGTAACCTCCATGCCCAGTCACTGCTTTCACCTAGCTTTAGTCTAGAAAATCACACAAAATTAGAGCTGTCCCTATACCTATAATAAAAGAAGTCCTGTCAGAGTGACTTTAAAAACCCTGTCTTTAAACTGAGTCATAAAATCTAAAAAAATTAATGCTTTTTCTCACATCTCATTTCATGTGGGTTTTTTATTTAATGGGATTTTCAGTCTTTAAGGTTATTTCAAATATCCCATTCTTTAAATGATGTTAATACTTTGCTCCATAATTGCTTATAGTGGAATAATTTAAACACCAAGGTGTGTGGGGGAAACATGCTGATACTGTTCCAGGTTTGTGGCAGCTCTTTAAAGAGCCTGAGGATCCTCCAGGAGATGGTGATCAGAAGGGAGAAGAATTACTTCATGGCACGATGCTGCTGCAGCTCTGTACACATCATTTATATGAACTGGAAAGTTTGTAATCAAAATGTTTGTTCTTACATTTCTGTAAAATGTGAGCCTAAAATGCTCTGTCTATTTGAGAAAACATGACAGAATTTGTCCCTGAGATACTTTGTTTGCAACTGCTTCTAGAGACAATTAACCTTTCTGTCTGAAACATTCTCATCTTCTACGTTTTTACAGAGGAATATACACAAGACAAACATTTTAAGAGGAGGAAAACCCTATCATACCAACAACAAAAATGTAGCTTTTATTTCATTATCACACTGCTGTGAGCAATGGCATACATCCAGTTTTTTTGTTTCTATTTTGTTTTGGTTTTCTGGAGTGTATGTTTGAAAAACCCATGATAGCAGAGCTTTTAAAAAAATAAACAGATGTTTTTATTTGCTAGTGCAAATGAGTCTCAGTGGCTTACAGCTATCTCATCCAGGGTTTCTTTTTTTAATGGCTTTAATGTTTATTTAGTAAGATCTTATGGAACTCTTTTTACTGAAAACTACCTCCAGAACGACCACTGGAATAATCGCAAACATGCATGCACACACGCAGGCGTGCAGTCCCCTCCTCTCAGTCCTGCGGAGTTACAGCGTGGCACATCTTCCGTCACGTCTGCAGCGCCAAACGGCCGTGCTGCAGAGCGCGAGGTTAGCGCAGAGCCCAGGCAGGAGAGCACGTCTTCCTACCGAACTGCTGGCAAAACACGCTGTTCCCCAGCAGCTTAGGAGTGTTCCTCTAAATAGCCTTGATGATTTCTATTAATCACTTGGCTCCTCTAGAATCTGTTACAAAAACTTCATGAGAAGGTAAAACAGTATATCCTTTGTGCCAATATTAGTGAGAATCTATAAAACCTATCTAGTGATTTACGATCACTTTATTTAAACACAAGCGCTTTGCAGGTATATTCCAGTACTTTGTCTTCATTCATGGAGATATGTCTAGACAGTCATTGCTATTTTGCAAGCTTTAAGAAAAATCCACCAAATTTATAAATATTATTAAAACTAATGAATTCGCATTTATACATTAAGCTCACAGTAAACTGTAAGCAATTTCTTGTCTTCATTGAAAGATGTGAATTTTGCCATGGAACAAGACACAAGGTCTTGTACATGAAGCTTGATTATTGTACTTACACATAGCAATGTTTTTCACCATTTTAAAGTCACTAATATGCCCTATTAGACTGACATCTTGTTAGCTACATTTTATTTTTACTTAAATAAATTTCCACAGATTGGAAAACCAGCCTTAAAATTTAATGTGCAGAGAACAGCTCCAGAGTGAAATTACAGCTGAAAGAAAGGGCCTCTGGATCAACAGGTTTAATGTTTTTATTCCAGTGGGCAATGTAACTGCAGTGTTTGAAACTTTGAAGACATCTTTGTAGAAACTTGAAGATTTTCACAGACATTAGTAAGATTGCTTTGCAATAACTGATAATGCTTTACTCAAGCTACCAAAAAGTCCAGAAATAATTGCAGAAAGTATTAAAGATGCTGAATTTTCAAAATCTAACAAATAAAGCCAGTTAAATAATTTGGAATGAACTCTCTTTGATAGAGGAAGATCAGGTTAGGGAACATTTAAACAAGCTGGACATAAGTCCCATATTTGGGACTGGGTGGGATGCAGCCATATGTGCTGAGGGAGCTAGACAATGTCTCAATTACCTTTGAAATGTCACGGCTGTCAGGGGAGGTTCCTGAAGCAAAGCAAATGTCTCCACTGTCTTCAAGAAGCACAAAAAAGGACAATCCAGAAACAACAGGTTGGTCAGCCTCATCTTGAACCATGGGAAGGTGAAGAAGCCAACCATCCTGGAAACCATTGGTTGGGCAGAGTCAGCAAGGATTTATGGAGGGGAAATTATGCCTGACCAGCCCGACGGCCTTGTACAGCAAAATTACTAGTTCAGTGGACAAAGGGAGAGCAGTGGATTTTGTATATCTCAACTTTAGCAAAGCTTTCAACACTGTCTCTTTTTACCTCCTCATAGACAAGCTGATGAAGTATGAGCCAGATGAACTATGAGCTAGAGAAACAGACAGTGACATGAACTTAAAATTGTCTGGACTGCTGGGCTCAAAGGGTTGTGATCAGTGGCACAATGTCCAGCTGGAGGCCAGTGGTTAGCGGTGTATCCCAGGGGTCAATACTGGGCCCAATACTGTTTAATACCTTCATTCACGACCTGGATAATGGGACAGAGGGCACTGTCAGCAACTTTGCCATTGGGAAGAGTTCCTGAGGGATCTCAACAGGCTGGAAAAAATGGGCAAACAGGAATCTCACGTTCAGCAAAGGGAAATGCAAAAGTCCTGCCCCTGGGAGGAATAATCCCATGTCGGGTGTGCAGGCAGAAAAGCAGCTTTGCAGAAAGAACCTGGAGGGTCCTGGTGGACAAAAAGTTGGACATGAGCCAGCAACGTGTCCTTGTAACAAAGGCGGCCAACAGCCCCTGGGCTGCATTAGGCAAAGTGTCACTAGCAGGTCAAGGGAGGTGATCCTTCCCCACTACTTAGCACTGGTGAGACACATCTGGAGTCCTGTGTCCAGTTCTGGGCTCGCTGGTGCAACACAGACATGGACATACTGGATTGAGTCCAGTGAAAGGACAGGAAGAAGATTAAGGGATTGGTGCATCTGACATATGAGGAGAAGCTAAGAGAGATGGGACAGTTCAGTCTGGAGAAGGGAAGTTTCAGGGGGATCTCCATGTGTAGATACCTGATGGAGGGGGAGTAAAGAAGATGGAACCAAACGCTTTTCAATGGTGCTCATTCAAAGGACAAGATGTAAGGGGCACAAACTGAAATACAGTAGGTTGACAGTGGTCAAACACTGAAACAATACTGAAGGACCTATTTCTCCCCTTTGCTCAGTGTGGCCACTTCAGAAGTCTTTCAGTCTTTGGTTTCTGCAGAGGTATCCAACTGAGCATTATCCCTTTCAAACCCAAGGATCTGGAAACCTTTCCAGAGCAGGCAACCTGCAGGACTGCAGGTAAGGAGGGAAGACTGAACTGATTTCATGGTGCTACCTCTGTTCTGTGATAAGGGCGAGGACTGAATTGCTGGACAATACTTCCAGAGCTATCAGTGTAACCTTTTTGTGATTCACAAAGGCTACACAAAGAAAAAGCTATAATTTTCTTATGGAGGGCTTAAAAGATCTTTGCAGAGAATTGATAATATCAGGTGATATAGGTCATAAACACAGACAAAAAAACCCTATATATTAAAATTTGCTGTCTGTAATGTGACTTACACTGAACACAAAATTGAATGGCATCACGCAGTAAAAACTGTGCATAGATACTTTAGACAGATTTACAGTTTAAACCACAGGACAAAACAATAAGCCTCTTATATCCATCAATATTATTATGCATCTTTTATATGGGAAAAGCACATGTGTATGTATTTACACACACACAGAGACACAGACACACACAAATGTATATTCTTCATATGCATCCATAGACATATATATTTATATATAAAACATATATACACACACATAAGTTATGATGAACTGCTTCAGACCAGCATTGGAGGGAGGCCTAGAGAAGTAGAGATGAAATTTAATATGAGAAATAAAAAAGGAGTATTTAGTGCGTTTAACTTTTTTCTAGTTTGTACACTAAATGCTAGTCAATGGTCTGGAATACTGAAAATTGTCTTGAGATTTGCTTAGCAGGCAGAATACAGAGACGCACTGGATAATTTATAGACCTGGCCAGATACCAAAATATTATAAAATTTCCAAAAAATGGGAGAAATGTTTCAAGGAATATTTGGCAACTCCTTCCCCTGCTTGCTTTTTTCCCCAGCAAGCTTCTTCTGGTCATTACCATGTCTACATATTTAAGTGCATGAGTACACACATACATGCTATGGAGATTAGATCACCCAAACAAGATGAGAAATCCCAGATGCAAGCCATGGATGTTCTTCATTTATACATAAAAGACAACCCCTTGGGGAATCTAACCACTCTTAAATTGCAAAACATTTAATGGAGCAGAGAGGATGAGGATCTTGATCCTGCAAACACTTAAATATGTGCTGCAATGTAAGCTGTTAAATAGTCCAAAGAAGTCAAGTGTGTAAAGCTAAGTACATAATTTAGTTGCAAATTGAGGGTCTTAAAACACTGCAGAATGTATTGCTATTAAAACTTCCAGTATCTTTTTTTCCTTAGCAGTACCACACAAAGGAGGAAGATATAATCACAGCTGGAAAATCTTTTAGCAGAATTCTTGTAAAACCAAAGATTACACCCAGAAGGGGCAACTGTCATAACTTTTATGTTCACAGATGCCAAAAAGATGCTGGTGGTCTCGGGATTATCTTCTAATACACAAGGCTCCAGTCGATGAACAGCAGGAGGTCTGTTCTTAGTGCAGGAGCAAGTCTGGAAACAGAGAGGTAAGAGCAGCACTAAGAGTCACAGATCTACAGAAGGGGAATTTCTAGTTTTACAAATCAGCAAATGCAGTATCTCTAGATTAAACCTGTATGATCAAAGAGAAAGTATGTGAAATAAGGTCTGACTGATTATATTGCCTTTGAAGAGGGCATCTTTTAAACTTCAGTAAATGTGCTGTTAATGGGTTGTGGAGTTTAAAATGACCCTTCATCCTCAAAATACATGAGCTGGCTTCTATATATGTGGGAGTACTCTGAAAAGAGAAGCCAAGGAGATTATCAAGCACTGACTGGGAGAGAAATGCTACAGAGGACATCTCCTGCTTAAAAATACCTTTTTAGTTCTAACACTGTCATTATACACACGGCAAATAACCACCTTTTTGTCTTCCCTATATTATCTATGTAGACAAAAATTAACAGATTTTAAACAGCCTGTTCCTTTGTAATATAAGTAAACTCAGACCAGTCTAAATACCACGGAATGAAAGAAAGGAAATGTTTTATTGCATTGATCACTTTTACTTCTAAATTTCTGAGCAATAATCACTTTAGTTTAGTAACTAAACAGATCACATTTGCTTTACAACAGTTAAAGAACAGCACTGATGAGGATAATTACTCTTTTAATCTGAATGCAGAAGGCATCACCTTGGAATAGTCCTGGTGGGACACAGTAGATGCATTTGAGATACATGTTGTCTATCAATCTGTACGTGAAGCTTTAAACTGTGATATTTTACATTTTCACAAGGGACTCATAAGCATTCATCTCCATCATATTTCAGGGCAGGTTACAAAACAAATTTTTAACAGGTGTTTAAGGAGTGTTGAAGATGTGGGAAGTTTTATTATCCAGTGTTTTTCATTAGCTCTTGCTTTGATTTTATATCTGTGGGCTGTATTTTGAATTCATTACAGTTGATCCTGCAAAAGTATTATATGCAATGGAAAACTAAAACCACACAGACAGGACTGAAAGAAAACCAACATAAATGCAAAGCCTTCTCTCCCTAATTACTGGAACTGTATTAAAATCATATAAACCCTATGACCAACAGTGGGGCCCCACCAAAGTAACTGGGACTATTACAACACCAAACATTTTCCATTCATTTCAACCTTTCTTCCCCAACTTGCAATCAGACATTGCTGTAGTATAACAGTATAATTTGGCTCTGCTTCTTCGAGTTTTTTTCTGGTATCTTTTATGATGATGTCATCGGACAGTTTCAGCAATGACCTGCTGAAAGCATTCTTTAGGCCCATGGGTGTTCTCTGAACCATATAGCAAAGGACTTGAAAACTGAACAGTATTACAGACCAACAGGCCTAACAGGAGATTATTAATAATAAAATAGATTTATTTAATTTTATATTTTCATACCTCAGGCTCACGAAGAAGAACACTTGGAATACTAGTAGTAGTAGGATAGCTCTATGACTGACAGTAATACAGTATTTCTGTAGCTCCTTATAGCACATCAGCTCAAAGCTCTTCCAGGTGATGAATTTCACGTAATTGAAAATTGAGATACAGCAAGAAATAGGACTGTGTTTTACCAGCACTAGCCTTTCTATTGCTGACAGAAAAGACACAGAGGTTCATGGCTTTGTTCTGTTCACTTATGAAAACCTTAGGCATTTGTCAAAAGCACATTTCTTCATCAGAAAGAGCATGGGCTACTCACACATCTTCTGAATATTTTCAAGTTTGAAGGAGTGTTGTATGATACTAAATAGATGAGGACTTGATGTTAGTAATTATGTCAAGGACATCCATACAATAAAATAAAGACATACAATTCTAGCAATAGCACTCAATATCTTTCTTTTTATCAGTTACATATCCACACAGGTACATTGTTTAATACGTCCACTTATTTTAAAATTAGTTTTAGTTAACTAATACTTTGTTATTGCTAGATAGAAATCAGAGGGTTTTTATCCTTATAAAATATTTGGTGCAGTATAAAAGTAACATCTATGAAGTCAGATAAAAGATAATATTTTCTTTACAGCAAAGGAGGTAAGATTCCCCAGCAGATAGGAATAATGAGACTTTGCTTAAGGAATTAAAAAGAATTCACCCTTAACTCACCCACTTACATGTTTTCTGAAACACAAACAATACCCTACCAAATGTAACAAGTTAATCATGATTCCCATTTGTCAGGATCATAGATATAAACATAGCAGCTCTGAAGCCAGACAGCTATGATACAGAAAGGCTGCATTTTTAACTGAGAAAAATAAGGAATTATGTTATAACCATGGGTTTTGGGGAAGGATTAAGGTAGAGACAAATGTCTACAGAGAGTCTGTGTAGGAGAGGCAATTTAGGGGAAACTGATACACTACATCCTTGTGCTAGATGGAGAAATTAAGTAGCTGGGTTTTTTTGAGTTTTTTAGTACTACTTCCGTCTAATTTTTATTGCTGAACTTATTGTTTTATTTATTATTGACCTGCATAGTCATTGGAACAAAACTTGTATGATAAAGAAAGATGCCACAAGGATTTGGGTTTTTCCCCACTGACTATCTGGCTTTCATTCTCAGATCTATTTACAATCTATTTCTAAAATGACAAAACTGAGATTATTAACAAGATTAAATGTCAGAATACAGAAGTTACATTTTCTTTATCTTTACTCAAATCTCTGCCTCCATAAGCCATCTCAGTATCTCACACAGTTCATATAAAAATTCCTAACCATAGAGGAAGAAAGGTAATGGAAGAGAAACTTCAAATGACAGTAAAACTGAAGAGAGTATTTAAATCAACATTATGATAGAAAGATGTTAAATAAAAAAACAAAAACAAAAACAAAAAAACCCATAGCACTTACCACAGTTCCTTATACTACCAATAAAATGACAATCTTTTAAACTAATCTAACTGAATTAAATTAGTTTCTCCCTTTCATTTCTAATTGTCATCTGGAGGTAACTGAAGCTCATGTATCTGTATTGTTATCAATACAGCTGTGCTATTGTTCATAGGTTTAAGATTTGATCCATTACCTATAAAGCAGATTGTCTTCTGGCACTGAATTCATACAAATGTTGACACCTCATTAAGAAAAGCTACCTTTTAAAATTTTATTTATAAAATTTAACAATAATTACATCATACAGGGAAACCAAATAATCATCTGGTTTTTTGCCGGAAGATTTTCCTTTAAACAAATTCTTGACTGCAGTTTCAGACCTCTATTTAAATTACTTAAATGAGGCTTTTGCACTTTTATCCTGAGATTTTTCTAGAATTTTTTTTGCTGTCTCTTTCAGAACCTTTCCGAGAGCTTTCCTTTCTCAACATTTCTGTTTCTTCCTTGTTTTAGCTTCAAAACTTGAGGTTCCTTTGAAATGCAATGTTAAATGCACATTGACAATCCAGATCCAAACTAAATCAAACAAAAACAAACCAAACCAAACTAAACCAAACCAAAGAGCATCATTAATGACTCCTTGCAGTACAGAATTGGTTGAGAGCCTTGCTCTCTATTTCTCTACTGCCTGTACCCTAGGGTATCTTATTAACAGTTTGACTCAAAGAAAAACCTTTCCTAACTTCAAATACTGTGATTTGTTTAATACTGAAAGTATAAGCAAAACACCCCAAACCAGATCTCGGAGACATTAGTACCACTTTGCCTCTTTACCATCAGTTTCTACAGAGATCCTAGTAAATAAATTTTCTGTGCAGAGTGTTTATGAAATCTATGTCTTGTCATTATTTTTTTATAATTAGGAAACACTTTGCACTGGTAAATTTAAACCAATTTAGTCAGAAAATGTGGGAAAGTAAATAAAGTATAAATCTGACAAACTTGTAAAATGATAAACAGACCTGATGTCAGAGGCTTTGCTGTAACTTCAGTGCCTAGAGTTGAATTGCCCTCCTTTCCTTGGATACAAAAGTGTGAATATACACATGTATATACTCTGGAAAGATCTGGATATCAGCATCAAATTCAGTCTCAGGCAAAGCCTATGCAAAGACCTCTCCTAGGGGCACTGAAACAAGCCACAGGGACCACAAATGTTGATCCCAACCTGCATTGGTTTGATTGGGGATTTTCTTAGTAGCTTGGCTTTGTTTTATTTTTTCTCCCTTCATATGCCAGTAACAACAGATGTCAGATTAAGTCATGCTCTGTTCTTTTAACCATTTTAAAAACCAGTGGTGTTAACCTAAAAATTCAGATGTCCAGACCATTAGAGAGGGAACAGGGCAGTAGACAGAGATTGTCCTTTCAGTTTCTTCAAACTACAGATGATAAAAAACATTTTCATAAATTGCTGTGCCAAGAAAGTGCTAACTGCAGTGAGATGTCTTACTCTTATCCAAGAAAAGTACATAATTTTATCTGGGGAACAGGCAGGAAACATATTTTCCATTAGTGTGAGGCAGGGGAAATCTGTATTCCTCTAAATACTTGTTTAAAGCCTCGACAAAGCCCAATGGAAAATTCTGGGGGGAAAAAAAAAAAAAATCACATCTGATTCTTTCTGTGAGGACTTATTTTTCAGTTTCTCATAACTGTATAAAGATGCACATGAAAACAGGTATTGTGGATGAAATTCTCAGCAAAAATCAGTGCAACTCCATGCAGTTAAAGCTAATTGACAGCCTGTGCTTCTGCTCCTTTAGAGTGCATCTATTCTTACCATCCCACTCTTTATTACATAAATAAATATTGCCTTTCTCTACAACACAAAGGCTTAAGGAAGGACACAAACTAATTTAGTGCTGTAGTCAAAGCTGAGGAAACCCTACTCACATGCTTCTTTCCTCTTAGGATCCTGGGCTGGGAACTCTCTCCTTGAGTCAGGGACCAGACCTTTTCATAAAATAAGGCCAAAGAATGTGATTTTTCTGCATTGGTGAATGCATCTTTTCCTTGTTGAGCTAGCCACAGTTTATTTGTTTGTATATTTGGTGTTATCAGCTAACCACTGAGTGTGAATAGGATGTACATCTATCTTATCAGGGGTGCCATGACTGTATTTGGACACAGCCAGAGTTGGCTTCTCAGTGATCTTACTGACTCACGACCTACTGAGCTGGTCCCACATATAAGGTAAAAGCTAGGAGAAGAAGTGATAGGCCCAGAAAGAAAGAACACAGCTCTTAGCACTAGGATGTGGGAGGTTTGATTTTAAATCCCCCTTCCTCTTGAGGGTTTCACTAAAACAGATGTTTTAGTCTTAACAGGATCGAAGCCTTTGATACTACCAAAGGTAATCTGAGAATTTGAGAAAAATATTTAATTATTTTTTCATCATCTAAATAGGTTATGAATTTTAATAATATTTTTTTCTCACCTGAATTTTAGTAGAGCACATAATTTATTCAAGACTTTTACCCAGTAATGTTAATTTTTATTTGACAAATATCAGAAGTAACAGTGCAAATACAAACAGGCTAAAGTCAGTAAGACTAAGAGTATGAAGTACACGGTTACCTACAAGATCAATGCTTTGGACCTTACTCAAGTAATCTTTATTCTATATAGGC